>NC_141699.1:174344864-175544864 GCF_964263255.1 Lissotriton vulgaris
ATGGATGGATGGAGTGGGGGGATGGAGGGGGATGGATGGAGGGGGATGGATGGAGAGAGTGGGGGGATGGAGGGGGATGGATGGAGAGAGTGGGGGGATGGAGGGGGATGGATGGAGAGGGATGGATGGGGAGAGTGGGGGGATGGAGGGGGATGGATGGAGAGAGTGGGGGGATGGAGGGGGATGGATGGAGGGGGATGGATGGAGAGAGTGGGGGGCTGGAGGGGGATGGATGGAGAGAGTGGGGGCTGGAGGGGGATGGATGGAGAGAGTGGGATGGATGGATGGAGGGGGATGGATGGAGAGAGATGGATGGATGGATGGAGGGGGATGGATGGATGGAGTGGGATGGATGGAGAGACTGGGGGGATGGATGGAGAGACTGGGGGGATGGATGGAGAGAGTGGGGGGATGGAGGGGGATGGATGGAGAGAGTGGGGGGATGGATGGAGAGAGTGGGGGATGGAGGGGGATGGATGGAGAGAGTGGGGGATGGAGGGGGGATGGATGGAGGGGGATGGATGGAGGGGGATGGATGGAGAGAGTGGTGGGGATGGATGGATGGAGAGAGTGGGGGGATGGAGGGGGATGGATGGAAAGAGTGGGGGGATGGAGGGGGATGGATGGAGAGAGTGGGGGGATGGAGGGGGATGGATGGAGAGAGTGGGGGGATGGAGGGGGATGGAGAGAGTGGGGGGATGGAGGGGGATGGATGGAGAGAGTGGGGGGATGGAGGGGGATGGATGGAGAGAGTGGGGGATGGAGGGGGATGGATGGAGAGAGTGGGGGGATGGAGGGGGATGGATGGAGAGAGTGGGATGGATGGATGGAGAGAGTGGGGGATGGAGGGGGATGGATGGAGAGAGTGGGGGGATGGGATGGAGTGGGGGGATGGAGGGGGATGGATGGAGAGAGTGGGATGGATGGATGGAGAGAGTGGGGGGATGGATGGATGGAGAGAGTGGGATGGATGGATGGAGAGAGTGGGATGGATGGATGGAGGGGGATGGATGGAGAGAGATGGATGGATGGATGGAGGGGGGATGGATGGATGGAGTGGGATGGATGGAGAGAGTGGGGGGATGGATGGAGATGGATGGATGGAGAGAGTGGGGGATGGAGGGGGATGGATGGAGAGAGTGGGGGGATGGAGGGGGATGGATGGAGGGGGGATGGAATGGAGGGGGATGGATGGAGAGAGTGGTGGGGATGGAGGGGATGGATGGATGGAGAGAGTGGGGGGATGGAGGGGGGATGGATGGAAAGAGTGGGGGGGATGGAGGGGGATGGATGGAGAGAGTGGGGGGATGGAGGGGGATGGATGGAGAGAGTGGGGGGATGGAGGGGGATGGAGAGAGTGGGGGGATGGAGGGGGATGGATGGAGAGAGTGGGGGGATGGAGGGGGATGGATGGAGAGAGTGGGATGGATGGATGGAGAGAGTGGGGGATGGAGGGGGATGGATGGAGAGAGTGGGGGGATGGATGGAGTGGGGGGATGGAGGGGGATGGATGGAGAGAGTGGGATGGATGGATGGAGAGGTGGGGGGATGGATGGATGGAGAGAGTGGGGGGATGGATGGAGTGGGGGGATGGATGGAGAGAGTG
Source organism: Lissotriton vulgaris (assembly GCF_964263255.1). Taxonomy (NCBI): domain Eukaryota; kingdom Metazoa; phylum Chordata; class Amphibia; order Caudata; family Salamandridae; genus Lissotriton; species Lissotriton vulgaris. The sequence goes on from NC_141699.1 coordinate 174,346,471, forward strand.
GGATGGATGGATGGAGAGAGTGGGATGGATGGATGGAGAGAGTGGGAGGATGGATGGATGGAGGGGGATGGATCGAGAGAGTGGGATGGATGGAGAGTGGGAGGATGGATGGATGGAGGGGGATGGATCGAGAGAGTGGGATGGATGGATGGAGGGGGATGGATGGAGAGAGTGGGGGGATGGAGGGGGATGGATGGAGAGGGATGTATGGAGAGAGTGGGGGGATGGAGGGGGTGGATGGAGAGAGTGGGGGGATGGAGGGGGGTGGATGGAGAGAGTGGGGGGATAGAGGGGGATGGATGGAGAGAGTGGGATGGATGGATGGAGAGAGTGGGGGATGGATGGAGAGAGTGGGGGATGGAGGGGGATGGATGGAGAGAGTGGGGGGGATGGAGGGGGATGGATGGAGAGAGTGGGGGGGATGGAGGGGGATGGATGGAGAGAGTGGGGGGATGGAGGGGGATGGATGGAGAGAGTGGGATGGATGGATGGAGAGAGTGGGGGGATGGATGGAGAGAGAGAGTGGGGGGATGGATGGAGAGAGAGAGTGGGGGGATGGATGGAGAGAGAGGGGGGATGGATGGAGAGAGAGGGGGGATGGATGGAGAGAGAGGGGGGATGGATGGAGAGAGTGGGGGGATGGATGGAGAGAGTGGGGGGATGGATGGAGAGAGTGGGGGGATGGATGGAGAGAGTGGGGGGATGGATGGAGAGAGAGAGTGGGGGGATGGATGGAGAGAGAGAGTGGGGGGATGGATGGAGAGAGAGAGTGGGGGGATGGATGGAGAGAGTGAGTGGGGGGATGGATGGAGAGAGAGAGTGGGGGGATGGATGGAGAGAGAGAGTGGGGGGATGGATGGAGAGAGAGAGTGGGGGGATGGATGGAGAGAGTGGGGGGATGGATGGAGAGAGTGGGGGGGATGGATGGTGAGAGTGGGGGGATGGAGGGGGATGGATGGAGAGAGTGGGGGGATGGAGGGGGATGGAGAGAGTGGGGGGATGGAGGGGGATGGATGGAGAGAGTGGGGGGATGGAGGGGGATGGATGGAGAGAGTGGGGGATGGAGGGGGATGGATGGAGAGTGTGGGGGGGATGGAGGGGGATGGATGGAGAGAGTGGATGGATGGATGGAGAGAGTGGGGGGATGGGTGGGGATGGATGGAGAGTGTGGGGGGATGGATGGAGTGGGGGGGATGGGAGGGGGATGGATGGAGAGAGTGGGATGGATGGATGGAGAGAGTGGGGGGATGGATGGATGGAGAGAGTGGGATGGATGGATGGAGAGAGTGGGATGGATGGATGGAGGGGGATGGATGGAGAGAGATGGATGGGATGGATGGAGGGGGATGGATGGATGGAGTGGGATGGATGGAGAGAGTGGGGGGATGGATGGTGATGGATGGATGGAGAGAGTGGGGGATGGAGGGGGATGGATGGAGAGAGTGGGGGGATGGAGGGGGTTGGATGGAGGGGGATGGATGGAGGGGGATGGATGGAGAGAGTGGTGGGGATGGAGGGGGATGGATGGATGGAGTGAGTGGGGGGATGGTGGGGGGTGGATGGAAGAGTGGGGGGATGGAGGGGGATGGATGGAGAGTGTGGGGGGATGGAGGGGGATGGATGGAGAGAGTGGGGGGATGGAGGGGGATGGAGAGAGTGGGGGGATGGAGGGGGATGGATGGTGAGAGTGGGGGGTTGGAGGGGGATGGATGGAGAGAGTGGGATGGATGGATGGAGAGAGTGGGGGATGGAGGGGGATGGATGGAGAGAGTGGGGGGATGGATGGAGTGGGGGGGATGGAGGGGGGTGGATGGAGAGAGTGGGATGGATGGATGGTGAGAGTGGGGGGTTGGATGGATGGAGAGAGTGGGGGGATGGATGGAGTGGGGGGGATGGATGGAGAGAGTGGGATGGATGGATGGAGAGAGTGGGATGGATGGATGGAGAGAGTGGGAGGATGGATGGATGGAGGGGGATGGATCGAGAGAGTGGGATGGATGGAGAGTGGGAGGATGGATGGATGGAGGGGGATGGATCGAGAGAGTGGGATGGATGGATGGAGGGGGGATGGATGGAGAGAGTGGGGGGATGGAGGGGGATGGATGGAGAGGGATGTATGGAGAGAGTGGGGGGATGGAGGGGGGTGGATGGAGAGAGTGGGGGGATGGAGGGGGGTGGATGGAGAGAGTGGGGGGATGGAGGGGGGTGGATGGAGAGAGTGGGGGGATAGAGGGGGATGGATGGAGAGAGTGGGATGGATGGATGGAGAGAGTGGGGGATGGATGGAGAGAGTGGGATGGATGGATGGAGAGAGTGGGGGATGGATGGAGAGAGTGGGGGATGGAGGGGGATGGATGGAGAGAGTGGGGGGATGGAGGGGGATGGATGGAGAGAGTGGGGGGATGGATGGAGAGAGAGAGTGGGGGGATGGATGGAGAGAGAGAGTGGGGGGATGGATGGAGAGAGAGGGGGGATGGATGGAGAGAGAGGGGGGATGGATGGAGAGAGAGGGGGGATGGATGGAGAGAGAGGGGGGATGGATGGAGAGAGTGGGGGGATGGATGGAGAGAGTGGGGGGATGGATGGAGAGAGTGGGGGGATGGATGGAGAGAGTGGGGGGGATGGATGGAGAGAGAGTGTGGGGGGATGGATGGAGGAGAGTGTGGGGGGGATGGATGGAGAGAGTGGGGGGATGGATGGAGAGAGTGGGGGGATGGATGGAGAGAGTGGGGGGATGGATGGTGAGAGAGAGTGGGGGGATGGATGGAGAGAGAGAGTGGGGGGATGGTGGAGAGAGAGAGTGGGGGGATGGATGGAGAGAGGAGTGGGGGGATGGATGGAGAGAGAGAGTGGGGGGATGGATGGAGAGAGAGAGTGGGGGGATGGATGGAGAGAGAGAGTGGGGGGATGGATGGAGAGAGTGGGGGGATGGATGGAGAGAGTGGGGGGATGGATGGAGAGAGTGGGGGGATGGATGGAGAGTGTGGGATGGATGGATGGAGGAGTGGGGGGGATGGAGGGGGGATGGATGGTGAGAGTGGGGGGATGGAGGGGGATGGATGGTGAGAGTGGGGGGATGGATGGAGAGAGTGAGAGTGGGATGGATGGAGAGAGTGGGAGGATGGATGGAGAGAGAGAGTGGGGGATGGTTGGTGAGGAGAGTGTGGGAGGATGGATGGAGAGAGTGAGTGGGAGGATGGATGGAGAGTGAGAGTGGGAGGATGGTTGGAGAGAGAGTGTGGGTGGATGGATGGAGAGAGTGAGTGGGAGGATGGATGGAGAGAGTGAGTGGGAGGTTGGATGGTGAGAGAGAGTGGGGGGATGGATGGAGAGAGTGGGGGGATGGATGGAGAGAGTGGGGGGATGGATGGAGAGAGTGGGGGGATGGATGGAGAGAGTGGGGGGATGGATGGAGAGAGTGGGGGGATGGATGGAGAGAGTGGGGGGATGGATGGAGAGAGTGGATGGATGGATGGAGAGAGTGGGGGGATGGATGGAGAGAGTGGATGGATGGATGGAGAGAGTGGGGGGATGGATGGAGAGAGTGGGGGGATGGATGGAGAGAGTGGGGGGATGGATGGATGGATGGATGGAGAGAGTGGGGGGATGGATGGAGAGAGTGGGGGGATGGATGGATGGATGGATGGATGGATGGATGGAGAGAGTGGATGGATGGATGGATGGATGGATGGATGGATGGATGGATGGAGAGAGTGGATGGATGGATGGATGGAGAGAGTGGATGGATGGATGGATGGAGAGAGTGGGGGGATGGATGGAGAGAGTGGGGGGATGGATGGAGAGAGTGGGGGGATGGATGGAGAGAGTGGGGGGATGGATGGATGGATGGATGGATGGATGGATGGATGGATGGATGGATGGATGGATGGATGGATGGATGGATGGATGGATGGATGGATGGATGGATGGATGGATGGATGGATGGATGGATGGATGGATGGATGGATGGATGGATGGATGGATGGATGGATGGATGGATGGATGGATGGAGAGAGTGGGATGGATGGAGGGGGATGGATGGAGAGAGTGGATGGATGGATGGAGAGAGTGGGATGGATGGATGGAGAGAGTGGGATGGATGGATGGAGAGAGTGGGGGGATGGATGGAGAGAGTGGGGGGATGGATGGAGAGAGTGGGGGGATGGATGGAGTGGGGGGATGGATGGAGTGGGGGGATGGAGGGGGATGGATGGAGAGAGTGGGGGGATGGAGGGGGATGGATGGAGAGAGTGTGATCGATGGATGGAGAGAGTGGGGGGATGCATGGAGTGGGGGGATGGAGGGGGATGATGGAGAGAGAGGGATGGATGGATGGATGGAGAGAGTGGGATGGATGGATGGATGGAGAGAGTGGGGGGATGGAGGGGGATGGATGGAGAGAGTGGGGGGATGGAGGGGGATGGATGGATGGAGAGAGTGGGGGGATGGAGGGGGATGGGGGGATGGAGGGGGATGGATGGATGGAGAGAGTGGGAGGATGGAGGGGGATGGATGGATGGAGGGGGATGGATGGATGGAGGGGGATGGATGGATGGAGGGGGATGGATGGATGGAGGGGGATGGATGGATGGAGGGGGATGGATGGATAGAGGGGGATGGATGGATAGAGGGGGATGGATGGATAGAGGGGGATGGATGGATAGAGGGGGATGGATGGATGGATAGAGGAGGATGGATGGATAGAGGGGGATGGATGGATGGATAGAGGAGGATGGATGGATAGAGGAGGATGGATGGATAGAGGGGGATGGATGGATGGATAGAGGGGGATGGATGGATGGATAGAGGAGGATGGATGGATAGAGGAGGATGGATGGAGAGAGGGGGATGGATGGATGGAGAGAGTGGGGGGATGGATGGAGAGAGTGGGGGGATGGATGGAGAGAGTGGGGGGATGGATGGAGAGAGTGGGGGGATGGATGGAGAGAGTGGGGGGATGGATGGAGAGAGTGGGGGGATGGATGGAGAGAGTGGGGGGATGGATGGAGAGAGTGGGGGGATGGATGGAGAGAGTGGGGGGATGGATGGAGAGAGTGGGGGGATGGATGGAGAGAGTGGGGGGATGGATGGAGAGAGTGGGGGGATGGATGGAGAGAGTGGGGGGATGGATGGAGAGAGTGGGGGGATGGATGGAGAGAGTGGGGGGATGGATGGAGAGAGTGGGGGGATGGAGGGGGATGGATGGAGAGAGTGGGATGGATGGATGGAGAGAGTGGGGGGATGGAGGGGGATGGATGGAGAGAGTGGGATGGATGGATGGAGAGAGTGCGATGGATGGATGGAGAGAGTGGGGGGATGGAGGGGGATGGATGGAGAGAGATGGATGGATGGATGATGGATGGAGGGGGATGGATGGATGGATGGAGTGGGGGGACGGATGGATGGAGTGGGGGGACGGATGATGGAGTGGGGGGACGGATGATGGAGTGGGGGGACGGATGATGGAGTGGGGGGACGGATGATGGAGTGGGGGGACGGATGATGGAGTGGGGGGACGGATGATGGAGTGGGGGGAATGGATGGATGGATTGGATGGAGTGGGATGGATGGAGTGGGGGTGGATGGATGGAGTGGGGGGAAGGATGGATGGAGTGGGGGGAAGGATGGATGGATGGAGTGGGGGGATGGATGGATGGATGGAGTGGGGGGATGGATGGATGGAGTGGGGGGATGGATGGATGGAGTGGGGGGGATGGATGGATGGATGGAGTGGGGGGATGGATGGATGGATGGAGTGGGGGGATGGATGGATGGATGGAGTGGGGGATGGATGGATGGAGGGAGTGGGGGGATGGATGGATGGAGGGAGTGGGGGGATGGATGGAGGGAGTGGGGGGATGGATGGATGGAGGGAGTGGGGGGATGGATGGAGTGGGGGGATGGATGGATGGAGAGAGTGGGATGGATGGATGGAGAGAGTGGGATGGATGGAGAGAGTGTGATGGATGGATGGAGAGAGTGGGATGGATGGAGAGAGTGGGATGGATGGAGAGAGTGGGATGGATGGAGAGAGTGGGATGGATGGAGAGAGTGGGATGGATGGAGAGAGTGGGATGGATGGAGAGAGTGGGATGGATGGATGGAGAGAGTGTGATGGATGGAGAGAGTGTGATGGATGGATGGAGAGAGTGATGGATGGATGAATGGAGAGAGTGTGATGGATGGATGGAGAGAGTGGGATGGATGGAGAGAGTGGGATGGATGGATGGAGAGAGTGGGATGGATGGATGGATGGATGGAGAGAGTGGGATGGATGGATGGATGGAGAGAGTGGGATGGATGGATGGAGTGGGGGAAGGATGGATGGAGTGGGGGAAGGATGGATGGAGTGGGGGGAAGGATGGATGGAGTGGGGGGAAGGATGGATGGAGTGGGGGGAAGGATGGATGGAGTGGGGGGAAGGATGGATGGAGTGGGGGGAAGGATGGATGGAGTGGGGGGGAGGATGGATGGAGTGGGGGGGAAGGATGGATGGAGTGGGGGGGAAGGATGGATGGAGTGGGGGGAAGGATGGATGGAGTGGGGGGAAGGATGGATGGAGTGGGGGAAGGATGGATGGAGTGGGGGAAGGATGGATGGAGTGGGGGAAGGATGGATGGAGTGGGGGTGGAAGTATGGAGATGGATGGATGGATGGAGTGGGGGGGAAGGATGGATGGAGTTGGGGATGGATTGATGGAGTGGGGATGGATGGATGGAGTGGGGATGGATGGATGGAGTGGGGAAGCAGAAGGCAAGAAAACGAGGGCAATCAGGGGAGCAGACGGCAAGACAAGAAACTAGAGAAGTTGTGCCTATTCTGAATCTCCCTACAGCCCAAAAAAATTAATGATAGCCTAGATGTAGGTGCAGAGATTATTAGATGTGCCTCTACGTGGAGTATCATTTCAAGCACTATGTGTAAGCCCCATTTCTTCAACAATATCCTTATTACGAGCAAAGCTCATATTGGAACTTTATTTACAGAAAGAGGAGTTCTGAGGGAAGTGTCCTGTGCTGCTCTCGTGGCTGCTTGCATTGCGTGAATGGTATGTTAATAAATGTGTGATTGAGTTTCTTCAGAAAATTACTGAAGGAACCAGTCAAGAGGTTTTTAATATAAACATTAAGCACCTTTTGTTCCAATGCTTAAATAAGTCAGCACGATTTCCCTTTTAAAGAATATTTCTTTTTTTAATCATGGTGAGCCGGCCGCAGACATTTAGCCCCTAAGCACCGACCATACCCTTGTATATAACCCCCAGCAATTAAGGTTGATGCAGGGTTAGAAACAACTCATGCAGCATAAACACAGGCAGGGCAAAACAGTGGTTTCACAGCAGAATCATCAGTCTGAAAACCATAGCAAGGCACGGGGGTTGGGGAACGGGCAAGCAATGAAGAGACAGGAAAAAATTAAATTGGGGAGGGGGGGGGGGGGGCAGGAAAGATTGGAAAGCTCGCAGGAGGAGGAGAGATAAGAGCTGCAAATGCAGTAATAGAGTGATAGATAGCAAATAAAACCTTGCTCAGGGTACTTTATCAATAAAATAAATATTAATCTAAAAAAGTTTGATTGCAAAGCGTCCTGTCCAGCTTAATGAGTGTGTGTTGCAAGCCGGTCAGTAATGCCACAGAAAAGGGCTTAAAAGTTTCCCCTCTTCTAGGTAAGGACATGGATGGTTGCGCACTCTATGCAAGGGGAAGGGTGGGTTGAGGGAAATGTTGCATTCGTGCTCGGAGGGTGGGGGAGGGCTCAACACCAATCCAGAAGGTGAGAGCGCTCACTTTGAAGCTCCGTGGGCTCCTGTGGTGACCTCAAACAAAACAAGTGCAAAGGAGGAACAGCTTGTAAATACAGGGTGGTGCTCTAGTGATATTGTGTTGATGCCATGCATAGGGCGTTATTGTCCCAGCTCTAATGTTCTGGGCGCAGCAAAGCTGATTTTTGTTGTTTGGTGGCGAGATATGAATGGGAGGATGGCACACTAGGAAAGGGTATTTTTTTCAGACGAGTGTAGAAAAACGGTGTTTATTGTTGTAGTTTTATTATGCACCGATCCGGTCAAGTGGGCATCTCGACTATTCAGAACAAGCTCTCGGCATTGCGTGGGAGGTGGGGAGGCGGGGGAGCAGAGCGGACCCTTTGAAGTCTGATGCCGAGGCTCAGACAACAAATGGTATGGGATGTGGCTGGTGACTTGCACGCGCCAGTGGGCTGAAGCGCTTCCAAAAAAAAAAGCGGATTGTATGGAGGCACGATGCGCGTGGTTGGGCGCGTTCGCCATGCAATTCGCTTTTTTGAAATGCCCCTTTACTATAGTCTCGCATAGCGATTGCTTACGCAATAGCTAGGACGAGACCTAAAAAGGAGGAAGGTTGGTTTGGCATAAACTAGTGGTTTAAACCCTATAAATAATGTAAGGATTCAACCTTTGTACAGCACACTGATACCCTTCGGTCATGTGCACGCTTTCTGAAACACTCTAAATAAAATTAAAATAAATAAGGATGCCGTCCCTACGAAAAAAAAAATGGTAGCCAGTTTCTAGGAGTGCATTACATTTGGGACTGTTGGAGGTTTCTTGGGTGCTTCTGGAAAATATTGTGCAGTCCTGAAAGTCGTAAATATACTCCCATTCGAGGCTGTCGACCTGTAGGTGCAGATGTATGACTTTCTTTGAGGAAACAAGAACCCATGAACAGAATGTATTTTTGCTATAATCTCACCTGGTTTCTTTCTCGAAAGTTGCCCTCCTTTGTATCGGTTATTATTCACAGCATGTTAACGCACAACTTTGCACTTATTTCGCTGAGTGGTACAAGCAACCGTTTTTCCAGAAGTCCCATTTCCTAGGTCTTAGCATCTTTATTCCACTTGCACGCAGAATGATAGCACTTTGTGGAGCATTTTTTTTTTTCAATAAGGCGCACAGGTGTGCAAATGAATATAAAAAAAATGCCTGCAGTCAGCATAAAAGCTGACCCCACTTCCTGCGGACTGCATTTGTTGTTGAATTTGCAAGTCGAGTGCATTGAAAATACTCCACATAAAGCGCAAACGCTTTTAAAAAGAATTCCCGATTCAGCACTTGTGCTACATATTTAACTGCATACTACAATGCTATTATGCTCACCAGTGTATAGCTTTCTGACATGATGGCCGCTTCGCAGATGAATATGTGGAGAACAACTTAAAAGGCTCCGTATTTGCTGTGGAACAAAATGGGTGCTGGAGAGATGGTAAACAAAATGCAGACGCATCGAGTGGAAAAGGCCTCTCGCTCTCGAATTTTACAGGGGCTCCTATGAGGCCACAGATAAACTGATGGGGGGCCGGTGTTTACGGTCGGAGGGGAGTTTAACACACAGGCGGCAGAAGAAGAAAGCGGAGAAACTTCAGGGGTGGCGGGGGGATTGGTGGCCACGAAAGTGAAAAGTAAAGGAACTCGCACACACACACACACACGCTTTGACATACACAGGCAAACACACACACACGCAGATATACACACACACACGCCCAGGCACGCACACAGACGTGCATACACGCCCAGGCATGCACACACAGGCCAAGGTACGCGCGCACACACACAGATGTATTTTTTATTTTATTTTTTGAGTTTTATATAGCACTAGATTGACCCGTAGATTCGCACACATATACAGGCACACACACATGGGGACGCACACATCCCCAGACAGATGCTTTCACATACACAGGCAAACACACACACACATACACACACACAGATGCTTTCACATACACAGGCAAACACACACAGATGCGCACACACGCCCAGGTACGCACATACAGATGCGCGTGCGCACACACAGATGCGCACACATACACAGGCACAACACTGAGCTTTGATGTTCGCTACAGAGATGTTTTCCAATTACTGAAAACTGGTTGAATACTCGTTACAATCAACAAGTAGAAACCCTTAGTGCACAATTTGCACCACAGCTGGGATTCCGTCTTGGATGTAAATTTCTTTTGCAGCACATCGGGATGTCGTACGCCTAAGATGGAACGGAGAAGGGGTCGTCTCTGCGTCTAAAATGCAGTGGGCAGCCCTGCGCCTGAGTGAGAGAAAGTAACCCGTTATGTGTCCGGGATGTCGAAAGGAGCACTGCGAGAGAGCGTGTTTAAGTGTCTTTTGCATGCTGTTCTTGATTTACATGTAACAGTTTAATTAACAGGACACATCTTTAATCTATACCAAAACCAACAAGAAGAATTCGTTCACAAAGGAAATTCATATGCTGACAGCGGCCGTTTGCGTTTTTCTGTTGGCTTTCTGTTTTTTGTGTGTGTGATCTAAGAACCAAGTCCAATTCTAATTTAGAAATAAACCCAGGCCCAATCGACAACAACGCCCTTACTGTTTTCAGGGACAGTTAAAAGAAATCCAATTGGCTATTTCACAAAAAAACACTGAGCTTTGATGTTCGTTACAGAGATGTTTTCCAATTACTGAAAACTGGTTGAATACTCGTTATAAAAAATAAGGGACGAGAATGCCAGAGAAAGCAAGAGGAGAAGAAGAGTGATGGCATGGTAATGCGGGGTTGAAGGAGAGGGACTGCCGAGGCATTCACTCAGAGTGCATGCTGAAAAGTTAAACCAGCTCTTGGCATTGCTGTGGGGAGGGAGGGAGGGAGGAGAAATGCGAGGAACAGCCTGGCGGCCGTGAAAGTGAAGTGAATAATTAGGGGAGGAGAAATGCCTGCCTGAGGACGAGCGCACGCTGGGGGAAGCTTCAGATGCCTGTGGGAAAGAGGCTGGTGGCTTTGATGTGCACGCGCTTTTCACAGGCACTGCATGAAATCGCCCAATAGTTAAGCTCTGGTTAAGCCCCAATATCTCTCGCCAGCAATGCGCAAGCGCATTAGCAGGCGAGCCCTAAAAAGCCAGGAAGTCAGAACCCAGACACCGAAGAAACCCAATTGGGGGTTTTAGAAGAGCAGCATTCAAGGCAAATAGTAAGGAATATGATAAGAATTTTGAGAGTGGCCCTCTGGAAGATGCAGAATGTCTCAAACTGAATGATCAGCTTCCTGTCAATGCATTTGTGACTTGATCATGGCAGAACACGTATTGCCATACCTCATTAACAACATGTTTAATCCACAAATGTTAAAGTTTTCTGTAAATAGGCTAGCAATGGAGACTGAACATGAACACAAATGTCTTTACAAACGCTGAGGAAAATCTGAAGGCAAGATCAAAAGGGGCCTTTCGCTTCAGACTAAAAGCCTCAGGGACCTTACGTAGAGTCACCAACACCTGCTCATGAATGGGCTACTTTAACCCCTTCGATGCTCATGACGAGCTCAGCTCGTCATGAGGCACGATTGAGGTGTGCTCATGACGAGCTGAGCTCGTCATGAACACACCCATTAACATTATGGCCCAGCACAGGAGGAAAATCTCTCAAGCAGCCAAGGTGTTAAGCAATGTACTATTTGATTGTACAAAGAAAAACCAAAGGAAATGATGGACGGAGCATTGACAATAGAAGCACTCACCACCAGTCAACTGATCTGAGTTTAATCCATCACCGTTTTTTAGCCCCCTCTGCCACCCCAGTTCAGACATGGCCATATCAAATTCAGTCTGACCCTGTGCCTCATGGGAACAGTCCAGCCCGAACTGCCAAGCCATGCCTTCCCTGGACTGGAATCAAGCTTCCCAGGACCGGTTTCTGGCATTTCAGCCTTCTTCAGCCCAGCTTGCTTGAATCCAGTGGCAAAGTGAGCAAGGGACTCACGTCTGAGCATACCCTGCCAACTTAGGGCGAACAAAGAAAAACCAAAGGAAATGATGGACGGAGCGTTGACAATACAGAGGACCATAAAGAGTGGGCTAAAGAACAGTGATGGATTAAACCCAGATCAGTTGACTGGGGGTGAGTGTTTGTATTGTCAACGCTCCATCCATCAGCCCCTTTGGTTTTTCTTTGTTCGCCCTAAATTGGCAGGGTATGCTCAGACGTGAGTCCCTTGCTCACTTTGCCACTGGATTCAAGCAAGCCTGGCTGAAGACTGCTGTAATGCCAGAAACCGGTCCTGGGAAGCTTGATTCCGGTCCAGGGAAGACATGGCTTGGCAGTTCGGGCTGGACTGTTCCCATGAGGCACAGGGTCAGACTGATTTGCATATGGCCATGTCTGAACTGGGGTGGCGGAGTGAGCTAAAGAACAGTGATGGATTAAACCCAGATCAGTTGACTGGGGGTGAGTGTTTGTATTGTCAACGCTCAGTCCATCATCCCCTTTGATTTTTCTATTTGATTGTACAACCATGTACTAAACACCTGAAAAATTTGCTTGTAGCTTTAAGAATTTACCTTTCAGAATGTTGCTTCATAACCCACTGGAGGTCTTTACTTAAAACACCTACCTCCCAGAAGGCCAACCTTTTTTTAATGGGGAACAAAGGATAGAAGTTGTCAATTAAATGTTCCTGTAATGTAGGTGTAACATGAGTGATACCTCTTTGATCAGAGACTAGAGTGCGCAAGATAAGTGTAACCAAAGAACAGCTTTGCTATACAATAACTGATACTGAAAAAGAAGTAGCTTAAGAGATAGTTCTGCTTTTCAAAGCTAAAGACTTGCTGAAACTTGAACCTGCCAGATAATTCTATATTGAAGGGTACATTTGATATGCAAAGCCTGAACTTGTTCAATCTGTGCAAGTTTGAGAGACTAACTGCAGAGGGCTAAGTTTGGATGATTCCTTTGCTGTCAAATGGCTTCCGCTCATGGAATCTGTAACTTAAAAGATAGCTCTTCTTTATTAAGAATGATACTGAAAATCTGTGCAACCTGAGGGACAAATCTTCTATAAGATATAGGGACCTTTAATAGCTCATTAACGAGATATATGAGCATCTAAGAATGTTGCAGCATGAGAAAATAGCTTTGCTCTTTTCAATTCCTGAGCCTGCAAGTTCTCTGTAACCAAAATAACTTGTCAAAGCACGGAGCCTCTAAGATCTCTCTGAATTGAGGGGCATTTTTGCTGCCACGTGGCTGAGCCTTCAAGCAGTTATATATGCTGAATGTACTCTTAAATTTCATAAATCCGAGTCTGCAATAACTGTATAATTGGAACAATAGCTTTGCTTTCAGGTCTTTGAGCTGGAATGTGCCTATCTTGAGCAACTGAGATGTGTGATCTAACAAATATCTCTTCTGTACAGGATCTTAGCATGAAAAATGTATGCAATCTGAACAGTTGTGCTCTCTGGAGCCAGTGAAATGGATAATGTTTATTAGCTGCAATCTTAAATCAAAGTCTATTCCATTTCTATAACATATGGAACTGCTTTCAGGCCTGAGGGTACAAGAGCCACAAGCTGGAAAAATAGATGTCAAAGGCTATAAGATGTTTAGGTTAAGGGATATGTTGCTTTCATTAGCCTGAGGATGCAAGACCGTATATTCTGAAGGGCAAAAATTCTCCCAGAATCATTAGCAGCTCTAATCACAGGCATGAAATTCAGTCCAAACCCAGGCCATCTGTCTCTAATATTACTGTCTGCCAACCTCAAAAATATCTCCATAAAATGGGACATTATGTCTGGAGCTCTCATAGCATGTGTTATGTTCTGTTCAAATTTATTTCTCAAGCGCACATTCACCAGACGGTTTCTTGTACCATAAGCAGGAATGGTCGCCGTACCGGACAGTAAGTGGGTGTAAATTGTAAGCGTGGGAGAAGAGCCAAGTTTTAAGTAATTTCCTAAATTGAGTATAGGAATCCGCTGTGCGCAAGGAGAGAGGGTATTCCGAATTGGGGGGCCAGGGTTGTGTATCTGAAGCCACTGAGTTTCTTCCGTTTAAAAGAGTGGGAAACCAGCAAGTTCTTTTTGGAAGGAGCGGAGATAGTAAGAGGGAAGATACCGCTGAATGTTTAGAGCGATAAAAGCAGGGCCACGTCCTAACAGGGCTTTGTAAATGATACAGCCCAGCTTGAACAGGCAGCGTTGAGGAATAGGGAGCCAATGAAGGCTTTTCAGCAGTGGTTTCACGTAGGAGTGCTTAGGCCGTCCAAGAATGAGTCTAGCTGCATGATTCTGGAACTGTTGCAGGCGATGTGCTTGGTGCGCAGGTATACATACGTACAGGGAGTTGGCATAATCAATACGCGAGATGACCAGGGTGAGAACCACTTGGTTCAAGGCTTCGAAGGAGAGAAATCTGCTGATTTTCCGGATTCTGCGCAGGTGGAAGCATGCTGAGACTACCGAGCTAACCTGGAACTTTATGGTAAGATCATTGCTGATCATGATTCCCAGGCTTCTTACTGACGATACCGGGGCGTGGGGCTCCCTAAAGATAGAGAGCAGAAGCTGCGGTTCCACGGTTTAGCCACGCCACCAGTAAGAATCAACTGTTTTATCTGGGTTTAGTTTGAGTTGATTAGCATTCATCCAATCACTAATGAAGTTCATTATAGATTGAAAGTTGGTGATGGAGGAGGTTTGTGATTCGGTGTTAAAGATCAACTGGAGGTCATCCGCATAATTAAACACCACGACATTTCTCTTACGCAAGGCTAGAATCAGGGGGAGAATGTACAGATTGAAAAGTAGAGGTGATAAGGAGGAGCCGTGTGGGACTGCGCAGGTCAGTTTTGTTTGTTCTGCCCTGAAGCTAGTGAGGCGAACGGATTGGTAGCGATTACTAAGGAAGGAGGTAATCCATTTCAGTGGTAGACCCTGGAACCCAGCGCTGCTGACACGGTAACCAAAATCTGATGATCGACCGTGTCGAAAGCAGCAGACAGGTCAAGGAGCACCAGGACCTGGGTGGTACCCTGGTCCGCTCCTTTTCTTAGCTCATCCAAGACTGCCAGGACAACAGTTTCGGTGGAATGTTCAGTCTAAATCCTGCTTGGTGAGGGTCCAGATAGTGGGTCCGTTCTACAAAGGAGCTGAGGCTGTTGGCAACATGGGCTTCCATGACCTTGCTCAGGTAAGGTAGCAAGGAAATGGGGCGGTAGTTGCCCGGTCCGTGCGGATCTAAGCTAGGATTTCTGAGGACAGGAACAACCTCAGCCATCTTAAATAGATCTGGAACAGTCCCTTGGGTGAGAGAATTGTTGATGAGCGATAGGGGAGGATCCGGACAGATTAAGAAAACTTCCTGGAGAATGTGAGGGGGGCAGCTGTCCAGAGGGGAACCAGAGCCAACTTTCTTGAGAAGGCCGAAGAAAGTTTCTTTGGTGACAAGAGGAATGTGATCCAGAGGGGCAGTGTTTGAGTCACAACATAAGTAAGGCCTTGCCTTAATGGTAACAGTTTTTTCAATAAAAAAATGATTACGTGAGTTGCACAAATATTGAGCGGGAGTGAGTTTCGCAATAACTCTGTCTAATTTAGAGAGCTTGTCCACTATCGAGAAGATTTCCTTGGCTTTATTAGCGGAGTTTAGTATTTTGGACGAAAAGTACTCCGCCGTGGTCTGAGGGATCGATATTTTATAGTCTTTAAATAAATACCTAAAAATGGTCTTAAGATTAGGGCAGTAATAGCGTTGCCATTTGCGTTCTGCTTGCCTAAGGGTTAATTTCGTTGCCTTCAACTCTTTTGAGAACCAGCGTTGTGCATCATGGGGCCTCTTTATTTTAACTTTCCTCAGAGGTGCCAAGTTATCTCTGACCCCGTCCAGCCAGGTATTGATTTTTGCCATTTGAGTGTGGGGCGACTCCTCCCCGGCAATAGGTTCCACAGGCCGTTAACATGAAGCAGAGGTCTTCCATATCCACTCTGCTCCAATTTTTGGCTAAGAAGTTGCCTAGTGGAGGGGGGGGGGGGGGGGGTGTTGGGGGTCCGAACAGGCAGAGGGGATGACAAAGGTAACCAGATGGTGATCTGACCATGTACACGGGACCACTTGTAGATGGAAAATATCCAAGTTGGCTGTCCAGACCTGGTCTAGGGTATGCCCTTTGACATGGGTGGCGTCTTTTATATGTTGAGTGCAGTTCATTCCCATTAAAAGTTTGGTGAATTCAAGAGAACATGGGCTTTCATGTACGTCGCTAGGCCAGTAGTTGATGTCCCCAACAATTAAGACTCTAGAGTTATTGACCACCAGCTCGACTATCCTGTCACCCACCAACTGGGGAAATGTGGACATATGGGATGGGGGTCTGTAGAGTATCACACAAATGAATGAAAGGACCTGAAACTCTAATTTTAGTGAAAGGCTATCGACTAGAGGGATGCCTAAGGAGACCAGGGAGGTGAATTTGTGTTTCTGGTTGATTATAGCCACCACCCCTCCTCCTGCCTTCCCTGCAGGTCGATAAGCCTGAAGAATGTGATAGTTACCGTGGAGTGACGCAAGAATGTCAGGGCCCGATTTCTCCATCAGCCATGTTTTGAGAGGAGGAGGATGTCTGGCTTAACAGTGTCCAGCAGGTGGAATATCTTGTGCTGGTGTTTTACCATAGAGCGTGTGTTTAAGTAACATACTAATAATCCTTTTTGTACCCGAATTATAGGGCTAGATGGAGCTATTAAACATGTGTTGTTTAAGGGAGTCTTTTGGTCGATAGCTTTTAGAGACATAGCAGTAGAGGGGCTCCCCTGCGAGTAAATCTCGAGTGAGTTCAGTTTGTCCTTGGTAAGAGGGCTAATATCCGCAGCTCCTTCAAATAGTTTAAGGTCTGATGAGGAATACGTTAAAAAAACTGGCATAGTGTTTAGCCCCTGGCCCTGGAAGGGCGAAGACAGGCTTGCCTTTGGCGCGCCTTCGAGGAAAAGCCTTTCTGTAAGATGTTGGGTTGATCCATTTCTTGTAAAATAGTAACCGATACATGTCTGGGAACAGATTCCAACAACAAGCACATGAGAACTCTGTAGACACACAATGGACTGTTGTCTTTACCCACGAGTGAGGGACCGAGATGATGTTCTCATATTCATTAGGAGACTTTCTTATGATATTACATTTTAAAAATCATGTGCAACTATACAAACTTTTGAAACAAATACAATTGATTGCTATTGATGAAGTACCTAATGGGGAGTGGACAACGTACTTCATGGATTGCAATATACAGAATGCCCTTGATCAGAGGACAGATGATTTTGGACTTCTTTCCAGACCGTATGCTGAATTTCTCAGTTGAACTTGCTCTACAAGGTCCTTGCAGAGTCTTCCTTTGGACTCGGATTTGAACCGATTTCCCAATTTCCCAAAACCCTGGCGCTTTGAATGGACTTTTAGAGACATTTCCCATGTCACGTCAATTTCCGAAGTGTGGTTTAGACCAACACTTCCCGACCCCTTGAAAACTCTTGACAAGCTTTTGCAATGCTGTTGCTAATACTTCTTGTAATCGTTTGCATAATTTCTATTGTCTTTTGTAGGTTTGTACTAGGAGCAGTCATGTGCTTTTAGTTTATTATTGAAGGGGATTTAATTGCTAATGCCTAGGAAGAATCAGGCTGGATTGCATTCAGAGTATCCAATATCAATGTTGCTGTTTTGTATTGCGGCCACAGAACTGCTTGTTTGCCCTATTCTTGTATGCTTAAATTTCTTATGGAGGCTAGGCCTCCCAGTTGTCATACTGCATCTATACAGATTGATTTTGCTATTAAGCTACTTAAACCTAATCATGAATTTGTAATAAAATCCCTAGAAATTGGCCACCGATTCCTGGTCCTCAGTGTGTGGCCAACTGGTTGCACTGTTAATAAAACTGATCAGACGAAAAATGCAAACTTTTCCCCCTCCGTTAGATGCAAAAAGTTCCATCGGAGGACCCAGATAGCAAGTAAGTAAAGGGGAGGTAAATGATCCAGACCAGGGAACACCTCCTCACCAAGAAGTTGGATACAGTATTACAAGACTGATTCTGCTGTATCAACATCCAACTTAACAGTGACCACTCGAAAGATGTAATTGAAGATCAGCCCTATACAGGCCACAACAAATAAACTTCACTCTTCACATCTGACTGCATGCCTACCATGAAATCATTTTACAAACTGCAAATTAATCTGTAGAATTATACATGAAGTATTTTAAATTATATTAAACTGCATACAGATCAATGTAAATAGACCCAGCTGCAACATCCCTACAACCAAGATGGTTCTCCCATAATTCCAAGAAGAAAATACATGAGGAAATCTGGGAAAGAGCCCACATTACAGTAATAGTATGAGCTTCAGAAGACTTGATTTACAAAATATATATAGTTGAGGCATGCCAATAAGTTCCAATGAGCAGAAGCAGCAGCCTTTCCAGAGTATAACCCTCTAGAGACTAAGCTGACAATATTGGAAATAAAGGAGCTTTGAGACTACATCTCTCCCTAGTGTCCAACAACCCTGACATTTTCACTATGCGAAGACCTAATTGTGCCCGCTGAAGGAGGGATCAAAGAGAGACATGTACAGAACCTCATGAACTTACTTGCCGAATCACTGAGGATGGGTCTGATCCTTCTCAATTAGCTACACAGGACCGTCTTAATGGCTGAATAATGAGCACCACACCATACTGTTATATATATATATATATATCAGCTGCAGCCTCCCAGAGCTCCGTTTCAAACGACCATGGAAAACCACACGAATCCAGCGTAATTGAAGGCACAAAGGTTTATTTAAAAGCTGAGTCTAACAAAAGCTGACGCGTTTCGGACATCCGCCCTTGCTCACAGACAGTCAGTAAGTAAAACAACCACAGTTAAATACCCAGTGCTCCACAGTTTTTTTCAAGTTACATTTTTTTCTTCTTTCTCTTGCATTACACCATGTGATCATAGAGGGTGAGGACATACTACATTTATAGTACTTCGTAGTCTGTTTTCCAAACAATTTCTGCCAGGATCTGTTTCAAACAGTGCAAAATGGTTAAAATCCACATTTTGATGGTCTTTACATTCATCCTTAAAAGATACATTGTATAACCAATATATATTAAAGTGGACACTGGACACTCCAAGCTAGGCAAAGTGACTGCATATAATGCTAAAATAGTCAGTCTCTGTTGTATTATGCTGAAGTTGACATTAATCCAATGCAATATTATGGATTAAACCTTACCCATGTGCAAATGAGCAATAAAGTGCAATTTGCGCTAATCTATAGAAAATGTGGGTTACCAAGTTTAAGCAAATGATAAGAATCATGTATAAATATATATACACATTTTTACAGTAAAGTGCTGATGTAATTTGTGCAAATTCTTGTCATTTGTGCAGGCAATATCTTAAAAATGAACCCAAGTAATAGATTTTAGATGAATAAGATTAGGTTTTGATTTTAAATACTCTTATAAAGTGCCAATGCAAAGTGCAAATTACGCGACTATATATATAGTCAAATAAAGTGACAAATGCATTTTGGTGCAAATTACGCAATAATGTAAATAGTTAAATGCAATGCAGCAAAATAAAAGGGGAAGGATCTTTAGTAATCAAACGTAGTACAGCTACAACATTGTTTGTGCCTAAAATGGAAGTAAGGACAGTAGTTAAAAGTCAATTTGAAATAACGAACTAATTGTGGAAAGAGACCACCATACTGTAATATATATATATTTGAGATGTCATCAGTGATGATACTGACCATGTCATGAATGATGTAATATGTGACATCATCAGCAGTGGATTGTGGGTGCGCGAAATATAGTTAGTACAACTAACTATATAGGAGCAATTTCAATGTTTTTTTAAAACGCTAATTCCTAACTATATAAGGCCTGAAACCTATGTTTTTTTAAGTGATATATATATATATATATATATATATATATATATATATATATATATATATATATATATATATATATATATATGATCAAGGCCTCCGTGAAGGCCGAAACGTTATGCTGGTGGAGAGATTTTGATTTAATAAAACATCTAATCGCCTGGGTCGACTTTCGTTGCTGGACCAGTGTGCCTGTACAACTGCTATGGTATATATCTCCTGTTTCCACTCTCAGTGCCGTGTGCACGCGCCAACAAAGAGGAGAGAGACTGACTCTTCATTCAATCAGCAGCCGCAGGTATTTTTATTTGATCATTTTATCTGTGCATTGCTGTGCTCAACCAAACACGTTTCAGCGATCCCGGTCGCCTTGCTCGCTGGTAACAAGTGCTCACAATCCCCTTAATTTTTAAATTACCACACCACCAATCCCCGGTCACCACAGAATCATGGAAATCCATAACAGACTCCTACGGGAATGCTGACACTGACTAACTTAAAATGCAAAGACAGACCCCTTCATTACGGTTACTGTCTAAAATCCCCATGCAAGTGGAGTGGTGTGGCTCACTGGTTAGAGGCGGCAGACCCAGAAGCAGAGAACGGCCCGGGACCAGGGTTCAATTCCCGACGCAGCAGGGTTGTGGACCAGGGTCAACGGACTCGATAATTCTCG
Organism: Lissotriton vulgaris; assembly: GCF_964263255.1. NCBI lineage: Eukaryota > Metazoa > Chordata > Amphibia > Caudata > Salamandridae > Lissotriton > Lissotriton vulgaris. The sequence goes on from NC_141699.1 coordinate 174,366,896, forward strand.
CCTCGGTGCCTACTCTAACCAGGGATCACACTCGGCAACTCTGGGCATTAAGCTTGCCTCATCTCTACAATGGCCCCCCACAGACGCCGGGGATGCCTGGTTTCACCTTGGAGATACCCAGAAGGGACCATCTCACAGGGAAAGCCAGGACGGGTTCCCCAGTGGTCTTCAGCGCCAGGACACCCCGAGATGGGGTAACAGTGCGCTTTACGAGTATCATCATTACATTACATTACATTACTTAAATTCTTTTGATTTAAACAGCACAATTCATATAAATTTAATGTATACATAATTCAATATAAACCGAATTTAACATTAGGGAATAATTCATCTTACTGTACAAATACAAAAACGCTTGCACGTTATTCATAATGTCAGTAAAAACATCATCTGTTCATTATGCCCCCATTGGCGATGTTGCACCCTCTGTAAAAAGACTCCATTAGATGACTAAAATAGTGCAAAATAATCTAAGTGTGTAATCATGTGCTATGTGAACTCCCAGTCGGGAGTATATGTTATGTTATGTTATGTTATGCAGGGGTTTTGTATAGCGTGCGGCTACTCAGAAGAGTGTCCCGACGCTTTGGATTGCACACTAATCTCATAACACAACAGGGAAAATAAAATAAGAAACAGAGATAAAAGAAACCTAATAGGGACCGAAACTAAGAGGAAAAGAGCCAGGTTTTAAGCCCTTTCCGAAAGGCCAACAAATTAGGAATGCTGCGCAGGGACATAGGCAGTTTATTCCATAACTGAGGCGCTAGTAGTTTAAAAGAGCGGCCTCCGATGCGGGCTCTCTTCACACGAGGAACCGCCGCAAGAAACTTGAATATTAAATAACATTCATAATCTAAATAAAGGGCAGGAAAAACTTGGTCAGGATAAAATTCTTTGTTCGGCAATACTACCTGTACTAATACTGTAAACATTCCATTTAACCCTACCGGTAGTTGTAATGGGATATAAACGAAAGAGAGAAAGAAAGAACACATAATCCTCTAAAACTTCTTATGCTGACAAGTCACATTGTGTAATATACGGACTTCCTCCTCGCGTCAAGGCCTTCACTATGGTCCCCCTATTATCTAAGGGTTAAATTCATGATGTCAGGATCATTAGCTATCATCACTTTGTGTCACACGCCTACTCAATGACAGTGGGAATACCATTACTAGGGGCTGAACACCCATTATGATAAATGAGATCTAAAAACCTATATATATATCCATCCCTCTGAAACTGAAGATTGATTAACTACAGATTGCAAAGTCCTCAGATACAAGTCTACTGGTTTGACATACTTTGAGTGATGTCCAAGTTTCTCAGCAAGGCCTTTCTAAAGTGATGCTCCAAGGGGTGACGAAGCAGAGTGGCACTTGGGAGAGTGCACATCAACAGGGATGGGTACCTTTTTTGCCAAAAGGGATACAGCTAAACATTGGTGGTCAGAGGTAGCTCCACCAATATATTGGCAATAAAGAGCATATTAGAAGAGCCCATCTACCAAGTCAAAGACTGCCAAAACAAACAAAAGAAAATCTGGGGCTATGGTGGTGATATTTCCATGCCTCTGTTGCATGATTGCACTTTTGTGCAGAAATTCACAAAGATATCACCCCTGTTGCTGTGCTGTACCATATAAAACATAATCTTCTACTACTGAATCCAAGGTATGTCATAAGCGTACATTTAGTTTAGTTACAGATTGTTTAAGATCACAGAGGATCTCTCAAGGGAATTTTGTCAAGTACTTGCTGTAGACCATAAAAAAAATAAAATAAAAAAAAATGTGACACAAGTTGCTAATTTTTAACAGCAGTCCTGAAGCAGATGGGTATGGAGGACAAATGGAACAGATTGCTTACTCTATTTAATAAGGAACCAGTGACCAGAATGTGGAAGGGAAGCCTGATCTTACCATTTGAAAATTGATCGAAGTACAAGACAAAAGTGCCTACTTTAGGCCATGCTTTTCACTCTAGTCACAGAGTTATATCCTAGGATTATCAGAACGGACTAAGGGAGGAGTCGGAATACCACTATTAGATGAAACACATACCATATCTTTGTCTACGGAAAAGACGCATTTCTGTATTTTATGGAGCAAAATACTAAGGCTTTGGAAGTACCAATAATTAGACTAGAGGGACGACTCAAGAGTAATGTTGAATAAAGCGAACTGTATTGATACTGGATTGGTGGCTATGTATAGCTGCAATACTATTCTGACTGCAACAGACGTGTTGACATACTTATTCAATGCAAATGTTTTTTTAAATAAAAAAATTCAAAATACTGAGGCTTGCCAGGCAGTACAATATTTAGTGGTGTTTGGGAGATTATCTTATCTGAAACTATAGACTCAACAATAGCTGTAGAATCACAGCAACCACAGACATGGAACATTAGATGGGCGCAAAATATGTTAAGACGCTTTCAAGAGAGGGTATCCCATCAAGAAAAGGACTTTAACAGGTGGGAATATAGAGGATGCGTTTGATGAAAATATAATATTTTGGAAGACACTCAAATTATCAGTTATGAGACGAATATCTGTCTATTATGGTGCCCAGGCTTTAATATTATTCCATAAGTCTACAAATCATGCTACCTCCAACAAGGTTGACAGCACTAGACACAATCACGAGTGACGCCATATGAAGGGGAAATAGAGTAAACTTAAAGATCCTTAAGATACTCACACAGGGGTATTGGGAGACCCATGCTTCGATATATACTTCCTGGTGTCACAGATCCAACAGATCATAAGTTATCTTGACGGGGACACCTCAAAGCCATGAGGGTACTCAAACACCCAGATGAACTACCTGCACAATACATAACTCCAAGGAAATTAAATCTGGTACTAAGATCAGTTGTAATAAAGTGCCCTAGATTACATCTACCAGACTTGGAGTTTCATCATAAGGTATTAAACTGTAACTTCATAGAGTACTTGGCCACAGTAAGACATTTTGTAACAAGCATTTGCAATGCAATAGGTCTCGCATTATTTAAGTTTGAGCTATTAGCATTGTAAATGGCAATTGTTTTTTGCTTTGTGCTATAGTTTTTTTTTACATAAAAAGCTACATATAAAATATGTTTTATTAAACTTATTTATGCAGTATCTAAATTTTGTTTGCATAAAAGAGTACAATAATATCTTAGTAAAAAAGTCAAATATGTTAATGGTAATACACCAAATGTTCATTTATGTGTTGGTTTTGAAAATAGCTAAATTAATAGCTTTGTCATTTACAATGCCAATAGTTATAACTTTCGCAAATGTGACACCTATAGCATTTGTAATGCAACATTTGTATTTACGTGACTTAGATGTATTGATATTACAAATAACAATGGCTTTTAATTTTTTTTAATACTTAATAAAAGTGATTGTAATTTATAATGGCAATAGCTTAAACTTTTGTAAATAACTTTTGTGAAGATTATGTTCAGTGTATTTTATTGTAACGAAATCCAAGAACAGAAGTGAAATATTAACATCGTTTTGTGACATTTGTAATAAAGCTCGAAACATTGAGAGAACATATTTGTGCTGTGGTGGTGCTGAGTGATGCTGTGGTGGTGCTGAATGGGGCTGTGGTGATGCTGAGTGATGCTGTGGTGGTGCTGAGTGGTGCTATGGTGGTGCTGTGGTGGTGCTGTGGTGGTGCTGAGTGATGCTGAGTGATGCTGTGGTGGTGCTGTGGTGGTGCTGTGGTGGTTCTGAGTGATAATGTGGTGGTGCTGAGTGACTGTACTCACTGTCACTCTGCACTCACTGTCACTCTGCACACACTCTGCACTCACTGTCACTCTGCACACACTCTGCACTCACTGTCACTCTGCACACACTCTGCACTCACTGTCACTCTGCACACACTCTGCACACACTCTGCACACACTCTGCACACACTCTGCACACACTCTGCACACACTCTGCACACACTGTCACTCTGCACACACTGTCACTCTGCACACACTGTCACTCTGCACTCACTGTCACTCTGCACTCACTGTCACTCTGCACTCACTGTCACTCTGCACTCACTGTCACTCTGCACTCACTGTCACTCTGCACTCACTGTCACTCTGCACTCACTGTCACTCTGCACTCACTGTCACTCTGCACTCACTGTCACTCTGCACTCACTGTCACTCTGCACTCACTGTCACTCTGCACTCACTGTCACTCTGCACTCACTGTCACTCTGCACTCACTGTCACTCTGCACTCACTGTCACTCTGCACTCACTGTCACTCTGCACTCACTGTCACTCTGCACTCACTGTCACTCTGCACTCACTGTCACTCTGCACTCACTGTCACTCTGCACTCACTGTCACTCTGCACTCACTGTCACTCTGCACTCACTGTCACTCTGCACTCACTGTCACTCTGCACTCACTGTCACTCTGCACTCACTGTCACTCTGCACTCACTGTCACTCTGCACTCACTGTCACTCTGCACTCACTGTCACTCTGCACTCACTGTCACTCTGCACTCACTGTCACTCTGCACTCACTGTCACTCTGCACTCACTGTCACTCTGCACTCACTGTCACTCTGCACTCACTGTCACTCTGCACTCACTGTCACTCTGCACTCACTGTCACTCTGCACTCACTGTCACTCTGCACTCACTGTCACTCTGCACACACTGTCACTCTGCACACACTCTGCACTCACTGTCACTCTGCACACACTCTGCACTCACTGTCACTCTGCACACACTGTCACTCTGCACACACTGTCACTCTGCACACACTGTCACTCTGCACACACTGTCACTCTGCACTCACTGTCACTCTGCACACACTGTCACTCTGCACACACTGTCACTCTGCACACACTGTCACTCTGCACACACTGTCACTCTGCACTCACTGTCACTCTGCACACACTGTCACTCTGCACACACTGTCACTCTGCACACACTCTGCACTCACTGTCACTCTGCACACACTGTCACTCTGCGTCACTCTGCACACACTGTCACTCTGCACACACTCTGCACTCACTGTCACTCTGCACACACTGTCACTCTGCACACACTGTCACTCTGCACACACTCTGCACTCACTGTCACTCTGCACACACTGTCACTCTGCACACACTGTCACTCTGCACACACTGTCACTCTGCACACACTCTGCACTCACTGTCACTCTGCACACACTGTCACTCTGCTCACTCTGCACACACTGTCACTCTGCACACACTGTGCACACACTGTCACTCTGCACACACTGTCACTCTGCACACACTGTGCACACACTGTCACTCTGCACGCACTCTGCACTCACTGTCACTCTGCACGCACTCTGCACTCACTGTCACTCTGCACGCACTCTGCACTCACCGTCACTCTGCACACACTGTCACTCTGCACACACTGTCACTCTGCACACACTGTCACTCTGCACACACTGTCACTCTGCACACACTGTCACTCTGCACACACTCTGCACTCACTGTCACTCTGCACACACTCTGCACTCACTGTCACTCTGCACACACTCTGCACTCACTGTCACTCTGCACACACTCTGCACTCAGTCACTCTGCACACACTCTGCACTCACTGTCACTCTGCACACACTCTGCACTCACTGTCACTCTGCACACACTCTGCACTCACTGTCACTCTGCACACACTCTGCACTCACTGTCACTCTGCACACACTCTGCACTCACTGTCACTCTGCACACACTCTGCACTCACTGTCACTCTGCACTCACTGTCACTCTGCACTCACTGTCACTCTGCACTCACTGTCACTCTGCACTCACTGTCACTCTGCACTCACTGTCACTCTGCACTCACTGTCACTCTGCACTCACTGTCACTCTGCACTCACTGTCACTCTGCACTCACTGTCACTCTGCACTCACTGTCACTCTGCACTCACTGTCACTCTGCACTCACTGTCACTCTGCACTCACTGTCACTCTGCACTCACTGTCACTCTGCACTCACTGTCACTCTGCACTCACTGTCACTCTGCACTCACTGTCACTCTGCACTCACTGTCACTCTGCACTCACTGTCACTCTGCACTCACTGTCACTCTGCACTCACTGTCACTCTGCACGCACTGTCACTCTGCACGCACTGTCACTCTGCACGCACTGTCACTCTGCACGCACTGTCACTCTGCACGCACTGTCACTCTGCACGCACTGTCACTCTGCACGCACTGTCACTCTGCACGCACTGTCACTCTGCACGCACTGTCACTCTGCACGCACTGTCACTCTGCACGCACTGTCACTCTGCACGCACTGTCACTCTGCACGCACTGTCACTCTGCACGCACTGTCACTCTGCACGCACTGTCACTCTGCACGCACTGTCACTCTGCACGCACTGTCACTCTGCACGCACTGTCACTCTGCACGCACTGTCACTCTGCACGCACTGTCACTCTGCACGCACTGTCACTCTGCACGCACTGTCACTCTGCACTCACTCTGCACTCACTGTCACTCTGCACTCACTCTGCACTCACTGTCACTCTGCACTCACTGTCACTCTGCACGCACTCTGCACTCACTGTCACTCTGCACTCACTGTCACTCTGCACGCACTCTGCACTCACTGTCACTCTGCACTCACTGTCACTCTGCACTCACTGTCACTCTGCACTCACTGTCACTCTGCACTCACTGTCACTCTGCACTCACTGTCACTCTGCACTCACTGTCACTCTGCACTCACTGTCACTCTGCACTCACTGTCACTCTGCACTCACTGTCACTCTGCACTCACTGTCACTCTGCACTCACTGTCACTCTGCACTCACTGTCACTCTGCACTCACTGTCACTCTGCACTCACTGTCACTCTGCACTCACTGTCACTCTGCACTCACTGTCACTCTGCACTCACTGTCACTCTGCACTCACTGTCACTCTGCACTCACTGTCACTCTGCACTCACTGTCACTCTGCACTCACTGTCACTCTGCACTCACTGTCACTCCGCACTCACTGTCACTCTGCACGCACTGTCACTCTGCACGCACTCTGCACTCACTGTCACTCCGCACTCACTGTCACTCTGCACGCACTGTCACTCTGCACGCACTCTGCACTCACTGTCACTCCGCACTCACTGTCACTGTTGGACAGGCCACATGAAAGGCCGCTCTCCCCCGGCCCGACCAGGCCTGAGCCCGGTCACGCAGGTACTACACACCACCCTTGCACGTCCTCCGTCCCCTCAGGGACCCCTGCCCTCGAGCATGTCAACCTCGTGGGTCCGATCCACTGCCAGCCTACGCGCCCATCCTGGGGCGCCATCTTGGACACTCCCCCACGTGGCCGCCTGGCCCCCGGCCGACCTCAACCCTGGGCCTGGCCAGGCCTCAGACATCCCGGCACCACCATCCACCCAGGAGGTGAGCGGGCTACTTGGCAAGTCAATGGGAGAAGGAGGTGTCGATGGCTCTCCACCGCCAAGTGCCGCTCGCCCATCGCCTCCCCGGGCGTTGGCTCCACCCCCCTGCTGGGTGTCTGGACTCCCTCATCCCGGACCTCCCGACCTCCAAGTGCGAGGGTCCGGACATCAAAGCACACCAGCCCTATAACTGGGGCAGCTCCAGAGCAGGAAGGCAGTTGTATCTTGGAGTCGAGAGACGTAAAGAGGAACTCATCCTAGGCAGACTACTGGCGCTGCCGTAGCTCTGTCTTGTGCACCATCGTCCTGCCTGTTGGCGCTGCCACAGCCTTCGCAACCTTCATCTCCTTCATCGTCGTCGGGACCTGCTGGCGTGGCCGTGGACCGTTGTAACCGTCATCTTCACCGGGACCTGCAGGCTCCGCCGCGGACCGTCGTTTTTCCTTCGTCCATCTCGGGACCTGCTGGCTCCGCCGCGGCCCGATCATCTAGAACGCCGAGCTCGAGGATTGAGAGCTATTTTCCACGCATTGGTAACAAGACTGTCCCGCTACCCCTTTTCCTAAACCAGAGACCAGAACCGAGGGGACCCCTGAGTCCAGACCTCCTTGTATCATATCATCGTAACCTAAGAATTGCATATAAAGCCTCGTTAAACTTCAACCTTGTGTGGTGTCCGTCTGTGGGGGGGGAAGTTACTTGTCTGTACAGTCGTTGGAGACGGCTCTCCCCGGAGACCTCTCCCCGTAGTCTCGGCCGACCCTCCCGGTCCGTCTAACATTGGTGGCCAGCGGCGCGATCCGAATCACCGCATAACGTACAGAGAGTAGCTCACCCCACGACGAAATCACAATGACAACTAAAGAAAGCGGATCAACCGAGAAGTTCCAAATGGAGAAATTGGAGGAGTACAGCCATCGTGAACTAAAACAATTCTGCATCGAACTGGGTATCGCTACCACCGGACTAAGCACCAAAGACGATTTTAAGCATGCCCTAGAATCTTGGGCAGAGACCGGGGCTGCCGGAACCCCCGATCAAAGCACCGCAGAAAAAACCACCACGGCCCCTGAAGGGCAAAGAACGGGTCTCTCGCAAGACGAGATCCAGGAAAGAGAAAGAACCCGACTACACGAGCTAGAAATGGCCCGGCTCAAAATGGACGTTGAACTTAAGTTGGCCGAACAAAAAATCAACTTAGAGCACCTGCGTCTCCGAGAAGAAAGAGAGGAGAAACAGAGACAAAGGGAGCTCGAGGAAAAGAAACTGGCGTACGAACACGAACGGAACCTAGCCGAGATCAACCTGCGCAAGCAGAATAAAGAAGTAGGGGTGCCCGAGCGACCCCACACCTCAGGGGCCACAGAGAAAAAGGTACACATCCCCAAGGATGTTGTCCGAGAATATTTCCGAGAGGACGACATCCAGCAATGGTTTAAGGCCTATGAAATCGCTATGACTGCACACCGGATCGATAGAAGCGATTGGGGAGCCGGTCTATGGGGGAGATTCCTCAATGAGGGCCGCGATACCCTGCTACAGCTCCCGGACCACCAGATGACCTCCTATGACCATATGAAAGCGGCACTCCTCACCCGCTATGGCCTCACACCCGAGATGTACCGTCAGAGGTTCCGAGACTGCACCCGCATCCCGGGTACAACTTGGGTGGACTATGTAACCTACTTTAGCCGAGCCTTCGAGGGCTGGATCAGAGGAAGCAACGTCACGACCTACGAACAACTGTTCAATCTGATGGTATGGGAGCATCTGTCGAACAATTGCTTCATTGAACTCCGCCAGCACCTCCTCGACAGCAAGTTAACGGATCCCCGGCAGCTCGCAGCCGAAGCTGACCGGTGGGAGATCACCAGAGTGGGCCGGAATGGGTCCTACGAACAGAACCGGAACAACAATGGTCAGCACCGACCCAGAGGAGGAGGAGGGGGCCAAGGACGAGGAAGAGACAACGCTCCGGTCGCCCCCGCTACCAGCACCACCCCCCCGGCCAACCGGGGCAGCACCCCGGCGCGACCGGGGTACAGAGCCAATGTCACGTGTCACCGATGCCAACGGGTCGGCCACTATGCAAACGACCCAAATTGCCCGCAGTACCAGAGCCCAAGACCCCGCCAAGTGGCCGCTGCGGCCCTAGGGGAAGAACAGATCTCCGAGGAGCAGGAAGAATACGAACAAGAGCATCAAGAGTGGGAGCCAGCCGCCATGGCTCTAGCATGCTTAGGGGGGAAAGACATGGTCCCGCGGGTCCCCCTACCCGCTAACACCCAAAAGTACAGCCAATGGGTGAGCATCAATGGACGCCGGGCCGAAGCCCTTCGTGACACCGGGGCCAGTGTAACAGCCGTCCGCTGTCACCTGGTGACCCCAGAACAGTATTTACCGAACATTCTCTGCCCTGTACGATCAGCCGATAACTCGGAAAGTCTGTGTCGGATGGCCTGCGTCCCTTTCGAATGGGGAGGGGTCTCCGGCATGTTGAAAGTAACGGTCCGAGACGATGCCCCCGTAGACTGCCTCCTGGGAAATGACCTTGAAAGCTCTCCGTGGGCAGCCGTGGAGCGAAGAGAACACCTGGGGATGTTAGGCGTCCCGGACTGGGCGTGCGTCACCACCCGGTCCATGGCCGCCCGTGCCAACCACCGCCCAGAAGAACCCGAATGGCCGGCACCACCGCCCCCGGTCGCCCCAGCCGAAACCACCGACCGTGACATTCCCCCCGAACCAGCTCAACCTTCCGACCTCGCTAACCTCGACCAGTGGCCTCAAGAAGGGGGGCCCACGCAAGAACAATTTCGCCAAGAACAGAAGACCTGTCCCTCCCTCGAGGGACTCCGCCAGCAAGCGCTCGCCCAAAGCGCAGGAGATACCTCCGGTACTCATTGGGTCTACTGGGACAATGATCTGCTGTACAGCGAGCAAAGAATCGCCGAGCTGGGGGCCAACCGAGTATTAGTGGTGCCCCTCCGTTTTAGAGACTTTCTGCTCAACCTGGCCCACGATGTCCCCCTGGCAGGACACCTGGGACAAGATAAAACCTACAGTCGCCTAGTGACCCACTTCTTCTGTCCCAAAATGAGGAACGATGTGCACCAGCATTGCCGATCTTGCCCCACGTGCCAAGCCAGTGGAAAGAGCGGCCGCAAACTAAAGGCTCCCCTGCAACCTTTTCCTGTGGTCACTACCCCGTTTGAGAGGGTCGGAATAGACATTGTGGGGCCCCTGGACCCGCGCACAAAACAAGGCCATCGATTCATCTTGGTGCTAGTGGACCACGCCACCCGCTACCCTGAGGCTGTCCCTCTGCGGACTGTGACAGCCCCGGTAGTCGGCCGGGCTCTGATGGGGATCTTCTCCCGTGTGGGCTTCCCCCGAGAAGTCGTCAGCGACAGAGGCACGAACTTTATTTCTAAATACATGAAATCCCTCTGGCAACAGTGCGGGGTCACCTACCGATTCACGACCCCCTATCACCCTCAAGGGAACGGACTCGTTGAGCGGTTCAACCGCACGCTAAAGGGGATGATCGGGGGGTTGGAAGAGCCCCTCCGTCGCCAGTGGGATGTGCTGCTGCCGTGCCTCCTCTTCGCTTATCGAGAGGTCCCCCAGAAATCCCTGGGCTTCAGCCCATTTGAACTGCTATATGGACACCCAGTGCGGGGGCCGCTCAGCCTAGTCAAAGAAGGCTGGGAGATGTCTCCGTTAAAGAACCCTCCAGATGTCTTCCGGTATCTCTTAACCCTCCGCAACCAGACCCGGCGGTTCCGGGAACTGGCAAAAACCAACCTAGAGGCCAGTCAAGAGGACATGAAAAAGTGGTATGACCGGAATGCCTCATCCATTGAATTTGAACCTGGCCAACAGGTATGGGTGATGTCCCCCACCGAACCATGCGCCCTACAAGACAAATGGACGGGGCCCTTCAAAGTAATCGAGCGCAAGGGCCCTGCCACCTATCTCATCGACATGGAATCCTCCCGGAACCCACTCCGGGTCCTCCACGCTAACAGACTAAAGCCCCACTTTGTGCGTACAGAACTCAGCCTCCTGACGGCCACAGACACTGGGGCTGAAGAAGACTCCGAGCCCCTCCCTGACCTCCTACGGACTCGGGAGCAAGACGGCTCCGTGGATGGGGTCCGACTCTCGGAGGCCCTCACCAGAGAGCAACGCCAGGAATGTCAAGCCCTCCTATCACAGTTCGCCAGCCTGTTCTCCCTCACCCCAGGTGTCACTTCCTGGTGTGTGCACGATGTGGACACGGGGGACAGCCCTCCTATCCGCCACCGGGCCTACCGCGTGCCAGATCGGGTACGGGCCTGCATCCAGGAAGAAGTAGCCAAGATGCTCACACTCGGGGTCATCGAGGCCTCAGACAGCCCCTGGGCCAGCCCTGTAGTACTGGTCCCCAAAGCAGCTGCCCCCGGCACCACACCAGAACTCCGGTTCTGCGTCGACTACCGGGGCTTGAATACGGTCACCCGAACAGACGCACATCCCATCCCCCGGGCAGATGAACTGATCGACCGCATGGGAGCTGCCCGCTACCTCAGTATCTTCGACCTGACGGCGGGCTACTGGCAGATCGGCCTCACACCCCGGGCGCAAGAACGTTCTGCCTTTTCCACACCCGATGGCCATTACCATTTCACCGTCATGCCCTTCGGCATGAAGAACGCCCCAGCGACATTCCAACGGCTCGTCAATCAGGTCCTGGCGGGGCTCGAAGGATTCAGCGCCGCCTACCTAGACGACATCGCTGTGTACAGCCACCATTGGTCCGAGCACCTCCACCACCTCCGAGCAGTGCTGCAAGCCCTACAGCGGGCTGGCCTCACGATCAAGGCCAGCAAATGTCAAATTGGGCAAGGGTCTGTAACCTACCTCGGGCACCAGGTGGGAAGCGGCCTGGTGGCCCCTCTGCAGCTAAAAATTGCCGCCATCCAGTCCTGGCAGTCCCCCATCACCCAGACCGAGGTACGAGCCTTCCTGGGCCTCACAGGCTACTACCGAAGGTTCGTGAAAGACTATGGGACTATAGTGGGGCCCCTCACAGAACTCACGTCGAAAAACCAGCCCAAGAAAGTCAACTGGACCCCAGAGTGTCAAGCTGCCTTTGAACAATTGAAAGCCGCCATGTGTTCCGCCCCTGTGCTCCAGGCCCCCGACTACAGCCGGGAGTTCGTCGTTCAGACGGATGCCTCCGACCATGGCATTGGGGCAGTCCTGTCTCAAGTGAACACCGACGGCCTTGATCAACCGGTGGCCTTCATTAGCCGGCGACTCCTACCACGGGAACAGCGCTGGAGCACCATAGAGAGGGAGGCCTTCGCTGTGGTATGGGCCCTCAAGAAGCTCCGGCCCTACCTTTTTGGCACACACTTTCGGGTACAAACCGACCACCGACCCCTGCAATGGCTGATGCAGATGCGGGGGGAAAACCCGAAGTTACTACGCTGGTCCATCTCCCTACAAGGTATGGACTTCACAGTCGAACACCGGCCTGGGCCAGATCACGCCAACGCGGATGGCCTGTCCCGGTTCTTCCGCCTCGACGAGGAGAGTCCCCAAGAGGATGGGTAACTCTCCCCGCCTTCAGCTGGGGGGGACGCATGTTGGACAGGCCACATGAAAGGCCGCTCTCCCCCGGCCCGACCAGGCCTGAGCCCGGTCACGCAGGTACTACACACCACCCTTGCACGTCCTCCGTCCCCTCAGGGACCCCTGCCCTCGAGCATGTCAACCTCGTGGGTCCGATCCACTGCCAGCCTACGCGCCCATCCTGGGGCGCCATCTTGGACACTCCCCCACGTGGCCGCCTGGCCCCCGGCCGACCTCAACCCTGGGCCTGGCCAGGCCTCAGACATCCCGGCACCACCATCCACCCAGGAGGTGAGCGGGCTACTTGGCAAGTCAATGGGAGAAGGAGGTGTCGATGGCTCTCCACCGCCAAGTGCCGCTCGCCCATCGCCTCCCCGGGCGTTGGCTCCACCCCCCTGCTGGGTGTCTGGACTCCCTCATCCCGGACCTCCCGACCTCCAAGTGCGAGGGTCCGGACATCAAAGCACACCAGCCCTATAACTGGGGCAGCTCCAGAGCAGGAAGGCAGTTGTATCTTGGAGTCGAGAGACGTAAAGAGGAACTCATCCTAGGCAGACTACTGGCGCTGCCGTAGCTCTGTCTTGTGCACCATCGTCCTGCCTGTTGGCGCTGCCACAGCCTTCGCAACCTTCATCTCCTTCATCGTCGTCGGGACCTGCTGGCGTGGCCGCGGACCGTTGTAACCGTCATCTTCACCGGGACCTGCAGGCTCCGCCGCGGACCGTCGTTTTTCCTTCGTCCATCTCGGGACCTGCTGGCTCCGCCGCGGCCCGATCATCTAGAACGCCGAGCTCGAGGATTGAGAGCTATTTTCCACGCATTGGTAACAAGACTGTCCCGCTACCCCTTTTCCTAAACCAGAGACCAGAACCGAGGGGACCCCTGAGTCCAGACCTCCTTGTATCATATCATCGTAACCTAAGAATTGCATATAAAGCCTCGTTAAACTTCAACCTTGTGTGGTGTCCGTCTGTGGGGGGGGAAGTTACTTGTCTGTACAGTCGTTGGAGACGGCTCTCCCCGGAGACCTCTCCCCGTAGTCTCGGCCGACCCTCCCGGTCCGTCTAACAGTCACTCTGCACTCACTGTCACTCTGCACTCACTGTCACTCTGCACTCACTGTCACTCTGCACTCACTGTCACTCTGCACTCACTGTCACTCTGCACTCACTGTCACTCTGCACTCACTGTCACTCTGCACTCACTGTCACTCTGCACTCACTGTCACTCTGCACTCACTGTCACTCTGCACTCACTGTCACTCTGCACTCACTGTCACTCTGCACTCACTGTCACTCTGCACTCACTGTCACTCTGCACTCACTGTCACTCTGCACTCACTGTCACTCTGCACTCACTGTCACTCTGCACTCACTGTCACTCTGCACTCACTGTCACTCTGCACTCACTGTCACTCTGCACTCACTGTCACTCTGCACTCACTGTCACTCTGCACTCACTGTCACTCTGCACTCACTGTCACTCTGCACGCAACCTGCACTCACTGTCACTCTGCACGCAACCTGCACTCACTGTTTCTGCACGCACTCTGCACTCACTGTCACTCTGCACTCACTGTCACTCTGCACTCACTGTCACTCTGCACTCACTGTCACTCTGCACTCACTGTCACTCTGCACTCACTGTCACTCTGCACTCACTGTCACTCTGCACTCACTGTCACTCTGCACTCACTGTCACTCTGCACTCACTGTCACTCTGCACTCACTGTCACTCTGCACTCACTGTCACTCCGCACTCACTGTCACTCCGCACTCACTGTCACTCCGCACTCACTGTCACTCCGCACTCACTGTCACTCCGCACTCACTGTCACTCCGCACTCACTGTCACTCCGCACTCACTGTCACTCCGCACTCACTGTCACTCCGCACTCACTGTCACTCCGCACTCACTGTCACTCTGCACTCACTGTCACTCTGCACTCACTCTGCACTCACTCCGCACTCACTGTCACTCTGCACTCACTGTCACTCTGCACTCACTCTGCACTCACTCTGCACTCACTGTCACTCCGCACTCACTGTCACTCCGCACTCACTCTGCACGCACTCTGCACTTACTGTCACTCTGCACTCTGCATTTGTCTGCTGCAAGGAGTCACCATACTTCTTTTCAAAGATTAGCGTGCGATACAATCAGCAACAAACAAAAAACCTCGAGCAGGCGGACATCTGCTGTCTGGCTGGCGCTAGAAAAGAGAAGGCGAGTGAGACGGGCACTGATAAAAGAGGGACGCAAGATGAGCCAAATACACCAACGGGAATTTCTAGTTTTGTTCTATATAAAGGGCGCTGGAGGTTCCCCTAAAGACCATCCTGCCTGCTGAATGGATGGATGCGTTCTGTAACTAATACCTTCAACAAGGTGAAAGGAAAAGTAAAACGTGCCCCTGGCGTTTTCAGGAACTAAGGCGGAGAACGTTCAAGTTCATCATCCAATGAATCGTAACAGCGCTGGAAGTCCGCACTGGAAAGTCTTAAAAAGGCTGACAAATACACAGAACACTAATTAAATATAATGAAATGAGAACAAACTCCAAGTTGTCGTCCTCCTGCTGGGCTCTCACCTCCCTATACCACGCAAACACCAAACTGCCCATCCCCCTGCTCAAGCCGCCGGCCTCTCCTTGGAACAAGCATGGCGCGTGCTGCAGTCCGCCGCCGGCCTGCGACCAGGAAGTCAGGCAGGCCGGGCGAGACAACCGGAAACAGGAAGTAGGAGGGCGGGAGCCTACCACGCCTCCCACGGAAGAGCCGCGATTGTTTTGAGCACCGGAGCAGGCAGGAGCCTACCCTGCGCCCCGGTGCCGAAGAAGGAAGGAAGAGTCCTGCTGCCGGTGAGAGCCGAGGAAGCCCGCGATTGTTTTGAGCACCGGAGCAGGCAGGAGCCTACCCTGCGCCCCGGTGCCGAAGAAGGAAGGAAGAGTCCTGCTGCCGGTGAGAGCCGAGGAAGCCGGTGAGTTGGGCTTCGCCTTGTTGTGGGGGGCGTGTGTGTGTGCGCGCGCGTGCGGCGACGGGCTGTGCATGTGTGTGAGCGTGCGTGTGTGTGTGTGTGTCTGTGTCTTGGAGTCTGTGTGTATGTGTGTGTGTGTGTGTGACTGTGGGGGGTTGCCTGTCTGGGTGCCTGCGTGTAAGTGTAAATGCGTGTGCATGCATGCGGCAGCGGTGAGAGGCGAGAGGCGGCCGCGAGCTGCTACCAAGGAACCTGAGGTACAGAGCTCACCCACTAACCGCGTACTGCAAGAGGCATCGCAGAAAATCCCTGGGGCTCTGAGGATCACGGTATCAGCAGTGGCAGCAGAGATAGTAGCGGGAGGCAGAGGGCAAGCACGAGATCATCACTGGTGCCGGAAGCCGAGACCGGAAGTCGCCGGTCAGACCTGGGTGTCCCTACAATTCTGCCTGCGCTGGTGAGCGGACTCGCGGCGTGAGGGCTGCGCACCCGGGGGCGCCCTGCCCCGCCGAGAGATTGCGGAGACAGGATCCCGGCTGATGGCGAAATAGCGGTGAGGATGGCCCTGGCTGGGGTAGCGGAGTGATCGCCTGGTGGGTGGGTTAGGGTGGTCGAACATTGCGGAGGATCACCCCCCCTGTTTTGAGTGTCGATGGCCGGATGTGCGAGCAGGCGCTGGGGCGCGTGTGCTGCGACTCCCGTCGACACAGCACCTTCCCGGACCGGACCTTCCCCTGAGGCAGGAACCCTGAGACGGGCGGCTCGAGCTGAGGCAGGCTTGGTCTAGGAGCTGCCCCGACGCCCTGAAGACTGCCACCGCCATTCATGCACACACCGGGACAGCCTCTGTTGCTTTGCTGCCTGGGCTGCGCCGGGAGTTGGAGGTGTGGCGCCGCCGCCCGGGGAGTTGCTGGCGTGATCCCTGAGGCAGGCAGGCATGCGTTAAAGACACATGATATTCTATTTATTTCGTGTTGAAAAGTGACCCTGTATTTAAAATGTGCTCTGTGCTGTTTGATTGCACGCAGTCGGACGGCTGTATTTAAAATGTGCTCTTTGCTGTTTGATTGCTTCGTGTCAAGTGAATGTGTGCCTTGTGCCCCATATTTCGTGTTCAGAACAAACACACTCTAGTCTGAGACGCACGGGAAACGAAAGTGAAACAACGATCACACCAAGAAAGAAACATTGTCGGTTAAGGCAAGCTCACACAAAGAAAAAGAAACATTGTAAAAGAAACTGAAGGCTGAAGGCAGAAAGCTCGTGCACGCAGCTCAATCCAGCCAAGGATAAGCTCGTGACAGTTTCTTGTCCCTCATTCCCCCGTGTCAGCTAGCTATAAGTCTCCAGCCTGGACGCATCCTTCGGATGCTATTTCCAGGCGAGACCTAAAAAGGTCACTTGACAAGGAAGGACTCAACTCGTAAGAGATCTGCCTATGGCAACTGTTGCCAATCCAAAGCATAAAACAGCAGGGAATAGATTCATAGACCTAGCATCAATTCTAATAAAGAGAGCAATGACAATGCATCAAAGAGCGGGAAAGGCACCACCAATTAACAGGTGGTGAAGGTATAAAGAGAAGGCATAGCTTTCCACACAGGTGCCTGGGGGAGACCAATGGCACACCTGTGGGATCAGAGACCAACTGCTTTTGAGGATTCCCAAAATACAAATACAGATCAATAATTAAAGTAGGATTCATATTCAAGAGCTGCACCTCCATTAAACTTGTAATAAGGGCAACCATACAAGAAATTGCAAGGTGTTAACTTGCACCAAGTAGACTGATGTACAAAGTTTTTGTTGTTAGGAAACTCGCTTTTACCATTATCAAAGACTAGTATACATAGTCTGATATTAAGTATGTTATTTTTAAGGAATTTGGATAAAGGTGTTCTTTACTGACTGAACAATGTCAGGTTGAATAGAAAGAGCACAAGTGTAAAAATAAATAAATATCAGTAAATAGACACAAAAAGAAACTAAATACTCCTGGTGGCTGTTCTTGGCACCAACAAATGATGCACTTAAAATGCTGTTGTATATAGATCCTTTAACAAAACAAGCAATTGCAATGCAATAGGTCGCACATTTACACGAGTTTAAGCTATTGGCATTGTAAATGACAATGCCTTCCATTTTTGTTTTAAAAACCAAAACATAAATAAAAGGCATGGTCATTTACAAAACCAACAGCTCAAAGTTGTGAAAATGCGAAACCTTTTTCATTGCAAAAGCTGGTCTTTAAAGAGGAATTAACAGCACAGAGGCGGCAGACCCGAGAGCAGAGGACGGCCCGGGACCAGGGTTCGATTCCCGGCGCGGCAGGTTTCTGGACCAGGGTCAGCGGACTCGATAATTCTCTCGCCTCGGTGCCCACTCTGATCAGCGATCACACTCGGCAACTCTGGGCATTAGCTTGCCTCATCTTCACTAACGGCCCCACCAGACCGCCGGGGATGCCTGGTCTCACCCTGGAGATACCCATTAAGGGACCATCTCTCAGGGAAGCCAGGAAGGGTTTCGCAGCGGTCGAAGCGCCTTGGGACCTTATGGGTAAGTAGTGCGCTATATAAATGCCTATACATACATACATACAGTCTAGTTTATCATTCTGGCCAACAGTAGCCACCACTGAAATGCATGATTTTCAACTGTGTATGGCATGTAATGTTGACCTACACATGCAGCTGTTTTTAGCTACCATTCAAAGTACGACAGATGTGGGGCTTACTATACCTGCTTATATCATACATCTAACATTTGTCTTGTGGTTTAAACACAAGAAAAATACTTTTCACGTACTGTGAAATCATTTTTTGTAAGCAAAAGTATTTCATAGCAGATAAAGAAATTTAAATAAGAATAAAGATGTACTGCGTATATTCTAGCCTCGGTTTTAATTGATCATTTTGCTGAACTTGATTTTAATAAGCACCATCTTTGCCTCAATTGAGCTCTACTTTAGTATGTTTTTATTACTCTGATTACAATTTTAATTCATGTCAGACCTTAATGTTCCACTAACGAACTTATAGCTCCTGACCCCACAGAGGCAGGTTATTCGGGTTACAGAGTATTATGCTCCCAGTAAAGTATTATGGGCGTCTAAATAGGCACACCCTGCCTGAAAACAGGCTGCTGAAGCCACAGAGATACAGACACAAGCCCTTATCACTCGAGTAAGGTCCACAATCTCCAAAGAACAGGAAGCAATGGGAGGCTTCCAGTAAGTTAACCACTCATACATACAAAAGGCAGGGCATCTAAAAAGAAGCACTGTCAAAGTCAACCATGTTGGCGCTTTTACAGTAGTTGAGGTCTCTTTAATGAAACCAGTATAGCCTCTAGTCAAGTGATAAAAACTTTGAGTGGAGGTGAGGAGTGTGAAAAATCGTAAAGTATCGGAAGGAGAAGTAAAAAAAAGTAAACGAGGCAGGGATGATCACTCATGACAACGAAAATAAGCAAGCATAGAGGTAACCTAGACTGTCTCGTGGAGGAGGCAGGTCTTTAGGTCTGGTTGGTGGGTGAGGGGGAGAAACAGACACGAGGGCGATGGAGCGAGACTAAGCAGTGATGGGGTGGGTGGGGGATTGAGATAATGCTGGGTTTTTAAAAGCAGCTGGCAATACGGAATGCAGCAAAGCAAAGTAGAGTGGGGTGCGGGGAGCATGTGAAAGCGGGTGCACGGGTTGAGGAGAAAGTGGGTGCCAACAACCAAAGTAAGAGGGCCAGTGGCCATGGGAGGTTACAAATGAAGATAAGGCGATACTAAGGAGGGACTAACAAGCCTATTTAGGAATCAGAAGCCAGCATTTACAAAGAACAATGACATAAGCCAATGACAAATATGGGCGGAGAGTGGGCGCGGCATCAAGTGAATACTTCAATACAGCATGCCTCGCAGCGCATGCACACTGCTTCTAGGCTCAACCTAAAAAGGACATATACAAATGGTATTCACCACATGCTTGGCTATGCCTTTAACCAGTGGAACTCAAATACTAATGTGGTTTCATCTCACGCACAGAAAAATCAGTACCTTTCCCAGTAAAATACCTCTATTTATGGCTTTAAGAACGTGCTTTTTAAGTCTGGCTTGACACTGTAGAGGTCTGAAACCTATTGTTGCCAGTTTTTAAAATGTACAATAGGCTTTGGCACAGTAAAGAATTAGTTCCCTCTAATCTCAAGCTACTGGCTGTTTGGTGTATGATTCCGCCTCCCATGGAGTGCTTGCACTACAATACATAAGGGACTATTTGACACAAATGTATACTGAATCATGATATTTCTGAACCAACATTTTTTTTTTTACTTCAGCAGGCTTAGTTAAATATTTTAGCACAAACCTAGAAAAGCAAGCCAAACTTATTGACGTTGCTACTTTTTTTTTAATGTGGTCTTGTAACTAAAATAGTTTGTAATTGTTTTTGATACTACTTTATATGGTTACATTCTTCCTTTTCAACTTCAGACTTACATTTCTGAAAACAATTAATGAGATTAAACTTAAAATATTAGGTATTATTCTTTCCATTGACAAATTGACACATACCAGGACCGAAATATGCTGGATACACACCTACTACTCATGGAGCTGTCTTTGCACATACCCAAGTTTATCAAGGACGTGACAGCAACCTAGATGGACTCAGTTATTTTGGCTTTTAATCAGGAAAAAGTTTCTACCAAGATTCACCAACATGCAAAGCACTGGTATGGGCAGACAATTTAAGCTTCCGTCAAAGTGGCAGAAAAACTATAGCAAAGGCAGTAGTACAAGCTACTACAATAGCCTAATCCCATGTCTGTTCACAATGTTTCCATATAAAGAGACAGAGTAGCAGTATATATATATATATATATATATATATATATATATATATATATATATATATATATATATATATATATATTTCCATCTGATTTAACAAGTTAGCCAAGATAGGAGACACAAATGTGTCACTACTTCAGAGAAACGTCTTCCTAAACAGACCTTCACAGCTTTTCTTTCATATGGATAATCCTGACATCAGTCACAGGTGGAAACGTGAGACAATACCACAGTCCTGATGCAATTGGTTAGTACCTGTGTCACAACAAAATAGAGATCACCCATTACCTGGGTCCCACCTAAGTTACCTCACCCAAAAATAAATTGACGAAGGGAACATTGAAGTGTTCACCACAGAAGAGCAAAGGCCCCCTTACTGACCGACACTCCAGAGATACCAAAACGGACTATAAATGTTAGAGACATGTCAGAATGTATTATTCTTTATGGTGTAGTTACCTCTCACTTGTAAAACACACAAGATGATTGACGGAATGGCAAAACATTCACCCCCAGTCACAGATCTGGGTTTAATCTATCCTTATTTTGCTCACCAAGCCACCCCAGTTCAGACATGGCCATATGCAAATCAGTCTTGACCCTGTGCCTCATGGGAACAGTCCAGACCGAACTGCCAAGCCACGTCTTCCCTGGACCGGAATCAAGCATCCTAGGACCGGTTTCTGGCTATCAGCCGTCTTCAGCTGAGATAGCTTGACTCCAGTGGCATAATGAGCACAGGACCCACGTCTGGGCATACCCTTCCCACATAGGGTGAACAGCAAAACACACAAGATGGTGGACGGAATGTTGCACAATGGCAAAACATTCACCCCTAGTCACAGATCTGGGTTTAATCCATTGTTATTTTGCTCACCAGGCCAACCCAGTTCAGACATGGCCATATGCAAATCAGTCTTGACCTCTAACTTGTACATGGATTATGAAAAATCAGATAGTGTCTCTTCTGCCAGTTTCCCAAACTTCAATCTTTGTCATATAAGTTTTAATCTGCCCAAAGCTCTGCTACCTTTTGGCTAGGCTAGTGATATAGAAATACCAAATAGATTCATTCTATGTGGAATATGAGGAGACGTGACTTCCAACACCAGCTTCTGTTCTTTATTAAACCTTGAAATGTTAGGCGCTCGCCAAAAGCATATTATGCACCAAGTTTAACTTTGACATGGTAAAGGCTCTATTTGTGCACAGAAGTTTCCACTCTTGATTCACAGAACCCCATCCGGTGGCTTTTTAGTTTTGTGAATTTAGTGTTGGGACAGACTTATTACGCTACCTGCAAACTGAAAAATATGTACGTTTCTTGATTTTCATACATCTTGTGTATGTTTTATCCAACCGGGAAACATACATATTTTCCTCCTGTCAAGAGAAAGAGAAAGGTGTTGCTTTGTGAATCCATGACAGTTGAAAATGTGAACTAAACATATGAGGATTCTTACAGCAGAACATATTTTTGACTTTCAAAATCTTGCCCTTTTTAAATCGGTTCACTGATCTCTTGCTTCTTTCGAGTTTCTCTGCTGAAATTAGGGTCATTTGGAGCTAGGCTGTGTACCGTCAAGTACAGTGTGATGAATGGATAATATTTCCACTGGTCAACCACAAGTGACTGTACTACAGTAACAATTCAGCAGAAATTAAATGACACGGTTGGGAGGCAAAGCATAAGCTTCAAACTAATGACACTCTGGATCATCTTACTGCGCCAAGCTGAATGTTACTTGCTTTTCTAGCTGGTCCAAAGGCAGATTTTGTGTCATTGGCAATGGCCTGCATGAAAGAAGGCTTGTTTGTCTGAACCTGGGTCATACGATGTTGATTCACATGCGAGTGCCCAGAGAAACTTCCAGGTTACCAGCACCCCTGCTGTCATACTTACCTTGTGCACCTCCACTTGGTTTCCGGGCCCAAAAAATAGACTTGCACTCTGCTGTTTTGGTGTCTTGCTCACCACTTTAATAAAGCCTGTTCCTGATACATAGGGGCCAAATAAAGTCTCGCCGGCTAGAGGAAACACATACTTTTACTTACAGATAAGTCAAAGCCATATGAAAAACCTAGTCAAGTAACATATCTGTGGTCAATTGGAAAAATTATGTTAACATGTCTGATACATACCGTGGCCGATTAAGAGATAAAGTTTGAATATGCCCAAAAACTAACTTGCATTGTGCTTCGATGTTACTCTATGACCGCAGGGAAAAATAAGTGATCACCCCATGTTCTAGTAAGGCATGTGAGGAAATTGCCTGTGACAATTGGGGAATCGACAAGAACACAAATATTCTGAAGGAGATGCAAGTCTGTGGCATTAGGATAGCTTGAATCTGAAAGGAACACAGTGGAGCGCTGAACATAGATAATGATACAGTCAATCATGGACTGAAGAGAAAGCTGGATTCCGAGAGGGGACGCAAAGGGTGTACAATGTTGTGACTATGTATTATAAGTCCCCCTTTACATACATTAAACTAATATTCCAAGCCCATTCGAAGTTTCATGGTGTTATAAAGGAAACTGGCTTTTGGCCTCATGTCTCTATAAGCTTAAACAACTCAACTATCACACATAATATTCTTATAATTAATGGATTAATTTTAGATTACTAAAAATCAGAACTGTGTATCAAACACTTAATACTTTCACATCATCTAAAAATCGGGCTTCTCAAAAGCATATAAAAAAAAATCAAACATCACAAAAACAATATCTTCAAATTGTATCCTATATACTCCAATTCATCCTTTTTCAGCTAATAAAAGACATGGAACACACATTTACAGGATTACAAATAATGTAGAGTAAGAAGATTCTTTATCACGTGTGTTTCAAAGTTGCAGCTATTTCTCATAAATAAGGTTTTCCAATATCCATCAAAACTAGTATGTTAAAAAATCCTCTCTTCTAGGGACATTTGATATCATGTTATGTATATTTGCACTAGCACCTGCAAGGGTATCCTGGTGCTCATATAAAAACTAAAAATTAAAGCAAAGAACAGAACAATCAGCCATTTACATGATAATCTTCCATTCTGAAATGCATAATTTAATTCCTATAAACACAAATCCTGATGTAGTCACTAAGGGTTACAAGTCATGCTACTGTTTGGGATGGTTCCTGAACTCCCTACACAGCCAAACTTGCTCCCCCAAATGTAGTCCTGTTAGCATGCTCTTGTTGGGAATATAGCCTGGCACTAAAATAAAGTTAATTCTCCTCTACACTACTCAAGCGGGCATTAAGTCAGTAATCCATGAAGGAGAATGGACAGCCAGACACACAGACAGAAAGACAGAGACACACAGGACAGACAGAGACACACAGAAACACACACATGGCAGTCGCCAGTAGGTAGTTATAATTAAGACCTAATTTCCATAGGAAAATCATTTTTTAACTTGGCTCCATGCAGTGGGGACCTAGAAATCGGGGCAGGAAAAACGGGGTGCGTTTGTAATGTTAATTTCCATAGGAATGCGTTGTCAAACCTATAGCCCGAACTGCTGGATGGAAATGACACCAAATTTGGCAGAAGGGTAGATGTTGTTACAGATTGGCTTTTTTGTTATTTAGTGCAAATCTGTTCGGTAATTTTTGAGAAATTTAAGCCAAAAATTATAGATACATCTCTGGTCGCAAAAATTTCGGAGGTTTAGCGATGAATCACGCATGCACACGCCAATGGGAATGCTCTGATTTGCAGACACAACCTGTACAGAAAGTTGCAGTTGCCATTTCATAGTCCGGGAGCAGTACCTGGGGCTGACATTTTGTGTGAAAGCTAACTTAAGGGGTCCGGGTGAAGAGAGCGGTCAGGGTGAAGATACTATGACCCCATGTTTAAGAAATGGGTGCGTTAGTGACACAAGTAATGCGCGTTAAATAGCTTTTTTCCATCATGTGCAAAAGTCAAGGCGATGCCGAGACCGAAGCGCAGCACCCTGTGTACCGTCGCGAATATCATCGCAAATATTGGTGAAAATATATTACAAAAATATTTATACACTCTTGCCGGTCACTGTCACACACTTGTGTACGCACTCACAAACTCACTCAGATACTTATACACCTATTCACATACTCACTCACACACTTATACATCGAGTCACATACCAAAAAAAGATATTGATGCACTCGCTCACATACCCATTCAGGTACCTATGCACCCACTTACATGCTCAATTGGAAAGTCACGCATCCATGGACAGACCCACTCAGTCAGACTCATGCATAGTCTCATAACTACTCACACATCCATACAGTAACTCAGTCACACACCCTGTCAGAGACTTATGGACTCACTCATACACTCAAACTCAGACACCCACTCACAAACTCACTCATATATACATGCCCCCACTCACTCACCCAGTCAAAGTTTACGAATCCACTCACAGACCCACTCAGACATTTATGCATAAATCCATTCACTCACCTACTCAGAGACTTATGCTCTCACTCACAGACCCATTGAGACACTAATACACCACTCACAGATCCACTCCAACACTCACACACCCATACAGTCACTCATAAACACAACCACTCATAGACCCACTCAGAGAATTATGCACCAAGTTAGTTATACACAGACTCGTGTACCTATGCAGCTGCACTCACAGACCCACTGAGAGATTTATGCACTCACAGATTTACTCAGACTCTTGTGCACCCGCTCACTCACCCATTCAGACATCCCCTTAGACACTCATGCATGCACTCACAGACCCAGTCAGAGAGTCATATACTTAATTACAAAGGCATTCATGCACCTACTCACAGATTGGTTGCACAAGTCTCTCACTCAATCACAGACCCATTGCGACACTGATGCACCCACTCATAGATGCACTGAGGCAGTCATGCATTCCATTACAGAAGTATTGATACACTGATGCACTGTCCCACAGATCCCTTCAAATACTCATACAGGAAATGAGACTTAGTGATGCATACAGTCAGATTAAACTGAAAAAAGTATGCACTAAGTTATAGAGATATTAAGGGAGGTATACATATTATATAGTCGTTTACATAGTAATGTGTTTAGTGTGTTGGTTTTAATTCATTTCGCAGTTATAAAAGTTTTGAATGTGTGGTGGCTATTGAATGCCTGCATTTGTTTTGTCACTTTGTGACGTATTTGCAGCTACTGATATCATCATGACACCCGGCGTCACAGCGAAAACAGAAATCGGGTTAAAAGGTTGTTTTTATACAAACTCCCTACAAAATTATAACGTTAAACAGTGGAGTAAAAAAATCCCTAGTGTCTAAAATATAGTAAAAGGTGTGCATATATGTGTTTTGCACACCCTAAAAAAGGCGCAATCGTCACGGTTATCGGAGCCATTGCGACTTTTGGCATGCTCACAAAAACGGGAAGTAGGGTTCAAACATTTTTTTTTTAAGTTACTACAAATAAATGTGTACAAACATGTTCTTTAAGTTGGTGATGGGTGTATTGCAATAGTTAGAATGAATTTAAGTTCAAAATTTTGCATGTGGTGGTGGTCGTTGAATGTCTCCTTTTGTTTTGCGATTGTGACGTGATCGTAATGTCGCCACAAATTTCAAACAGTCTAAAAAAAAACAACTAATATTTGAGTAGAAAATGAATACAATTTTGGCCTCTTGGGTTGGTTCTGATTTAGAAAAATATCTTTAAGTGTATTTTTCAGTATGCTAAAAAAAAAAAAAATCACAACAAACTCCCTCCAAACCAACTAGCAGGAACTCCATAAACCTCTGAAAAACTGAAGAGGATGACACTAAGCCAAAAAGTATGCATACAAATTTGAACACCTCATCAAGGGAGTTCTAAAAGAGGTGAGATCCTGTGATCTTTTATGTAATCGCACCTGGGAGTCCGAGGCTTTCAAATCCAGTATGCTGAAAACCTTTGTGTCCTTAAGAGTAGATAACATAATTAGAAATATGGAGTATGAGATATCTGTCCAAAATTATTTCCCGGCTGAGGGCTCTAGTCTATGCAGAGATGTACCTCACCTCGGTTTTCTTTTGGCCACAACTATGGGCTCTGCTCTGTGGTTTTCACTGGCATGATTATCCATAAAGTGTTATGTTTTGGAACTTCCTACTTCACCTGCTTCTGCACTCGCAATGGCTATCTCCATATTTAGGATACCACAGGAGCAGCACCCTCTTTCAACTTAATGCAGTGAGAAAAGGGTGTTAAGACACCCTAGACCTTCACAGATAACAGATGGAAATTCAGTTACCACATCCAGACGACAACTGATCACCTCATGATCTACTGCCTTCTGAGCCAGCCAATCTTTAAAGCTAGCTAGGTGACCAGGTAGCCCACACCTATAACACAACCCATTCAACTAACTTATTAAGCCTTGTTACCCGTACCTTGTTACCACTTGTACTTGGATTCGGTCTGCCTCCGTTTTTACAAATCTCTCACACACAGGAATTCATCTACTCTGCTTGTTTAGCAATGGTTAGCACTTCAACAAAATGGTGGTCTGTCCTAATTCCATAATAAAATAGGAGGCATTCTGACCACTCTTTAACCGAACAGATGCCTAATTTGTCCCTTATTTTAATAGACTGCTTTTGGCTGTCTCTTCCCAAGACAAAACGTTGTTTAAAAAACGATTTTCACTTTCTGTTTTTACTGTCTGTCTTTGCTTGTGGTTACAGTTAAAAATTGCATATTTGATCACCTGTGTTGTGTTCTAAACGTGTGGCTTTCCCTGCTCATGATTGCCTCCATTTAGCATGTTGAATTGTGGGATTTGAAGTCCAACCTCTGTAGTTTGTCCCGCTCATTCCTTGATTCTGTTTTCCCTCCAAATTTCTCCTTTGCTCTGTGCTAAGACCTGTATGTTAATACCCATTAACATACAGGTCTTAGCACAGAGCAAAGGAGAAATTTGGGTATTCTTGCAGGGAGATTGGCCAAACTGGCCCCTGGCTTGGTTAGTCCAGACCAAAAGGGATTTATCAGTGGGCGTTTTATTGAGGAACAGACTCAGCTTCTCATCGGCAATATTGACCTGGCAACAGTAAGATCTGAACCTTTGGCGGTAATCGCCTTAGATGCCGCCAAGGCGTTTGATAGGGTTTGTTGGTCCTATCTATGGGAAGTTTTGAATGTTATGGGTATAGGCCCAGTGTTTATTCACACACTCCAACAATGCTATCTGGGAGCCTCTGCAAGAGTTTTAGTAAATGGGACTCTTACCTCCAGCTTTGAAATTCAGAGGGGAACCAGGCAGGGCTATCCCATTTCTCCGCTCCTGTTCGACCTATATATAGAGCCGCTCGCACAGGCAATAAAGCTTGATCACCAGATCCTGCCTTTTAAGTCTCAGCATTATTTATCAAAATTAGCTCTATATGCGGATGATATTATCCTCTACACTAGCGATCCAACGACCACTATGCCAAGGGTGGAGGCCCTCTTGGAGGAGTTCGGTTCAATCTCAGGCTATCTGGCTAATTCCTCCAAGACGGAGGTAATGTGTTGGAACATAACTAACTGGAAGGGACAGACCAGTAAAGAATTTAAATACCTTGGTATAACTGTAGTGAATGACTTGGACAAGATTGCCCCTTTGAATTTGAAGAGAGTAAGCAAAGAATTTGAGCGTTTGTTTGCCAGGTGGAAAAATCTTCCCCTGACCATATTTGGTAAGGTGAACCTAATCAAAATGACTGCTCTCCCCAAATTAACATACATATTTAATGCAGTCCCTCTCAGGTTCCCTCAACCTGACATTTCAAGAATACAGAGCAAGATTGGGAGTTTTGTTTGGGGAGATAAGGGAGTGAGACTGTCTTGGAAGAAGTTGAGGCGGAGGTTGTTGAAAGGCGGGTTAGCCCTTCTGGATATTAGTTGGTACCTGGTTGCCTTTCAATTTAAATCTATTAGGATGCTTTTAATGGAACCTATAACTTCATCTTGGGGGCTTCTCCTTAGAGAGCTGATTAGTAACGTGGAAGGGGGTGGCACCGAAGGGTTTCTTTACAAATTTGGAGCATAGAAATTCTTTAAGAAGGTGCGTCTGAAGGTCCTGAAGAATGCACTTGAGATCTGGTGCAAAATCAGGACTAAGTGTAAGATAGGGTACTACTCTGACCAGGCCCCCATCTGGGATTCCCCGGGGTCCCTCCTCTGTCTTATGGATGGCCTGGCTGTCCCCATCAGGGAGGCAGGAATTCGAACCTGGTCTGACCTGGGGGATAACAATGGGGTGTACTAAAAGCTAAGATAGGCGCTAGATTTTCCACGTTTAAGTATTTGCAATTAAAATCTTGGTGTGAGGCGGAGAGCGGGGGCATAATGGGAGAATGGGAAACTGAGTGCCTTTTTATGTCCGATCATCGCCTAAAAAAAAAAAAAAAAAAAAAAAAAGTATCAATCTGGTATAAAGTTTTGCTCAAAGCTGATGACAAAGATATTCCATCTCAGGCCTCGGTGTGGAGACAATCGCCTTTTGAACCAGTAATTGAGGAGTTATTAGAGCCTTCACTAAATCTATTTAAATACACCAAATCAGCTAGTCTAAAGAAAAACCACTTTTTTGTAGCAAACCGCATCTACTACACCCCAGCAAAAATTGCAAAATTTGCATCAACCCCTGAACCGAAATGCCATAGGTGCTTGACCCCTAGGGCAAATGACATCCACGTCTTTTTTGAATGTGCAAAGTTGGCAGCATTTTGGGAAGGGGTAGGTGGCTATCTGCGCAGGATTTTTGAGACTAACATCGCAGTTAATGAGACCTTGGTTTTCTTTGCTGATGACCGAAAAACAACAAAGGCTTTAGCAGCAAAGGATCAAGGACTACTACTGTGCTTGATTCTATTAGCGCGCAGGGAAATCTGCTTGAAATGGAAAGACCCAAATCCCCCAAGTTTGGAAGATTGGGTAAATTCTGCATTTGCGATGGCTCGCCTTGATACGGCTAATGCCGATAAGGCTCAAAACAGTATATGGCAACCACTCCTCATAATAGGTAGAGATCTGAGACGGTATAGACACTGAAAATCTTAAGGCCATCAGTCCTATGATTACACCTTAAAAACTAATACGAAAGAGTTGGTCAGGGGACCAAAGCATAAGCGACTGGCCGGAGGGAGCTCAGGTCCAGAATTACGGCCATAACATTTTGCACAATGCTTGAAGGTGAGATGAGGACAAAAAAGAAAAAAAGACCTGTATGTTAAAACAGTGCACTCCCAGCCACCATTTTGTGTTCACAAACCAGTGGGACCAGCCCCCCTGCTCCCCCCCGCTGTAACTCTCGCAACAAACCAGTCTAAGATAAACACTCTCACCTCTACTTCATTCCCTCCTACACACAACATACACTCTACTCAGAAGCACATCACCGCCCCCGCTACGTCACAACCTCTTCTCCCAAAATATACTACACAACCAAATCCATTGCATGAAACATATACATCAGCACCCTTTTTCACTACTCCTCAGAAGCAAAACATATTACAAACACCAGCACAACAAAATCTTCAAAGCGCAACACCTCATAATACTTACCATAACAAAATACAAACATATACCCACCGTTCAAACCACACAAAGCAGCAAACTCCAATGCCAAGCTTTCACTCTTCCAGCACACCTAACACAGATACAGTAATACAGACCCTCTCTTCTAAGCGCCTCTCATCCATTGGACAATTTAGAACATTACTACATGACCCACATGCTGCACCACCTCCAACTCATACACCTTCCGCCTTAAACACGCGCAAAAATATAAGCAACATGCCACACTTTGCTTCCCCATGTCTACTTCACAACAATGTTACACCACAAAAGCAACACAGCACTCCAACTCACTCTCAAACACCATCTCCAACACATACACATGCAGACCCATCAAAATGCCTTCTTAGCATTCTGGATGAGGTACACGATACAGAACAGCTACACAATTGCTGTCCTAATACAGCTAATACCAGCTCTGAAAACACACCTGCTACAAACCCACACAATACTGACCTCTCTTCTACCTCTTCAGAAAACTACTCAAGATTTGGCTCTTCCCCGCATAAGCTCCGTACGCAAACAGAAATTTACAGCATATCCCTCTGCATACAACCATTTTTTCACTATAGATCTGTACCTATCTTTGTGTATTACTTTGTATAAACATGTAAAATAATGTTGTTGAGAGAAAAAAAAATAATAATAATAAATAAAAATCATCTTTGGTCTACATGTACATACTTCGATTGTGCATCTATGTACCTTCCATGTACTTGGATCTGTGTCTGTTACTTTTCTCCTGAAAAAGCATATCCAATGCACTACCTTATTTCTCATCCTGTGCCTCTATCAATATCTTTAATCTACATATACTTACCTCCTTTATGCATCTATATACTTTCAATGTAATTTTGGATCTATATATTTATCACGTTCTTCTAATTTAGCATTTTCAATGCACTACCCTATTTCTCAGCCTATAC
Organism: Lissotriton vulgaris; assembly: GCF_964263255.1. Classification (NCBI taxonomy): domain Eukaryota; kingdom Metazoa; phylum Chordata; class Amphibia; order Caudata; family Salamandridae; genus Lissotriton; species Lissotriton vulgaris. The sequence goes on from NC_141699.1 coordinate 174,398,255, forward strand.
TCCGCTCAATATATCTTCTAGCCCAACCTTCTGACTCATCTCAAACTTCTTCTACTACTCCTTCCAATGCACTACCCTATCTCTCATCCTATACATCTATCAATATATCCTCTACATCCACTCTCATTTATCCCTAACCCCACACCACTACTATGATTGCCAAAATAACCCTTTCTAGACTCTCTCCTACTCTACCCCTCTCTGCATCATCTGACACCTCTTTTTACTATACCGATCCCCTAAAACAAACCTTTCTAAACTCTTTCCTCCGAGTCCTTCCCTCCAAAACTCCTTTTTTCTCTCATCAAAAGCCTCCTCCTACTGCTAAGACCTAAAAAAAAAAACCTTCACTCTTTTATCCCTCCACTATCCTTTTCAATCGAAATTAACAGACTGATATGTTCACTTCTCAAATTCCATATTAAACTACACTAATATACTACCCAAATAACTGAATAACTGAATAACATATCCACTACTCAAATTGCTTCATATTTTTTTACTATACTAATTTTCAACAGTAATCCTTTATGGGTTCCGGAGTGGCGTGCTACTCGGCAGAAAAGCGCTTCAACACCCATTAGGGGTAACAAGTGCTATATGAATGCTAATCTTTGTTCCCCTTTTATCCCTCCACTATCCTTCTCATTCCAAGTAATTGACTAATATCCACTAAAATGACTTCATATTTCACCATATTAATTCACCACTAATCCTTTGTAAGCTTCCTGAATAGCATGCGTCAACAAGCGCTATATAAATACAAACCTTTGTCCTCCTCTATCCTTCTACTTTCATTCCAAATCCAATTAACTGACTAACCTATCCACCACTTAAAATGTACTTGCATGTTTCACTATACTAATTCAACACTAATCCTCTATGGGTCCTGGCGTAGCGTGCTACTCGCCGAAAAAACGCTTTGATGCCTCGTCAGGGGTAGTAAGCGCTATATAAATACAATACAATAATGTAGAACTAAGTGCAAGCTGGGGCGGGGTCTAGAAAGAACTGCCTCTTTGTGTTCAGAAATCAAGTGTCATTTAAAAGTGGGGAGTGAGGCAGGTCCGGCTGCTCAGAATCAAGTTAACTCTACAAAGCTGTCAAACGGCCAACAAGTGTAACACTATCAGGCACTCGCGCTTTTCAGCCAACATAATTTAGCAGAAAAGTAATCTACATGTCTCAGAATGCACTGTCAAGTATGTCAGCAATGAAATAGTATCTACCCACCCTCTCCCTAAAAGCTGCACAGGGAGGAACTACACATACGAAGGGTGCAGTCTTGGTCAGCCTTTCAATCCGGGACTGTTACCCAGCTCCCCGCAGCAGAGAGATAATAGAAAGGCTGACCAGCGTAGGTTGTCATAAGGTAAAGGGCATGTAGCCCGTGTGCATGGTAAGATTAGGCTCTACGGGGACGAGATCGGATTAGGCAATAAGCAGACCCCTCCACAACTAAGCTAGGGAAACATGCAACAAACCTGGTGGTAGGAGTCACAAGAGACCAGTAGACACCCACTCCGCTCCCAAACGGCCACGGAGAGAAAGGAAGCAGGCTGAAATCCCACTGCAGTCAAGACCGGGAACAGCGGTGCGCCCCATATTCAAAAGTAGAGTTCAGAGCAGCCTCCCTGCTCGTGTCAATCCTTTGGTAACTAGGGGAAAGAAAAGCCCTGCTTCCCCCCACCCCGCCTTCTACACGCGAGAGCTCTGTCCACCTCCCAGACTCCAGCGTTACAAAGCGGCGCAGCCTTCTCCCACTCCCGGGCACTTCCTGTACTCCAACCCGAGGTCCTGCCGAGGCCTAGCACGGGCGCCTCCAATGCTCCTCTATGCAGCCGCTACGTGCCCTGCTACCCCAGGCGCTGCCCAGTCCCAGGCAAGGGTCAGGACAAGTCAGGGACCACGCCAGCGCCTCGAGACCTACCATAGATGGGCCGGAGCCGCCTGTCGTTAGGGTCCTGCACATGGCCCCGCGTCGCCATGATGAGCAGCGCACAGCCGCAGTGCGCCTGCGCAGGAGGCGGGCGGCGTTAAAGCTGTAGTGTCTGCCGGTTCTGTGCGAGCAGGTGACAGTCCCAGGGCCGAAGTCAGGACCCCGCTGTCAGGTGCAGGCTCCGCCCCCCGCATGACTCCCAGCAGTGCTGGCCGCTGGTTCTCTATACAAAGAGTGAGACACAAGATTTTATTTATTTATGCGTTTTTATATAGCGCGGACTTTACCCAAAGATGTCAGAGCGCTTCACAATAGGAAGAGTACTGATAAATGAGAAAATTACAAGTGAACAAATTACAAAAGCAAACGTTAAGTTACATGTGGCAATAGAGACAATTGTGAGCAAACAAAATAGAAGAGGTAGCAAATGTACATTACAGGAGGAAAAAGTGACATGTGTGCAAGTTACAAAAGCGTACAAAGTACAAGTAGAGGAATAATACTGCAAAAAATGGCAGACACTCAAGCACAAGAACAAACGTTACGTAGGCAATGGTGGCACTTGTGCAAGTATCTAAAGCAAACAAAATGTAAGAGGCAGCAAACAGTGTGTTACAAGAGAAAAGTGGCGTGTGCATGTTACAAAAGAGTACCAAACACAGGTAGAAGGGTAATACTGCAATAAATGACAGACTCTCAAACTACAAGAACACACTGAGAAGGCACTTCCATAGTCATGGAGAATAGAATTTTCTACAATGAAAGGTCTTCCTTCAGATAATAGAGAGGGCGTGAATTAAATTCTAACTGTGTCTTTGAATGAGGAGAACTTTGAGGTCAGTTTTGAAGGCCTGGGAGGAGGAGGTGATCCGGAGCTGAGGCGGAAGTGAGTTCTAGATTCTCACTGCGTTGCCTGAAAAGGATTGGGCCATCGATCTTTCCTTCTTGAAAATGGGAGGTTCAAGCAGTACATTTTCCGCATTACGTGATGGTCTAGAGCCTCCGAGAGTTTCAGTTTATTTGCCAGGTAGCGAGGAGAGGAGGAGTGCAAGGCTTTGTGGGTGATGCAGGCAGTCTTGTAGATAGCTCTTGCCTCGATGGGAAGCCAGCGGAGGGTGGATGACATGGGGGTGATGTGGTCGCTTCTTTTGGCCCCATAAATGAAATGAGCTGCTGAATGGAAGCAGATTTAATGGGGGACAGGTGGGATTTGGGGAGGCCAGTGAGAAGAGAATTGCAGTAGTCCAGTCTGGAGAGAACCAGCGATTGGACCAGGGTTTTAAGGTCATGCTCCGGAAAGAAACGACGAATCCCTCGAAGAAGGCGCAGTTGGTATTGAGCAGACTTTGCAATTGACCACTCATAGCCTGTTTTGCTCACCGCGACCGGACCGGGACCTCTTGGGCTGATTCAAATCCCTGCTGGGGCATTTTCAGCGGACTTCTGCAATCGCGGCCCCCGCTCCACGGGTGTGCCGCTGATCCCACCCACACCGCTGCGGGACTGCGAGGCAAGGACTGGACACACCTGCAGCCTCTTCCCGCAGCGGCTACGCCCTCTTGCCTGGCTCTCCAATAACTCTTCGTGGCACCCGCTTCGCGGGTGCCACTCATAGCCTGTATTGCTCACCGCGACCGGACCGGGACCTCTTGGGCTGATTCAAATCCCTGCTGGGGCATTTTCAGCTGACTTTTGCAATCGCGGCCCCCGCTCCACGGGTGTGCCGCTGATCCCACCCACACCGCTGCGGGACTGCGAGGCAAGGACTGGACACACCTGCAGTCTCTTCCCGCAGCAGCTACGCCCTCTTGCCTTGGAGGTTTAAAACTAGGCTACTCATTCCGCGGCGCGGGCTAGCGCCGGGCTAAGCCCGGCCAAAGGGCGAGCCTTTTGAGGCCGTTCGAGAAGGGTAGAGACCGGGACCGGGCCACCCCCCCTTGCATCTCTTACTTTCTGCCTCTACACTCATCAAACTTAAAAACTATGGCCATGAGAGAGACGAGGAGCAAGAGCACGCTAGCTGCTGGTACCTCTAAAGGTACTTTGGACAATTATTTTGCAAAGGCGGGGTCTCTCCTCATTGATGAAATTACGATTTTGGAAAGGCGAATTTCGCAAGAATTAGACTGGGCAAGGCGATCATCCATGGGCATAATAGCACAGGCTAGGACCCCGGTAAAGACATTGGATCGCATAGACTGTGACAACGGGGAGAATGGAGCTAGTGGTGTGTTAGATACCCCTGACTTAACCATCTCCACCATACTAACCAACGATATTGACACTAGTGCCCCTGTAGAGTTAAGCTTATTACACCTACCTCAACCCCTTCCACCCCCTATTAATGTCATTGTTAGCCTGGCTAACACGAATGAGAATATTGATACAGCTAGTGGCCCTACGCAGGGGGAAAGAGAAGGAGCCATTCCAAAAAGGAAAAGAGGGCCACAAAACCCAGGGGGCGCAAGGCTAAGGTAGCTAAGCATAACCCACTAGGAGAGGGAACCAAACTGGGATCTGGAAGCAAGGGACATACCCCCCTAAGGAGTAAGATGCCATCATCCCTGCCAAATCCCCCCACCCCCAACACGACCTGAGTCACTTAGCCATAATGTAACTTCATCTGACAAAGATATCACCCTCTCTGATATCGGCACTCTTTTGAAGTCACTTTTAAGCCCCTTGGAAGCGCGCCTAACTAAGATCGAAGCTAGACTAGTGTCAATTGAAAAAGCTACGGTCCAATTAGCAAATACCTCTAAAAAAGATAGTATTGTTGTCAAAGGTGGGGGGGGGGCTCAGGAATAAAAAGCCTGTACCTACGCCAATAGCAAAGGAGGTGGTGAAGGAGGCGGCACCGACCTCCAAGCCCTCACAATCCCAACAACCTGCACCCCACATAGTGTCTACCCAGCAGACTGATTGTGCTACATGTACTCACCCACCTGAAAAATCAAATGTACTCACACAGGGTGACTAGGGAACTTACAAAAAACACAGGGTAGTAAACTTACCGCCAGAGGCGAGTCCATACACAGTTATTCTGGCGGGGGTTCCGGAGCTAAAACCATCCTCAAAAGAACATGTCACGGCTCTTAAAAACAAGGTGATCAGCTGGCTTTCCATCAATAGGCCCCTCCCCCAGGGAATAACGAGTGATGTCCTCATGGTAAGGAGAGTCCCATGGTTAGGTAACACACGAAAATCGATCAATGGGGATTGCATCCTAATCAACTTCAGGGACCCCTTAACCGTCGCTCATATTTGTAGTTGGTCTTACCCCGACCTTGGGACATCCATCCAGTCCTTACCTCTGTCTTTTTTCTATCCTCCAGCGACCCATGTGAGAGATGAGGAGCAATGACAGACTATCCATAGGAGGGAGGGAAGCTGGGGCAACAGAGGGAGAGGATTCACATACCGTCCTTCTCCCTACTATCCGGCCAATATTCCAACCTTTAATAGGTATAGCCCCTTGGATTTAGTCGATTGACAGAGTAGGATTGCGATGGGGGAGTCAGTAATGCGTCCCAGGGGTTCCAAAAAATGGGGAGCTATCTCCCCTAAATTTTGTCATAATAACTCCTTTGAGTCAGCTCGTTGCGAGGTGCAACATTCTCCCAGAGAGGTTTATACAAACACAGCTGGGATTATCCCCAGTCAGAATGAAACTATACAAGGGGAAAGTCTCTTGGGTAACACGCCTCAAATGAATTCTACACACATGGGCACTTCCCCCCTTCTGACCCTGAACCCCAGACCGCCCTTCCTAAATATACTATCTTGGAATGTGGCTGGCCTGGAGAACAAGATAAATTCTCCGGATTGGAGCTCATTCATTGAGGGTAGGGACATATGCATGTTCCAAGAAACCTGGGCGAAAGAGGAAATCCCTCGCACAGGTTTTGCATCTTATTTTGTCCCTGCAAAGTGGAGGGGTACCCTCAGGCGGTTTAGTGACGTGGGTGGCGGTTGATCTGGGATGCACGGCTGCCGTGCTTCCATTAGGCACAGGGGATATTCTTGGCCTTTTGTTAGAGAGTGGCCGAACTCGAACAGACTTGTGGTGTTAAATGTCTATTCTAGGCCGGTTGGTATCACACAGGAGTCATCCACCATCGACGACCTCTCGGTCGCCCTTAGTGACATTTCCCAGGGCACTCCCCTCTTGATTGGAGGGGACCTAAACTGCCACTTTGAAACTCTCTTGGGTCTAGTGGATGGACTTTCCCAAGAGGAGGATGCACTATGGTCTGTACCACCAACGGCAACACCTGCGCCCAGAGCCTGGACTCCGTTGGCCGTCCAAATTACCGGTCTGACCCTCAAACACGGTGTGCGGGCCTGTAATGGACGCACTATTTCTGACATCCCTCCCAAATGTACATACAATAGAATATGTAGGGAGTCGAGATTAGATTAGATTCTAGTCCCAATTTCGTCGTGGTCCCATATTATTGCCTTCTGGGTGATACCTAGAGAGGACAGTGACCACAACGCACTGGAACTGGAATATGCCCATCCAGGCACTGATAATAGAAGGCATGTGACGAGCGTCTCCAGAAAAGGGCTAGCATTGACGAATAACAGAAGGAGAGTTAGGTGGGAGAAGCTTGCCTCTTACCCAGAGAAGGTATCAGGGCTTTATGCCCGGGTTATTCCAATACTTGAAAAGGTTTGTACACTAATGGAGCAACCTACCTTGCCGGGCATCAATGACCAGATGTGGCTGCTGCATGAGGACATGGTCAAGTCTGTGGCCGATGCTTTCTTTTCGACAGGAAAGAATGGTGGTGGCCACCATACCCGCTCCACTTGGTATAATGCTGCATGCCGTATGGCTAAATCTGACCTGCTGACCTCGATCAAGGAAGGCAGAGACAGATCCGAGATCAGGGCTAGGAGAAAGGCTTACAAGTCCCTGATTTCGCATGCTAGAACTGAATGGCAGCAGGAGAAATGGGAAAATCTCACAATTTCATTATCCTGCAGGGATTCACGTAAATTCTGGCATATTGTAAACACGGTGTCTGAGGAGCTAGCCTCGGCACTTGAACCCAACATTTCGCCCAAGGCTTGGCAGGATCATTTCCAGGCCCTCTATGGGGTTGATGATGGAGCCCTTGGTATACCCTTACCGATCACCAGCACGGTACTAGAAGGGGACCTCTTTACTGAAAAGGAGGTGCGACTAGCCATTGCAGGGCTGTTACCTGGTAAAGCGCCTGGTCTGGACGGCTTACCGGGTGACCTATTTAAACAGGAGCCCGATGTATGGGCACCATACCTAATGACGTTATTTACCGCTGTTTTAAGGGGTATGGATATACCGGGTACTTGGCTGGGCGCAGAGATTGTCCCTATTTTCAAGAAGGGGTCACCTCTGCTCCCAGCCAACTACAGGCCTATCAGCCTCATTGATGTAATCCAAAACATTTTTGGCAGGCTGATACTTGACCGCCTCCAAAACTGGATGGAGGAATTTGCCATCCTAAGTCCTTATCATGCCGGATTTAGAAGAGGGGTTTCAACAACGGACCAGATCTTCCGTTTGAACCTTTTGTTCTGGAAGACTGTGACAATCGAGGGCGGCAGCTTGTACACGGTTTTCGTGGACTTGCGAGCAGCCTTCGATTTAGTGCCGAGAGATAGATTGTGGATTGTCTTGGCGGAGTTGGGGATTCCGGTGGATATTCTGTCAATCTTGATAGGATTACATCAGGGGAATTTCGCCCGGGTTATGTGTGGCAGAAATGGCGCACTCTCAGGCAGTTTCCCCATTGGCAGAGGGGTAAGTCAGGGTTGTGTGCGCGCACCGACCCTGTTCTGCCTCTTTGTCAACGGGGTGATCATCCACTTGAATAGGTTGGTTGATATTGATGCTCCCAAACTTAATGGCTGCAGGGTGCCCGCTATTATGTTTGTGGACGACACCCTGCTGCTATCTAAGTCTCCCATGGGCATACAACGGGTTCTGGACGGGTTTTCGACCTTTTGTGTGGAGAGAGGGTTGGAGATCAATGCCATGAAAACAAAATTCATGATCTTCAACCCTCCCTCCTCAACTCGCCCAAACCCTACCATAGGGCCTTTGAGACTAGAGAGGGTCCTAACCTTCGAATACCTGGGGGTAACCATCAACCAGAATATGACCTGGGACTCACATTGTACCAGGGTCATTATGAAACTGGTCCAGCTTACGGGTGGAATTAGTAGGATGGCAAGTAGGTTGACTGCTAAGCCTTTTGGTCCCCTTATTCACATCTACAAAATGCAGGCTAGAGGGGCCGTTATTTACGGTGGAGAACTGTGGGGCCATGCAATCGCCAAGAAACTACAGATTTGTGAAAATAATTTCTCGAGGCAGTTGGCAGCTTTACCACCTGGCACACCACTCCTCCCACTGAGACTAGATTTGGGTCTTAGACCCATTACGGAAGAACTGGAATTGAAACCCTTAACCTTTTGGCGTAGAATTTGGAGCTCCCCGGAATTATTGAGCTACAGGGCCGAGCTCATGGAGATCCTACGCCTACCAAATGCCACCCATATACCCTGGCTGAGATATATCAGACAAACTTGTGAGTCTCTAGGTAGGCCGGAACTATGGCTTGACCCGGGTAATGCTTGTGGTAGGACCCCACGCAAACTTCTCTCTCAAGAGTTCTACGAGCAAAAGTTGCTTGTTTCGATTAAAGGTACACGCGAGGGGTCTCTAACTAATTTGTTCACCATGTCCAAAGACTCATACCTCCAGGAGCCAGTCCTTGATGGAATTAGCCCTGTCTTGACAAGGAAACTATTCACGCAGTGGTGTTATGGCACTCTCCCCCTTGGGGCCTTTACGGAACGTTGGGGCAAGTCTCAGCTCTCCGCACAGTGCCCAGCTTGCAGACATCTCCATGAAAATGATCTGCATGTTTTATTTTTTTGCCAAGCTTATCAAAGACCCAGGGAATATTGGCTGGTTCCCCTCTTAAAAAACCTAGGCTTCAGGCGCCATCTCCCAGCCTACAGAATATTAAAGACAGATCTATCCCCTCCTATTGTGTTTGCAGTGGCAACATTTTTAACAGCTATGTGGTACATTCGTAATCGATGCATTAAGCCGATTACTGATAAAAGCATTGCTTGATGACTTTTTAAATGTAATGCACTGTAATTGTTTCCTATGTAATAGTAAGTAAGTAAATGAATTCTGGTCTAAATTACTGCATAATATAAAGAGAGCAGACTCGAGGGCGTTCTGGTTACAAGTTAACTCCATAAACCGGACAGCTCAACCAATAAGTATGACCTGTATATCCGAACCGGAATGGACCCAACATATAATGGAAACATTTTCAATAAATAATTGGATGACACCGGCAACTTTGCTTAGCAAAGTAACAGTTAAATCAGTGGGAGAACACATTGTCCAAGTCCATCAAGGGGACCGCCTAAAAGCTGTGGAAAACTTGGCACCACACACCAGGCAAGACGAAGAGCAAAGCATATTAAAAAATAATCAAGAAAAGTAGGCAAGAAAGCGCCCCTGGTCCAAACGGCGTTCCGCAAGCCATTTACAAGGAGGACCCACAGTACTGGGCCAGTAAATTCGATTTGCTCTTTCGAACAGTAAAGAACAGAGGTGGTATCCCTGAGAGCTGGAGGGGGGCGATCATAACTCCAATCTATAAAGGTGGAGACCGTAAAGATCCAAATAACTACCGTCTGATCGCCCTCATCGACGCTGAAGCAAAATACTACGCGTCAATGATACTAGCAGACCTGACCCAATGGTCAGATAAGAACAATAAAATACCACTGAATCAGTCTGGGTTCCGCCGTGGCATGGGAACAATGACGAATGCTATGGCCCTATGCCTGATCGCAGAGAAAAGCCTACAGAACCGCCAGGAGCTCTACACCTGTTTTGTGGACTTCAAGGCGGCATTTGACCGCATCAACAGGCAATTGCTATGGGCAAAACTAAAAAAACTGGGCCTACCGGACTCTATTCTCTTGCCCATCATTAACCTGTACACTGACACCTGGATGCAGGTAAAAATTGACAATGGGCACTGCCTAACCCGGAAGATCAACACTGCCGATGGTCTAAAGCAAGGATGTGTTTTGGCCCCACATCTATTTAATCTATTTATGGGTGATCTGACAGAAAGCCTGGACAAGGTCAACGCACATCCTCCCCGGTTAAGTAGCCTCCGTGTAACGCACTTATCATACGCGGACGACGTGGTATTGCTGAGCCAAACAAAAATTGGCCTCCAACGCCTACTGCATGACATGTCCGTCTACACAAAAAAGAACCTGTTAACCATAAACATCAGGAAAACAAAGGTAATGCTCATAACGCGACGACGCAAAACTTCACCAAACTTCCGAATAAACAATGATCAACTGGAAGTGGTAAACAGCTACAAGTACCTGGGGGTACATTTAGACAACCGCCTCAATTTCCAAGTGCATTTTAAGGACATGGAAAAAAAAGGGTCCACCTTACTGCACGCTTTCACTAGTTTGGCAGCAGAGCTAAAAGGTCCTCTTGTCTCCCCCTTGCTAACCGCAATGAAATCAAAGCTGTTACCCACAATAGCATATGGGAGTGTATTACATCATGGGAAAAGTGCTACTCTCATAGACAAAATACAAACTAAAGTCTATAAACGGGTCTTTTCCCTACCGAACAGCTCCTCACCAGCGCAAGTAAGACTTGAATTTGGATTACAATCACAAGTACTACTGAAAAAATATGAGGCTATCAAATTCTGGTACAACGTTTGGAGGAACAAGGAGAACAAAATGAATGGGGCATTGTGGGAAGCAATCCACACAAACCCGAGCTCTGAGCACGCAAAGTACCTAAAACTCTCACTGGATACAACCGAGCTGGGACCACTGTGGGGAACAAAACTGCCAGTTTCTTCGTTCAAACAAGCGGTCGTGAGGATCGCCAAGAAACACTCGCTTCTCAACGATAAAATAACCTTCAGCGCCCGGACCCACGCCTGGATGACCATCAAATCATACATAAAGCCCATACCAGCAGCTTATTTTGACATGGCCTTCTCGTTCTTTATCAAATGTAAATTTCTTCAATTAAGGCTGGGTAACCTCCCGACAAGATTTGATCAACCAAAATGGAAACCACAAGAATCAACGGAATGTGACCTTTGTGGCGCAGGTAAACAAGACATTATTCATATAGTTTGCATCTGTCCGGCTATGTATCAAGGTCGGCGGTATTGGTTAAAGGACAAGCTCAACGAGCAAGGAGTTCGTACCTGCCGGACTGCGATAATCCAAATCTTATGCACTGCGGATCCTCAACTGATTTGTAGATCAGTTAAATTCCTGGACAGTTTCGTGAAAAAACAAGACCTATTGTCACAGGTCCGACCTTCATCTTGACTTAAGAACCCTGTTTCCAAAGACAATTTGTGTCTTGAATAATTTCACTGAAACTCACGTCAGTCTTTTGGACACTTAGAATACATACTTTTTCTCTTTTTATATACTTAAATGTTCATTTTAAACATTGTGGAATTGTATATATTGTAATGGTTTTAATTAACCAACAATAAAGAACTACTTTACTATGTAATATGTTTTTCTAATGTTTTAACTTTGTTTACTTGCACTGTTTTTAACTTATTCTCCAACTTCTTTTGAATTCGATATATCTTTAATTACTCAATTGTTGTAATCTTTTATGATCTATACTGATCGAAATAAAGACTGTAAACGAATTGAATTAATGTGGGAGAGTAGATTGAGTTTTGTATCGAGTATGACACCAAGGGATTTTGCGCTGTCGACAATAATGGGTTTATTGTTCAGTAGATTCATCTGGTCCATCCATGATTGTACCGGGGGAGGAGAAAGTGAGGAGGAGAGGAGGAGGAATTCAGTTTTGGAGGGATTCAGAATCAGTTGATGAGTTGACATCCAGTTTTGAATGGAGTCGAGAGTAGAGCTATGGGTGGAGAGATCGTGAGTGGAGGGAACCTTGATGTAGATTTGAGTGTCGTCTGCATAGAGACGATAGTGGATCCTGGATTTACTTAGGAGATTTCCCAGTGGTTCTAAATAGAGATTGAACAGTGTGGGTGCAAGTATAGAGCCTTGAGGAACACCTTGACTTACCACCAAAGGAGATGAAAGACTGTTCGCTATTTTGATCATTTGGGATCTATCAGAGAGGAAGGAAGGAAACCATTTAAGCACAGTGCCCTCCATGCCCATTCTCTGTTGAAGAGTGTTGAGGAGAGTGTAGTGATTGACAGTGTCAAAGGCTGCAGAAAGGTCAAGGAGAATTAGAAGACAAGACCCCACCGAATCGAGTATCCGCAGCGCGTCATCAATCACTTGCAGCAGGGCTGTTTCAGTACTGCAGTTTTGGATGAAGCCGGACTGAAAATTGTCAAGAAGATCATTATCCTTGATATGACGAGAGAGTAGTTTCGCTACACATCTTTCTGTGATGTTCACAAGAAAGGGTAGGTTAGTGATGGGGCGGAAGTTGTTGAGGTTATTCGCATCAGCAGTGGGTTTTTTAAGCAGAAGGGTGACCTGCCCAGTTTTGAAGGGGACAGGAAGGGAGCCTTGACAGAGGGAGAGGTTGACCAGAGTGGTCCAATAGGTAAGAGAATGGGTATAGAAGTCAATGGCAATGGCACTAGGGATGGGGTCAAGAGAATGGTTGGAGGGCTTTGTTTCGAGGATGCAGTTGAGGAGGGCATCTTCAGAGATGGGGGTCAAAGTTCTGCCAAATGGCTAAGGATTTGCGCTCCTCTGGATGGGTAGGATGAACGACCTGATCCACAAGTGATTTCACTTTTTCGTCAAAGAATATAGCGAAATCCGCTGATTTCTTTGTGGAATCCTCCAACTTGGTGGTTGGGGGAGAGGAGTTAGGATTCTTGATGAGATCGAATAGTTTTTTGGGTCTATTTTTGGCTGAGTCAAGGAGGGTTCTGAAGTGAGACGCTTTTCCAAGGAAGATGTGCTTGTGGTACTTGGATCTTGCTGAACGAAGCGTGGCCAAATTATCGGTGGAGGGCGCTTGCCTCCATTGTTTCTCCAGGAATCTTAGGTGCTTCCTTTCTTCATAGAGGGATTTGTTGAACCAAGGTACTGAGGGAGTGGGACTTTTCTTTTTGCTTTGGAGAGGAGCGACGTTATTGATTTCGACTGCAAGGACTATGAGTCATTGGGAGGTGAGTTCGTCAACTTCTAGGTTCGGGTCTAGCCTTGGAAGTGATAGCAAAGCTGATTCACAGAGGGAACCAATGTCAATATCTTTTAAGTCACAGAACCAGGAGGTAGCCCTCTTAGGTTGGCCAAGAGTTATAGAGTGTAATAGGTGAAGAGAGAATGGGATGAGGAGGTGGTCAGACCAGTCTACATGAATAGGGGTAGCGATAGAAAGCATGCCTGCTTTAGAAATAACAAGGTCCAGGATTGAGCCCTTAGAGTGTGTTGATTATGTGCAGTGTTGGATAAGATCGTTTGAAGAGAGGAAGGTGGCCAGCAAATTCGCAGAAGAGTCTTGCAGTGAGCCCCAGTGGAGATTGAAGTCACCCATGAAGGTCTGATTTGCGAGTATTGGTCGCTGATGAAGTCAGTGAGTTCCTCCATAAATGAAGGGCTGCTACAAGGCAGGCGGTAGATGGCATGGAATCTGAGGGGGGAGCGTGGTGTGATTGAAGCTCAAGAGATAGGCATTCAAAGTGCGGAAGGAGCTGATAGGAAAAGCCTTAAGTTAAAGGGAGTTTCGAAAGATGACTGCAACACCTTCCCAACTTTGTCAGTTATGTCATTCCTGAATATAGAATAGCCTGTGGGTAATAGGAGATCAAACATAGAGTGAGAGGTATCGTTGAAGCAGGTCTCTGTGAGGAAGAGCATGTCAATCTTTTGAAGGGTGATGGTATCAGAGATTTCAAGTTTGTGTTTTATTGTAGATCTTCAGTTGTGGAGCAGACAGCACAGCTCTGTCAAGACTGTTTTGGTGACGGGGGCACTTGGGCTATGAAGGGTGATAGCGATATTGTAATTATACAGGGGTGCTCGGAGGGTTTGGGTGGATGCCTGGTTCTGACAGAGGAGATGGTTGGAATATTTAAGATAGTAGGGTTACTAGTAGATGCAAATTGAAGAAGGGTGGCGTTCAAGGGCTTGTGTGAGTTAACAATGTTTGCAGTGGACAGGTTAGGCTTGGCTATGATGGAGTGAGGGGGCGAGGTACATCTCGTGGGAAGGTGAGAGTTTTCCAAAGGAGTTGAGGTGAATGGAAAAGTGGAAATCTTGGAGCTTAAAAGTGAAATGGTAGCTACAAGCTGGGAGATGGAGGTGTGTGAGGAAGTTCAATCACTGGACGATGTTTCGGGACAGTTTCCACCCTTTCTATCCCCATCTTCCCTTGTGTGTTTACTGACCGGGCATGGAGAGGACTGGTCCTTTAAGGATTTCACTCCGGCATACCAGGTGACGGGGTCACGTGGTGCGGAGAGCGGCTACTTCACGGAAGAGGAGGAGAGCTATCGGCGTTCTCTAGGACCGCGGCAAAGTTCGAGCGAGGAGGAGACACCGGTGAAGACGTTCCTGATGCCGCCGTGGAGGACAGGGACAGAAGCCTAGGACCTGGAACGCTCGACATTGACGGAGGAAGCCGAAGGCGACGGAGGAGTGAGGACCGGAACAGACGGGCAGCCAGACCCCACCTGGCAACGCGAGCAAGCCAGCCACGACCACCAGGGGTCGTGGCTGCACAAGGTACGGGGGCATTTTCACCTTCCTTGGGGTCGCGGGATGGAGGAGGGAAAGGGGCGAGGTAACGAGGAATCCAGTACTTAGTGGCATAACGGCGCATAAGAGGCTCGTTTAGACACCACAAGCTTACTGGTGAAGGTTCGGTGCTACCCCCCTCACTTACCCGGCTTCCTGCGTCATACCCCGTATTGAACTCCACCTTACGGTTGTTCTTGTTTTTTTTGTTTTCTTTCCCGAAACATGCACGAGCATAACACTCCTCAAGTACAGAAGAGGACTACAGGAGAAGACTCGAAATAGAGGGTGACAAACTACAACAACCAGAATCCCTTGCTTTGTGTTTCTTTTTGTTGGACTTGTGTCTCTACATCGGAGTGACCCATTGACTACTTTGTGTTGGTTGTGACTGAAATAAACCCTAACGAGTATAACTATCCTCAATAGTCCTGGTCTGCTTCTCCACCGCGTCACAAGGTGATAAGAGAGCCTAGCTTATTTTAAAGAGAGGGTAGAGCAGAGCACAGAATGTTGGGTGTCTTGATGGCAACAGGAGGGGGTGAAGTTGGTGGTGGAAGGCAGGGAGAGGTGGGGGGACAGGATGAGAGTTGGGGTATTATAGGGTTCATAGGTAGGGAATCGTGGAGGTTGAGAGCGGGAGTTGGTAAATCAGAGGTGAGGGGAGAGTTGTCTTTGTTGACGTTGCACGAAGGAAAGGAATTAAGGACATATTTAGGGGAAGATGGGTGCGGATCAAGGCGGTGGGGTAGAAGGAGAGGGGAGGACTGTGGGGAGTCATAGGAATGTAGGAGGTTTGGGAGGAGAAGAGGGGAGGTGGTAGGATAGGTCCTGTCAGCTAGGGGAGGTCGCTGCGAGGGAAAGGGCATCTGGCAGACTGAGGGGGGTTGGGAGAAGGGAAAGTTGAAGAAAGGAAATGGTTCTGCTGGGCCAGAGGGAGGTAAATGGAAAGGGTTACCAAGGGGGGAAGGGGGTAAAACAGCATTGCTGGAGGAGTGGGGGGAAGGAGAGAGATGCAATGGGTTTGTGGAGAAATCGGGGTAAAAAGCGAGGGGAGGAGGGGGTAGAGAAGAGGGGGAGAGGGAGGAATGAGGGGAGCATAAGGAAAGTTAACTGGGGGAGAAGGTTGGAGGAGAGGTGGACTAAATGGGGAGTGGCAGGTAGGAATAGGGGGGAGGGGATGAGATTGGAGTACCAGGACAGTGCAGATTGGACGAGGAGCGTATTAGCTAGTGGTAAGGCTGAAGTGATGCAGGGGGGCATACTGTGAAGTGGGAGGAAAGGGAGAGGAGGGCACAGGGAAGGGAGAGGGAAGAGGGCCAACCTGTGCTTCTCGAGAGTGCAGCCTATTGGAGTGTACAGGGGTCAGGGGAAGAGAAAGGGAGTAATGGGTGGAGCTAGATGGAGAGTCAGGGGATAACCCGGTCGCAGAGGAGGGGAGTAGGGAGGGGAAGAGGTGCTCAAAGAGAGAGAGACAGGTGTCTTTGTCTTGGCTCATGACAGTACCGTTGTTATAGAGTGAGATAGTGAGGGAGCCGTTGAAACACGCAGAGGGGGACATTTTTTCCCATGAGGGATAGAGGAGGAGGAGGTGACGTTAAGGGAATTATATAAGCTGGTGGACCAAGAGGGGGTGTCGTGAGTGAAGAAAATAAATTGTTTTTGAGTTTCCCAAAACGACCATTGTAAAATTGATCAACAAAAAGGGAATGTAAAGTAAGCTTGGAGCCAGAGAGGTCTAATGGGGTCTGACTTGCATTAAAATACAGCGCCTTGATGCCAATACTTGGGAATATGTAACAGAGAGGGATTTGTTCTGCCTCTACTGGGCACTCACCACCCCTTGTTGTAAATATCTACTGGGCATTTGTTGTATCGGGGAAGGTGACAGACAGGAGGCTGTTTGTTGTTTCAAAGTTTTATTTTCCTAAATCCAAGTAATATGACCCACTGCTAAGAATGCAGTTGCTCAGGGGAAGGCTCCTAATCTGAGAATATTATAGAGCATACAGTAAAGCACAGATAATACATATACATAATGTCAAACCCATATGTTAAGAAAACTACATCTTCCCCCATAAAAGGAAAATATTAAGATAAATTATAATATTTAAAACGCACTGGTGACTTAGAAATCCTTCTAGTGCAAGAAACCTCTGGATTAGAAGTGGACTCTGAAACACCTAGGCACAGCAAACATTCAGGCAATACAGTTTGAGACAAAGGAGCAGGAGATACAGCTGGGGAATTTTCATTTGAAAGCAAACTCTGTGGAGTTCCTGCACCAACCCTGGAAGGATGTGACTCATACAGGATAGAATCCTAATCAAAAGAGTTATACGTTTTCTGGTAAATCTCCACTTGAACATCAGAGATGGATACTAAACTGCTTTTATTCCACCAACCTTTCCCCACAAGAAGATTGCATTTTTTACTTGTATGTTCAACTCTACAAGGAGAGGAGAAAACAAGCTCCCCTTTCCTGACATTAACAGGTTTCTTGTTGAGAACCCAGGAGTTCACTACAAATTCCACTTCAGAGACCTGTTTAGTGGTATGAAAACAGAGGTTCTGTTTTTGTTGCTTCAAAAGAACATTTTTCTGCAAAGAAGGCACAGTCGTGATGTTTTGATTTTTCATATCAGTCTGAGCATCTAACCAACCAGGTAGAATCTTAGACCTGCTCTTCCTCCCCCTTAACAATTTAAAGGGAGTGAAACCAGTGGTTGAATGAGGAGTGGTGTGATAAACATTGACTTTATCTCTAATATTTTTTTTACATCAAGACTTGAGGATAAGGCAGATTGAATACCCTCCTTAATGAAACAGTTCCCCTTTCGGGCTTCAAAGAGTGAGAGTTTTCCCAAATAAACCCAGAAAGGACCGGGAAATATCACAATCAAAAAAGAATTCCTTTCTGTGTGTTTCAATTTAGGTACTAGCATATATCATGTACAACATCATTTGTTTAGACCAATTTGATCCTCATATCCCCATACAGTATATTTAAATCAAAACATAAAATTGTATGTCGCTAAATAGTTTTTTATTTATAAAAAAGATTTTCTTATACTCAGTATCAGCAATTTATTAAAAACAAAATCATACAGTTTTTTTCAAAGCAACATATTAAACACATTTCCTAAATTTTACCATAAATCAATACATGTTACTCAATACATCATTAAAGCAATCAAAATATACAGTTAAAAATCCGTGTGTCGACGCGTTTCGGTGTTTCGTTTTTTTAGAACACCTTCCTCAGGACAGATTTAAAAACATCTTCTTTCTAAAATAAATACATACAATTAGTGAACTTATATTATATGGGGCGGTTAATTTCTTACTCATAAACTAGTGGAGAAAAAGGTCTTAAACATGTCTTACATTTGTGACAATTTTTCTTTCAGGTACCAGATTTATCCCGGGGGTTATAGTGAGTATAGAACCTCCACTTCCACTCTGTATATCATCAGAGGATCTGTACATAAAATAATGTAGTTTTAGAGTTAGACAAACAAGTACTGGATTGAATGTCTGGTGAATAAGGACATTTTGCATTGTCGCTTACTTATTAATTGCATAGGAACACTAAGCTCCGTAGTGAGAGCTGCGCTTCCACAGACTTTTAAAATTTGTTACTTCTGTCTTTGACTTAACCGGTGGAGTTCCTTTCTTCCTCCGGGATTCACGCAATAATCCTGCCTCTTTATTATTTGAGGGGATCTTCAGCGTCTAAATAACCAATATATAATATATAGTGTCAGGAGAAATGTTGTATAATCCTATTTTCGTGGTACATACTAATAACTCCTTGGTCACATTTGTGGATACGTTATTCTTTGCAAATACATGCGATCCACATAGTCATTAAGCTGGGCTAGTGGATTCCCTGCTCATTCCCAATTATATTTATAAGCTGAATGTATATTGTGGCTTACTTGCACAGTTTTAATAATCTAACCACTTCAGTAACTACTCACTTAGTTTACATACATTTTTCGGGCTCCCACTTATGGGGTAAACTGCCCGGATTACAAACGGGATACAAGGCGGTAAAAAGGAGTTCCACACTGAGTTAACCTCCCTCCCAGCGTTCCCAATCGAGTTAGTCTTACCTCTCGTTAGAAACGTAGCGGTCCGCCTGCCCGGTCTCCCTGGTTGCCTGTGTCAGATGAATTACTGCCCCGGGCCCTCTCTTTTTATACCCAATGCAGTTCTAATTATTTGGCGATGACAAACAGCTGAGTCCCATCAAGCGATACTTATTCGCTTTAGCCGCCATAGTTGTAGTTTTTATGTGTAGCGTTTAAACCAAAATGGAAAAAGGACTTCTAATTACAACCTCCCCGGAACGCAAGCCTTCCGTGTTCATTTTTCTCTTTACATCTATCGTGTTTTAACTATTTCTACATATATGTTTATGCAAACGAATGAAACAGGTTAGATTAATTGGGTAGAAGAATACTACTCTCGTATTTGCTAGATTGTTTTCGGTGGCCAATATTACCGCAAAAAAGTGTCCACCATTTTGGTAGTTTTTAGGTTAAACCATAGATCCAATATTTTCGAGCCACCGAAAAATAAACAGCGAAGATGGACTGCCGCGGCTGTACATCAAGCTAATTTGTTTTATATAATACATTAACATATAAGTTTCCGCACTTTCTCCAACTTGACTGAATTATGAACAACGAGTTTAATTTCTAATATATTACATATAACCTATACATCGAGTGGTAAATCTCTCTTTGTATAAACTGGAAAATATTGCCTAAATGGTAATACATCATCGCACTCAGTATAGGCAATAAACATAGAATCAAGGACCACTCTTTCATCTTCCTATTTTCACCCAATTAACAATGAAATCGTTCCGGTTCAGTTTACACAATACCATATTATTGGCAAAACCACTATATATCGAACTTCTTATAAGAAATTATCAACATCCTATGTATCTCATATCATATAGTCATGATTTTTATACATATTTTTCATATTATTCATAAAGATACATTAGGTCTCTCGATAAATACTCGTAAATGCCTATTTCACAGACCACTTCGTTACACATCTACGTTTTTATATACATTGACGCTATCACATATTGTTTATCAGTGCCGGGCTCACATATTTCTACATTCTACAATGTTCATCAGTACATAAGAAAGGTAACATCGCATATTTGGTCAGACAATTATACAATTCTACATATTATCCCCCTAGTAAATCATTTCAATCGATCCTGGTGTCCTACTTTTTTGCCTCATCTATTAACTCATTGGGTTCCTCTAGTGTGTATATTGGAGGGCAGCTAGTATTACCTGACCATTCTTTCCCATTCTTCCCTACTGTTCAGGCCATGGGTATATGTTCTGAATTTTGACATAAAGAATTGTTCTCTTTGTTTACGTCTTTTTTCAGTGTTTCCTCCTCTCATGGATGTCTTAATTTTTTCCACTATGAACCATTTAAGTTCATCTTCTTTGTGATTTTCTGCCACCCAATGTTCAACTAATGGGGCATTTTTCTTTTGATTTTTAAGTGCTGATCTGTGTTCCGATAGACGTAATCGCACCTCTCGACCTGTTTCCCCAATATAACCCTTTTGACAGGGGCATATTAACAGGTATATAACATTGGACGTTCTACAATGTACATGTTCATTCATCCAATGCGTGGTGCCGTTCAATTCAATCTTATCAGATTTGATAATGGATTTACAATGAGAGCATGTTCCACATGGTAAATTACCACGGATGGGTTTGCCCTGATCTATACTGAGTTGGGAACCTTTTTTGGGACTCTCTGTATGATTGAACCAAACAGTTACGGATAATTCTATTTCTTCTGTAGGAAAAGGTGGGTTTAGGTAAAGATTTCTGTCCCACTTTATTTAAAATTGACCAATTTTTATTAATGAGGTTTTTGAGTTTATAGCTCATACCATTGTAGTCAGATACCATTACAATATTTGATTCAGATTGTTGCGCCCTGGTTTTAGGTTCAAATAAAGTTTCTCTATTTTGATATTTGGCTCGTTTGTAGCTTTCTCTTATAAGTCTTTTAGGATAGCCTCTTTGGAGCAGTTTAGCTTTCAAATTCTCTGCATGTTTCTCAAAGGTGATCTTATCTGTACAGTTTTGTCGGATCCTTATAAACTGACTATAAGGAATACCATCCTTTTGGCTTTTGGGATGATAACTGGTATGGTGGAGTAGCGTGTTACTGTCTGAAGGTTTTACGTACAGTTCCACACATAACTTGCCTTCCTGTGCCATGATTCTAATGTCTAAGAAGTCAACTGCCACTTGACTCTTGTTGGCTGTAAATTTAAGGTTTAAGTCCCCACAGTTAAGCCAGTTTAAGAAAGCGTACAAATTGCTTAAATAAATAAATAAATAAATAAATAAATAAAAGATAAACGTGAAAGACAATCTGCCCTAAAATTCTGGCCACCTTGATAGTAAAACTGTATTCTTGCAGTTTGGAAAGCAAACATACAAGGCGGGACAATGATTTACCTAATCTTTGCATTGTAGAAGAAAAACAAGTGGCTTTTGGTCAATATAGAGTTTGAATAAACAGCCAGCTGGATTTGCTCATAGTCCACATTGACTAGAGTATTGAAAAATGCATATGGCACCATCAGTGCCATCCTCCTCCACTGCTGTGTTCAGTAGTGTCAAGAACAGCTTATACCACACCCAATTCTAACGTAGTAAGGTAACATGAATTTCTCAGATGCGTTGTCTGTGATCTAGTTTTGCATTATAGGATTAGTTGAGCAGAAAAGCTTGAGCTTCCATTTGGAGCATTGGCGGATGCTTAGGCATCAAGCCAGGAGAACGAACATGTATTCACAAGTAGGCTTGGCACATGCTGCATCATTCTCTTCTGGAATGCCGGCATTAATCGGGGGCGGAACCAAGGACCATTTCCCTATGCTGCTCTAGACAGCCACTTTGATGCACTTGCAACCTCTCCAATAAAAAATGTATCACATATTTGTGTGTGCCTGGGTAGGCCGGGTCAGGACGAGAGATGCATCAATGACTGTACATTAGGATAGGATATGGCCATCTGTGATACCCTGTATTCTATCACCATGACCTCAAAAGCTGCTGGGAGCAGCTTTGTCTCTGCCTGGTTTTAAACAGAGAACAGTGGGCAGATGTTCTGTGGTTCAGACAGGCCTTCTACAATGTCCTGCCCTTAGTGTCTATTACATCAGAGCCTGCTAGGTACAGCCTTTGTTCTGACTGTGCCCAGCAGATTCTTTGCCTAGTGCATTGGAGGTGGGAGGGTGGGGGGGCGTCATTCATGCCCTGCACCCAACCACCATTTTCCCAGAGCCCACATGTCAGGCCTTCATCCTGGGCCAAACTTAGAACACATTATTGCAACACCTCTGTTAAAGAAATGTCCTAGTCATCAGCATGTTGGTGGTAGCAGTATTTTCCAAGTTGGAAATACATATTGGCAACACACAGTATTCGATTGGCGGCCCTTAAGACATACAGTACCAATCGGATTATCAAGCATTGCTGAGCAACCTCAAACTGACCTACAGCAAATGGGGAGGTTGAGTGGTTTAAATACACTGTGTCGCCTTAGAAAAGAAGGCTGGAGTGCTGCTTGCTGCTTTATATTCCTGAGAGATTATCAGGCCATTCCCCATGTGTCCACTAGTGTTCCAACTGACCCGAAGGCTCGCATCATCCAGGGCACCACACCTGTCACCAGTGTACTCAAGACCCCTCTCCCAATTCTTTTTAGTCTGCTTCTGACTAGCGACAATATGAATATCCGAAGAGGGAAACCCCCTTTGATATTCAAATGATGGACCATGTGTTGGTAAGGGACTACCTCCTTTACTCTATACTGCTTTTAAGAAAAAGCTTACTTGGGAATTCCGCCAAAATATCATTTAAAAAATATTGTGAAACACAAATCTTATGTCAAAAATATACTGATGTCAAAAATATTGTGGGTCAGACTATAAAAGGTAAGAATATTATGTTTGTCAATTTCTTTTAAATATAGTTGTAAATAATATTGTTTTAGTGGTATTCTGTGCCTGGAGTGTGGCACTCTAAGCCTGAACAGATATTGTTTTGACTTAACCTTTTGTCTGGACAAAGCTAAACCTCAGCAACGAGCTATAATAATAGCAACATACATGTCCAGGGTTATTTTTTATTTATTCCTGCTTAGCTTGGATGGTATTTTACCAATCCAAACGTAATACTGTGCCTGGAGTGGTAAAAGACTTTAGTGAATTTACAGCTCGGCGTGGATGGCACTGTGCTAATCATATGCTTAAAAGCTTTGGTAGAGAACCGACGTGAGGTGAGAACATTCAGAGTGTTGCTGGTGTGGTAGGGTTCTCTATACAGGAGCTGCTCTCCACTTAAACTTGGGATCTACCCAGAGTTCTTAGTTTATTTTTTTGCATAATTAATGCTGCACTCTAAGCATGAAAGGGTATTGTTTTAATATCTATATCTATCTATCTATGGACAGATAGCTAGATATATAGATAGAGAGATTAAAAGATAGGTTGATGTCAATACATTTTACAGTAATTTTTATTATTTTTTATTTTAATGTTGTATAAATGTTTTGCTTTTAAATTTCTATTGTTTTCATTTTATTTATTATTTGTATCTTTGTATCTTTATTATTTATGCTTAAATAATAATTTATTTTTTAAACTGTTATGTTAATACGGTAACTTTTTTGAAATGATTGTAATGTATATATTTTTGTTTTAGGTTTGTAAATGGCAAATTTTATATATTCTTTATATATAAGTATTTTATTTAAAATACAATAATTTTAATGATAATATAGGTTAATCGTTGGCAGCACCTGCACAACAGTATCTCACAGAGAATGGGAATAGCGGCCCAAAAGGCATGTAGTGTTCATGGACTGCAATGCCAGGCTGGTGGAAGAAAACATCTTCTTCCTTAAGGTGTCCATCATCTTGGATTCCAGACCCGGTTGTGCTGTAGGGAATGCGCCAGGATTTACGTGGACAGTGGAGGCTTGGACCACTAAACTCTCTGGGGTAGGATGCTGTGTAAGGAAATTGGGGTCCTCTAGGGTGGGGCCATGGAGGCGAGCAACCGTCTTGTTCATAAGAGCACCCATGATGGGCCCGGACCAGGTCCTAAGCAGATCATCGGTAAGGGCCTCGTTAAATGGGAGTAGCGGTTCTGAGGGTGACAATTTCATCTGAAGCACCTCCGTCAAGATGTTTATGCATGACTGCTACAGAGTGTAGCCTAAGGTCCAGGACCTCAGCTGTCCTCCTCACCACCACTGCAAATGACGCTCCCTCCTCCGTAGTCATGGTAGGGGGAGAAAGCAAGCCAGTATCTGAAAGAGGCCAGTCCGCTTGCTTCTGACATCTCTTCACACCATTCCACATTGGTGTCAAAAGGCTGGTATTCTTCAGGGTCCAGTGACCCCTCCCAATCCTTCCCGAGTCCTAGCCCATGAGAATAGGGCTTAGACTCCAGGCTAGAAGGCATTGCTCCAGTTGGCACCAGGGTCGGCTTCTTGTCAGAGTTGGGATCAGAATGGGGATAGTGCCGCCATCTTCTTCAAGGAAGAAGAATATGGAATGGGCGTTCCGTCTCAACCAGAAAGATGTCAACCACAATGAGGAGCACTGAAGATAGGAAACCAATGCCGCTGCCCTGTAGATGACCGCACCGGCCAAACTCCCTCAAGCCTTGAAGAACTGGTGACAGGAGAGCGAGGAGAGGAGAAGGAGACCAGGGAGGACCTTGATGAATGAAATGAGGACTGTAGCCACTGCCATATTTCACCTGCTAGCTACGACATCTCATGAGAGCTGTAGCTACTTGGGTGAGGGACTCGAGCGAAGCCTCCAGGGGGCATTACAATGCCTGAGCTCTATTTTGTTCACCTATTTCTCTTTTCTGTCAATTGATTCTTTCTCCATAGTGAATATAATATATATGTTTGCCTCACTAAATTCATCTACACTTAGTTGGTTTCTAATTCTCATTGTGATACTCATGAGTGCCCAACTAGGGAGAAAAGCGTGATTGACACCCCTCCCTTATTACCTGCTATTTTGAAGTCGGGGGTGTGGTCCGGGCTTTACGCCCCGGCAGCATTTGAGGCCACAGACGCCGTTGATGTTGCACCAGCCATTCTGCGCTCTTGGGCTCCCCCTGTGTGGGACGCGCGTGAGACACACCTGTTCCAAGAGCGGGCCTGTCTGCACCCATCAGCGACTGGCAGAGGCTGGGCTGGGCCAGGTCCCTTGGTCCTCTGGCCTGAAATAAGTCTCAAGATACCGCTTTTCGCTCATCTTAGTTTTTATTTGACCTGCCCTGTACACTGATGTTTATTTGCTGAATCTTGCAGGTGGTCTCGCACAGCTGAGCGAGTGTTCTGTTTTTCCTGGTCTGTTTAAGGAGTTCGCATAATCTGTGGCCTGGACACGTGCCTTAAATCTCATAACCATGGTCAAAAGGAAAATGACTGCCGGGGCATCAGAGGCAATACCGCTGCTACTCTAGACTCCTTCCTAACTAGGGGAGCCAGTGTTATCTCAAAAGAGATAGCCTTGACCTAACCGAGGCTTTCACTGGACATTGGGAAAGTCGCACATGATGTAACACCAATAGGGAATCACAAAGCCGAAGGGGCTACCCCTGATTTAGTTCTATCACCTACTGCCACTCCATCCTTTGTTGTCTCTCACACTAAGGCTGCCCTGATAGTAGTGGAAGATGACTCAGCCCTAGATGGCCCCCAATTATAAGGAAGAAGACTGGTTGTAAAACAGCCCCTCAGTCCACCCCACAGAAAAGAATGCCGTTAGCAGCCAACATTGACTCTGAACAATACTTGGACATTCTATTACCCAGGTGGTTGTAATCCCTGTTTAGTACATTAATAGCACCCATATGGCAACAGCTGGAGAGCATAGAGGCGAAGCTTAACTCTCTTTCCCTGTCAGAACCCTATCAACTTATTGGCAAAGAGCCTGTGGCGGAAGAGACTCGCCATATCTCTAGGCCCATTACCATGGAACTGACTAGCACAAGGGTATAACCTGTTGTGAATAGCTGCTCAACACAGGCGATACAGGAGACACAAAATACCATGCCATCGGGCCAGGGGGCGGCTCAAGGGCCTAGGACCACCTGTGCTACTTATAATTTTATCTCTCCAACGTTTGTAGTACACACACAAGGGGTTAGTTTGCCATTGGGGAACTTAAACTCACACATCCACCCCAAATAGCTCTTTCCTGGTACAAACTGGATACTAGGGATCCCTAGAGTTCCCCCATAATCAGCACCTTTATCTGTAATTTTACTGGGAGTACCACCAATCTCACAAGGCTCGAAAGAATCCACATGGGATCTTATGCACAAGGTCACTCACTGGTGTGATACCAATGTTGTTAATGGTCAATCCTTGTCTCCTCATATTATTATGGCCAGAAGAACGGGATGGGTGGGCAATAGGGTAGGGAAAAATACTGAAGGGAACTGCGTTATAGTCAATGTGGGACACCCTGCCCAAGCAAAAGCGCTCATTGAGTGTCAGTTCAGGAGAAGCTCCAAAACATCGATAAGGGTTGTCCCCCTTCAGAGCTTCTACCCTTCAAGCAACTTCTTCCTAAACCAGACTGGGAAGTCAGCTCATAGATCAGCCAGACCTACCCAGGGGAGAAATGATAGATTTGAACTCCCTTTAGCCAATAGATTCAAACCTTTGTCAAGCCCACAAGGGTTAGATGGAATGACTAACTATTATCAGTTCAGGCCAAGACGAAAGGCATAAGTTCCTTGGGCCCGGCTGGTATTATATCGACTTCACCTACTGAGTTAGCTTCTGTTTGACCTCCCAAGTCAGCACCTCTCGTCCCAAGTGCCTCCTGATTGAAGATCCTCTCTTAGAATATTGTAGGCTTAAAGGCTAAATGAGATGACGTACCATGGCAGAGGTCTCTTGCGTGTTGCCATCTAATTGCCTTACAGGAAACATGGGACACTACAGAGAGCTTTTTCCTGGATGGCTTTACATCGTTCTTTAAGTGCACAACCTACTCAACTGCGGGTAGAGCCAAGGGGTTTCTTCTCCTACTGGTTTCACTTGCGCTAGCATGTAGAACTAAAATGGTAGATTAGCACTCATCTCATCTGTTAGCAGTGGAACTGTTGTTCAAGAATCATCCCCCTGCTTGTAGTTAATTTTTATAACTCTTTTATTAGAAGTTCTGATACCGAACATTAAGTAGTGTTAGAGGGGGTTCTTGAACATCATGGAGAGAGGAAATACTCTTACTTGGATGTTATAATTTTAGGAGAATTTATCACACATCAATGTTTCCTTAATTGCATCACTGCATTGGGCCACGAGGATCTTCCACCTATGCTGACATATTTTGAGAACATGGACCCGGGCACTGTAAGGAAGTGGGTTTCTGTTGCAGTAACTCCCCACTTTTTGCCTGTTACCTGATGCACTTTTCCTTGGTGTGCCCTGAGTCCTGCCAATCAGGTACCCAGGGCTTGTGTTCCTTCCCTAAAAACTGTACCAAAGCCTAAACCCAATTGGCATCTCTGGCCACATGTCAACCTGTGGTAAATGTTACCCTAGGTACCCAGGGCATTGTGACCAGAGATGACCCCTAAGGGCTGCAGCACTTATTGTGCCACCCTTAGGGGCCCTGTACCCTGACACACACTCACTGCCTTTGCAGGCTGAGTGTCCTGGTGCAGAGCTAAACAAAGAGTCGACATGGCACACATCCCTGTGTGCCATGCCCACAAACCCATTACCCTGGCATATATCAGCCACCCCTCTAGCTGGGTGCCCTATGCCAGTGGTGTTGGCACAGGAGCATGAGCCCTGTGCCCCTTCAGTACCCAGGGGCACTGAGCACTGTAGGTGCAGTGATGCCATTAAGAGTATATGGTGCTGGGAGATTGTCATTACGAACTCCACAGAACCATTATGGCTAAACTGAAGACTGACAAGTTTGATATCAAACCTCCAGCACATTAAACCCACACTGATGCCAGTGTGGGTTTTAATGTAAAATGCACTTGTGGGGGGGCAGGATTGATAAACAGGCGTGGAGGCTGCAGTAGAGGTTTAGAAAATGTTTTATTGGTAATAGAAGAAGTTGGGATAGGGTTTAAGGAGTATTCTTGTGGTCCTTCGTCTTCGTCAGAGGTTTCCGGTGAGCTGGAGGGGTCGGAAAAAGATGTTGTCTTCTTTCCTGGTTCCTCTGGACCGGGGTGGTTACCCCGGAGGCTCATAGGAGTGAAAAGAAAAAAAGGGAACCATAAGAATAAGTTCTGTTACTAAAGTGGTTGTTGTTTTCCTTCACCACACCTCGGTGCTCTATGATGCTTTAGTGCCCACCAAGAAGGGATGTCAACCAAGGATATTGCCGAAGTCAGTTTTGAGTTTTAAGAAATAAAACGAGAAGTAAGGAATAGGTATTCAGGCTATGTCTAAGGAACGTGCACGAATGTAAGAATGCTATGGTCAAGTACAGGTTCAATATCGTGCAAGACGGTAAGAAGGCTATGGCCCACTCCAGGTTCAACAAAGCAAGAGTACTGGTTCAAAAACGTGCAAGAAACGAAAGAAAGCAAAAGGTAACATGCCCGTGCCTTGTCCACCCTCCTCCCCATTCCTCGTCCCTCCCTTCCTTTACTTAATACCCTCGAGCCGTTTGTACTCACCGGCTGCCGCCGTAACTCTCCTGAGTCACGGCCGCTCCCCAGCCACCTCCGGACACCACCAGTCCTCGAACCAGCTCTCCTCTTCGTCTTCAGGATCTCCAGCGGTTCGGACGTCCGGCAAGGGTTCACTGCTGCACTCGCGTCCCGCGTCTTCTCCACTCGGCTCAGGTCCCGCGTCTTCTCCTCTCGGCTCGGGTCCCGCGTCTTCTCCGCTCGGCTCGGGTCCCGCGTCTTCTCCTCTCGGCTCGGGTCCCGCGTCTTCTCCTCTCAGCTCGGGTCCCGCGTCTTCTTCTCTCCGCCCGTAACCTGCAACTCCCGCCCTTCTCATTGGTTCCGGAGTTCTCCTTCCAGTGTACAGAGGCGGTACTTCCGGGACACGGCGGACTGCAGGATCCTGTATGAAAACAGCAGAGGGACATGGACGTCGTAGTCCGTGAGTACAGCGCTGCGCTGACACCCGCAACGGGAGCCTCGTCTTTGGGGTATGTCCCTGCGCCCTCTCACAGCACTACAGAGGGCATCTTAGAGATGCCCCCTGAAACCTAACCTACAATCCAAGTCTTGTCTGGGAGGCTGCCTAGGCTGCCACACAGCAGACATTTTGCTGGCTCCTGGGTTGAGAGCCATTCGCTCTCCTGGGCCCGCAACAATGCATGTCCTGGGCGAGGTACTAGGTCTCCTCCCCTAGGATGGGCAGGGGAAGCTTCAAAAGCATTCCGCCTTTGTGAGCTTCTCTAGGCCACTTGTTGTACTCAGCAACTGGCCCCCACCAGTTCTGACCCCCACTCTGGTGGGAAACCCTCAGTGAGGAAAGGGGCTGTGCCAGCGTGTGCCAACTCCACCCCTCAGGTGGGTGAGGTGAGGTGAAGCACAACTCCGGGCTCCGGCTATCTTGAGGATGGGGAGCCCTGCCCAATCAGAGATAGACTCCTGCCCCCTCCCACAGGAGAGGAGCAGTATAGGGGGTGTACTCACCCCAGGGCAGGGACCTATTGGTCCCTGCCCTCACCCTACCTGTAACGCCCCTAAACTTAGTATTTAGGGGCACCCTGAACCTTCCTTCCCCAGTTCCCGATACAGAAACAAGCAAGAAGATCAAGCAACAAGAAGACCTGCCTTGCAGCTGCTAAGAAGAGGACGACACCAACTGACTTGGCCCCAGCCCT
Organism: Lissotriton vulgaris; assembly: GCF_964263255.1. Classification (NCBI taxonomy): domain Eukaryota; kingdom Metazoa; phylum Chordata; class Amphibia; order Caudata; family Salamandridae; genus Lissotriton; species Lissotriton vulgaris. The sequence goes on from NC_141699.1 coordinate 174,427,909, forward strand.
ACAGGCCTGTCGACCCTCGAACCTGCTTCTGCAAAACCCCGGCTCCTTCTGTGGTCAGCAACCTCAAAATTCCCGGAGAACCTGACTGCCTTGTGACTCTACCAAGACTGGGACTCCCACGAGCAGTGGTTCTGCTCAAACAACAATACACCTGGTGTCAGCCAGGAACAGCGAATCCAGCACACTCTGCACCCGCTGAGCCCGGCCTGTGCTTGAGTGAACCAAGACCCTGAGGACATCCCCCCGGCGATTCTGACCTTGAATCCAGTGCCCAAGGACCCTCCTCGATGACCCCGGCAACGCCTGAAGCCTCAGGACAAGGGATCCCTCCAACCGCGACCAGCAGAGGGTAAGATTTCCCGACCTCAAAAGACACCCCTGCACCCAGTGCCCCACGGCCCCCTGTGCCCAACTCCTGGGTCACTGGGTGCCTACCTATCCTCCAAGATCCCAACTTACCCCTCGAAGTGTCGGTCGCTCCAGAAGATCCTCCGTCCCCGAGCCTGCAGCCTTTGTTCACTTTCCAAGAGCTCCATTGAATAACATCGAGCGCCCGACGGCTCAAAAGCACCCTGCACCCAGCTGCCCGAGTGCCCCTGGCAGTGCAACCTTTGTCTTGAAACTTCTTCCCCATTTGCCCTGAGCAAGTGACCGGGAGCCCAGCTCCCACAGCCGCGTGGCCTGCTAGCCAGCAGCCACCAACTGAAGGCCCCCTGCCTCTCATTGGATAACATTGAGCCTAACTACCTCTGCACCCGGCTGCCCCTGTGCCGCTGAGGGTGTACCAACTGTACCTACCTGACCCTGAGAGACCCCTGAGTCTGTGCCCAAAACCTTAACTCTGCCAGTCGAGTACTTACCCAAAAGCCGATAACTCACTTTTCTTCCATTGGGTAAAATGGTCTGGAATGAAAATTCTTTCAAGTGTCGAGTTTTGGAACTTTAAAATATTCAACTAAAATCAGCCGAACAACAAATTCCAATTTACTCACCTGTTATTAGGGGAGACCTCAGTGCAGCATCATGTAGCTCAGTACTGACCCTGAAAAGTAATTTTAACCGTACTTACCAGTAACTTGAATTTCCTTCCATAGGATATCATTGCCTGCTTTTTGCTGAAAAAGTTTCTAAGTGTCGAATTTTGAAACTTACAAATATTCTTTAAAAATCGTGCCAATGATAAAAATGTAATTACTTGCCTGTTTTAGATAGATGTCCCAGTGCTGAACTTGGAAGCTCAGCACTGGATTACAAAAGTAACGTAAACATACTTTACCTGCAAACTGAATTTCCTTCCATAGGATAACATTGGTAATTTCATCCAGAAAAGTTTCTCTGTGTCAACTTTTAAAGTACTATAATATTCCTTAAAAATCACTACTGTAACCAAAACGCTTTTACGTAACTGTTTACAGCTCATGTCCCGGGACTGAATCTAGGATCCAGTCCTGTGGTTAGAAAAGTAATTTACAAAGTAATTAATTGCATTTAACTAGAAATTCCCATTGAGCTCAATGTTGCATTGTGTTTGAAACTGTGTGGCCTATTGCAACAAACTGTATCTATTGTATTCAAAGAGTCTATTGCCTATTTGAAAAGTATTTAACTAAAGTAATCCATTCTGAGAAAGTATATTTTGATACCTTGTTGGTTCTAAAATAAAACAACTATATCTATTGATACAAAATAATTGGGCTAGAGTTCAGTTCTTGAGTGTGTGAGACCATTTGCTGACTGAGTGTGTACAACAAATGCGTTACACTGTCCTCTGATACTGCCTTACTGCTCGACCGAGCTACCACTTTAGAGAGTAAGGTTATATCTAACTTTAGCCTCTGCCATACCTCTGGGGACTGTGGACTTTGGTCAAGTATATACAGAGCCACTTTCTTACAGGCACTTACATAGAAGACCTCCTTTCAGCTAATAACCTGTGCTGTCCAGAGCAAAGAGGTACAAATACTCCTATTCCTACCTTTACATGCAGGGGCTGCTTTAGTGCTATTGATTTTATTAAGGGCAGGAGTATTCCGAATTCTTCTATTATCACTAAAGGCTAAACGCGTAGGCTGAAGTGGGAGAAAGTGATACCAGAGACCTTCCTCAATAAATTATACCGTGTGCACTGCAGAGATTTCACTACGTATTGACACTAGCATGCGGGACAGAGTAATTTTAAACGCCTTCGATAAGCTAACCAAGCAGATAGCCAATAGTTTAACTATCAAAAGCAGGTTTATTAGTGCCAAGGAAAAGAGGCGGTTTGATGGTAACTGCTCTAAGGCCCATAGAGATTTACTATTGACCCTAAAACAAGTTCCGAAGGGACGTGGTGGAGAACAGGTCCTGTAGGCGGGCCTATAAACTTGCAACTCAACAGAGAAAGAAGTCCACTAGGGAACAGCCTTGGGAGACTCTTGTGCAGGTCAGTACATTATCAGACAGCACTAAGTTCTGGGTGGTGGTCAACAGCCCTCTTTTCTCTGATACTGCTAATTCTAGTACAGGTTGCACTATAGCAGCAGAGCGATGGGTTCAGCACTTTGAAGGAATGTATTTGGAAGAGCCTGATGTACAATGGGGCTCAGATAGTGCATCATTGCACTTTACCGTAGATGAGGTTCATAATGGTATCCTGGCCACAGCCGGGGGACGCACTGAGTCCAGAAGGGGTCCCTTCAGACCTGTATAAGGCTGACCCTCTGGTATGGGCCAGGATCCTGGCTCAGGTTTTCAATGCGGCCTGCTTGTGTGCCCCCCCCCTCTTCGGCAAAGGCCATTATCATACCCATTTTTAAAAAGGGCTCCAGGGATGATCACGCAGGCTCCCGACCGATTTTCCTCTTAGACTTTACTGCTAAAATCATGGGGAAAGTGATTTTAGATTGTTTGACTTCCTGGCTAGATAATCTTAAGATTATTTCTGAACTACAGTATGGCTTCAGGCAAGGTAAAGGGACGCTTGACCAATGCATCAACCTGCATCTAGTGGTAGTGAAATACACAGTAGCAAAGAAGGGCTCCCTGAATATGGCCTTCATGGACCTAACTTCTGCATTCGACCGTGTAAACAATCCAAATTGTGGTTGATTCTCCAGGACCTGGGCCTGGACGCAGACTTGGTAGCCTTTTTATACTCCGCCCATAACAATACCACTGCGGCAGTGAGATTTAATGAGGATGGTGGTGTGTCAGACTCCTGGGCAGTTAGGAGTGGGGTCCAGCAGGAATGCATTTTGGCCCCCCTACTGTTCACACTTTACATTAATAAGCTAGGGGACCTTCTCTCGTCTAGTAGCAAAGATATCCTGAGAGCTGGCTCAAAACTGATCCCTGCTTGTCAATGTACTGCAAATCATAATGTGATTCATCTGTATTGTGTCTTTTTCTGTTTGATGCCTTGATTTAATAAAAAGAATTATAAAAAAAAACTGATCCCTGCACTTTTGTATGCAGATGATGTGGTGCTATTTGCCAGGACTGCCATAGGCCTTCAAAAACGTTTAAATGTTTTTATTGATTTTAGGGACTCCCTTGATCTAGCCACTAATTTTGCGAAATCCCACACTAGGACGATCAGCACTCATAAGGCTGCTAGGTGTAAGTTCTTTTATAGGGGGGGCAGAATTAACAAAAGTGGCAACTTTCTCCTACCTGGGGGTGCTTTTTGACAGCCAAGGGACCTGGGGAGCGCAAGGAACGCACAAAAAGAATGTTCTGGCAAGAGAAGCAGGGGCAAGCTTGGACTGCAAAAAGATTGGGGTCAAAGCCTATACCCGCCCTACTAAAGGTGTACAGGGAAAAATGTCTTCCTATGGCCACGTATGGATGTGATGTCTGGGGATATAAAGATGTGAGAGATATACAGGGGGCAGAAAATAAATGTATGCGTAGGCTTCTAGCTGTTCCCCCCAGTACCCCAGCTTTCACCGTGCACAAGGAGCTTGGCATGGGCTATACTCCGACCTTATAGCAGTTGCTCCACTACTGCGCTAGCTGAGAATTTGGTCTTGTCCTACCATTACTTTAAACCAACTTGTTGTAGCAGATTGCACTGCACTCGAGGGGGCTCTACGTATTCCCTGGTTAAAATACATCATGGAGCAAACAAGGTGGTTAGAGTACCCTGACTTGCACACCAATAACAGGCCTTTAGGCCGAGAGGCCATTAGGAACATCAAACCTCTGTTCTTGGCTAAGCAACATGGGAATGAATTAGACAAGCCCACAGTGAGGAAGTTTGTCTTACTGAGCCCGAGTCCACAGGTGCAGCCTTATTTACCATTGTTACTAATGTGCACCACTGCTGCGTCTTAACCAAATTCAGATTGAACCTGGTACATTGGTTATTAACCTTTCCTAAAGGCTACACGAAGCCTGGTGCCTTAAGGCCATGTCCTTGTGATAATTTCTCTGAACAGGATACTTTACATGTTACTTTTTTCTGTGAATGTTATGACCCCCAGCGTAAAACATGTATTCTCCTGATGCTCAGACTTGTCCAATTTGCTCAAGTAACGCCTGCATTATGTAATGAAATGTAATGTAATGTAATGTCATGTAAAATTGCTTTTGTATAGCGCATTCTATCACTCCAAGGAGCATCTTGGCGCTGTGAGCCACCCCAGAATAGGAAAAGGTGGGTAAGCTGGAACAGTTCTCTGCAGATAAACCTTACACCAAAGCCTTGCAGGCAGTATCAGTGAGCGTAAAAACCCAGGTCTTTAAGAGAGATTCTGATGGAATTTGACGAAGCGCGGGAGGAAGTTTGTTCCAGGCTCTGGAGCCTAACACTACGATAGATTTTCCACCTTTGGTCGCTAGTCTAAATTTTGAAAAAACTAGCAGGTTAAGGTGGGAGGATCTCAGATTCCGAGTTGGTAGATGCCGTTTGAAGTTTTTGGAGAGATATCTAGGTCCTTGTGCATGATAAGCTCTAAAAGTAATGATCAGGATTTTAAATAATAGGAGCTTATGGATAGGAAGGCAATGGAGGGCACGGAGTGCGGCCGAGGCCGATGATTTCCTGGGCCAGCCCAGGACAAGGCGGGCGGCGGCATGCTGGACCATCTGCAACCTGTGTAGCACGGTCTTATTAGCTCCAGCATATAGGCTGTTGCAGTAGTCCAGTCTTGATGTAATAAGTGCCACCGCCACCGTCTTTCTCGTGCACAAAGGAAGGAGATCGAAAAACTTCCTTAGCATTCTGATGATATGAAAGCAGTTACTTGCTACCCCAATGGCCTGTTGCTTGAAGGATAGCGCATTGTCGAACTTAACACCCAGGTTGCGGGCAGAGGAGATGGTGTTTGGGGGAGCTTCAGCGCCTTCAGGCCACCACTGCTTAGGGGAGAACAGATTTTGGGGGCCGAATGGAAGTATTTCTGTTTTCCCAGAGTTACACTTCAAGTGGTTGGTCTTCATCCATTCAAATGTCGCTGTTAAGCACGTTTTAAGGTTATCTTCCGCTTGTAGTGACTCCCTGTCGAGTACCAGAATGAGCTGCGTATCGTCAGCGTAGGAAATAGTGCTGATCTGATACGAAGAAATTAGCTCAATCAGAGGTACCATATAAAGATTGAAAAGTATCGGGCTCAAAATAGAGCCCTGCGGTACCCCTGATTTGATCGTTTTTTCCTCAGATCTAAATTGGCCCAGCACTGTGATTTGTCGTCTATGGCTCAGGAAGTTTTTGAACCAGTCTAGCACTACTCCGCCTATCCCTGCGCTCAGGAGACGGTCAATCAAGATGGTGTGGGAGACCGTATCGAAGGCCGCCGAAAGATCGAGTAGTATCAAGACGGCCTTCTTCCCTAGATCCATAGCGGAGCGCAGGGATTCAGCGGAGAACAAGAGTGCAGATTCGGTCGAATGTTTGGACCTGAAACCCGACTGATTCGAATGCAGAATGTTATTATCTTCTAGATATGTAGTAAGTTGACTGTTGACGAATGACTCAGTCAATTTAGATAGCAACGGCAGCAGTGAGATGGGCCTTAAGTTGGAAAGAGTAGTAGGGTCAGGTAGAGGCTTCTTCTGGAGGGGTTTAACCGCGGCTAATTTCCATTCTGATGGAATCTCTGCCGTTGCCAGTGATGAGTTAATGATTCCATTAACTATGGGATTTACTTCATTGGCCAGGGCTCTTAAGAACATGGGAGGACACGGATCAAATGGTGATCCAGACTTGCTAGACTGAATGGCCTGACGTGATTCCTCCAGAGAAATGGGAGCAAAAGCATTAAAATGGGGTTTTATTGGATTGTTTATTCCATTTGCTTCTATAAGTGTGTTTTCAGTAGGAGTTGAAGTTAAGGTTGGAGGTGGAAATTCCTTGACAATAGCTTGAATTTTATTGTCAAAGTAATCTGCTATGGAATTGCACAGTGGTAGCGAGGGCGGAATATCTTTGGCAAGTGCCCTAGGATTAGTAAAGCTATTTACAATCTTCAATCAATGACACTTATAGAGCGCGCTACGTAGGGTCTCAAGGCGCTGGGGGGGGGGGGGGGGGGGGGGTGCCGCTTGAACAGCCAGGTCTTCAGCTTCTTCCTGAAGGAGAGGTGGTCTTGGGTCAGGCGCAGGTCGGTCGGGAGGGAGTTCCAGGTCTTGGCGGCCAGGTAGGAGAAGGACCTTCCTCCTGTAGTCGCTCTTCGGATGCGGGGGACGGCGGCGAGGGCGTGGTTGGCTGATCGGAGGTGGCGTTTGGGAGCGTAGAAGTTGATCCGGCTGTTGAGGTAGCTCGGGCCTTGGTCGTGTAGGGCTTTGTGTGCGTGGGTGAGGAGGCGGAAGGTGATTCTTTTGTTGACGGGGAGCCAGTGAAGGTCTCTCAGGTGTCCGGTGATGTGGCTGGCTCGTGGGATGTCGAGGATGAGTCTGGCTGAGGCGTTCTGGATCCGCTGGAGTCTCTTCTGGATCTTGGCGGTGGTACCGGCGTAGAGGGCGTTGCCGTAGTCCAGTCGGCTGGTGACGAGGGCCTGGGTGACGGTCTTCCTGGTCTCGGTGGGGATCCACCAGAAGATCTTCCGTAGCATGCGTAGGATGTTGAAGCACGCCGAGGAGACGTTGTTGACTTGCCTGGTCATGGAGAGGGAGGAGTCCAGGATGAAGCCCAGGTTGCGTGCATGGTCTGTCGGTTTGGGTGCGGTGCCCAGGGCGGGAGGCCACCAGGAGTCGTCCCAGGCGGAGGGTGAAGAGCCCAGGATGAGGACCTCCGTCTTGTCAGAGTTCAGTTTCAGGCGGCTGGTCGTCATCCACTCGGCTACCTCTTTCATCCCTTCGTGCAGGTTGGCTCTGGCGGAGGCGGGGTCGTTGGTCAGGGAGAGGATCAGCTGGGTGTCGTCGGCGTAGGAGATTATGCTGAGGTTGTGTTTGCGTACGATGGCCGCGAGGGGGCTCATGTAGACGTTGAAGAGGGTGGGGCTCAGAGATGATCCTTGAGGGACGCCGCAGATGACTTCGGAGGCCTCTGACTTGTACGGTGGTAGGCGGACTCTCTGTGTTCTTTCGTCGAGGAAGGAGATGATCCATTCCAGCGCCTTGTCCTGGATTCCGATGTTGCTGAGGCGCTGTACTAGGGTGCGGTGGCAGACCGTGTCGAATGCCGCGGAGAGGTCTAGGAGGATGAGGGCTGCTGTTTCTCTATTGTCCATCAGGGCTCGGATGTCATCGGTGGCGGCGATGAGGGCGGTCTCGGTGCTGTGATTGGCTCGGAAGCCGGACTGTGAGGGGTCGAGGGATCCGTTCGTCTCGAGGATGGCGGCCATCTGCTTGTTGACGGTCTTCTCGATGACTTTCGCAGGAAACGGGAGGAGCGAGATGGGGCGGTAGTTCTTGAGTTCGGTGGGGTCCGCTGTTGGTTTCTTGAGTAGAGCGCTGAGTTCGGCGTGTTTCCAGCTCTCAGGGAAGGTGGCGGTGTCGAGGGATGTGTTGATGATGTCTCGCAGGTGGGGTGCGATGACAGCGTCGGCCTTGTTGAAGACGTGGTGAGGGCAGGGGTCGGTCGGTGATCCGGAGTGGATGGAGTTCATCGTGCGGATGGTGTCTTCGGTGCTGATCAGGGTCCAGGCGTGGAGGGTGGTGGGGGGTGGTTGTTCGGTCATGGTGTGCGTTGGTTGGTTGTTGAAGCTGTTGTGTATGTCCGCGATCTTGTTGTGGAAGTATGAAGCGAGGGAGTTGCAGAGGTCTTGCGATGGGGTGATGTCGTTGTTTCCTGCGCTGGGGTTGGAAAGCTCTTTCACGATGTTGAAGAGTTCCTTGCAGTTGTGTGCGTTGTTGTCCAACCGGTCCTTGAATGCTGTTTTCTTGGCGGTGCGGATCAGCTGGTGGTGCTTCCGGGTGGCAAGCTTGAAGGAGGTCCTGTTGTCCAGTGTAGGTTCCCTTCTCCAGACTTTCTCGAGGGCTCGGCAGTTCTTCTTGGAGCTCTTGAGTTCGTCGGTGAACAACGGGGCTTTCTTGCTGCCGGGTCTGCTGGGCGGGGTCCTCAGAGGGGCGCGTTTGTCCGCGCAGTTGCTGATCCACTTGGTGAGGTTGTCGGCGGCCTGGCTGGGGTTCGCTGAGCTGGCAGGAGGGTGCTGGCTCAGGGAGGTGGCGAGCTGGTCTGCTGTGATCTTGTTCCAGCTTCTGCGGGCGGCCTGTTGCTGGTGGTGGTGGGTCGTCGTTCTCTTGAAGGTGAAGTGGACGCAGCTGTGGTCCGTCCATTGAAGCTCTGTGGCGTGGCTGAAGTCGATGTCTGTGCTGGAAGAGAAGACTGCGTCGAGTGTGTGTCCGGCGAGGTGGGTGGGGGTGGACACCAGTTGCTTGAGTCCAAGATTGGCGAGGTTGTCGAGCAGGGTGCTGGTGTTGCGGTCGTTGTTGTTCTCCAGGTGGAAGTTGAGGTCCCCCAGGAGGATGTAGTCAGCGGAGGGGAGGGCATGCGGGCTGACGAAGTCGGCGATGTCCTCGCTGAATTGTGTGCGTGGTCCAGGGGGTCGGTAGATCAGGGTGCCTCTGAGGGTAGTGTTCGGGTTGGTGTGGATCTGGAAATGCAGGTGTTCGGCGCTGGTCAGGGTGTTGTCGGTGCTGGTCGTGAGACGGATGGTGTTCCTGTGGATGATGGCGATGCCTCCTCCCATCTGGTTGGCGTTGCGATCCCTCCGGACGATCTTGTAGCCCTCTGGGATAGCGATGGCGATGTCGGGAGCTGAAGAGGCGTTCATCCAGGTCTCCGTGAGGAAGGCAACGTCAGGGGCTGTGGCGTCTAGGAGGTTCCAGAGTTCGATGGCGTTTCTGTGAACGGAGCGGGTGTTGAGCAGGATGCACTTGAGGTGGGTGCTGCTGGTGTTCGACTTGGCGGGTGCTGGTGCGAGGCAGGTCCGGATGCAGGTGAATTTGCAGGCGTGGCAGCTGAAAGGTCCGTGGGTGCGACGTGGAGTGGCTTGGTGGCATTCTGGGAGTCGGCCGGTGTTGAGTGCGATGAGGGTGGCGGCGGAGTACGTCAGGCGGGTCGGTCGGGGTCCTCGTGGGCCAGGGGTCCTGGCGCTGGTCGCGATCCGGTCGCGGACGGGCGCAGACGGGCTTACCTTTGGCGCGCCTTCGGCGCACAATCGGCGCGCCTGCTGCGCGTGACCGCTGCGCGTTCGCACGGTCGCCATATAAGGCGAAGTGCGCGGGTGGGCGGAGCAGCTGGGAGGCGGGAGCGGGGAGGGAACAGAAGGAAAAAAGGGGCGGGGTCAGCGGTGGTGGCGGGAGCGGGGAGCGGGGAGGGAAGGCGGAGGGCGGCGAGGTAGGCGGGCAACCAGGAAGGAAACACGCTAACACGGGCAGAAGTCTACAAAAACAGGCACAAGTGGATACCAAAAACAAAACAAAACACTCTAACACGGGCAGAGAATCTAACAGAACAAGCACAAATGAAAAACAAAACAAAACAAAAACAGCAACAGCAGAGTCAGCCGGCAGCCGGCAGCCGGCAGCCGGCAGCGCGGCAGAGGGCAGAGGGCAAGGCGATGGGGCACACGCAGCAGCTGGTGGCCGTGCGGCGCGGGGGTGTCTTGAATATTTCTTTTTGATCATTTCCCGAAGATGCAATGGCCTCTGAGAAGTGAGCTTTTTTTGCTAATTTAATAGCAGCATGATACTGCCTACGTGCTGTTTTATAGATTCTATGGTCTTCTTCCGCATATTTTCTACGCCATCTGCGCTCTAGTGATCTCACTTTGCCTAGTTCACTCTTCAAAGTGGGGGAGAACCAGGGGGTACTTCTTTTGTTTCTATTGCCCATTGGAGTTATTTCCTTCAACAGGTCTGGTTGGTTACTAAGAGTTGTAATCCAATCACAAAAATATTGATTATCTATTGTTGTATGGCCAGATAGTATAGGTTTAGTCTCTATTACATTTGTTAGAAAATTTGGTTGGGCGAGGACTTGTTTCCAATCAGGTTTCTTTCCTCCTGTAGATCTTATTTTAGTATCTCTGTGAGTATTTTGGGGTGAGTTAAGGGTCACCTCAAAAGGAATAAGTTTGTGATCAGACCAGGTTTGGACTACTGGGGATGTACAGGTCAGCAGGTTAAACTTTGAACAAATACAGTCCAATATATGGCCCGCGCTATGCGTGGGTTCATTGTTTAACAGGGTAAGACCGAGAACATTCATTATTTCCATGATACACATTACTTCTGGGTCATTAGGGGAGTCAAGATGGAAATTTAGATCCCCTAATAATGTGAAGTGGGCAGCTATGAGCGTAAGATTGCTCAGTACATTCCCTATGCTCTCTAGGAATTCTTGGGGTTGCCCCGGGGGGTGATATACCAAGGCTCCAGAAAATGATAAGGAATCATGGATATTTAAACAAAAGGCCATAGCCTCTGCTCCCTTTATATCAGATAGTTCATAGGTAGTGCAGGTTATGGTGTCGCGGTGAATAATAGCCAGACCCCCTCCCCTTTGTTCTGGTCTATCTAGACGTTGGATTTGAAATCCTTGTGGGAGGGCTACTACTATGTCTGGGTTGCACCAGGATTTTAACCACGATTCAGTTATGAAGAGCCAATCCAAATTCATTTCTGTAATCAAATCATGGATGTGCTGTGCATTTTTACACATAGATCTGGCGTTAATGAGCCCCCCTCGTAGAGTAGTGGATCGTGTTTTATTTTTGTATGTTGACTCTGGCCAGAAGGTTTTCTTACAGTGTTGGCAGTGAATAGGGCAGTACCATGTGTCGGGTTTGAGAGTTGCATGGCAATGTGGCGAGAGTTTGTTCAAAGAAAGAAGAAACGATCTAGACATACCGGGACCTGTGTTATGGCGTATATTCCCCGTGGCCCTTGGCGCTTCCTTGGCGCTGACAGGCGCAGACGGGCAGGACTCTGGCATGACTCCGGCGTGAGTCCGGGCATCATATGTGGTGTACCCAAGGATCATCCCACAGACCCACCCGGTTCAACACCTACATGACTCCCCTCGCAGACATCACCAGATTCCACTGCCTCATCATAATTTCATACGCAGACAACACCCAACTTATCTTCTCATTCTCCGAAGACCCCCTCCACCGCCAGAACCAGCTTCTGCAACTCCATGACCAATGTAGCCAACTGGATAAGGGACAACTGTCTTAAACTCATCTTCAACAAGACAGAATTACTGAACTTTGGGAGCACAGCTGGTGGCTGGGCAGCAAAACTCAGACCAACACCCACACCGAAAGACCATGCGCGCAACCTAGGCATTATCCTCAACAGTGAACTGACCATGAAACAGTAAGTCAACGCAGTTGCCGCTTCCTGCTTCCACACACTTTGCACACTCCACAGAATCTTCCGATGGATCCCAACCAGTATCCGAAAAAACTGCCACTTACGCCCTCGTCACAAGCCACCTCGACTATGGTAACGCTCTCTACACCGGCATCCTCGCCCAGCTCCTAGATGACTTCAGACCATACAGAATGCGGCAGCCAGATTCATCCTGGACCTCCCCAAAAGGACCAACATCGCCCCCCCCCAGTCCCCCCCCCCCCCCCCCCCACTTAGACACCTCCACCGGCTCCCCATCCAGAAGAGATGCCAGTTCAAGATCCTCGTGCATGCCTACAAGCTCTAGACAATCAAGGACCGGCCGACAAAAACCATCAACTGAATTTCCAACAACCCCGAAGACACTTGTGCTCCTCCTCACTTGCCCATGCGCACCCCCGCATCCATCGCAGTGGGGCGCTTCTTCTCCTACATCGCCGCCAAGACCTGGAACAACCTGCACCTCCATCTTCGAACATCACCCTCGCTGGTGGACTTCAAAAAAAATCTCAAGACGTGGCTCTTAGACTGAGACCTCACACCCTATGTGCCCAGATACCCCTATGGGTGACAGTGTTGTGCTACACAAATGCTGATTGATTGGTTAAAGTACTTGTTTTCAACACACTTCAGAATTAACAAATAATGCGCTTCACTTATGCTTTGTTATTTCTGATATATTCTGAAAAACTTTCACAGTTAATTTACATGTTGTGGGCTAGAAAAAAGCCTTTCCTCTACTCCTAGTACCCAGCAAGGTTGTCACATAAATCCTCTCACTTTGAAGTAGGAGAAAGAAAAGTAAACACCAAGCTCCCTCAGAAGACAAGAGCCTGACATTTGACCTCTGTCTTTGAAAGAATTGTAAATGTAACAAGAACAAGATTTAGAGCTCTGTTTTTAGAAAGGAATACTTGGTGGAAGACTACAAGGGGAAGTGGCATGAAAAGGCGTTGCTCCTTGGGAGGGGGGACTGAACCTAGACATTCTAAAACAAATAAAGCTAGCACTAGAAAGTCAGAAAATGTGAGTCCCCAATCACAAAACCCAAGTAAAACAACTGGCGGATGGCATTCAAAGGGAAGATTATGAATGCCCCCAATGCCCAATACTCGATAACCAGACGGTGCAAAACCTAAAAATCGTGACACAAAATGTTGTTCTAGTTAGCCACGTTTTTAACCCTGCCTCTGCACTCACTGATTGCGCACCCACGGCAGTAAGGGTCAGAGTGCCAATACTTTTTCAAATGCGCGTCAACTGCAGATTAGGAATTACTATTATTAAATGTTTAATAAAAAACATTCCGTTTCGGCCACTCTAGGCTAGTAAACATCAGTTCCAAGATGGCCGCCCTGTTAAGTGCCTCTAGGCGTGGCCTACACATATGTCCTCTCTCCATGCCCACAGAACAGTGACTTGAAGGAAGCGGACCTTGGGTGGGAGGTGTTAACTAAGATGCGTCAGGCGTCTCCGAGTTCGCTGCTGGATTTGCTGTGAGGTGAAGGTAGAGCTGACAGCCACTGTTGCCGCAGAACTTGGACAGGTACAGTTTACTGATATTTGTGATTTCATTCTAATAGCAAGTGACAGGGGCGAAGGTCTTCGTATCGAGAAAGGCTGAAAAGCTAGACGCACAACAAATACTTGACTATACACCTAAACGAAACTGAAATAGAATAGCCTTTCTAATTGTTTTTCTTGGTTAACTCCCCGGCCATTTTAGATTAATGCCAGCTGTGTTGAAGGAAGTAGGAACTCGTAATAAATATACTATTGTAGTGGCCTACTTATGGGGAAGTACGTTACCTTTGTTTTTATGTTGATTACTAGCATGAATAACCTGTATTCCGTAAAAAGTTATGTAATCATTTATATCTGTTATTCTGTATTGGTGCACAATATTTTATTATACTCCCTATCGTTATGTCACATGTTTCTCCTAGTATAGTGATATAAATAAAATATTTATTTTACTGGGAATGTCGACGCTGTATGTACTTCGTATTGAACTTTAAATATGGCCGGGGTTTTGGGGTAAGCTTTGGTTAGGTTGCTGAAGTAGCCTTAGCCTAAGTCATCTGAGTTGCTGTCTGGAGACAAACCGTCTTCCTAGCAACAGCCCGAGCTGCAAGCGGCGGAGGGCGTCTCATCCTGACGCGGCGGCAGGCAGAAGAGGCCACCTTCAAAGATAGAAGACAGTGTCCTATTGGCAGGAAGCCCGCGTCTGTAATCCTAGGATTGTTTACCGGGTACCCTGCTCATGACTTTATCATGAGTGAGTGCCAAGGTACAGATGTCGATGACTGTGTTTTTATCACGAGCATCCTATGATTTTGTGAGAATACTGATTTTAGTAAGTCCGGAGTCGCCGGTTGTTTGGATTATGTAGACACGTCTGTTAACCGCATTTAGAAACCAAGTCAAATATTTTTTAGGGACACTACTACTTTTGGACTTTTTTTCTTCGAGAGAGCCCACCTATTGCACTTTCTGGTACTATGCAGCATGGGGAGAGAAGGTCCACAAACTTCATTAAAAAAAGCATTATTTTCCTTTCGGCATAATTTTAAAGACTTGTCATGCATATCTAAAGCCAATAGTGCACCAGTGCAGGATCCATTGACGTTGTCAATTCAAAATTTGCAAACATTCGTGACAAGAATTTTCAATTCTATTAAGGACCAGGAGGCGAGGATTATGCTTTCTCATTTCTTTAATGAAATGCTCAGCAGCCAATAAAAATAACCAAAAAACTACATTTCCCATGAACACCAGGGAGTAACCATAGAGTGTAGTGTATAAAAGGTCCCAACATCAGTCTGTCTTCCTCTTTCTTTGTGGAAATACGTCCAAGTTAAAGTAAAATCCCAAATACAACAGGAACAACAATTCCAAACAAGCCGCTGTCATCCAGAGGATCCTGAAGTAGGCAGCCGAAGAACCATGGGTCCAGAAACCAGGAGGAGAAACAGATTCCGCCAAGGAACAAACGACATCACTTCTGGTCTGAACCTGGAAAAAGATACAGAGCCATAATATCCAAAGTAATAATACTGTTCAGCAAGTCAGGGAGGGAGAACAAGGAGTGAAATATTTGTAATTGCATGTATACAGTCATAATACATCAGCATACAAATATGAAACACGGGTGGGATAATCCTCGCCTCCTAGTCCTTAATAGAATTGAAAATTCTTGTCACGAATGTTTGCAAATTTTGAATTCTATGTCAGGACAGGAGGCTCCGATTATGCTTTTTTAAAGCTGATCCACCACCACAGAAGCAACACTATCAATTGGTTTAAAATAAAACGTTTTAAATACAGAAGCAGATGACCAATCTGCAGCTTTCATGATATCAAACAGAGTAACACCCATGGAATAAGCTTTGGACGCCATCGCTCCACGAGCAGAATGCGCGCCAACACAGAAACATCAATTCCCGCTTTAGACATAAGCCACCGCACCCAGCGCGCCAAGGTAGCTGGAGAGACAGGGCGAAAAGGCTTTTGTAAAGCAATCAGCAGTTGACCCTGCATGTCTGAGCGCAAAGAAGCGGTACTCACCTCGTAATCCTTTAGGCATTGAACCACACAAAGGTTGGGATGAGAAGGAAAAGAAGGATAAGTAATAGAAGGTGTATTAGATTTTGTACGTCTGGAAAGACGAAAAGAAACTCCTTCAGGAGTAAAACTGCGACCCGCAAGATCTAAAGCGTGTACATCTGACACGCGCTTACATGAGACCAAACATAGCAACATCGTCAGTTTCGCAGATAATTGCTTGCGAGACAACAAAGAATTTGAAGGCCAGGCTTCCAAGAATCTGAGGACAACTGAAACATCCCATAAGGTAACATACTTAGGAGATGGGAGGTTTTGCAAAACGAACCCCTTTAAGTAACCTGGAAACAAAAGGATGTTCACCCGCAGGTTTCCCATCGATGTGGGCATGACCCGCTGAGATAGCCGAACGGAAACCATTGACAGTCGAATAAGCCAGACCAGAGGTGGCTAAAGAGGCCAAGAAATTAACAATCACACTGACATCTGCTGAAACGGGATCAACTTGTCGTTGAGTACACCAATCGCACCAACGCTTCCAAGACCCTTTATACCGTTTGTGAGTATTGGGAGCCCATGCCTCACTAAGGAATTTGGAAGCGTCGCCTGAAAGGCCCGGGAGCGACCAACGATCCCCGAGATACTCCACGCGAGCAGTTGCAGGGAGCCTGAGAGGATCAGGGGATGAGGATCTCCGAGAGGATCCAATAGGAGATTCCACAATGGGGGAAGAAGAAACGGCGGAGCCGAACACATTTCCAGAAGCACCGGAAACCACGCTTGAGCCCTCCAGAGAGGGGCAATCAGAATCAGATCCGTCTGAAACCGTTTGGAGTAAGCCAACACTCTGGGAATCATTAGAAATGGTGGGAAGGCATAGCAAAGAGTCGATGGCCACTGTTGGAGAAAGGCATCCGTGGCCAGAGCTTGAGGGTCCGGTCTCCAACTGTAAAAACGCGGAAGTTGCGCATTGAGGCGAGAGGCAAATAGATCTAGCTGACAAGGACCCCAACGCCGATGGAGAGCACAGAAGACTCGAGGGTGCAGCCTCCAATCGCTGTAATCTCGGAGATGTCTGGAGTGCCAGTCCGCTATCTGATTGTGGCATCCCGGAAGATACTCCGCAATAACAGTGATCTTCTTCTGCAGACAGAAGTGCCAGAAATCCTTGGCGATCTCCGCCAAGACTTTGGACCTTGTCCCGCCCAGTTTGTTCACGTAGCGGACCGCTGATACATTGTCCATCCGGAGAAGGACACAACAACTCGGTTGCAGGGGGGAAAAACATTTGATTGCAAAGGAACCCGCTAGGAGTTCCAGACAGTTGATATGTAGAGTCAATTCCTGAGGGGACCAACGACCCCCGGTCGAAACCGAGCCGCAGGGGGCTCCCCAACCCCACCGACTGGCATCGGATTCTATCACTAGATCCGGGGATACCCCGAAGAGGGCTCGACCATTCCAGGCCTCCATGTGGTCCAACCACCACTGCATTTCCCAACGGACCTGCTCCGTAAGAGGAATCTGATCGGAATATCCGAGGCCCTTCCGGAGATGTAGAATTTTCAGTCGTTGCATTGCACTGTAATGCAGAGGACCCGGAAATATCGCCTGGATGGACGATGCCCGCAGACCTACTACTCGTGCCAACGACCTCAATGACACAGTCGGTCTGGAAATAACAGATGTCAACTCTCTCTTGATATAACGCATCTTTTGGTTGGGCAAGAGGAGTTGACAAGCCACCGAGTCGATCTGGAAACCCAGGAATTCCATACACTGGGCAGGAACCAAAACCGATTTCTGAACATTGATCAGAAAACCCAGAGACTGTAAAAGAGTGATGGACCATTCCAGATGTTGAAGAAGTTTGAGAGGACAATCCGCCAAAAGGAGAATATCGTCCAGATAAATAATCAACCGGACACCCTGAGACCGAAGATGTTCCACAACCGGTCTCAACAGCTTCGTGAAGCACCATGGTGCCGACGAAAGACCGAACGGGAGAACCTGATACTCGTACCAGACTCCCTGCCAGTGAAACTGGAGAAAACGACGATGCGGTTTGTAAATGGGAACGGAAAGGTACGCATCCTTGAGATCCAGACGGACCATCCAATCCCCTTCGCGAAGGAGATCCCACAAGAGATGGATACCCTCCATCTTGAAATGTCGATAGACCACCCCTCCGTTGAAGTCTTTCAGGTTGAGAACTAGGCGAGAGCCGCCCCCTTTTTTCCTGACCAGAAAGACTGAGCTGGCAAACCCCTTCGGATGACGGGTGGTTGGAAGAATCGCCCCTTTTTTGAGGAGAGCGTCTATCTCTCCGGAGAGACAAACCTGATCCTGAAGAGAAAAATGTAAACAAGGAGGAGGACGGATTTGATGCATCGGGTGTTAGAATTCTATTCTGAACAGTTTGTAACACCCATGCATCGTTGGAGAGCATGCGCCAATTTTGCAGGAAAAACTGAATGCGACCCCCCCAACATCACATCGCATGCACGAATCAGGCTCACCTGTAGAGTGGGTATCCTGGTAGTGTCCCTGCTGACCACCTGAACGTCCTTTGCCGTACTGGCCTTTTCCTTTTCTTGAAGGGTAAAAGTTGGCTCTGGTTGAATAACCGGCGTCGTAAGATCCTCTTTGCTGAGAGGAATTGCCTCTTTGGGACTGATTGGCAGAACCACGGCCGAACGAGCGTCCCCTACCTCGTCCGGCCTTTGCAAAAACCGGATGCATGGCTCGCCACAAGGAGGCCTGCGCCTTGTCAATACCACTGAAGGTGGAGACAAACCGCGTGAGCTCTTTAAGAAACGGCTGACCAAACAGGAGGCCGTCCGCCTCAGGTCCAGATTCCGAAGTGGCCAATTCAGAGAGCCTAGGGTCAAGCTTCAACAGGATGGACCTGCGACGCTCTGCAGACATTGCACAATTGGCATGTCCCAATTGGCAGATCGCTTGTTGTGCCCACTCAATCATCTCTTTTGGATTCACAAGGGCAGAGGCCTCCTGCGCTCTATAACCTAGATCTAAAATCTTGGTGAGGGCGCCAAGCAGGTCTAACATTTTATCTTGACAAGACCGCCAAGATCTATCAAGGCCCTTCTTCGGGTCCTTTGCATATTTTTTCAAATATGTGACCATCATGGGGTCAACCTCTGGTGTCTCGGTCAAATGGGCAGACAAATCAGGCCTCGGGCACTCTGAGCGCAACCTGGCCCGAACCGAAGCTTCAAAAGGTTGGCGAATATGTGCCTCAATGTAGGAGGCCACAGCCGGTGAAGGCATCCATGAGGAAGAGTTCGGATGAACGATGTCTGCAGGCTCGAAATTGAGCACCGGAGGACGCTCCGGGGCGTCCACAAAATGTTCCTTACAGACACGTTTCTTTGGGGGAGGAGAAGCATGGTCTGAAGAAGCGGAAGACTGTGCGTTGTCCGATTCAGCATCGTGTAGAAAAGAAGTAGTGGAAGGCGCAGTCGCCAAACTCTTTGCCAGACGTTGAAAGTCAGTCTTATGAGGGTTAACAGGAGATTTAGCTGTTTTCTTGGAAGCAGGCAACCAGCCCTGCTGCTGCGCATAGAGATTCAAGTGACGCTTTAAGGGGTTAATAGCACGTACCAGTGCTTTTGTTAACGGATTGTTGAACACCCTTATCTAACTGTTCAACCAAGTCCTGTTCCAAGGAGCCTTCCTCCTCATCAGCATAATAATAGTCGTCATCAGCGTCATCATAATAATCAGCCATTCTACACCAAGGTAGAGATAAATTGCCCACAAGACGACTAGAACAATATGGAGTGTTGAAAAAACACAAGTCAAGGGGGAGTGTTGAGACCCCAAAGCAGGCTTGGAATAAGCAGGAACAAACCTGACTTGCCAAAGAATAAAGCGTGGAGGGAGCCAAAGCCTGCACAATATAGAACACTCTAGGCAGAGCCTATGCCACGAAAAAACAACCAAAGACCTCGGTGTCCGACGGGGTTAATTCCGGTGACAGGCTGTGGGTAAGACGTCAAAACGCCGTCACTCAACCAGCTGAGGAAACACCAACAACCGGAAATGGGACAGCGCGCATGCCGCCTGCCACCGAAGACCGCTGCAAGAGCGCTCGCGCTCCTAAACAAAACGGAACCCCTGCTCCCGCTTCACTAGCAGCGCGCGAGCAGCTAGTAAGCGCTCGGGCAAAGAAAACGGAGGTGAGGCACAGGCTCCGACAGCAAAGGAAACTGCACGCCAGCAGCGGTAAACAAAACGCTCGAAGGTACAACGGAGACAGAGCCCCAGACGCGCGACCACAATGCGCAAAGGCAAAGCACAAAGATAACAGTAAGCAACAATGCACAAAGTTAACAAGCAGTAACAATATGCCAAGAGAGTAAATATAATGCACTTAACTGGCTGCGGAGCAGCAAAGAAAGAGGAAGACAGACTGATGTTGGGACCTTTTATACACTACACCAGGGGTCTCCAACCGGTCGATCGCGAGCTACCGGTAGCTCGCCGAGACCCTGTAAGTAGCTCTTGACACTTGCTGCTGAATTTAGTAGCCCTTTGGTGTTGTTTGGGCTTTTTAGGCTTTTTTCAGCCTGCGTTGCCCGCCCTCACCCAAACCAGCAGCTCTGATTGGCTTTGAGTTAGCTGGGGTGGGTTGGGCTAAAGAGGATGACGTTCCTCTTCTACGTGGAGATCAGCGTCTCGACTATGAGCACTCTGCCTTTTCCTCACTAGCACCGCGCTGTTCATTGTTTGAATCACGAGCGCTAAAGGTGCTAGTGTGGAGCGGAAGCAGGCATGGCAGGGCAGACCAGCTGGTTTCCAGGTCACGGAAGCAGTACAAAACTGCCATGCCATCTGCTGATTACAGCAGTACAGCCTGCCACCTTATCTTTCATCAGAGCTGCAGGCCAGCCGTGAGAGCACACCGTGGGGCCTGGACCCTCAACACTTATGCCGGTAAGAGTACACTTTACATACAACACTCGATACATGATTTTACTCAGACGTGGAATACTTCCGGTTTCTTTCCATGTGGTTATGCCTCTCGAGCTCCCACGCCATTTTAATCCACCTCAGATGCTGCAATTATCACAGCGCGACAACAATTAGCTTCACATCATTAGTACGATCTCCCATCCAGGTGGAGGCCTCTTCTGTGCCTGCTAGGTCTAAGGAGGCAGGTCTACAGTTGGTGAGGTGTGAAAGGAGGCAGAGGCCCCGGGGTGACCGGGGACAGACGGAACAGTTGTTCTTCCAGCTGAAAGAGGCCTGCTGTACATGCACTAGGTAAGGGCAAAATAAAAGGGCAGAATCTGATGAACAAATTCCTGCTCAACACAGTAATATTCTAAAGGTAAACTCGTCTAGTCCATTTTGAAAAGGGAGAAAAATGTAACGTGATTTCGCATATGTTGGTATTCTCGTTTTCCACTTCAAATGTATTTTGCGGTCTAGTGGCTTTCTGGTTTTTTGGCAAGACAATACAAATTAATGGTTTCATTCAACTCGCAGCACATATACAAATGTATTAAAAATATTTGGAAAATATTGTATTAAAGATGTCCTACGGAATTGGCTTAAGTCTTACTGATAACTAACTGGTTATTTTATTTATTTTCACCTTCAGTTGTGTGTCTTCCAGCTTTAGTTTTCCTCTCCAGTTTTGTAGTGTGGGCACCCAGTGTTAGCCATGACCTTGCCCATCTTTCTTTTGGCTATATTTGGTTTTTATTTGGGCACTCGATTTTGATTGATTTATTTCGTGATAGGCCAATTCTGCCCTGCTCCTGTGTCGCACTTTGTCTTGCAGATGACCTTTTCCATTGCAAAGTCAGTGTTCGTTTTAGCTTCTGTTGCATGAGACTGTTAGAGACGTACCAGACGCACATCAAATGTTCTTGCACTGCTCCCTACAGTGGGTCGCTGCCTGACCTCCAGCTTAGTCAGCCTACCAGGTATTTTTAGCGGTAGAGTGATTCCCCACAAGAAATGCAGCTCTTACCTACTCTTTTCTATGACGGTACTCATGTAGATGCTTGTAACACCAATAGATGTTGCTTCTGAGGTGATAGCAACCCGGGCACACAGCCACTATGGGCCACCACCATTCATCTTGCAAGGTGCTCTCATGAGTGGCCAGAACACAGAGGAAAGAAACACCCCTGCAGGTAAAGGACGCAATCACAATGAAACTGCAGCCCAGAGCTGGCATCTAGCCAAGTGAAGGCAGGAACACTAGCAACAGCAGATCAGCTGACATGAGCAGAGGGCAGGAGAGGGCTCAATTCGCACAGTTACACACAACTCGCATATAAACACACAAAAGGAGCTGCCAATTGGTCAGTCTTATTGTTTTGCATGCTGTGGTTTTTATGCTAGTTAGTACTTAAAATGGTAAAAGGTACACCTCAGGTTCTGTTGGCTGAAATACAGAAGGGAAATATCACACAGAATATGGCCTCTTGCCAACCGTGCCTATGCATACATTTCTGCATTAACATTTGTTTTAGGTTTGTGATGTTGACAGTTTCACTTTTTTGTTATAGCTGCTTAAAAGTGATTTTTGTAGAAAAGTAGATGAAAAACCATGCCTACAATTTTTCCAATTCTTTTACTGTGCAGTGCTATCAAATGGTTTAACTTTAATGTGTGATTGTTTACATTTGTCAACGGGCAGGGTGTCCCATGCAATAAATCTTGGAAATGGGATATAAAGTAAATTAGTCAGGCATCCAGTGCGACGGGGTTAAAATACACACATGCTATCAAAGCAAGGTCTGCCTCAAAAACTGTCTACTCTACGAATAGGCAATTTATTTCTAAAGTAAAATTAATTTTGTGTTGTGTTTTATAGCATTTTACTTTCTCACCACTAGCTGTTTGTGGGCCGATCTTTTTGGCTGGTGAGCTGTTCCAATGCTTGACTGTGGTTTTTTGGCTATTTGTGGGCTGATTTCATTGGCTGGTTTTTATTGTTAATTTTTCTGATATTGCCAAACATTGCATGTTGCAAGCACAGATAGGCTAGTCTTTATACCTTGAAAAACACCTCCTACTATTCAAAATGTCTTTGCATTACTGTTTAAAACCACATTTGCAAATATTACCCACTTTTTAGCTATTAGATTTGGCGTGGGGGGTCTCTCGGACAAATGCGCGAGTTACTTGGGGTATAGTAGCTCACGACAACTTTCATGGACCACAAGTAGCTCTCACTACACAAAAGGTTGGAGACCCCTGCACTACACTCTATGGTTACTCCCTGGTGTTCATGGGAAATGTAGTTTTTTGGTTATTTTTATTGGCTGCTGAGCATTTCATTAAAGAAATGAGAAAGCCTAATCGGAGCCTCCTGTCCTGACATAGAATTTTTTTGCCACGGTTTAGAGCAGCAAAAGGGAACTAACTAACACGCAACACTGTTGTTGTTGTGGCTAACACGGACAGAGGGAGGGGGACAGACACTACATCTGATAAAAGTGAGGAGTGGTAGGGAAAAAGAGTGATGGAACCTCCGCCTCCACTTATATGAATACCCTCAAGAAGAGGAGCCTTGGATGAACAGGTATTTGTGTTGTACATTGAGAGGAGGGCGACCTGTTTATTTCTTTCCCTCTACAGCTCCTTATTGGTAGAGACTAAATTACTCTCCTGGGCTGATCGAAGAACTGATTGATAATGTTGAAAGCCAATGGCTAAAGGCTCCCAAGCAATAGAAGGAAATGCATGAATGTGCCTGACCAAAAGCCCTTTAAAAAGTGGTGGCGGGGGAGTGGCCAAGATGGCGGCATGATCGGTTGTGTCGTTCCGAGCTCCCGCCGACTGCTGATTAAAGCACAGGCAATGTACCTTTCATAGCCCCTTGTCGGCCAAGGTTGAGGGTCCGGAATAGTCCCTGCCCTCTTTTTTGGTCGGAGTGGCCGTGAGTCTGGCAGTGTTGGTGGTATAGTGTCCGGGAACGTGCGACTGGTGGTGCGGCCTGCAGGCCTGGTCGGCAGGGCCGGTGGACTAAGAACGGCGCGAGTCGGCACTGCAGCTGAGGGCTCACTGGACTTGAGAGGGCCAGGGAAGTGGATCCGGCGTGCAGGCCAATCAGGTGGAACAGCGGAGCGAGTTATCCACGACTTGGAGGCTAAGGTGTGGTCTGGCCCGCGTGGGTTCTCCGAGACCCCGGCTCTGGACCTGCTGTGGACCCGCCGCTGTAGGCGTGAGGCCCTGGTTGCTGGATCGGCCAGGGCTACTGCGGACCCACAGACAAGTGTTGACCCCTACATCGGCCATGAGGAAGGAGTGGCGGCCGGCGAGCACAACAGGAGCAATTTGGGCTGGAGGGCCTACTTGTGAGCCTCAGGAGGGCCGGGCAGGAACGACGGAGCGCCCCGGAGAGAGGTCTGGTGAGCGGGGGTGATTGTGGCTCTTTGGGGCCTTTGCCTGAATTCCCTGTCTGAGTGACGCAGTCGGGGGCACTCGCGCATGTACGGCTTGGAGGCCTCTCGGGCGGAGACTGGTTAAATCGCGATCTTCACGCCGGGGTGCGGCTGCTTAAGACTGTAGCGTGAGACAGGGTGTTTCTCCCCCCTCCTTCCACCCCTCCCCCTTCGTATATGTGATAGCGGGAGCGACTGCGGCCTGGCTTGGCCAGAAATGCTGTGTACGGTTTGGCGACAGGAGTAGCTAAGGCCTGCATGAATACCTTGTTGAAGTGAGTGACTGTAAGCTGTGGACGTTGGTTTGTGTTCTCCTTGAGGTGGGGTTATCAGGCCTCATAGTGCTTTTGACGAGGATGGACCTACCGAGGGTCGCAACTGGAAGAGACTGTGGTCTGGTGCAGAGGAGAAGGTGTGTTGGATAGTCAGCGGCGGCCACTGGGGGTGAGAGCGAGGAGTGGGGGACCCAGCGCACCTGTAGCATAGGGGTGACCCCTTGGACCTCGTCGTCTAGCGTGGGTTGGGTTGGTGTTTGGGTCTCATCGTTTAACGGATCTCGCAGGGGAAGCGCAGCCCCAGTCTGGGGTCCTGTGGTGTCTACCGCGCGCAATGTCCACCTCCAGGGGAAGGAGAGAAAAGACTCTTAAGGAACTGTTTGCTAAAGTCCCGGAGGGTCAGCAGACCAACCTCATGGCAGCGACTGCTGCCCCCCCCCACCCACTTCCGACCGTGGAGGCGGGTCTGAACCTATCACTAAGTCCTTCCTTGAATCTTTGTTTAACACTCTGCGAGATGATATTCAGTCCTTGAAATGGGAACTCAGGGAGGATATCAAGGAGGTACCCCAGGACGTGGATGCTATAGGGGAACGAGTTGCAGATCTGGAGCGAAGGGAGAGATGCCGAAGTAGAGGCCCTGCAGCAGGAGATATCACGTATCCATGACCAGCAGGTGGATCTTCAGACCCACCTGGAGTATTTGGAAAATCGCTCCCGGCGCAATAACTTCAGGATTCGAGGAGTGATGATGGCTGAGGGTACAAAGGACCTATTTAGTTTTGCTTGCGAGCTCTTCAATCACATACTGAGGCGCCCTCTGGATACGGAGCTTCGCCTGGACAGGGCGCATCGGGTGGGCACCCCGCGCTCTACCTCTGCTCCACCCCCAGATATTTTAGTTTGCGTGCAGGACTATCTCACGAAGGAGGAAATCTTGCAAAAGGCCCGTCAGTTGCATACCATTCATTTCAGAGGCCACTCCCCAGTCCTTTTTCAAGACCTGTCTGCCTTAACTTTGCGGAAATGCAGAACTTTCAAGCTGGTCACGGCACTCCTGCAAGAACGCAATATTTCTTATAACTGGGGCCACCCGTTCCACTTGGTGTTTAAATGGGACAACAAAGTTTATCAACTGCGTTCCTTGTCAGAAGCGTGCCGGCTACTGAGCATTGATCTGCCGGCGTATGAAGGGGACTTGACTGATCATGCTGCAGGTGGTGACCATTCCAGGCCGCAATGGCGACAGCAGAGACGGAGGAGACTGGCGCGGAAGCCTCCTGCGGCGGTGATAGTGTCAGCGGGCTGCTGTGGAGTCGGTGGCATTGGAACTGGCTTTGTCTTTACCTGGCTGACCTGTTCCATACTATGGCCTATAGTTTGCACCTTTTCTCTTTGGCGCTAGCCGTTGGCGGGAGGGGGGTATATTGGAAGTTACTGAGTTACCTGTACTGCTGTGTTACCAAGCATCTACGGATGATGGACAATTGGTTTGAAAGTGTTTTTCTTTTCTTATTTTGGGTCTTGGGAAGGGAGGAGGGTGTGGAAAGGAGGTTGGTGTTCTCTGTCCACCCAAAGCTTGGGTCTGTTTTTGGCATCTGGGGTTGGCACGCAGAGAGAATAGACACTTATGGAACGCACAGATTGTTGCTGGGGGGTAGGGTACACTGGTGGTCCCAATACTCTGTGGGTTAGATGCCGGTCGAAGATTTGAAAATACTAACGCTTAACGTGAGGGGCTTCTACAATCCAGTTAAGCGCAAGGCTGTACTGCTCTGTCTAGAACAAGCCCAGGCCGACATTTGCCTCTTTCAGGAGACTCACCTCTTGCACCGAGATTGCCATCGTCGCCGTTCCCGGAAATTTCCCCTACAGTTCTTTTCCTCCGCCTCTACTAAGACGGCGGGGTGGCTATACTAGTGTCTCAGAGATTTAAGGGCAGAGTCTTGCATAATTTTGCGGAGATTAAGGGGAGGTTGTTAATTTATAGGTCCTCTTTAGGCTCCATTGAGTTTACTATTGGCTCTGTCTATGCGCCCAACGATGGTCAGGAGCGGTTTTTTCATACTGCACTTACGGAAGTCACATCGACACCAGACTGCCACATAGTTTTGGGGGAGACCTCAATACGGTTTTCGATAATGTCATGAATAGGTCCTGTCAGCGTGTTTCGTAGGTGGGTGCCTTATCCAAAGAGGGACTGGCCCGCCTCTGCAAGTTAGGTTCTAGGGGCCTTTGGCGCATCTTTCACCCCCGGGAGCGGGAGTACTCTTATTTTTCAAATGCGCACAAAACTTATTCTCTGCTCGATTACCTGCTTGCAACCCTGCCCACACATTCCCTAGCTACGGAAGTTGAAATTGGGGAAGCCTCCTGGTCGGATCATGCGCCAGTGTTTGTTGTCCTTACTCTCCCCCCGATTCAGCGAGCGCAGCGGACTCGGCGCCTTATAGAGACATTATTGTACCGTAAAGATGTGATCACACGAATACAGCGCGATATCGCAGACTATCTCTCACACAATAGCAATACAGATACTACTCTTGCGACACAGTGGGCAGCTTTGAAGGCGGTTATAAGGGGAGAGTTTATTGCGATTTCTGCCGCAGATAATGTAGAACGGCATCGTAAGAGATGAGCTTACTCAGCAAGTTGGAGAGCTTGACGGGGCGCCCAGGGTGTGGAGGGAGTTGAGGGTGGTTAGGCAACAGCTAGTGGCGATTGATCAGGATAGGGCGGAGTTCGTGGCCCTGAGACTTCGTCACGCATATTACACAGGAGGGGACCGATGTGGGAAGCTTTTGGCACATAAGTTCCGTGAGGCCCGACAGCAACAGGCGGTTCAGGAGATTGTCAGGGGGGATGGGAGGCGTGTCACGGAGGACCACGATATTGCTGATGCATTTAGAGATTTTTATGCCGATTTTGTATTCCGGTGAGCCTGTTGGCGACATGGAGTATGATGCTTTTCTGGATTCCACTCCCCTTCCGGTACTCTCGAGGGGATCAGGTAGATTTTTTGGAACGTGATATTAGACTGGAGGAGGCCATTGCTGCCATCTCGCGCCTAAAACCGGCAAAGACTCCGGGGCCTGATAGGTTCCCCGCAAGCTTATATAAAACATTCTGTGCGCAGGTTGTTCTGTTACTGGTGTGCCTTTTTAATTCTTTTTCAACGCCGGGAGCAATCCCGAGTGACCTCTTGGAGTCCTCCATTGCGGTGATACCGGAACTGGAAAAGGACCGGTGTATGGCCCTACTTCCCTTCTTAATGTCGATCTTAAACTGTAAACGGGAATGTTGGCTGCCCGGCTTGGACCGTATATGGGAGGCTTAATTGATCAGGCGGGTTTCATCCCGGGACGCCAAACCTCAGACAATACCAAACGAGCCCTACATCTTATAGAGAAAGCAACGCTCACGGAGGGGAAACATATGATGCTCGCCATAGATGCAGAGAAGGCGTTCGATCAGGTCCACTGGCCATACTTAGCAAGAGTACTCAAGAAGACGGGAATGGGTCTAAAGTTCCACACCTATATTCTGAATTGTTATACATTCCCGACGGCCCCGGTACTTCTCTTTGGTTTGTTATCGGGAGGAGAATGAGGCAGGGGTGCCCGTTATCGTCCCTCCTGTTTGCCCTATATATGAAGCCGCTGGCACAGAAATTGAGGATCAATCCGGATGTGTCTGGGATCAAATTTGGGGGCTATGTACATAAGATCAGCTTATATGCTGATGATGTCTTGATCTCGCTTTCTCACCCTAAGGAAGCGTTGCCTGCGTGTATTGTCGACTTGAACTCGTTTGGGCGGTTCTCTGGGTTCAAGGTCAACATGATTAAATCTGTTGCCCTTGATTTGTCTTTGGAGAAACATACCAGAGAGGAGTTACAAAGCACGTTTCCCATTCAGTGGGTGACGGGGGCAGTTCCTTATTTAGGGATCCAGTTGGCCCCATCTTTGAGGCATACGATTGACATCGAATATGCTGTGTTACGGTCCAAGATCCGAAGGGAGCGAGGTCGGTGTAAACACCACCCCCTGTCTTGGCTAGGCAGGGTGGCTGCAATCAAAATGACGGTTCTCCCGCAGGTCTTGTACTTATTACGCACCATCCCCCTGCGGCCCCCCGTAGGTTGGATTAAGCAGGGGCAGTCGGAACTGGCCCAGTTTATTTGGAATGTAAGGAAACCGCGCCTCAAATTAAGGTTGGCGATGCTTCCCCCGGAGAGTGGAGGGATTGGTCTTCCTGATCTAACGCTCTACTTTCAAGCGGCTCAGCTTCGCCTTTTGGTGGAGTGGAGCAGATGGGAGTCGGACAAATACTGGCTGTACCAGGCGGTGGTGGGAAGGCCCCTTGAGGAAATTCCTTTTCTTAGGAAGCAGCACAGGCCCCCTAATCAATACGCCTCACATATCACTAGGGTCCTTATGGAGGTGTGGGATCAGATGAATATTAGCCATGACCTCACCACTTTCTCGTCCCTCCTTACCCCTATTTTGGAAAATCCTGACTTTTCGCCTGGGTTAGACAGTGGCCTATGCGAAATGTAGACCAGCAGGTTGCCGCTTTCTTTACCATTTATACTCTGCTGAAGGGGTGATTTCCTTCTCTCATTTTAGAAGGGAGTATGGGTTGCCGGAAGGGGAGAGGCTCAGGTACTTACAGGCTCGGCATTGGGCTCTTAATGAGCAGGTGCACTCAGAGGCTGACAGACGCCTCACTTCATATGAGTATTGGCTGATTACGCGTCAGACGGATAAGAAATTAATATCGGATCTCTATAAGATGTTATTAGCTAAATACTTGGATGTCTATAGTGTGGGTAGGGCCCGTTGGGAGAGGGAAATGGGTAGAAGTTTTAGCCGGAAGGAGTGGGAGGGTATTTATTATAGAGCACGTCACTCTGCTTACCATATGGGGCTTACAGACAACTCACAAAATCGTGACTTATTGGTACTACACCCCGAACAGCTCCACAAAATGGATCACTCCAGGGATGCATTGTGTTGGTAGGGCTGCGCGCAGGTGGGCACACTGGTGCATCTGCTTTGGGATTGTATACATCTGCAGGGGTATTGGCAACAGATTCTGGATGCTGTAGATGAGCACTTTGATACGGAGATTCCCCGTTTTCCATCTTATGTCCTCTTAGGGCTTCCGAATTCTCTGACATACCTGTTACGTTCCCGAAGGGGCCGCCTGATCGCGATTGCGCTGGGCTCAGCTCTACAAAGCTTTCTTACTCGCTGGAGGACGGCGCTTGTCCCTACATTGCATGGGTGGTTACTTCGCCTCTGACTTATGCTTGGCATGGAAAAGCTTTCGCTAAAACAACTGGGGAGGGGGCCAAATATGTAGCGTTGTGGCAACCCTTTTTGTCCCTGCTGTCTTCGGAGTTCCGGGAGGTCACCTGCCCCCGATATCTTAGATTGCTGCGTTTTTACAGAGACTGGGGAGGAAGAACCTGATTAGCGTGCATGGGCCTCAGTACAATAAGTCGTGGACATTGAACGTGGGTGAGGGGAGGGATAGTTGGGTATGGGTGGGAGGGGGCTTTAGTTAGTGGGTTCTTTTCTTGTTTATCCTCTTCTTCTTTGTTTTTCCTTCTAAAAGGCTGCAGGCATTTAGGTATTGTGCTAGGTTATGTCCACACGGGCTAGGATTGGGCCTTTTTGACTTTCCAAGTCCTCCGCTTTTACTATGTCAATGTATGCAATATCTGGGACAGTTTATGTATGTCCATTTGTTTGCAATCCTACAATAAAAATGATTTAATACTAAAAAGTGGTGGCCACAAAAGCGAAGAGTTCCAGGGAAGAGGCAATACAAGGAGGACAGGAAAGTCATCAAATAAGAAGCACGCAAACGAGATTGACAAGAAAACCAACCAATAATGGCCCATGAGCTGACCCAAAGCCCACTTTAAGTATCTGTATTGTACACATAAGCCTTAGGCAAAAGGAACCAAAATGGAAATCACAGGAAAGTAACACTGATTTAAAAGCTTTCAAATTGAAATTACATAGCAAGTCTGAAAGGCTGGATTTTCAGATGTTTCTTGAATGCAGTTAATGTGGGGACGACGTTCAGAGACAACTGTGTGTTCCAGATGCAATGTTGTTTATGTAATTTGGATTCTATCTCCTGTGAATTTTTAACATTTGACACAAAACTTGGTAAACATTTTTAACTAGGAGCTAGCAAATGTAGCTTGTTATGCAAGGAATTGTGTCCTCCCTGTGATTTTTTTTTTTAACTTTATTTTTGTCATTTTGTGAAGATAAGCAAACAATAACATCCCCCCCCCCCCCCCCCCCCAATTGGCACCAAGAACATCATATATGCACATCGACTGACTCATTAAGGCACGGTTAGCAGGCCGAGGGCCACACTGAGATACATAGTTACCCAAGATACATTTGCAAAGAAGCAGACAACAGATAATATTCTGTAAGCATTGGGCTAGGTCCTACTCTTCACCCCACCTCCAGTTCTCCCTGTGAGTTTGACTGCATGACTTTGTGGACCCTGTAGTTGGTTTAGTTGCTTTGTGGAAATACAAGGGAAATTACATTGGGAAAGAAAAGACTACAATGAACAAACATGCATCTTTGCTTCTACTTATAATAGTTTACTAATATTTTTAGTAATTAGTTTGGAATAATAAACTTCTTTAAACCGGGGAAAACCAATGGGTTTGGAATTTCCAAGCAGAAACATCTAGAACTCAAGAATAAGACGCTTTCTTAGAAATGTTCTCCTTGGTTTGGCCTCCTAAACATGGTGATGGTAATCGCACAAGCCTCTGTAGAGTTCTGCTGTCAACATGCTATCTTTGAAGAGCCATTGAAACAGATGGTAATGTATCTAATTAATTTAAGATATAACCAGCTTATGGGTGTAGACGTGTCTCTTGTTTCACAATACAAATGTTGAGACTGTTGGCTTTTTATATACTTGTTACGTTTGCACCATGTCAGTGGATTGTCCAGTTTGTCTATTTTAAAGTTTGGCTCTGTATTTTCATGGAAAGCTTTCTCAGTTGTATGCAGAAGCTAGTAGTCGTGATCTAACTGTACTTCATCGGAAGGTGGGGTTTATGTTTTATAGAAGATGCAAATATTATTACTTGCTTGATTATCTAATATTTTAATTTAGGAGTGTCGCGACTAAACCAACACAAATGCTCTATAAATGTTGCTTCTTCCAAAGTATCTAATATTTCCATCTTAAGCAGCAGAATTATCTTCCGGTTTTAGAAAAGTATAACAGCTCTTGGAGATGCTATCCTTGTAGAGGAAAAATTAACTGTAACGTCTGTACTGAACATCAGAAAATATATTTCCTTTGCTGCTAATTAAAGGATTCCCTTTGATACTGAACACCTGACCGCATCCTACCCCAGGCAAAATGTTGTTGGGCACACTTGGTGGGGCTGCTTGTTGTGTATGAAGAGAACACTCAGAGTAGTTTTTAAGTATATTTAATCCAGAGAAGAGCAGGTACGCCGCCTGACAGGAAAGCAGTCGGCATCAACGGACATACATTGGAATACATAAGCAATACAGTGTTCTAAGGAATGTGGAAATAGAATGAACACAGTTAAAGGTGTATTACATTGAAGGTGTATTACACAACATAACACATCCCCTTTGGAACAGAATAAAAAAAAACTAATATAACTAAAAACCAACATCATCCCCCACCTTATAAAAAAATAAATAAATAAATAAAAAATAAATAAAACAGGATATCAACATTCAAAGGAAGAAATAAGGAAGAGGGGATTCCTATAGGGGAAAACTTTCAGAAATATAATCAGCCAACCAAACTGGAGGCCTTTTTTCACGTCTAGAGTTCCTTAAAGCATTTGACACAACTTGACTGGCACAACTTGAAGGATTAGAAGTAGCCACATCTGATAACTCACCACAATTAACCAAACCTGAAATTCCAGGTACAGGAATATCAGAATCATCAGAAACTACATCTTGGTTAAAGATATTATGTGACAACGAAGAATTAGGGCACAACAAATCTTCTAAATCAAACAAATCAGAAGATTTGTTGAAAGAAACTTGAGGAGAACACTTAGCAATCCTTTTAAAGTTCTACACTCGTCCATCCGTGAGGCGAACAGAATTATTCAAAAATCTCCACAACTTAAATAGGTTCATAAAACAACTCTCATCCTTAGTAGATTTACAAGGTTTCCTAACTCTTACCCATTGTCCAACAACTAAATCAACATCCTTCACATTGTGCTTGGAATCATACCAAATCTTACTTTTGAGATGTGAAGCCTGACTTTTTTCCTTAACAAAATTTTCAGACCAATTGACCACATTGGATTTGATCAACCATCCACAAGTAAATTTTGTACGTGGATTTCTACCACGCATAAGAACAAAAGGGGATAACCTGTAGCGTCACAAATTGAAGTTCTGTAAGACCAAACCATTTTCAAAACATGAATTTCCCAATCCTTATTTTTACCAGACATTTGAATGGTGTTTTTGATAACCCGGTTAAAGGGTTCAACCATGCCATTGCTGTTTGGGTTATACAAAGCCGTGGTTTTATGTCTGATGCCCAATCTATTAAAGTACTCTTTGGCCTTACTTGACATAAACTGAACATCATTGTCACTTAACAAAACAGAAGGAATGCTTTCCAATGTGAAAGATTTGTCTAAAAATCGCAAAACAGTATCCGTATCTGCCCTATTCACAATTTTTACAAAAGGCCATCTTGAGAACAAATTCATTAACACCAAAATATACTTCTGCTCATTTCCAATAGGACCCTTAATGTCAATAGCTGTGTGCTCCCAGGGTGAATTGGGTCCAATCATAGTACCCATAGAAGGCTTGCACATCACCAAAGATTTATCAGCAGATTGGCATGATTTACAATTCCTCACAAAACTATCTATATCTACATCTATTCCAGGCCACCAAAATGAAGTTTTAACTGTGCGTTTAGAATGGACAATGCCAAAATGCCCTTCATGGCATAAAGCCATGACGGACAAACGCAAAGTCTTTAGAGGTATGACTCTTTTGCCAAACCAGATATTACCTTCTCTAACACTTAAATCAAATCTAACCTCCCAAAAAGACTTTAAAGGATGTTTACTATCCACTCTCTTTGGCCAGGTCTCCGCTAGATGCGATTTCACCAAAGTTAACTCCTCAACTTTGAGATAGTCATCATCCCACTTCTCCTTCAAAATGCCTGCTCCCTCCAAATCCTGAACATAAGCCACCTGAAAAGAGTTCCACAATTCATCTTCACATTCTTCAAGCTGCTTTGGCATTCTAGAAAGAAAGTCAGCTATACAATTTTCTTTCCCTGGTAAATATTCCATCTTATAACAGAAATCCTGCAACTTGATAGCAAGTCTGGCAACTCTTGCAGAAGTATGAATAGTTCCTTCAGTGGT
Organism: Lissotriton vulgaris; assembly: GCF_964263255.1. NCBI lineage: Eukaryota > Metazoa > Chordata > Amphibia > Caudata > Salamandridae > Lissotriton > Lissotriton vulgaris. The sequence goes on from NC_141699.1 coordinate 174,461,415, forward strand.
TAAGACCCTGAGTAATGGCTTGTGATCACAGCGTAAAATAAATTTTGTACTCCACACAAAAGCTCTGAAATGATTAACCGCCCACACACATGCTAACGATTCTTTTTCAATGGTAGAATATTTTTCCTCAGTAGGCGATAGTGACCTGGAAGCATATGCCACAATTTGTTCTTTGCTATTCAAACCAATTTGAGATAAAACAGAACCTAAACCTTTAAAGCTGGCATCAGTAGTAATGATAGTTTGCGCCTCAGGATTAAATCTTTTTAACGAAGCGATGTTAGTGATGCAGCTTTTTATGTCCTCAAAATCTTGTTCACATTCCATAGACCAAACACACTTGGCTTTGTTTTTCAACAGTTGTCTAATATTATACGTTCTGGTTGCAAAATTTGGAATATATTTAGAACAAAATTCGGCTAGGCCAATAAAAGATCTAACATCATCCTTTCGTTTGGGAGAAGGAGCACACTTAATTGCATCAATTAAATTAGGTTTTGGTCTGATACCATCACAATCAATGACATGACCTAAATAAGTGACATGATCGCTGGAGAATGTACACATAGTATATTCTACGGTCAAACCTTTTGCATCTAGTATACTCAAAACTTTATCCAAAGTATTATCATGTTCTGCCTTGTCTTTACCAAAAACGAGAATATCGTCTTGGAAAAACTGTGTCCTTTACGGTGGAAAACAACCTGTGCATTAAGCGCTGAAAAACAGCCGAAGCCGGGCCGAAAGGCATTCTCTTAAATTGAAAACATCCTTGAGGGGTTATAAAAGCAGTGTACTGCTTGCTGTCTTTAAACAAGGGAATTTGGTGGTATGCGGCAGATAAGTCAATTGTGGTGAACCACCTAGCTCCATCAAGTAAGGCTAACATCTCATTAATTTTTGGCAAGAGGAATTGATCCACCACAATATTATCATTCAGATGGCGTAAATCCACACTTAATCTCAATTTTCCGTTTGTACGTTTCACAAAAACTAAGGGAGAAACCCAAGCAGATGCCTCAATTGGCTCAATTATGTCAGAGGAGACCAATCTATCAAGTTCAGACGCAACATCCTTTCTTAAAGCGATTGGCACACTTCCGACCTTATGGATTTTCGGCACTGCAGAATATTTTAAAATTCTTATGCTCAAAATCCTTTAATTTGCCAATTTTCTTCTGAAACACAGAAGGAAATTTCTTAAAGAGTTTCTCACCCGTCTTAGTGCCTTCATCCATCACCAACACTTTTTCCACCGAATTGGATCAAGAATTATATGTAATTCACCTTGATCTTTCCATCCCAACACTGATGGTCCTTTTTTAGAAACATACAACTTGCCATAAGATTTGCGATTTTTAAACTCAAATTTCAGCCAACGCAAACCAATAATATCAATCTTCCCACCATTATAACCCTCCGGGTCAATATCAGGAGGAGATAATTTTGGACCAACCCTGTCAACGAAATTGTTAAGCCAAACATCTTCATTGACAATTGTATAGGGTGACCCAGAATCCGCATATACCCTCACACGCACACCACCTATGTGCATCCAGGCATATTGTCCACCAGTAAACATCCATCACGAATGTTGAGAAGAAGTTTCTTATTTAAGACAACGTCACAATTCAGAAGCCTGATCACCACTAGAGGCGTTGTCGTCGGAGACAACGTCCTCTTGAATACATTTAACTGTTCTGGTCCTTCTTCTACAAGCTTTAGTATAATGACCATACAGTCCACAAGCACTACATTTACTCTTTTTAGATGGACACGATTTAGCAAAAGCCAAATGCTCGGAACTCCAACACCTATAACATTTTGGAGGTTCACCGCTATTTCTAGGATTTGCCCATGTTTCATTCTTTTGTTTAAAAGTACTGTTCTAAAACTACTGTTCTTTTTTTGAACTGGAATTAACCTTGGCTATAACATCTTTGTTAAGAGTTTCAGATTTCAAAGCACTAGCACATCTGTTTCAGCTTGACGAACTAAAGCTAAGATGTCATCTAAACAAGCATCGCCATTCATCCAGAGACGTTCTTGAATGGCAGGATTATTAGCATGCATGACATGATGACTTGGTCACGAACCAAATCTTCGCGTAACCCCCCAAAAGCACAATCATTCCCCATTTCATTTTCACCATCTTGGGTCTTTAACCCCTTCGATGCTCATGACGAGCTCAGCTCGTCATGAGGCACAGTGGAGCTGTGCTTATGACGAGCTGAGCTTGTCATGAATCATGGACTATTGGAGCTTCCAGCACAGGAGGGGAAAACCCTTAGCAGCCAAGGTGTTAAAATTTCCGCAGAAACATGTTGACCAGTAAACCTAGTCAGAAGTTATTTGTTTGAACCATCTGACTTTTTTGCACTCTTTTGTTTTTATTGTTGGCTGTGTACGACTCCAGAATAAAATTAACATTGCGTACATTCTCCAATTTTAACACCAGCACATTTCCCTTTTTTTCACAATTCACATATGCACTGCTTTCAGTTACAGACAGACAACAGCCACCGATCCTCTTGGGCATTAACATCACCACAACTATCCATCTCATTATAGTATCTCAAGAGATGGTTAAAACACGGATTGCCTACTATGTGAAGTAGACCAGATGATGAATTGGGCGGCACAGGAAAAGTAACTGATGGATATTTTTCACATAGTGTAAAGGTCCGGTTGTTTGCTCTACGTTGGAAGCATACACACAGTCATCTACACACACCTAGTCCTTTCTTTTTCTTTGTCAAGACCCACAGTTACTCTTTATGTATTCTATATCTTGTTAGGGAGATTGTAACTGTGCTGAGGTCGTTAAACATTACCTCGGACCCTCCACCCATCTCTTTTGTTTGTTGTAGTATTACACAACATAACACTGCTGCTAAGGCGGTTACATTTCTATTGCTCCGTTTACAGACTCTGCTTGCAAACAGCATTTTAAAATGATCATTCTTGTTACCTGACAAAGACTTGCTTGTCAAGTTGTGGTACTTAAACATTTACTTGAATTTCCAGCACTATGCTGGTCATTAAGTTGTGTAAGATCAGTTTTTAGATTGTTCTATTATGAAAATAGTTTAGCTTGGCAGAAAATTAATTATGTATAAATATGTGCTCACTAATTTTGTTGCAGTAATTTATGTTGTACATCAGGTAACCGCTGATAATAAAACTTAATTACCACTAAAACTTTAGATTAAATTGCTTTGGCTAGATAAACTTTTAATACGGCGGTGGCCATTTTTCTAAGTAAAAAGTGAATATGGTAAGCTCCGACTCTTAATGAGCATTACTTAAATTGTTAATGACTCGCCTGTCACTGCTTACTAGTTTCAACGATTCAAACCTTCCTGGCACAGGATTAGAAGTTGCTGCCCTTAGAGAAGCAGATTTATTATTTTTTATTACCTATATATTTTTTTTGTTTTTAACAAACTCGCAGCATTTATACATTTTCAGCTGTTTGGCACAAGTGGCAGTTTACAGGTGAGTACACATTTGTGATCAGGATGGACCAGTAAAGGGCAGTTCAGTTCACTGTGAATTTAAATGCAAGTTGCTCATCCTTTGTATCTCACTCCGCCGCTCCCTCTGTTGTGTCCCTGCTGGTGTCTGAATCGCATGGGTCACTCATCCGGTTCCAGGTTCAGAAAGGCACCACACAACTCCCTCTTTTCTCAAATATCCTCATCCAGTTTATCATTCCAATGACTTAATTTCATATGGGCTTCTTCCGCCAGTCTCCACTCGTTCACGTCCCTATTGCGTCCACATCTGGGGTACGCTGCCCCATCCATGTTATGGCAACCCTACGCCTCTCCAACACTAAAAGTAACTTCAACAGCTTGTAAGGTATCTTGCGCTTCTTGGATTGCCTGATGTGTCGCAATAAACAGTGCAGTGGCGACCTCTCAAGCCGAAAGCTCAAGCCCCTCTGCAAAATCCCCATTACATGGTTCTAGAATTGGCTCACCCCGGGACACCTCCATTCTATATGTAGGAAATCCGCCCCAGTCTCGCCACACCGCGGGCAAGCATTTGAGCAGTCGGGGGCAATAGTATGAAGCTTCACTAGTGTCATGTAGGTACGATGTAGAAAATTGTAATGGAAAAGGCGGCTGGTGTTCCGCGGTCTCGTATAGTAGGGCCACTTTGAGTAAGCTTGTTTAAATGGAAAATGTATTGCAATCACTCCAGGACATTCCAACTTTGGCGTCCATCTCATAAAGCTATTGGAACCATTCCGGGAGAATTGTTCCAGTTGCTTTACGAGATGGGACGCCGAAGTTGGAATGTCCTGGAGTGATTGCGATACATTGTCCATTTAAATGAGCTTTCTCGAAAGTGGCCCTACTATTCGGAACCGCCGACCACCAGCTGCGTTTTCTTGTATTTTTTCCATTAAGAGACCTTGATTATCAGTCCTCTGGTACCAGAACAATTTTTGTGTGCGGGACCCCTTTGACTGCAGCCTTCACCTCTTGTATTCCTGAACAGTTTGAGACCGAATAACTTCAATTTTTCGGTAACTCTTTCCGAAATTTGTTATCCTGACGATACCCAGATAGCAGCATAGTCTGCTTGGCTTATTAGCAATACTAATGGTATGCTGTTGGAGATAATTTCTGCACGCCTGTTCGTACTTGACTTTGCAGCTCACAACTTTGATCAGCCTCTCCATTCTATCACAGGTCCGATTACACCTTTAGCCCGTTAGATACTGCCTCCTTATGCCCTGAAGGTGGTACCCTAAATTAGGGGTTGTTCACTGAAACGCGCGTCAGCGCTTCAAAAGAGGCCCCCTTCCTTTTGGCATCTTTCAAATGTTACATCTTGACATTACAAACATGCACAACCATTTATAAAATTGAGGATCTGTACATTGATATTTAAAAATAATTTACAATTCGTGTGGGGTCTCCATGTACATCTAGTCTGCCTCTGGGATGAGAGTGATGTATGTATCTGGGGTGCTGTGTGATATTGGTTGAGTAGGAGTGTGTTTTGCGAATGATTGGATGTTAATGGGACCTATTTTTGGGTTTGACCATTCTTGTTGAATATAAAATGTTTCTGTCAATTTTAATGTAGCATTATCTATAAACTGCAAGCATATGTTTTGTAGGTATTTTCCTTGTTTTGTGTAAGAAAAATATGAAAAATCAAATCTTGAACAGACTCTGTATGATGTGCTAGATGTTCTGTCCTTTGGTCCAGTTAAAGTGTCAATACTTGATTTTTGATACGGTGTACATATTTAAATATATAGGTTGAGAAAAGTTTTGTTCTGAACGAGTTCCAGAAGGCCACCGATCGCCACAGCGTGTGCACGACCCTGTTCGCATTAAGGTGCAACATTTGGAAATCCTCAAGCGCCACAAGCACACCCAGATATTGAAAATGTGCCTGTTCCCAGAGTAAGCCAAGATAAGGGAGGTGCTCTAAGGGCAGGATGACCATACGAGCCAGGCGGAAGAGCAAAAATATGTCGATTGAGACACAGGCCAGATAGGTTCCCAAAGTCCTCCAGGAGCTGCATCAGCCTAGGCAACGCCATGCGGGGCGAGGCTATATAGAAAAGGTAATTATCTGTGTACAGTGATATCCCATGCGGAGTTCCACCTAACTGGATGCCCCATTGCTCAAGGTCTCTCCACACACATATACTGCCTGCGGTTCAGAGCAAGGGCTTCGATCAGCAGCACAAGTGGGCACCCCTGACTCGTTCGTCCCTCCAACGACCACACTCCCTATTGACCCAGGCCAGCGCGTATGGTGTGGTGTATAGTAGTTTGACCCTGAGACAAAACTGTGGCCTGAATCGCAGAGCCCTCAGCGCTTCCAGTAGGTATCCCCAATCTACGGTGTCACATGCTTTTTTTTAGGTCTGTCGATACCATGGTCAATTCCTCCTCACGCATAACATGTGCTAACCGTCTTAAGCTCATGGCAGTTTTACGACCGGGTATAAACCCGCACTGGTCCTCATGGATCATGTGTGGCATTTGCAGGCCAATTGGGACGCTAACAGTTTGCTTAGTATTTTATCGTCTGAATTTATCATTGTGAGCAGGCAATATGCAACCGGATCCAGCCTCTCCCCGGAGGTTTTAAGAGCATGCAGATCTCCCCCCTCCTTCATAGGAGGGAAAAGTCTCCCTGTTCAAAGCCTCCCTGAATACCTGTAACCGGCCTGTGCCACTGGGCGAGTACTCCTGGTAAAAATAGGAATCTGTCTCCTCCATGGACCTTGGCCACAGTGAGTCCCCCTTAGTGCCACTCAGATTTTCTCCAGTGATAACTGGGCAACCAGTTGCTTCAATCCCAACGGAGGGAGGTGCACTAGGGGCAGACTCCGCAGAAACTGTATGTAGCTGACCGCTGGGTTTGCTGTGTACACTTTTTGTAGGTGCTGCTGGAACACCCAGTGTTTCAACCCTGGTGTGTACCACTTCAGCCACTGGTCGTCAAGGGCGGGGTCTGTTCCTTCCATTGAATCCAGGCCCAAAGGCGTGGGATTTGTCCCTCTCTCTGTGCAGTCATGGATACTGGTGGAGTGTGTACTTGTCCTACCTCTCCCATATGTCGCTGATAAGTTTGCACACCGCCTGCTCATGTTACAGTGGACAGGTGCACCTGATCTTCCACCTAGCCCACTGCTTTGGCATCCTCCTCTACCCTGAGGTCCCACTGCAATTGCCGGCGGACTCTGCACATCAGCTCCATACAGACACACCTCAGTACTGCTTTTATTGCCTCCCATTCTGTGGCTGTACCTGATGTCCCCTCCCAATTAAATGTCATAGAATTGGTTAAAGCCTGAGACTAAGTCTCACTCCCTACCGGGTCCTCTAGAATGTCTGCAGACATTCGCCACGTTCTAGGCCCCTTTACGGGGGCATTCCATTTCACCATGCAACTAACAGGGGAATGGTTGCACAGGAAACGGACCAAATGCGTCACTTCGACCTATGGGTAAGGTGGACATCCCTGCCACTAATACCCTGACCAGTCTGCTGTGCATGTTGTACGTAGGCAAGTAATATGTGAACAGGTTCTGCGTTGGGTGCCACTCCTGCCACACGTCCCGTATGTAACCCTGGGCGAGGAACTTCGCTTTGCAGTGTTTTTCGTGCTCCACAGGCCTGCGGAATTCCGAAAAAGTACAACGCTAGACCACATCCCTGCAGGATTTCTCAACACGGGCAGTTGCAGATGGTCGCTACCGCTAGAGTTGAGAAACTTTCCGTTCGCGTTGAGGAAGCTGCTGCTCGAGTAGAACTTCTACTCAAGCACCAAAAAGAAACAGTGCCCTCTTGCACTGTGCGATATGCAGTTTGTACTTATTTTATAACATGGGACAATTACCCGGCATTAAAAATGAGTGCGAACATCACGAGGTAACCCATTTCACATCTCGTGGAACTTCGCATAGCTTGGTAGAGTTTTTTGTCACTGTGCTGAGTTCCACGTAGCGGAACTTCGCCTGGGCTTACATGTATGCCCATTTCCTGCATCACCTCACAGAGCCTTTTTAGTCATCTGTGGTTTTGTTCCCTGTCTGGGCGGGTATAAGTCCTGGTTTGTGTCCAAGAAGCAGTTAAAAATCCCCCATCCACGTGAAAGGCATGTCAAGTTCTTGGGCTATCAGACCCAGGAGCAGGACTGGTTAGACGCGGTATCATCCACATTTGGGGCGTACATGTTTACTATGGCTGTTCACATATGCCTCCATATACGTCTGGATGAATGAACGGCATCCCGGGAGCCACCCATATCATCAAGCCTCTAGCGTAAGTTGAATAGTTGAGTGTAATATCTGACCCCGCCACTTCTGCTGCGACCTAGTGGCACCAGTGTCATCTAGGTATGTTTATTGTAAGCATGCTGCAGCTTTGTTTTCTGCATGTGCATAAGTCCCTAACATTCCAGCTTAGAAACCTAACCTTCGTCACCAGGCCAATGTGTTGTGTAGTTCAATTGTTGCCCATACCTCTGCTTACCGCCTGTTGTCGACAAACGCTATGTACCTACAAAACTAACAAATAATTCTGTAACCAGTTCCCTCCTCCCTCACCAACGGACAAGTAACGTGCAACTGCGCAGTCGTCAGTGTCCACCCCATACTTATGCCAGGTCATGCACAGCTTCCTCAGCAGCCCAACAGGGGCTAATAAACTCCTTATTGCAACAAGCCTCACGACCGGACCCGCCCATCAACATAATCAACAGAAGCCCACAAAGCAGCCACCAGCAGGTGCACGTCAATCGACACTGTCTTAATTTGATTTTCCAGGCCTTGCTAGAATTTTGTATAACCGCCAGTAGTTTCTCACACGAGTGCTTTTCTCTTTAACCATTCTCTACCCCCCTCCCCCGTCTCCAATGCCCGATTGTCTTATGTGCTGTGGAGGGTGGTGTGGTGTACTGTGGGATTGTGTTGCCACCAGTTGAACATGCTGCTTTATCCTTCCTCCTCCTGCAGGCGCTGAGGGTCCCCCTTGCTATGCACGATCTTGACTGCGCTGCCCAAATCTGAGCCGGTGCGGTCCACGATGGGGGCCCCTTGGGGCACCCCCAGCACCAATCTCCCTTATAAGAAGTGCCGCTGACTGGGCACCATCACCCACATCATCGCAAATGCACTTGTTAGGGCCCTACACTCCTGTTCAAGCGAGGGGAGGCCCCATCCTGCCCCAACTCACTGTCATCAGGGTTCCGGGCCATCCTCTAGCAGCCTACTCATACAAAAGAGGGCTAGGTGGGGATATTGTCCATTTGGCCAGCTGGGCGGCGATCCCTCCTGGGTTGTTACCACCACTGTTGTCGCTCAGGACCCGGGGCTTACCGAGTCCCTAGTCTGCACCCGTTAGCTGTGCAGCCCGCCCGGGTCTCCAGGATGTCTCAATGTTTTAATCTAGGCCCCTGCTTCACTCGTTAGGGTCGTTGGCGCATAGGTGAGTCGCCTTCAGCCATCCACACTCCAGTGCCTCAGAGAGCTATCAATGGAGGTGCCTCCTCCCACACTCTGCCACGTCTTCGAGCTCAGGCCCTGGCAGGGAGCCGAAAGGACAGGACCTCCCATTGTGACGAGCGCCACCATGCTTCATCCCTGCCCGGTCCATCCATCTGCAGCTGCTTCCGGCGCTGCTCCCTCCCTGGGTTGGTCCAACGACTCCAGGGGCTCCGGATTGCTGCCCGTCCACAGCTCTCCTCGGGTGAGGACTCTGGCCAGGCCTCAATCGCCCCTACCAGGGCCCCAGGATCACCTCTGATGCTGCCCTCTGAGCCTGTCTCAGGACCCTGGCTACCTTCAGCCACCCCAGGGGGGAGGGGGGGGGGGCGCGACAGACTGGGTATCGGTCACCACCTCCGCCAGGGCTCCTCTCTTCTCTAGCCACAAGCACAGCTCATGCAGCGCCCATAGGCCGCTCTCCATGCAGCTGCGGGCACTGGTGTGGCTGGTCTGATGTTAACATCACCGGGGACTGCAGTGGCCCTCCGGCCAGTGCAAGAACCCAGTCCAGCGCGGTACACCCGCGGGTCCTGCAGCACGAGTGCCTACCGCAATTCGCCTCTGCACATGAGGCAATTCGCTCTCCTGCTGCTGGAGGGGCCCAAGTCTTGCTCACCAACAATTTCTCTCTCAGTGGCCACCAAACGTCCAGAAAGCCACCACTGGTGCACAGCACGTTGTGTCCATGCAATACAGGCAGTGTCCGGGGCTGGTTACAGAAGTGATGCTGCAGGATTAGGTAGGATTACTGGGCAGGCCGGGAGGGAGCTCAAGGGCTCGCATCCTGTCGGCATGTTGCTTTGCCACGCTTCCCCCTCAGAGGAACAGAGATTGGAGAAGGGATAAGAAGAAAGAGCAGGTATGATATGAAGGAATAGAAAAAGAAAAGCAGGACCTGCAGAAAGAAATCCGAAGGAGAAGGATGGATTGTATAGAGTTGGACTTGTGCACAGGGTGCAATGCTCTTAGTGGGGGGGGAGTAGTGTAAGGAGGATGCATGGCTATACCCTAATCATGGATTTCCCTGTCCATATCTCAAATTCTGAGGTGCTCATTACAAGTATCCTGAACAGTGTGCAATCCAGTTTTTGTGCCCAAGTTGGTTACTATTTTTTTCTTCTTTTTTTTTCTCTCTCTCGAACTGGAATTTGTGCAGATATGCCACAGTCGTGGCGTGGGTTGTTTTTCCTTCCAAATTTCGTGGAAAAAGGCAGGTGAAAATAAGTCAGAAGCATGAAAAAATTCCATAGTTGAGTGTACAAAATCGAATACTGCAGGTTTTGCCTCATTCCAACATCACCAACTCTGAATCGTGTGGTAATAATGATCAGGGGACACACCACACCCAGCAGTATCATGATTTCACAAACTGATATTACCGCTCTAAAATACTGGGTTGCTTGTAAATTGAGGCCCTAAGACAAACGTTATTCCATATCCACTAAGCCTTTCACTGTCCCTGTGTCTATTCCTAACCCGAGCTCTATTCTTACCGTAAGCTACAATCTAACCTTTTTCCCAAACTTTAAAGTAATCCTATCCTACAAATGAATCTATTCCCTAAACCTAATTTAAGGACTTTCACTTTACCATCACCCGCACCTTAATTTAATTCCTTACCCCTTTGTTACCGTAACCCTGATACATTCTGTTTTTTTCCTATCCTTTTGGTTTACTATATTCTTTGTTTCTAGCTTATAACCTAAATAGCATTGCACAGGAACACTGGGAGAGATGAAGCTTGAACTCGACATGTAACCTTTGTCTTCTTGCACAAAAAAACAGTAACGTGCTTAAGACAGATGCAGAAGCCATATCTAGTTGGCAACATTTGTAGTAGTGACTTGAATTTACCTTTTTGTTAACCTACAGTAGCTGTGCAGGTAGGTAGTAAAGCTGACTTTGTGAATTTACTACTGTATGGGTTCCCAATATTTCTTGGAGACTAAAAATCTAGGGTCAAGTGCTTGAAAAGGTGTCAGCTACTGGTTGCCTCTCTGTTCTTTTCTTACATTTTTTTTTATGCCCACTTTGCAACTCCCGGCAGAGAACAGCGCAATGCAAATCAACCTTGGTCATATTCAAATAGAAATGCCCAGCTAGAAAACAGCAGAGCAAGCTCCCTTTTAGATGGGAACATAAGTGACACCCCATATCGAAATGCTTCTGTGCAACTGGCAATGTCTCAGAATAGCTATGGTGACATTAAGTGAGTAGTAGACCCACTAAGGGGTTCAAAAGATGATAAAGGTTCGAATGTGTAGTTGTCCAGAGCCTTGGCGTTAGGACAGACCGATTTTTCGTGTCTTACCAGTGGACTGAGATAGCTTTTTGGATGTGTAGTCACTGGGAAGATGGTAATTTCAGAGTGCTATGGTACAATATTTCTTCCAGGATTTCCTGTATTTGAAGTAGTCCATTTTCCAGTCGAAGTTAGTTAACACATTTAAATTGGAGGTATCTTTATAAAGAAGGACACAGAAACTATCTTTTATTTCTGACTCTGAAATGAGGTGTCAACAATATTTTCTTAGCTGCCTTGTGACTCTGGGGTGGTTTGTTTGGGAACAGAAAGAGTGGCGCTGTACTAAGGAGTTTGAATATTTATTGCCTTCTAAACAAAATAATGTCCAGAATTGGTCTTTTCCTGCATGGGGAGCACATGGGCAGATTTCAGAGCTGGAGTGACTTGTTCATTGTGCTTGAGACTGTATACAAGTTGAGCAGTGTAGTTTTGTATTTGGAGTCTGTTAAGGGAAGTAATGGGAAGTCCAATATAGAAGCACATTACTGTAATCCAGACAGCACATGTCCAGTGAGGCTCAGTGCGATTTTCTATGAATAACCTAACAAAAGCGAGTTTACTTAAACTGCAGAAGGTAGAAGAATGTATTTTTGCATACCACATTTATCTGCAGCGAGAGTGAGCAATCCCTATTGATCACTTTCAAGCTGCATTCTTGATTCACAGCGTAAGTGGGAGAGCCTGTTTGTCAGTCTTAGCTAGAGGTAAAAGGGCTCACCAAACTAAAGAGCCTTATTTAATTTTTTCCTAATTAAGGTATAGACCGTTGTTTGGCATCCACCAATTAATATGCAATAGCTTGAGAAAGTTACTAGAGTGGTCCTCTAGCCCCTGTAAGAGCTGGATGCCATATGCATACTTGTAGTACCCAAACCTGTAGAAATATAGAATATCTATAAAAAAGGCCATGTAGATGTTAAATAAAATGGTAGACCAAACACCTTGAGAATCTCCACAATGAATATCTTCGTTTTTAGTTGTTCAGATTATAATTGCAGATCATTTGCAACTAATGGCAGCTTTTTAATTATTTGGAACAGTAGAAGTGGAACACATATTGGGTAGTTAAATCTCAGGACAGAATGTGTTTAAATATGTATGTTATCATCTTTTTGCATGGCTGAGTGCTAGGGGTGAGGAGTAGGGTTCACAGAGTTTGTAATCTTATGAGTGAGGTTAGGTCTTTAGTTATTTTATCACTACAGTAGCTCATTGGCCTTGTAAACGTAGGCAAGTTGAAGGTAAAATTTAAACCAAAATAAAATTCTTATCATGTTGTTGTTGCATTATCATTGCTTTTCTTTCTTTTTCTCTTTTTACTTTCCTGCGGAGTCCTCCTTTGTCGCATTGGTCTCGTCTCTCGGCCCACTACGGATCCCACGCTGACCGGCTACGCACCCCAAAGGTTGCCTGGTTCCCCAATGCCTTGTTGGCCTCTTTTTCGAAAGCGTTGCTCCGACTTGCCGCCCTGTTGCTTCCGCAAGACTTACTCCCATTTCTCCTTTTGGCTGATCCCCTTAGTCCACATCTATGCCGCTTCCTCATTCTAGAACCCTCACAATCCTGTCCTGGAACGTTAACGGGTTGGGGCATAAAATTAAGAGAAGCGTGGTCCTCCAGTATCTTCGACGCCACTCCCCCGACATTGTCCTACTTCAGGAGATGCATCTGGTGGGTAACACCTGTAAGGCTCTTCAACAGGGGGGGTATACATTATTAGTTCATGCAGGCTTCACTACTGGATCCCGCGGTACTGGGATCCTAATTAAGAAATCCTTAGCACTTACTTACTCCACGAGGTGGGCTGACCCCCTGGGCCGCATTGCACTTGTCGAGTATACTTGGGAAGGCCGTCCGCTGAATCTGATCTCCGTCTATATTCCACAACGCTTGTACAAGACTCCCTTAGGGAGCTGGGCGCACGCATGTTGGGTCTCCCGGTCGGAACACTACTGATTGGCGGAGACTTTAACAGTACGATGTGCGATGACCTGGACCGCAGTCCTAAACGCAGCTCTAATCGATTGCGCTCAGATCTCTCCGATTTCACGCAGGCCCTGGGGCTTGTGGACATATGGCGCCACTCCTACCCGACTACGTCATACTTTACACACTATTCAAATGCGCATAAGAATATGTCCCGCATTGATTACCTATTCTGCCCTGCAGCCGATCTCTGATTCTTCGTCCGACCGCAAGGCCTTCCACGGGGCATATCCGATCACTCACCCCTTACTGTAGGCCTGACCTTCCATCGCCCCTACACTCGCGGCCCTATCATGATTAGCCCCTGGCTTATGCAGATCCCGGATATCAAAGACGCTCTTCTTGAGCGTACCAAATTATATTTCGCTGAAAACGTCGGCTCGGTTGACTCAGCAGTGACACTTTAAGGGGCGTACTTGGCGGTAGTGAAGGGAGAGGCACTGACACAAAAAACTGGTTATTTACGTAAACATAGGGAAGAGATCCTCCAGGTAGAATCTGACCTCGTCCATCTCGAAACGGCACATAACACCGCCCCCACCGACGACACCGCTGCCAGTCTCCGTATTCAACAACTTGAATACCAAGCACTGACCTAGGAGAAGGCACGGGCCAGTCTGCTCCACTCGCACCATCGGGTCTACGAATTCGGAGACACTGCAGGTAAAATGCTCGTTTGGTTAGAGCGCCGAGACCAAGGCTCTAGATGGGTTTCTTCCATCCTTAGACCAGGCGGAGTTACGGTTGTAGACCCGCAAGATATTACCGAAGCCTTTGCTGACCACTTAGAGTGTTTATACTGCGGGTCCCTGCTATACGCCTGAAGAGTCTAGACCACTCCTGGTGGTGATGCGTCTTCCTGTCATATCTGATGTTGATAGGGCGGCCCTTGATGCTGACATCACAGTGGAGCAACTCATTACAGCCCTATTTGCCGTCAACTCTGGCAAAGCTATGGGCCCAGATGGAGTCCCTGTTGAATTCCTAAAGGGAATGGCCGGAGAAATTACCCCTCCTCTATTAAATAAGTTTATACGAAGTCGAGAGGTTATCAACAATTATTTCTGGGACTTTCAATAGCTTCTGTATGCATATTGCTGTTGCATTAAAAAGCAAAAACTGGTATTTTCATATATATTCAAATAACGTGTGCGGGCGACTTATTTCTCAGTGTTTTAAGGTCTGATTTGATTGTGTTCTCCACAGTTTACCTAACCCCCGGTCTTTGTTATTAAATGTTTTCGCTTCATAAACGGCCAGGCATAGCTTTCTTGAAAATCGCCGCCCACCGGGTTTTTTTGGCAGCCCTTTAACTCTCGCAGGAAACGGCTTGTTAGCAAAAGGGCGGAGCCGAGAAAAACAGCTAGAGTCGGAAGCACGCTTCAGCAACAGCGCTGGTTAGGAAAGCGGCACATTTTACACCCACATTTATTCCGAGATACTTAGTTAACACTTCTTGTAAAGTGCCTACAAAGTATATGTACAGATCTCGGTAAGGTCCCCGTGAAAGAGAGTGAGTGGCAAGACCGTTCCCAATATTTATTTTATATCTGTTCGTTGACTCTTTTGTAGCGCAAAAAAAATGAAGCTTGTAGACTGCTTAGACTAAAATGTCAATATTGTAGAATGACGAGATTAAATACACTACAAATAGTGACGCTTCAGTAACATAGAAGTAGGAGTACAAGTTTACCCAGTGGCACAGAATGAATTATCGAGTTCGCCAACAAAGTATTATCCCTGTTAAATATTATATATTTTTTAAGGTCCGTAACTAATCATAATCTCAGTGGAGACTCCACATTAAACAGAGCAGGGTTGTTTGTCGGCATGCGTGGAGGCATTCCACAGGATTCTCCAGAAACGTGCAGGCCCTCAAGGATATGCCTTTGATGGGTCCCCAGCTTGGCGCCTCCGCTCCTGCTCTCTCCTGGCTGCTCCTCCCCTAATTATTCACGGCTGGCCGGCCGTACTATCACTTTCACAGCCGGCAGGCCGTGCCTCGTTTTATTTTTTTTGTGCTTTTTTTCTTGTTTCCCTTATTGTGCTTGTGGCCCGAGACAACCTGACACATTTACAGCCATGTTTATTTCAGTGTGTATAGGAGAGGAAGGGGAAGCTTTCCCCAACAGCTGAGGTACTGTACTGACTTTGTTAAGCTACTAGGGTGAATTAAGTGTTGTAAATATTTAAACAAATTAGAATAATTAGCCAGCATGAAATGTGTTCACATGTCGCCTGGCAGTGCATTTTCACAAAACTAAACGTTTGTATTTACAAGCCTGTTTCTTTTTATAGTCCTGTAAATACAACACATATTACATTACAAGTGCTATAGGTGTCACGTTTGCGAAAAGTTAAAACTATTGGCATTGTAAATGACAAAGCTATTAATTTTGCTATTTTCAAGACAAACACGATTCTTTGGGTAAGCCGCTGTTACTATTGTCAAATCCAAAAACCACAGTTGATGGAGAGAATGCAGAACAATGTTGTTACATTTAGCTTGGGTGACTTCCCTGCTGCTCAGCTGGTGTGGATCTTGGAATGCCTGATGTCATCATAGAATCTTGGGTGCCTGGCTGGTGTGTGGCGTGGCAGTTGATGACAGGCAGGCTGAGTGGCAGGGAGGCCACTCCTGGTGGGGTTGTTCTCATCTTAACTCTTTTACTTGAAACTGGAACTTGAACTAAGCTTTATTAAATCCAGCTTGTTATATTCCTGACACAAGAACTTCTTTATGTACAACAAATGTCTTACTTTCACCCAAGTACAGAGATCTGGGCCTAAATCCATCTTTTTTTTTTTTTTGCACTCCACCCCAGTTCAGACATGGCTATATGCAAATCAGTCTGACCCTGTGCCTCATGGGAACAATCCAGCCCGAACTTCCAAGCCATGCCTTCCCTGGAACGGGAACAAGCTTCCGGGGACCGGTTTCTGGCATTCCAGCCGTCTTCAGACCGGCTTGCTTGAATCCAGTGGTGTGGAGTGCATGGGACTCACGTCTGAGCATACCCATCCCACTCGGGCTGACAAATGCAAAAACCACAGTTGATGGACAGAATGCAGAACAATGTCTTACATTCACCCCAGTACAGAGATCTGGGCCTAAATCCATCGTTTTTGCACTCCACACCACCCCAGTTCAGACATGGCCATATGCAAATCAGTCTGACCCTGTGCCACATGGGAACAGTCCAGCCCGAACTGCCAAGCCATGCCTTCCCTGGACCGGAAACAAGCTTCCGAGGACCGGGTAAGCCACTGTTACTATTGCCAAAGCCATGTGTTCTAGATATCTGGGGTGCCAACGACCTTAATGTTCAGGAACTACAATGGGCAGCTCTGGGATTTCTATTGGCTAAACGCTCCATTGCATTGAAATGGGGCTCCCGACACATACCGCTGGCGGTAGGATGGGTGGCTGAAATGGACCGATGCATGATTGCAGAGAAGACGGTATACAAGATACGGGGTTGCCCTCGGGTGTGGGACAAGATGTGGGGCCACTGGAATGTGTACAGGAGTGAACTGTGTGACTCTCCAACTGCTGAACTAGCTATGTCAAGTGCTGGACCTGTGGGACGACTCCTGCTTTAATCAAAGAGACGTCCGCATTGTAATATTAACTCCTATTTGATACACCCATTGGGACTATTATTTGACTCTGCTTTTTACATGTTTAGGTTCTTATATAAAAAACACCAAACAGTTTATTTTATTGTCTTATGATTGTATTCTTGGTTTTAGCATTGCACTATGACCTATGATCGCCGCCGAGCCTCCGGTATGTCGGCACACGGGCTGTGGACAATTCTATTTTCTAAGACTACTGCACGCTGCCGGCCCCAGGGTTGTAGGCAATAACATGCTGTGTATGCTATACCTTTCGCAATAAAAACTGTTTAAAAAAAAAATCGCTCTGGAGGGCAGAACATGACTTCCAAATTTCCCAGACAAGACCGAAGCTGAGGTTGTCAAAATGCAGCTCTAAGGCTTATTCAGAGATATCCTCGGCAAAGGCTGAAAGGAAGACTTTTAGACTGAGTTACCGTACAGGCTTTGTCCATTGCTGCGGCTGAAAGCTATAGAGCTGACACCTAAATAGTTAAATGAATGTGCAATAAAATATAGATGAGCCTTGCTACTTGAATTTGCCTTTAACTTGGAAACCTGACAAAATCTTGTTGTGTTCCTTGAGGAGAGTGTTGGTGCGCTTAATAATGGAGTTACTAATGCAAAGGAAATGAAAGTAAGAGGACAACCACCCTGGAGATGCAGAACAGGAACGGCTAAGATGAAAAAAACAGATCTAAATCCTACCACACAATGGCGCGAATATTGCCGGAAGCAAAAACTTGGTGGGGGAATCCTACCAAATCTAGAAATACATTGAAATATATAGGATGATTTGAGATGGTTGCCAGTGACCTTGATAGTGGGGAGGAGGAGCACTCAGATGGAAAACTGCAACTCCTCTCCTAAGATTGCTGCTAACAGTGGCTAAATACAGAACCTGCCCGTGACTGAGACCTGACTGAATGTGAGTCGTATATCTATGAACAATCTTGACGTACCTGCTACCAACACTGCAAGGGGAAAGACCAATGTTTGATACTATGAACAGGTTGGCTTAGAAGGTTGAGAGATGCTCCCCGAGTCTATTAATGAAAGAAATCCAACTCTTATGGGATTTGCAGATGGTGTATTAAGTGGGTGAAGGGAAAAAAGTGACCCAGCCCATAGAAGCTGGAATAATCATGGTGTGCCATTTCAAATAGATGAGACTGCAGAGGGGCATGATCGGGGTTGAACTGCCCTATAGGGCAATCGAGCATTGCCAGAAGAGCTGGTCGGACAGGTCAATGTGTGGGGCAGTTTTGTGGGCGGTTTGTGTGCCTTTTTCATGGTCTGGTGGCCTTGTTTTTAGGTCAAGCTTTCGAGGACCTTGTATATACTTTAGTATGTACTTCTTTGTGAGCTTACTGCTTTTCATTGGTTTGTTTCACTGTCCTTTAAAAATCCTTGCTTGCTAGTGGTCAATCTTTCCTATTTGTCCCTCCTATTCAAATTATGGAGCAGTACTAGTACCCTTCCGCTTATATCCTAGTAGCATTTGACCAGATTGTTTCTTGCCCTGCTGGTGTTTCAGTTTGCCTGTTTATTTAACAGGGCTGTAATTCTGTCCATCGTTTGCTTATTTGTAGCCTAGCTAACAAAATAGCATAAAAAAGCAGGAATCTGGATGTGCCAGTGACTTGATGTGTGGAGCCGAAGATTATCATGGAAAGTCGATCTGTATTGGGCAACCCAAGATGTTCATTAAAAATTTACCGACATTTTCCCAAAAGGTAGCCAAAGCAGAGCACTGTTTAAATATGCAAACGATGGACAGAATCTACTCCTCCCATTTATTCTGATTGGCTGATCTCATTGCTTGAAATTTCTAAGATGGATTTAGCCAGATCTGGCAGCGGAAAGAAAACCGTATTTTGGGGCTTGTTAAAATGGGCCTAGAACCAACCAATTAACTGAATTTGGTGTTTTTTGTTGTTGTTTTTTTTGGGGGGTAAAGGGTCCTATGACTATGCTGCAGTGGCACTCTTTGGACTAAGTAGGTTACTCCCAGTTTTTATTATGACGATTGTCTCCGGGCTCATATGAGCTTAGTAGAAGTGTTACCTCGCCTTGTGTTAGTAACATTCAAGTCTGTCAATATACCTGTAGGCACGTCTTTCCCGAGGCATCCTTTTTCAATTGCCTACTTTTCCCAGATTACTGAGTAAAGGTATCGACAGCTTGAGTGTGAAGCGAAGCTGGTGGCGAATGAGGACAAAATAGAAGGAAAAAAACAGGGATGTAATTCTTTTTACCTCCTCACATTTTCCATGCACTCAAATACTGAGATCAAATGCCAGACACAAGGTATTTTTCTGTCTCTGACTTTAAAGTGAGAGGATTTCCCTATCCCCAAAACCGCTCTCGCTTTGCTATTTGCCTTTTGTTTCCTGCTTGTGTTTGCCTGACTCCTCGGAATGGCCGGTCTCTACTACTTTAAACATAATGATGCTCCGTTGCGCTTTTAACTCTGCTCGCTTTAATTTTCTCATCACCCGTAGCAGGAAAAGGCCCGCTGTTGTACTCCGGTTGGAGCAGCTGCGACATGGGTGCTCTGCTGCTCTGTGAGAGTGTTACATGAACACTGGTTACATTACCCCCGTTCATATTAATTTCTTTCGACATGGGACATAAAGTAATTTGAATGGGATCGCATGATGTTAAGATGCTCCCACAGTCCTTCTGACTGGAGCCATTTCATATCTATCTCATGCTGACTCTCTCACTCAGACTGCACATTTTTGCCCTGGTTTTTCCATCACACTGGTTTCCAGCCACTTAATTATTGCAATTTCAGTAGCCTTTGGTCACGGTCTGCGAAATGCCTTACAGTGAAAGGAAGAAAGCACACGCATACAACTGAACCACCTGACAAAAAAAATCTCGGCATACACCGAACAGGTGCAATATGGAGCTTCTAGCACACTTCACTAGTGGGAAAAAGGCAAAGAAAAACGGCTATGCCTGAGAAATTAAAAACCAACACTCAAGCACCCAAAGTATGCGTTTCACGTCACCTCAAGACACTACCTCCGCGTCCTCCGCTTGCTGTTGACGCCAGGTTGGAGCTTATCGTGGTCTCCTTACTATTGTGAATTTCGTATGACTTCGTACTGCCGGAAACACATGCTTAGGATTCCGATATGTGCTGCGGCAAATCAGTGATGTCCGCGTACCTTAGTGGACTCTAGATAAACTATCCCACGGAATCTGAATCATTTTCTGCTCTGGACATATTGACAGTCCTTTAATGGTGAAGGATGTTTTTACTAGTACATGAAGCCCCTCAGTATTTTTGCTACAGTCTTGGTGCAAGGGTATTACTCATTTCCTCCCAGGTTGTCGACCTTTCTCTAATCTGTTTATTGCGTATGAGGTTTTGCCTCTTTGCACATTTTTGTTTACTACTTGCTTCCACTTTATCACATTTCCCTTAATTGTTCATCTTTTCCATTTCCTCCTCAACGCTTTCTCACTCCTATCCTTTTGTTGCTTTTCTACTTTTCCCCTCCTTCTCTTATAATAATCTCTCATATGTAACCCCCATTCCACTTTCTCCATTTCGTGGTACCCCACTCATTTGTATTATTTGCTTTCTCTCTCCCCCGATAATATGCTTACTGCAATCGTGTGCTATTCAGATCGTTGGACGTGTGCACACTGTGGTTTGAATATTCGGCAGTATTCGATTAAAAGAAACAACCGTAATTTATGAAACATTTAGTTAACAGTTAACATATCGAAAGGGTTCCCAAAAGCTTACATTTACCGTACTTCCAGTGCTTTAAGTGGGTAGGTTCGGAGAACCTGCTCTTCTTAAATTTGAAAGGGAGAGTACCTACACTTTTTACCACTCCTGCAATACGTTTAACCGGAGAGTACGTGCAGTTTTCAAGAGCAAATAGGTATTCTGAATAGTGAGTACCTGCACTTCTATTTTTCTGTATAAAGCACTGCGGGTAATATAATGCACTTTACAAACTCTTACATAAGCAAGAAATTGGCCTTGCATCCAATATGCCTTTAATTCTGGCCCTCCCAAGGGTCATGAAAGCGGTAACGAGCAGCTAGGTAATTTGTTTGCTTTCGGATGTGAAGGTCAGTCTGGGGTCACAAGTGAGGGGGCAGGCTCTCCACTGAACCTCTCCTACTCCATTTTCCACACCATGCATCCATGAGCTGTTGGGTCAGTTGACTTGGGTTGTATATTCTAAGGACTTGCTGTGTTGGAGTGGAGGTTACTCTCCATAGCAAAGGTCATTGCCCCAAGTCGCAAAGTCGGCCACACTACCCTACCCCTGAACTGTTCCAGGGGACTTGCGTCTTACTCCCGATCCCCACAAACATTCCTTATTAGCCTTCAAGCAAAGTTGCCCACTGTCTAATGGGACAGAGCATACAGCTGAAGCGCCTCTGTGTTGGCCTGACTGGTCACTGGAGTGCTTCATGTTCCTTACAGACCTCCTGCCGCCCTACTGCAGAGAAGAGTTGAGGTCATTGGACAGGTTGCATCGGTGTCGAGGCAGATGCTTTTCCTCTGCTGCTGGAGACTGGGTATGTAATGGTCCTGTGATGTGGCCTGTTTGACACCTGCCCTGTAGGTCGAGTGCAAAATCTTTCTTTCAGTCTTCCTTCTTTTAAGAAAAGTTACTTTACGTACCTACCTTCACTCTCGCTTCCCCTCTCTCTCTACCACAAACAGACACAATTTCTTATTTTCTCTCTCTCTTCTTTTCTCTTTTTTTCTCTCTTCTCTTTTCTGTCAACATTTCTCCTCCTTCTGGGTATCGTTCTATTCCATTGCTCTTC
This sequence comes from Lissotriton vulgaris, assembly GCF_964263255.1. Lineage (NCBI taxonomy): Eukaryota > Metazoa > Chordata > Amphibia > Caudata > Salamandridae > Lissotriton > Lissotriton vulgaris. The sequence continues at coordinate 174,483,164 of NC_141699.1, forward strand.
TCAAATACTAACTAGCTCTGTCTTTGTCGCATATTTATTTCTTTGCCCCTACACAGACACTTACCTTGCTGTTTCATTCTCTATCTCTGACTTCAGTATATATATTACCTACTGGCGTCTCGCCAGTAGGTATATATAGTTAGGATTTTTTCCCTATGGGATTTTTGAAAATTCTATGTCTAATAACTTTGGCGTTTGTGGACGGAATCGGCTGAAATTTTCAGGAAAATGGCACATTTTGTTTCTGAGCAGCCCCTGAAAATTTGGTGGGGTTTCGTCAAGGGGGGGCCGAGAAAAAAGGGGGGTCCCAAAACGCGTTTTTCCTATTCATTTTTCCATAGGGCGGTTGGACTCACTTTTAGCTCGAACGGCTGAATGGATTTGCACGAAACTTGGCAAAATTGTAGGGACTGTTAGCCCGATGTGCCTTTGCTAGGTCTCAATATATGTGCTCCAGTAGTTTTTGAGAAATTAACGTTCAAAACAAGATATATCTGTAACAGCGCTCCGGGCAGCGATCCAGTCCGCTTACTTTTCGCGAAACGGAACTTTGCGCGCAGAAAGCTGATTGGCTCTCCGGTGTCTGTCAACATTCTAAACAGTCCGGAGCGGCCGCCATCTTATCTCTCGGTAGGATCGAGAGAGAAGAAGAGGTGAAAAACGAAGGGGGAATTTATTGAAAGGGGGCAAGGTATACCCCTCTTGACCCCCTAGGAATGTTGTTGGGGTTATTAAAGGGTCCCGTGGGGAAAATAAAAAAAAATGATTTTTCACGGTAGGAGCGCTTCACGGGCCGCGAACTGGGCCGCAAACTGGTAGCGAAACGGGAATTCGCCATTTTGTGCTTCGTTTTAATTGTTTAGAGACAAAAATTATCGCCGCACATCGGGCACAATGCATGAATATCGCTGAAAAGTCAGCGATATTCATGCATTATCCAGCAAATGCTCTTAGCCATGTTATCCACCTTCCATTGGATAACATGGCTAAAAACTGCTCTGTGCGTGAGCTTTTTTTTTTTTTTTTGCTGCGTGACGTTTGTTAACGTTCGATTCGATGGAAATCAGGAAGTGTTGACCACCATTTTGTCACTGCGAGTAAATATTTTGTTATAAATGAATCCTTATTGATAAACATTGTCTGCGCCATCTTGCGTTTTTGTCCAATGCCACAATTTTGTCGTGCACGGCAGCCATTTTAGATGCCTTGACGAGGGCCACTCTCTGCACGCCGCCGATCCTCAGCATGGCTCCCCACCCTCGCAAGCATCTCCCCCACGCACTGGTCACCCCCGCTCTTTCTCTCATGCATGGGCCATATACTTCCCCCCCATCTGCGCTGCTCTTCTCTGAGAATCACACCCTGTGCCCGCCCGACACCTCCCTTTCACCCTATTCACTACCGCACCCTCTGACACTCCTCTTCCTCTGTGTCCGATTGTCCAGGCCGGACCTAGGCTATCACCTAGCCCTGCGGATGTAGTTTATGGCCCCAGCTGTAGAGTATCCAGACATGCCAACCCTCCCGATTCAGGCGTGAGACTACTGATTTCAGTGCTAGTCTTTCGCTTCCCGATTTCTGCAAGGAAAAACCCGGGGGCATATTACCAACAACTAGCGATAATTTTTGTCTCTAACTTGTTTAGAGACAAAAATTATCGCCGCACATCGGCGAATTTTATCGCACATAAACCTTGCTATTAGCAAGGTTTATCGCAAATGCGATAAAAAACGGCCGCAATGCATGAATATCGTTGAAAAGTCAGCGATATTCATGCATTATCCAGCAAATGCTTTTAGCCATGTTATCCACTTCCCATTGGATAACATGGCTAAAACTGCTCAGGGCAGGTGTTAGGTTTTGGAGATATTCGCGCTTAGCGCGAATATCTCCAAAAGTTGGTAATAGGAGATAGCGATGGTTAGGGCCTGTTTCCAGTCGCTAAAATCTTGGCACGCCCACTTTGCATGTCGTTAGTGATAAATATCACTGATATGCAAAGCGGGGCCCAAGATGGTCGCTATCTCCTTTTAGCTGTCACTAACTGGTGTTAGCGACAGCTTGGTAATAGGGAGATAATTTTATCTCTTTTTTTTTTGGCTTTTAAAGCCAAAAAAGCGGAAATAAACCCCCTTGATAATATGCCCCATGATTTCTCGGGGGTCTCAGCTGACAGGGCTTGGTATTGTGTTACGTGCTAATTCTTCCAGGAAACGTCAGAGGGTCGATGCAGGGGTTCTAGAAGGGGTGATAAACCATTTAAGCCTCATGAACAAGCGCATGGTCTTTTAAAGATTTGTGAAGTACTCGGGCGGCGGTGTGTGTGTGCCCTCTTTCAGGAGCGGGCGGGGGGGGCACTGCCAGCAACTTGCCAGGCCAGGCAGTGTTCAACACGTGCATCACCCTTTCTCTGCCTGCTATTGCGCTCCATGCTTCGGAAAGGTAAGAAAAAGAACGTGCATTTGAGTTTGAAATGTCCGATCTTGTAGCAGTACACTTGCAAAGCCCACACATGACAATAACCCGATTCAAGGCCCCATTCACCCGATTTTTTAAACATATATAGCACTCCAACAAAGTTAGATTTTAAAACTTTATTAACTTTTAACTATAATGAACGGAACAAAAACTGTAAAAACATTTAAACATTTTTCACCCAAAAAAGCAACAATGGTCAGAAGCTGTCTTTTGTGCGAATAGTCCCAAGGCAGCACAACGTGCAGAGTTCTGGACGGCACCCAGGTGATGTCGCCTGGGTGCTGCACTGGTTTTGGGATCCTACAATGCTGCTCTGAAAATTGGCGTGGGGCGTCCCGGGTGGGGCGGGGGGAGGCCTCGTCAGTAGCGGTCTGTTGTGCGAATAGTCCCAAGGCAGCAGAACGCGCCGAGATGTTGATGGCACCCAGGTGATGTCCAGTAAACTGCCGCACTGGTTTTGGTATCCTACAATGCTGCTCCGAAAATTTGCGTGCGGCGGCCCGGGGGGGGGGGGGGGGGGGGGCGTGGGGGAGGCGGCGTGAACGGGCCTCCCCAGGTGGCGGCCATCCAGCTGAGTTGCGCCCGCTCTTGAGGCTACAGCGTCTCGCTCACCATGTTGTTGAGTTGCTCCCACTCTTGCAGTGCAGCGATAGGCGCCTGCCACATGACTCTTAAAATGGCGGACGGCTCTTCGGTTTTGGGCCTGGTCCACTGAAATGGCCCTGGGACACCTTGGAACTCGGACGCTTGCCTGCTAGGGCTTGGGCTCCATTCTCGAAAAGCGTCCCCTCAGCCGTGAAGATTCTACAAAAGTCTTGGGGGCACCCGACTCCCGCAGGCTTCCGGTGGGGAGCGGCTGCCATGATTGCTCGCGGAATGACCACGACGGAGCCACGAGATGGTGGTGCTCTCATGCTGACGCCAGCTTCAGTCTGAATGATCCAGAAACAAGGTGGGGCTTTCATCGTTTGGGAAAAATAAATGTTCTAAACCAATGAAAAGTGTTATTTTTAGGTCATATGACCAAGCCTTCCATCTTTAGGAAACCAAAAGTAAAATGATCCAATGAAAAGTTTTATAAACAAGTCACATGACCTGTTATGCGGCATAGGGCTACAAAAAGCGTAGAAAATCCGTTGGCACGTGAGGCGGCGTCAGTAGCGGACCGATGTGCGAATAGGCCGAAGGCAGCACAACGCGTCGAGATCCGGATGGCACCGAGGTGGTGTCCAGCAAATTGCCGCACTGGTGTGGCCATCCTACAATGCTGCGCCGAAAGACGGCGTGTCCAGCTGAGTTGCGGTCACTCTTGCGGTACAGTGACTCGAACGCGCCGAGATCCGGATGGCACCGAGGTGGTGTCCAGCAAATTGCCGCACTGGTGTGGCCATCCTACAATGCTGCGCCGAAAGACTGCGTGTCCAGCTGAGTTGCGGTCACTCTTGCGGTACAGTGAGTCGAACGCGCCGAGATCCGGATGGCACCGAGGTTGTGTCCAGCAAGTTGCCGCACTGGTGTGGCCATCCTACAATGCTGCGCCGGAAGTCGGCGTGGGGTGCCCCGTTGGCTTATGAGGTGATGTCAGTAGTGGACCGATGTGTGAATAGGTCGGAACCAGCACAAGGCGCCAAGATCCGAATGGCAAGTCCTGGATGTTGAGTGCCTCAGTTGAGAGTTCTGAGCAGTGCTTGTAAGACTGTCTGAAGCTTATTTGCACCTGCTGCAGCTTCACTATTGCCCTGGTGTGGCCAAAGGTCGCACATGACATAGGCGGCCGGCTCCCGAGGTCCGGCTGAACTTTTTTCCTTTTCCTTTCTGCTTCTTTTCCTACAATCCGTTTCATCTGAAGACACGACCAGGTCCCTGAATGTGTGCAGGGGGACGCTATTGATTGAATGAAAATGGCGGCTTGACACAAAGCTGACTCAAGCGTTGCTGTTGATGCTATACAGACAAAAATTGGTTTTCAGTTTGTACATTCTTCAGGATTTTTTTTTCCATCCAAGTCTGATTGAGAGTTTGTAGAAAAATGGCTTCAGATTTTCCACATACTACTCTTCAACATTCTTCCTAAATGTAACAATGTGAAACTCACTAGGAGAACGGCTGTTTCTGTTTCCTTTCAAAATGCTGCCAACAATATTTTCTGAATGGAAGACACCATCTTGTAGCATAAAGGGCCGAAAGGGGTTCTGGTCTGGCCGATGGTTGGTGGAGACATTTTGACTATATCTTGGACCTGCCCGGCCTCGCCCAAAATGGCGCCGGTATAAATGGGACTCGTAACTCCTTGCCCGCAAATGTATATCTAGAAAATGTTATTGTAAGTGGCCCTGTCGTATTTTAATTACAAAATGTACGTCCACCGATTCCGCAACTGTTAGACACCTTTGTTCTTGCAACCTAATGGCCCGCTCGTTACGTTCCTCTACAGTGTAAATGTCTCCTCATCATATACGATTTCAGTTTGCTCCGTGGCCGGCCCACGTGGTTATAGGCCCGTATTTGTATACTGACATTTTCACAATAAAGGTTTTTAAAACAAAACACGGTAGTAGTATTTACATTGGTAAAGTTTTTACTTTTAGTCACTGTTTTCGAATCAGTAAAAGGCAAGTGAAATAAAGCAGTCCAATTACATGACGGATAAAAGGTATAATATGTAGGAACGCAGTAAAGATAAATGGTCAAGGGCAGTTGTGTTTTTCATTTCTGCAACATAAAGTGATCGATAAGAATCTGATAATCAGGCGTATCGGCGACTAAGACAGCAGGCCGAATCTCTTTTACTCAACGGCTCCGTCATGGAAGGAAGAAACGCCCTTTTTCTCGAAAAAGGAATATATTTTACTTGCAGGACAGTTTTAAATTTTCCGGGAAAGTACATTAGCCTGGAATATTATAACATATGTTTAAAAAAAAATAATGTTCGAAAACAATAAAAAGCGTAATTTTTAGGTCATATGACCAAGCTTTTCATCATTAAAATAACAAAAGTAAAATGAACCAATGAAAAGTTTTATTAACAAGTCACATGACCTGTTATGCTTACGTTACGCGCTGCGCGCCGTGCCTCGGATCACTTCCGGGTGCGCTAACGCGGCGTGTCATAACGCATTACGCGACAACGTAGGTCAAGAATATAGTCAAAATGTCTCCACCAACCAGCGTTCGGAACACAACCCCTTTCAGCAGTCCAAAAAGTTCTGTTAAATGACAACAGAGGGGACAGGCAACAAGAACCATCAGTCAAAGAGGGGAGGGCAAGTTCTTCTCTTCCGGGTCATGTTGGGGCGCTACCGGAACTGATCGAATTGGTAGTCTACAGTGTTTCTGGATGTTTCAGACTAAAGCTGGCGTCAGCATGAGAGCACTACCATCTCGTAGCTCCGTCGTGGCCATTCCACGAGCAATCATGGCAGCCGCTCCCCACCAGAAGCCTGCGGGAGTCGGAGGCCCCCAAGACTTTTGTAGAATCTTCACGGCTGAGGGGACGCTTTCGAGAATGGGACCCAAGCCCTATCAGGGAAGCGTCCGAGTTCAAAGGTGTCCCAGGGCCATTTTAGTGGACCAGGCCCAAAACCGAAGAGCCGGCCGCCATTTTGAGAGTCCTGTGGCAGCCGCCTATTGCTGCACCGCAAGAGCGGGAGCAACTCAACTACATGATGAGCGAGACGCTGTAGTCGCAAGAGCGGGCGGTAAACAGCTGAATGGCGGAAGAGGCACAGTGTAGCAAAAGCGGGCGGAATGGCAACTGAAACGGTAAAGGGGCGCCCCACTACAGCGTGTCTTCAGGTCAAACGGATTGTGGGACAAGGTCCAGAATTGAAGAGTCATCAAAAGGCAAAAAGTTCCGCCGGACCCCGGGAGCCGGCCGCCTATGTCGGGGGCGATCTCAGGCTACACCAGTGCTATAAGACTTGGGGAGGGTGTCGGAGCCAAGCGTCTTCTCCGAGTCCATGGCCATCACACCGCCCCTCAGGGGCCTCCGTCAAGCTGTTTAGGAAGGTAACATATCACATTGTTTTCAAATGCAGTCAGGTCCACAAACGACACTCACTTACTTTGAGAATAGTGAAGCTGCAGTAGGTGGAAATAAGCTTCAGACAGTGTTACAAGCACTGCTCAGAACTCTTAACTATGGCACCCAACATCCAGAACTTATGCCATTTGAGAATGGCAGTGACATTGAAGCAACTCAGGGACCAAAACCATTAACGTACTTTCACATATGAAAATCTTACTTGGGGAGGGGGCAGGAGCGAAGCGCCCCCTCCCAGTCCGCGCCACCCCACCGTATGTTGAAAATCTGAAGCCATCGTTCTACAAAGTCAACCAACCTTGGATTGAAAAATCTAGAAAAATGTACAAACTGAAAACCAGTTTTGGTCTGCATAGCATCAGCAGCAACGCTTGCTATCAGAGTGCATGAGTTTCATGCTCGATCGATTGAGCTAGCCGGATCGGGCAATAAAAAATATAAAATAGTTATGTAAATAGTTATTTAATAAAATGTTTTACCCTGTTTCTTTGCTGGTGTGTTGTCTATATTTTTAATATTTGCATAGGGTTTGTCGTTATTTTGGGCGGGGTGGGTGACGGAGTCGAGCTGTCTTGCAGCCCTCATGGTGTGGAGCTCAGTTCATCTCACTATTTTCGTATTTCTCATGAAGGGTTGTTCCTAATATTTCTATTTTAGCGAGGTCAAAAAGAGATCCAATTAGTGGCCTACTGATTTTGCTCGATTACTTTTATTTTTTTACACGATTTTTCACTATCTGCAAAGACTAAACAGAGTATTGCGACTTTGTGCTTGTTTGTAAATAGAGAATGATCCAAAGAGAACCAATTCTAAAACAGTAAATGCTTGGATAACAATCAATCAAATGGAGAGACAAGCAGGCACGACGGATTACAACGGGGGCAAAGGCCTGCGTTAACTACCGTTCACTATCTGCAAAGAGAGAGTACTACTAAGAGAAAAGAGGGGAGGGGGGGGGCAGCGTTCAAAGCACATCAGCGTGCATAAATACGAAAATGTTTTTATCTATCACGTACTTGACATTTTAAAGCTTTTCATATTTGCTATTAAAAAACCAATGAAATTCACAGAAAAAACCATAGGTTATAGTGGATATATAGTTAGGAATTTGCATTTACAAAACCTTGAAAATTCAATGAAAAAACCATTGGTTTTAGGCCATATATAGTTAGGGATTTGCATTTACAAAACCTTATTTTACTCGCATAAAACCATTGAAATTCCATATATAGTTATAAGCGCTAACTATATATCGCGCACCCACAATCCACTGCTGATGATGTCACATATTACATCATTCATGACATGGTTAGTGACATCACTGATGACATCACTGATGACATCACTGATGACATCTCAAATGACATCACTGATGACATCACTGATTACAACATCCAGTGACTGTATGTTTCTGTAAAGTTAAAATATGTTTTACATATTGAAGAATGAGTGGATATATAAGTGTCTGGATGAAGGATTTACTAGGTGCATGGCTGACTGATTGAGTGAGTGATTAAATGTGTCTCACTGAGTGCATGGGTTAGTGACTAAACTGTTTTAATTTGTGCATCATTATATCTGTTGTTCTACAAACTGCTGCATATGTTGATCAGTAGCTATATGAGTAACTGTATGGGTTATTGATTGGTTGTCCAAGTATTTGTATGGGAAACTGAGTGTGTGTGTATGGGTGGCTGGGAGGTGTGTGACTCTGTACATAGATGTGTGAGTAGTTGATTCACTATATGTATAGATTCAAAAGTGCATGTGCAAACAGCTGTATGGGCGGTTGACTGTGCATGAGTGTATTAGTGAGTGAATGGATATCTCAGTGCTACAGGTCAAATTAAGTACATATGTAAAACACAGTACATGTGAGAGTTGACATCTATAAATAACTGTGCATAAGAGCCAGTGAATGTGTGAGTGGCTGTATGGATCATTGTGAACATGTATCAGAGATTGTATAAGAGAGTAAAGTAAATATGTGTTAGTATATGTTTGAATAAGTAAGGTGTGTATAACTGTATAGTTGAGAAAATGGAGGTGTGATTGATTTTTGGCATAACTGACTAGGTGTGTGAGTAACTCCATGGATGAGTGACTGTCTGTTTACACTGATTGTATCTAAGGTTATATTAGAGTGCTGGCTCGAACCACCATTTGCCCTGAGCTTAAGTCCAGGATCTTTGCTCCCACACCTTGTGGCCTGCCCGTCCGCAGCCACCAACTGGAGGTCCCCTATCCCCCATTGTATAACATTGGGCCTCAGCACTCTACACACGGCCGCCCTAGTGCTGTTGTGGGTGTAACAAGAGTGCATCCTTGACCCTGGGGGACCCCTGAGTCTAACCCTACAGTACCAACTCCCACAACAAAGTACTTACCTTTTAACAGATAATACTATTTTCCTCCATAGGATAACATTGACTTTTTTTCTATGAAAAGTTTCTAAGTGTGGAATTGGAAAATCTAAAATCTTTTTAAAAATGTACTCCATAACCAGAACACTTTTACTTACCTGTTTGCAGGAAATGTCCCAGTGCAGTATCCAAAGTCAAGTTTATTTGTTTGATTAATTAAAATCTTACAAAAATGCTTTTAAAATATCACCAGAGAATAAAAAGTTTAAAACACCATGTGCATAGTTATTCTAATATCTCAAAGTTAAAAAATATATTCTTCAAGTTTTTTACCAATCACAGATAAGTTTCACAAATGCAGAATTCATAAATACGTCATCAGGGTTTAGGCATGCCATTAACGCTCATCTACATGTCCTTACTCCACGAGCATTAAAATAGTCTCTTAAGGGTAATTTTCCTTTCAGCTTCTATTGCAGGACAAAGACATAGTAGGTGTTTAATATCTTCTTGGCCACATTTACATAGCCTACATATAGTATTGTCCTCACTAATCTTCCATGACGGCAGATGACACAAACCTGGCCAAAGTTCAAAACGTGCTTTTATAAAAATTCGCTTACTTTGCTGTGACAATGATGTTGCAAGATATTCTTTGATTTGCTTTTTTTTTTTAATCCATTTATAATTGGCCATGCGTGTCTTCTTTTTACAAGTACCTCTTTGTCTTTTATCCGCGAAAGATGATTAGTCAATTTATTAATTGTTCTTTTGAAACTTTCCTGGGTAATTGTATTCTCCCAAATTGATATTACTCCGAATTCTTCCTTCGCTTCCTTTAAATATGCCCAAGCTTGCAGTTTCCGGTTGTCTTTCACTTCTTGCCATAGTATCCGGGACATTTGATTGTCAAGGTCATTTTTTTATACGATTCCATACTTTCAGGATTTGACCTTTTCGTGCTTGTTGCTGGTTATTTATCCCAAACTCCAACCTCAACTGTGCTTGCGAGGCATTATATGGTAGATGGAATAACATCTTATAAGTTTTAGCAACTGCATTATTAATGATCTCTGCGTCCTTACCATTTAAAACTTCAGAGCTATATGTCAAGGTTGGTAATAATTTAGCTGATATGATCTATAATAAAGGGCCATAGGACAGTGCTGTTAGTTTGGTGGCTGCGTTTAGGATTATTAAAAAAAAAAAATATTAGCTTTCCTAGTAATGTCTTTTTTCTGTGGGAGAAAATTTCCACTATCATTGAATATAACACCGAGATACCGGTAATAATCAACCTGCTCTAGTTGAGTTTGTTCCAGCATCCATTTGCATTTATTTTTTTGTCGTCTGTTTTTTGTGACTACCATTATTTTCGTCTTGGATTCATTTATTACCATTTGGTTCTCTTTTGCGTACATTGATATGCGATCAATTAGTCTTTGCAGGCCCACCTTAGTTTGACTTGGAAGTACAACGTCATCTGGGTGCAGCAGATTTGATATTTGTTTTCCTGTTCGCTTCGGTGGGTGTGCATTAACTTCATTCAATGCAATGGTGAGGTCGGCTATAAATAGATTAAAAAGTAGTGGAGCAAGGACACAACCTTGCTTTAATCCTCGTGTCGTGGGTATTTTATTAGATAATGTTCGGCCATCACCGATTCTCACCCTGACCCAATTTTCAGAATACAATAATTGTATAAGTTTTAATAGTGGGTCCGGAATTCCTTGGTCTTCAAGTTTTTTCCATAGAAGGTACCCGTTTACACAGTCAAATGTCGATTTTAAAATCGACGAAACAAAAGTAGAGGCTGTTTAGATAAAAGCGCCTTATCCATTAGAACAGATAAAATTAATATATTTGTGGAAGTTCCTAGACCTTTGATAAACCCAGTTTGGTTTGGGGGTAATGTTTGCTTTTCCTTAACCCAATCTGATGAACTTGATAGTAAAAGACCTGCAAATAGTTTTGCGTCATTATCTTGGAGGGTAGTCAAGCGATAGTTCTCTGGTAGTTGCCAATTACCTTTTTAGGTCTCGCCTCTCAATACGCATGCGTATTGAGCGAGACTATAGGGGCTTAAATGAGCTTTACCTAGACCTGCGATTGACTGGCGATTTGATGCTGTGCCCGTGGCTTTTAGGTCAATGCGCAAGCGCATTGACCTAAAATGTGCGTGCACAGCTTCAAATCGCCGTCTGTTCCCCAGCAGCACTCCTCCCACACCTTTGAAGTGAAGCTTAGCTTCACTTCAAAGGCCCCTGCTGCTTATCACCCTCCTCGCCGCTCCCTTTTAAACTTGTTTCCAGAGCTGATTTCAGCCACATAGTGCCAGTCTGCAAGGAGGCACTCATTGTCCTGCAGGTAATTATTCTAGGATGGAGCGCTTGCTAACGTGCTAACCATTAGAGCAGTTTATCTTCAGTTTCACTGCTGTGTTCTTTATTTTCACAGAACGACTGCATTATCAGCAGCCCAATTTCATGGAAACTTCCGGGCGGTTGACATGCTTTTATCAAATCCTGTGCCCTGCTAAGATCGTTATTTCAATCACTTTCAGCCACGTAGCATTAGTCATGCAGCGCCAGTCTGCGAGGAGGCATTCCTTGCCCCGCAGGTAATTATTTGAGCAGGCAGCGCATGCCACGCGTCAATGGTTAGAGCAGTTTGTTTGTTGTTTAGTTAAACTGCCGTGTTCCTTACCTCCACAGAACGACGGCACTATCAACAGCTTAATTTCACGGGTATTTACGGGCGATCCACACGCCATCATTACATTTTGTGCCCCGACAGGATTGTTATCTTAATCACCACACAGGCACACGTGGCGCCAGTACCTTTATTATCAGGTACCCCAGATCTTATGATTTTGGAGCGGTGGGCTTATTATCGGCATTTGTTTCTACATTCATTGTTAGGCATTCTATATATTTACAGTTCTCCCATTTTCTGCCCCTATTTAGTGCACGTTCCTGTGCAAATTATAAATATCATAGCAATCTATTGCCAGCACAACGGGGACAGAATCTCCAAAAACGCTGGTTTTCGCTGCATGTCCTCATCTTAATGCATCGTTTGCAGCATATCCATTGAAATGTGAATTTCACTCTTCAGGTTTGTCACATCATGTTAGTAACATTGAGTTTTTCGATATGTATCTACATCGTTACTGAGGCATGATGCTGACATATATTTAATCTGGGTTCTGCATCGCCCGAGATACTTTGTTACTTAGGCACTTTATTTACACACTCTGTGGTGTTGCCGGCCGACCGGGTGGGATACAGTTTCATCATTATTTTTTCATCGGTCTGCATGATTAGAGAGGAGTTTCTTAAATAATTGGGAGTGTTACCCCCTAGACGTGAAATGCACGAATGATGCAGTTTCCAAAACGGCAATTGGTAAATGAAAAGGTCATATTACCACGAGCATTATGTTTGGGTGTGCCTTTATACCCTGTGGATCTCTATACCTGGAGAGTTTGTCAGCGTTGCTATTAATAGGTGCAAGATCAACTACATATGATTCTATTGAGAATAGTTGCACTTGAAGTTCTTAAGGAGTAGTTTCAATTTGGTTATTCATTTCACTTTTGTTTCTTTCAGCCGATTTAAATTCACTGTCATCACTTTTAATAATCAAGGCTGGCCACATCCTTATGCCCTCTGTTAGACTCGTTTTTGTGCCTTTGTGCCCCCTGTTAGACTCGGTTTTTGTGCCTTTCTGCCCTCTGCATCACCACATCATCACTCAGCGCCACCCCAGCATCACTCAGAACCACCACAGCACCACTCAGCATCACCACATCTTCACTCAGCGCTACCCCAGCATCACTCAGCACCCACATTATCACTCAGCACCACCACAGACCCACTCAGCACCACCACATTATCACTCAGCACCACTACCACAGCACCACTCAGCACCACCACAACATCACTCAGCAGCACCACCACAGCATCATTCAGCACCACTCAGCACCACCACAGCACCACTCAGCCCCACCACATTATCACTCAGCACCACCACATTATCACTCAGCACCACCACAGCACCACCCACCACCACCATAGCACCACCCAGCACCACCACAGCTCCACCCAGCACCACCACAGCTCCACCCAGCACCACCACAGCTCCACCCAGCACCACCACAGCACCATTCAGCACCACCACAGCATCACTCAGCACCACCAGAGCACCACTACAGCACCTCTCAGTGCAACCACAGCATTACTCAGCGCAACCACAGCATTACTCAGCGCAACCACAGCATTACTCAGCGCAACCACAGCATCACTCAGCGCAACCACAGCATCACTCAGCGCAACCACAGCATCACTCAGCGCACCCACAGCATCACTCAGCGCACCCACAGCATCACTCAGCGCACCCACAGCATCACTCAGCGCACCCACAGCATCACTCAGCGCACCCACAGCATCACTCAGCGCACCCACAGCATCACTCAGCGCACCCACAGCATCACTCAGCGCACCCACAGCATCACTCAGCGCACCCACAGCATCACTCAGCGCACCCACAGCATCACTCAGCGCACCCACAGCATCACTCAGCGCACCCACAGCATCACTCAGCGCACCCACAGCATCACTCAGCGCACCCACAGCATCACTCAGCGCACCCACAGCATCACTCAGCGCACCCACAGCATCACTCAGCGCACCCACAGCATCACTCAGCGTACCCACAGCATCACTCAGCGCTACCCCAGCATCACTCAGCGCTACCCCAGCATCACTCAGCGCTACCCCAGCATCACTCAGCGCTACCCCAGCATCACTCAGCGCTACCCCAGCATCACTCAGCGCTACCCCAGCATCACTCAGCGCTACCCCAGCATCACTCAGCGCTACCCCAGCATCACTCAGCGCTACCCCAGCATCACTCAGCGCTACCCCAGCATCACTCAGCGCTACCCCAGCATCACTCAGCGCTACCCCAGCATCACTCAGCGCTACCCCAGCATCACTCAGCGCTACCCCAGCATCACCACATTATCACTCAGCACCACCACATTATCACTCAGCACCACCACATTATCACTCAGCACCACCACATTATCACTCAGCACCACCACATTATCACTCAGCACCACCACATTATCACTCGGCACCACCACAGCACCACTCAGCACCACCACATTATCACTCGGCACCACCACATTATCACTCGGCACCACCACAGCACCACCACAGCACCGCTCTGCACCATCACAGCATCACTCGGCACCACCACAGCACCACCCACCACCACCACAGCATCTCTCAGCGCACCCACAGCATCACTCAGCGCACCCACAGCATCACTCAGCGCACCCACAGCATCACTCAGCGCTACCCCAGCATCACTCAGCGATACCCCAGCATCACTCAGCGATACCCCAGCATCACCACATTATCACTCAGCACCACCACATTATCACTCAGCACCACCACAGCACCACCCACCACCACCATAGCACCACCCAGCACCACCACAGCTCCACCCAGCACCACCACAGCTCCACCCAGCACCACCACAGCTCCACCCAGCACCACCACAGCACCATTCAGCACCACCACAGCATCACTCAGCACCACCAGAGCACCACTACAGCACCTCTCAGTGCAACCACAGCATTACTCAGCGCAACCACAGCATTACTCAGCGCAACCACAGCATTACTCAGCGCAACCACAGCATTACTCAGCGCAACCACAGCATCACTCAGCGCACCCACAGCATCACTCAGCGCACCCACAGCATCACTCAGCGCACCCACAGCATCACTCAGCGCACCCACAGCATCACTCAGCGCACCCACAGCATCACTCAGCGCACCCACAGCATCACTCAGCGCACCCACAGCATCACTCAGCGCACCCACAGCATCACTCAGCGCACCCACAGCATCACTCAGCGCACCCACAGCATCACTCAGCGCACCCACAGCATCACTCAGCGCACCCACAGCATCACTCAGCGCACCCACAGCATCACTCAGCGCACCCACAGCATCACTCAGCGCACCCACAGCATCACTCAGCGCACCCACAGCATCACTCAGCGCACCCACAGCATCACTCAGCGCTACCCCAGCATCACTCAGCGCTACCCCAGCATCACTCAGCGCTACCCCAGCATCACTCAGCGCTACCCCAGCATCACTCAGCGCTACCCCAGCATCACTCAGCGCTACCCCAGCATCACTCAGCGCTACCCCAGCATCACTCAGCGCTACCCCAGCATCACTCAGCGCTACCCCAGCATCACTCAGCGCTACCCCAGCATCACTCAGCGCTACCCCAGCATCACTCAGCGCTACCCCAGCATCACTCAGCGCTACCCCAGCATCACTCAGCGCTACCCCAGCATCACCACATTATCACTCAGCACCACCACATTATCACTCAGCACCACCACATTATCACTCAGTACCACCACATTATCACTCGGCACCACCACATTATCACTCGGCACCACCACAGCACCACTCAGCACCACCACATTATCACTCGGCACCACCACATTATCACTCGGCACCACCACAGCACCACCACAGCACCGCTCGGCACCATCACAGCATCACTCGGCACCACCACAGCACCACCCACCACCACCACAGCATCTCTCAGTGCAACCACAGCATCTCTCAGCGCACCCACAGCATCACTCAGCGCACCCACAGCATCACTCAGCGCACCCACAGCATCACTCAGTGCAACCACAGCATCACTCAGCACCACCACAGCATCACTGGTTCAAATATGTTCTCTCAATGTTTCAAGCTTTATTACAAATGTCACAAAAAGATGTTAATATTTCAATTCTGTTCTTGTATTTTCGTCACAATAAAATACACTGAACATAATCTTCACAAAAGTTATTTAGAAAAGTTTAAGCTGTTGCTATTATAAATTACAATCACTTTTATTTAGGTATTAATGATTTAAAAAAATTAAAAGCTATTGTTATTTGTAATATCAATACATCTAAGTCACGTAAATACATAACATGTTGCATTACAAATGCTATAGGTGTTCACATTTTGCGAAAGTTATAACTATTGGCATTGTAAATGACAAAGCTATTAATTTAGCTATTTTCAAAACCAACACATAAATAAAAAAATTGTCATTTACAAGACCAATAGCTCAAACTTTCCTAATGCTAGACCACCCCATCCACCACCACCACATCCACCATCACCTCCACATCCACCATGACATCCACCGCCACATCCACCACCACCGCCACATCCACCACCACTTCCACCACCACTTCCACCACATCCACCACCACCACCGCATCCACCACCACCACCGCATCCACCACCACCACCACCGCATCCACCACCACCACCACCGCATCCACCACCACCACCACCGCATCCACCACCGCATCCACCACCACCGCATCCACCACCACCGCCACCACCACCACCACCACCACCGCATCCACCACCGCATCCACCACCACCGCATCCACCACCACCGCATCCACCACCACCGCCACCACCACCACCACCACCGCATCCACCACCGCATCCACCACCACCGCATCCACCACCACCGCCACCACCACCACCACCACCACCCCATCCACCACCACCACCGCATCCACCACCACCACCGCATCCACCACCACCACCGCATCCACCACCACCACCGCATCCACCACCACCACCACATCCACCATCACCTCCACCACCACCACCACATCCACCATCACCTCCACATCCACCATGACATCCACCACCACCGCATCCACCACCACCGCATCCACCACCACCACACCCACCACTACTACATCCACCACCACATCCAATACAACCACCACCCCATCCACCACCACCACCTCCGCATCCACCACATCCACCGCATCCACCACCACCACATCCACCGCATCCACCACCACATCCACCGCATCCACCACCACATCCACCATCACCACCACGTCCACCATCACCACCACGTCCACCTCCACCACCACGTCCACCACCACATCCACCTCCACCACCACATCCACCTCCACATCCACCATCACCTCCACATCCACCATGACATCCACCGCCACATCCATTACCACCACATCCATTACCACCACATCCATTACCACCACATCCATTACCACCACCGCCACATCCACCACCACCGCCACATCCACCACCACCGCCACATCCACCACCACCGCCACATCCACCACCACCGCCACATCCACCACCACCGCCACATCCACCACCACCGCCACATCCACCACCACCGCCACATCCACCACCACCGCCACATCCACCACCACCGCCACATCCACCACCACCACCGCATCCACCACCACCGCATCCACCACCACCGCATCCACCACCACCGCATCCACCACCACCGCATCCACCACCACCACATCCACCACCACCACATCCACCGCATCCACCACAACATCCACCACCGCATCCACATCCACCACTTCCACCGCATCCACCACCACCACATCCACCACTTCCACCGCATCCACCACCACCACATCCACCACTTCCACCACATCCACCACATCCACATCCACCACATCCACATCCACCACATCCACATCCACCACCTCATCCACCACCTCATCCACCACCTCATCCACCACCTCATCCACCACCTCATCCACCACCTCATCCACCACCTCATCCACCACCTCATCCACCACCACCACATCCACCACCACCACATCCACCACCACCACATCCACCACCACCACATCCACCACCACCACATCCACCACCACCACATCCACCACCACCACATCCACCACCACCACATCCACCACCACCACATCCACCACCACCACCACATCCTCCACCACTTTCACCACATCCACATCCACCACCACTTTGACCACATCCACATCCACATCCACATCCACCACCACTTTGACCACATCCACATCCACCACCACTTTGACCACATCCACATCCACCACCACTTTGACCACATCCACATCCACCACCACTTTGACCACATCCACATCCACCACCACTTTGACCACATCCACCACCACTTTGACCACATCCACATCCACCACCACTTTGACCACATCCACATCCACCACCACTTTGACCACATCCACATCCACCACCACTTTGACCACATCCACATCCACCACCACTTTGACCACATCCACATCCACCACCACTTTCACCACATCCACCACCACCACCACATCACCCCATCCACCACATCACCACTCCATCCACCACATCACCACCACATCACCACCACCTCCACCACCACCACATCCACCACCTCCACCACCACCACCACCACATCCACCACCACATCCACCACCATCATATCCCCCAGATCCACCACCACCACATCTATATGTGTGTGGCTCTATGTGTGTTTAGGTGCAAACGCAATGTTCTTGGATTTTCGTCACAATAAAATACACTGAACATAATCTTCACAAGTTATTTACAAACGTTTAAGCTATTGCCATTATAAATTACAATAACTTTTATTTAAGTATTAATTATTTACAAAAATAAAAGCCATTGTTATTTGTAATATCAATACATCTAAGTCACGTAAATACAACACACATTGCATTACAAATGCTATAGGTGTCACATTTGCAAAAGTTAAAACTATTGACATTGTAACTGACAAAGCTATTAATTTTGGCTACTTTCAAAACCAACACATAAATAAAAAAAATTGTCATTTACAATACCAATAGCTCAAACTTTCCTAATGCGAGACCTATTGCATTTCCAATGCTTGTTTGTAGATAGGAGATATTAGTGATCCTCTCCAAGATTTTGGTATTTGCCCTGATCGGACACCTTCATTAAAAACCTTTGTCAAATAGGTAGCCCATAAATCTGGATCTTCTTTGTAGAGAGCGAAAGGGATTCCATTTGGTCCTGATGCTCCATCTTTTTGTTTCTTTATTAAATTTGTTGCTTCAATTTCTGTGAAAGCAGTTTCCAGATCAGTTTCTTGTTCTTTTTCTATCATTATTGTCTGCTTGTCTTTCTGAGTGTTAAGTTCCAATGCAGGGTATAAGGTCTTTTTGAGGAATTCCAACCAGTCATCTTCAGTTAAGCAGGAAGCTACCACAGATTTGTTGGGTCTACTTAGACCGTTAATAATTTTCCAAAACTCCCTCGAGTTTACTTGATTACAAGTATGAAAGATTTTTGTCCATAACTCTTGCTGGATATTATTTTTTTCGTTCCACAATAATTTCCTCAAGTTATTGTTGGTGCTTTTAAGTTGCATTTGAATTTCCTCTTTATTCGGGAGCCTGGTTAGCTGCTTCCTCAGTCTATTACGGGTCCGCCTGACTTTTTTGATCGTGTGTGGGAGATTAATATTAGTATCTCTTTTTTCCATTTTAATCTGTTGTGTTTTTCTACTACAAGAAGTAACATCATTTGGATGAACTATTTTCTGCGTGAAATGTTCCCACTGCTTAATTGCAGACTGCGTATTATGTTCTTTGAAGCAATCTTTAATTAATTCTTGTCCCATTTTTTCGTGGCATCTTTATTATCAATCTTCCATATGAGTTTCCTATAGTTGATAGTACAGGTCCGGCCTTGTGTAGTTAGATAATTTTGATGTTTCGAGCATGCCAGTTTTATTTTATTATTTGTTGGCTATGATCATTATCTTGCACTTTCTTTAAGCAGTAGGAAACAATTTTATCAAAAATGTTTATAGATCTCATTGTATAGTCTATTCTTGATTTTGATTTCTGTGTTTGGAATGACCAACCTGCGGGTGTATCGGTTGAGAACCTGCCATTTAATACTCTTAGTCCCAGTGCTTCCACATCCATCAATAGTTTTTTTCCGATTGGTTTATGCTTAGTATTTATGTCGAGATCCAGTGTTTGTTAGTGAATTGACCATTGGTGATTTTGGGACTGTATAAAATCATCCCGTGTTAATTGTAATTGTATTAACCGATTTATATTAAAGTCACCTGTAACGATGAAGTTAACAGTTGGGTCATCTATTATTTTTTCCAATAAAAATCCTATTAGAGCGACACTTATATTCTTACTTAACGAGTACTTTGGTGGAATATATATATATTGATATTAACGTTTTCATGTGTTTTTCCTCACTTGTTACATATTTTAACTTGACTGCTTGGATGTTCGAATTATTCGTGACCAACTGTTCATGTTCAATTCTCAAATTAATCAAAATAAATGATGCCAAGCCTCCACATGGACGACTAAATTTGCAATATCTAAATGCAGGCACATAGTATCCTTTGTACCCTTGTAGCATAAATGGGTCAGTTTCCCATGTCTCCTGCAGAAATATGATTTTGATAGAGGTTTGACAAAGTATCTGTTCGAGCATTTTTTATTTTTTTACATAATCAGTTTATGTTCCATGAACCTACTCCTATCGATAGCTGATCCTCATTCACTTCTTCTAATTTATATTGCGATCTATCCTGTCACTGTTCATGTAATGCTGTCCAATTTTCATTAATTTGTTTTGTTTCTACAAATTTTATTTCCTCCATAGCTTTTTCATCATCCCGATGTGTATTACCCAAGGGGTTTTTTAATATTGAATACACTGAATTGTTCTTGCTCACTTTAGGGTTTTTTGTAGGGAATTCTTCCATTGTAAACTGAGTCGAATAAGCCTTGGAGGCAGGTTGAGTGATTTTTATCCCCCAGCCTTGAAAAACTTCGTTCCTGCAGGATTTGTTCCACTAAGGAAGCTGTATTTACGGTTAGGAGTGTTCGCGTTTGGCTACCTTCCGGGTTTTGTATAAACCCCACAGTCTCAATATCTCTTGTTGTTTTCTAATGAGGGTACTGATTTCATCAGCTGAAGAATATTGCCTCTATTCAAAATATTGTTGTAACCTTGTGAGTTGTATAATGGTGTAAGAATTATTTGAGCAGTCTTCTTCGAAGGCAACGATAATTTTTTTTTTGTCATCACAAGTTTGATGGTCTTTATAAATAATATGCTTATCTTGACAGACTTTTGTAATAATTAGATCTTCCTTACTACGTTTGTAAACTTTATCGTTTATCTCTTTTTTTGATGTTACAGTGTTAGTCACAGATTCCTCTATCCGCTGTTCTTTGAGATCTGGATGTTTTTTTTGTTGCGACAGACTCCCGTTTAATCTTAGAGGGTTATTTTGATCTTGTTGAATTGTTCTCTGTAGTCTTTGACCTGAGCGATTTTCCTCTCCATTTAATAAGGTATTGGACTCCACCAAAGTCAGCTAATTCTTTTTTTCTATTGGGTTACTTTGGATATCACTTAAGTGGCTCCTAATAACACTTCCGTTTCCTTTTTGACCACATGTTACTTTTTTATCTGGGTCTTGGTCTTTCTTACCCTTAGTTTGCTTTGGGACCGGTTGTCGATCCATAGTGTCCGCTAACGTAGTTGTGTTAGTTGTATGTAGTTTGTAGTCTGTCAGGTATTTTTCCGACTTTGTAAATATATCATAGTATTTTCCATTATTTTCCACTGTTTTTAACGCCAGAGTCCATAGTACCTCACAATTTTGTATTTCTGATTCCTTCTGAGTTGGTCCTTCATGTCTCATTTCTATAGGTCTTTCCAAATTAGAATATACTGTTATTGTATTTTCATTCTTTGCCTTATTTCTCGCCTTGCAAATTTTTTTCCTGTCTTTTTATTATTTTGTAAACTTGATGATTTTCCTGATCTGTTTTTATCCTTTCATGTGCCTCTTGCGTAGTTTCTGTTACCAATTCAATTTCCACTTTCGGGTCTATTCCTTTTTAGGTCTCGGGACCGTTAAGCTGCGAAGCAGCTTCCGGTCAGGAGAATTAATGTCTCTCAGTAGCTCAGAGATCCCGCCTCATTGCCCCGTCTCTTCTCCATTGGCTGGCTTCCTAAACGGAGGCCAGCCATTGGAGGAGAGATCCGTAACTCCGATGTAGCCCCGTCCTTTTCGGATTTGGGGCGTCATTTTTGCTGTTCTTTAGACAGTGACGTCGTCCGTCACTCAGCACAGCAAAACACGCCCCCAAATCCGAAAATGTCGTAAGCCTAGTTGCCGCCATTGTTCCCTGACCACCGCCGCCGCAAGACGTCTCGTTGTGGGGATCCCCCCCCATCGGGTGCTCACCCCGCTCTATATTTAAATTAGAGGGAGCCTACCCCTCATCAGCCCTGCATTACCACCACAGCCCAGAACACCCGAAAATCGTAGCCGCGACCCAGAAGTACAGTGTGCTAGGCAAGAAGCAGACGGCAGGTCTCCCCGCGCTCCTGCCCGGCAAGGAGAAGAAGCCCGTCCCCAGCCGCCGCTGACCGGAGAAGCCCAGCAGCCCTGCCCGCGGCAGAGCCGAGCTACAGGTGTTGTGCTCCTGGCCCCCACAGATCAGCCTGGCTCCAGACAACTCACCCAGTGTAGCGGCAGCAGGGGCAGCTTGCGAGGTCCCGGGCTTGATCATCTGTGCCTTCGGTCCCTCACCAGCCAGGCATGGTGGTGCGGAGGACAGGTCACCAGCGGAGCAGAGGCGGCCGAGCTCGGGCAGCACACAGGCAGGCACGCGGCGGGTCAAACAACACCATGGCAGTCGGCAGCCCCTTCCTTTAAGCGCACCCCCCGCCCGCCCCCCGCTCCTGCAGCTGCTCCCTCCTCTAGAGTCCTGTTTACCTCACTCTTCCTAGTGGCCCTAGTACGGTGCACATGAAGAAAGAGGCCAGACCCTTAAGGCTCTGATGTGATCAGCGTCCGTGACTGGCGACAATTAAATCCAAGTGCCCGAGAGGTGATCTCGTGAGCACGAGGTGGAATGTAATCATTCCATGCTTGCACTTGGCAAAAAAAGGGGGTGGGGGAGAGGGCACACAATTAACTAACAGTAAGCCCCAATTTCACCACATCAATGCTTCTTGCGCTCCCATCTCAATTCCTTCCAAAAGGTTAATAATAGAAAAAAAATTAAATACACATTTTGAGTTTCGAACGCAGCCACTCTACATAGCGCTTAGACAGATAGTGTCAGTGCCTCTCAGACTGGTCTCTAACGACTTAATTACTATTATCCAGAAAACCAGAGCCACCACTCACTGACAATAACCATAAAGCGTCCTCGTGAACAGCGCCTTTCATCCGGCGTCTCCGGTTTCACAGCACTTTGCATCTGACAGAAGGGTTTGTTACCCACCCCTTCCCTCTCCTCACACAAGTTATTTTGTAACTACTATCATCATCCCACCCCACAGCCAAAAGTACCAAATCCATTAATTTAGGGAGATCAGAAATTAATTAGCACTTTACCTGTTAATAACAGAAGGTCTCTGCAAATGAAATCAGAAGACCCTGGCGGTGCCCGGCGCCTTGACCTGGATGTGGACGACGCGTTCCGTCAGGAACTAAAGGCGCCCCTGGTCCCTCATAGGTTCTCGTTTTTCAGTTTGAGTAGAGCGCGAAGGACGAGCGAAACGCAACGTTGGTTTGCGAAGTTAAGATGTGAGAAAGCTTCCCACGTTAGGGAGAGCCGTCGCCCCCTCTCTTTAAAGAAAAGAAAAAAAACCGCAGCCGCACTGATAAAACGATCACCTGTGCCTCCCGTCCTTTCCCCCTCTCCCTGGTCCTTGCTTTGCTCCCTTTCCCAAGTACGAGCCAGACCTGAGCGGGCCAGCTCTCTCCTCCAGTATTTAAACACCTCACCGGGTCCCTAGTTAGCGGCTTCCTTCAGCTCATTCAAGAAGCTGACCAGTACCGTTAGAGGAGGCTGTACACGGCGCTCTAATGGACCTCATTACGTTCTACTTACAGATGTTCTCTTAACATAATTGATCTGCGGTGAGTTGAGAGGACTGCAACTTATTCCATAGCCCACAATTATGGTTGGGTAATTAGATCCCCAACCTCCAATTTTTCACATTCACCCTTCTAACATTCCAAAACATCAAAGTATCTCTTTCTCACAAAAGCTCCCCCCGCCCCCCTCGCTGGACTCCACTCCACTCTCGGTATTGACAGTTGGAGTTATATGCAGCCAATGTGGTACTTTAGCAAGTTGGCATGGAGATTCGGAGGCCCTTGGGGCTTGCTTTATAGAGTCCTTGCGTTAACACCTTAAGGTATGGAAGAGAGGGAATAGGATCTCATCCATCCAAAATAGAAGTTGTGCCCCCCCTTCATCCCACCCCCTCATGGTGAAACGGGGTTGACAGCACCTACTCCATCCACTCTGTCACTGCTTGTGTAGGGTTTGCACAGCAGCAGACATACCCATCGCCGTCATTAACTATAGTTGTTGTCGTTACCAGGGATCCTTCTGCACTGTCAGAAAGAGAAGAGACTGATGCGCTTTAGCATTGATGGATCGTAGTCCGCACATCCAAAGAATGCTATGGGAGTGGAGTGGAGTGGAGTGGTAGTTATATCTTTGTAAAATGTGAGCTAAGTCCTCTAGCATAGAAAAATGCTGGCGATATGAGATGTTGTGGAGGTATCCTTACATGTATTGCCGCCCCCCCTGTAAACTAAATGCTCAGTGCGTGCTGTGATATGTGGCGACCGGCACCCCTAAATGTGTGGCATAGTAGGAGAAACTTCAGTCCTTTTGTGTACATTCTTGGGGGTCTGAGAAGTGTATATGGATCGGAAAAACTCAGTTTTGTATGAGATGTACTTACCCCTGCTCCCCCTAATAAAAACATGTTGCTTGTAGCATCTCTGCAGGTAGTGCGTTCGTATGTGCATCTATTTTTCAGGTAGAGCAAAATATAAATGCATTGCACTCGAACATTCAGAGAAGTTCTCGGTTAGTCAGAATAATGTCTTTATTCTCAATAATGTCTTCTGTGATATGAAGGTTGGGTTGAATCGCTGCGGTTAATATCTACTGCATGTGTTTAGGTCCACACAGGCATAACGTTCGAAGTACAAATGTTACGTTAAAACAAGTGGTGATAGAATTGTTGATTGAGTCACACTCAGGGTATTCTGCTAATTACATTTTTCAGAAGGGTTTCTAAAAATAACATTTTATATGTTGGTTTTTACATGTTATTGAATATTGAACATGACCAAAAAAAATAATTATTTCGGGTTAGAATTAGTACGGTTTTAGGGTCTGAGTAATGGATGGTGTTTGGATTAGTATTGTGGTTAGGACTGAAGTTCGGGTCGCAGTTCATGATAATGTTTACAATGTAACCATGAGCCACAGAAGGTTAAATTTCGCCTGTTTTATCTTTGCGTGTTTATTTCTTATTGTGAACAGTGTAACTCACTGCAATGTTTCTGGTTTGTGCTTTCCTTTTTATAAAATGGACACTTAAAGCCCAGAGACGTGTTTGGTACAGATGAAGGTAGATAAGTGAGTAGTAGAAGGCGAACGTATACCTACGATGCGTGTTATTTTTAGAGGAACTCTTACAGGAACTTATCGTCCGATTGTACTTTGTGTCTGTGTTTCTGTCCATCAGGTGTCTGCCATCCGTCTCTAGTATTCATGTTGAACGGGAAGTAGCAGGGAAAGAATGGGGGAGGGGCGGCAGTTGTTGGCTGAGAAGGTGTGTTGTAGACACAAACCAGAAACCTTCCAACTCACTCTCTCTCACTACATAACTCTCTCTACCTCACTACTCCACTCTATTTATCTCACTATCTCACAACTTCTCTCTTAAAACATCACTACCTCACTCTCTCACTACCTCACTCTCTAGCTCACAACTTCACTCTCTCTCTCTATCTCACTACCTCACTCTTTCTATCTCACTTTCACTCTCTTTCACTACCTCTCTCACTACCTCACAACATCCCTCTCCACCTCACTCTTTCACTACCTCACTCTCTCTAGATCACTACCTCACTCCCTATCTACCTCACTCTCTCACTACCTCACTCTCTCTTTCTATACCTCTCTCTCTGTCTCTATCGCACTACCTCACTCGCTCTATGCTAATGCAAAAAGGTATCACATATGCAAAAAAAAAAGCTAATGCCATTTATTTAGGGATACAAAAAAGATAACAAAAATAATGAGCAATACCAATAGCTCTACCTATAATATTGCCGAGACCATTGCTTTGTAAATGCTTGTTCCGTTTGGTTCAATTTGTTCCCTTCCACAGGTTCCAATAGATTTTTTCCCGAATTTCCCATTTCGTTATTATGATCTTCGTGTTTATTACACCGAGAGTAACAGATCTCCTCTTTTTTGTTGTCATATTTTTTGTGTACTAAGTCTTTAACATCTTCCAATATGGTGTTTACTACATCTGGGATAGTCTAAAGTATATTTATGCTAGGTTCACAAGTACATTCGAAGTAGTTGGAAGCTGCATCTTTTTGGGCTTTGTTAATTAAGTTATTTAACTCGGCCAGTTTTCGATCTATTCCGGTGACTGTGTTGGCATTACTCCCAAGTATTTCAATTTGGGTATCCATTTTGTTTGACTGGTATGTCAGTACCTCTAATGTTAATGTTGATGTTTGATAAAATATATCCCATGTAGATCCTAGATCTTGATTTTCTGTATTTTTTGGATTTTGGTCGAATTGGGTCTTACTATTAGTAGGATGGTTTTTAATATCAGTTTCATCAGTGTGATGATCTCCTTCCAACTTTTTAGTTTTAGCCGAGTTATCATAATTACCTATACAATCTGCTTTAAGCTCACCTTGGTCTCTACTTTCCGCATTTATTCCCTTTGAGATGGCACAATCTGAATTTACAATCCTTATTTTCATATATTAGTTGTCTTTTTTTTTCTCCAGATTTTGTTTATTGGTGTGGTTGCCACTACAACCGTATTCATTTTGTCCATATTAATTGCATTTACTAGTTCCTGCTTTTTCTTTATTTCAACTTTAACTTCTAGTGTTATTGGGATTTTTGCAGTTATTGAGCCTATTAAATTTTCGGGTAGTTGTGAATTTTGTATTGATGCTTTCATCTCATTTTTATCCATAATCATTCCTTCCATTTGTGTTAGCTTTACTGGGCTATGATCTTTTAGTTCCCCTCTTAGATCCATAATTTCGCACAATAAGTCTTTATGTTGTGTATTGCTAATATTATTATATTCCTGGTCCGATTTGAATATTTTGGCTTTTTTTCTGTCAAAAATGTTTATTGGTTTAATTGGGACCTGTAATTGGTTTTTGGCTATATCTGATTCCATTGACATAAGTGCTCCTGCTGGATCTACCAAAAAATCGAATTTCTGTGGTATTTTTGTCGATCTTTCGAACATTGGTGAGATTAAAGTTTGGTTTGGTCTGTTTATCTGTGCTTTTGCCTTTTTTTGCACCTTAGGTGCTTGGGTTTTTCGTGCCCGTCTCGTCTGGGGGCCTACTGTTCTTTTCTTCCTTGAACGCATCCCCAATGTATTGTTAGTTTGTAAAATAATTTTTGTATCACTAGTGTAGTAGTTAGTGACTTTCCGTTTCCCTTGCAATGTCCTGTTTGTTGTGTTTGAGCCCAGGAGGGAATAATCCAGAGGGTGCGAATCTGGAGTTGACTCCTGTTGCCCCCTGGACCCACACCGCCGTAGCACCCCCCCCAATAGGTTGCCTCCACTTGCCCCAGCCTGTATGCTCGTTTCCTCTGCGAGCCCGGACCCCGTCACAAGATTGATTACCAATGCCTATTCCAGTACAGTACCAATCGCCGCTATCACCAAGCCGCCCAGAACCGTAGCCAAGGACAGCGCAGCACAGCACAGTACAAGTAGCAGCGTAATATCCAACAGGCAAATGACACTGTACCGGGGCTACCGGGCTACCGCAGGGATATAAAGCACCTGCCGTCGGGGACTAACAATGGAGGGCCTTAGGTGTGATGCAGTTGGTTAGTTGGACAAACACAGGCCACTATGCTGGTATTAGACCTCTTTAACTATGTGCCCCCCCATTAGGTCCGGCCTCTAGGTGCTTTTTCTTGTTGTTGCAGTTTACGTGTTACGAGGGTTACGTGGCTCCCAGCACAATTACCAAGCTGTAGTTCAATTGAGTCTGAGCGCTGCTCCAGCTACGGCTTGTTTTTCTACCTTTTGGCTCTTGGTGGAGGGGCTCAAAACTCGAGGCTCAAGGATCACCCTCGCTGCCCACTTCCTCCTCACCTCTTGCATGGACCGGGACAGGGACAGCGCCTCTGCCACCTTGCTTCCTTGCTTCGCCGCTGCCTCGTCCCACCTCAACCACGCCTCGTATGCTGAGTATACAACTGAGCACCACGCACGGCCCACAGGATCACCCCCGCCGCCTCTTCTCCTCCGCTGCGGTCTGTTACTCAAGGTTTCAGTGGGGGAAGGCGGGTCTGCGGGAGCTTCCGCTTGCTCTTCTAGCTGCTACCTACCGCTCCCCACAGGCAACAGGTACCGGAGCCGTGTCCAATATGCTGAAATGACTCTCTTGGGCCTCGGAGTACGGGGCTCAGGGTTCAGGTTCAGGGCTCGGCACTCTCTGCCTCGGCACCAGCCCAGATTCACCGGTGAACCTGTCGGCTCCGGTCCGTGCTCCACACCGCTTCAGCGTCTCTCCCGACTCTATGCTCGCTGTGCTGCTCCATAGCGCCACCTCTGCAGACTCCAGAAAACACTCTCCAGGTATACTGCACTGTGTAAGAAAAGTAATCTGCAAAGTAGTCTAATCTACTGGTCATTTTACTAAAAAGCCTATACAAAGTATATGTACTGTATTTCCAAAGCATTGCATTTTCAGTAACATTACTGTAATCAAAATAAAGGCCATTTACAATTAGAATCCAAACTGTTTACAAACTGCATTACTACTGTAAAGTATTTATTGCGTACCTGTGCCATGCTTGCTTGGTTCTAGACAATAAAATAACTAAAAGAATATTTGTATATAAAAAACAATTGGTCTGAAGTTCAGTCTTTGAGTGTCCACACCACATACATCCACTACAGTCAAAACCAAAACGCATAGGGAAAAGACAGTCATTTACAATGACAATAGCTCAAACTCTCCAAACGAGTTGATGTCTCTGAAACAGGTTAAGTATCCTTGTTAAAAATAGAGTAAGAATTGGAAGCTTATATTTAAAGGATCTGACTGATGTGAGATTTCATTTGACTAATTCTTGCTGAATTTGATTGTTTTTTTATTTTTTATATTCTTAAAACATTCTTGAGAAAAACAATAGAAGTGCTAAAAATAGAAGTCTACAGGACATTCTTCATTCATGCAGAAACTGTTAAGTACCAGTGTTACGTAGAGTACCCTCACAAGAGAAAGATAATTCACTAACTAAAACTACAACTGCTTTGCTGGGGTAAAGGGTTTTAATCCCCTTTTCTGCCAAAAGTGGAGGAAAACAAGCCGGGAAGCTGAAGAAGTTGGGTTATCGGAATGGTGGGCTGTTTCAGGACTGGGATAGAGGTGGACAAATGAGAATGTCATTAGGTGAGAGTAAAAGGGCGTGAACTGATCTGTGTATAGGGAAACCTGGTGTAAATATATAATTTATAAAAATGGATACTCATGTTTTAAACCTTAAAAAATAGCAATAACAACGCTGTCTAAAACTATGTCAAGTGTTCAGAGCTATGTACTAAGGTTTGAGCAAAAGATAATCTGTGTGTTTAATTGCACCATTTTCCTGACTGATAATTGAGGATTGGGTGAAATGTGACAGTAAAATGGTCAAGCAGTCTCCGCTATAAAGCGATGGCTGGACGTTTAATATGCTTGCTTACTACACGATAAGAGGATTAAGATGCTCCTGACTATCCTGGTTAATATTGTAGGAGGGTGGATACCTGACTATCGTTGCCCCCAACTTTTTGCCTGGTGTTTTGCTGGTTTTCCGACTTAGTTGACCTGGGACCCTGCTATTCAGGGCCCCAGGCCTACTGCTCTCTCTGTAAAATGGATTCCATGTACCTTAGGTGCATATACCAATTGGTACTGGGCCACCTTATCAGACCCTGTAACTCAGGGCATAAGGTGTACCCAGGGCCTACCAGGGGCTGCAGCATGTATTATGCCACCCCTGGCTGGCCATCTAAATCTGACACAACTGGCTGCACGACAGCTGGGGCAAGGTGGTGTAAACACCCTTTGCTTTAGATATAGTATACCTATATCTAACCCTAAAATGGACACATAGATTCCTATCAGTCACTCCTATGGCAGGCCTTAACAATCCTGAAGGCAGAGTGCTTGGAATCATGTGAGATGGTGCTCTGGCATGAGCTGAGCCCGTTTGCAGCTTGCGGAACCAAGTCCTAATAGCTGTTCCATGATAACGCATACCATATACTCTTAAGTGCACTTTAATCCTCGCGGTTATATGCCAGCTCTGGTATCGCTTTATCAAAACATGTCGAGTAAGGTGTCATACGAATTGGAATACTAACCCCTCGCCAATTCTGGTGACGGGGTTAGCATTCCACCCTTCTAGAGGGACCCGACATGTGTGTAACTGTGAACCCCGGTTAAAGTTAACTCGAGCCTCCGCATCACAAAAGGGATGCTGCCACCACAGACACAAGTCTGACCTCCTGCTGCTGGGAGTCCTTCCAGCGAGGAGAGCTTGGACAAAGGGTTTCCTGTCAGGGGCGGTGCTAGCACCATCCCAGACAGGGTTTTGTGTATCCTGGGTAGGCAGGGCTTTAGAGGAAGGTGACTGCAAGTGGCACCCCGGTGCTCACTATGCATAGGCCGGCTAGAACCAGTTCCAGGGGCACACCAGCCCCTGAGCTGGGGAAAGTCCGGCATGGGAGAGGGGTGTAACCACCCCCTTCCTGGTCCCACCCATGGGCAGGACCTTGTCCCGTACCAGCCCCTTTCTATAGTATAAAGGTGGGAGCGGGGACCCTTCCAAATTAGATCATCTTTGAATCCTGAAACTACTTTCTACGAAAGGAACTCAAGACTTCTTCCTAAGATTTCTCCCTTGTGACTAAGGAGTAGTCACCCTGCATCTATGGGCACCAACTAAGAACACTGCGGTTTGCTGCACGTCCTTCCTCCGGAACCAGACCGACCAGCACGACGAGACCCGGCTTCCCTGGCACCTCTGACCTCTACCTGCATCATCAGCCCAGCTGAGATTCGTGGGTGTGACGAGACCTCGAGGGACCGGCCATCTTCAGAACTGCACTACGCTTATCCAGCACGACCGCCAAGGGATCCTCGAGTGAGTGCTTTGGGGTTCGAGAAGCCCCGACCCTGAGCAGCTCCAGCACCGAAGTCCAGCCCCCCCAGCATCCATCATATCTGCGTGGGGCCCTTCTGCTCTTTGCTGCTCACCGCGTTGTCCGGCTACTTGCATGCTGGCTTGTAGCCCTCTTGACGACGAGCGACGACACTTTCATCGCTGGTCTGGTTGCTCCGGACTGGCCCTTGCTCCCCTCCAACAGAGGAGCACCCCGGACCCTCCTGGTCCACTCCAGACGCCATTTTGAGTCCACCCCGTGGGCTTGCATTTGCCAAGAGTTGTTGCCCCAATCCTGGGTCCAGCAACGTCGACAGCAGATACCTTCGTGGGACAGCTCGCACCTCCATCCTGGTCGCCGACAAAGCCTCCTGGTCCGAGAGACTTCAGAGCCCAGCGTCGCCCACTCACCTGGTCGAGGTGACTTCGTCCGGTGCCATCCTGGTGCCCATCTAATCACCGACTAGTGATTCAGAACTTGGTCCCCTCTGCTTACAGGTATCCTTCATCACCGATCGAGGCTTGGATCACATCGAACTTCATCACTGGTCGCCTGCCAGCAACTTCTTCTTTCAGGCTCCATAGACTGCAACGAGGATTCCCGACGTCTTTTCAGCCCTATGCAGCCGCAGCCCCTGGGCTAGGTAACCTGAGCATTTCAGTGCTCCAGCATAGCTTAACTATCTAAGTGTCCAGATCCTTTTTCGTTTCAGCTCTACCTAGTCGGATTCGTCTTTTAACACTAACTTTACGAAATCTAGCATCCATAGACTTTGTCCTGCATCCCGCGTGAGAGTGCACACTCTGCACCCGATCTCCCTAGGCCTCCTGCTCGTAATTTGAAGGTTCAGTAGTCCAGTCCTAGCGATCCTAAAGCCTTTGAGACTAGTTACTTACCTGCTAGTATTTCGCATTCCACTTTTAGAGTATATGGTTTTTCGTGCCCCTCGGGCATTTGTGTAAATTGTGCGACTTTCAGAAATTCTTTAAGAGCTTTGTATTGTGCTTAGCACCCTGTCCTCCTAAAGAGTCCAGGGTTGTTTTTGTTCTAAATAAATATCCTTTTATTTTCATAACAACTTGTGTGGTGTCCTTTCACTTGGTGTTCAAGGGGTATATGTGATGGTATAACAGCTGGCTTAACACGCCCTCTAGAGTTTAGCCTAAAGACTGCTCTTGTCCATGCTACTAGGATAGCTGGTCTATCAGGTTGACTTACAACCAATCATCAATAAGGGTTGTTTGGACTGATACATAGTGATCACTAGAATAGTGAACACTGCATATCAGGCCAACTTCTCACAAATATTATTACAGATTCTTAGAGCTATACTCAAAAGTTTGGTGTGACGTTTGTAGCAGTTTAGGCAAGTGAGAAACCAGATTGGAAATGCTTTGCACTGAAGCATTCTGGAAGACAAATATTGGAGCGTCACTCTCGTCTGACACCACTCGAAATTAATGAGGAAAATTCCTCCTGGTTGATCCCCACTGTTATGTTGTGCAATATGTAATTTATCTTTAACTGTGCACATTTCACATTCTTTAGAATGTACTGTACTGTGTTCCACTTTCCTCTATGTGTTCTATTGGTTTCTTGTTGACGCTGACTGACTACCTGTCACATTGAAGTGTCCATCTTCAATTCAACAAGTGGCGACGATCGGGATATTCTACTTATTTTTTTTTTTTAAAAGAATTAATGTAATCCTTTGTTCTCTACAAGCAAAGACGACGCTACGGAGTATCTGCAGACGCTTTTGAACATTTCTCTATGGACTTAGAGTTATTGGGCGCTGAGCACCTTTCATGTGTTTATGGATCGCTAAATATTTATTTTTTAAGCGAAATTGCTATTTCCAGAGCTAATGCGCTTTGAAATCCGGAGCTCTTACCGTTGCATTGCGAATACTGCTATTTGGAGCCTTCGCGCGTGACTGCCTCTGATGCTCGCAAGTTCTCCAGCGTCTTCACTCCTACGTCAGACGTTGATTGTGAACGCGTGCGTCATATGCGGTGGCCATTTTGGATTGGTCTAGCCCACTTGCAGTCGGACAATCATTTTGTTCAAAGGAAAGGGATGATGCTTGTTATGATCATTTTTATGTTCTTGCGTTCCAAAGGGGATGTGTTGTGCAATATGTAATTTATCTTTAACTGTGCACATTCCACATTCTTTAGAATGTACTGTACTGTGTTCCACTTTCCTCTATGTGTTCTACTGGTTTCTTGTTGACGCTGACTGACTACCTGTCAGCTGTGTACCTGCTTGCTTAAGGATTAAACTACATTACAACCTACATTGAAGTGTCCATCTTCAATTCAACACCCACCCATATATAATTTGATAGTGTGTATTTCTTTGTTTTTGAGTTTTGACCTTTCAGTTATTTAAAGAAGTGGTGCATGGTTAAGTCTCAAGCCAGATATGGTATATGCCCATGGCTGAAGTTATGTGGTCTTGTGTCATGAACGTCTGTAACGTCCATATAAAAAGTCTGAAAAGTTACGTTTTCAGGAGTTTCCTGGACCGCCTGTGATTGGGTAAGTATCTCAGTGAGGGGCTAAGAGCGTTACACAGTGTGATGATGTGACCTGGTTCCTTAAATACCTCCTACTTGAAACGCATATGATGTGTGAATCGTCTTTACTACACACAGTCCATTAAAGCTGCCTTTTTGTGCGGAGAACTAGGCTAGGTTCATTGTGGGCCTCTATGAACGCCAAAGGTGTTAACAGTGCCTCGGTGAGGCCGGGAGGCTTCAATGTTTGTGGGTTCAAAGTGTTACTGAGGCCCTGTAATTGATTATTGATAGTCCCTTCAATTTAGATCTCGCCTACAGTTTCTGGTCTGTTGTCGACATACCTATTTTTTTGTACACTCACGGTAGGCTTTGTCCAGCCCACTACACCCATTTATTTAGGGCAGCTTAGCTCGAAAAAAAGTAGCTGGACAGACGCTTCCGGTGTGCTCAGCAGCACAGGGTGACTGCATCGGCTGCTGTGACGTCACTTTGGTGTACATTTGACTTCGGCCGTACAGTGTGTATCAGGTTGCTGTTCAGCTTTGTGCTAGGAACGTGCGTGTAAATGTCAGTCAAAGGCTGAGCTAGTGAAGTATGTTACAAAGAGCAGATGTGTTGATGTATGCTTTGTCTGGGTTTAAGGCAGGGCCCGGCGTCCACAAACTGAAATAAATCCTTTGGCTAACCTGCTCATGGTGGTTGATGTAGAGTTGTGTTTGTTTGAGAAGCTCGGGGCGAGTCATCGCCGAACCATTTCTACGTAATAAGCAGGCAAACAACTGCTGAGTCATGTCGAAAGGCGTTTTTTTTTTTATAGAACTCTGACTGAAATGCTTTTGTTGTTTTTCAGGATTTCTTCACGATGGCGTCTGCAACTGAATCAGAAACCCGGCTATGTGGAAATTGGTAAATTAATTTTCTTTATTTTCCTCTATAGGTGGGCCACTGGAATTATGTGATTAAGCAGCCGCAGCGTTTTTTGTATAAGTATAGATCTGGCATATGTGCCACGCAATCCATCATCTTGTGCATAAATTGCAGATCTTAAAAAGAAAAATCATTCTGTCTACGCGATTGACTTAAAATAATTTCGCCCGATTATTAGATCCCTAAGGACTCCAAATTGCAATTCCCTTATCTTGGCATGACTTTGCTCCCTGTTAGCAGCAATAATTACTTCCTAGAATATTATATGTCAATCACGTAGACATAGAAAAATCGTGACTGGGAATCTCTACACTTATTCCTTGAGGGACCTGATAATCATTCTCCTATGGCATTCTTCTCCAGCACCAATTGCTATGTCCTGATGATTCCATTATCTTAAGGGATTGAAACGTCTCGACTTCAGCCTCTTGACACAAACCTATAATTTGTGTTACTAATATTTGCTATTGTGCTCCTATGCATTTTTTTGGCCTAGTCACTAAATTGGATCTATGCCAATATGCGCAATGCCTGAGTTTGGTAACTCCATTTTTCAAAGCAAACTTTCCCACTTGTATGTCTTTGTGTATTTTTCAGAATAAATCCTAATATCCATTTGTATATATGAACATATATAGACATCATTGTATTTCTGTTATTATAGTCATAATTCCATTTTGTGAGGGACTGCTGCTCCTTAGCAAAACAAATGGTGGCATCTTTACCCAGAAATGGATCTCTCCATATACCCTGGAATGATCTCCCCATATACCCTGGAATGATCTCCCCACTCATTGGTGGGGTTCCATGCAGCAGTAGGCAGTCCACTTTCAGCTGTATCTGTTTGTCATTGAGGCAATGTCCTCCTGGTCTATCTTTCCCCAGTAGCAGACACCTTAAAGCCTTCTACTGGCCTGCCAGTCTCATTACAGAGGCCATCATTGATTCCATCACATCAGGTCACCCCACCCAGCACTGATTGCCCCTTCAGGCTTTCTAGTGTTTTAAGACCTGATGCACAGATGTGCAGAAAGCCGCACTTCTTGGATGGACAGAATACATTCATTGAAAACTCAGTTGCTAGAGGGCAGGGCTCAATTTGTAGCTTCTGTGCTCTCTACCTTGAAAAGCTATAACAGCAATAATAAAAAATAAAACGGTGAACCCAGCCTTCTGCAATAAGGACGCAAGGACTTTGAGTTCTCTGCTCTTGCATAGGTAATACGGTTTCATCTGTATTACAATGGGGTCATGGCATTGTAATTGGAATGAATAGAGGCGGGGGGTTTGAGTTCTTTCTGGTTGTGTTTTTTTTCCTGCTGAACAATAATCTTTCCTACAGATGCTAAAGAATGGAAAGACCACCTGTAACCACAGATGTTGCCTCTGTATCCCGCCGTCTCGGGCTTCTTATATATATATATATAGTGATTGTGTATATGCAGCCTTACAGGTTGATTTCAAGAATACTGCTTATATTCAGTTAAATATGTTTCTTTTTCATTTGTAGCAAAAAGGATATTCCTGAAGGCAATTTCACCATCCATGAAATACACTGCAAAAGAAATATTGATGTATGTACGTTTTGCGGAGATCCCTTCCCGAAGTCTGAAATGGAGAACCACATTGACACAGACCATGCTCAGGTAGTACTTTGAATAATTTCGATGCAAAATCCGAACGTAGAGAATAATTTGTTCTTTATTGATTTGACATCCCTTAATTTCTTCACAGGTACTCTGTAAGTGTAATATGAAGATGGAAAAACGTCACCTTGAGGCTCACAAGGTCTGTATTTGCATTGGTACTTTTATACTTGCGTAACGTATGGAGATAGTTCATAAATTATTGTTAGTTTGTCTTTTGATCTATTTAACACTTTGAGGGAGCCCAGTTTAACATACAACATGAGGGTTCTTTGGGGCAGACATTCTGTTATTGCAGGATCCTATGTCTAGATAATTCAGCCATGTACTGTGTTCCCAAAAGTCACCTTGCTTAGTATGTACTTCTTATTAAAGAGAGCGATGAAGAGGAATCGCCCCTTTTCAGTCATCATTTTCCCCTAACCACATTGCAGTTACCCAAGCTTGGGTTATTTGATAAGTAGGAAGATGCACATTAAGGTGTCAGAAAATTTACATACCTGAAACATTATGATCAAGCAACCTTCTCTAACTGCGATGTTGACTCCACAGACTAGAAATAGCTGTTTCAGTACAGAAGACATGATGAGGCCTGCGGCTGCTGTGAGAACACAGCATGTTTATCAGTACAGCGTTAATGATTGTTTCAGTGTTTAGGAACTGCACTCTACTTCTCAAAATCCCAGCAGCAGGCCCCCCAATATCTGAAAAGTTTTTCATGCCACTACTGTTTTAATATTGTACTCCACTAGCACTGACCTTTTATCTTGATGTAACTTTTAAAAAGCAGTTCCTTTTGAAAGTAAGGAAGAAGTTGCCTAGTAAATACTTTGATTTTACTCAGTCAGAAGTTAAACCTTAATATGTACTCTACCAAAAAAATGCTTAAATATTAGTAAGGGTAAGCATATGAGACAAACCCTTCTTTTCTTGAATATTTTCTTGAATCTTCTTGATAGTACCAATTTTGCACTCTGGCGTTGAAGGAATCATTAATGTTTCAGTGGGAATCCCACGGAGATACTATTTTGCCCTGAATTTCTATTCTGAAAAAGCAGCAATATAAAATGTCCCAATAGCCGTGTTGTAGGATGTACATGCAGAAGATGGATCCTTAGCTTAAGATAGAGGACACTGTCTGGACATTGTGTGTTTCTGCACCTTGTAACCAAAAGAGCAATGGAACCTCCAGAAACCTTAGCTAGAGTTGAGACTCAAGCTGAAGCCTTGAAGTGTCTATATGACCTGTACTGTCGCACACAAGTGTTTTACTACAGTGTTGACCTGGAACTGCATGAAAAGTGAAAGAATAGGGCGAAGCTTAATGCCTACTTGACGAAATGGGAAGTCAATACCTGAAGGAAAATCTGGACTGAAAGAAGATGCAAAGATTAACAGCATCCAAAACGCAGCAGCCAGACTAGCCCTCAACGTCTTACGCCGAGACAACATCACACCACACCTTGGGGAACTCCTCTGGCTTCCGATATAAGTGCACACTTTAAACTCTTCCCTCACACCGTCAAATCTCTGCACAACACTGGAACTGCTTACCTTAACAGCCGTAATCCCTTCCACCAACCTTCCAGACACCTCTGCTCTGGTGGTTTCTCACGATCAACCACCTCAGCGCATGCAGAAGAACAGAGCAGGGGGCAGCACCCCTCATACCTGGCCCCTGAAGCCTGGAACGACCTCCCGCAAGACATAAGAGGCACCTCCTTCTGTTCTTGACATTCACAAGAAACTGAAGACCTGGCTTTTCGAGTAAGCTCCACCCTGTGTTGGCATCGCACACGTTCTACACGGTGCTTGGAGGCCCTCAACTGTGATTAGCGCTCTATAAAAATATAGATAACCTTTAGGGATTAGTTTTTAATTCTGGAAAAAATAGAAACATTGTTTTGCTGTGTGGATCATGTAGAACAACATTAAATCCTGATTCTGAATAAAAGCAAAAACATCTCGACATCGAGCATAACATTTATCGAGATAATGAATAGAGAAGTTGCAGAATAGGACAAAAGTGCACCCTAAAGACAGGAGTTATATGAATTCCTCACCTAGCTTGGTGATTCCTTAGTGGCTAAAATTGGGAATATAGAGATCGCTTGGAAGTCAAATGTGTGATAAAGTACCACGTTGGTTAGTTCGTTTAGAAGAGGCCAAATTAAATAGGCAAGGTGAAACATCCCAATATTTGTATACAATAATGTTGGTCCTCTTGGGTGACCATCCCTCGTGAACCACTGTGAATCTTCCTGAGTTACAAGAGTGTGTGTTACACGTTGAGATGGTAAGACATAGCTCACATGTTTGGCGAATGCCCCAACCTAGTTCCTCTGATAAAAGAAATCGAAGGGTTTTTAGATAGATCACTGAATTGTAAGTTAACAATGACACCCCAAGTAATATTAATGGGATTGGACGGGACTGGAGAACAACCACAGTTGGAGAACTTTCTGTTCGTAGCTATGGCAGTATTTCGTCTATGCATAGCTTCAGCATGGCGAGACAAGCTCCCCCCCACTATGCAGCAATGGTTGGCCAGGCTTTTGTATATATACAACATGGAAAAAGCGCTATACGCCAGAAAAGGGAAGAATGCTAGATCCCTAGGTCTGCAGATCTGGAAACCAATAACAGATTGGAAGAATAGGGTGGCAGGAAACTTAGAACTTCCATAGGGCCTCAGGGCGGGTGTATAATGCAATCAGGAATATTATTCTAGCTGTATGCATGGGGTTATGTTTGGTTATTCGCCCTTTAAGGGGTTTCTACCAGTTGTTTTTAATAATGCTCTAGCTTACCCAGTATAATTTGCCAGTCTGAATTATTGTAAATTGTAACTTGAGATATAGTAATGTCATGGAAAAAAACGAAACTTGATTGTATTCTTTCGCTATTTTTCATGTCCTGTGCAGGGGGGGGGGGGGGGGGGGGGGGAGGAGTTAAGGGAAAAAAAGTTGTAAATTTTTTTTTTTTGAATAAAAACATTAAAAAAAAAAAAAAAAGAGATGGTAAGATCTCTTCTATATTGCTAATTCAAGAACTGGCTAATATTTTCCTTGTCGAGAATTCTGTACTCACTGGCCTTTGTTTCATACGTTGTCTATTACCCTCCTGAATCACAGGGCAGCATTGTAGAGAAAACGGCAGAGTTTTGGAAAGGCATTTTGAACAATACGATCAGCAATGCCTCTGTAACCATAAACATTCCTTCAGAATACATTGGAGGGGTGTGTTGTCCTTTCATTTCTCCTTTCTTATGAAAGTGAGAGGTCACTGGACCAGTGATATCGATCATTCTGCTTATTGCATATGTATTTTTTTTACCATCATTAGTCCTGCATGAATTGCGACAGTGTGCAGGTAAATAGTATTGGAGAGCACAATTACGTCATCAATTTGCTTTGCTTTGGATATTCATTTTTTTTTCTCTCTATTTGTGTAACAGTGGTTTTATTCATGTTTCTTGAAGGTCTGACGTTACAATGACAAATTTACATGCTGAATGAGTATAGTTTTTGTTGCGAAAACAGTATATGTTAGGAAGCAAACATGTTACCTTTTATATAAATCAAAATAAAGTCTATTTATTTGTTTTACTGCTGTTTGGTCTATCAAAATCAAAGCAGAAATGGGAAAGTGCATACATTTAAAGTGACTATCGCAGATAATTACAAACTCCCACTACTTTGTCTTTGCTTACTCTCAGCTTGCTCATTTGTAGGAGGGGAGTGATCGAGTGAGTGTATTCCTTAGAATCTCCTACTCTACAAACCTTGGTGGCATTGATAGTTTAGTCCCCATGCTTAGCAAACAGATGCGAGTATCCTTACTACCCTGAAGAGTGGGGAGGGTGCAAGAGAATCTTTACTAAGCAGCACTTTCTTCAATCAGTTAAAATAAATGAAGTTCCATGCCAGGACAATTTAATTCAATCTGCTTAGATTTTTACACAATCACCTGTTCTCAAATTAACCTATATCAAGTACATTTGTTAAAGAAATGTAGAACTGATGCTTTGATATTGTAATTGTAAATGGTGACTTATGGGCCTACTTAAAATTTATTAAGTACTCTAGAGATTTGATCTGCCATTTCATCTACTTTTTAGGTCTCAAAGTGTCCTTTGCGCCCTGCACAGTGCCAATACTGTGAACTCGAGTTGTCGCACAACAAAGTAAGCGACCATGAAAGTTACTGTGGCACGCGGACAGAATGTTGCAGCAGTTGTGGTCGCAATGTTATGGTGAAAGATTTACCAGCACACCCTACAGTTTGTGGAAAAGTGACTGAAGACCAGAAAATAAATAGTGAAAGACTTCTTTCCCGTTATAACCATAGGGATAATGGTGAAACCTGGTTCGATTCGCAAACAACCCGAAATTATCTGGGAGAAGATCATATAAGACCTCAGCCAAGGATACCCAGACAACTTCAAAGCCGGTTTTATAAAAATGTTTACCAGTCATTGGCAGGGGACGATGGAATGCATGCACAAACCATGCATGTTGACCAGAATCTAGGTAAACGTCTAAATTGTGAATGTGGCTTACTAAAGTGAGAAACGCTAAGCTCAGGTGTGTGTGTGTGTGTGTGTGTGTTTGCACACTTTTATTTAGTCTTGACGGGACTGTGTTAATTGGAAAATCTGAACACTGTTTTGTTTTTTGAATAGTGTTTGTGTTCTCATCAGTTTCAAGAGTTTCTTCAAAATATACTATTTGCATTGCTATTTTGAAATATATTGCCAAAACTGAATGTATTTTAACCTTTGTGTAGACTTTAGTTCGTATAGTTTGATCCTAATGTTTCTGAATGGCAGAATCAGTCTTGTTACATCTTCAAAATGTTAACCGGACAAAAACATATTGAAGTGTAGTTTGCAGCAATTAAAAAAAATCTCACAGCAGATCAAAAGCATTTTAAATGTCATCCTTAACAGATGATAACCTTACTTAAATCATATTTGTGTAGGCTTGTGTCCAACAAGTTAATTTGCACTAGTGAATTAAAAAAAAAGAAATTGATGAAATAATGAGCAATGGCTTAAGCTCTATACTTTTAATCCGTAACTTAATACATTCTGCCATTTCTGAGCAGTTATGTAGCTCACATACACTGTTACTTTAGGTAGACACTGGGCACCACCGCGCAGCGGATATTAGCGCTATCGCGGACTTTAAAAACATTATTGCCGCCATTACCGGAGACCCCAAGGCCATGCCCACTATCGTAAGGCCACGCCCCCATCGCAGGTACATAAAGGTAGCTGAATACAAGCGCTACTTAGAAACCACCATCTCCTGAGGCGGAAGCTGGGAGAAAGATCGCCATTATTTTTAAAATTTGAGTGCACTTAATGTGTTTTTATCCATCTGATCCCCTCTCCCTGGGCACTAAAGCTATGATTTAAACGCACTGGGCACCACCGAGCAGGGGATATTAGCGCTGTTGCGGACTTTAAAAACATTATTGCCGCCATTACCGGAGACCCCAAGGCCACGCCCCGCCCACATCTCCTCTCTCCTATAAACTATGTGCATTCCCTGGACTAGCAGCGGATGAGCGCAGCAGGCGCGACGTCTGCGCGCCGAAGGCACGCCTAAGGCAAGCCCGTCTGCGCACGTCCGTGCCGGGACCGGGCCCAGGGCCATGCCCCCTGACAAAAATCATACCGATTAAAAGAGGACGGACTTATTCCAGCCAGGAGCTCCATTCACTGAGACCTTGCGCCACATGCACTCCGATCGACTTATATAAGGAAGGTAAGACCTGTTCATCTTGCTCACAAGCATTTGCTTTCTCACGGATTAGAGCTCTTAATACGATCCACAACCAACCTAAGATACCAATCTATAGAAACTCAACTATTAAAGCAGGACTAATCAATGTTAGATCTATGGTTAAACATAATGACCACACAGCAGAGTTAATTGAAAACCAAAATATAGATCTTCTATTTGTTACTGAAACGTGGGCAGACGAAGCATCTGACGCTGATCTGACCCTGGCGATTCCAGAGGGTTTCTCTATCTACAGAGCCGATAAAAAAATGAAACGTGGAGGAGGATTAGCAATTATAGCTAAGGAGGAATTTAAGATCAAAAGTTCAGACAAAGGAAGCAACCCAGATTGTGAAACATTAACTTTTCAAATAAAAATTACCAACAATTATACATTTAATGGCCTACTGATTTATAGACCACCTAATGCCAAAACGCCTTTAATTGAGCTTTTAAGTCCATTTCTAGAATCAAGCGTCACGAGCCTTGACTATACAATTCTTGGAGACTTTAATATACATCTGGAGAAAACATCTGACCCCAAGGTAATTTCATTTAAAGATGAAATGGCTAACTTTGACTTAGAACAAAAAGTACATTTAGATACGCACTGCGCCGGCCACACTCTGGATGGTATTTTTACATCATGCCAGAAGATAAATAAAATTGACACGCTCACGATCCCGTGGTCAGATCACACGATGGTCTCCTTCTCAATAGATATTGCACAAGATACAGGAAGACCGGCTGAAGCCATAAAAAAACCACATATCATGACTGGCCCAAAATCCAACCCCAGGCATTTATGGACACTCTATGCTCATCTTATCCAACTCTAGATGTAGATAGCAAT
This sequence comes from Lissotriton vulgaris, assembly GCF_964263255.1. Taxonomy (NCBI): domain Eukaryota; kingdom Metazoa; phylum Chordata; class Amphibia; order Caudata; family Salamandridae; genus Lissotriton; species Lissotriton vulgaris. Next base: position 174,525,954 of record NC_141699.1, read on the forward strand.
AAAGCCTGTAAACAATTCAATAAGTGGCTGGAGAACGCAGTCCAACTTACAGTTCCACAAAAGAAAGATACTTTTAAAAGAAAGACCCCTTCACAACCATGGTTCTCAGAAGCTTTGAAGGTACAAAAACAATCGTGTAGAAGAGCAGAAAAAAAGTGGATAACCAATTACGACGTACAGCAAAAAAAAAATATAAAGCAGCCTTAGCTAGTTATAACAAGCATTTGCAATGCAATAGGTCTCGCATTTGCAAGAGTTTCAGCTATTGGCATTATAAATGACAATGTCTTTTATTTATGTCTTTATTTTTACAACCAATAAATAAAAAGTATTGTTATTTAGAAAGCCAATAGCTTAAACTCTCGCAAATGCGAGACCTATTGCATTGCAAATAGGTCTCACATTTACGCGATTTTAAGCTATTGGCATTGTAAATAACCATGCCTTTTATTTACATTTTAAAACGAAAACATAAATAAAAGTCATTGTCATTTACAATGCCAATAGGTAAAACTCACGTAAAAGCGAGACTTTTCATGTAAATGTTACTGGATTTATAAAGCGCTAACTAGCCCATACAAGACGTTGAAGCACTTTACGGCAAGTAGAGCGCTACTCCGGAACCCAAGGTCAATGGTTAGTCCATTGGTTATTGTGATTAGTAATGTGCTCTCACGAAAAGGTGCATGCAGTCATTTTGTGATATATGAATACCAGTGCAGTGTGCTCATTAAAGGGGGCCATGTGGCATTAAAGCGAGACTTATTCTACATATTTCACACACCTGCTCCTTTAATGGGTAATTTTCAAAAGGCCATTATTCAGAAGTAATTAAAACAATGCTCATACTGCAATCCAAGCCCCTGGTAGCTTTTAATATTTAATTTTGCGTGCCACGGAGTTGCCCGGTTTTATGCTCAACTATGGGCAGTTTTCATCTCAATTAATATTTATTTATTCCAGTGACAGCTGGGTTTATGGACCTCTTTCTACCTCCAAGCCCGGAAGTGATGTCCTGCTTAAATAATTTACGTGCGAGCTACTGAATGTCAACTCCTCTCCCATGCAGAGAATTCCCACCATGCGCCTGCAACTTTTAGAATGTATTATAGGTTTAGGCTGTAAAGGCAGAGGGTTTAGTAAAGCGTTGTCTGTGAGGATAAAAAGAATAACCTGCTTTTATTTAGCCCCTCGTATCTTTTTTGTTTCTCAGCACTGTGAACACCAGATCTGCCTAGTATCACCCATGTTTAGGTACTCCGTTTACTGGCATCGGAAGGATATACGGCTGAGATGGCCTTGCCGGATACGAATCCGTGACGTGTAGGTTACAGCAGATAACTCACTGAGCCATCTAGATGGTTGACGCATCTAACATGGCGTTAACAAATTTCCGAGTAAGCAGCAGGCATTTACTGCATAGCCTCAGTGGCCAACTGAGGCCAGTCAGGAGCAGGCAACTGGTTGAGAGTTATAACCGGCCTTCGAGTCGGGGTACAGGGCACAGGTGTCTGTCTCAGAAGGCCCGGGAGGAAGATTACTACATTAGGAACCCAGGGGGCTCTGAGGGATGGAGCAGCGATAGATGCGCCTACAGCCTGCCAGGAAATAAACATTATTCTTTCACACTCCGCCCACAAGTAGATGGACAAGAGGAAACTACACCCAAGCTGTTTGAGCTCACTTTATCGATCACATATTAAAACAAGTTGACAACAAGGCGTCACTGAAGATATGTGCTGGTTTTCATTGTACAATACTGCGCTGCGGACATTAGTTAATTTTTCAGTGCTTTAAAAACCAGCAGTGAATCCCGCCGCGGCCGCACCGGAAGTCAGGCAAGGTCGCCTTGTGACGGGGGCGTGGCCGCGTTCGGACCGGAAGAGGAGGCAGGAGGCGTAAATCCGTCTTGCGGCCCGGGGTTCCTGTGAGCGGTGGAGAGCCCCGGGGCCACCAGCAGGAGGTTGCGGAAGTGTTGCGGGGCTCCCTTGACCAAGTGGGAGCCCCGGGAAAGGAGCGTGCTGCGAGTGGAGTCCCCCGAGATTGGCCCGGTAAGTTTCAAAGGGCTGGGGGGGCCTCAGTGCTCTCGTGTGTGTATGTGTGCGGGGGGTGTCTCTGCATGTATGTATGTGCGTGCGTGCATGGGCGCTCGTGTGTGTGTGTGTATACATTGTGCCTGCGTGGGTGGTTGTATGTGTGTGTATGTGCGCGCATGCGTGAGTGTGGCTGTGTGTGATTGAGAGTGAATGGCAGGAAGGGGATGTGCACGGCGACGTGCGCGCCCTCGAGGAGGAATCTGAGACAGCGAGGCGCGTGGGCGATCACTGTCTCACATTCCCCCGAACACGCCAACAAAAGATGTCGAGCAGACAAAGCATACTTCGCATGCTTTTTAGGTCTGCTCGACCTAAAAAAATAACATCCGAGAAAAGCAAATACTATGTTCAAAAAATTAATGAATTAAAAAACTCCAGTAAAGCCCTCTTTACTGTTAAAAAAACTTTCAAAAATTGAAAATAATACTTTAGATGAAATGTCATCAGAATTCTGCAATACTCTAGGTGAATTTTTCGTTAAAAAAAAAGTGTCCTCAGTTTATGACTCTTTTAAAAGTCCTAATACAGATAAGGCAAACCTGGCAGATCGGGCAACCTCACAATCAACAAATTTAGTGGAACAAACAATCCAACCCACATTGTTCCATTTTACCCCTCCAACAAAGGATCAAATTCAGAAAGAATTACTCGCCATCAACTCAGGTAGTCCAACAGACCCTTGTCCTCCCAAAACAATGCAAATCTGTTCAGAACAACTGAGCCTGGTACTAGAAAAATTATTTGGTCAAATACTCGGAACTAACACCTTTCCAGATGACTGGAAAAAGATATCAATCAGACCAGATTTGATTTTTTTAGTAATGGACTGTGAAGAACCAAGCAACTACAGACCAATAGCCAGGATCCCTTTCGCCGCTAACATATTAGAGAAAATCTTAAACAAACCGCTATCCCGCTATCTGATGGACGGTAACTGGCTGGACCACTCACAGTTTGGTTTCCGCGAAGGACACGGAACAGAAACTGCTTTAATCACAGCTGTGGAGGAACTCAGGAAAGTGATGGACAACGGAGCGAAGGCCGCCTTGATACTACTCGACCTATCGGCGGCCTTCGATACGGTCAGTCATGAGATTCTTCTAAATCGTTTAAAAACAGCAGAAATACATGATTCAGCATGTACCCTCGTTTCATCCTACCTAGCTAACAGAACTTTCACAGTAGAAGTAGGAGAAGCAAAATCCAAATCTTTTAATCTGCCATGTGGGGTCCCGCAGGTTTCCTCGTTGAGTCCCACCCTTTTTAACTTGTATGTGGCCCCCCCTTGCAGATATAATAAGAAACTGTGGTTTCACCCCAATATCCTACGCTGACGACACTCAAATTGTGGTGACCATCAGCAAGGATGTAGAGGAAACAGCGGAACAATACCAAATTTGTATGACACAGGTCAGTCAATGGATGGAAAAGAATTGCCTAAAGCTCAACGGAGATAAGAGTGAAGTGATGACACTAGGGGGTGACAAAAACATCTGGTCCCCCGCCTGGTGGCCCAAGGACTTGGGCAGATGCCCAGGATCATCAGAAAAAGTGAAGAATCTGGGCTTCACTCTTGACATCAATTTATCATTTGAAGCCCAAGCCAGCAAGCTGTCATCAACACTCTGGTATATTCTAAAAATGATAAAAAAGTTACTTCCCAATCTACCACAGGATTCACGTCAAACAGTAGTAACAGCATTAACATTGGCGAGACTGGATTACGGAAATGGTCTATATGCCGGAGCTAGGACAAAAGTTATAGACAAACTACAACGTCTGCAAAATGCGGCAGCCAGACTGGTCTTAAGCATACCTACATTTGAGCCAATCAGTCACTAACTAAAATCTTTGCATTGGCTGCCAATTGCAAAGAGGGTGAAATTTAAATCACTCTGCCTGGCCTACAAGGCATTTCAGGGAAAAGGATCACAATTTTTGAGGTATCATCTGAAACAATATGAACCAACTAGACCTCTGAGATCCGGCCAATTGAAACTAATTACCGTTCCCAGATTTAGACGAGCCAACTGGGGCAGTAGAAGTTTCCTTGTACACGCAGCACGTACTTTGAACCAGCTACCTCTTGCCATAAAAACCTGCCCATCTTTGGAATCCTTTAGAAAGGATGTAAAAACATGGCTATTCTCTGCGTAACTTTAGACATCGTTCAGGAGATGGAAGGATTTATCATAGCGCCAAGACGCCCACAGGCATTCGTGCGCTTTACAAGTTGACAAATCAAATCACAAACCTTCAAATTCTTGATCTTTCCATGTAAATCGTTTTAGCAAAGTGACTTAGAAGAAAGTAAAAATGTTGGTCTCGTACATAATCGTAGGTATGTAGGTTTGCATATTTACATCGAAGAAGGTGGTTAACTTTGTGCTGTCTTTGAACAAGTTCCAAACCTCTTGTCCAGACTGTGCCGTTTATAAGAACTGCCTCTTGTTGAAATTTGAGTCCTCTTGATGCCATGCATGGAAGTGAGTCTGAATGAAGAAAACGCAAGTACATGTTATTCCCGGCTTTAAACTGCAGAAGAGGTTTAACTGTATGTCATCCCTTTTAGGATTTTTGTTGGCCCAGGTATTTTGACATAATGACTCCAATAAAGGAAGTAATCACACTAATTAGTGTATGCTGGAATGTGCCCAAAGTTGTGGCTGCTCACGTAGGCCTGGATGTTAGCCTTTTCTCCTGTATGTTGTGTCACTAGACTGTGCCAAAGACCGATGAAGTATGCTTTAAGGCAACGTTGTAACTTTTCAAATTAAACTCAAGATGTTGATCCATTTCCTGACTTCGAGGTTTAGGTATTGTGAAGAATAGGTTGTGGAGGAGTTTGCATACCCCTCGCCCCACCCCCCCTGTTTTCTTTGTTAGTTAGCATCTGTGTTTCATCTTGATCTTGCTTCAACAGTTATTTCAATTTTTGTACATTTTACTAGGCCTGGGCTTAGTTCGTGGAGTTTTGCTACGCTGAACTCCGAAGTTACAAAAAAACGTAGCGAAGTTCTGCGAGTGACGGAGTGCAGTGCGAACTTGCAGTTTGTGCTGGTATTGCTGCCACTTGGGTAGAAATTTTACCCAAGCAGCAGCTCGCGTACGTATTGTTCGCGATCGCAAACTTACCGTTTGCGAGCGGGGGAAAAATTACGCTGAACATTGCGAAGCGGAATTTTCTGCACTCCGCGAGCTTTGCAGAGTGCAGAAAACTCTGCAAACTCCATGAACGGAGCAAAGTTCACCGCTCAGGACTACATTTTAAACCATTTATGGATTTGCATTGCTATACAGACAGAGCAAGAATTGCAGTGGAAGAAAAACCTCTTTACATAGGAAGAGATTGATATTCAGGAAACTGAGTTAGGAGGAGGTATTGCCACTAGATAAAACTAGACGGGGATGAGACTGGATTAAAGGCCATATGAGTTAGGATGACCATGGCAGCTACAAGTAGCATATAGAATAATTGCGACACTGTGCGCAACTCTGCTGCTTGCTGTTTCCATTTGAGCGTTTACAGGATAGCTCAGGCAGGGTCCAAGAGAAGCTCTATACTTTTTTTGTAAGACATGGCCTGAGATAAAACCTGTCATTCCCTTATGCATCCCACAGTCGCAGGCAAACCAAGACCTCAGCAAAAGTTGACTGTAAAACAGGTTTCCAATAGATCCCTTAAAACAAGAGCACTGTACACCCCTACATCACGTGCACATTTGGTCTTGTACTTCTGAGCCTATGTCTGCAGCCATGGCGACATCATTGTCCTTAGTGCCACTCACTAAACTGACAGTCTCATGGCATCACCTGCTTCTGGTGCATTCAGTATTCTTCAGAATAGCTGCTGAAGCAAATGAAAAGTGCATAGCACAGCTGCCCTCCTGTCACTTCCTTGTCTGGCAATGTTTAAGACGTCACTTTTAATTGTTTGTTAATAAGACCCTCACGTAGGCCATTCATGTATGTTAAACATAAACAGACTTAAACCTGCCGAGATATAATCAGGCTTTTAACAGTCTGTTTTAATCAGATGTGTGTTCTAAAAGGCAAAACAACTAGGTAAACGTAGGGTTTTCTGTAGAGGCTCTTATGCCGCGAGTCTCGTGACCATGCCATAAAAGCCCTGTAGTGCATTTAGAACCTCTTAGTTGCAGTTAACCACATTAGTTATCTGTCCTTTAAACCAACCACGTTACCATTTGCCAGTTAAATGAGCGGTGAATACAATTACAGCGCACAAGCCCCAGGAGCACGTTTCGGAAGGAGATGGCAGGACTTAACATGCCTTGAGTTGTGATGCTGTTATGTCAGCACAATATTGGCTAAGTTTCATCATATCGAAATTTGCAGAAGCATGGACAAATCATGGTCCCTTAAAAGTGAACCTATTTTGCTGATCCAGGTTATCACTTGGACTTTACTCCCTATGGTTTCATTACAGACCTATCTGCTGTAGATTCCTACTGCTAATTGAGCTGGAGAATTAGATATTTTCATGTGCCACAAATTGTAGTACTTTTTACTTATCCTGGAGCAAAATACAGAACCACACATAGCATTCCTTCACTATCAGAGGCAGGGAGTCAGTCTCAAATCAGCATGGTTTCAATGCACGTATTAACCTGCAATTATATTGTTGCTGGAAAGATACTAATTTAATTTATTGTTAAAGTTTGACATGTCTCAGGTTTTCGGCGTTCCTTTACATTGTAAGCCATGTCAGAATAGTAGTTTGGCTTACAGAGACACACAGTTGAATGGACATTTCTCTAATCTTCTGCTTCAGATTTAAAGTAGATCAAGTGTTTAGGGTAGGCTTCTGTTAATGAGATGAAGGCTGACCATATATGGATAAACTTTGTGATAACATGTAACCTGGTGTATGCAGTGGTGGTTCACCCTTGGGGCCTTTGAGTGCCGCCTTTATTTTCTGATCTTTTTTTAAATTATACCAGCAGTGAATTATGCCTATTATTAGTCCTTGTCATAATGAAGTGTTAATATTCTGATCAGGCAGCAACCTGAGGCAGTGGCATCTTTCTTATGGTTAGCACATCAGAGAGATTGTTTAGGACTGATGAAGTCCCAGCCTTGTACTCAGTGGCTTGACACACCTCAGTGACTGCTAATCTATGAAGAGCTGAAGATCACTGCTGAAAGTAGGCCTGGGACCTGTACACTTAACCTTTGCAGTGCACAGGACTACAGGCTAATCAGCCTGTCTCCACTCTGTAAAATACAGAAGCAGACTGGTTCAGCACTAATCGGCCTAGTCCCAGATACAACCTTGACAAGGGCATCAACAACGGGATCAAGAACCGCTTGGACTCCCTTGCACCCATCAAACCCACCAATCATAGTAGATCAAACAAGCAGACCAGCTGGTACACAGAACACCTCAGATACCAAACAGCACTGTAAACCGCTAGAAAGGAAACTGAGAGCCATCCACGACACCACCAACAGAACTACCTACAAGGCTGCACTCCAATGCTATCACCAACAGATTAGAGACACCTAAAAGAATCACTAGCCGACTGCATCAAAGGAAGCTCCAACAGCTGCAAGAAGATCTTCTCGATAGTCAAGGATTTCACCTTGTCCTCTGCCACTCAACATTACTGTCTCCAAACAACTCTGCAACAACCTATCCAATTTCTTCCACAGCAAAATAGTGAATCTCATTTTGCACACCAATCCAAACCCAGAGAAATTATTGCCAAGCTACCGAGACGGCTACCTGACAGAATGGACAACACTCACCAGAAACGACACAACGGTAGTTAAGCGGACCATCCACTCAGGGGCCCCAGTGGACCCATGCCCCCACCACATCTGCAGCCTGGGATTATTACCAATCGGCACCACCCCGACCCACATAATTAACACGTCTGCCACTTTCTCGAATGAATGGAAATTTTCAGATATCCACGCGCTCTTCAAAAAGCCCACAGCTGATCCCAATCGGCAGAGCATTTTCCCACCCTCTCCCTACTTCCCTGTGCAGCCAAAGTGATTGAGAAGGCTGTTAACGAGCAACTCACAACCCACCTTGAAATTCACCACCTTCTAGACAACATACAATCCGGATTCAGAAAGACTCACAGGACCAAAATAACACTCATCTCTGCCACTGACTATATTCGAAACATCATGTCCTGGTCGACATCTCCGTGGCCTTCAACAATGTCTCCCATAACACCCTCATCAGAATACTCTGAGATTGGCATTCAAGGATCTGCTCTCAAATGGATTTGTTCCTTCTTCTTGGGAAGAACCCAAGAGGCTAGGTTGTCACTCTTCACATCAGAGACCAAGAAACTGATATGCGGTGCCACACAGGGATCATTCTGCAGCCACACTCTTCGTCATATATATGACACTGCTCGCCAACATCCTTCGATTGCAAGACCTCACCGTCGTCTCCTATGGCATGACACCAAACTCATCCTCTCCCTGACTGACCAGACGAACACCACCAGAACCAACTTTATCAACTGCATGACTATGGTAGCAGACTGGATGCAAACCAACGGTCTGAATCTCAACTCTGAAAAGACGGAAGTACTGGTCTTCTGCAACAAGGCTGCCCCATCATATTCCATCTGGTGGCTGTCAGAGCTAGGACCAACTGGTAAGGAAAAGTCTATAGCTTAGTCAGAGGCTGTGACAATGTAATGAAACCCAAATTTATATTTCACAACAGGGCTATGGCCTAAAAAATACCTTATTACAATGGATCATAGTTTCAATAATTTTTTTGAAAATTTATTATTGTTATTTTTAAATATATAGAAAATGAATAATCCTTTTTACAATACATTATCGAACATATATTGGTCCCACTACCGCCTTGCCCTCATTTGTCTTAAGTTTTATTCTGTACTGTGTACTTATACTATATGATGATCACCATGACTAAGGATCAATATATGTTTGATATTTTATTGTAAAACGTATTATTCATTTTCTATATATTTAAAAATAACAATAATACATTTTCAAAAAAATTATTGAAACTATGATCCATTGTAATAAGGTATTTTTTAGGCCATAGCCCTGTTGTGAAATATAAATTTGGGTTTCATTACATTGTCACAGCCTCTGACTAAGCTATAGACTTTTCCCTATCAGTTTCTTTCCCTATGTATAGCTAGTCCAGTCACTATATAGGGGTCCCCTTTTTTCCAATTAAAAAGCAAAAAAAAGAGCTAGGACCAACACCTACACCTACAGACTACACAAGAAATCTAGGGATCATCTTGGATGACAAGCTCAACATAACTGCTCAATTCCAAACAGTGTATACCTCCTGCTTCCACAACCTACCCATGCTGCAAAAGATCTTTAAATTGTTGCCTCAGGACACCGGAGGGACCATCAAACAAGTACTCCTCAACAGCAGGCTGAACTACAGCAACACTCGATGCTGGAATCTCCAAACAACTCCTACACAGAAACAAGGCCATGCAGAATGCAGCCGCATGGCTCTTACTCAATATCATGCCGCACCCACATCACACCACACATCCGGAAGCTTCACCCATTCACAAGTGTAGCCAATTCAAACTTCTTACGCACACATACAAAGCCCTACACAACACTGTACCAGAATACCTGAATCGTTCACCAGACATCTATGCCCTGCCTCCCTTTTACACACTCCCAGCTTCCACCAAAGCAAAACTGGAGGTCTCCCGTTTTCCTACATCCCACCTAAGACATGGAACAACCTCCCTCAGCACATCTGAGCCTCCTCCATTCCGCAAGAAGCTGAAGACCTTTCTTTTCATATAAGCACATTGGGACCATACACCTAAACACCTTGCCCAAGCGCCTGGATAGGCTCTTGGGTGAGAAGTGCGCTATACAAATCAACATAACACCCTTTATAAGCTTTTCACAAAGTTAGGAAAGTGTGGGGTGAAAAGGAAAGCAATTAGAACCTTGTACTTTCAACTGTGCAGGTTCAATCAGGAGTTTGCTAAAGCACAACTACTCTCCCGTAAGGGTCTCAAGGAGCTAGGGGTGGGGGGGGGGGGTGCAGGTTCCATTCCATCAAGGAGGGGGTCTGTCGAAGAGCCAGGTTTTGAGGTTTCTTGCAAAGATGGGGAGCGATGTCTGTCTGAGGTGGAGGGGAAGGGCGTTCCATGCTTTGGCCGCGAGGAAGGAGAAGGAGCAGCCTCCCGATCTGGTCTTTCTGGTGCGGGGGACCTCGGCGTAGGAAAGCTGGGCTGATCGTAGGGTCCTTTGGGGTGCGTGGAATTTGAGCCGGCTGTTCAGGTATGCTGGTCCGGTGCCGTGGAGGGCCTTGTGTGCGTGGGTGAGCATCTTAAAGGTGATTCTCGCCTCGATGGGGAGCCAGTGGAGTGTGCGCAGGTGCTGGGAGATGTGGCAGTGTTTTGGCAGGTTGAGGACCAGTCTTGCGGCGGCATTCTGGATGTTCTGTAGCTTGCGGATGAGGTTTTTGTTTATTCCGGCGTAGAGTGCGTTGCCTTAGTCTAGTCTGCTGGTGACCAGGGCGTGAGTGACAGTCTTTCGGTGTTCGAGGGGGATCCATTTGAAGGTCTTACGAAGGAGGCGGAGGGTGTGGAAGCAGGAAGATGAGACGGAGTTGATCGGGCGGTCCATTTTGAGCTCGGAGTCCAGGATGATTCCCAGGTTGCATGCGTGTTCTGTGGGGGTTGGCGGTTTTCCGAGGGCGGTGGGCCACCAGGTGTCGCTCCAGGCGTCGGGGTTTGGGCCCATGATGAGTACTTCTGTTTTGTTGGTGTTTAGTTGTAGGCAGCTGTTTTTCATCCAATAGACGACTGCTTCCATGCCTTTTCGAAAGTTGCGTCTGACGGTGTTGGGCTCGTTGGATAGGGAGAGGATGAGCTGGGTGTCGTCTGCGTATGACACGATGTTGAGTCCGTAGGTTCTGATTGATGGGGGCAAGTGGAGCCATGTAGACATTGAAGAGCGTTGGGCTGAGGGAGGAGCCCTGGGGGACTCTGCAGGTGGTAGGTGTGGGGTCTGAGTGGAAAGGGGGGAGTCTGACCCGTTGCGTCCTGCTGGAGAGGAAGGAGCAGATCCAGTCGAGGGCCTTGTCCTGGATTCCTGCGTCGTAGAGTCTGCGTATTAGGGTGCGGTGGGAGACTGTGTCGAACGCCGCTGATAGGTCTAGGAGGATGAGGGCTACTGTTTCTCCTTTGTCCAGTAGGGTGCGGATGTCGTCTGTTGCGGCGAGGAGGGCGGTTTCTGTACTGTGGTTTTTTCTGAAGCCGGATTGAGAGGAGTCAAGGATGTTGTGTTCTTCAATGAATGTGGCGAGTTGGCTGTTGATGGCTTTCTCGATGACTTTCGCTGGGAAAGGGAGCAGCGAGATGGGTCTGTAGTTTTTGAGGTCGGTGGGGTCCCCTGAGGGTTTCTTCAGGAGGGGGTTGACCTCTGCGTGTTTCCAGTCGTCGGGGAACGAGGCGGTCGCCAGGGAGCGGTTGATGGTGTTGCAGAGCATGGGTGCGATGGTGTCAGCGGCTCTGTTGAAGATGTGGGGTAAGGGGTCCGTGGGGGCCCCTGAGTGGATTGACTTCATTGTCTTCAGTGTGTCTTTGGTGGTGAGGGCTGTCCAGTCATCAATCGCTGGTTTCCGGGTGTCGGGGGTGGTTGGTGAGGGTTCAGTGTGTTGGTTGTCTTCGTCGAAGTTGTCGTAGATGCTCTTGATTTTGTGGTGGAAAAAGGTGCTGAGTTTGTCGCAGAGGTCTTGTGAGGTAGGGATGTCGGTAGACTCGCTGGTGGGTTGGGCAAACTCCTTGATGATGCTGAAGAGTTCCTTGCTGTTGTGTGCGTGGGTGGAGATTCTGTCTTCAATCGCTTTTTTCCTCGTTTCTCTGAGTTGATGGTGAGCGTTGGTGGTGGCTCTGAAGTTGTTGTGGGCTTCTGTGGATATGGTGTTTCTCCAGGCCTTTTCGAGGCGGCGGCATGTGCGCCTGGACTCTCGAAGTTCGGTGGTAAACCATCTGGCTTTCTTGGCACAGGTATTGTTGTTTTTCTTGAGGGGGGCTATGGTGTTGGTGCTGTCCGAGATCCATCTATGCAGGGTTTGGGCTGCGGTGTTGGGGTCGTCGTTTTCCGCGATGGTTGGGGTGGAGTTGTTGAGTGAGGAGATGAGCTGGTCGTCGGTGATTTTGGTCCAGTTTCTTTGTGGAAGCAGGTGCTGGTGTCTGTGGATGGTGGGTGTTCTGAAGGTGAAGTGGACGCAACGATGGTCGGTCCATGGTGTGGCTGAAGGTGATGGAGTTTCCTGTAGTGAAGAGGGGGTCGAGGGTGTGTCCTGCTGAGTGCGTGGGCTCGGTCACGATCTGGCAGAGTCCAATGTTGTGGAGGTTGTCCAGGAGGCATGTGGTGTTGGGGTCCAGTTGATTGTAGAGGTGGAAGTTGAGGTCTCCCAGCAGGGTGTAGTTGGTGGATGCGATGGGCTGCGGGGAGATAATGTCCATGATTGAGTTGGCGAAGGGTCCGCGGGGTCCAGGGGGTCGGTAGATGAGGGTTCCTCAGAGGTGGGCAGTGGGGCTGGCCAGTATCTTGAAGTGAAGGTGTTCCATCAGTTCTGTGGACTCGTCAGGGAGTGTGCTCAGGCGGAGGCTGCATCTGTGTTTGAATTACTTACTCAGTGCTGCGTGAGGCAGGAAGGAGCTCTGTGGCTGCCCTAACGGTAAATCGGCAAGCAGCAAGGTAAGTGAGACTGATGGCAAGTAAGTGACGGTGAAGAAGTGTGAATGAGTAATATTAGTGAGGGAATGTAAGTTAGAACATGATCTGCTTGCGTGACTGCTTGCCCTTACCATACTGAAAGTAATTCATTAAATATTTACAGGTCCACCCTTTGTCAAATACTGGTGCTGACATACTGGAGGTAATGCTGGCAGTGGCATACTACAGATAATTAGATGCCCTAGCAAAATGCAGGTGCAGGCATACTGGAGGTAGTTCTTAGCATAACTAGTATCTGTGGCAAAATCAAGACACTAGTATAATAGAATATAATTCTTGGCGGACTAGGTTCCAAGGAAAAGTGTTGGCCTTGACATACTGGAGGCAACTTTTAGTAATGTAAACTGCTGCCACTTGCTCATTGGAGTTAGTCCTCGGCTTATGGGAGAACAACCATGGTATATGGGAGGGTAGCATCCATTAGAAAATGCCGGGCTTGTTATACTAGTGGTGCTTTTTGACATAATGGTCACCCATGATATATAGATGCCATTAATAGCAAGACTCTGGCATTGGCATATCTTGTGTCCTTTTTGGCTTTAGGAAAAACCCAATGCATAAGGGGCCAGTCTGAATAAAATGTTGGCCTTGTCACAATGGAGTTCTTTTTTGACAGATCGGTGCACCATAGTATCTTTTGAAAGACAGATGGGGCTGACTCCTGGTTAATGACTGACTACATTGGTTTGCCACTTAATGCAAGCAGTTTAAGAGAGGTCCTTTTCTGAAACAAAGATGCAGGCAAAAAGAGCGCCTCTGAATTCTCTGGAAGGCTTTGTCCGTGATAACGCATTCCTGAAGCTGGGGATTTTAGTCTCTTGGCTCTGGGATGAGCATGTATTTGTATATATTCGAAGAGCATTCTCAAGAGCCACGTACTGTTGTGTTTTGCAAATGTGTACATGCTTTTATATAGAAGCATTGTCAGTAATGCATGCTGAGCTTACAGCTCAATGTATTTCCTTAGCGTGCTTGCCCTAATAGTAAAAGCTTTGTGTTAGTGACCTCTAGATACAGTCTTAAACATCCTATATACTCTGTTTGCATATTCTGACTTGGCATCAGTCTTTTATTCTCACACCCATACAGTGGCACTGTAAACTGGTTGTCTTTGACCCAAAAAAACGTTGTGGGCCTCAAGTAATGAGAATTTCACACTCTCTTGTTTAACATCCTTCTCGCTCCTAATAAATGTGTTGCACCAGGCAACAAATTCCTCTTTGGCTACCTGTGGCGCTCTGTTAAATATAATAAATATGAAAATTTGCATTTGTTCTCAATTTTTTTTATTTTTTTGCTCATTTTGCTCAATTTTTTGCCAGCTGGTACACTTGAGCTATAATGATGCCTATTTCAGCTATTTGCAATAATGAGTTACGTGGATTGTGTTATTTCAACAAATGTATTTGTTTTTTTGACAGTGCAGTGCCCAGATGAAATAAATTCTGATTGCAACCAGAGCCATCCACTTCCAACACAATACACTTGGATAGATAATGCATGATTTGCATGATACTAAATACCTCTATAAAGCAATAAGGCTTAAGAAAACTATATAGTTGCCTGGAACACAATAGTTGGATTTCTGGACCCTGACAATAGTGTGTTTAGGGGAATGAATGAATGAATGAAAAAGAAGAGAAAGGCTCCGGCTTGAAAAGTTTCATTCAGTTCTAAGCCGGTGCAGTTGTTGCTCCTCCTGGTAATTTCTCCATGTGCATTACAAGTAGTGGGTGTATAATGTATGTGAAGCCTTACTGTTATGCCTCATTGTTACTAAATTGCAATGCAGCTGCCACTACCGCCTTTGGTAACCAATATTGATCCTATACTATGCGTAGGCTATAGATCCTTGGAGTTTCTAGACTGTGAACCCTTGACAAGAGTCCCGCACCTACAGCTGGAGTGACATTCCCTGTTAATAACGGTCTTGGAGGAGGATGTGCGAAATCTCGACTGTGAATCAATTGGCTACAGCAGGAGAGGCCTAGGTGGAACCTCATTGCATGCTGATGGGTTTATGCTAGTTGATTGTCAATAGCCCAAGGGTTCTGACTGGGGTCTGCTCCTAGTCTCATTCACCAGGGAGATGTGGGGGAGGGTGATGGACCGAGATAGGGGGTATTCAGCGGGTTGCAAGGGAAGAAGAGTGACTGTATGCTACAGTTGTTCCTAATAGGCAGGCGTGGAGGAGGACAAAGAGTTGGGACTTTAATTCCTGTTCATTCATAATTGTCCTATCCATCATAATGTTTACTATCACTATGTTCTATAAAGTGTTTGTTTTTTGTCCTTTTCAAGTTGTTGATGAAGAAAATGTGCAAAGGAATCTGATCCCTGGATTGACTTCTCCTGGATGGGAAAGTTCAAATTCTGATTATCTGTTGGCACTTAGTCTCCAAAATGAGTTTCCTTCCAGTAATAACGTGGACCAAAAGACAGACCGCTGGAGAGAATTCTATTCTAAAGATCGCAGTCCATCCAAGTACCTTCACGAACACACCACCAACAACCTTTACTCAGGCGATCTTTCCATTCCAGTAAATAATATAACTGAACCGAAATGTAAGTAGCCCTGATTTATGCATTCATAATGACCATTTTTAATTCATGCATAATTTCATGCTATGTTTTCTAGAGCTGATTACATGTGGAACTTCCGATATTGTTCTAGTGTTCAGGTAACAATGTCTGCCTGGCTGTCTTTCCTTGAAGTACTGATAGGCAAGGTTTTTGAATTGAGGTTGCGTTGCATTTCCAACAGACAGTAACTGCAGTGGGACAGTATTCTTAACCTAATTATAAATGCTCCCCACAATCATTTGACACCCAAGCCTACTTTCACTTTCCGGAAATGTTAATATTTGGTCTAAGGAGAAGAAAGGACAAAACAATGTCAGGGACGAGCATTACTGAGACTTTACTGTGCTGGGTAATCTCCCCTTGATCTCTAGCAGGGGTCTCCAGCTTTTTCTGTAGTGAGAGCTACTTTTGATCAGTGACAATCATTGTGAGCTACTGTAGGCTGAGCAACTCTTGCATTGTTACCGGACGTCCCCACGCCCAGCTTAATTAACTTTAAGCCTAATGTCCATGAAGCCAGATGCTATTCGTTGAACAGAATACTTTGACTAGGGGCACTATCACATGTGTGTTAGGGAGAACGTGGTCTTTGGGGATATATGAACATGTATGCTTATGAGTGTGATATGTGTACGGGTGACTGAGCGACTATGGCACAGGACATACCTTTCGCTTATGTGGCCCCGTTACATATATAACCCAATTGGGTGATATTTAAAGTGCAGGAAATGTTCTTCAAACATGTTCAGAATCTGGAAAATTTTTATACATTTTAAATTTCTCCAAAGAAAGTAATGACTGTATTTTTCACTTATAAATATGGCACTGTATCGAGAAAATTAAACCGAAGTTGGCTTTGTTTCTATGCATTCCATAAAACTCTTCATTTACGTCTTCTCTAATTTCCAAGTGTCACATTTACAAACACAAAGCATCTTGCTCTTAGTGGCCTAGAGACCGTGGCGTAGCTAGAGTTTCGGGCGCCCGGGGGCTATCCCTCAGATTGCCGCCCATGGCATGTAGCGGGGGTGGGGCGGATGCTAGATAAAAAGAACCGCTAACACTTGAAAAAGGTCCAAGAGACATGTGGCATCACCGCTAATAGTTACATTAATCATGCAAGTTACATGCACATACATGACCAGGGCCAAGGCTACACAGGTGAATACACCGGCAGTACAAAGACATACAATTGATGGACGGATTGCAGAACAGATCAAAACATTCACCCCCAGTCAAGAGATCTAAGTTAAATCCATCATTCTTTTGCTCACCATGCAACCCCAGTTTAGACTTGGTCATACGCAAATCAGGACTGATTTGCATATGGCCGGGTGTAAACTGGAATGGCACAAGGAGCAAAAAAACGAAGGCTTTAGGCCCAGATCTTTGTACTGGGGTGAATGTGTGGCATTGTCTGCATTCTGTCCATCAATTGTTCTATTTGCTATAATAATATAAAAGTACAGAGGTATCAAGGTTGACTTATTAGCAACCTCTCATATATTTAACCAAAAATATGACCAGAGCAGTGGCAATGTGTTGGTCTGAATAGATGTTATTGCACCTTCCTAATTTGAGGCTAGTAATGACTCCTCGAATTTGTTTCTGCTTTTAAGCACTCCTCAGGACTTAGAGTTTTAAAAAGTTCATGATTGTGTTGTATGACTGTCAGATGCTGGCTAACCAACATGATTTCAGATCTGCGCTGTGTTTATTCGCAATAGTGGCTGCGACTCTCTCGGTGATGGCTCACAAATATAACTGGACAGTTTCACATTCATGCACTCTGCATCCCCCTGTCCTGCTTGCTGGACTGATTTCCCATAACTTGCTGTTGGCAAAAAAAACCAAATAGCATGTTTAAATATTCAGGGGTCTTCACAAATAGGGTTAAACCTAACCGTGAAACAGAGAATCCTAACGAAACCAGGTGTGAGAACAATTGCATACATGAAAGTAGACTCGTATAGCCCCAACATCAGACTACAAGTGTCCTCTGTAATACCGGTTTGTTTTGTGTTTTGAAAGTTACAGCCTGTAACTGTATGCACACAAATATCAGAAGGGAGTAGTCCTTTAAAATCTAAAATATATTGATATATGCAGAAGTCAATCAGTGAATAAAAGTTGATACAAGCATGAGTGTACATCATTAAAAGTTGCAAGGATCAGATGCCTTTAAAGTACAACTGTTGGGCTCAAAACAGAGATATTAGGATTACGTGCATTAAGAAAACGATGGACCGTAGGCACAAAAATCTGGTCTTATTTATTACACCAAGGAGCTTAGGGGATTACAGGAACAGGTCGTCCCCCCCTCTCCATGTACTAGCAACAACACAGGACATGTTCCTTGTGGTGGTAAGATTGTACCTAGTCAAACTCTCCTATGTTCACATTAGGATAGGACCATAGCCCACCGTTCTGACTGATAGTTTTCTAGACCAGGTTCACCACTTTCAGAATGTTCATTAAAAGAGAGAGCGCTGTTCACCCGTTCACCTCTATCTTAATCTCCCTCCCCTGCCAACAGACGAGTGAAGAGAATGAAAAAAGGGTTACGACCAGAAAAAAGTGAGGAAAAGAGTGGTATCGCCTCACGGGAGTAACACCATGGAGGCTTTGCAGGAAGGTACTCGCCTGCCGCCTAGGTTCTCATCATTAGCGTACACCACTCAAACAGAAATCGTGGGGTGAAAAGAAGAAAAGAATGGTGAAGGTGCTAGGGCAGCAGTGCCTGCATGTGCACCACGGTTGGTACACTGCAAGACTGGACCCAACAGTGCAGAGAAGAGTGACACCAGTAGTGCCACTCTGCTCTAGTGAGGTTAAAAATTAGCTAGTACTCGCTGGCCCTCTCTACTTTATTCTTGGCTGCGAGTCTGCTCGTATTTAAAACGCCGACATGTTTCGTTGCCAATTGAAAAGACTAAAGGCAACTTCTTCAGGGATTAGGTCTGTCACTCCACCCTGCACCCATTCACTGGTGTTCAATTTCACCTGCTGTGGAAGGCATACCTATACCTCCTTTATGGTGATGTCTGTATCACTTGTTGTAAATACTGTTCCCGAGAACTGCTCCAGTCAGTCTCGGAAAGAAGTTAGAACCGGGCGTTGTCTCGGCAGCCAAAAATCTGATCACAAAGTACTGGCTGCATATTGCGACCAGTTAAATACTATACTTCTGCCAAAGACGGTAAATGTGGACCCTGCAAGCCTGATTTTAAATGGATCTCATTCGCACACCTGGGACGAGTGATGGAGGATCCGTCAGTAAGCAAGATCTTGACGGGCTGTTAATAAGGGCAGCGTATCTGGGGCCTCTTCCCATAAAAACTAGCCCACACAGCCCCAGCACTGCGTCTCAATGTGGTCATGAGTTCCTACGGGTTGACCTACTTGTAACTTGCCCTCTACTAGATTATGTAGTAGCGCAAAGCATTTCGATCTGTCTTTACAATAAAGATGTATTCTCTGTGCTGCTGGGTACTTTGTGAGGTAGTTGGCAGGAGTTAGGGACCTTGACATGCCATCTCTCTGGGCTCTTTGTGTTACCCGTTGCGCTGAAGTGGGTATCAGCTGACAACCAGCACAGCATGAAACAAAACATAGATATGTACGAAAAAAGACATCTCCTCTGCAAAGTTCTTGTACCTAAGACATAACATGGGGAGAAACAAAACACTGTGGCGCAAAACTTATTATTAAAAATACAAATATATATACATCCCTGCATCCAGAATTTATGACCATTACACAAACTTTATATTCTAAGAAAGTCTAAATTTCTTTCTGCATACATATTTAATTTTTTATTCTTTAACGTTCTCCACTATAAAGAATGCATATCAAACGGACTACACTGTCCTGCGTTGTTCTGTCCTGCCTGTAACAGGATGTTGACCAACTGTGCGGCTTTGCTCCTGGTGCAAAGCCCAGAGTGTGGTTAGCCAGGGGGGGTCAGATCAAAAGATAAAGTTAAACTCCACTAACACTGTTTGCATATGCAAGCGTTCATATCTTTCTTTTTTCTGTTAATATAATAATTCAATCGAAACTGTGTGTTGCACGCTGGGCAGACCCCTACCCATTGTGTTCTGGCCTGTTGCAACTCTCACTAACTGTGGCAATAATTCGAACTCCTGAACCTTTATTACTTCACTGAGAGACCAATCGTGCTCCTCTATCATCGTTCTTCCGTCCACGCTATACGTCTGGATACAGGCTCCGCAACCGTTGCAAACTCATTTCCTCACTTTTCTGGTTTAAGGAGTTATCAGTAGCGCTAGGTGTTTTAGGAGAAGGCAATTCTTGAATTTGCAAATGAAACGCTAGGCCATTAAGGAATGTAATAAACTTTCTAGCCATTCATATTTGGGTTATAGCCTGCTGGAGGCAAGAGTATTTCCTACAAGACCCAAGAGTACAGCTCGCTGGAAATAAAATGAAACAAATCAGAAGGGCATTATATTTGTAATGCTTATTTTGGTCCCTTATGTTATATTTTACCAACGCCACTGATCTAGTAGAGTATTGGCTGTTGAGGCCATTGAAGAGACATGAATCGAAATTTGCCTAGCATTTGTAACGGTAAGTTTCAATTCTATTAAGGACACGGAGGCGAGGATTATGCTTTTCTTTCTTCGCATTTATTACAAATTAGAAAACACAGCAGCCTTAGAAAAGCTCATAATGCAGAGAAATGCTTCAAAACCAACAATAAAGCATTTTTTGTTATATAACTCAAGAAAAACAATGTCTCTGGGACTACAACTCCCATTACAACAATATAACAGTCCGAAACAGAGTCCTTCCTCTATGTCCACAATCCATAGATAGGCAGTCCTTTCTCCCTGTTCCTCCTCTTTCTTCGCGCAAGTTACGCCATCAGTTCATTGGTCTGGCTTGGAACCATCATTTCCTAACAGAAGAAACAGAACTGCGTCAGCGTCGTAACGGACAATTCAGGATTTCACAATTGAGTCAACTATGCAAGGTTTCAGATTTAACCATGATGGAAAATTTCAAAACCTGATTACTTACTGCCATACGGGGGGGTGTCGCTTGACGATATACTGGGTGGGATAATCCTCGCCTCCGTGTCCTTAATAGAATTGAAACTTACCGTTACAAATGCTAGGCAAATTTCGATTCTATGGCAGGACCGGAGGCTCAGATTATGCTAGTTCAAAGCTTACTTACCACCAAGCTTGCAATATCCACCACCGGCTTAAAGTAAAACCTCTTAAAGGTGGAATCGGAGGACCAGTCCGCGGCCCGCATCAAATCCTCTAAACGAGCTCCTGCAGAGAAAGCCTTAGAGGCCATGGCCCCTCTGGCAGAGTGAGCTCCGAAACGTTTAGTATCAATACCTGCCTCTTGCATGACCCAACGCACCCACCTGGCTATGGTGGGGGAAGAGACCGCATGGTGTGGTTTACGCAAGGCAATTAACAATTGTCTCTCGCCCGGAGGGCGAATGTCCCAAGTCATATCTTCATAAGCTTTCAGACACTGAACAACACATAGCTTCGGGACATCCATGAAAGCCGGGTACGAAATCGTTCTAGAAGCCGACTTTGTGCGGCGACCAATTGTGAATGTGACACCATCTGGTGAGAACACTCGTGCTGAGACATCTAGAGCACGCACATCCGACACTCTCCGGCAGGACACCAAGCACAGCAACATAGCCAGTTTCGCCGAGAGTTCCTTGACCGATAGGTACCTGTTAGGTTGCCAGGACAAAAAGAGATTCAAAACCAAATTGACGTCCCAAAGGACTGAGTACCGGGGCTCTGGTGGCAACGCTAGTCGGACGCCCCGCAAAAGCCGGCATACGAAAGGGTGTACTCCGATCGGAGCACCGTCAACTGGGTGATGCGCCGCCGATATAGCGGAACGCACAGCATTAATCGTGCGGTAGGCAAAACCACCCACGGCCAATTCCGTCAAATAATTCAGCACCGGTACGAGTCCTGCGACCAAGGGATCCAAACTCCGTCGAAGACACCAACGCACCCACTTAGACCAAGCGGATTTGTAGCGCTTTGACGTACTGGCAGCCCAGGCCTTGGATAACAGACCTTCAGCTGCTCTCGAAAGGCCCGGGAGCGACCAACGTCTCCTGAAAGCCTCCATGCCATGAGGCGGAGAGAGCCGTGAACGATGAGAGGATGAGGATCCCGATCCGGGTTGAGGAGCAGGTGAGGAGACCGGGGGAGTAGGATTGGAGAATCCCAGGAAAGTTCCAGAAGAACTGGAAACCAGACTTGGTACCTCCAGAGCGGCGTCACCAACACCAGCTCCACTTCCTGCCGGCGAACCGGCGCCGCCGTTCGCATCACCATCGAAAAAGGTGGAAACGCAAAGGGCTTCTCCTTGCTCCAGTCCTGGAGAAACGCATCCGTGGCCTCTGCCAGCGGATCCGGCCTCCAACTGAAGAATCTCGGGAGTTGGTGATCCAAGCGGGACGCAAACAGGTCCAGTGAGAAAGGACCCCACAGCCCGTTGAGCCAGCGAAAGACCTGGACATCCAACATCCACAGACTGGAATCTCGAAGGTACCTGGAGTGCCAGTCTGCCACCTGGTTGGCCTGACCCGGCAGGTACTCCGCCGTCACCGATACGTGATGATCTAGGCAGTAATCCCAGAACTGCTTTGCCAAATTCGCCAGTGCACGGGACCTCGCGCCCCCCAGGTGGTTCACGTACCGCACTGCCGAAACATTGTCCATTTTCAATAGTACGCACGACTTCACTGAGTCCCTGGTCCAGCAGCGTACTGCAAAGGAACCCGCCAGAAGCTCCAGACAGTTGATATGCAACTTCTGTTCCTCCAAGGACCAAGTGCCGCCTGTTGAAAAATCCCCACAGCGCGCTCCCCAACCGACTCTGCTGGCATCGGATTCGATGACGAGGTCCGGGGAAGATCTGAAAATTGCCCGACCATTCCAGGCTTCCATGTGGGTAAGCCACCACAACATTTCCTCCTTGACCTCCTCCGATAGGGGAACCATTTGGTCGTAGGACACGCCTCTGCGTAGATGATAAGCTTTGAGGCGCTGGAGGGCCCTGTAGTGCAGAGGGCCCGGAAAGATGGCCTGAATCGAGGACGACAGCAGGCCCACCACTCTGGCAACTTGACGCAACGACGTGTGAGACCTCGCAATTGTCTGTCGCAAGACGTGCTTGATCTTGGACATCTTCCGGGGCGGAAGACTCAGGGAAGCATCGACGGAGTCTATGACAAACCCCAAAAATTCTATTCTCTGAGAGGGAACGAGAACCGACTTGTCTCCATTGATGACGAAACCGAGCTCTTGGAGTAGGTCGACCGTCCGGTCCAGCTGAGAAAGCAAGCTTTGTGGACATTGCGCCATCAGTAAAATGTCGTCTAGATAGACAATTAGACGAATTCCCTGCGCTCGCAAGAACTCCACCACGGGATGTAACACTTTGGTGAAACACCACGGGGCCGAGGATAGACCGAACGGAAGAGCCGTGAATTCGAACACCTGTTCCCGCCAAAGGAACTGGAGGAAGCGACGATGAGGAGGGTAGATTGGAACCACAAGATAAGCATCCTTGAGATCCAACCGTACAAACCAATCCCGTGGAAGGAGGATATCTCGAAGGAGATGAATTCCCTCCATTTTGAAATGATGATAGACCAACCACCCATTGAATTCTTTGAGGTTGATCACCGGCCGACGACCTCCACCGGGTTTGTCCACTAGGAAAAGATTGCTGAGGAAGCCCAACGGGTGCCGAGTTGATTGGCGAACGGCCCTTTTGCGGAGAAGTTCCGCGACCTCTTCGTCTATCAACTGGGCATCGGCCACTGAAAAGATTATAGGGCGCGGGGCGCATTCCTGAAAAGGTTGATCGTAGAATTCGATATGAAACCCGCGGATAGTTTGGAGCACCCAAGCATCTGCCGTAAGTTCCACCCACGCCCTCCGAAAGGTTGCTAGGCGACCGCCAATCTGAACCTGCTCTGCGGGGATAACACTCACCGTGTGTGTTGGAAGCGTTGGAGTTCTTTCTGAAGCCTCGACCTCCGAAACGCTGCCCTCTTGTAGGATAGAAGGAGTTGAAGTTGGCTGAGGTGTTGTACTGACCTCGCCCGGAGCCTTGCCCTCTGTTGCCGGCATTCTGCCCGCCACGGCCGGTCCCGCGGCCCCTACCGCGACCGGCCCCTTGAGAGAAACGCTGCTGGAACACGCGTTTGATACTGGACTGAGCTCTGTCAAGGGACGTGAAGGTAGACACGAACTTCCCTAACTCTTGATGAACGGTTCTCCGAAGAGACCACCTTGGGCAACCGCTCCTGCCTCTGAAGAGGCCAAGTCTCCTAACTTAGGATCTAGCTTAATTAGGAAGGACCTCCGCCGTTCGGTGGAGAGGGCGCAGTTGGCATTGCCCAAGAAAACAATCACCCTCTGCGCCCAATTCGACAGGACGTCTGGGTCGATGGCGGAGCCAGTAACTTTAGCCTCCTCCGCCATGTCAAGGATCTTAGTAATGGGCCCTACTGCGTCGAGCATTTTGTCTTGGCATGACCGCCAGGATCTGTCAATGCCCCTACGCGGATCCTTCATAAACTTTGCCAGAAACGTTGCCATCTTTGCGTCTAAATCCGGTGTCATGGCAACTTTTCCTTCCAAGGTGGGCCTAGGACATTCCCCACGGAGACATCCCCTGGCTTCCTGCTCCAGAGGTTTGCGCAACCGACTAGCCACGAACTTTGCCACCTTGTCGCCCGGGGCCCAGGCTGCGGACCGCGGATGCATTATTTCATCCGGGTCCAGCATACCTGAGCTGTCCCGCGGTAACTCAGTGGCCGAGCTCGAAGGTCGCCAGGAACGCACCGATTCCTCGTCCCCGTCCGAATCCTGGGAGTCCCTCGGAGACGAAGGGGCAGTCCCAGTAGCCACCACCGAGGCGGGGGCCGCAGGCTGGTCAGGTGGGGACTCGGTCGCCTTAGCCAAGAATGCGTCACGCAGACGTTCAAAGGCACCCTTGTCCACCCCCTGAGCACCCTCCGACAACCCCCCTTTGCAGGGTTTCTTAGGAGCAGGGGGGCCCTCACCTGATGAACCTGGGAGGGCATAAGGGATTCCCGACTGCGCCTGCGCTAACTTGGCGCACTCCTCAACTATGCGCGCCGAAAGACTCTCCTCCATAGGGGTTACTACCTCTGTTACGCAGCGGTAGATGGAGCTGTCAACTGCTTGATAGAATTCCTCATCCTGCAGATAGGACTGAGAATCACCCCCATAATAGTCGTCCTCCATGCTGTACACAGGAAGCTTTAGGGGGTTCACACTCTACCCAATAGCTTGGGTGTCACTGAGAATTTAGGGCAGACCGGAGGGCTGCAGCAGTTTTGGTTGCCAGGGACTGGCAAAATTAGGGTGCACTCACAACCCCCAGCGCGCAGACCCACCCCAGGGGGACCAGGTCAACTGCCTCACCGCGCGCTGCCACACCAGTTAAACACGAGTGCCAAAACCTGCCAAGTCGGCGTCAACGCGGTAGAACACCGCAGTACAGACCCCCACCGGGGCGTTCACATATGGGGCAAGAAGGTACAGACCCGGTATACGGGCGTTTAATGAGGCAGAGTAGAGGGCTCGGCTCCGCGGCGGTTGGTCTCCTCAGCGCGGCTCCCCTGTGAGGAGAAACTCGCGCTGGAGACCAACGAGACGCGGCCGCGCCCCCTAGCGGTCGACTGCGCACCGCAACACACACACCGGGAACAGTCGCGAAGGAAGCGAAACGGCGCTTCCGCGACTTAAATGGGGCTCTGAAAAGAAAGAGAACAACAGAGACCCATAGCCCCAATAAAAACTAACATTACAGTGCCTAAATACTGTACGAAATTCCCTTAACAACAACAACTGTGAGAGGGAAAGCAAAAACACTTAACTGGCTGCGGAAGCAGCGAAGAAAGAGGAGGAACAGGGAGAAAGGACTGCCTATCTATGGATTGTGGACATAGAGGAAGGACTCTGTTTCGGACTGTTATATTGTTGTAATGGGAGTTGTAGTCCCAGAGACATTGTTTTTCTTGAGTTATATAACAAAAAATGCTTTATTGTTGGTTTTGAAGCATTTCTCTGCATTATGAGCTTTTCTAAGGCTGCTGTGTTTTCTAATTTGTAATAAATGCGAAGAAAGAAAAGCATAATCTGAGCCTCCGGTCCTGCCATAGAATCCTCCTCAGTTCTATCATCTTGCACCGGGAGCCCAAGAATGGGGGCCATCGCAAAATCTTAAATTGTACATCAGTTAATTTATCTAAATGTTCTGCATATTCATTTGCTCATGTGCTATCGAGCGTATG
Organism: Lissotriton vulgaris; assembly: GCF_964263255.1. Taxonomy (NCBI): domain Eukaryota; kingdom Metazoa; phylum Chordata; class Amphibia; order Caudata; family Salamandridae; genus Lissotriton; species Lissotriton vulgaris. Next base: position 174,551,745 of record NC_141699.1, read on the forward strand.
TTCTAAGTTTTTTTTATCTCATTCTCGCCCCCATTATTACTTCTATCCTCTTATAATAATACCTTTACAAATGTTTTACCTTCGCCTTTCTCTTTTTGTTATCAGCCATCTCCAAAAGAATGTTATTAAGGGCAGGGGTTCTTATTCGTTGGTGATAAGGATCCTCAAATCTGAGGCCAGGGAAGGCTAGTTGTCACGCAGGTGGGAACTTTTTCACCTTCTTGTGAGCACTTATTAATACGATCGTATAGTGCCTGATGTGCGCTTCCCAAGTCCCCATGAGTAGTCTTAAACATATTGTACAGTGCACCCTCATGCATAAAAAGCTGAAAGCCACTTGTGGCAAGCTCCTTATCTGCTAATTCAGAATATACATTTCCTACATTCAGTTCTGGCACTCTTGCATAGGGCGCCCCCCCCCCTAACTACGCCAGTGCCTAGAGACAAGGTGCCGTATTTATAACAGAAAAATGCATTTATTTAAATGGGAGGAATTGTAACTAAATAAACATGCTTCATAAAACATTAAGACCTATTTGGCTTAATTGAAAGTGGAGAAATACATTAATACTTAATGTTTCATAGAAAACTCTTTAAATTTCTCCCATTTAAAAACTAGACTATTTTTAGTTTTAAAAAATGCACTGTGCCAACTGGCCATGGGAAGCCAAAAGCATGCTGCTTGTAAATGCAACACTTGAAATTTGGAGAAATTTAAAATGAAAGTTAATGATTAAAGTAACATTTTATTTTGGCTTTCTCCCATTCAAAAGCATTCATTAACATCATTTTTATCTCTCACTTCACTACTGGGTAAAAAAGGGCTTTTATTTACGAGTTAAATACTTCAGTGCTTCCGTTCTTCCCCTCTGTGACCCAGCCTGGCCCATAATCTGACTGAGCACTGTTCATTATTGGGCTCTGCTATCTTCAGCCTGCTGATAATAATGTAAAGTAAACCCAGCTTGCCCTTAACCTTAAAAGAAACATTTGATCCTTGTGCTTATTTAAAAATGAACTCAAGGCTGCTAGCTGCTTTGAAGGTGCCTGGGAGCTCCTGATCGACTGGTTAGAGATCCCTGGTCTTTAGCATCGAAAAAAGAAGTTCTGGGGCGTCAGAGTTGTGGTGAGGGGAATATTTCTTTCTTTGGAATTGGCAGTTCTGCTTTATGAACTGCTGTTGACTATGTGGCCTAGACATGGCAGCAAGTATGCATTTAAACATTTTTTTCTGTTAGTCAGAGAGCTGGGATATTGAGAGCTTTATTCATTATAAAACGCTAAAAAAAATGGTTTTGTGTAGTTCTTTATAATGCCCTTATGGCATTTCTAAGAATTGTATATATCAGGTGCTACTATTACCGGGGCGTGGCTAAGGCGCTGATGTAGGTGGAAGCGGGACTCCGGAGCTCCTCCGTGCCCGCCTCGCACCACCACATATCCTGCACCCCGACTCACATCCCGACCCCTCAAAAGTGCCCAGGAGGGCATCGGGGGCACGCAGGGTGATTCTGGAGGACTGGGGGCTCCTGGGGACCTGTAACTACCCCCGCTGGACTCTGAGAGACGAGCGCGGCACCCGGAGAAGAGAGCGCCCAAAATGGCGGCCGCCGTCCTGCTCTGACGCGCCTGGCGGTGGAGTTTGGGAGGCGAAGAGGAGCCCCCTAACGTTGTGGCGGCTGACCGCTGGCCGGCGGGGACCTCCGGAGAGCGGGCAGAGGTGAGGGGAACTGGCTGGCACCCTCGCAGGTGGATCCGGAGGACTGGAGACGACCGCCCTGCCTGACCCTAAAATGGCGCCGACGGAGACCCAGTGACCGCCTTGGCGGCCGACTGCGGAGCTGCTGGAGCCCGTGGAGCGCTGGATCTGCGTGAGGCACCCGACCCGCCCTCCTAGTGGTGGTATTGCCGGGGAGCCTGCACAACAGGTGGTTGGGGGGCGCACGAGTGCAGAGGACGACGGGGAGAGCGGGGGTTGAGGGGCTGGCTACCCTCCCCCACGAAGCACTGACGTTGCAGGCTGGAAGAGGCGCCTACCTGGCCTCGGCGACCGTCCACGGAGCCGCGGGGACCGCGTGGAGAACTGGGTCTGCGGGGAGCACCTGTCCCGCCCTCCTGGTGGTGGAATTGCCAGGGAGCCTGCGCCACTGGTGGTTGGCGGCACACGAGCAAAGAGGACGACGAGGGGTGCAGGGGATGCGGTGCTGGCTCCCCACCCCCACGAGGCACTGAATTTCCGGGCGGGAAGAGGCGCCTACCTGGCCGGGGACGCCCGAGTACAGCGGGCCACATCGAGACTGGTGCTCATAGGTGCACACCCTGCCTGAGCCTTCTAAGCGCCCGGACCCGGGGCACTGGTGCCCCACGACCCTGGTGAAGAGAGACCTGGCCCTTGGACAGCTCCACGAACTGGACCCCACGAGGCGCGGGCCCAGAGGTCGGAGGGAACGACAGACCTGAGGCGGACCAAGGGCGGAGAGCGGGAACATCGGCGACCACCGCAGGGGCACTTGACGGTCGCTGCCCGCCAGGATGGTACGTTGCAGCAGGAAGAAAGGCTTCGAGGCCCTGAGGCTGGACGACCCGGGGCACCTCGTCGACGACATCCCGCCGGGGGAGGGGGCCGGGAGCTCGTCCCGCCCGCGGGATCCCTCCCTGGGGGACATAATGCAGGCGATTGTGGCGTCGCGGGAGGCTCTTGAGAAGCGCATAGACACCATTGGATCGGACCTGACCCTGCTGAAGGACGACCACAGGAAGCTGCAGGAGCGGGTGGCGACCTCCGAGGTTACCCTGAAAAGTTTGCCAGGGGACGTGGCCGAGCTAAAAACGACACTGGCGGAAATGGCACAGAAGGTACGGGTGCTAGAGCTCCGAGCTGAGGACAGTGAAGGGCGCTCTCGGCGCAATAACCTCCGCCTCGTGGGGGTCCCTGAAAACACGGAGGGGCGAGACGCGGTCACCTACCTGGAGGGCTGGCTACGATCTGAGGTGGCCCCGTAGGGACTCTCGCCGTTCTTTGCCATTGAACGCGCACACAGGGTCCCTGCGCGTCCCCCCAAGCCGGGGTGCCTCCGCGCCCGATTGTACTGCGGCTCCTGCACTTCAGGGACAGAGACCATATACTGCGGAGGGTGAGGGACATCCCGGACCCGAGAATCGACAACAGCAGGGTCCTGGTCTTTCCGGACTTCACCAGAGATGTGCAAAAGCAGCGGGCCTCCTTCCTGGCGGTCAAGCGGAAATTGAGATCGCTGCAACTGCCCTACGCTATGCTGTTCCCGGCGCGGCTGCGGGTGGTCGATGGGGAGCGCACCCACTTTTTCCTGACGCCGCAGGAAGCTTGGAGCTGGTTGGACGCGAGGGGGGAGCCGGGCACAGGCCCCATGCCACGGACCCCTCCCAGGAGACACTCCACGGAAGCGACGCTGACGCGACGATCTGGTTCCCCATCGGGCTGGCAGCAGGAGCGAGCCAAGGCGGTGCAAGCAGTGGCGGCCATCAGCCAGGGGGACGCCAGCCCCTCCAGCAGCGCTTCGGAGCAGTCGAAGGCCAGTACTCCCAGCCCTGGCTCCAGCAGTGGGCACGAACTTTCAGAGACGGACCTGCCGGTGGTGACTCCCCAGACAGCGGATGGTATCCTTGGCTGAGACGGTTCGTGAGACATTGGCCACACGAGTAAGGTACTGGGGTACGCAGGCGGGGCGCTTCTGGACGCTATGCAGTGGGGTGCGGATGCCCCCCGGGACTTATTACTGAACCTTGGGGACGGGGAGAGTCGGGGGTCCTCTCCTGATTGTTGTTAGGGGAGGTGGGGCGGGGGCGGGGGGCTTCGGGCCTGTCTGGGGCCGGCATCGCTGCCACTCCAGCCCTATTTTGTAGTGATACGCTTTTGACACTTGAGTTTGGATGGGGTTTCCACGTTGGTTGTCTGTCCGGGGGTGTGGGAGGTGGGGTAGTTTGATTGTGCAAGTTGGGGGGGGGACGGGGGTGGGGCCTAGGCGTGCTGGGGGGGTTGCCGAGAGAGTGGATGGGGCTTGGCGGACTCTACCATGGGATCCGACTTAGGCTACAAATGTCTCACATGGAACGTAAGGGGGATGCACTCGATGCATAGGCGTCATAAGATCCACTCCTATCTGGTCAGACGGGGCATACACATCGCCTTCCTTCAGGAAACTCATCTGCTGGATAAAGAAGGGAGGGCACTGCAGCGGCGCTGGAGGGGGCAGGTCTTTCACACTGGTTACTCTGCTTATGCTAGGGGGGTGGCCATCTGGATACGAGCGGGGGTACCCTACCAGTGCACACAACAGGTAATTGACCCAGAGGGGAGATACATAATGGTGCGTGGCAAGCTGGACGGGAGGGACCTTAACCTGGGTTGCTTGCACGCCCCAAATGTGGACCAACCTGCATTCCTCTCACTACTGTCCAAAAAACTAGGTCAGTTCCTGGTGGAGCCCTTGCTCCTGGGCGGCGACTTTAACAGCGTGGCCGACGTTGCTTTGGATAGATCCCACCCCCCCCTTCCGAACGCACCAGCTGGTAGACTTGCACTCGCGCGCTCGGCCTGGCAACGCCAGTGGGGACTGGTCGACTCCTGGAGGGCTAACCACCCGTCGGACAGGGACTACTCATTCTTCTCCGCTCTCCACGAATTACATGTCCGTATTGATGCCTTCCTGTGCTCGCAAGACGTGCACGCGGAAGTGTGCCACAGTGAGTATCTCACGCGCTCGATCTCGGACCACAACCCGCTTCTCGTGCGGCTGCGCTGGTCGCAGATCCGCCCAAGAATTCCGGCTTGGAAACTCCGCCCTGAGGCACTAGACGATCAGCTCTTCCGTACCACGATTGCCTCGGGCATCGAGGCATATTTCCAGGTGAACGCGGGCACGGCGGGTTTGGCCGCGACGGAATGGGACGCCTTTAAATCGGTACTACGGGGCCAGTGCATTGCGACGGCATCGGGAGTGCGGAGAACGCTACTGGAAGAAATTGAGAAAGAGGACGAGACCCTACGGAGGCTGGAGAGGGCGAGGCCTGAGCGGCCGGACACTCACGAGGCCCTGCTGGGGGTGCGGGAGACAGTGGCGGCGACGGTGGAGCGACTCCGATGCTTTGATTACAAGGCCTACCTCACGCGAGCGCATTCGGAGCGCGACAAATCGGGGGCTCTCCTGGCCTGGCTGGCCAACCCGACCCGCCGGAGCTCGGTCATCCTTGAGCTCAGAGACCATGCGGGGCGGCGAGATTTGATCAACAGGGGATTAACGCGTTGTTTTACGACTACTACACAGAGCTCTACCGCAGCAGGGTCCTCCCTTCGGTGGAGGAGTTCCGGGCCTTTCTGGAGGGTCTTGACCTGCCGGAACTGGAAGAGGAGGTCGCGAAACGACTCGGGGACAAGATCGAGGAGAGAGAGGTGCGGGTCGCCATCAAGAGCATGGCGAGGAATAAGACGCCGGGCACCGATGGATTCCCTACGGAATTCTATCTCACCTACGCGGATCTCCTAGCGCCCCGGCTGACATGGCTGTACAACGAGTCAAAGCGGCTGGGCTGTCTCCCTGCGACCACGAGAGAGGCGCTGATTGTCCCCCTACTGAAGCCGGGTAAGCAGCCATGGGACAGATGGGCGTACCGCCCACTGTCCATGCTCAACCTGGACTACAAGATTCTGAGCAAGATCTTGGCGACGCGTTTGCTCCCTCACATGCCCATGCTGGTACATGCGGACCAATCGGGTTTCATCCCGGCCCGCAATACGGCGCTTAATGTGCGGCGACTCCTGCATATACTAGAGGCCGACACCTATGACGGCGACGAGGCAGTGGTGTTTGCTGTCGACATAGAGAAGGCCTTCGACAGCCGGAAATGGCCTTATCTCTTCCATGTTCTACGAGCGCTGGGCCTTGGCGAAGGCTTCGTAGATTGGACGAGGCTGCTCTATACGAACGCGAGGGTCAGGACAGGGAGGGTTATCTCTGAGATGTGCGGGGTGGGCAGGGGCACCCGTCAGGGTTGCCCTCTTTCCCCCTTGCTGTTTGCCTTGGCCGTCGAGCCCCTTGCGGCGCGGGCCCGGCTGGGCCGGGCGTATCGGGGCCTGGACGTCTATGGCCAAGTACACCACATCGCACTATACGCAGATGATCTGCTGATGTTCCTGGCGGACTCGGCGGACTCCCTGCGTGGAGCTAAGACTCTCCTGCAATCGCTGAGTAGAATCTCGGGCCTCCGAGTGAACTGGGCGAAGTCCCACCTATTCCCCGCCCGCCCACGGAGAGCATGCCCGCAAACTACGGAGGGCGTGACTTGGGAAGAGAGGAGCCTACGATACCTTGGCACCTCGATCTTCCATGACAGAGCCGATATCCTTGAGGGGAATATCGGTACGGCGATCAGGCACACTAAAGGGAACTTCGACTTTTGGGGCACGCTCCCATTGTCACTCATGGGAAGGGTGGCGCTACTCCAGATGGTAACCCTGCCGCGACTGCTTTACTTCTTCGGGACCCTCCCGATCTGGATCCCGGCGAGCTACTTTCGACGGCTGCGATCGATGGTCATCGGCTTCCTGTGGGGGGCGGGCAGGCGCAGGGTGGCCCATGCCACACTTCTCCGCCCAAGGGCGGACGGAGGTCTAGCAGTGCTGGACTATGAGCTCTACTACTTGGCGGCACAGCTGCAGTGTCTGACACAGTGGGTAGCGCGGGCCAGGAGAGGGGCGGACGGATCGGGAGAGCCGGCGGGTCCGGTCCAGGTGTTGTCCATGATTGTCCTGGGACTTCCGATGGGGGATTTCCACCTCACTCAGGAGTTTGCGACGGCCCGGAAATGCTGGAACAGATATCGCCGGAGATGCGGTATTACGGTTCCGTACGCACCTGAGATCCCACTTAGACTCTGCGGGGCGCTTCCGCACGGGGGCTCGTGGCACGGGCTGGACGGTTGGGATCAGCAGGGGCTGTCATCCATGGGTGATCAGGACCGTTTTGAGCTGGCGGGTGGGGACTTCCTCCTTCATGCGGCTTTAACGGCGGCGATCCGCAAACACTGGGGGGCGGGCATGTCGGAGCCGCCATTGTCCCTGGGCTGTCAGTACGTCGTGATGATGGCGGGGACGGTCAAGGCTGTCACGTGCCTGTCTCGACGCATGGTCTCGGAGTCCACCGCTCCCCTGCTGGCCTTGAAGGCGAAATGGGAAGCCGATTTGGCGACTGAGATCCCTGAGGAGGCCTGGAATGGCATACTGGAGGGGGCCCGGAATGGCACGCGCAACGCAAGGTTCAAGCTGGTGCACTTTTATGTCCTACATAGGGTATACCTGACCCCTGATAAATTACATAAGTACTTCCCGGGACACCCGGCGTCCTGTCCGCGTTGCCCGGCGGATCCCGCCGACTTCCAACACATGTTCTGGTCCTGTCCTGAGCTGGGGCCCTTTTGGAAGGAAGTAGTGGAGGTTCTGAGGGAGGTGACTGAGAGGGACCTGCAACTCACCATGGCACATTGCATACTACACTGGTTCCCACACACATCAAAGAATAAAGTCACTAGCAAGTTTCTGGACTTGAGGCTCCTCCTGGCGAAGCGGGCCATTACGTCCCAATGGAAGGCGTCCCGGGGCCCCGTGGTAGAGCGCTGGAAGGCTGAGCTGCTTAAATGGGCCAGATGTGAGGGTGAGCTTCGCCTGCAGGCCGCGCTCAGGATAGACAATGACATGGCACTGGAGAGAGCCAGGGCGTGGGAGGGGCTGGTCCTAGATCTCACGCTCCTGGATGTGGAAGAGGAGGACTCCCCGGTGCATAGTCCGGCTCCGGCGGGGCACCCGCCTGACGGGGGGACGGCTTAGGCCCACTTTGCTGCTTCACTACCTTTGCGTTCCAATGTGATGATTTACGAATGGTTGCTGATAAATCCTGGTGCCATGCTTCGGATCTGATCTTGGTGGAGGGGTTGAGAGCTCGGTTAGGTGATACTCTGGCACGCCTGGGGGGGTGGGGGGTCCGGGCAGGGGCAGGGGGTGGTCAGGGGGGATCCTAGATGAGGGTGGCGGGGTAGGTGGGGAGGAGGGTGTTACGGGGGAGGGGGGGGGGGGTTTGTTCAAGGAAGGTGTACAATGACTCTTGATTCAAACTGGACTTGGGACATGGGGGAGGGAGTGTTAGGACCCAAAAGCAGCTCTGCCATTTCCCACCCACCTGGTGGCTACAGCCATATACAGAACGCTCCAGCGCAGTTTCTTTGTACCCGTGACTTTGCCGCTCGACCTCCGGGGTGTGAGCTGAATGGCTGTGTGATACAGGGGTGAGGGAGCGGCGCTTTCACTGAGCACCAAGGGGAATGGATTACATATACTGTATGCCTTTCTGACTTTGCTGCAATAAAAAGATAGATAAGGTGCGAGGGGGGGGGGGGGGCGCAGGGTCTGGCCGTGGCATACTGGTACCCTGGACGGCACCTGGCCGTCATGAGTCCCAGTAGGCGTGTGCTCATGACGGCCAGGAGCTGTCCGAACTCCGCCCACTGAATAATTCTCCCGCACAGGTGGGGAATTAATTGCGTTAGTGGAGCGGCAACGTTCGGACGGCTTCCGGCCGTCATGAGCACACGCCTAGTGTGACTCATAACGTCCGGAGTCGTCCTGAGCATGGAAGGTGTTAAAAAAAATATATAATAATAATTTCTAGATAGACCCCACTATGATATTCAGAGCAAGGGTACACACCTTCCATAAATGGCAGTGCAGAGCACTTTGACATGATGAGGAAAGAAGTGTACAGTTCAGATATGTTACCATGCTCTCTAGTCTGCATAGGCATTAATGTTGGATGCAGCAATTAATCTGCACTCTTTATGTGGGATGGGTGCTAACTTTCCCAGTTTCTCAATTGGAGGTTGAAGAATACAGCCATTTGTCCAATTCTCTGGCTAGATGAGTGATCCTGTTAAAAACTGCTTGCTCATTTGTAGAGTTGCTTATAACCGGGCTTCTACTTGCCTTTCTCACAGTTTATTTTGCTGTTGTCCCACTCATAATATGAGAAGTAAATAGAAGCACCTCCAGGCAGGCTTAATTTTAAACTCTGTATTAAAGAAGGGAAGGCCTATACTTTTGTGTGCCTTCATTATTGAATTGTTTATAATTAGTGCTTTGTCGAATGTCTTCAGTGCACTTTGTGAGAAAGACAGTGAGGATTCATTTATTTTAGAATTTGCAAGATCTTCAGCAAAAGACTTGTTATAGTGTTCATATGTAGAAAGCTAGCTCTGTATATACCATACCAAAGTAAGGTATAGTGTGCACAATCTCTAGTGGAACCCCAAAGGTAGGCAGGGGTAAAAGTGGATAATACCTTACTCTCTATTTGTGGTAGTGTGGGTGAGCAGTTATGCTTTACCAGATGGTAGTGAGAAGCATTTATTGTACGCACTCAGTCAAGGAATGAGGTCGCACACTCAAATACTAAACTCAGACCAATTTGTTTGTATAACATTGTCTTAGTTATTTTATTTCTAAAACCAATCCAGGCCTGGTGCAGATGAGTGAAATAATACTTTGCAAGATTTATGCAGTTAATTACAGTTGAATGCAGGTTAAAATGCAGTTGGTTGATTTACAGGTAATATATTTCAACAAGGAGCCAAGAGGGAAAAGGGGGTGAAAACAGGGCAGCCCTCCACTCAAACAATGTCAATAACAAAAACCCTGTACCCCGGACGTCGGATAACACTGTGTTACTTGGCGCTAATAATTAATCACCTGGAGAGAACAAAACTGTCAACTTTCAGTTAAGCATCCCCTCTTAGTTAGTAAGGTATGCTAAATGCGTCACATCCGACAACAAATCTTTCTATAGATAAGGAAATTCCCAAACGTTTTCAACCAGACAGTCACACAGAGACATAAATGATGTCTGCTCCACTGAGACAGTACACCAAACCACACGTACTACCTGTGAAAAAAGTGTGATGAAACCGAATGACACCTCACGGGCGCACACCCTCGGGGCCAACGGCAGATGTTACCAATCTAGGACCCCTTTCTCATCATTGGTAGTCATTCTGATTCAAAAAAGAAGAGTGTCCAAATCAAGCAACTTAGCATGTGAAAAGTAAATAATTAAAGTGCAGGCAAGGAGCACTAGAAATCGCTCCATAGATTCACAAAACAAATGATTAAAATCACCAGGCACACCTGTGACACAAATTGTATTCTTAACTTAGGTGTGTTATGATGAAATAAAAAGGTTGGTAGCTTAGTTTTGCATACCAATACCTACAGCCAACATGTTTCTCTGCCTTCACACCTTCTGGCAGATTTGTCAGGGCTCACCACTTAGTCACTGCACCAATGTTTGACACCATAACTCTGGAACCTCATCCAGCCATGTCATCTCATACCGGCTGGTAGGACAAAAAAAGGCTCTGAATGTAAGCCTGTTTCAATAATTGAAACGCTCCTCCTGGCGATTGTTGCATCAATCATACAGGGTTTAGAACGGCGTGGTAACTCGTCCCAGGATTTACAGGTAAGTCAACAGTCAAAATTACTTTTCAGTTACTTTGTAGATAACTACTGTACACGTTACTGCCTGGATTACGATTTACGTTTTCTTTTGATAATCAGTTTGATATGCCTAGATATCACACTTGGACATTTCCTAGACAAAAGGTAAGTAATTCAGTTTTTACACATATGCAGTTTCTTAAGGTTTTCATACAAACCAACTCTACACTCGGAAGATTTTTCACAGAAAAGCAGTCAGTGCAATCCTATGGGAGGAAATGGAGTTATTGGTTAAAAGGTAAGTACTTGGTTGTGGGAGTTGAGTTTCTGGGGTTAGAACCAGGTTCCACCCAGTTTACACCCAGGGTCGAGGATACTCTTGAAACACCCACAGCGGCACTACGGCGGCCGGGTTCAGAGTGGTGAGGCCCAGTGTTATCCAATGGGGGATAGTGGACCTCCGGTTGAGGGCTTCTCACGAGCAGGCCACAAGGTTGCGGGACCAAGGCTCCTGATATTAAGCTCAGGGCAAATGGGGATTGGATTTAGCACACAAGGTGCACCCACAGTGGCACCGGGCAGATGTGTGAAGTTTTGGCATCGGGTGCCCTGTTTATTTCAATGGGGATTCTCTGGTTGCAACAAACACTGCAGGCTCAGGGACGAAGATCTTGTGGAGGCGACCACTGGTTGGAGATGTAAGCTAGGATGCCTGGGGATGCTGAGTACCGTCGGTTGGGCTACCCAAGGCCTTGGGACATCTGGTGCAGGGGTGTTTTTTGGCGTCCGGTTTTTCTTACCGGCTCCGGTCGCGGTTGGGGGGTATCTTCCAGAAAGGGGCTGCAGGTGTTTGGAGACTTGAAACAGGTCAATGATCACCAGATCCCAGGTCAAGATCGCTGGGGAGACCTCCATGAAGATCCTAATAGAAAGGGAGATTACGTTTTTGATGAAGGGAGATTACGTTTTTGATGAAGTTCTTGGCAAGGCTGCAGATCATAGAGGGAAGAACCTGGAAATGTGTGACACTGGAGAAGTCCTGGGACTAGATGGAGGTTGGCTGCCCTTAAGAAAAAGGTGAGTAGGGACTGGAAGACAGTAAGAAAATGCCACCTGGGGTGACGGGGCAGAACGCAGATCATGGAACTCATTGGAGAAATGAGGTGCTTATGACAAACGAGAAAAGGATTTTATGGGGTGACAGACATTAAGAAAGTTCACGAACGCAGGACCCATTCTCAGCTGATCCAGGCGGGGGAGGGTATGGGCAAATGGGGAGCACGGGAATATGGGGAGCATGGGAGCGTTAGCCATACCTAATAAACTACAAGGATATATATCAGAAGAGACCGGTAGAATGGGTACTATAATGTAACAGTTGTACATGCAGGGGTACAAAATGATGTGAATGAAGGTACATGATCCTGGGGATACTGCCTCAAAATTAAACTAACTCCAGTTTTTTTTTTTTTTTAAATATATTTGGGTGACCGTCACTTTGCAAGTGGTGAAGCCAGATAGTTCAGAGCCTGAGATATAGAAAATTGGAGAGTTTGGAAGGGAAGGTGGGGAGGGGTGACTTAAGGTACGTTTAAGTTGCATACATCACCTCAGGTGCACTAGTTAAGATGCAAGTGGGACGAAAAAGCAATGCATTGCCAGTAGGCTGGAAACATCCAACAGCTAAGTCCAGGTGCTACATATATACCAACCTAAATAGCACAAATGCACACATGGAGATAATATCCTGGAATCTCAATGGACTGGGCAGTAAAGTAAAATAATGAGTTGTAATGCAGTGTCTAAAGAGAGACAGTCCAGATATAGATATGATGCAGGAAACGCCTTCAAAGAAGAAATTGTAGAGCACTTCAGAGAAATTGCTATAAATCATTGTCCCACTCGGGCTATGCATCCGACCGGAGGGGAGTAGGAATATTGGCATGGAAGGTAATGCCATATGTGTCTAGTAAGACATTGGCGGACACACAGGAAACCTACATAGCACAAGCAGGGCAGTGGGATTGAATACTGATTAACTTATGTTCAGGGTACATACCTCTCAAAATGCACTACAAGGACTGTGAAGTCATGATACTGAAGTTGCTGTCGGGAATGCTTATAATGGGAGGTGATGCTAACTTAGTGGTCAATGATGAAATGGACAGGAAACACCTCAGAGAAGGTGGGGGTGGAGGGACTCTTAGCAATGTTGCTTGAGGCTGTGCCTAATTGACATAAAGAGATCTCTTAACCCACTGGACAGACTGAATCCTACTTTTTTATTTTTTTTATTTTTGAAAACCTTTATTCGTGCATTTAGAGAAGTACAAATAGTGGCCTACAACCTTCAGGCCGGCCACAAATATTAAGCACAGGTGCATGCAATATCAAGACGCGACAGCATATCGATAGTAAATAACATATAGTCAGCAGTTACACTGTAAAGCACGTGCCTTCGCGCCTCAGGAGTGATGAAGGTCATTTTTAAAGTTTTCATGGCTACTAGTAGGGACCAACTATTTTGCAATAATGATTAGAATACTAACGAAAGAAAAGGAAAAAGAACAGGGTCCGCGTAGACAGAAGATAGCAACATCAGCAGAGGCATACACAGCACAGCATTTCCGAGGGCGAAACCCACAATAGGTATCATGACGGCCAAAAAATTGCGCAACCAGGATAGTGGACCCGTGGTCCCATCAGCATCCACCGCCACCCGCCCATCAACATCAGCGACACGGACCCAAGACAGAGGAAGAAGAAATAAAATAAGAAGAAAAAACAAGGCACCATAGGAACATCAAAAAATAAAACCCGTCCCCCAACCCCCACCCTATACGCATGCGAGGCTACGGCCTACCCCCCCCCAGCAGCGCACCTGTCGCCCCTTAAACCCGAAATATAGAAGAAAGTAAGAGAGAAAAAGAAAAAGGACACCTTTGATATAGGGAGCAAGAAAGGAGAATCCAGTCTAAAACTCCCACAAAACCTAACCCCGGGGGAGGGCCATTTTGTTCATGTCACGGACTCCACTACCCGCACTAGAGTCACAGCGCAGCAACTACAGCAAGCATATACAAAAGTCATCTTCCCCAATGAGGGAGAGATTCTCAGCCAGGGCCCCCGTGCGCGGCCAGACACTGCAGCAATCCGAGTCCCCTCCAGCCGAACAAAACAGTGCAGGGTCATCTCAGCAACCATTGTCCCCAGATCCCCCGCCCGTGAATACCACCACCCCATTAGGAAGGAGAGAACCAGGTACACCCTCCTCGTTGACCGACCAGGCATGAAGTCAGAAATTAGCCATAGGCAACAATTATCCCCGGTCTCTAGTCCGCAAAGGCTACCACACCAGTAAACCGGGCCAAAAGAGCTGACACATATTCACAGCCTGTTATGGATAAGAACCATTAAAAGCAGCACATATAGAGTCGCAGGATAGCGTCCCGTTAGCAGATTGAGAAGTGCAGCACAAGAGCGGGCAGTTCGGGGGAACACAGTCAAGAGGAGAGTGCAGCAACGTGACGCAAACAGTCCGGCACACCAGGCAATTGTAGTTTCAATGGATGTAGCAAAAGACAGTCCGAGTCAATTCCCACCAGCCAGCTTTTAAGAGTGTTGAACGGATTCCCTTCAGCCCTGGCCAGATCTTGACTGACTCTTCGGAAATGGCCGACAGGGGAGGTCCGGGTCAGACAATGCAGGAAGACAAGATGGCCACCACTGGTGAAGAAGAAGGAGGCAGAGGCAAGATGGGCGCCTCCCGGCACTTTCGATATTGTAGACACACAGGAGAAACACCCCAAGACTCAAAAATCGCTTTTCACACCACCGTCTGAGGAAAGTTCTTCCCAGGGCTGCAGATGTAAAGGGGAACGAGACAGACGAAGGCAGAGTCTGATACACTAACCTTACAGTCGAGAAAGTTGCAATGTTCGACTGGAGGGGAAACATTGTAGCGCCTCTGAGGGTATCGTCCCGTCGCTGAAGGTGAAGAAGGGAGACAGGGAAAGGCAACAACTCTCCGCACAAATTCTGCTCCTCAGAGCCCCCGGATAAAGTCAGCAGGGGCGAGCCAGCACAGTTCTGGTAGCTGGTCGGTCTCCCGGGACTCAGAAGAAGAACATCGTCGAGACGCCCACTTATCCTTTGGAAGGAGGCATAACAGTCATGGCGGAGCTTGGTCAATGCGGCAAGAACGGTCCCGTATGTCGGCTCTGAGGTTAGGGCCTCCAGTCCCGTCTCAGGGGACTGCGTAGGTGTCGCATCCTTCAGGTCTTCGGTGGGCCGGACGGCATAGTCGTGGCACAAGACAGCCCCAGCCCGCACGGGGAAAGTGGCCGCCATCGCTTCCTCCCAGGGGTGTATGCACGAAGAAGGGGCTAGGCACGGTATGAAGATAGCACCAGGCGGGCCGTCGTCGCATACACCGCTCACGGTTCCGGAGCGTCGCACAGGAGATTCCATTGTCAATCCGCCGCGAGAAAATGCAATCGCCGGAGTGACCAGCAGAAGAGAGGCAGTTGTTGGTTCTGCGACCCTCGGCGGAGCGGAGGCAAACGGGGCGCAGGTCCAAGGCTTCGGCGATAATTTCTCCGGTAGTATAGCTCGCAGGAATCCCGGAGGCACACGGGCAGACTCAGCGCGGACACAGCATCACGCCGCCACGGTCAGAATACAGGATATGAGACAGGATTACAGCGCTGGAAGTACAGGCTCGCGGAGCCGAGACTCGGCACGTCCGTTCAGGTCGCCATCTTGGCTCCTCCCTGAATCCTACTTTTAATGGGCGTACAATAACTTCTAATTCATCGACTGCATGTAAACACATGGTATACATATAGGGTGCTTTGAAGAAGAATTGATTCTTGCGGAAGCCATTTCAGATCACTCCCCTCAATGTGGGTACTTTGAGGCAAAGACTTCGGACATAGATAAAGGTAGGCCATAGACCTGTGGTTCCCAAACTGTGCACCGTGGCACCCCTGTGCGCCGTCATGAGTTGCCAGTGGTGCCACGCACGATGTGGGTACCACAGCAGTAGGGTGTGCCATTAGGCGTGTGTAGGCAGTAAAATATTATGTGTCTTTTAAGAATTATTGCTGCCCGCCCTGTTCTGTCGTGCCTCGTGGGGCCTTCTTCACAAGTTACACATAGATAGGACTACACTGCTTGCTAATTAACTCTTTTATTTATTTCGAGAAGTTCAGTTTGAAAGGGACAAGTTATAAATGTGCAGTGGCCCCCACAGTCTCGTCGGGGAAACAGGACAGCATCTGACTTCATGGACACGTAGTATGCTCCTCGCAGAACAAGATAAAGAATTCAAATATAGCTGCAACTTGTAAATGTGAAATACAGCCCATGTATAATTAAAATTATATCTTGGCTGCTGTTCCCGCACTTTGTGTGAACTTAAAGAAATACCGCGCCTGATTTTAAAAATCAGAAATTCCAGTGGACAAACTCGAGGCTGTGGAATAGGCTGCATTGCAGCCAGAATTCATTTCCTGGCCCCAGTCTGACCCTCTGTATATTTCTCCTATAAAGCTTTTTCTGGAACTGGTACTGTCCCTATTTCTTACACTTCTGAGGGCTAGCCACCTGCAGCAAACGTCGGTTTTTACGTCCAGTTTCAGGATATAATATTCTGAAATAACCTGGGTAACTCACTACTTGGAAATACTTTTATGAAATCTTTAACGGGTTCCAACGATCATAAAATAGCTCAGAGGTTGAGCATGGCTGTGGCTAAGAACCTCGTTTACGTCTATGCGTCAAGCATTTCTGGTCTGTGTAAGGTAGCTCAGTGTAAGATAGCTTTGCTGCAGGGATCATTCTGCCAACTGCAGGTCGCAAGTTACAGTCCAGTGAACTAGGCACTTTCTAAAAAGGTGCGTGCAGTCTGCAAGGCACGAGTTTTTAGCCAATCCTTCAATCAAGATAAGGTTGACAAATGGATTTATTAAGTGGCAAAACAAGTTTGTAACCCCTGAACACAATTTAAGGGACATTGGTATCACTCCCCGTCTATTTCCTCAAAAATGTTTCTGAATAAAAAACAAATGCAAGTTTTAGAATCAATTCACAGCTGGCTCAAAAATGAAGACAATTTGCACCAAAAGCAATATTTCTCAGGGACCTCTCTGAAGTATGTATCCGGAAAGAAGTGCTGCTAGTGTCACATCAATTTCGACAGATGACCGACAGCAGCGTTGAAGGCGGAGTTGGCTGTTGGGCGTCGGGGCAGCAGACCTATATTCATATCCTGTGCCCCACACTGACCTGGGATGTAACTGGGTCTACCACCTCCACCTTGTGCAACTGACTCTACCTTATCCATACCAGCATGCTACAAAACTGCCTCTTGCCCAGCCATTCTTCGTGCAATGAAACTGGCTCTACCCCAGCCCCACTGAGCTGGCTGGATCTTACACAGCCCTGTCTTCTGCCATTTATCTTGTTCTACACCCAACCTTAGTGTCCTGCCCTGCCTTCGTGCCTGTGACCTGGAGTGTGCCTACTAGCTCTGCCAATGCTCACTGACCTGATGCCACTGACAGTATATTGCTTGCTGTTCACTATCCCTCCCAGTCTGCCACCCAACTGACTGCGCCATCCCTACTGTACTAGCTTTATTAGGCGACTGACTCTGCCTGTGCACAGTGACATGGCATGTGATGGTACTGCATCGCCCAGCCTACTAGCAACCAGTAAAAAAATTGTGGGGATCCACGGCCAACTGCCAATTTAGTCAAGGGAGCCACAGGTCAAAAAAGTTTGGGAACCACTGCCATAGACCCATGGTATATGAAGTACAGAGACTTGGTTAACAAACTAAGAAATGGTACTGACCATTATTTTGTGAAGAATGTGGGAGCATTGAAATCCGCAAGCACTCTTTGAAAAGCATGTAAAACAGTGTTTAGAGAACAAGCAATATCATTAATTACTGGGGAAAAGAAAACTGATCGGATGGACAGGGCGGAATCAAAAATTCGTAAGTTTGAGACAGCCCTACACCTATCGGAGGATGCAGTACAGGCCCATCAACTGAAATGCAAACAGCATCAATACCTAGCTGAGAGCACAGCATGAGCATTCTTTAAGCCTCCTAATGCAGACTGTATACAGAAGTAAATACATTGGAGAGACTGGTAGCATAGCTGGGGCAGGGAGATTGCATTAGGAATTGGGTCTCCGGGGGTAAAGCCACATCAAGGTAACAAATACTGGGAAATAAAGAAGTAGCAGATGTTTTGCAAAATACTATAAGCAATTGTACAAAACCTCAGATACAATAGCAGAAGAGATGGGGAATTTCTCAAGCTCCATAGGCTCTCACCGGAGAACAGGCAAGTACTAGATGCCACAATAGAGGCAAATAAAATTGATGTAGTAACCAGTGCCCTTCTGGCTAGCGAGGTAGCGGTACCAACCAGACTGCTGATTGAGCTCTGTAAAAGTCTACACATCCTACAGATGTTTATGGTAGCCAAAGAAAAGGGCTGTCTTCCCTACAACCAAAGATCTGCTATAATGGTTACAATATTAAAACGGAGTAAGCCATTTGATGAATGCACATCATGCAGACCAATATCGCTACTCCATGTATAAGCAAAGGTATTGGTGACTAGGTTAAGAATAGTCATAGCTATCTCATGTACCCAGACCATTTGGGTTTTATGCCCAACATGAGTACCATACTCTCCATAGCCTTACAGATTTCTGGAATATATAGAGCAGGTGACAGGCAACTGTGGTATTGTTAGTAGACTCTGCAGTGCCTTTTAATGTTTAGAAATGGGCATACATGTTTGGAATACCAGAAAAATGGATATATACACTTATGTGCAATTAGGCTTGTTTCTCGCACAGTTTGTGTTCTTCAGTGTTTGCATGTGTTTTAGTACGGTACGTTTTCTTCCTCTGTGATGGTTTTGCGAGGTGTCTCTGCTCCGCCTGCCTTTTCGATATCGAGCACGCAAACAATTGAAAACAGGCCTGTAAATATTGTTTACTCGTTTTGTTTATTAGCTAGTTTCCCCCTGTGAGTGCTGACTTTGTGTAATTACTGGATGGGATGGAGTTTTCAGGCATTTTGCTGCCGGTGTTGCTAACATTACAGCTTTTAATGAAGGCCTTAAAAGTTACCCACGTTTGTGAGACCAATCTAAACGTAAATGCTCGCAGACAATGATTTTCAGGGCTGTCCGTGCCAGATTTAACTGCAACAAAGTTGTTATGAATTTCATAATTCCAAGGTTTAGGATTCAGGCTTCTGAGGTATTTTTTTAAATGAAAACCTTTCTTTGGCGATACTACAAATAGGTACTTGTTTCTTTTACTTTCAGGAGCGCATGTGTTTTCTTGACCTCTCTCCCTCTCCCCCAGGTACTCCTTTGTGGGAAGTGTGTGATATGTATTTACTGTTACAGTTCCCATTGGATTCCACCATGTCTAGTGGTGAGCATTTCTTAATGCTCTTGGTTTATCCCACAATAGCTACCCCTATCCCTTTTCAGTGCAAGAGTTCACAGGCACCTGGATGAGCAATGAGAAGAGCTTCTGCGCCATGGACATGAGGCGCACCCCGGTGCGCAAGTTCTCTCTTCCCTGCTTTTCACTGCATGTTCAGACACGGTGCACGTTTGTCCCTCAGCTCTTTTCAGCGTTTTCATATTGGTAATGTCCAGTTTATAAATAAAATCACTGTTTGCCTTTACCAAATGCCAAAATGCATTACATAGGAGGAGCTTATTTTGCTACTTCATTTAAAGGAGTTCTAAATGAGAAAAAAAATATATATTCTACATCCTTAGCTCATGGTGACAGTGGCCACAGTATGTCAGCATCAGAAACATGCATTTTTATTTTTTGTGTGATATAAAATAGAAGCATAATTTGTTTTTGAAAAAGGCCAAATGCAATTAGCTTTTACTGTAAAATGAATCATCGTAAGATTATAAAATACCGCAAATATAGTTACATATAAACTACTCTAGCTCAGCTTCCCTATTTAAAAAAAAAACGACATGGAACTAAAAGTATAGAGTGAGTAAAATAATATTGTTTGTGTTCTGGATTAATGCCGCAATGTATAACTTCCATATTGCATTATGGGTATTTTTGTTTTAGCTTCTTTTTAATAAACCTTTTTTTACAGATAATGTGGTTTTCCACACGTGTTTCACCTGCAAATACTGGTAGCCAAAAAAACCCCAGTCTGTTTAACAAAGTGCCAGTCAGACTTTTTGGGACTGCCCACTTCTTTCTAATGTAAATGTTGTCCCTGAAGTGTAACAGTATGTTCCAGAACATTGGCATCAATGATGCTAAATGGTGAATACAAAAATGCATATTAAAGGATCTTAGGTAAATTATGAGGAAAGAACCCTAGATCCAAAAGTTTTGATAGTTTAAAAAGCAAGCCAAAAGAAGTGAATTAAGGTCACATTCCATTCCTCTAGTCATTTTCCATGTTGCTAGGAATGGTGACAACATGACTACTTCACTACGGCACCTTACTCCTATTTAATCTTCCTCCAAAGAAACTGGAGCAAATGCAGGGAATGATTTCCCCTAGGAGAGCAAGACTAACCAACAATAATCAATAACCACTGGATTAACCACTGGGAATGGGTTCCAGAGAAGTGTATTACTTGCCGTAAAGTGGTTTAATGCCTTGTCAGGGTTAGTAAGCAGTATATACAGCCAATTACAATATTTCCCTATGTACAACATTTTATAGCACATAGAAACTGCAAAAATGCAGTTAATAAGAATACTTAAAAGCATGTTTTAAATACATGACGGTCACAATTACAGATTTATAGCTTCACACACTGAAATGTCTCTGGACTCTTCTCAACCCAAACCCACCCCTGATAACATCAGTCCAGGACTGAGCTGAAGCACTCTAACATATAGTGACAAACACATATGTAGACATAACACACACATACACAGCATGCATACATTTTGACACAAAAATCTAGATGTACAGTATGAGACAAGTGCACACTGAACCACTCTATTAATAATGCATTGCAAACAAACCGTGGCTAAGCCAAATCTCAAGCCTTTTTAAAGGCGAGACCTATTGGCTTTGCCAGTGCTGCTTGTTCCACCCACCACAGTAGAGAATAGAAGCACAGGATGAGCCCACATCATCCATTGGCATCTCTCTTGCAAGTGACTGCTTTATAAGTAAATATATTTGTTCTTTAACATAGCTTGTAGGGCTAAATCTATGCAGTGACAACCTCTTTAACTAGGCTTTGTGACTCTGGTCTCAAGTTTTTTGTATTTTATTTTGTAAACTGATTAGAATGGAATATTTGAGGCATCCAGAATAGTTTTATTGAGTTAGTAAAGATCTACTGTGATAATAAAACGAATTTGACCTGTAGTAACAACTTATGAATCTTTGGTTTAGTACACTTGTTCCAAATAACATATTAAGCCACTTTTATTTTCAATAGAATGGCATAAATACATTTAATTCATATTTGTATCAGTAACACATAATGGTGCCTGATGTGTGACATGAGATATATATATGTATATATGCCTGAATTTTGATTAAAAAGCTAACACTGCCCATATGCCTCATATCTTTACAGCCAATGATTTTCTGCTGCCTTGTGAATTCTGTGAAGAACTCATTCCAGAGGAGGAACTCATTTTGCACCAGGTATGTTTAAGTTTTATGTTAACTGTATTTTAGCCTTTTCCCCTCAAGCCATGAAGTATGAGGCATAGGTCTCAATATTGCATGTGAATTTGAATGGCCCACTTCAGGGCAGTTTGCTTCCCTAAGTCCTAATCTTGGCAGGTGTCGAGATTGTAGAGTTTATATGTTCTTCTTTGAGTCATTCATGTCTTTATGGGTCCAATGCACAAAATGGCTTCTGCACCTAGTTGGTACTTTGGTGAATGTACACTTTCATATTGTTTTTATGTTCACCTTACAGATTGAGAAGTAGCGGAATTTTATTAGTACGAAGTGCATATATAAATGTGTCTTGCCATTTTACTCTTCATTATGTGGTGCTTGTTACTTTTACTACATTTGTTGACAATGTCAATATTTTTCTTCAACTTAAAATCATTATAAAATGTTAGCTTTCCCAGCCTACAATCTTTTTAACGAAGACCCGCTGTGGAGTGATTTCCACGGTGAAGTGTGTGGTAAGAAATTAGGATAATCAGTGTTCCTTACTTGGCCATGAACATACAGACAGGGCATATCTCAGTACACCAGCCTTACTTAATGTAACTTTGTTGCACCATTTATTCTGAAATGCAGACTTTGGAAAATAAATCATCCGAAGGCACAGCAACGCTCTTTCCTTGAGATCCACAATCAAAGCAAGATGCTATATGGACTTTATTATGCAGTAGATTTTGCCTTCTGGACTGCTTCATTATCATAGTGACCCAAGAGATCTCTGTTCAGAATCTTCAAGCGATACTCCTTTTTTTCCCAGTCACAAAAGTTGTTTTAAATTTCAAAGAAAAATTGAACCGGCAGACATCTTAAGACTTTGCTACAAACGTTTAGCAAATAACTAGAAATCGCCTTTTTTTCTCCCATTTCTCCAGTAAAAGTATGGTAAGAGCTTGAATTCCTTTTGAAACTTCTATTGTGGTTTGATTAAGCATTTCACTGAAGGAAGCATTGTTTATCTTCTCAATAGCAATTCATTCAAAAGATCAACTGGTGTCTTTCAGAGCACGTGGATGTTCGAACAGCGCAAAGTCACGTAATAATTCCACCTCTCTCAAATTGCATTTATTCCAAGACATCATTTAATTCAACTCTATATCTGTAATCTATCGCAAACATTTCAGTGTTGGAGTTTGTGGCCGCAGTTTTTACTAGGTTGAATATATTACTGCATAATTCATCCCTTCTTTCTACAATGCCGTAAATGCCAAACATTGAGTTGTGAGTCTCTGGATTTGTGGATCAGTGGAGAGGTGTGGTGCAGGGGCCAGGGCAACGGACTTCGGAGTACAGGGCTCACGGTTCGATCCCTGGCTCCGGCGGCAGCTCAGCTCAGCACCATGTGACTCTGGCAATAGCTCACTTAATTTTCACGATGGCCCTCAGCGCTGTGAGACCCATAGGGGTGAGTAGTTCGCGCTTTACAAATATCGGATTTAGGATTTCAGGTTTAGCTAGTACTTTGTTTTGAAAAATAAAACGCAGAGGTGGAAGGAAGACAGAGCAGCTACTGTTACATTTAGAGTGCAGTAAACTATTATTGGACACCACAAATGCGATTGTCAGGTAATGAATTACTGGATAACCAGAGGCCTCAAAGGTAGTAGGCAAGCTTATGCACTGAGCAACAGTGAGAGTAACAGACCTGAACTTAACTCCAAGACCAAGGACTTCGCTGAAGCTGCTAGCTGTAAATCTTTACCTTTTTGGAAAGTCGATACAAATAAGCTCTGGTCTGGAGCAGGCTAAAGCATGTAGTTGGCAGATCCATGCAATAGTGATTTAACAAACTGAATGCAAAGCATGAAGTGATGAATTTGTCTGAGAAATCATAGAGAAAATGTACTTGCTGGAGAACCTTTTTGTGTAATCTGAGGACAAACCCCAGGAGAGGATGTATGACATTACAACGCATGCTTTTACCTCGCATGCTGTTACAACTGAAGTATTGCAACGCAAGTCTTTACAACGCAGTACACTTGGGGGTGCTGGATAGTGAATAGTTAAATTTACTATTCCAACTCCAGTCCCCGTGGACACTAGGGAATGTGTTGGATAGTAAATTAAAACTATTCCCTATCCTAGAGCGCCCCCCAGTGTAATGCGTTGTAAAGGTTTTCGTTGTAATACTTGCGTTGTAACAGCACTGCATGGTAAAAGTTTCGTTGTAAAGGATGTTTCCCCCAGGAGAAGCCTAGGCTTGAGATTTTCAAAATTAAAATCTGAAGAAAAGGCATGCAAATACCTGTGCCGTTGCCAGCCAAACTGTACCTGCTCAGTTGACCCCAAAATAAGAGGTGCCACTGAGACCTGGGATGTAACCACCTTCACCAAAGAAGATGGGTGAAACTTTGTAAACGAAAAGTCAGGAAGAGAAATCCTGGAATCTTGGCAGCTTACTGTAAAGATTAATTAGAAGAAGCAACTGACAGCCAAATTCAAGATGTAGCCACACCTGGACATAGGATTGCTATATTTAAATGTGTAGTAGATACCTAGGCATCTCTTCAAATTGAAATGACAAAGTAGAGTTTGGTTTCATTTTTCATTAAAGAACTGTGAACCGATGAGCAATTGAAAATATCTGTTGTCTTAGTGTGCATAAAACAACCATTGGCAGTCAAAGTAAGCAAGTCCACCAGGCTTTTATTTAACTGTATAAGTAAAGATGGGAGAAAGCCTTAGTAATCTTTTAGTCCATGCTAGTTTTACTAACCAGTATTGCCCAAACATTGATTTTGTACATTATGCCTGTCTGTATTTAACTAAATCTTAATGATGGCACTTCAGAAAAAGACCAAAGGTGGTTCTGTTGGGTAATGAGAAATTACTTGAAAAAAGGCTAGAAAAGCTCAATACACATTGAAATGACCTCTCTGAAAACAAGAACCCAGAAAGAAAGTTTTTATATTTGTAAAAAAGCAAACTGCGACCCCCTCTTCTATCTGCTTCCCAGCATTACGGGGTTTGACCTATTGGCTACCCACCAGGCTGAGATTTCTCCACCTGCTCACAATTCTGTCCCTTGTCTTGATAAAGACCTGCCTCGAACACCAACTGGGGTGCATCAGGGTCGAAATGTCGACGCTTACCAATGGTCCAGATACTCCAGGAGCCTGTACATTTACCCCCTGTCTCCTTGGAGTTCAATTCAACACTCTGGCCATCCTATTCCCCTATGTATATTTTGTATATATGGGTCACTGGATTTAATGCACAGATCACTTTGTTCACCAACTGTCACATTCCTCATATGTTTTCCTAACGGTTTTATCATTCATTTGAAACCTTTGGCATCACAGAATGAAGTAATTCTGATGTATCGTGTTTGCTTTTTTACAAATATAAAAACTTTCTTTCTGGGTTCTTGTTTTCAGAGAGGTCATTTCAATGTGTATTGAGCTTTCTAGCCTTTTTTCAAGTAACTTCTCATTACCCAACAGAACCCCCTTTGTATTTAACCACGCATACCCAGGTTCTGAGGGACACAGGGTCACCCCTTTTTATGTAAACCCATCATTAAGATTTATACAGGCTGCTTGCCTTATTACAATCATTAGTGCACTGGGTTGTTCCCTTCCAGAACTCCCATGTTGTCAATTCCATAATTTTTTCTGGGTCCAGTTACTCTACCATCAGTTCTTAATTTGTGCCGGTGCTTAATACCAGCACTTACTTATCCTGTCCGGTTCTACACATGGAGACGTCTGCACGTCACATCGGCATGACTGCTTTATTGTGCCGAGTGTGGATCTTATCTCCAGACTGATTCTCCGTGAAGTGTTGCTGCTGTTAGAGCTACTGCCTAAGCCAAAAGTCATATTATACTATGGCGGATGCAGCTCTTGGTTTAGTGTTGCCGGTGGGCGGGAGTAGTGACACTGAATTGGGCTGGAATGTGGATGGATTTTGTTCTGCAGGGCTGTGTGCTTATTTTTTTCAGAGTGCCACGTGACGCCCTGGCACACCCCTGTGGCCGCACCCCTCTCACCGCTTTAAGGAGCAGAGGCATATCCAGTTAATAAGGCAATGACACTACCCCTGACCATGAGTAAACCGTATGTATGCCATTGCCAAACAAACGCTGTTATTATTTTTCTGAGCTTGCTGGTCACCGTGGTAGCGGCTCTGGCGTGGCTCCAAGATTCCATGATGATGTACTACTGCAGTGCCTGCTCTGGCCTAGTAGCGGCCAGCAGCCGTAGATGTCGACAACGTACCTTTTCTCGATGGTGAGCCCGCTGTTAAAGGTCTTTTCTTAGATAAATGACCCACCTGAAGATTTTTTCTCAGTGCCTAGCCCAACGCGGAAGCAGAAGGACGCGAGGACTTGCTTCTAGAAGGTGTTCTAGACCTCTTGGAGCTCTTCCTTACCGGAGACCTTCATCTAGATGATTTATCTGCCAGGCCATACAGGCGAATTCTTTACCTGTCCTTTAATGTTCTTCTGTACAGTTTTTGGCAGTGAGGGCAGGTCTTAGGATCATGATCCTCAGGTAGACAAAGAATACAGACCTCATGAGAGTCTGTTTTGGCCTTCTTTTTACCACAAGAAGGGCAAGAGTCAAAAAGAGATGGAATTTTAGATTGCTAAAAATGCCCAAACTTATCAAAAAAAGACGGCTTCTTACTTCTACAGATGAAAAACGTCGAAGTAAGGAATAAAAGTTGTAAAAAGTGAAGAGATTTTCTGACCGAAATCAGAAAAGAGTGAAGCTGTGTTGCCAGGATCATTCCTGAAGGAGTCGGAAAGAACAAATGACCTTACTGTCACCCCTGAGCCATGTTGGGAAGCTGGGGGTCAGGAGTGCCTTAAAGGCACGGTGTCAGTTTATTGCTATGCAGCTACAGGTTAGCTTTTCAGTCTTTTTGGACTGTGCATTTGCAATGCAGCCTGGGAGCTTCCTATGCTTTCAGTGATTTCTGAGATTTTCTACTGTTTTCTGAGAATTAAAACAGTTTCTAAACAAATTTTGTTGTTGTTTCTAATGCATGTTTTTCAAGTATGGTGGAAATTCCTTACAGCATGATTAAGCTCTGGTGTTTATTAGGCTGCAATTGCTTATTGTTATGTGTGTGTGTGTGTGTGTATATATATATATATATATATATATATATATATACACGGATATAACAATGTTCCTGTTTCACCAATCTGCTGTGAAATGAACCAGGTAAGGACCTCGTAGCGTTACTTCCTTTTCAAATTTGGCAAAAAGAGACAGCAACGATGTTTTTCAGTGAGAAGTGAGTATTTATTTCACACAGATGAAATAAAGAGACATGGTGTCGTCGACGGCGTTTCGATCCGAGATAATTAGGATCATCATCCGGACTAAGGGGCTGGAAGCAGTGCGTCCGGCAGCTAGTGGATGACAAAAGGGGGGTCCCATGGGTTCAAAGTTCTGTAGGGAGTCTTGGGGCAATCGGGTGCTGGGGGATTCCATGAGAGCCTGAGAGCATTAGTATGATTCAAAGCCGATTGGTCCGTGAAGGACGCGGAAGTTGATCTATGCGTGATGGGGGGGCGAAACAGTCGGCAGATCGAAACGCCGTCGACTCCCCAGCGAGATTTTAGGCGCCCTGTACTTAGTGGTTCTCAGAAACTGGAAAATTGAAAACTAAATTGTTTGAATACCACTCTGTTTTTACGCACTGTATATATTTATTCACATTGCACCTTGCGCCGTCCACGCTGCTCTCACTGTCACTTGCGTCGCCGTAGTGCCACTCACCTTTGCACTCGTGCACCTTGTACAATTTGATTCAGAAAAGGGTATCTGAATTAAACAGAACACTCGTACCCAGTCAACAGATCAGGGCTTGATCCATCACCGTTTGTTAGCTCACTGCACCATCCCAGCTCAGAACCTGGCTACATGCAAATTAGTCTGTCCCTGGCCCAGTGCATCATGGGAACAGGGCAGACCAAACTACCAAGCCAGTTCTTATACTGGAAAGGAAACAAGCTTCCGGGGACCGGTTTCTGGCATTACAGCCGTCTTCGGCCCAGCTTGCTTGAATCCTGATGGTGCAGTGAGCAAGGGACTCATGTCTGAGCATACCCTTCCACACTTATGGTGAACAAAACGATTCAGAAAAGGGGGGTGGTGATGGACAGAGTATCTGAATTAAGCAGAACACTCCTACCCAGTCAACAGATCAGGGCTTGATCCATCACCGTTTTTTAGCTCACTGCACCATCCCAGCTCAGAACCTGGCTACATGCAAATTAGTCTGTCCCTGGCCCAGTGCATCATGGGAACAGGGCAGACCTCATCTGCATATAGAGATGGTTTCTCTTGGGTCTGGTCCGCGTCCGTAACCCTGAATCTCGTAATTAGCTGGTTCTGTCAGATTCTGGCTGCCAGAGTTTCAATCGTTAGCGTGAACAGAAGGGGTGACAAAGGGCAGCCCTGGCGAGTGCCTCTTTAAATTTGGATTTCGCTGGACAGTCTCCCATTCACCCTTACCTTAGCACGCCGGTTGGTGTAGAGGAGGAACACCCATGCCCGAAACTTGGGTCCAAAGCCACATTTTTGTAAGACGCCTTCTAAGAATGGCCAGTGCACCGAGTCGAAGGCCTTCTCGGCGTCGAGGGAGAGAAACCAGTGTGGCTCTTCTCCTCGAGCCGAGTGGTCGCTCCCAGCAGCCCCTGCCGGTCCCCGGTATCGTAGCGCTGGTTTATTTGTTACTTTACCGACACCATTTGCCTGCTGCCTGCCTCTCTACTGCTAAACTTATTTTAGAGTGTTTGCTGTTTGTTGATAGCATTTTTACTGTAGCGCATCGTAGCGCTGGTTTATTTGTTACCTTACCGACACCATTTGCCTGCTGCCTGCCTCTCTACTGTTAGACCTGCTTTAAAGTGCTTGCTGTGTGTTTAGCGCGTTTCACTGTAGCGCTCCGCTGTGCTCCCCCCTCCGCCTCCATCTTGATTGTTGTTGTTGTTGTCCTCGTGTGCCCGCCCCGCCTCCCAGCTGAGACGCCCTCGCCCCTCCCCCCCACCATCCATTTATGGCCAATGCCCCCACGCGCAGCGTCCACGCGCTACGTACACGCCGAAGGTGCGCCAAAGGTAAGCCCGTCTACGCCCGTCCGCGCCTGGACCGCGTCCAGCGCCATACCCCCTGCCCTTCGCGCTGCCCAACCCCCCCGCGTTACCTACGATGCCGCCACCCTCCTAGCCCTTAACCCCGGTCGCGCCCCCAACTGCGTCCAAGCCGCTCCCGGACACACCCATGGACCGTTCACCTGCTTCTCCTGCAAATTTAGCGGCACCGACAACATCTCCGCTACGACCACACCACAGATTCCCGACCCCAACCACCTACAATGCATCCTTCTCAACACCCGCTCGGTCCACAGACACGCCATTGACCTATGGAATCTACTAGACACCGTCTCTCCAGACGTCGCCTTCCTAACGGAAACATGGATGAACGCTTCCTCCGCCCCTGACATCGCCATCGCTATCCCTGATGACTATAAGATCACACGCAAGGACCGCACCGACCATACAGGAGGAGGAATCGCTATCGTCCATAAGAAATCCATCCGCATCTCCACCAGCTCCGACGCCAACCTCGCCAACTCTGAACACCTTCACTTCCAGATCCACATCGACCCCAAGACCACACTCAGAGGCACCCTCCTCTACAGACCACCAGGACCCCGCGCAAAATTCAGTGAAGACATCACGGACTTCATCACCCCACACGCGCTCCCCTCCAAAGACTACATCCTTCTGGGAGACCTCAACTTTCACCTTGAAAAGTTCAACGACCGCAACACCGCCACCATCTTAGACAACCTCGCCAACCTCGGACTTAAACAACTGGTCACTTCCCCCACCCACATCGCAGGTCACACACTCGACCCCATCTTCACCTCCAGCAACCATGTCTCCTTCAGCCACACTACGGATCTCCTCTGGACTGACCACAGCTGCGTTCACTTCACCTACAACAAGCCGAAACCCACCAACCACCTCCAACCTACTCTGCAAAGAAACTGGAACAAAATCACCATCGACCAGATCTCCTCATCGCTTCTTCTAAACACCCCAACCCACTCTTCTAACGCCAACGAAGCCGCCTCCAACCTCACCCTGTGGTTATCCAACACCGCCGACACCTTAGCACCACTGAAAAAACGTCAACACAAACCTGGCAACAAGAAGGCCTCATGGTTCAGCGAGGATCTCAAGAAGTCCAAGAAACTGTGCCGCTCCCTTGAAAAGGCCTGGAAGAAAGACCCATCCACCAGCAACAAGGACGCCTTCAAAAGCGCCACCCGTACTCACCACCAACTGATCCGAAAAGCCAAGAAAACAGCATTCAAGGATCGACTTGACAACAACGCCCACAACAGCAAGGAACTTTTCAACATCGTCAAGGAATTTTCCAACCCCTCGGCCAATTCCAACGACATCACCCCCTCTCAAACCCTCTGCGACTCCCTAGCATCTTTTTTCCACAGCAAGATTGCTGACATCCACAACAGCTTTGACAACCAATCCGGAAGCCAACCCACCCTACCATCTGCTGACCATCTTCCCCCAGTAAACACCCTTAACGCCTGGAACCCAATCTCCACTGAGGACACCATCCGCCTGATGAATTCCATCCACTCTGGATCCCCAACTGACCCATGCCCTCACCACATCTTCAACAAAGCAGACTTCGTCATAGCTCCGCACCTCCGAGACGTCATCAACTGCTCCCTCAACTCCGCTACCTTCCCAGAAGACTGGAAACACGCTGAACTCACCGCCCTTCTGAAAAAACCTACAGCAGACCCCACCGAACTCAAAAATTACCGCCCCATCTCGCTTCTTCCATTCCCGGCCAAAGTCATCGAGAAAGCCGTCAACAACCAGCTCGCCGCCTTCCTCGAAGCCAACAAATCACTCGACCCCTCACAATCTGGCTTCCGAGCCAAACACAGCACTGAGACCGCCCTCATCGCAGCAACAGACGACATTCGAACTCTACTGGACAATGGAGACACAGTCGCCCTCATCCTCCTCGACCTCTCTGCAGCCTTCGACACAGTCTGCCACAGCACCCTTTTACAACGCCTCAGAAACATCGGAATACAAGGTAAAGCACTGGAATGGATCACCTCGTTCCTCACCGGAAGAACCCAGAGAGTCCGCCTCCCACCATTCAAGTCAGAGGCCACTGAAGTCATCTGCGGCGTACCTCAAGGATCCTCACTCAGTCCCACCCTCTTCAACGTATACATGAGCCCCCTCGCGGCCATCGCCCGCCAACACAACCTCAACATCATCTCTTACGCGGATGACACTCAACTGATCCTCTCTCTCACCAAGGACCCCAGCACCGCCAAAACTAACTTACACGAAGGAATGAAAGAAGTCGCCGAATGGATGAAACAAAGCCGTCTGAAACTGAACTCAGACAAAACAGAAGTCCTCATCTTAGGTACATCCCCCTCTGCATGGGACGACTCCTGGTGGCCGGAAGCCCTCGGAAAAGCACCCATCCCGACAGACCACGCACGGAACCTTGGCGTCATCCTGGATTCTTCACTCTCAATGAACAGACAAGTCAGCGCCGTATCCTCTTCCTGCTTTAACATTCTTCGCATGCTCAGAAAAACATTTCGCTGGATCCCCTCCGAAACAAGGAAAACAGTCACCCACGCTCTAGTCACGAGCCGACTGGACTACGGAAACACCCTCTACGCAGGTACCACCGCAAAACTCCAGAAGAAACTACAACGAATCCAAAACGCCTCAGCCAGGCTCATATTAGACATCCCACGCAACGAACACATCTCTGGTCACCTTAAAGACCTCCACTGGCTACCCGTCAATAAGAGGATCACTTTCCGACTGCTCACCCACGCACACAAATCACTCTACGACATCGGACCAGATTGCCTCAACTCCCGACTATCCTTCTACACCCCCTCCCGCCAACTTCGCTCTTCCAGCCAAGCCTTCGCCACTGTACCTCGCATCAACAAGACCACCATGGGAGGCAGATCCTTTTCATACCTGGCTGCCAAAACATGGAACTCACTCCCCGATTACCTTCGCCTCACCCAGAATCACCTAGCGTTCAGAAAGCAGCTTAAAACGTGGATATTTGACAAATAATCCTCCTCCCCTTCCTAAGCGCCTTGAAACCCTCTGGGTATGTAGTGCGCTATACAAATCTTATGACTTGACTTGACTTGTCTCTCACCTCCTGCAACCAGTTTTGCGTGCGTCGAAGATTGAGTTTCGTGGCCCTGTCGGGCAGGAAACCTCTTTGGTCCAGTTGTATCAGCTCTGGTACTACAGGTCTCAGCTGCTGCGCCAAGACTGTCACGAGGAGCTTCACCTCCGTGTTCAGAAGGGAAATAGGCCGGTAAGACGCACAGTCCTTCCTTGGTTTACCCTCTTTGCGGATTGGGATTATTGTCGCCATCGATGGGTCAGAGGGCAGTCTTCCCTCCCGGTATGCTTCTAGGAAGAGGTTCCTCAAGTGTGCGGTCAATATATCCGTAGTCCCCTTGAAGAATTCCGGCGGGAAACCATTCGGTGCCGGTGTTTTCTCCGGTTTTAGCCCCGCGATGGCCACCGTAACCTCCTCTAAAGTGATGTCAGTCTCCAGAGTTATGAGGGTCTCCGAGTCTAGCATAGGCAGGTCGATTTGCGCCAAATATTGCAGCGCCTCCTCGCACGAGCCTAATTGTCTTGCTGTGTAGAAGTGTTCGTAGTAGGCCACAAAAGTATCCGCTATGTGGGGATCTGTGGTAACCAACCCTCCCTTCGCATCACGGACATGTTCCACCCATCTCGCAGCCCGTTCTTTGCGACTAAGCCACGCCAGCAGTTTGCCCGACTTATCTCCAACGTCGTAAAGGTGGTG
Organism: Lissotriton vulgaris; assembly: GCF_964263255.1. Lineage (NCBI taxonomy): Eukaryota > Metazoa > Chordata > Amphibia > Caudata > Salamandridae > Lissotriton > Lissotriton vulgaris. The sequence goes on from NC_141699.1 coordinate 174,583,882, forward strand.
AAGAGTGGCCAGGTTCTGCGTCCTTGCCTCCCCAGTCACCAACTCCTTGTATTGTCGCTGATTGTCCAGGAGCTTCCTCAGTGTTGTCGCTCTTTGTGGTTAAAGGCTCCTGTTCTAGTCCCACTATGGTGCACTCAACTGCCGATACCTCTTCTTGTAATCTCCTTCTCTCCGCTCCCAATCTGCTTTGTATTCTATCTCTCATCACCGGCTTTAGGGCTTCCCAAAGGGTCACCGCCGAGTCCACTGTCCCTTCGTTTTCAGCCAGATATACTCGTGCATCTGCTCTCACCCCCTTGAGTATCTCCTTATTTTTAATGTCCCATGCAGAGAGGCGCCATGAGTCCCGTCTCATGCTCCTAGTCTGTCCCATCTGCACCAGGAGCGGCGAGTGATCAGAGAGTCCCCTCGCCATATATTCCGCTGCGACATCAATACCCATCTCCTGTCTGGACGTGAATATGTAGTCTAATCTAGAGAACACTTTGTACGCCGCTGAGTAGAAAAAATATGCTGCCTGGGCCGGGTGGATCTGCCTCCAAAGTCAGGCCTATAGTGGTAATCATTTGGGCCAGCGGGGTCTGGCTCTCCTGGGTGGGCGTGTGCCTGATCTGTCAAGTCCCCTATCCATCACGTCATTGAAGTCACCCCCCACTATTTGAAATGTGTCTGCTGAATCAAGGAGTATGGTGGCTTAGTGCCCTCAATGTGTTTACCTGCAGCTTGGGTGGTGCGTATACAGATACCAACGTGTAGGTGCGTCTACGCCATGTCCCTTGGACCCCAACACAGGTTCCCAGCTGATCCCCCCCCCCCCCGTGCGCGTGACGTGGAATGGGGAAGAGTTCTTGATTAGGATTGCTACTCCTCTAGAGTCTGTCGTATATCCCGCATGCGCTAGGACTTTGTACCTTTCCCTAGCTAAGAAAGCGCAATTGGTGCCCTTAAGGTGAGTTTCTTGTAGGAAAATTATGTCTGGACCTATTCTCTTGAGATAATTACTCGCCAACCCTCGTTTTATCTTGTTACCCAGGCCATTCACATTCCATGTCAGCACGCTGAGTTTCTCACTGACTGTAGATTGTGCCATTAATGTACCTGCCCTATTGCAGTGCCTTTCAGGAGGTGTGGACAGTCGCCCTGGTCGAAGAAGAACATGCTGCACCATTGATCATGACTGTTTAACTAACTGCATCCCCCCTCCCTCCACCCCATTTCCCGACAACCAAACTATTTGAACACCCTCATTCCCCCCCTCCACCTCCCCGCCATCCCACCAGTGCAAACATTGACGGCAAGGAGTGCCGGGTAATAAAGGTCTGTCGCCCTCCCCCCAAACAACCCCAACTAAAGAAAGTCTATTGTATGCACTGGAACTCTCAAGTGGCCCTTCAATAGTTAACAGTCCCGGTATGCACTGGGCGGCCAAGCCGGGTCGTGATACGCGACCTGTGCTAAGATAGTTCAACTGAAAAACAAAAGGTAGGATCCTACCCCAAAGCAAAGAAAAACAGAATGATAGCCACTTGCGTGTCCCAGTGCAAGAACTGCAATTCAGAGTCTCAGTTCCACGATTCTTCAGGAGTGGGAGCCTTGCGTTGCTATTTCTTGGTCTTCCATTGTGCCCGTGTCTCCTTGTTCCAATTCTCGAATGGCAGCTACCAACGGGTATAGGGATTGTTCCGTCTGGTCCCCATTGTCCGTCTCAATGTCCGTGTGTGGTATCAGTGAGCTAAACCTGGATCCTGGCGGGGCGTCTTCGTTAGGTTGTCCTTCTCCACTTCGGGCCCCTCTGTTCGTCGCATACTGGTCCGGATATGGCGTCCGTTGCGATTGTCGACCAGCCCGTGAGCGATTTGATCTATGTGTCTTAGCCGGGCTTTTTCGAAAACTGGCGGCTGCCATCTCCGTTTGGATTCTACGACCCTCCTCTTCCGCCTCCCGCAACATCTGTCTCTCCTCCAGCCAAAGCCAGGCCTCCTCCGGACGGGTGAAGAAATGCGATCTTCATTTGAATAACACCTTCAGTTTCGCAGTGAAGAGCAACATGTAGGATATGTTCATTTCTCGAAGCTTTGCCTTCACTGTGTCGTATGAGCGTCTTTGCTTTTGCACTTCCTGGCTGTAGTCCGGGAATATCATAATGTTAGTGTTCTCAAAGCGGAGCTCCCCCTTTTTTCAGGCCTCTCTCAGGATGAGATCCCTGTCCGAAGTTGAGGAACCTTGCAATGATAGGTTGGGGCCGCGCACCTTCCGGCAGTTTCGCTAGCAGGGCCCTGTGCGCCCGTTCAAACACAAAACAGTTCGAAAAGGGTGCTTGGGGGAACATGGACGTCAGCCAGGTGTGTAGGAAGGCAGCCACTGCAAATAGAAAAGACAAGAACCCTGCCTTGGGATATAAAGGCCCTAAAAAAGGGGTCCAACAAATGTAGGTAAAGGGGTGATTGACCTAGGGGTTGACACAACACAAAACAATCACATGGACAATTCAAGGATAAACAGAACAATTCATATTTGAAAATATATATCTTTTTTTATTGTTTTTAAGAATATCAATGATATAAATATAAAGTTTCTTTTATCACATGTACAAAATAAATCACCAATAAAATAGACATAGATAAGAAAGCATTGTCACTAAGAGGAATCTATCCTGCCCAGTATTTGATCTCATTTATCATTCAAACTACATCCATTCATCTAATCCTGGCGGATACAACATAAGGATGGTTTCACGTGTTGTATGGGTCGGGATGTTTTAGTCCCGACCCATACAACACGTGAAACCATCCTTATGTTGTATCCGCCAGGATTAGATGAATGGATGTAGTTTGAATGATAAATGAGATCAAATAGGAATGAGTGGGTAAAGATTGAAGTGAATGAGGTAGAATGTGTGTAGTGTGGCCGATACTGGGCAGGATAGATTCCTCTTAGTGACAATGCTTTCTTATCTATGTCTATTTTATTGGTGATTTATTTTGTACATGTGATAAAAGAAACTTTATATTTATATCATTGATATTCTTAAAAACAATAAAAAAAGATATATATTTTCAAATATGAATTGTTCTGTTTATCCTTGAATTGTCCATGTGATTGTTTTGTGTTGTGTCAACCCCTAGGTCAATCACCCCTTTACCTACATTTGTTGGACCCCTTTTTTAGGGCCTTTAATATCCCAAGGCAGGGTTCTTGTCTTTTCTATTTGCATTGGTTATTCCCCCCATTACCTGCCTATATCCTAAAGTTACCCTTGGGGAACCCCCTTCTGTGTCTACTATAGGAAGGCAGCCACATCAGTCTTTTCAATTCCTTCCCTAACTCCAACAAAACGCAGGTTGTTTCGCCTTGCCCTGTTTTCTGCATCGTCTACTCGCCACAGCAGCTGTCTGTGCGATGCCTGTAGTTCCGTCATGTCTTTCTTGAGGGCCGTGAGGGATTCTTCCGCGTCCGTGATTCTGGTCTCTGCTGTATTGACTTGGTCCGACACATTTCGGAAGTCCTGGCATAGTAGGAGGACTTCTGAGCCCACCTCCCCTATTTTCGTCTCTAGCGCCGCTCTTGAGTCTTGGATGTCCGTCCTCGAGGCCTGGATTGCTTCTAAAAGCATGGCGGTGTCCGTGCGAGCCTCTCGTCCCCCCTGGTTCGCCTCTCTCTGCACCCGTGTAGTGGCGTAGTTGTCCATAGTGTCCTGCCTGGCTGGTCTTGCCACTGGGTCTCTCTTCCCAATTATTTTGATAGATATCGCTACTTCTGATGTATTTTGGTCTCGCTGGCGTGTGGGTGAAGGGGGATGGAAAAAGGCCCGCTATCTCCCGTGCCCCGCAGTATCAGCCGCCGAATGCTGGGTCAGGTCCGAATGGTCCACCGGCTGGGAGGTTCTCACTTGTAACCGCTCCACCGGGGGGGGGGGGGGGCGAGGGCGGGGCGCGAGTATCGTGCCCTCACCTCTCACGGCGTTATGTCCCAGGAAAGGTTGTCGTGTATGCGGAGCCCCGCAAGAACATCCCCTGGTGGAGCACACCAATTGAGATCACACAAAGGTGCTTCTGTTTAAAGTAGTGAGTCTTTATTGCTTCATTTATATAGTGATTTTAGGTTTGCACGGCTTCGATATTCAACAGCATATCGAGAATATTATACTCCATTTACATTTGAACATTATGCTCCAATGCATTTCGGGCGTAGGCGCCCTTGATCACGGAGAGCTAAAGGAGGAAGCAGAGAAAAATGACGGTGAGGGAAGATGCTATATTAGAAGGTAAAAGGAGTCTAACGGCGTGCTCTTAGGTGTGCTAGGCTGAGTATGCGCAAATAGAGTGCAGGGTAGGGAGGTGGTAGGAGAATTACCGCCGGTGAAACACGTAGATAATAAGTCTCTAAGCATTTAAAAGAAAAATGACGATGAAGGATGAAGGCGTGCTCTTAGGTGTGGGGCTACTAGGTTAAGTGCGCGCAAGTAGAGTGCAGGGGAGGGAGGTGGTGGAAGTATTACCGCCGGTGAAACAAGTCGATGGTAAGTCTCTAAGCATACAGTAGTTCGCCTCTTACTTCAATGTAAAGCGTGATGTCCTTAGGTGTATTCCTGCGGTCATCTGTTTGCCGTCAGAGCCGCGAGTGAAACGATCGGCTAAATGAATTAAGTAAACAGAGATGACGGACTCGCGTCCGTGCATATGCGGGGGCCATCTTGGAGTGGTGCGATCCAATTCAAACACCAAGTGGTGAATACATACATGTGTGAGTAGGTAGGGGTGAGTAAATACGGGTAAGAGAATAAACATGGTAAGAGAAATAAAGGTAAACAAAGGGTGGGATAGGGTGAATGAATAGGGGTAAAAGAAGTGGACTCATTCACCGGGGTTCTGGGCACTTTCTGCTCCCCACCTGGAGGCCACCGGTTGTCTAGCGTGGCCCAGGGCTCCCACCTCAGGCACCTCCAGTTGGGCTCACCATATGTGCACTTTTGCGTCTCTGCAGGTTTCCTCTGCGAGCTGTGAGGTCTCACCAGTGCTCAGGCAGGTAGGGCGAGGGGGGGGGCAACCGTCACCCACAACCGATCTCCTGGAATCAGTGTTGGCCTCAGGCAGCACTCAGGGGATCCAAATACCGGGCAGCCGGGCCCGACCCCTCCCAGGACGCATCTTGGCTTCACCTTCAGGCACCGCACCGGGTAGGCAAGAGGGGGGGAGGGGCGCTCATCTCCGTGGCTCTCCGGGTTCAGGGGCTGGTAATCTGTCTCCCGGTGCCGATCTTCAGGCCCACATAAGGCGCAGAGCTCTCCCGTCAATGTCAGGTGCCCTCCGGCAGTCCCAGCAAGGGAGCGGGGCACAGCTCGGCGCACCCCTGCGCCCACGGGCGGATCCCTCAGCCTCGACCCCCGACGGAGCCTGGAAGGGGGTGGGGGGGGAACCGGATCTTCTGGGTGTCGCTGGAAGCGTCGGTGAGCTCTCCTACCGGCAGAGGGATGGGTTGCTTCAGTCGCGATCCCCGCTGGCGCCTGCTTTGTGTCGCGTTTCAGGCCGGCAGAGCTCCGGGAGCCGCCATCTTGGGACCAGAGGTTTCCCTGGAGGTTTCGTTTCAAGGCCTGAAAAAGGGCTCTTATTCTGCCGCTACAACGGCATTGGCGGTCCCCGCTTGTGCTGGACACTGGCCGCTCCTCCAGACGACGAAAAATCTCCGAATGTTGCGACGTGGAGTATTATTTATGGCGGATTTCTTGTAGTTTTGCGGGAGCTACGCCGGGGCACGTCCTACCCGGCCATGCAGTTGGCCACGCCTCCTGCCCTATACTATTTTGATACGCGGAGATAAATGATGCCTTGAGCACATACAAAAATCAAACTGAGTCTCCTTGTTCCTTTTTGGATAACGCTGTATAGATATCCTGTATAGTTGTCTACAAATAATACCAGTTGTGATATTGTCTATTGTATATATCTTTCTACCCCTATTCTTAGGATACAAACTTTCAAGTGAAGGCAAAAGCCTGGCAGCTAACTTTCTAGAGAAGTGTGCGCTGCTCCTACCTCCAAGAACGCTCAAAAACTTACAATCAATTCTAGGTTTCCTGAATTTTGGAAGAACGTATGTCCTAAATTACTCATAAAGGGTTAAACCTCTCTACGAACTAATCAAACCTGATTTCAAACCAACAAATTGGACTCCAAACCATACAGAAATTTTGCGTTCAGTACAAACAGACATGTTAGCAAAACACAGTTCGAAACACGTGACAATGTGTGCAACCTGATCCAAATCATCCCAGGAAGATGCAGATTCACATATCTGACCTTTTAATGAGGTGAAAGAATACCAATAGCATACAAATCACACTTGTACACCCAAGCTGAAATAAAATTCACTTCTACAGAAAAAATTCTGACAGCGGTTCAAACTGCAGTAGCAAAAGAGAGCTCTCGCACAGGGTAAACGCATAATGATCGTTACACCTGTCCCTGCCTTAGAAGCAGTGACGAAAGCGAGCATACCAAATGCTAAGGCTTTACATCCGAGATGGCTACAATGGGTTCATTCTTTTGCTGCAACAGACGTTGAATACGTCTTTGACCCCTACTTCAAGACACAAGAATTCCTACAATATGAACATGAATGTCCTCTGCCGACCAAGATTCTGCCTCTAGAACATTACGGATGTATAATCTATACAGACGGATCAGCACAGCCAGCCAGCAATTCGAGATAAACAAGCCTATAGTGCTGTGTGCGCGATTGTTAAAGGTTGCTGGCACGAAGGTAAATTTAGACCTATGGTCACTAAAACTCAATCACTCGGAGACTGTACAGCTCCGCGAGCTGAACTACAGGCTTTCAAGATGGCGCTTGAAAATACCGATCGCGAATTCCCTAAACTGATAGTGTGCGATTCGTATTTGTACGTTGAATCTTACAATGAGCACTTGCAGAACTGGGTTCGAAACAGTTTCAAAAATACAAAAGGTGGCACAATTAAGCATAAACTGCTTTGGTAACAAGTAGGTCTTTTGCTAAAAGAACTACAAAAGACTCACGTGATTCATACTGAGTCATCAGCGTGATGGTGTTCACGTTGCAGGGAATTCATTGTCTGATGAAGCCGTGAAGGCAGCTGTACAATCGGCTTCTTTAGCTGCAATCGCTCGCTCAAAAAGAGTAATAGACGGTGAAACGTTACTAGCGGTAAAAGCCTCCATGGAATGCAGCTATGCAGCGTTACCTCTAAACTGTCCACTCACGTATACATACATAATTGATGCAAACTCCGTTCCTTTTGCTCGAATCCCTGGAGTGCGGGACAGAGTAATTCCAAACGGGAACCGGAGAGGTGCTTTGGTTCAAGAAGCACATATGGGAGAGGGTCTGACACATCAAGGGATCTTAAAATTTCTAATAGAATTAGAAGAGATGTACTGGTGGCCTGGAATGAGCGTCCAAGTTTACGAATTTGGAATAAACTGTGATACCTGTTACAGATATCATAGCTTTGAAGATCACCAGATACCTGACTACAGTGTAGCCAGCCCAGTTCAGACACCATTGTTAGCCAGCATTAGACTATCTACACGCAGACGTCTCCATGGACAGATGCGGTCCCACAACTACTAGGACAAGATTTATTTGGATGTGGCCCCAGCGCTCAGCTGACGCCAGAACTGTTATAAAGGATTTGCGAGTCTTTATCAGCACATACGCAATCGGCACGCTGCATTCTAACCAGGGTCCTGCGGTTAGCTCTCGAGCTTACAAAGAGGCCATGGCTAGCTTGTGCGTTGCATTGCGGTATTCTAGTCCCTTCCATCCTGAGGGTAATGCGGTAGTGGAAAGAAAAAACCGTGACATAAAGCAATCCATAACAGCTAAGGTATTAGGTTCGGGTGATGGGTGGGTCAAACATCTAATAAGTGTCCAACGTAGTCTTAACAATTTGCCAATAAATTCTCTGTGTGGAATCACTCCATATGTATTACTGTTTGGTACTAGAATGATAATCGAAGACCTAGATTGTCAAACTTCAGTGGTGGAACAAAAACCCTTTGATGTCAAAGACCGTTTGGCTGAAGTCTGAGTAACACGATATAGAAGCCAACGACCGCTGAAGAAAAACCACCTGTCCCAGCAAGACCTGTCTGGATTCCAAAGATTGGGGATCTAGTCAGGGGAAAGATCGCGCTGAAGAAGGAATTTGGGCCTTCTAACAGAAAAGCAGTACCTGTCCTAGGAATCCAAGGAACAAGATCAGTGTTACTACCGCCCCTTGCTGGTAAACGGGAGAACGGAGTTGTATCAATCGACCTGGTCAAACCACAACATGTGGCCAATAATAAGTAGTAGGCCAGTGGACTCCCAAGATGTAGCAGAAGTCCAAATCTTGCTACAATCCAAGAGGTTCAAACTGAAAGACTCATCACCTTTGATAAACCTGCAGTAAGAAAAGGACTATGTAACAAATCCATGGAACTTGTACCTCTTGAGACCCAAATAACAGTTTGTCAAGAAACTCCGGTCTACAATGATGTAGCCTCTGACAATACAAATATGACGAAGGAAGAAGCAACTACGACGATTCAGAACAATCCTGATGCAATTCCAACAATTGACAGAACTGCCTCTGGCTATTTCATCAACTTTGATACATTTTCTGAGGATCCCAGTGAACCTGAAAATACGCCAGCAAATAAAACTTTCAAAGAAAAAAATAACAGAACTCTTTCATCAGCTTTAAAAAACCTATCTGGTTTCACCATGGATTGAATTTTGGATTGTGGTAGGCGTACTTTTCCTCCTGCTCTGGCTCATACTGGTGTTAAGTTTGGGAAGGATGATAGATGGAAAATACAGTACAATGGACACAGCAAGTAAGAACATTAACTTGCTCCTGAAACCTCACAAATCATCTCATCATGAACGCAGAGACCGGTCCTCAGTGAACATCTCAGCCGTTCCCATACCTGGTGGAATAGCATTGGACAGAACTGATTATGACATCTATGGCCTCGTGGAATTGTTGAAGATTCCACACCAGTTCAAGGTTTCTTTTGAGTGACTTTGTATCACCCAGCACATTTTCTGATGATTGGGACTTTGAAACTGTTAATAATATGATGACAGACTTAGGAATGTCAGCGAAATTCATAGAACATGGATACTTAGAAGGTTCATCAGAGTACAAACAAATGTATTGTTTTAATCATTATGGTCCCCGTTATTTACATAAATCTGCAAGTCCTAGAAATGTTTTTACTTATAATTAATGGGAACATTGTCCAATACGATAAGGAGGGTGTATTGGGGGAATATTTATTGACCTTGCATTGTTATGATCCCTACAAGTAATGAAAAACCACAAATAACAACGGGTCAAGAAACAAAGTGAAGCTATCTAGAAACCTGTGTGCTGTTGATGGGATACAATCTATGAATCCACAGTGTTCATGGTGAAAAAATGTGTTCCCATCAGATACCCGTCCTGTACCGCCCTACATCATTTGGGATCCTTCACCCGAAGGAAGTGGAAACGAATCCACTATGGATTATGTAGATTGTAGCCTAATCGTGCTGAAGGATGCAGTGATGTGTAGACGAAAAATATATGGTGGTATCAGGGGGTAAAATTAGCAAGGCTAGCAGTGCAAAAAGAAGGAATGCCATGTGTAGCATGTGACTAAGTGAATTAATATTGGATTGTAGGAGTGGAAGAAATAAATATTAATAGAATCCTACCCACACCCAAGGTTAAAAAACAGTGCAAAGTAGTGTTACAAATAACTACTTAGGTGTAATCCAGGTCGACATGTTTCTGCAGAGTAATAGGCTCACAAGATACCTGTCTGCTCCCACCGACAGCCTAGACGGAGGCGAGGAGTACCGACGGACAGAGCGGGGCTCCATTTGTACCTGAGCTGTAGCCGGGTGAGGTGGAGAGCTCATTCCCCAGAACGTGGGTGATATGATTATAATCACTTTAAATACACTTATCAGCAGTAGCACATTTCTGTTAAGGTCCTGATGAAGCAGACAGGTATCTTGTGAGCCTATTACTCTGCAGAAACATGTCGACCTGGATTACACCTAAGTAGTTATTTGTAACACTACTTTGCACTGTTTTTTAACCTTAGTCACATGCTACACATGGCATTCCTTCTTTTTGCACTGCTAGCTATTTTTACCCCCTGATACCACCATATATTTTTCCTCTACACATCACTGCATCCTTCAGCACGATTAGGCTACAATCTACCTAATCCATAGTGGATTCGTTTCCACTTCCTTCGGGTGAAGGATCCCAAATGATGTAGGGCGGTACAGGACGGGTATCTGATGGGAACACATTTTTTCACCATGAACACTGTGGATTCATAGATTGTATCCCATCAACAGCACACAGGTTTCTAGATAGCTTCACTTTGTTTCTTGACCGTTGTTATTTGTGGTTTTTCATAACATTGTCCAATGCCATTGTCCAACGCCACCTAAGGGTAGCTCAAACATTTTATGAAAAGTTTCCGTACTTCTCAGGGTTTAATGTTACAAATCCAGAAACGTTTTATTCAAAAATATGAATACGACAGGAATGAAAACCATGTTGACCAATACAAAACAAATTTATTCTGCAAACATTTATGCTCAGCTGTCTACATTAGGTTTTGACTTTTGGAAAGACAACATTGAGACAAAAACTCTGGGGCACAAAAGACTGACAGGTGCAAGGTTTAGAAGCCCTGTTCAGAGCCTGCATTATACCAGAACAAATAATGTTTTTAAATGACACTGTTCAACAAACTTCTTGTCTTGGCCTGGCTAAGATAAAAGATTTAAACAAACCATCCATACCGAACCCCGCACCTGACTGTAAAAACACTGCGGATGAGGAGGTAGACGTAAAACAGATTTTACAACACAACAGAACTAATCCTGATTGGAAAAAAAAAATGGTTAATCTGGACCATAGACACTAATCACTGTCAATATAGATTCCTGAACAAAACATAAGGGTTCACAATGAATAGGCCAGATCCAAGATATTTCCAGAGACAACATCCAGGGATAGTAACTACTTACAGTGTAGGAAAGCTATGCCTTGAGTGGCTACAGAAATCTACACTTCCAGAAATCAAACAACACTTATCTTTACTTAAAGAAGGCAATGATTTGTGAGATTTTTTTTATGGGGCCTCGCAAACCACATCAAAAACATTTCATACACGCCAATATATACGCTGCTTACAATGAAGCATTGAAAATAACGCAAATGGAAACTGCAGAAAAAAATACGAGAAATTGATTGTATTAATTTAGAGAAAAGCCTTTCTGTATTGGACAACGGGTTAATGACTCTGTCCTCCAGAATTTATTCTCTGGACAACAGTGTATCATCTGCCATTGACATAATAGAGCAGGACTTGATAATGTTACAACATGGCCAGTCCCAATTACGTCCTATAATGCAGCTAGGCAGATGTTTCAAAATCTACGTTCAGGCTACTTGCCATGGCGTCTAATCAACACCACGTCATTACTTACTGTATTTAACCTTACAGATAAACAAATCCCTTTAGCACAAAGAGGAGCAGACTATACGGTGCTGAGCATTGAAAAGCTGGAAAGATTACCATTGACAGTTTCTGAGAAGCCTGTCATTGAATGGATAATACATGGCACCATCACAATACTAGTGACGATTTCCCAATTTCAGTATTGTCTACAGCATATACCAGCGGGCCTGTATGAAAGGTTGGGTAAAGAAGCATTAAGTCGACCTGGACTTTACCTTACACACACACACAAATGTTGGAATGGGGGAAAGGAGGTATTTCTTAGTGGTAAAAATTGTAAGAACTTACTAAGTGGTACACTTTTGTGCCAAGGTATTAATTTACACAGAGCTTGTGAAGGTTCTGCAAATAACCTTTCTTGCCACCTGCACGGTTCACTCTCCACAGTGATAGAACCAATTTTCAGGCAGCTATCCAGTGGCAGCTACGTTTTGCTCAATGACCACAGCTGTTGTGGCATGTTGCCAGGAAAAGCTCATCTAGTTAGTGTCATCCAGGGTCACTTGTAAGCAAGTATTGTATCCTAAAAGAAAGACAGACAGGGAGACGGCGTTATGGCCTTCACTGAATATCTCTTCTATACGAATTGATACTTTAAGCAGAATGAAAGCTATTCATTTACAAAAAACTGTGCCACTGACCTAGTCTAGAGAAACGGATGATCTGCAAGTTGCAAGGACTTCTGCAGAAATACATGCATTATTATCAACGAACTACCCAGTGCATTTCGCAGAAATGTTAGGTCAAATCTTAAACATGTCTGATACCAGTGGCATCGCACATGTATTTAAGACAATTTTTTCAGGACTGTTGGCACCATTTGAAGCAGTCCTCTGCATTTTTCCAAATTTCGTGCACTCTGTGTTCAGCGGCCTGCCTCATCTTGGGACTCGTGGCAGGAATTCTATTTTTATTCCTTCTGCTCCGATATAGCAAGTCCAGTCACCAGCGATACCCAGACTACCATGGAACAATCCCTCCTTTCCATGAGGTATCGTGAGAGAATTACACAGATTCTTGGCTTGGCTCGTTTAAGGGATCTGAACACAACTTGGTTCCTTTCGTTCAGACCAATCTGGCAAGATTGCATCTTACATGTTCTACGATGCCTGCTTTGCGGAGAGGAATGCGTGTTGGACATTTGTCTTACACTGCCATCAGTCCTGCCATCGGATGTTGATGCTTTGCTAGGTCTGGTAACGACTTGTGCATCGTATTGCCCCCAACGGCTGCCCATTCTGATGACTGCATTCATTGAGGTCTCACTGGCAAGTCTAACTGAGGGTGAGATACGTGACACTACAGGCACACCGGTACCACCTACTGTGGACATTGCTAATGCATCAAACGCTGACTGCGATGATCCTCATCTATGCACATTTGACCTGCTAACTGAATTGGTTCTACTTTCGCCTACTATGGTAGACTGTTTCTTTGCCAGCCTAGACGATCTGATGTTTTCTCCTGACACCGAGAATAACTTTTGATTAATTCACACAGCGTTCCCTTAACTCTGAAATTCGGCCTTGGCTTTTTCAAAATAAACAGTCTAACAATTTGAACTTTTTCCAAAATAGAACTTGTTGGCACAGAGTAATCTGCTTAAAGTAGAACAATATTTGGCCTTGTCCTAAAACCGAAACAGTTGAAATATTATGCTATAGGATGGTCTCTACCTTTTTTCTGTAACTTGAGACATTCCATAAATGTAATTTCGTATTTCATAAATGTTAGAATGTATGCTCTCATAATGTGCTTCATATCTGTTGAGACTTGTTCTTTCATACATTTTATACTCATTTCATGTGAACAAGCCTTTTCAAATACAATTTGTATTTTGAGGTGGGATTGTAAACACTTGCCTTTGTTATGTTCAGTGCTTATACATTTAGTTTTATTGAACTTAATGTCGTGGAGTGGGTGTTATGTACGAATCTAGGACTCTAGTGTAATTTTCCCGATTCATGCCCATATATAGGTACATATTACCCAATCCTTATATAGGCATAGAAATCATAACCATATTTGGACTGAGCATATGCAGCCCATATACGGCTTGGCTACTTCCACTAAATTCCGAAAATCAACAACGATTTCTTAGAAAAACCCGCCTTCAGCAGCTAGGGACTTTCCCTTGCCTGAATACTAATTTATCTAGGAAATCATGGAGTTTTCAAAGAACTGAGTCTTTGATGACGTTATTATGTCCAATCATATGTCCAACTCGGCACCTTCAAGGTATAAATATGCCTACATTTGCCCAGACAAACACACGGTGGTTTGGAGCAGATCGACTATCTACTTGCCCGACGCGCCCTGCAGCAGCAAATGCTGAAGGAAGTCGACCCTCCAGCTGACACACTGAGAGATGCTGTCTTCTCTCCTGCAGAGAAATCCAGCTCCAGTGTTTCCAGGCTACCCTTGTGGGTTGCTGGTGAATTGAGTTCTGAGACCTCCTTCATTCTAAACCAAGGTACGGAGCTGATTAGACCCTTAGAGAATTCTTGGAATAGATTCTTGGCAAAAGAATACTAAACTTAAGCTACACCTCACTTACTTCTTCCCTTGTACTAGACTTAGGATAGGTACACCGGGGTAGGTGTATTTTAGAAGCACCAGTTGAGTACTTTTAGTCATTATTATATCACTGTATGTATTCATATATTTTAGGTACTTTATGGCTTAGAAACCATATCATGCTCTTACAGTAATATTTTATAATACAATTCGTATTATATGCCTTGTACTTTATAACCAGTATTACGATTGTAGTGGTACATTTCTTATGCTTGAGAAAGAAGACTGTTCAATAAATACTTTTTATTGAAAACGCCTGTCTCTCTATTTTCTCATCATCTCTGGTGAAACGAAGCATGCACGATTGACTGAGTAAAATAGCTATCTATTGTTTCCGCGACTCTAGAGATTGATTTCTTATTCTTGGGAAACAAAGTTGTCATGTTTATGCGGTTGTCAGAAACTAATCCCTTCTTGTGAATTCGAGAACGTTTCTAGTGACCTCTGAGCTAGCTGGCACTCACAATTAAGTCTAATAGATTCGGTAGAGACCTAGTCGACCTCAGTCCTACTACAGAATATATTATTCCAATGCGCAGAGCCTATTGGGAATAGAGGAACTACACTACACTCCAGTTTGCAGCAATGCACCTCCCCTCCTTCAAGTGCTACACATGAATTCTTCATACAGTATTTCAGATCCACCTTCTAGGCAATTCTCACGCCAAGCAAGTATTTTTGCAGCTTCCCTAATTCAAATCTGTGAATGTCATATCGCTCCATCTCCTGCAGCTCCCCACAAGTTTCATTCAAAAACCCAACATCAACCACTCGGACTACAGTAGTACAATCTCCCGCAGCTTCACACGCAACTCACCCCCCTCCCCAAGAGCACCGGGTCAGGTCTCCGTTTCTGCGGCCGCGCGCTCCCTGTTCTTACATCCGGCCCCGCGCGCTCGCCCTGTAAACCCCTTTCTTCAGTAAGTAAACAAACTCAAACATGAAGCTGCACGCCTGCCTCCTATGTTTGAAAACTCACTTTTGCCCAATCCGCGTGCACTTCCGGTTAGTAGCCATGAAGAGATGTTGGCTTCCTCTACTCCTCCACAGGGCAATAGAAACTGACTTTAATGGACATAGTGAAAGGACTCCTGCAAAGAGCGAAACGCTGCGATACTGAGTTCAACAGCTACTGTAAAATGCCGCAGCGCTAGTCACATGAAGGAAAATATTACTTTTGCTACGGGTCAACCAATATTTCTCGCATAAGTCATTTAGCTCTAATTGTGAAGCGTCTTCATTTCCTCGCTGCTCTCACAGCTCATCTCCATCCACGCACCCACACACTCACACGCTCTGCGGCCCCCACTAAATCACGGGCTCTAATTGTGAAGCGTCTTCATTTCCTCGCTGCTCCCACAACGCTTCTCCATCCAGCCTGCAACCACTTCGCTCGCCCAGCTCGAGCTGATGCGAGACCATCATTTTAGTTGAAATAAAAAACAAGAGGGAAGCAGGAAGGAAGCATAGCGCGCCTGGCTCGGCAGAGTGTGGAAGGCAGGCGAAGTGGAGGCGAGTGACAGAAGACTTCCTGGAGAAGACTGAGCGGCAAGAGAGCAATGGAAACTGAACAGGACAGTAAGATAGGGAAACATTGATAGGGAGGAACCCGAGATTGTGGACTGAGAAACTAGGCATAGTGAGGCATGTCAAGAAACTGAGCTGAAAAGAGGCATTAGAGAATATTGCTTTTTTGGTCGGGATAGTAATTGGTGGACAGTGGGTAGAGTGGATACCTAGCTAGAGGGAAGTCATGGGATGATGTTCAGTAGAACTGTATACTGCACAGAAAGAGCAATAGGTTGAAGACTAGTTGGGGTGACTTAAGAAAGGTTACTGCTGAAGCTGCTTTGTGGAAGACTGCTGAAGGGTGACATGTAGAAACTACTAAAAGGGAGGTATTGGGTGAATTGATGTGAAGGGAAAAATGTGAGGGTATTGGGTAGAAATGTATACTGGGTAAAAGAAGCATTGGTGAATTGTGAACTTGGAATGGCTTTGTCTGGTCTTGGAGGAAGTCTATTGAAGAATACTGTTGTATGAGAGGCAGAGAATTTACAGGGGGGCAATAGATTAGTAAGAGGAGTATGGACTTAAGTATAGTAATATGGGCACTGGAGTCTAGAGTCTCGACATGGAAATGGACTGAAATACTGTGTCTTGTGATTCCTGCTCTCCTTGATACAGAAGACCGTTTGACAGGAATGAAGACTATGAATAGACAGGAGTTGCGTATATTTTAGAGGGAACTGTTCCTTCAGGTAGTCTCAAACTCCAGTATCTGTTCATCAAATTAATTGCCTGTGGTTCACTCATTTAATGTATCCTGTTTTGCAGCTAACGAGTCTGTATGTAATTTTTTTTTTATCTAAGACCACCTGCTGTAATTGGTCCAAACCATAATTTGTTTACATTTTATGTCTTGATCTATGTTCATTTTGTTTTTTTGCACCATTTAAATTATTACGTAGCTCTGAAACTCTGAGGTTATCTTTCCATCCATGTGTTCGCTTTGTCTTTGCAGAGTGGCTGTAATCCCGGTAGTGTCTTGAATTCATTCAGCAAGAGAGGCAATTCTCCAATACACCAGCTGGAATATGATGGACAATTGAGAACATTCCTTGACCAGACATCAGACCCATTGAACAATCGATTTGCACTTCTGTCGGATCCATTACCTGATCAGTCCGAAGGAAATATCATCATTCCTTGTGAATTTTGTGGAATTCAGCTAGAAAATGATGATCTTTTTTTCCACCAGGTATACATTTCTTCCACATAGGATAGTCTGGAATGTTATCACTGCCAACTCTTTTACTCTCAGTGATTTTGAAATGTGTTATGCAGCATAATCCTCATAATTAGACTTTATGAATTATTTAGCCTCAGACTCCATTCTCTCATGACCTGTACAATAAATGAAGGTGTGGAATTGTGTTTGTATGGGGGTGTTATGTTTCTCAGTCAGTTAGGTGAATTGACATTGAAATGTGTAACACGCACCCCATTACCTTTAGGTCTTCTGCAAAAACTAACTAGAGCAGTTTGTTATAAGTCATCAGTGTATATGCCATAAAACCAATTCTAAAATATTAAAAACCATCCTCCCAGCATTGTGATTACAGAAGGTGAACATTTGATTAGTCACACACCGGAGTATTGATTAAAAATTTCAGCAAGCTTTGATCATTTTGTACTTCATACTTCAGACCTGGAAATACTATTTAAGGATTTACATTACGAGAAGCACATTCTGAGCTGCTTTCGATTCAGTACATTTTGGTAACTCCGTAGAATGCAAAGCCTTAGGAAAGACTGCACAAAGGTCAGTAATCCAAGAATGTCAGTCTTGATGCCTGTCGGACCCAATGGGGCTCTGACAACCTAGTTATTATCCCCATATTAGTACATATGCATACATCCACTTTCCCTAGTGATCACGAATGCCAGCACTTCAATGTTATCCTAGGATTGAAGTATGCCCTTTTTAAACCATCTAACCACATATTTAATTTCTTAATACATTTGTTTTTCAGTATGCGTTGCATATTAATAAATATTGTTGCTAAAGTATTATTGAATAACCTGGAAGACTAGGCCATTTCTCTCCAGCTTCTCATTCATCCAGACAGGTGCCAAATCACTGTGTGCTCACTAGACGACATTATTATAATAATAATAATAATAATCCATAGTTGTAAAGCGCGAACATATCACGCCTTAAGGTTTCAAGGCGTGGGGGCCGTTAAGGAGAATAAGTGAGCTATTGCTGAGCTGCTGCCACCAGCGATCAAACCATGCGCCCGCGCTCTGGAGTCAGTTGCACTGGCCGCTGCGCCACACCTCTTCTTTATAATTGCTGGAGAAACAAAAAACTAAAGATATCTGGAGTTTCAGATAAGATTGTTTTTTTAATTTTAAATGAGCCTTTGATGAAGTTTGCACGAACTGCTTGTGGCTTAAACTCAGTTAGGGAGGCATCCATCTTAATATCTCGCAGTTAGCTCACGTGCTTAATATGGACACACTGATAAAACTTTATTTTATGAGTTCTATTTCCTCAAAAGCATACACAAAGGATCGCCCCAAGCAGGGATAGGTCTTATCACCCCTTCTATTCAATATGCTTATTGTGGATGCAAATAACACTATTGATAGTTTGATGTCTCATCTTCTGAAAATATGTGGTCAGTTTATTTCATTCTTATAATATTCTGATGATGATAGTACTGTCACGTAAAAGCTTGCTCACCCTACAGAGTGATTATTGAAAGAATTATTTTATAGAGGCGTATCTTGTCAAAATCACAGTGGTTGCCATGGGGCACAATATAAGAACCATGTAAATGGTATGTAAATTGGAGAAAAAAAACTGAGGTTTTATCGGTTTGTAAGTATCTTTAGATTTTATTTGATGATCAAGGTATTTTTTCTCATCTCATCTAAAAGATCAGGCCTTTGACCGGAATGATGGGATTTTCTTTCAATACCATGGCAACCTTTTATTAGAATCTTTGTTGAAAGTGGTTGAAAGCAAACATTTGCCATTGTTAACCTTTGGGGCTGAAGCCACCTTAAAGACATTTGTTAAATCCCTAGATATAGTGTGATGCAATGCATACAAACTATTATGTGGTTTACCAAATTCTACTCACAGGCCCAGATAAGGTTGGAATTTGGTCTAATCAGACAAGCTCTTGCACAACAAGCAGCATTTGCTAAAACATGCTACAATTACAAAAAAAGTGTTGTGCTCAATTCACTATCTGTGGAAAGAGATTGGTTCAAAGAGAATTAACCCTTGGAATTAATATTTTTGCTGCATGAATCTTTTCTGGATTCACAATCTGTGCATTATTCCGCCATCTAGTGGTTGGGTCCAGAATTGTTGTATTTGACATTTGGTCACCATCTTCAGATTCTTTTTCTCCACAGTTGGGTCTGGATCGATACGGAAGGAGCTCCAGGATTTGGAGCGAAGAGTCCACGAACAATTGTGAAAAAACTTCAAGAACGGCAATTCAAGATTCTGGTCTTTGAATCGAGGGGCCGGACGGTGGAAACAACCTAGTCCATGATTAAACGGATAATCGTGTACAGGGGACTCCCTGTGTGTGGTAATGGACCACACACCATTCAAGTTTTGCCAAAATTGGCATCACAAATGAGCCCAGAAGGGCCAGAATCTAGTCTGAACCTCTGTTTACCGGTAGATCACTGAAGTGAAGATTGCAACACGTGTTCGTCGTTCACCCCTAAGATGTTGAGGTACAAAAGGGCATGGTGATGGACGGAGCGGCAGAGTGGCCTAAAGAACGTGATGGATTAAACCCAGATCTTTTGACTGGGTGTGTGTTTGATTGATTCAGATGCTCCGTCCATCACCACCCCCTTTAGTACCGCTTTTGGCCGCCATATGTGTGGCAGGGTATGCTCAGACGTGAGTCCCTTGCTCACTTTGCCACTTGATTCAAGCAAGCCGGGCTGAAGACGGCTGGAATGCCAGAAACCGGTCCTCTGAAGCTTGTTTCCGGTCCAGGGAAGACCTGGCTTGGCAGTTCGGGCTGGACTGTTCCCATGAGGCACAGGGTCAGACTGATTTGCATATAGCCATGTCTGAACTGGGGTGGCAGAGTGGGCTAAAGAACGGTGATGGATTAAACCCAGATCTTTTGACTGGGTGTGAGTGGTTGATTGATTCAGATGCTCCGTCCATCACCACCCCCTTTTGTACCATCAAGGAGGCCAGCGGGAAGAGGGAACCATCACCCCACAACTTCACATCAAACTTTCCAACAAGGTTACCAAAGTGGAAATCAGCGACAACAAGAACCGCAGCAACATTGGCAATACCAACAAGGCACACAATCCTTTCGAGGACGCCCCGTGGAAGAGGCCTTCCACAAAGAGGGGGAGCAGCCATAGCAGCTAAATGGCTCCATTGCAAACATATTTACAACAAGGGGTGGTGAGGGACAGAGTCTCTGAATTAAGCAGAAAGCTCTCACCCAGTCAAGAGATCAGGGCTAGATCCAACACCGTTTTTTAGCTCACTGCACCATCCCAGTTTCAGAACCTGGCTGTATGCAAATTAGTCTGTTCCTGTCCCAGTGCATGATGGGAACAGGGCAAACCAAACTACAAAAGCCAATTCTTACACTGATGCACTGGGCCAGGGACAGACTGATTTGCATATAGCCAGGTTCTGAGCTGGGATGGGGCAGTGAGATAAATAACGGTGATGGATCAAGCCCTGATCTTTGGACTGGGTAAGAGTGGTCTGTTTAATTCAGACACTCTGTTCATCACCACCCCCTTTTCTGAATCCATTGCAAACATGGCACACACTCCAGAAAGATCAGAGGGTGCACACAAAGAATCAAAGACCTCAAACAAACAAACAGTTCCTCCAACATTCTACACCAGTAGGCGGCAGACTAAAAAATGTCCACAAAAAAATTGAAAGAATTCACTTCCGACAAATGGATCTTAAACATAATACAGTACGGTTTCTGCATATAACTAGTCAAAACATCTCCAAACAGAAGACCAAAGAGGAAAATACATTCTGAAGGAAAAACTACTGTTATTCCAAGAAGTTCAGGAACTACAAGCAAAATAAGCTAGAACATGTACCTCACAAAGAAAGAAACCAGGGAAATTACTCTACGTACTTCCTAATCCCAAAGATAGATGGAACACTACGTCCTGTTTTAGATCTCAGATTCCTCAACAAGGTAATAAAAACACAGTCAAGAGGATGACCCTGCAAGAGGTAATACCTTGGGTACAAAAGGGAAACTGCAGGGCTACGATAGACTTAAAGGATGCGTATCTGCACATCCCAATGAACAACCGACTCAAAAGGTTAATCAGATTTGTAGTCAAAGACACACACTACCAATTCAAAGTGCTAGCATTCGGTCTAAAGTCAGCACCAAGATTGTTCTCAAAGTGTCTAGCAGCAGTAGCCGCACACTTAAGAAGACCGGGAATACATGTATACCTGTACCTAGACGACTGGTTAGTTAAGGCAAACTCGTACAAAGTCTGCTAACAGCACATACACCAGGTAATAGATACATTAATCCAACTTGGATTTTCAATACTGTAAGAGAGGGGGTCGTATAAGGTCGGATATGAAGGTAATAAGGGCCAATAGTCGTTCTTAAGTAGAGGATCATTATTTATTTCACGATCAATAAAGTAAATAGAGTCTGTCTTTGACTACAAAATGAAGGGAAAGAAGTGAGGTCCTCAAGTTTCTTTTCACTTGGTCCGGGACTTCTTGTCTTGGTTCCGCGTCTCGGCGTCATGAAAAACAAGGAAAAGACAAGCCGACCTTTACTGTCATGTCCGAGTGCTTTGTAGATAAGGAGGGGGAAAACGGGGAGTGAGGAGTCACCGGGGCCCGACACCAAACGTAAGCAATGTTTTCACTGTGTTTTTGTCCCAAAAGAAACAGCATTACCGGGAGTGAGACACACAGTGGGTGTACCGGATCCTCCCACAGACCTCCCCTATATGTTCCCACCCCGTGAGACAAACAATCCCTTCAAATGGCCCGTACCTTGTCCAGCCACACTTCCCCCGAAGTGCGGCAGGGCGGCTCGCGGTGACGGTGGCCTCCAGGCGTACTCCTGGTCCCTTCGTCTACTTCTCGTCCTGGCAGTACGTCTGCTTCTCGTCCTTGTAGTGCGTCTGCTTCTCGTCCTCGTACCAAATCCTGAACGGCGTTCAGCTCCCGACTCCCTTCTCCGGCTTTCGCGCTGTGCTGTTCCGGTGCTCTTCCTTATCCGCCCCCTCTGGTGCTGATAGGCCGGAATCGCCTGACGTCAGAGGAGCGGAGTCCACCTCCACCGGGGAGATCCAAGCCGTGTTAAAGGGACAGTAGGGTTCCTGAGGACGGGGCGGAAAGGAACAATGGTTAAGGTCCCCGCCTTGTTCCATGGTGACACTAGAGGCCCCGTGACAAATACACTGGGACAAATCTTCACCAGAAAATGTTCTCAGGAGCCAGAATAGATACATTAGTGGGGGAAAGTATGCCCAAGCGAGAAACAGTAGCCCTATTGAAGGAGGGACAGCTACATCTGAAGGGGCAAGCTCAGACTGTGAGGAAGTTACTAGGAATGATGGATTCAAGCATTCACTTAATCCCAAACATCCGCCTACACATGAGGCCATTCCAGGAATGGCTTCAAGCACAATGGTCACAAGCAACAGGGAGTTGGGAGGATCTAGTGGTTGTCACCCAAAAAATATAGGAAGAAATAGCTTGGTGGAACAAGGTGAACATATCCCAAGGGAGACCCTTCAAGCAACCAACTCCAACAGTGACCATAACATATGCCTCACAAATAGGATGGGGAGCTCACATGGACAATCTCAAGGTGAGGGGACTGTGGACACAGCAGAAAGCTGTACAGCACATCAACATCTTAGAGCTAAAGACTGTGTTCCTAGCCTTAAAAGCCTTTCAGAAAGAGTTGTACGGGAAAACAGTTCTAATACAAACTGACAACACAACGACCATGTCTTACATAAGCAAACTAGGGGGAACACAATCTGTAGCACTTTCGACTCTAGCTTAACAACTCTGTGGGAAGTTCCTCAGAACATAAACATGATAGCAGTTCACCTGCTGGGCAAGGACATTGTAGAAGCTGACCGATTGAGCAGAAGAGCTTAGTCATCCCACGAGTGGTAAATGAATCAATACGAACTCAACTAGATTTTTCACAAATGGGGAACTCTAGAAGTCAAACTCTTTGCAACACCCAAAAAATGTAAAATGCAAACGCTTCGCTTACAGGCAACCTTGTAATCAGTCCCTAGGGAATGCGCTATGGATAAACTGTTCAGCTAAATTTAGTTACGCTTTCCCCCCCGATGTAACTATTCTACAAAGTAGACAAGTGCACGATCAGCCACATGCCAATGATTCTTATTGCCCCACAATGGGCGAAGCAAACTTTAAAGAAGGAAGAGTGCTCCACCCAGATCCGGAAAGCCTGAGCCTCGCTGCATGGCTCCTGAGGAGCTAGAATTTGCGCACCTAAAACTACCCAAAAGTACTATGGCAGTCCTAAGGGAAGCAAGAAAGCCGACCACTGGAAAATGCTACACAGCAAAATGGAAAAGATGCTCTCTGTGGTGCCTTGGAGAAGGTCTTTCCCAAAAAATAACAAAAGAAAAGACCGTTCTAAGGTACTTAACACATCTACTGCAGAGTACACTAACCTATGTGTCAGAGAAAATTCACTTAGCAGCAATAGTAGCATATATAAGAGGACTCACAATGAAGAGCTGCTTCACTTCTCACGTGGTAAAAAGGTTCCTGGAAGGGGCAAAAAATAATTGCCCCACCAAACACAGTTCCAGCACCCACATGAAACTTAAATGTAGTACTCGCTCAGCTGATGAAGGCACCATTAGAGCCACTACACAAAGCGACGCCACAAATGCTCACACTGAAGACAGCCTTTTTAGTGGCGATAGCTTCACTATGTAGAGTTATTGAGTTCCAAGCACTAACATTACAGGAATCCAACTTCCAAATACTTAATGACCGAATCGTCATGAGAACAGGTCTACATTTCATGCCAAGGGTTTTATCAAAATTAAACATAACCCATTCCAAACAAATACCAAGTTTCTTCCAAAATCCAAAGACCCAAGCAGAGCGAGTATTGCACACTCTTGACGCTAAAAGAGCATTCATGTATTACATTGAAAAGACAAAGGAATACAGAAAGACAATAAATTCTTTGTATCTTTTGCAAACAGTTTTCTGGGAAGGCCAGTAACCAAGAACACAATTGCAAGATGGATTGCACAAGCCATAAAATTATACCACAAACAAGCAGGACAAACATTACAAGGAGACCCGCGGACTCACTCAACAAGAAAGAAAGGAGTAACAAATTGCCTTTCTAGTCAATACTCCAATTCAGGTAATTTGCATGGCAGCAACATGTTCTTCAGTGCACACGTTCACAAAACAATACTGTTTGGAAATTCAAATGAATAAGGAAGCACAAGTAGGACAAAAAGTCTGGCAACATCCATTCACAAACGAACGCTCATCTTCCACCCAGCCACCAAAGGACTAGCAAACCACCACAAAGTCTATGCACAGCATGCGAATCCAGTAAATGTTCCCTCTGCAAAACGTATAGTTTCTTACCTGTTGGTGTAGTTTTGCAACTTGAAGAAGTTTCTGGATTTACTCGTGTACCCACCCTCCTCCACCAAGAAAGAGGAGATGAAAGGGAGGAAGAAAAAAAAAAAGAATCCGAAGTTGGCGACCAAAGGTGGGAGCTTCTGGAGGAAACATGTCGACGTCGCAGGAGGACACCAAATGGTGGGATGTCGACGCCCACTAACAAACAGAAAATACAATGACAAATACAACAATTCCGGACTCAGCCACTAGATGGCGGAATAATACACAGCACATGAATCCATAAAATTCTTCAAGCTGCAAAACTACACCGACCAGTAAGAAATCTACCTTAAACCTCTTAAATATCAAAGAGCAATGACATACACCAGTAAGTACCTTATTTAACATTGATGTTAAAATTTCATAAGGCCAATTCCTTTCAAGAGGACCAACAGTTTTTAATAAACGTGCTTATGTGATGTCAGTGATACATGTAATTGCTCATCCCACTGCACAACCCTATTTGGGAGTAGGATTCCCACTATGGTACCACCTAAAGCTGATAAAATACAGATGCATCTTGTGCTCATCTGATTTTTATGCTGTTGTGGATACAGAAACATTTGGTGAAAAGCAGTAGACAGTGCAGTTATAAGAGTGCATCACTCCTGCACTATTTATTTGTTTACATGTCTCTTTCCAGTGAATGCAATCGATGGCTTTGTGATCTCATAAGTCATCTGTGTGATCACCCCTTCTGAAAGACACTGATTTATTGCCTTGGAGGTCATCATCCTCAGTTGATAATTAGATTTATTAAGTTAGATTTATTAAGTACATCGAGAGTGCAGAGAAACTATTATCTACTGCAAATAACCCATTAATTTATTGAATTATGGCATTTGGTAGGCATATTTTAGAGTTGTGATTTGTGCTCTGTTTTGCTTCTGTTAGGGGCCAGGGTTGTAAAGAATGTTTTTTATTTTTAGTCTTTCAGTTATATTACTGTCCTATTGTATTTTTAGAATGTTATAATAATGATTTGACATTTTATTCTATTATTGATTTTTTTTAAACTTTTGTAATGGTTTAAGTTATTATACAAACAAAATCACTCATTTACAAACCAGTTCCAAAATATTTCATTCAGAAAGCTAAATCTAGTGCACAAAGCAAGGTGGCAAAAGGAAGATGGTTCTAACCTTCTCCAGCTATGCTTGGGCTGCCAAAGTATTATTATATGATTAAACTGTACTTATATCAAATCTAGCCAAGGGCATATTCTGATTGCATATACTGAATAGCTGCTTTGGGATTGAGTTCCAAAGAACTGTTACTTCGGCCTTCCTCTTTTAACTCTCCTCCTCTTGAAAATGTAACAAGTCTTCCCTTACTTATTCTGTTTTAATTAAAATCAACTGTCTGCTTTTGTCAAGTGGACCGGAAAACTTAGACATTTGGTGAAAATATCAGGTAAAAGTAACATTCACTGAAAAGAAAAATCTGGTTCTCTTTACCCATTTCTGCTTCACAATGTTTCGTAGTTGGTTGGGGTTGGATACAGTTGTGATATAATTCACTGTTTGGCCCACTTTGAATTAGAATAGCTCACCCTAAGCAAACAAATAAAGCTCGGTGTGTACCAAGCCAGAGATATTTGAGGTCTTATACATGATCTTTCTGATGTCATACAAGTAGTCCTGAAAACAATTAATTGGGAGGTGAATAGTTTAATCAAATAAATGAGATGTCAAATGTTGATGATATTTTGCTGACGTAGAAGTATGTTTAATAAATTTCTTATGAACTGTTTTCATCTCTAAAAAGGACCAGTGTGATTTACGCCCATGCACTACAGAGCCCTCAGTGCGATCATGGAAACCTCCAGTGTTGCTTCCTAAACAGGATAATCTTGAAAAAAACAAATCCCCTCAGCGACGGATGCGGCATCAAGGTATTCGATATCTTACTTACACTTTGTGTTTTTACATTTTTCTGTAGTGAAACATTTGCAACGCTGTAGAGAAGCTGTTTTCCTTCGGTTGTGGCCTTCTGATATAACCTCCAAAATGAGACTGAAAGATCTTGGTGGTGAACCTGTATTGTGATAAAAACTTCTTTTGTTTTTTCACAGTTTATCATAAGTCTTACTCTGGGCTCCATCATCTCTTTTGCTTTCTCCACATCCTCCTATTGTGGACCAGTCTTGTAGATTTGCTTCGGAAACAAAACGCTTAGATTGGATATTTATGAATATCCCTTCTGTCCTACGTTTGGTCTTTTGAACACAATTCCTTAAAGTGCCGTATAGCAAAAGACATAACCTCTTTGAGGCTTCAAACTTGCAAAGTGCAGTGAAAGATGGTAAGTATCAGTGGCAAAGGTTGGGTGCCAAATTAACCTTGATATAGTAAATTGAACTACCCAACCAATCCGATGTGGAGTTGTTGCATGTTAGTTTTTAGTGTAGGCTTCCTCCGTGAAGTTTAAAAAAAATAAAATGGTGTATGCTGTGAATAGAGAGGGTGTCTTATAAATGTGTGGCCATGAAAACCTCCATCTCTTTAGTAGAGGAGATCAGGATGGTCCAGACTGTGACAACCATTGGATGACCGTGAAAATGAAGTGGTAAGGTGGGTTCAAAGAGGTGAAGAAAGAGGAATGTTGAGTGGCAAGCCACTATTGAAGCAGAATTGGCTGCAGGGTTTGCCATTTTAGCCCATTGTGAACAAACGTGAGAGTGCCAATCCCATTCCGCTTAGTAAACCTATTAGCAGTGGTTGGCAGCAGTATGTGAAAGCAGACTGACTCACACTAGAAGACACATACTCCTCACAAAATGAGCGTCTCATCACTTTAAACTAAATCCCTTCTAGAATGAATTGTTCCTCCAAGTTATTCAATTCCCCCACAAATTGTTCCAACAATCCTTTTGTGCTAGAACACAATCTGCAGTTCATATAATGCACAAAATCACTTGATGTCATTGTAGACAAGAACCTATATCTCCGAGCCTACATAAATGCATTAGCTAAAAGGGCTCAGTACCAGTTAATGCTACTTTGAAGTATTAAACACCTCGTCTCAAAAGACTTTAAACTAGCGATTCAACTTCTTGAGCTATAAATAGTGGATATTGATCTCATGCCCTTCTCTGTGTAGCAGGCATACTGGATGGCTTAGTGATGTGAGCATTTGCTACTGAAACTTGCAGTGAACAGCAGGTTATGAATTGTATCCAGTGACACCCCACTCATCCATTCACCATGCTGAGGTCAGTAAATTGAGTCCCGTTCTATTTGGTAAATGTAATATCTGTTATTTGCAGCTCTTAAAAACAGGAGCATTGATCAACGGAGCACAGCATAAAACAAAAGACATTAGTATTGTAGATTACTTGCACTCTGCGAGACCCAGGACCATGGCAAACGGGTAGGCGCAAAAATTAAGGTCGTTCATTCTGAAAGTGGTCAGGGTTTAAAATACCATAGGTTTCAAGGGAGCCCTGTCCACATGAGGATTCAGGTCTGATGTGGTACTAATGAAGTCTCCAGAATATAGCGATAATCAGCAGGCATCCCGCAGAGTATCCACCTGAAAGGGTGTTTTCCACATACTGAGTAAGGAAACCCCTCCCGTAGCTTAGGCAAATACTGTGGTCCTGAGGAACTGATCCTGTGGAGCGCTGTATGAGACTAGAAATATGTTGACCGTTGTTTCAGACCTTTGGGAACATGAGAAACACTCCATCTCAAGGGGTATTAATCTCAACAAAGATTCCTGATCATTAAGGAAAGGTTCTTCTATATGTCTTAAGTTTTTTTTTTTTTTTAATTTTTTATTTTTGTTGGCGAGGATAATAAAGAGGCACAAATTATACAATTAACAAGTCAGTTGACACATACGGACCAGGTAGGCCAGGTCCAAAAAGGAGGTACACTGCCAGGTGTGGCCCACAACCCGGAGGCAGGCGGCGTCACGTTAAACCTGTGAAACAATTAAAGGAATTCGCTCTTGTGCTTCCAGAATCACATAGACAATATCAATATCTACGCCAATTTTCATTTATGATGCAGTCCCAACCTAAACAACAACATAACAGTAACGAAGAACCCCATGAATGGCATTTGTAGCGCTGATACAATCACATAAGGAGATGTAGGCAAGGGCCCACTAAAACGCGGTCCTCGTAGTATAATGTGGTCAAAGGGTAGTCACAATGAAAGACAAATGTACGCAACAAGGAATATCGGGATGGCTCAGGGGACTGCTACACTACTTCACGACACCCCGCCCCAGATCCCTCCCCACCATCATCAGACTCCGAGGAAGCGGAGGAAAACAGCTCCGCGCTGGTAGGGTCAGAGTCATCTCCCTCCATCCCCTCGATACACATGGTTCTCCAAGCGAGTAAGTCATCCTGGAGTTTCCCATCCCTGCGTGTGCTCTGCATATGTGTCTCCTCTGCCAAGGCCCATTCCCTGGCGTCCCGCAACCAACTAGAGATTTCAGGCGCTCTCCGTCCCATCCAGGTAATGGCCACCCGCCTCCTCGCCAGAACCAACAGGAGTTGCAGTAGTTTGTAGGACAGACCCCTCTTCCTGGGTTTGGGCACTAGCGCTAGTAAACAGTGAAGCGGTTCTAATTGGAGCGCAAGGTGTGTAATCCGGGTAATGTGTGCTACCACCTCCACCCAAAAATCATGTACCAAGGGGCATTCCCAGGCCAGGTGAAGGAATCCCGCCCGTTCTGCACTACACCTCGGGCAATTATGGCTCCTGTCCGAAGAGATACGGTGGAGGGAGGCAGGCGTCATATATGTGCGATGGAGAAAATTAAAATGTATCAATTTGAAACGTGCATTACAAGACACTTTACGAGTCAACAGCCCAATTCGCTTCCTCTGGGCTGGATCCAATTCAATCCCTAGGTCCGCTTCCCAAGCCCTCCAAGCAGGCATCAATGGGGGAGTAGAGTATCTGCGCATAGCTGAGTAAAGAAGGGAAATTAGTCTCCTACCTCTGCCACAGGACAAGATGATGTCCAGGGTATTAGTGAGCTCGGGCGCCTCTGGGAATTGGGGCCACGTCGTCCTGGCTACATCTCGGAGACATCCATAATGTAGGTACTGGCCCTCACGTAGTCCAAAGGAGTCCGCCGCTCTCTCAAAGGACACAAACGAGTCGTCCGGATAAAGATCCGCAAGAGTCTCGCAACTGCCTAGGCGCCACTCCCGGAAAGACATATTCGCCTCCATCGTGAGTATTGGGACCAGGATCCAAAGGGAGAGCTCCCTATGAAATGGCGCACGTCGCAGAACGCGCTCAACGAACTGCTGCCAAATATGAGCCGTATGCCGAACGACATAGGGCAATGCGTTATCAGCGCCCCGACCCTGCATGAGAGCTTCCTGTAATTCCCTGTCCGAAGCCACTCCCGCCAACAATGCCAATTCCCAGTTCTCGTCGTCAGCAAACCACCTGGCCGCCGGGAGAAGTTGTGCAGCATAGTAGTATAAATCAAATCTCGGGGCCTCGTGGCCTCCCGCATCCCAACACTGCGTCACTGTGCGCAATGCAACTCTGCTGCGTCCACCTGCCCAAAGCAGGGATGTAAGGAGCGAATTCAGTGTGCGGAACACCCGAGGGGGCAATGGGCATAGGGTATTG
Source organism: Lissotriton vulgaris (assembly GCF_964263255.1). NCBI lineage: Eukaryota > Metazoa > Chordata > Amphibia > Caudata > Salamandridae > Lissotriton > Lissotriton vulgaris. Next base: position 174,613,851 of record NC_141699.1, read on the forward strand.
TGCAGCACGTACAGGACTCTAGGAAGCATCACCATCTTGGCAACTGCCAGACGGCCCATAAGGGAGAGAGGGAGCGTATTCCAGAATGCAACGGACTTACGGAGGGCCACAAGAATCCTGTCAATTTTATGGGTTAAGAGAGCCTCATCGGAAGCGGCCACCTGAATACCCAGGTACCGGAACGCCAGACGTTCACACCGGAGGCCCAAACAGTAGGAATCCGCCGCCGGGGCGAGGTCACAAGGAGTTAGTGGGAACACCAGGGACTTATTAACATTCATGCGCAGTCCCGAGGCTGCACCAAAGCGGTCCAAGAGGCGCAACAGAGCGGGGAGGGCCTCCACCGGAGAAGTCGGGTAGAAAAGCGCATCGTCGGCGTAAAGGGAGATGACATTAGTAGCGTCTCCCACCACAATACCCCAGTCATGTAACTCCTTGCGGGCCGATATGGCCAGGGGCTCAATTGCGAGGGCAAATAGAAGGGGGGACAACGGGCAGCCCTGTCGGGTACCCCTCCCCAACGGCCACTCATCAGAACGGGCCGAACCCAGACGCACCCTGGCCCGGGGCGCTCTATATAAGACCCGGATCCAATCTCGAAAGCCGGGACCAAATCCCATCTTTAAGAGCACATGCATCAGGTAACCCCAATGCACTGTATCAAAGGCTTTAGCCAGGTTAACGGAGACCAGCACATGGGGAGTTTCTCGCCCCCGGACCTCGTGTAATACGTGGTTCAGGCGGCGCAAGTTCATCGCCGTATTCCGACCAGGGACAAAGCCACACTGGTCTGGATGGACGAGCTGGGCTACGTGTGGGGCAAGGCGATTGGCCAACAACTTGGTCAGGATTTTCGCGTCCGAGTTAATCAAGGTGATAGGACGGTAAGAAGCGGGGTCAGTATTGTCCCCACCCGGTTTCAAGATCATACAAACCTCACCTTGTTTCAAGGTGGGTGGGAGGTTACCCGTGCGTAAGGCTTCATTGTAGACCTGTAAAAGGAGGGGGGCCAGGGTATGCCCGAACGTATGATAAAACTCTGCAGGGAATCCATCCCCGCCAGGGGTTTTGGCTCGTGGGAGGGCGGCAATCGCTGCAGTAATTTCACTGAGCGTCAGCTTGACATCAAGGTCTTTCACCGCTGCCTCTGGCAGGGTCGGCAAGCCGAGGTCTTCAAGGTATAAGTGATAGACCTCCTCAGATATAGACCGGTCAGCCTCACACACAACCCGCAGGTGGTCTCGCAGAACTGTGAGTACATCAGCTTCCGAATGGACCATATCGCCACTGGGCGCCCGCAGGGCCACTATACGCTCAGCCGTGAACTCCCGGCGAAGTATCCAGGCCAGCAAACGGCCAGACTTATCCCCCTCTCGATGCAGTCTCTGTCTATATTGGCCCAGCGTAAATCTATCGAGCCTCGTGAGAATATCGTGGACCGACCCAAGGGGCAGGCCATCCACGCGTTGATCCGAGGTGTCCTGATCAGGGTGGGCCTGGACGCGCAAGAGCTCAGCCTCCGCAGTCTGCAAGTCCGATAGCAGTTGTTTCCTGACCCCGTACGTCAGGCCCATGCACGCTCCGCGGACGACCGCTTTCAGCGCCTCCCACTTAGTGGAGTAAGACAAATCACTCCCCGCCCAGTTAAGTTCCAGATAATCGGAGAGTGACGTTGCCACATGATCCCGGGCCACCTGGTATTGGAGCAGGTCAGTCGGCAGTCTCCACGAGCGAGGACGCTCCGCCCGGTCAGGCCATTGCGCCACGCACGTGACCGGAGCGTGATCCGATAGGTATCGGGCCTGGTGTGTAACCGTCAACGTGAGAGTGGAGGGGAGGTTGGCTGCCAACACTCTATCTAGCCTGCTGTGAGTGCCATGTGTCGGGGTATAACAAGTGTAAAGCTTCTGCGTGGGGTGACCTGCACGCCAGACATCGACTGCCCCTATATTGTGCATCACGTCCTGCAAACACGCCGTCATACGGGGCTTAGTTCCCACCCGGGGTGGATGACGGTCCAGTTCATGATGTAGCACACAATTGAAATCCCCGCACCAGAGGAGGGGCGCGTCTAGGCTTGGAGCCACGAGATCCTGCATCCGGGAGAAAAATGTTGGGTCATCTACGTTCGGCGCGTACGTATTAAGGACCAGAAGGACCTTATCGTCCAATCTGAGCTTCACCAATATGTACCTGCCTTCCACATCCGCATCAATATATTGGACAGCGCATGGAACCCCAGGGGCCACCCAGATTAGGACCCCCCTAGCATATGTAGAGTAGGAGGAATGGAATAGCTGGCCTCTCCATTTCTTGGCCAGCCGCTGCGCACCATCATCTAAGTGGGTCTCCTGCAAGCAAGCAACTGAAACCCCATGACGTTTGAGGAAGGTAAGGACCCTGTGTCTTAGTGCACGTACCCAGGCCACGCACATTCCACGTCAAGAATTTAAACCCCATGACCACCCATCATGCCCAGCCGGGCAGCAGTGTAAACACAGCCTAGGCTGTCGCCAGTAGGCCCTTGCCACACAGAATTTCAAGAATGCATCGCACAAAGCAAGCGCCCCGCAAAGCAGAAGCAACATGCGCCAAATGCCAGTGTCATCATTGTCACGACTCGAGCCCCACCCCCCAACAACCCCAACATACGAAATTTTGACTTGAACCCCCTCAACCCCACCACCCACGAGCAATAGGATAGCAACAACCAAAAACGCCACCCCGCCCTTCGCCTGCCAGTGCCAGGACGTGCACAGCCACCCCATTCAACACTCTTCACTCACACTCACACACAACAGAACAACCCAACCCACCCCCCCTCCCAGCTCCTCGAAAGACCCAACGAATCCGGTATGCGAACTCGGACATCTCTCCCCCCCCCTTAGTCAGCAATGCGGGAGGAACAGCCCTCACTCATATCTCCCACCACTCGGTGCACACTCAACCCAGACGCCAAGTACGAGGTACCGATCAGTGATCAATCGCCCTCAACATCAAAGCTGAACAAGCAGAGATCTAAAGAGCTGCCGGGCTATATGGAGCTACACAATAACAGCAATCGCGCAGCGGAGTCAATGGAGGCAGGGCAAGGAGCATTCCAAGTCTAGGGCCTGCAAGGCAGTCTCCGGGACCACCGGGGCCGCAGAATCCGCGATCACCGGCGTCTCCTGCAAGGTATCCGGTACCAAAATGTCATCAGGTGCAGCCGCACCGTGCAAACTTGTTCCAGTCCCTTCAGGCGAGGCTTCCATCAGGATGGCCCCATCCGGTCCCACCGTGGGCCGAGTCTCAGGAGGACCACGGGATCCAGAACGGCGATTTCTCCTGCCACGCCGTCGTCTTTGTGGCCTGGTCCCCCAGACATCTCGCGATCCCCCTCTCTCACCCGGGGGCAGATCATCTCCTCTGATCTCGAGCCACTCCCACACCTCCGCTGGCGTCTCAAAGAAGTGTGCCTGGCCCTGGGAGAGCACCTTAAGCTTAGCAGGGTATAAAAGCATATACTGTAGCTGCATGTCGCGCAACTTCTGTTTGACCCCCAAGTAGGATTTCCTTTGCTCCTGCACCTGCTGGGTGTAGTCGGGATAAATTGAGACTCGACTGTTCTCAATCGTATGGGGCCCCGACTCTCTCGCCGCCTTGAGGATGCAGTCTCGGTCTTTATAGTTCAGGATTTTCGCGATGAGGGCTCTAGGGGCCTCCCCAGGACGCGGAGGGGGCACCAGGGCTCTGTGGGCCCGCTCCACAATAAAGACGCTGGACAATCCACTCGGACAGAGATGTTCATGGATCCAGGTGTCTAGGAATCGTTCAGGGTTCCCTGCCTCCAGCCGTTCCGGGACCCCCAGGACCCGTATGTTACTTCTGGCGCGCCCTACCTTCTGCATCCTCGGCGCGTCTCTCCAATGCTCGGGTAGTAGAGGCAAGTTGAGAGAGTGACTTCTGTAGGGACGCAACCTCCCCCTGCAGCTGAGTGATGTTGCCCTCCGCGTCCGAGACTTTATCCGCTACTTTGCGAAAGTCAGTCCTCAAAAGGTTCACATCCACGGACACCGTCTCAATTTGGCGTTCCAGGGCAGTGTGCGAACCCTGTATAGCCTTGAGAAGTTCCGCCCTGGACGGCTCCCCATCCCCATCTCCAGCGCCCGTTTGGCGCGTAATTCTCTGCGGCTGCAGGCGAGGGGTAGTATACTGCGTGATCGTGTTGGGTTGGGTAGCCTTAGGGCCACGTCCAGTCCGGCCCGTCATATCAGCTGTGTCAAGGGGCCGCACGGTATTATCAGGAGAGCCCCCCCTGAAGCCACCCAAGCAGGGCAGGGTATGCAACACCACAGCGCCGAAGGAAAGTGGGCAAGCAGTTTTCGGGTCAAGCAAACCAAGACCACAGTAGGCAGTGCAGGTCACAGGTCGGGTGCCACCAGAGCGCAGGGTCGTGGGCTCCACTTATATTCCACAGAGCAGGGCAGAGCGGGGCACAGATGCACCCCTCTATCGGCCGCCACCGATCCCAAAGAGGCCGCCCGAGACCAACTCCAAAATGGCGGACAGTCGGGGGAGGGGCGCCGTTCGTCCACGGGCCCAGCAACACCTCTCAGAGAGCCCCCCCGACGTCCCACAGGCGGCGGAGATCCCAATCCTCCTCCGGGCACAGGATACAGACCAGCGGGAGGGAGTACAGGTATGGCAAAAGCTCCGTGGTCAGACCCAGGCGGGCCCACAGCAGTCCAGGGCCCCCACATGCACCCCCGCGTCACAAGGGGGGGCCAGGGCAGATGGAATCCACAGCCCCCACTCCCAGGTGTAGGCGCTCCGCTGTCCGGTCGTGCAGCGCTAGTGAAAAAAAAAGGAGGGGGGGGGGGCCCCCCTCCGCTCTCCAGCCCAGCGAGGTCGCACAAGATGGACGGCACCTTCGTCCCGCTCCCCTCCTCACCGCACACTAGGAGGTTTCCAGTCCTCCGGCACCACAGTCCTCCGGTCCTGGGTCGGGGATCCCCAAGCAGGCCACCGGCGGGCATCAGAGGGCGCACTCAGGCCGGGTCTCCGCTCGCCTCCTCCTCCGCCGTCTGGCCCAGTGTGTAGGCCCAAGCCGCGGGGCCGCGTGAGAGAGCACGCCGCCTCCGCCTCCAGGAGCAGCCAGTCCGTAGCTCACGGCGGATTGCCGATCACAGGTCCGACCCACCAGGCACAGGAGTTCCGGCGGGACTTCCACTGCCCCTCCGACACGCTTTCCCGGGAACGGGAGGGTCCGGGCAGGATAAATGCAAGGATTTAAGCGGTCTTCGGGACGGAGCTGGTGGAGCTCACGTCCTGTCGGCCATGCTGCTTGGCCACGCCCCCCTATATGTTTTAAGTTAATTTTAATTTGCTTCATCAACCTATAACTTTTTTGCCAGTCTACTTTACATATCTTTTAGTCAGAAAATCTTGCTTCTCAGCTACTCTGAAAAACATTATTACAAATAGCCCTTGTGGAACATGTCTGGCAGTGAAGCACCGGCCTGACTTCTAAAGTCACCAGAGTCCTAAAGCCAATAAAAACAAATCAGACATAATACGAGGAAGAAGGCAAAACCCTGCAAAAAGGGCGAGTTCCAACAGAGCACCTCACAAGTCAGTGAGGTTCTAACCTGCATCCTGAACTCCTTTACCACCGCAACATTCCCAGATGCCTGGAAGAGTGTGATGGTCAACACACTGCAAAAAAAAAATAACAGAAAGACCCCACCCAGCTAGCAAACTACTGCTTTTCTCCCTTCTACCCTTCAATGCAAAGGTTATCAAGAAAGGCATCCACAATAACTCCACCGCTACCTCAACACTCACCATCTCCTAGATACCACACAGTCAGGTTTTCGGTCCAGCAACAGTACCGAGACTGCTCTTCTGGCAGCAACAGACATCAGGGTGATACTCCACTGTTGAGAAACAGTGGGCCTCTTACTGCTCAATATTATAAAGTGAGGTAGGTACCCTGATCTTTGGAAAAGGGATGGGTATAAATGCTGAGACAAACCAAGAGTTCCCTTTTCCAGCTATTTATCGATTGGATAACCTATAATACAGCTCACAGTCCAGATATGACAGAACCGCAAATCTCACTCAATTTCCAGGTTGCTAAACTTACAAACTTATAAAAAAAAGCACAATACAAAACAATTATACTATACAAATCATACAATGTTTCAAAAGGAATGCTATGTCAAGCAATTTTTATTTAGATAAACTCTTGTTCATAGTTTTCTTTTTTTTTTTAAAACTAACTTTATTGGGTTTTTTATTTTCTCGTTGTTTCTGTCATAATATCTCATGTTTAATACAGTCATTGGTATACATTCTTATGAAAGCTTTTACGTCAACAATCCAACATAATTGCATTTAAGGAGCTGTGGATGCTTTGGTGTCCCCCTTGCCAACCACAAAAGAGCGTGCAACATGAAGCAGTGCTCATATCGAGAGAAAAAATTTATACATGGCATCTTTTCCACATAACAGGTGGTAAACTATTCTCCAATGGCAGAATTAAACTATCACCCATTCCGCTTCCCCCCCATGGATCCCACCCCACCACCCGGGCTCCAACTATGTATTACAGAATCTTATTGTTGTTTGTCCTGCATCACTTAACTTTTATATTTTCAGCCTCCTCCCTACGCAGGCAGCCTGCCCCTGCCCATCTGATCAATTTGCTTTGCCACACATGTAATGTTGGAGATCTGGCTGACTTACAAAGCATGGTGATGGCTCTTTTTGCGACAATAAGCACCAGGTCTAGAGAGCATAACTGAACCTTTATGGACTTCTTAAGTCTCCAGACACACAGTAAGCATTCCATCGCGGCCCCCTCTATTGATAGATGAGTGATGTTTGTAATAGATTTCTAGACCCCGTCCCAGAACTCCCCAAGGTGCGGGCAATCCCATAACTTGTTCATTGTTTTATAATAATGTATTTTATTAAATGTCAAAATATTGACCAACGTTTTTTAAAATTCAGGCACACATTTTGTGCTGTACTGATATATGATTACCAACAAGAGTTTTTTTACACTCCCTCTCCCCCCTGGTCAGATGACAACATGAAACCGGTATTTAAGGACCCACTCTCAATTGGGTCTTCTTCCTCACAGGAATAACACAAAGTTAACTTGCCACCCTTCATGTCGGAAGCTTTAAGCCTCATCTGTGGAGTCCTCAAAGCATCATCTTTCAGTCCGACCTTTTTCAACATCTACCATGACCTCACTGGCAGACCTAATCATACCACAGGACATTAACATACATTTCTACGCAGACTATATTCAACTGATGTGCTCTGTGGTGGACAAGACACCCACGACAGAGAGCAACTTTACCAATGTGCATGAACACGGTTGCCAACTGTATGAGAGCCAACTGCCTCAAGCTCAACTCAGACAAAAAAGTGGTGATCTTCAGAAGAAAAACCTCTGCTTGGGATTCCACCTGGTGGATGGCAGACCTCTGCTCTTCGCCAACACCCAACACACACCAGAAATGTAGGAATCATCCTGGACGACAAGCTCGACGTGACCGCCTAAGTAAACTGAGTGCGCTCCACCTGCTTCTACACCCTGAGGGTGCTGCTAAAATCTCCAAAAGGCTACCAGATAACACTAGGAAAGTGATCATATAGGCTCTGATAACCAGCAGGTTTGACTACGACAACACACTCTACGCAGTAACCTCTAAACCGCTCCTGTTGGCAATTCCTAGAGGGGCAGAGGAGCACCTGAAGGGGTCCCTATCATTTATGAACCCCATGTGGCAGCAGATCTTTGATGGGGTCTAAGCGGACGTCATAGCCCCATTATCTAGCAGTGACCAGATCCAAGCATGGAGTCACCATGGTAAACAGCTGGAGGTGACCTGGGGATGGAGGGAGAGAGACATGCTGGGGAACGGCAGTGATTCCGGGCTGACTTAAAAGCTGCCCCTTCGTGGTCTGGCTGCGGCCACTGGACCTGATCGGAGCAGAAACTGGCGCACAGGGAAATCTAACTGAGCGAGGTGTGTGGGTTTGGCTGATGGACCTCGACAGGGCTACGGGGCGCCTGTCCCAGAGCAGGCGGCGGTGAGTAATCGCCCGAATCTGGGCATGCACTGGTGTTACCATGTCAGACTGGAAGGGCAATCCTGCAACTATGCAGGCCAATCTTGATAAATACGCATGGCAGAAGGGACCGGACGCAAAAGAGAAGGGTCAAGAGGGCGCACAAGATACCACAGTGGCTGCTGACGGTCAAGCCGATCTGACCCGCAATGATATTATGCTCGTCATCATGACGTTTCGGTCTTCCCTAGAGGCCAGAAAGGACAGTGTCTTCTCTGATGTCTCATTGCTCCAGGTGGACAATCATAATATGAATACCAGAGTCAAGGAAGTGGAAACCACAACTCTTGAACTGAAGACTGACTCAGCTCTGCTTAAAAAACAGGTGGAGGAACTCCAAGCTAGCACTACTAAGATGGAGGTCCAGTTGGACCAGTATGAGGGCAGGGCCCGACGCAATAATGTGCGCATTCTGGGCGTCCCGAACGAGCGGAGGGCTAGGAGACGGATCTGTTTGTCGAGGACCTTATCAACAAACTATTCCAGACCAAAGGGCCCAGTTCTTCTCAATCGAGCAAGCACACAGAATTCCAGGGGGCAGACTGAGACCTGAGGCGCCGTCTAGACCTATTGCGGCACGTGTTTTTAACTTTCGAGATATCAATGCTATTTTGCAAACCGCATGGTGTAAACCCCCCTCCAAAGCCCCCCCCCCACCTCCCCACCTCCCCTGACCACCTTGACAATAATGCAATAAACGTCTTCCCGGACTTTACGCTGAAAGTCTAAAAACAACTCTGGAGTTTACTTGAAGTTAAAAGGGCGTTGCTTGAGAAGGACCTCAAGTATGCAATGCGGCTTCCCGCCAAGCTACGCATTGAGGAGGAGGGAAAGGTGTGGTCTACAACAGCCCGGAAGAAACTTGGGACTGGCTGGACAGCTGGCGCACGGCTGGGAATCTGCCGCAACGGGATCACGGTGGGCAGGTGAACAGATCCAGACAAGAGCATGGGCCACTGCGCAAAGCTGGCACTGGTGCGTGGAACAGAACCCACAAGGAGGTGGAACCAGTGAATGATCCATAATCGGTGACTGAATACAGCCGATATACTTGGGACCACCCACAGGTTTGGATGTGCTCTCCACAGCTGCAGACATGGAAGAATAACGATAGGGCGAGTGGGCTGACCGGCATCTCCTGTGAGATTATAAGGACTTTCACGCAAGTACACTGATGGGACTAGATGGAACTGTTTAACTGGGCTCGAACAATCCTGGATGCTGGGTGGGTGGGAGGCTGGGCCATGTGCCCCACTTTTGTTTAAATAAACCAATGTGGTCGACATGCGCTCCGCAAATTGGAGTGGTGGGTGGTTTTATGCCTACTGTGCAGTGCTGCAGGGAGGAGGGGGGTTTGAATGGGTTATTTTTTTTTGTTCTCAACACCACATGCTGAATGTAATGTTTACAGTTTCTCATTTTCCTGCAAAATATACGCAACGGAGGGGGGGTGAGGGGTGAAAACTTTGGGATTTGGGCGGGAGTGGGCAGGATCTGACTGAGTGTAGGTGGCTTACTTGTTTCCGGTTGTCTAAATGGCAATAAACAGTCATTAAAACTCTGGTCCTGGAATGTCAACGGGTTGGTGGACAAAATCAAACTCACTGTGGTCCTTTAATATTTGCATAGACATTCCCCCGATCTTGTTCTATTGTAGGAAACACATTTACTGGCTACCACTACTTGCCATTGAATCAATTTGGTTATACCTTATGGGCACACGTGGGTCACACATCTGACTCCAGGGAGGTGGCGATCCTGGTGAAAAATACGGCCCCGTTTGTCCTGGGACTAATTTGGCAAGACCCACAGGGGAGATTTGTGGCACTTGCGGGGACGTGGGAAGGCAGATAGCTTAATTTATGCTCCTTATATATCCCCCCCCAGACTTCACAGAGGTACTTTCCCTGAACTTAGTGCCACGTTGAGTATGCCGGCTGGGGTGTTAGTATTGGGTGGGGACATGAATGACGTGATGTTACAGGATTGGGACAGGACTGCGCGACTGAGTAGACCAGACGAGGCAGGGCCTCTGCAAACGTTTTATTCTGCGAAGCGGCTATCGGACTTATGGCGACTGTACAATCCTCCTGAAGGCAGTTCACTTGTATCTCTGCTACACATGGGAGCGGGTCTCGACTAGATTACATCTTTACACAATGCACCCAGGTATGCACATGGCACGAGGTATGTCTGATCACTCCCCAGTTGAGATCTTGTTTGAAGGCCCTGTCGGGGATTTTACTCTTCTCCCCACGTATTGCTCCTTGGCATTCGAAGGATAGGGACTTCCATGAAATACTCAGGGAATGTACTAGACAATATTTTGAAGAGAACACATGATCTGTTGACTCACACTGTACACTGTGGGAGGCTTATAAAGTAGTGATCATTGGATGTATTCAGGCGGAGGTGAGTGTTAAGAAGGAGGACCGCACCGGGTGTGACTATCTAAAACTAGTAATTGAGGCTCTGGCAGGGGAGATGGCACGGCAGCCTCATGGTACCCCAGACTTTCTGCGACTGATTCACCTTAAGCAGCGAGAACTTGGGGACCTATGGGAGGATACAGCTTGTCGACACGCAACTGCTGTATAGAGACAGCTATACAATGTAGGCGACAAACCAAATAAGCTTATTGCTTAGTTGGAGAAACAAGACCAGGATAGAAACTAGGTAGCTGGGATTACAACAGAGGCAGGGCAGACCCTTCAATCGGGAATAGATATTTTAGGGGAGTTTAAGATGTACTATGAGCAGATATATCTCTCTGCAACGAGCAGGTCGATAGATGTATCCGAGGACCTATTAAAAGGTTTATCCCTGCTGGCTGTGACACAGGAAGATGGGGAGGACATTGACCGGGACCTTACGAGTGAGGAAGTGGAGGGGGCTAATAAGGACCTCCATGTCATCCGGCTATTTGGTACCTACTCTGGTTATCAGATAAATTTGGATAAGTCCCTTGTGTTAAACTTGCCTGGTGTGCTTCCTCCGCTCACCTCTGACTGCGTGGCCTTGGTGCAGCGCGACAAACTCAATTGTCTGGGAATATGGATTTCACATTCCCCGGAGGACTGGCAAGGCCATTGCCCATTGGCTTTAGCTCCCCATCACAGGGCAGTCCTATTTAAAATAATGGCCATATCTGGGTTGCTCTTCATGATTCAGAATACGCCATATAAGCTACCTGGCGCCTTCTTCCATACCATTGAGAGCGAGCAACGCAATCTGCTCTGGGGGGGGGGGGGGGGAGGGGCACCGCAAATTGTGCTACGCAAACTCCAGAGACGGGTATACGAAAAGGGATTGTCCGTGCCGGATTTGAGGCGCTACTACTTAGCATCCCAACTTAGAAATATTAATGAATGGGTCTTTGCTCCGCTGTCTGAACCCGCATACAGAGTAGACCGTCTAGCCATGGGAGCGACCGGCTACCCGGCAGCGCTTTACATGACAAAAGGGAGGAAGCTGCCCCCGATGCACAGTCAGATGGTGATGAGGGCTTGGGACGATGCCACTAAAGCACTGGGGTGGAAGGATAAGTGTGAGAAAGTGGCTCTATATATACTGGACCAAGATAAGGTACAGTGTGTATAGAGCCCACAAACCCCAGAGGTTAAAGCCAGGTGTGACCTTACTCTCTAAAGTGGTAGCTTGGTTGAGCAGTAAGGCAGTACCAGTGTAAAGCATTTGTTGTACACACTGTCAGCAAAAGGTTTCACACACTCAAAGTCTGAACTCCAGGCCAATTGTTTTTGTATCAAAGATATAGTTGTTTTATTTTTGGAACAAACAGCTATCAATATATACTGTTCTCAATGTGGAGGTCTCAGATGAGTACTTTGCAGAAAGGCAATACACTTTGTAAAGAAAATAGGTACAGGGGTTGCAGTAGGCAACACAATTCTGAACACAATTTAGCATCGAGCTCAATGTTTTTTTATATAAATACAGCTGATTACTTTGTAGATTGCTCTTGTAGTTCCAGGACTGGATCCTAAATGCAGTCCTGGGATCTAAGCTGAAAACAGTCTCTTAACAACGTTTGTTATTGCAGTGATTTTTAAGGAATATAAAGCTATTTTAAAAGTTCACTCTTAGAAACTTTTCAATGAAAATCTGGCAATGTTAACCAATGGGAGCAAATTCAGGTTGCAGTAAAGTACGATCTTGTTACTTTTGTCATCCAGTACTGAGCTCCTCGGTCCAGCACTGGGGTCTCAACTTAAAACAGGTAGGTAATTACGTTTCAGTATTTGGTATGATTTTTAAAGAATATTTCAAGTTTTCAAAAGTAGACACTTAGAAGAAATTTGACAGAAAAGCACACAATGGATTCCTATGGAGAAAATTCAAGTTACTAGTAAACCCAGCTAGGCTTACTTTTGCGGTTCAGTACTGTGCTAGAAGATGCAGTACTGACTTCTCTCTTGATCACAGATGAGTACTTCGGAATGTGGTTGATTTTATGGGAATATTTCGAGTTTTGAAAACTTCACACTTAAAAGATTTTTCGAGTCAAACCAGTCAATGTTATCCAGTGGCAGGTAAGTGAGTTACCGGTTTCCTTGTGAGTATTCGACTGGTGAAGTTAGGGTTCTGAGCATAGACTCAGGGGTCCCCCAGGGTCAGGTAGGTACAGTTGGTTCACCCTCGGCGGCAGAGCGGCAGCGGGGCAGCCGGGGGCAGAGGTAGTTAGGCCCAATGTTATCCAATGAGGGGCAGGGGGCCTCCGGTTGGTGGCTGCTGGCTAGCAGGCCACGGGGCTGTGGGAGCTGGGCTCCTGGTCACTTGCTCAGGGCAAAGGGGGAAGTAGGATAGGACAAAGGTTGCACAGCCAAGGCCACTCACGCGGCTGGGTGCAGGGTGCTTTTGAGCCGTTGGGCGCTCAATGTTATTCAAGTGGAAAAGTAAAAAGTAAACAAAGGCTGCAGACTCTAGGACGGTGATTCTTCAGGTGCGACCACCACTTTGAGAGGTAAGTTGGGATTTTGGAGAAGAGGTAGGTACCCCAAGGGCAGGCACAGGGGGCTGCAGGGAGCCGGGTGCAGGTGTCATTTGGTGTCTGGAATCTTACCCTTGCCTGGTGGCGGTTGGGGGGGTCTCTGGTCCTTGAGGCTGCAGGCGTCGTCTGGGTCATCGAGGAGGGTCTTTTGGCACTGGACTTCGGGTCCCAGTCGCCTGGGGGACGTCCTCTTGGTCTTGGATCACTCTGGCACTGGCCGTGCTTGGCGGGTGCAGAGTGGGTAGGTATTGAGCTTCCTGGCTGGCAACAGGGGGTGGTTGTTAAAGTAGAGGCTCTGCTTATGGGAGTCCCAACCTTTAAGAGGGTCAAGGCAGGCAGGTCCTCCGGGTGTCCCAAGGTTGCTGTCCGCAGGAGTCACCGGTATTAAGCAGGAGCAGGTTCCAGGATGGACAGGCTGGTAGGGCTTGGGGCCAAGTCAGTGGGTGTCGTCCTGTTAGCAGCTGCACGGCGGGTCTTCTTCTTGATCTCTTCTTCTTTTCTTATCGGGATCTGAGGAAGGAAGGTTCAGGGAGCCCCTAAATACTGAATTTAGGGACGTTACAGGTAGGGTAAGGGCAGGAACCAATAGGCCCCTGTCCTGGGGTGGGTACCCCCCCTAGCCTGCTCCCCGCTGGTGGGAGGGGGGCAGGAACCTAGCTGGGATTGGGCAGGACTCCCCATCTTCAAGATGGCTGGAGCCGGGGTCGTGCTTCACCTCGCGTCCCCCACCTGAGGGGTGGGGTTGACACAGGCTGGCACTCCCCCCCCCCCTTCCTGACATAGGGTTTCACACCAGTCTTCCCGCCAGAGTGGGGGTCAGAACTGGTGGGGACCAGTTGCTGGGTACAGCAAATGGTCTGGAGAAGCTCACTGAGGCAGCATGGCTTTAAAGCTTCTCCCTGCCCACCCTGGGAGAGGAGATCTAGCACCTTGCCCAGGATGTTTTCATTGTTGCAGGCCCAGGAGAGCGGGGGGGCCCTCCACCCAGGGGTCCAGCAACATGTCTGCTGTGTGGCATCCGAGGCAGCCTCTCAGTCCAGACGTTGATTGTAGGTTTAGGGTCCAGGGGGCATCTCTAAGAGGCCCTCTGGTGCATTTTACATAAAACCTCACACTGGCATCAGTGCGGGTTTAATGTGCTGAGCAGTTTGGTACCAAACTTCTCAGTCTTCAGTGAAGCCATCATGGTGCTGTGGAGTTCGTAATGATGACCTCCCAGCACCATATACTCTTTAATGGCAGCACTGCACTTGCAGTGCCCAGGAATGGCCCTGGGTACTGTAGAGGCACAGGGCTCCTGCACCTGTGCCCACACCACTGGCATATGGCACCCAGCTAGAGGGGGTGACTGATGTATGCCAGGGCAGTGGGGTTTGTGGGCATGGCACACAGGGATGTGGGCCTTGTCGACTATGTTTAGTTCTGTACTTAGGCACTCAGCCTGCAAAGGCAGTATGTGGGTGTCCAGGTACAGGGCCCCTAAGGGTGGCACAATAACTGCTGCAGCCCTTAGGGGTCTTCTCTGGTCACCATGCCCTGAGTACCTAGGGTACCATTTACTAGGGCCTGATTGGTGGCCAGAGATGCCAATTGATTTTTGTTTGAATACAGCTTTTGGGAAGTAACACAGGCCCTGGATACTTGGTTGGCAGGAGCCCAGGGACCACATACCAATGCAAGAAAGATGGCACTTTCTCTCAATAAGCTGACCCAAAGTTCAAAGTTCAAAGTTTTTTATTTTTGTTACGGTACTCTTACGAGGACCACAAATAAAATATACATTTATACATTCCATATTAATACATTTTCAATGAGATTTTCAAAAACTTAAAAATTCTGTAACAAACGAATTCATTAGGGGGGCTTTTACATAGTGATAAAAAGTCTTGTGAGCTAGTGATCCTGCAGGACCGGTAGATAGGCTTAAGACATGTTGACCTTGCATTTACAATTTCTGCATTAGGGCATATAAAAAATAAGTGTTCCAAATTTTGGTTGCCTCCTTGACAAAGGGTACAAAGGGCAGAGCTGTCGGGCCTCCAAGAGGAAGTAAAGGTTTGTACAGGAAGTGTTCCAAGGCGCAACATCATAATTGCACGCCTTGCGCCATGTTGAAGAGTATACTCTAGGTAAGGCTGACGTTGTTTGTATTCCTGCAAGGCTACATAAAATTTGTATGACGATAGTCTATTACAATGAGAGTGATCAATCTCGTAGCTCAATTTGGGAGTGAAGTTTTTTAGAAAAAGTTTGAGTTGAGCCGGTGACCACGTAGACAAAATTTCCACATTGACTTTTGCAAGCTGTAGAGCCTCTCGCATATTTTTAGTAAAGGTAGTATGAGTAGAGCTACTCTCGAATGTCTCTACTTTTAACAATCTTCTTAAGGTACCTTCTTTTGAAAGAAGAAGATTATGGGCCCACCTTATGATGCTCGCTATAGCTGTAGCATATGCGCTCGTGATGGTACATTCCAGTCTCAATGCCTGTACTGGGGTAGATGTTGAAATCTTCAGTAGTTTTTTCAATATTCTTCCTTCTGTTAAATCCATATATGACCATTGATTTAGAGGAATATATTCCGATGCATAGGACAGGACTGGTGTGATTTTAGCTCGATAGACTTGAATCAGTGCAGAGAAATGTCTATGTCCAGTGGCCGAATATAAACGGGACAAGGCCCCAGCATGCAGATCACTTTTCCTTTTCAGGTAGTTGATTTGATTGATGTTGCTCATGTTTTGTGAGAAAATTCTACCCAGATATGTATACTCCTTTACTTGTTCTAGTTTCTCACCTCCCAGCTTCCATTCGTACCGTACCCTTTTCTTCTGATTTGAAAAGGCAACCACTTTTGTTTTGTTCGTATTTGGGATTAGGTAATTTTTCCTTGAGTACTTATATAAAATATCTAAAAGATTTTGTAGTCCGAAAGGTGTTAGGTCAAACATGACTATATCGTCTGCATACAGCAGGGAATGGATATATTCGGTGGCTATCTTAGGAGGAGTACATATCCCTTGCTGCAGTTGGGAAGGTAGGTCACTTAAATACAGTGAGAATAAAATTGGAGCCAAGAGGCACCCTTGTTTCAGGCCATTTGATGTTCGTATTACCTTCGATAGGCCCTTGTCACTTCCCATTTGGACGCGGCACCAGGTGTCACTGTGTAGATTCACTATCAGATGTAATAGCTGCTCCGGGATCCCCATTATTCTCAATTTTGACCACAGGGTCGGTCTATCCACTCGATCGAAGGCTGTTGAGTAATCAATGAACGCTGCGTAAATAGTTTGTTTTTTCCCTGTTGCGTACTTATCTAATATAGTTTGGAAGATTGCTACATTGTCAGTGACAGAGTGGTGTGGGCGAAATCCGGACTGAAATTTAGGAATTAGACCTGAGAAAGCCCAATTTTTCAGCCTATCCAGGATTTCTGCTGCAAAAATCTTCCCAGCAGCGTCCATGAGGGCAATTTGCCTATAATTTCCCGGTGTGTTTCTTTTTCCTTTTTTGAAAATCGGGATTATGATACTTCCTTTCCAGGAATTTGGCATTTGACCACTGTCGAATACATAGTTAAATAGCGGCGAGAGCACCGTTCCCCACTCTTTATGGTCTATTTGGTAGACCTTGACAGGTATCTGATCGGGGCCAGATGCACCTGTGCTCCTTGCCTTCCTGATATTCATAGAGACTGACACTGCCGACGTTTTGTTGATCTTAATATCTTTAGTTTCCACGTTTTCTCCTCCCACTTCTTCATTTTTAATATATTCATTCTGTTTGTATAGCTCACGTAGGTATATGTCCCAGTTTTCTTCTGATACAGGTGTAGCCTCCAGCTTTTTTTTTGGATCCTGTCATTGTTGCGATCAGTGACCAATATTTACGTTGATTATTATGTTTAGCTGCTAGCTGGATTTCAGTCCAATTAAAGTCCTGCTTCAGTTTTTTCTGTCTAGTTTTTTCTCGTCGTATTTGATTCTTTAATCTATTGATTTCCTTTTTGTTTACTGACGAGAATTCCAGATACTGGGCGCGTATCAGTCTATTGATTTGTTTTACGACTGGTTGATTCCAGTTTTTATTCTTGTTTTTCCATTTTCTTTTTGCTGGTCTGTGGTATTCTAGCTTACTTTGCAGAGCTTGTTTGAGATTATTCGTTAGATGTTCAAAGTTCTTTACAGGATCATCTGAATATATGTTGGTCAAAATATTGGTTTCAGTAATTAGTTGCCGCAGATATTCCAGATTTTCTGTCCCCCAGTAAATGCGACGCCTAGTTGTGTTTACTTCCGTTTTTTCTGTAAGAAATAGTGGCTGGTTATAAAAAGAGGACGGTGCAATCCAGTGGGTTGAAAGGTTTGAAAGAGCGTGATCACTTTCTGCAGTGAATATTATCGAAAGTTGACTCATTTGTTCTTTTCCTTCGATCCCGCATATAAAGTAATCAATAGTTGAAGGAGTTCCATTTCCTTGCCGTGTGTATGTTGCTGGTATATCACCATTGATGTTACCGTTTAATATAATCCCATTAATGCCAGAGAGAAAAGCTAGTCTCTTATCCGATTTAGTTCCTTTTGGGAATTCAGGGAGTGATGATTCCAGAGATTCCTCTTTGAGGAGACGAGCCCATTTCTTTATCTCGCAGTTAGAAATTTTAGCATTCAAGTCCCCCATTATGAGGTATGGCAAGTGAGATTGATCATCAATTATATGAGTGATAATTTCCATTAGGCGGTCAAACAGCAAATCGTTATTATTACTGCTTGGAGGTGCGTAGATATTGAAAAGTAATATTTTTTCTAGTTTGGCTGAGGCATGGGTTCTAAGGGATACTTTTAAACATTGTAGATTGTCTGTGTTTGTGTTAATTATTTCCTGTGACCAAGAGTGATCTTCTTTTAATAATATTGCCAGACCACCCTTGGCGTGTCCCCTTCTTGATCTTTTTGCCAATGTTTCGTATACATAGTATCCTCTTTGAGTAAAGGTATTGATTAACCATGTTTCCTGGAGGGCGATGATATCAGGGGAGTTTTTTATTGCATGTTTCATTTTTATATCAGTTTTCCCTGCCAGGTTCCAGGACAATAACGTCAAACCTTTGCTAAACTTCGCGTTGTTGTGAATTTACCATTTTTTTGCTGTTTAAGGTTTCTGATAACCATGCCCATGATTTTATTGAGTTCTTAGTGCTGTTAAAGGTGGGATTCCGAGACCAGACTGACCTCTCTCCTTGAATTACTTGTATTTTAAGTAGATCTTTCCTCATAGTACTTGATGCTAGGTCTCCCCAATTAGAACTGTTGTTTTCTTTTCTTCTGTGAGTTTGTCCAAATATACCATTATTTGAGTTGTTGGTTTTAAAATCTTCCACCGAGATTACATCATAGCCATTTTTATGAAGAATTTCCTTCTCTCTGATTATTATTCCAGGCAAGACCGGTGAATAAAAGGATACCTGTACTAGTTTGTTATTTTCTTTTATTGGAAACAGAACTAAGTCAATTTCTTTGCTGGTCAGAGAATTCAAGGATGGAATTTCTTGTAATAGATTGATGATTTTACCGCGATTAAACGGCTCCTTATCTGAAGGAAATAGCTCTTCAATAGTTATGTGTTTGGATGGATTTATTTCCCATGATTGGAAATTATTGTCATATGGTTCTTTTATGTCCATGTTATTTTGCGATGTAGATCTATTTTCTATCGGAGGACAAAATTCATCTGCTTCAGGATTTAAGGGTTTTTCTGATGATGTTTTTTGAATTACTGGAGTGTTCACCAGGTTTACAGGAGTAAATTTTTGGAATTTGAGCCTATTCCCTTTTTTCCTCTGTATTCTCCTCATAGGTTTTCTCTTCTTCTTCCCCTTTACTTTTTCCCTAGTATTACTTTTTTCAGACTGTTCTCTTTGGTTGAAATCCTGTTCAGCCGTAACTCCCGATAGCTCAGTTTTATTTTTTCCGATAATCTGATCGCGATTGTTGTCGGATACTTTATTCGAAAAAATCGGATAGTGTTTGGTATTGTTCTCAGCTTTGATTTCCAGTTCTTCTTTGAACAGTTTTTTAAGTGAATATGTGATAGGAGGTTTTTCTTTGTTTTTTGATCCATTAGTTTTATTGTTGATTATTAGTACGTCGTTCGTTTGTGTGCTTGCTTCCTGTTGTTTTGGGGTGGCACTTCCATTTTTATGAGATTCATCTGTTTGTTGTGATTCGACTTCTCCGGTTTGTTTTGATGAGACTTTAGTTAGATCTTTTTTCTTTTTTTCTTCAACCAGGAATTTAAGTATTCCTATTTGTACGTCTAAAGTATCGTCTGAGTTAGCTAAAATGTGTCCAAGATGTGTTAGTACTGAATCCAGAATTTCTTGCAGTGAGAAGAGTGCTTTTGATATGGGAGAGGCAGTATTTCCAGAGTTTTGGTTTATAAAATTTGGGTCTGATAGATTGGTCAGATTAGAAAAAAGGTTAGGTGATTTTTCTGGCGAACTGGTTTGGGGATGTCTTTGACTTAGCAATATTTCTTTACTTTCTTCTTCGGTCTTTGAGTTATGATTTGCGGTTACGTCGAAAAATAAGTCGTTGTCCTGATTTTTTATAGGTGTTATAGTTGTTATTTGAGACACAACTAGACGAGATTTTTGACATTCTTCCGAAGGAGAGTAATTTGCCAAATTACTCTCTATTGTTATTTGACCTTGTTTGTTGGATTTCTGGTCAGAAAAATGTAACGGATCAGGTTCAACCAACTTATTTTGATCATCATTAGAGTTTGGGGAAAGAAACTTTTTCTTGGAGAGGGTAGAGAAGTATTCACTTATAGCAGGAGTGCTTGATATTTGTCCTGGTTTTAGTGACTTGTCTACAGATTTTCTTACAGCTGCGTCCGTCCCCATTCGCCTCATGTAGATTGTCCGTGAGCGTAGTTTTTTTAGCGCCCTCATACTTGGGGACAGAAATCTGTTTTATAGATGTAATGTATAGTATTATTAATATGCTGTGGCTTGTCTTTATCACACTATCTCAGTTGATCAGTAAAGGAATGAGGGTTTTTACACGTATGAATCAAAAGTTTAGTTGAATAGTTTCCTCTTTGTAGTGAGCGTTAGTGGGGTGGCCCGTCCCGTCCTCGGTCGTCCCCGGACGGTTTATCCCCGCGCTTGATCCCGTGCGCGTCGCGGGATGCGAGATGTTATCTATATACGTTTCGTTGGGGGCGTGTCCGTGGGCGGTTCGCCTGGGGGAAGAGGAACCAGGTGATCTCCGCTAAGGATTCTGGTCCTCGCAGTCCCCCAGGCTAGGTGCTCTCGCTGTTTGCACCCTGGCCTCAACCCCTCTGACTCCAGCTGGGAGCGACAGGCAGAGCGTGCCGAGTGCAGCTCACGCTCACACCAGCGAGTCAGGGGGAGGCAGCGCCACGACACAGTGAGGAATCCGCGTCAGCTTCAGACAGCCAGCACAGGCTGCAGACGGTAAAACAAGTTCTCTTGCTCAGCAGAAGTAGAAACAGTAGATCAGCAGCAGTTTTGAGCTCCTGTGAGTGGCGCCCGCGAAGCGGGTGTCACGAAACTTTAACCAGGTCGTTGGGGGCGTGTCCGTGGGCGGTTCGCCTGGGGGAAGAGGAACCAGGTGATCTCCGCTAAGGATTCTGGTCCTCGCAGTCCCCCAGGCTAGGTGCTCTCGCTGTTTGCACCCTGGCCTCAACCCCTCTGACTCCAGCTGGGAGCGACAGGCAGAGCGTGCCGAGTGCAGCTCACGCTCACACCAGCGAGTCAGGGGGAGGCAGCGCCACGACACAGTGAGGAATCAGCGTCAGCTTCAGACAGCCAGCACAGGCTGCAGACGGTAAAACAAGTTCTCTTGCTCAGCAGAAGTAGAAACAGTAGATCAGCAGCAGTTTTGAGCTGACCCAACAAACCCCACTATGGCATAGCGATGGACTACGAGAGGTGGGTCGATTGAAGGGATTCCGTTGCCGGAGTCATATTGGTATTGACCATCTTGGGGATGTATGCAAACAGGATCAAAATAGGTCCTTTAGGGATCTCCAAGCAGAGTATCAACTGGCCAATATGGAGCAGTACAGGTATGTTCAACTGAAACATGCATTACAATGCCACATTAAAGACTGCAAAACTCTACCCGAGTACTCCCCATTAGAAGACTGACTGCTATTCGATCCCATTCCCGATAAAGCAATCTCCCTTGCATATAAAAAGTTAATGAATAATCTACCGACCCCCTTGGCCCGCTATGGGCGACTTGTTAAAGGGACATCAGCCTATTGGAGGAGGATGACTGGCAAGAGGCGATTCAGAGTCCCAGAGAGATCGCTATATGGGCCAGATTCAGATTAATTCAGTTACGCATCCTGCATAGGGCATACTATTCCTGCACACTTTAACATAGGAACGGGCGGGCGTACTCTGATACCTGCCTTAGAGGCTGTGCTTGCCCGCTACCTTCTTTCATATTTTGTGGGAGTGTCCAGTAATACTGCGGTATTGGGGAAAAGTAGCCAGGGTAATGTCTTGGGTGGTGGGAACTCGCATACAAGCGGAGGCACGCTGGATATTACTGGATAGGAAAGATGGCCGTCGCACACCAACATGTGGCTATTGCTATCCGCCGGATTCTCTAAACGTAACATAGCACGTCTGTGGGGTGCATGGATACCTCCCAAAGTAACTGACTGGAAAACTGACTTGGATTGGTGTCGCTTGGCAGAGCGGATGGTATATGAGAGCAGGGAATGCCCCAGAAGTGGGAAAATATATGGGACCCCTGGGAGAAATACAGATCCTAGATTGAGAGGTGGCCAGGAAGGTATGAATCCGGGCATATACAGGAAAACTCGTTCAATAAAAAGATTTACAAAAATTAACTGCTTACATTGCCCTTACACATTGAATGATCTCCTTCATCACATCAGAGCCTTTTCACTGCTTCAGGAGTACAACAGCCAAAGCAGTCCTTTCAAGGAAGGGGAAGAGGCTGAGGCTAGACCTGCAGAGGAAGAGGAGCTGTATCAAATTGACTCGTGCACAACAAAGAAGGACCCAAACACAACACCAGTGGGGGCAGGATAGCACAATACCTGCGACAATGGTAAGATATCACTACAGACAATTGGATATTACATTTGATAAAATATTGGTATTGGCTAGAACGAACAAAGCCACAAGCTGCAAACCCTCCAAAAATAAAAAAAAGTACCTCAAGTCAGATTTCACGAATTTGAGATCCGAAATCAAGGAGCTTCTTTGAAAGCAAGTGATAGAAACCATTCCAAAGGAAGAGATTTTCAAGGGAAACTACTCACCGTATTTCCTAGTTCCCAAGCAAGACATTACACTAAGGCCTATCCTAAACCTAAGGTTCATAAACCAGTTCATTCTGACGCAACATTTCAAAATGACTACACTTCAAGAAATAATACCGCAAATTCAAAAAGGAGATTCCATGGCAATTATAGACCTCAAAGATGCCTATTTGCACATCCCCATGAACAAAAGCCACAGAAAGTATCTCAGATTCCTATTCGAATGAGCACACTACCAGTTCAAGGTACTACCTTTCTGAATAAAATCAGCACCACATGTCTTCACCAATTGCCTAGCTGGAGTTGTAGAACACACAAGAAAAGAAGGAATACACTTCTGTCCTTATCAAGACGACTGGCTTATAAAAGCAAAGACAAACCAAAAATGTCACAGCCCAGTTCAAACAGTAATCCTCACACTCCAGAAAGTAGGATTCTCAGTAAGTCACAGGAACTCAACTCAGAACTCTCACAAGCTTATCCAACGCAAAACAGGATACCAGCCATCATACAGGAAACTTTACTTTACCAGAGGGGTCAATCTCTGACGGTGAGGAGCGTCGTGAAACTCATGGGCATGATGGCATCCTGCATCCCACTCATTCCTCATGCCCGCCTTCATATGCGACCCTTCCAGGAATGGCTTTCCAACAATTGGTCACAGGCTACAGGGAGTGCAACGGTGGGCATCCAGGAACATAACACTAGGCAGAACTTGCGAAAGACCAACTCCCTCTGCGACCACAATGTGTTGATAGAGCACCTTAGTCAATTGAAAATACCAGGCCAGTGGAACGACCTTGACTCCATAAAAGGCATCAATTACCTGGAGATGAAAACAGTCCTAGCACTGAAGGAGTTCGAGAAACACATTCACAAAAAAACTGTCTTGATTCAAACAGACAACACCACCACAGTGTTCTACCTCAACAAACCAGAGGTACAAATTAATTCCCACTCAGCAAGATAGCACAACTGACCTGGAGATGGGCGATTTCACAAAGAATCAGTCTGCAAACAATTCACCTACCAGGAATATACAACACAGCAGCAGATCAATTGAGCAGGCAGAACAGCTGCTCCCACGAGTGGGAATTGAAACACAAGACAATACAATACATCTTTAAACTGTGGGGGACATCACCAGATATAGACCTGTTTGCGACAATACAGGACAAGAAATGCAATTTCTTTGCCTCCAGGTTTCATCACAACCTGTGAGGAGGGAATTCTCTGTTGCTAGATTGGTCAGGAACATTTGCATACGCTTTTCCACCAATACCCCTAATCCAAAGAGTCCTAGAAAAAGCAAGACAACCAGGGACAAACCTAATTCTCATTGCTCCTCAATGGGCCAGACAAACATGATACTCAAGCGTGCTAGAACTGTCCAAGAGACAAATAATCACACTCAAAGCAGTCCAGGACCTACTAACAATGCAACAGGTCTAATTACACCCGGAGCCAGTGACGCTACGCCTAGCTGCCTAGCACCTGAATACGCAGTTTGGTCACCTGAACTTGCCTCAGCGAACAATGGAAATTCTAAGAGAGGTAAGAAAGCAAACCACCAGTCAATGCTATGCTGGAAAATCGAAGCGGCACGCCACTTGGTGCACAACAAACAAAGTGATGGACTCTATCTCCACTCAAACGGTGATCATTCACCGAACACACCTCCTAGACAGTCACATCAACTACTCAAGCCTGAAAGGACACTCACAGCTATTGTAGCCTACAGCAGGGGAAAATCATGCAAGAGCTTCTTTAAAAAACCTGTCTTAAAAAGATTCTCAGAGGGAACTAAAAGAATTGCACCCGCAAGGACATCTCCTTCGCCCATGTGGAGTTTTTATATAGTCCTCTCGCAACTTATGACCGAACCATTTGAGCCCATGCACAAAGCAGACCTCACACATTATCTTAAAAACAGCATCCCTAATAGCCATTACTTCCTTACAAAGCGTATGTGAGCTACAAGCATTAACCGTAGAAGAACCATACATTCAAATCCATACAGTTATCCTGAATCCTAATCCTCCGTTCTTACCAAAGGTCGTATCCAAGTATCACTTGAATCAAAGCATTCTCCAACTAGTCTTCTTCAAAGACCTACAGAGAAAATTGTAAAAGAGCCAACATACTCTGGATGTAAGGAGGGCTTTACTATACTATCTACAGAGACCAGAACAGGCTCGCAAAAGGAAACAACTGTTTGTTGCTTACTCACATACCAAGACAGGGACACCTGTCACAACGGTAACAATTGCACGATGGATAGTTCAAACCATCCAACTATGCTATGCCCCTGCAGGGAAAACCCTAAGCGTACTGCAAAATGCTCACTCAACTAAGAAGAAAGGAGCGAATGTGCCAATAGGCATTAAATGTGTTGCAGCAACATGGGCATTTCCATACACTTTCACCAAGCATTACTGTGTGGACATACAAATGAATAAGTAAGCACAAGTAGGACAAAAGGTACTTCAAGGAAGAAACCGCTACATAATCAGATGCACAGCATGTGAATCCAGAAAAGGATTCACGCTGCAAAATGAAATGGTTACGTACTAGTGGCAAGGAGATTCCGGAAACAACGTGGCCCAGGCTACTGGAGAGGGCGTGGAAGAGCTTGCGTAGTGCTAGATTTAAGCTTACTCACTTCTATGTGTTGCATAGGGCGTACTTAACCCCGGCACGGATAAATTGATATTTTAATGTGGATACACCCAGATACCCCCGCTGCAACACGGGAGATGCAGATTTTGCCACATGATGTGGAGTTGCTCGCAGTTAGGTATGTATTGGGAAGAAGTGGTTGAGGTGTTATGCGGGGTGACGGATAGGCAATTAGAACCAGACATGGGAGTGTGCATATTGCATTGGTTTCCTCATACAGCTCGGACGAAAATCACGAGCAAGTTCATCGACTTGGGGTTACTATTAGCCAAGAGGGAATTGAGGAGGCATTGGTAAGCCAAACAGGGACCCAGCATAGAGCGTGGGAAGGCGGAAATCGCTAGTTGGGCAGCCAGTGAGAGTACGGTTCGGTTCAAGCAAGCTAGGAGAGCTAATAACTAGAAGGCACTGGAAACTGCAAAAGCGTGGGAGGCCTTGGTAGCACTGCTATTATTACCGTAACCGGAGTCAAACAGAGACTCAGTGGAGGTGTCGACGGAATACAAGCAGTTGGTGAACTATAACTAACCATTCACTAAAATGCCATGTAAAAGACTGTAAAACTGAAACACAGAAAAATTAATCAGAAGATGGCTACTACGCACAACGACCTCCCGGGTGCCGTCTGACGTCACGCAGGGGACAGACCTGACACCAGATGGTGGTCGACAACGTCCAAAACACACACAAATGAATGGTGCACATAATGTGAATCCAGAAAACTCTTCAAGCTCCAAAACTACTGCTACTGGTAAGTAACCATTTTGTTCCTATCCTCTTGTGTGGACGGGAACAGGTGTAGCAGGCGTCTTCTGGGGCTACGTACATTACTGAGTAAGACATGGCTCCTTTGTGGCTGATTGGTTATGTCTGTCTCATGTCTTGTTATGGATATTGATGTGGTTAAATGATCTGGCAAACCACCCAGGATTGTACTTGATAGAACCCAAAGCTTCTGTATGTTCAAACTGCGTTTTCCAAGCTTTGCCACGTTTACAAAAACTCTGTCTCAATCCTTTAAGCAGACTGATATTGAGTGTGTACCATGTTCATGGTTTTAGGGTTCATGAAATGTTAGCAGTCTGATGGAACTAATACCTTTTTTGAGGCATGCGTGCCCTCAAAATGCTGTTCCAGACGGTCTATCTTTTTTTAAACTCTAATAGAAGCCTTTTAACTCTGCTCCTATTGGAATGCTGTTTGTTCACAAGGGTTTTTCCTGTTAGAAGAGAAGTTCTTTTGTTGTGTTTTCATGCACTCAAAATTACTTTGCACGTTTTGCTGTTTGAAATAAATTACACAAATTGGGTTGGTGGGTTTTAGAAGTTGCAGACCAGCTTTTATGATCTTACTTATGTTGGGGTTTTCTGTAGAGAAAGTACCAATTGTACTTCAGGTGATCAAAAAAAAAGCAGTAATTGTGCAGTAAGGTTCACACCAAGCAGCTAGGTTGTCTTATTTTCAATTTGGAAATTGGTCCGATTTGATTGCCTTGTCCAAATAATAGTCTTTGTAGACCCTTATTGTTATAGGGAATATACTAGGTTTCTTGAATTATAGGTAGTTTGAGACAAATGCCTAAGTAGATAAGATTGTTTTAGTACTTAAAATGAGAGCACTGATATGAGACTGCGTCAGAAGGCAGTAGAAGAGTGACGAGGACTGTGATGGTTCTGCCTTCTGATCAGTCATCACAAACATTCGTTTTGTTTTTCTCATCTGTACTAAACAATCGCAGGGTAAGAATACACCTTACGTCACCCCATTTCACCACTTCTAAATGCAATGCATTCCAAACCCATAAATCCTTGAACCTTGCTTATCAGTGGTGCCTATAGCAAAAAGCAGTTTGTCTTTTTGGATGAATGTCAACAATTGTTTGCTGTTGGATGAGGTAGAACAAAGTCAGTGTGGACCTAACATATTTACTCCTAAAATGTTAACTCCTTGAATAAGAACCCTTAAGTTAGTTGTAGGGTTACCTTTATATGATTCCTATAACATTTGTTTACAGCTTCTTGGAAGCTTTATGTATGTTTCAACCAGCGAAAGTTCGCTTTTATTAGAGTAGATGGTCTTTTTAATAATGGTTTCTAAAGGACTGAAGCACCTGTTGAATGCTAATCAACATGTAATGTATGTGCTGCATTTTTCTGTGTCCTGTCTCTAGGAGAAGTTACACACAGCATTCTAAATGATCCTGGCAGCCTATTCACCCATCCATCAGATGAGTTTCTCACCACCAGGACAAGCAGTCACAGGCCTTCCAATGCTGCAGGAGTTAGAGAGCAGACCGGATCCCATGTGTTGAACAGGATCCATGTTAATAGAGATGTACCCATAAGTAATGTACGCAAGTCATCCACAACACAGACCACAGCGACTCGTTCTTCTAAAAACAACAAGTGTGAAAACGTCGTACAAGAATTTTCAGGACCATCTCCACCTAGAAGGAGGACAAGGTTTGTTATGAATTTTAAATTTGACTTCTTTAAGCATCTTAAAGGTTCCTTGTTGATGGCTTAGCCCAAGAGATTTCAATAGATCATTGGGCAAATCTGAAACCATGCCTACCTCATTGGAGTACCATTTTGTTACCCCTTGTACATACCAGTCTCTATTAATAGTCTCCCAGTATTGTCCATGTTTACAAGTGTTACTCTTGGGCGCTTCGGCTTTTCATACCTCCAACAAATCTAATTAAAAGGGCTTCATTATAAGCCATACCGAGATTCTGTAGCAACCTGGACTTGATGGAGCCTCTGATAAAGTCTTAGTTGAAAGAGGAGGATTACGTGGAAGGTGAAGTAAAGATGGGTAACCAAGGAAGGTGGGTGTGTGCGTTGGCAAAAGAAATGTGTGTAAGATCCCGTAAGCTTGCATCTCTTGGAGGGTGGGAGCGTGTAGTGTGGACGAGAGCTGAGCGAGAGGCAGTGTATGGAATGATTAGTTCCAGGCCGTGGAAAGAATGCAGTTTGCTTTACGGTCCCTCAGTAGGTCCCTGCATAATTCATTGTTTTCTGTACTGATATCTTTACCGCATGTCCTGTGCCTGCCTCCATGTACACTAGATCAATGTAAGGATCTTTTCTCCTCATGGGAATAGAGTAAACCTCCATGTACACTTGATCAGTTTTAGGGTCTTTTCTCTTTATGGGCATAGAGTAAATGTGAACGGGCCACAGGCACCAATTTGTTATCTTTTGAAGTTTCCTTTATTGAGGTTTCATCCTCTGACAGTTGTCTGGTCCCCCACCAGGTCTCGTAAGCAGGTTCCACATTCTTTGTCATATTGTGACATGGCGTGTCTTCTGCAACCATGCTGACTACTCCTGTGCCAGTGCCTATAGGTCCACTTTCATCCGTGGAGGACCCACAAACACTGGTTCCTTCTCCAGGTAGAGTGCCAAGAAGGAAATTGCACTCTACATTCAAGCATCACAGATATAATTTCCATCTTGCTTAGACCTGCATCCCCCTTCCATCACAGGCATCAGGCTCTAAAGTCCATCATCTCAAAGTCTTCTATTTCTTAGTCTTCCAGAAGATACAGTCCATCTCCGATTGACTCCCTTGTTCTAGGATCTGACTGTCATGACATAAATACATTCAATGAAGTCTGGATAGCAAGCCAGCCAAGCAACATAACGGACACAACTCTCTAGAGCTCCGTCTGCAAGGCCCTAACTTCTCCTGCAATTCTCCTGTAAGTGTGACCCAAGTTTCCCCATACCGGGCGGAGCAGCTGCGGGACTACCTGAGGAGCTTGCCGGTTTGTCCAAAGTCTGGAAGCGAGGCCGGAGCGGCGGTGAACAGACTGCCGAGCAGGAGGAGATGGCAGGAGCTGTGAAGGTGCGAAACCTGGCCTGGGTCTCGGCGCGCAGGGGTGCTATTGTGAAGACTGCGGAGGGAGCCTGATTAGAGCTGCGGACTGCTGTGTGCGCCAGGGGTGAGCAGAGGCGGCACCGGAGCGAGCGGCCAGCCACTAGGTGAAGCCCCGGAAGGTCAGGAGGAGCGGGCCTGCGGTGGCCGCTCTCAGAGCGGGAGGTGCGCCGCCAAGAGCCAGCACCGCAGCAGGCAGCCAACGGCAAGTGTGAGCGGCGGAGGTGCGGACTCGGCTGCTGGTGGGCCCTAACTGTTGGCGCCGGCGGGGAGAAGCACACTCCTCTGCCGCGAGTGGGGACCGGTGGCTTTCTGTGTGACTGAGGACGGCAGCGGAAGATTGCCGGAGCCCCTGTGGGGTGTTGCGGTGCCCCGGAGGCGGGCGGCAGGAAGGAGGCTCGGCCCTGGTGAGTGCCCAGGACACAGCGCGCCGGATATTTACTGGCTGCGAGGCACTGAGCGTTGTAGAAGAAGCCAAGAGACACGACCGGGCGGTGGAGGACGGAGCCATGAGGTACAGGGAGTGTGACTGGCCGCAGACTGTACTGTTGGGGCGCCATTTTGACTCCGACGCCATTTTAGGCGCCCATGTAATGAGAGGCCCCTGTCCCTAGGCCACAACAATCGATCCTTCTGTTGCGGGCGTTGCCAGACACTGAGACTGCGCCAACATTACGGAGCTGGGAG
This sequence comes from Lissotriton vulgaris, assembly GCF_964263255.1. Classification (NCBI taxonomy): domain Eukaryota; kingdom Metazoa; phylum Chordata; class Amphibia; order Caudata; family Salamandridae; genus Lissotriton; species Lissotriton vulgaris. The sequence goes on from NC_141699.1 coordinate 174,643,573, forward strand.
GTGAGGGGGCCCATATGTATGGCTGACGTGGGGGTGCATCTGGGAGGACATTGTTGTTTGCGCCCCCGCACCCACCTGAAAAAGGGCGCGCGCTGAGGGTCTGGAGCCAGTCTGTGTGGAGAACAGTTCCTAATTGCCCCAGCATAGATGCCAACGGGCGGAGGCCTACTGTGGCTAATTTACTTTTTGCCAACACGCACCCCTGCCTACTAGAGTAAGACTGCTCTCCCCACAGCCGCCACTAGGAATAAGGTAGGCCAAGGAACATTTGAGAGAGGGTTGCTGACTGTATGTGCCGGTCCTACCTGGTTGAACAAACCTTATCCTTCTGCAGTCATAGCTAGCAACCGAACTGGCCAGGAGACACTTGGGGGAAGGTTGCTGCCTGAACTCACTGGCCCTGACGGGAGAGGGCTCATAAAGGAGTCTGTGAGTAGGAGTGAGTGGTGAATTGTCCTTGGACGCCTAGGCGGCGGCCTCTGGTGGCCCATCTCAACTCAGCTGATGTCCTCCTAGTTGGCGCACAGTGTCGATTGATTGACCTATAGGAATAGGAGCCCCTCCTCACCCCCTGACATCGCTCCTGGGCCCGCAGTCAGACGTGTTGATGTCCATGGCGCAGCAAATTGTAATGGGCAGGCTTCGGGACAAAACGCAGACGCAGCAACAGGACGTGAGCGGCCCGACCTCCCGCAGAGGCGGATGGCCATGAAACCCACGGCCACTCTAGCGGCCAAAATGGACACTGTTCTAGCAGCGGTGGAATGCATCGGGACGACCCTGGAGCAAACTATGTTGTCTTTAGAAGGGCGGATCGATAGTCACATCTGACTTCACGCTGCTACATAGGGACCACCGTAAATTGTCGGAGTCAATCGCGGAGTAACGCCAAGCGGTCCAGGAACTGCAACCTGTGGTGCGCAGCCATGCCTCAGCCCTACAAGACCTGATCGATAGAGTCCACGCACTAGAGGACCGCGCAGAGGATGCTGAAGGACGCTCTTGGCGCAACAATGTCCGAGTGGTAGGCGTGCCAGAAGGGGAAGAAGGGACAGACCCTGAAAGATACACAGAGACCTGGCTGTGGGCAATTTTACCAGTTGGAGTACTGTCCCCACAATTCGTGGTGGAAAGGGCGCACAGGGTGCCGGCGCAAGCCCAGAGGCCAGGAGCTAAGCCCCGCCCGTTTCCCTTCAAGCTCCTCAACTACAGAGACCGGGATACGGTACTCGGAAGATGAGTGACCTTCAGGTGGGCAACAGTCATGTGATTCTTTTCCCGGACTACACAGCAGCAGTACAAAGGAGGCGTGGCTCATATATGGCAGTGAAGAAATGGCTGCGGGACCTGGGACTGCTCTATTCATTGCTGTTCCCCTCTCGTTTGCGTGTGGTCTCCAAGGAGAGCACTCGCTTCTTTGAGGCTCGGTCGGAAGTCTGGGACTGGCTGGAGTAGACCGGGCAGTGGACGGGGACGTGACCGACTGGTCCGGAAGACGGCGGATGGCAAGAGCAGTGCTCCAGGAGGAGAGGAGGAAGAGAGGGGCCCGGCGAGGAGCAGCCCTGGGACAGACGGCGCCCAGCCTGGAGAAGATGCGACAGGAGCAGCAGGAGGTGCTGGAGGCGGTTGCGACACTGGGAGCGGTGAATGGGCACGGAGGCCCGGACCACAGAGTGGAATCGGAGCTAGCGGATCGTCCACCCCGTCCACTTTAATGTCAGGACGCTACGCTGCCTGTGGTGACACCCCAGACAGCGGACTACATAATGTGACTGATGGCAGACCTGGGATAGACTGCTATATTACCTGTGTTCCATGCAAGGTCCACTGTATCCTTTATATGACCGCTGTAGCATACTGATATACTCCACTGCTGGCTCTGGAGCCTCACGTTTGCGCAAACCTAGAACTAGCTAGCCCAGTGCAGGTACACAGTTCCGCCTTCCTCTGGGACACAAGTTTAATCATGTCTCATTGTCTACTATAATTCAACAATTGCATTGTACACAAGCTGTATGTAACTGTGCTGGTAGACCTGTTTGCATCTGAGTCGTTATTGCAGTAAGAAGATATACATGTTGTGCATGCCCTACCCCTCAATTGGAGGTGACCGTATACGTGGGTACTAGACTGCCAATGCACGTTACCTTCTGCGAAATAGAAGCGAGTCACACTGTGATTACCAAGTGGTAATATCCAGGACTATATATATATATATAATGACACAGTGATATTGATCTTGTATGTAAGTGCAATATAAAATCTATGCCTGCTTTGTTTGTATAGAAGAAAATAATATAAATGCAATAAAGATATTAAAAAAAAAAAATCAGATGATCCCTGGGAAGATTATAACGCACCAGATCTGCCACAAGATGACTCATATCCTTCTAGGCCATCTCCTCCAGATAACACTATTGGGTTTACACAGTTTATTCATAGGGCAGCCACCTTTTATGGGGTGGATTTACACACAGATCCAGTGGAGGAAGACTTCCTTATGGGTACATTACTGTCCTCACATAGAAACACAACCACATAACCAATACTTAATGGAGTGGTAAAACACGCACCAGAGGTATTCAAAGACCCCGTCAGATCCAGGGTAATTAACCCCAGACTAGAAAAGAAGTATAAAGTGGCTCCAACTGACCCAGCATACATCAAAGGTCAGTTGCCATTAGACTCATTAGTAGTCTCAAACGCGCCTCTAACAGTTTTCAAACAAACGACACCACCTCTTATAAAGCGCCCACCCAAACCTTACCCAGTAGAGGTTATTACAGTGAAGGATATAGAGGTAACAACAATAGTAGAGGCAGAGGTAAAAACAACCTCGATGCCTCCACTCCTAAACAGTGACTTCCCTCCAATCCCCCCAGACCATTCCAGTCCTGTCGGGGAGAGATTACAACAGTTCCTACCTGTCTGGAACTCCATCACCGCAGGTGGGTAATACAAATAGTTCAGTCAGGTTATTGCCTGGAGCTCACTTCCACTCCTCCAACAATACCACCCAGACAGCGTCCCATGTCACAGGAGCATCCCGCTCTTCAAAAACAAGAGGCTGCATCTCTACTGCAAAAGAATGCAATAGAACCAATCCCAAAACACCATCAAACACAGGAACACTATACTTTCTCATCCCCAAAAAGGACAGTTCCCTCGGACCTATACTAGATCTGAGGCACTAAACCTTTACATACAGTCCGACCATTTCCATATGGTCACATTACAGCAGGTTCTACCTCTGTTAAAACAAGGTGACTTCCTTGCCACCTTAGATCTCAAAGACGCCTACTTCCTCATTCCCATCCATCAAGCTCACAAAGTACCTTCTGTTCGTTCTAGACGGTCAGCATTACCAGTTCAAAGTACTCCCTTTCGGAGTAACTACAGCAACTTGAGTTTTCACAAAGTGTGTAACGGTAGTAGGAGCACTCTTAAGAAGGGACAACATTCATGTCTTCCCATACCTAGACGACTGGCTAATAAAATCCAAGTCATACCACCAGTGTGTGCAGCACACGCATCAGACCATCTGCCTGCTACACAAGCTAGGATTCACAGTAAATCAAAAAGTCACATCTCCAACCATCCCTGTCTCAACAGTATCTGGGTGCCACAATAGATACCTCCAAAGCAATTGCATCCCCCAACCCAACAAGGATACAAAGTATGCAAGCTCTTATACAAAAATCCCAGGTGCAACACTACCAGCTCAAGTGTTCATGCAATTGATTGGAATGGTGGCATCTGGCATCTTCATAGTGCTACACGCAAGACTACAAATGTGTCCCCTGCAGGAGTGCTTAGCAAGTCAATGGAATCAGGCTCAACAACAAATAACAGATCTGGTGGTGGTGGACAACCGGACACATCGCTCTCTGCAGTGGTGGAACACCAAAAACCTTTCCAAAGGCCGGCTGTTCATAGAGCTAGTTCCACAAGTGGTGCTAACCACAGACTCATCTCACAGGATGGGGAGCGCATTTGGAAGAACACACAGTACAGGGCACATGGGCATCGCAACAAAAGCTACTCCACATAATTCATCTGGAGTTGCTAGCAATTTTTCTAGCTCTAAAATCTTTTCAGCATTATCCATGAGGCAAGGCTGTATTAGTCCGTACTGACAATATGACAGCCATGTATTACATCCAAAAACAGGGAGGAACACACTTCTTACAGCTCTCCCGGCTGGCGTAGAGCATATGGAGGTGGGCCATTCCTCAAAAAATCTTTGTTAGCAGAACATCTACCAGGAGTTCACAATCAAGTTGCAGATCTGTTCGAGTGGGAACTTCAACCTCAAGTTCTTCTACCTTTCTTTCACAAGTGGGGCCAACCAGACATGAATCTGTTCGCCACACACCGCAACTCCAAATGCCCAAGCTTCGCTGCCAGATATCCACACCCATTGTCCAAAGGCAATGCGATATGGATGAGTTGGTTAAACAAATTTGCGTATGCTTTTCCACCTCTCCCACTAATTCCGTTAGTGGTACGCAAGCTACAGCAACATTCCCTCACATTGATTCTTATAGCACCAACGTGGGCAAGACAACTATGGTACACCACACTACTAGAACTCTCGGTAGTACCACATCAAACATTAAAGCGCTTTCCACATCTACTGACACAGAACCATGAAATGAAATGAAATAAAATGAAAAAGATTCTTGTATAGCGCATGGCTACCCGGAGGCATCCCAGAGCTTGCAGCTACGAAAAGAGAGGTCAGAGATGGATGAGGTCAGATATCGTTAATTTATAGGGAAAAGCCATGTTTTTAATTTCTTACGGAAGGAGAGATGGTTGGGCTCCTGTCGAAGAGGGAGGGGCAGGGAATTCCACAACTTTGAGGTGTTGTAAGAGAAGAGGCGACCACCCGTGCGAGCCTTATTGATTCTGCTGACTTGTGCCAGGTTGAGCTTGTTGGAGCAGAGGTTTCTGGAGGTTTTGTGTGGTTTAATCAGATTGGCAAGAATAGGGGGGCCTTTGCCCTGCAGATTTTTATGAGCTATACAGAGGGCCTTGAAGTGTACCAGTTCCTGTATGGATAACCAGTGGAGTGATCTCAATACTGCTTTGGCTGAGGAGCAGTGGTTGGTGCTCGTCAGCAATCTAGCGGCAGAGTTCTGCACCACCTGTAGTTTCTGGATTACAGAGACCGGGGCTCCCAAGTAGAGCGCGTTTTCGTAATCCATCCTCGACAGGATAATGGCTTGGACCAAGATTTTTTGGCTCTGTCGGGCAGTTGAGGGAGGATTTTACGAATAGATTTCAGCAGGCAAAAGCAGGTGGCCGCAGTTTTTCTGGCTTGTACTTTAAAAGTAGGCTCATCATCTAACCAAAAGCCCAGGCTCTTGATCACGCTTTTTGGAGTTGGGCTAGCACCCATAGAGGGTGGCTATAGCGTGGGGGAATTGAATGATGCCTTCCTACCCAATAACATCAATTCGGTCTTTTGATTGTGGTTTTAGCTGGGACAATCCCTTCCACTTTGATACCTCTTCCAGACAGTCACTCAGACTTGTGTGGGATAGATCACCCTGATTCAGAGAGACCACGAGCTGAGTCATCAGCATAGCTGATCAGTTCCATTCCCTAGGGGGCCACTATCTTAGCTAAGGGGGACATGTACACATTAAAAAGTGTGGGGCTAAGGGAGGAGCCCTGTGGAACCCCACAATGCAGGGGTAGTGGCGCGGAGTGGCAGTCTCCTTCAAATACTTTAAAATACCTCTCACAAAGAAAGGATTCAAGCCAGGAAAGAGCTGTTCCCGAGACTCCGATTTCGTTTAGGCGGGCTAGAAGAATACGTGGCTTACCGTATCGAAGGCGGCACTAAGGTCTAGGAGGATGATGGCCACATTGCCACCTGTGTCCAAGATCCTCCTAGACTCTTCCACCACCTTAAGGAGTGCCGTCTCTGTCCCTTGGCCCGGGCGGAAGCCTGTATGAGAAGGATGGAGTAGGTTGGAGGCTTCCAGGAATGAAGACAGTTGCTGGTTTATAATTTTTTCTGCCAGTTTACTAATGCCCGGGAGAAGGGAAATGGGACGGTAGTTGGATAGGTCTCCAGGGTCCAAATTGGATTTTTTTAAAAGCGGTTTGACCATGGCCATTTTCCAGTCCCGTGGGACTGTGCCCGTTTCGATCGAGGTGTTGATCAGGTTAATAACTGGAGCCTCCATGATGGGCAGGACTAGCTTCAGGGAGTTGATTGGGACGGGGTCGAGGGGAGAGCCACTTTTTATTGAGTTGAGATGGGGGGGTAATAATTTGTTGGTGAGTGGGGCGAAAGAAGAGAGTTCGGGGTGGGGCCTTGAGAGAGGGGGTTAGGTAGCGGCGGGAAATCGGGGGTGGTGATGGGTGGGAGGACCAGGAGAATGCTTTGAATTTTAGTGTGGAAGATGAGTGCCAGTTCTTCACAGCGGGGCCAGATGATTGTGGGGGGGGGGGGGGGGGGGGTCAGGGGGTTTTAACAGACTTTTGACAATAGTGAAGATTTCTTTCGATGAGTTAGGGGATGCCGTGATTTTCTCGGTGTAGAAGGCTATTTTTGTGGTCTTTAGCGCAGCTTTATAGGCTTTGATGGAGGCTCTATATTTGGTTTTAGTCTCTGGATCGAAATTTTTCCTCCATAGTCTCTCCTCTTCTTTACAGCTCTGTTTGAGTTTTCGGAGCTCTAGACTAAACCAGGGATGATTAATGGATCCCCTTTTTTGGGTTACGTATTTCCTAGGCAGGGTGACGTCTAGTAAATTCTCTATCCACTGGTTAAACTCTGAGTTCGCTAGTTTTATGTCAGGATTAGTTGACGATAAAGTGATTCTTAGTGCTTCCGACCATTCGTTTGTCTTGAGTTTGGACCAGAGTCTTGTTTGTTTAGTACTAGACGGTTTGACCGGGGCTGGGGGAGGAAGGTTCCAGGAGAAAGGTATGATGAAATGGTCTGACAATGGGATGGGGTTTGGGTGCAGAGTAGTTAGATCGGTGATATTGGAAAAAATGAGATCAAGCAAGTGTCCCTTTATATGAGTGGGCTTTTGAATTCTTTGAATCATTTCGCAAGTCTCTAGATCTTGGGTCAGATCCGCGGCTATCGTGTTATATGGATCATCGAAATGGAGGTTCAGATCTCCTAGTATAGTGAAGTTGGAAGCCGAGGTGGCGAGGTTCAGGACCGCTTCTAGCAGTGTTTTGTGAAATTGTCTTAGGGATCCTGGATCCTGGGGGACGGTAGACTAGAAGCCCCGTAAAGGAGGCTGAGGGTGAGAGAGTGATCGAAAAATTGACATTTTCACAGTCCCGCAATGGGCTGTCTAAAAGGCGACAGACTAAATGATCCTTATAAATGATAGCGATCCCACCACCTACGTTCCCTGTTCGGTCAAGGTGCTGGATTAAGTAGCCCGGAGGCAGGGCCTGAACAATATCTGGGCCTGAACTAGGTCCTAACCATGTTTCGGTGAGAAACAATGCATCCAGTGCTGCGTCATGAAGTAAAAATGAGATCTCAGAGGCATGTTTTGGCAGGGAGCGGCAGTTCAAAAGTGCCATATTCAGGTTTTGTGCTTGTTTCTGCCTGATCTCTGCTGGTTTGATCAGTTGATAGGGACAGTGTTGGCAGTGATGATGATTGTGTGAGCGGTCTAACGAATGTTTGCACAGGGGGTTAGGTAGGGTTGTGGCATGGTTTAGTTGCAAAAGGTAGGAGCGTGAGTATGTGGTTGGGTCAGACGAGGGAAGGACAGAGTAACTGGCCCCTGGGCCTGTCCTGGTGCGGACGGGTGCGGACGGGCGCAGACGGGCATGACTCTGGCATGACTCTGGCATGACTCTGGCGTGACTCTGGCGTGACTCTGGCGTGAGTCCGGCGCGTCCGCCACTCGCGTCGGCTACGCGGAGGGGGGCCGTCCCCTTTTATAGGAAGCTAGAGCGCACCAGAGCGCTGAGTCACACCCAAGATTGCCGCTGTAGATGCTTCGTCTCCCCGGGACCACACTCTCCGCGTCAATGCTCGGCTGAGAGTGGGCTCGAGCAGCGAAGAGATGAGGCTGAAGTGTCTGCCAGACGAAACGCTTATTAATCAAGCGGAAAGGCACCACGAGTAAAAAACAATAAAACGCTTCTTAAATCAAGCGAGGGTGATGGGCGCAGAGTTATGAACACACAATTGAAACAAGAGTGAGAGGACCTCCCGGCGAGATCATGGAGAGATCATGCATCCAGACCCAATGCAGCTCAAATTAGCGATTTGGCTCCTGAGGTCTTAGAATTCAAATATCTCAATCTCCCTCCTGATTGCATGAATGTTACAAAAGAAGCTAGCCGTCCCACCACTAGAGCAGGCTATGTGGCCAAGTGGAAAAGGTTTATTGTGTTTTGCACAAATAACAACATTAACCCAGTAGATGTTTCTATCCAAAACATCATATGTTACCTGCTTATCTACAAAGATGTAGTTTAGCGTACTCCTCAATCAGGTTACATCTTGCTGCTACACCAGCTTACCTTCAAAACAGACAACATCTGTCATTATTTAGAGTACCTGCCATCAAAGCATTTACGGAAGGACTCAAAAGAATAATTACTCCCAGGATACCACCTTCCCCTGTATGGAATTTAAATATTGTTCTCACTTGACCTATGGGTCCTCCATTTGAACCCTTGCATAAGTGTGAATTACAGTTCCTTACATGAAAAGTTGCTTTTTTAATTGCTATTACCTCACTCAGAAGAGTAAGTGAGATCCAGGCATTAACAATTCAAGAACCATTCCTACAACTCCATCACAACAAAGTGGTTCTTAAAACCAACCCAAAATTCCTTCCAAAAGTCATTTCACTGTTCCACCTCAATCAATCTATTGAGTTGCCAGTATTCTTCTCTCAACCACAAACAGTTGGGAAAGAGCTCTTCATACATTAGATGTAAAAAGAGCGCTCCTCTACTAAATTGATAGGACAAAAACCATTTTGTAAAACAAAATAGCAGCTTGTGTCCTTTTCTCCTCCACATAAAGGTAATCCCATTTCAAAAGCTAGGATTGCAAGGTGGATCGTTAAATGCATTCAAATTTGTTACCACAAAGCAAAACGCACTCTATCCCATCCCACTAGGGCTCATTCCACCCGTAAATTAGGGGCATCTATGGCATTTCTTGGAAATATTTCCCTAGATGATATCTGCAAAGCAGCTACATGGTCTACACCGCACACATTTACAAAACATGACTGTAGATGTGCAAGCAAAACAACAAGCTAGTGTGGGCCAGGCTGTATTCAAGACATTATTTCATACTACTGCAACAGATACTGGTGGTCGCCGCTAAGGGAGAAAACTGCTATGCAATCAATGCACTAGTGTGTGGTCTGCAGCCCATATGCCTCGAACGGAAACTGCTACTTACCAGTATACATCTGTTCTTGGCATGTAGGGCTGCAGAGCCACAGACACCCACCCGCCTCCCCGGCTACCTATATCTGTTCGAGTAATATCTTAATTAGATACACAAGACATGGACATCTTTTTCTGTACTCGTACAACTCCATCATTTCCCTAATGGCGAAAAACAATCTGAAGATGGGTCGATGCCCATGCGCACTACGCTCTACAGGAGGAGTCATCCTCCAAACAAACTCTTCCAAGACAACAACAACGTGTAATCATCCAGGCCCACCACCAGATGGATATCTATGCATTAGTTTGTGGCTCTGCAGCCCTACATGCCAAGAACAGATGCATACTGGTAAGTAGCATTTTCCTTCTAGGGTCAGAGTCTCCAAAATGTGCCTAATGTACTGTACCAAAAGCTAGCCTTGAAGCATTGAAACCTAGGACACTGCTTTTGAAGAATGAAACTTTCAGCCATTTAAGCGATGAACGTTGATTAGGTTGGTCTATAATCTCACTTTCTAGGCAAAAAAGGCTTTGAAAATTGGTGACGTATTCAGGATTACCAAAAAACATATAGTTAAAAAATTGGGCATAGTCAACGGACTTGCATTGACATGGTGACCTTTGGGGAGAGACTTTATACTGGACACTTGCTTCACTGCATCTCTTTGTTTGACCTGTTGTCTGAATACATGTTTGAAAAATTATTAATATATTTGCAAAAGAAAAATTGAGCCTAAGAATGAAACTGGATGATAATTTAGATATTTTTTGCATTCCTACACCCTCTCATTTTTTTTAAAAACAAAAAAATGTAAGTCTAGATGCAGACCCCTTTTGCTGTTTGATTAGGTATGGGTTGATACAACTTTAGGAATCTGGATAGACCATTATTTTATGTTTTAAAATGCACATCTGCTTAAGTGAAATATGTCTGTCTCCTCTTTTTCTTTGGCTGTTTGTGGCGCCACTTTCTAATTAATGCTTCCAATGCAATGAGAGAAGATGCAACCTAATTGCCAGAGCTGCAGACTTTGGAACTGAGAAACCAGGTTGGACTCCAGGGTTCTGCTCCGCATCCTGTGATTATGGGCTCATCACTTAATCTTCTTGTGCCCAAAGTAAAAAGGGGAATAAATGCATCTGCCCTTGTGTAACGTAATCTGATGCTCATGTAAAGTGCTCCAGTGACCACTGCCCAAGTTTCGCTATATAAAAATACAAAAAAGGCATAGGGGACTTTTCACATCTCATATGTACAAAGAATCAGAATGCTTTTTGTGACATTCAATCAATTATCACACATGGATTCTATACACAAAGCAATTCTGTATTAAAGCACAGGAGCAATTGCATTTGTTCTTTTAATTGCATTTGTCTGGCTCCAGTACAAACCTCACACTCACATGGCCTACTAATTTTTTAGGTCTTGCTGGAGCCAGAGCATGTGCAGCTCTGCGAGACATTTAGTAGGGGCTTTTAAAAGTGCTGCCACAAGCTGCTTTGGCTGGCGTGCAGCCGCCTGCTTGCAGCGCTCGAGGCGCCATCTGGAGCGCGATCACTTAACTTCTGCATTTTCACTTTCTCGCGCGCACACTGAACTCCCGGCCGCACATTTTGCTTGTTGTGCGGCCAATGCTTTTTAAGAACAAGCCGCACCGGCGTAACTCAGGTCACCGGGAAGCCAAGTGCACTTACTTCCTATGCCTGCATGGCATGGCCGACCAGCAGTCACCATTCCTTAGAATATTTATGCTTCACCAAGAATTCCATGGGCTTCAGTTGACCACAGTGCCGTATAAATCTCATTTATTACTCTGCCCCGTGCCACCTCAATGTGACTTCACCTCACCTCCACAATCTACTTCCCATCACACTACATATCTGTCTCCTCATCACACAGTACTTACTTCTCGCCTTGCCACTGAGTCTCTAACCACGTTTTTGTACCACTGCACGTCACATAGCACTTTCGGCTCTCCCAGTTGTGCTGCGCCTTCTCCAATACAACAAACTGCTTCACTAAACACTGCTACAGCAGTGCTGGCCGCAGGTAAACACCCCCACCTACTGCGCTACAGATGCACTTGTCACTGACATGTCATTGGTCACTCTATCTAATATAGATTCTCTCCTGGCTGTGCTGGCAAAATCAATTAGAGGCAGTTGGGAGGGGCCGTATGTGTTTAGTTTTAAATGATCACATTAAAAACAAGCCTTCGACAGCGAGCTTGTCTCTTCATTTAAAAGCAATGCAGCCTCCCTCGTTAGCTGTTTTTTTGCTGATGCCGTTTGCGCATTGGCAAAAACAACAAGCACTGGCATAGCCAATAGGTCTTGCTTTTGGGACCTTATTTGTATTTCGTTATGCAGCACAATATCTTTGGTGCAACAACATCAACTGTTGCATGGCTAAACACTTCTAAGGTCCCAAAGGAGAGACCTATTGGTTATGCCAATGCTTGTCTTTTTTACACTTCAGGACGATGAATGATGTTGGTTAGGTGACATTGCAGGTTTTAAAAAATGTTTTCCTCCTGGCGGTTTTTCTTCACTGCTTCAGGAGCCAAGTATTCTCCTAGCTGTACAGAGTATCTTTCCCCTCCTGATACCTTCTCTGCATTGCATCCAGGTAGAGTATTAATTTTTATCACCAAAAAGAAAGAAAGCCTTTATAGTTGCCCTACTTTAGTTTCTATAACACAAGAATGGAAGTGGGACATTAGTAAATTCTTCCTTTATGCCCAGCCTTCATTTTGTTTCTATGGTGAAAGGATTATTATTAAAGCTCCTTTGCTGCCTGCCTTCTCTGGGTTTAATAGGAAGAGAGCATTCATTATAGACCTGTTTTTCTTTATATGTGAAACCAACATTGGACTGCAAGGAAGCCTTTGCTGGTTAGGTCAGAAGCAAGGGCTACTAAAAAATAAAAATGAAAAGTTCTTCCATTCATTGATTTCATTTTATAGGTAGAAGAGAATGGCGCGTATCCTGGGTGTGTTAAATCTGGGCTTGATACAACATTCCAACTTAACTCAGACTTACCTACCACAGATGATTTAGCTTGCTTACTTTATTAGTTCATGTAATGTGGCTAATACTGACTAAACTATCATGCTATTTCCATGTTGTAAAGTAGAAGACAGACTCCTGCATAGGTCAGTGGGGTGGGTTAGTCTACTCTTACTTAATCCTTCTTAGTTTTATCTATTCCTTCTACTAAATACGCCTATTCTAGTAACTGAGTCCTACCTGCACCTTTTTGGCTCCTAATCCTACTTACTCTTACACCTGTGTGTGCTGGCGGTTACTTTTACTTGAGCCAACTTCCTCTTTGTTACTCCCATTTACTCTTACCCTACATACTTTTACTTACTGACTCCTACTCTTAGTCCTACCTACTTCCTATACTCCTACTCACCTTTATCTTACTTTACTTTTGCTTTGCACTTTTAGTTCTACTGCTATTGATATTGTGTGATTTCGGTTAGTGCATCCAAACATACCACTATACCATCTAGCCATCGCAACAAGGAAAACATGCAGGTAAATCAAATTAAAAACTCTTGATGTTGACAATGCCTGTGTTATATTGAGATCGGTCTTCCAGCTTCTGGGCAATAGTCTTTGGCTTAACTCTGACAAAATTGAGGTTCTTGTCCCTGGAGGCCTTCCTACTATGTGGCTGACACTTGGTGCGTGCCTGCATTTGAGTTCTCGCCTATCCTGCAAGTAGAGGTTGTAGCGAAGATTTCCTTTTCCCTTCAGTTTTTTCCTCGTAAACATTTCATTTTGAAGATGTTATGTTATGTTAGCCTCCATGTTCGAGGCATGTGGGCTGCTGAATTCATATCTGTGCATAGATCGCCGCCTAGTGTTGGGTCCGGATGATTGCACATTGTTGTCCTGGAAGAGTCTTCGAAGTATCACGTGATAGGTGGCTCCTCCCCTGGACTACAGTGCGCATGGACATCGACTCCATCCCCAGATTGTTTTTTTCCGCCATTGGGTTCGGATGTGTTTCGGTTCCCTCTGTCTGAATCGGTAGTTGTTTAACTTACTTTACTCGAGACCAAAAGGTCTTTAGGACTCGCGTCGGTATTGTCTATCGTTCGGGTTCGTTTGTTTCATCGGCTCCGAACCATCACTACCCTTCCGCGTGCTTTCGGCGCGGACGGGCCTACACGACGCTCCAACCTACTTCACCATGGAACGAAGTCCATTCAAGAGGTGCCCGGTGTGTGCCTCGAGGTACCCACATATCGACGTGCACCCAGTGTGCAATAAGTGCCTGTCGCCGGACCACGACGAGGCCAAGTGTATGGCCTGCTCCAAGTTCCGGTCGAAGAAGACACTCAAGCTCCGCCGGGCTGCAAGACTGCAGGCCCAGCAATCGGCACCCCCTCCGACGGACATCTTCGACGAGGATGTCGGCGACGACACTATCCAGGATATCACAGACTCTAACCCGGCGTCGGAGGTCTAGGAAGACTAGGAGTTTGAGGAAGTCGTCGAGGAGGTAGGGGACGACGACGGGGCCATTGCCACCGTAGAGGATAGCTCGGAAGAGGAGCTTCTTCACACTGACTCCGGGGCCAGCCCCCATTCGAAGGCCCAGGCCGAGGGATCGCCTTCGGGCCTTACCCAAAGCCTTGATTCCCGTCCCACGGTTCCGCCTTCCGGCCCGGCCACGGACATTGATACGGCACCGCTCACGGTACAGAAACCGAAAGTGAAACCATCGGTCTCGACGCCAGGCATATCGAAACCAAAAGCGCAAGTTGCACTGGTCGGGTCGAAGACTTCCGAGGCCTCGGCGCCGAAGAAATCCAAGATGGCCGTCGAGCTCAAGAGCCACGCCAAAAGGGCCGACCCGAAGACTACGGTGTCGAAGCCGAAGGTAAAAACGGCTGCGCCGAAGTTGGTCGACGCACTGAAGAGTCGCATCGATACCAAGAAGGTCGACTACCATAAGAAGGCCACGAAGAAGCGGCAGGACGACCCCAAGTCTCTCACTGCCCCGCTTCCACTCGACAAGGCCAAGGGGGGAGCTGCTTCGGCTCCGAAGACTGCGTCCTTGGTTGCCCTCCCAAAACCGGCTTCGGAAGACTCTCTCGAGCCGGTCCGTCCCTCCGCCTCGTTCACCAAGAAGGTCACGGAGTCCCTTCAACGTATTAGGGAGGGGGCCGCGGCAGTCGAGCCGAAGGACACTGTGCCGCCCAAGCCTCTACAAAAACCGGCGAAGGCGTCAACGCCGATTCTGTTCACGTTGCCGCCGAAGACGGCGCCGAAGGCTTTCACTGCAAAACCTGGGGCCGGAGTGCCCTTAAAGTTATCTTCGACGCCGAAGGCATCGTTGGTGGTTCCAAGCCCGCGCCACCAACCACTGGCAGAAGAGGAGCGTCGAGAAGTGATCGACGCCAACACAGGCAAGCTCTCTCTCCTTAAACGGAAGATCACCCCTGAGCCAGCTTTGGAACATTTCCAAATCCCACTTAAGAAGAAGTTGGACTCTGCGGGTGCATCTGCCCCTATGGAGACTGCATCACCTCAAAGCCATGAACTCTCACCCACTCATTCTAATGTTGAGGAGGGTGATGGAAACGAAGAGGATGAGTATGCCTATCCAGTTTACTCAGACCCAGTGGATGTGACTGAGCCTTGGTCTGATGGGGGCGACCCTGGGGACCCTCCTTCAGGACAGGAGCCTCAGCTTTTTTCAGCAAAAACTTCCCCAACAGAGGACTCTGCTGCCTTCAACGCTCTGATTGAAAGAGCGGCAGCCAATCATGACCTCGATCTCCATGCAGACCCAGTAGACGTCGATTTTCTTTTTGACACCTTTTCAGTCGCTGAAAAAACTGTTAAGACATTGCCAATGCTAAAAGGGGTGTTAAAACATGCGCCAGAGGTCTTCAAGGAGCCCACCCGAGCAAGAGTCATTAACCCTCGTATCGACAAGAAGTACAAGGCAGCGCCCACTGATCCAACATACATCAAAGGACAGTTGCCTCTGGATCCCTTGGCTGTCTCCAATGCACGCAAAAGAGCCAACTCGGAGACGACGGGTGATGCTCCTCCCCCAGACAAGGAATCAAAAGTATTTGAGGCTTCGGGGAAACGTGTTGCTGCGCAGGCAGCCAACATATGGCTCATATCCAACACACAGGCGCTACTTGCGCGGTACGACAGGGCACACTACGACACTCTAGAGACCCTTCTGCAGCACTTGCCAGATCAATATAAGGAGGCAGCAGAGATGTTGATACAGGAGGGGAAGCATATCACCAATGCTAATTAAGTGCGCTCTGGATGTGGCTGACACCGCCTCAAGAGCAATAAACACTAGCGTTCTACTGCGTAGACATGCATGGCTCAGAATATCCGGTTTCAAACCAGACATTCAAACTACCATCCTGAACTAAACTGTCAATCCAGACCACCTGTTTGGCCCAGAAGTGGATACCACCCTCGAAAAAATGAAAAAGGACACCGACACTGCTAAGTCTTGCAGTCCCAGCAGTTTCGGGGTGGTTCCTTTCGTCGCTCCAGTAATAGAGGCACCTCAAGGGGTCAAGCGTCACAGTCCACGCAATTCTATAAGAGTAACACCCAATCCTCATATACCAACAAGGGTCGGGGTGGATACCGTGGCAACAACGTCAAAGGCAAAGGACGTGGTAATAAAAGCTCCAGGTCCTCCACCGCCAGCAAACAGTGACGCCTTGTCACTGCCCCCCGACCACGCAACACCGGTCGGGGGGAGACTCCAGCAGTTCCTGCCCGTGTGGAAGTCCATCACCACAGACAGGTGGGTCAGATCTCTTATCCAATATGGTTATTGTCTGGAGCTCACATCCACTCCACCCAACATACCCCCAAAAAGCCGTCCTATGTCCGGCGAGCACTTGCACTTGTTGCAGCAGGAAGTCAACGTCATGCTGCAAAAAGGAGCAATAGAGCTCGTGCCCCTGCAGGAAAGGGGTACAGGAGTTTACTCCCTGTACTTTCTGATTCCAAAGAAGGACGGATCCCTCAGGCCCATCCTAGACCTCAGACCTCTCAACTTTTACATTCTGTCAGAACATTTCCATATGCTCACGCTGCAGCAGGTTCTCCCACTGCTTCGGCAAGGGGACTTCCTGGCGACTCTGGACCTCAAGGATGCGTACTTCCACATTCCACTGCATCCTTCACACAGAAAGTACCTCAGGTTCACCATTCAAAACCAGCACTACCAGTTCAAGGTTTTGCCTTTTGGGGTCACCACAGCGCCCAGGGTCTTCACAAAATGCCTAGCGACGGTGGCGGCGCATCTGAGACGTCAAAACATCCACGTCTACCCCTATCTGGATGACTGGCTCATTCAAGCGAAGTCGGCCCAGCAGTGCGCCGACCACGTGTCCCACACCATTCACCTTCTGCACGATCTGGGGTTCTCACTGAATTACCCAAAGTCCCATCTCCAGCCCGCCCACATACGGCAGTATCTGGGTGCGACCATAAACACTCTGGCGGCCACTGCGCAGCCGAATTCAGTGAGAGTCAACAGCATTCAGTCGCTGATCCAAAGATTCAGACCTCAACACTCGCTTCCAGCAAGAGTGTTCATGCAGTTGATAGGCATGATGGCCTCCTGCATCTCCATAGTCCCACACGCGAGACTACATATGCGTCCGCTTCAGGAGTGCTTAGCACGTCAGTGGACTCAGGCTCACGGGCAGTTGAAAGACCTAGTGTTGGTGAGCGGTCGGGCATACAACTCTCTGCATTGGTGGAATCCACAAAACCTTTGCAAGGGCCGACCGTTTCAAGAGCCTGTGCCGCAGATCATCCTAACAACGGACGCTTCTCTCCAGGGATGGGGAGCGCATGTACTCCAATACACGGTGCAGGGACTATGGACACTACAGCAAAAGAAGATGCACATCAATGTACTAGAACTGATGGCGATCTTCATGGCCTTAAAGGCATTCAAAGTACATCTGTGCAACAAGGTCGTGTTGATCCGGATGGACAACATGACGGCCATGTACTACATTCAGAAACAGGGGGGCACACACTCTCCGCAGCTGTCTCATCTGGCTCAGAGCATGTGGAAGTGGACCATTCAGAGGAACATTTTCCTCATGGCAGAACATCTCCCAGGCAAGGACAATCAGATGGCAGACCTATTCAGCAGGCACAGCCACCAAATGCACGAGTGGGAGATACATCCATCAGTACTCCAACCGTACTTCCAAAGGTGGGGTCATCCAGAGATAGACCTGTTCGCCACAAGGGAGAACGCAAAATGCCAAAGCTTCGCCGCCAGGTTCCCACACCCGCAATCGCAGGGCAATGCGATATGGATGAACTGGTCAGGCAGATTTGCGTACGCTTTTCCCTCAGCACCTCTGATACCGCTGGTGGCGCGAAAGCTCAGGCAGCACTCGATGACTCTCATCCTAGTTGCTCCAACGTGGGCTCGCCAACCATGGTACACCACGTTTCTGGAACTTTCCGTGGTACCGCATCAAAGGCTTCATCTCACACCCAGCCTTCTGACGCAGAGCCTTGGCGACATTCAGCACCCAGATCCGCAACAGCTTAACCTGGCGATCTGGCTCCTGAGGTCCTAGAGTTTGGCTACCTTAACCTTCCTCCCAATTGCATGGACATCATTCGGGAAGCAAGAAAGCCCACTACTAGAGCATGTTATGCGGCTAAATGGAAGCGGTTTGTCATCTATTGCGCAAACCACAACATTAATCCACTAGATGCTTCCATTCAGAACATCATCTGTTACCTGTTCCATCTATACCAGTGTAATCTGGCATATACTTCCATCCGCATTCACCTGTCTGCGATGGCCGCATACCTCCAGAATAGACAGCACCTTTCACTTTTCAAAGTGCCTGCTATCAAGGCATTTCTGGAAGGACTCAAAAGGGTCATTCCGCCACGGACTCCACCAGCTCCAGAATGGAACCTCAATGTGGTTCTTACAAGACTGATGGGTCCTCCCTTTGAGCCACTACATTCTTGCGAACTTCAGTTCTTGACTTGAAAAGTGGCTTTCCTAGTAGCAATTACATCGCTACGGAGGGTTAGTGAGCTGCAGGCCCTCACAATTCAAGAGCCTTTCTTCCAAGTTCATTCAAACAGGGTAGTGCTCTGCACTAACCCTAAATTTCTACCCAAGGTTGTGTCTCAGTTCCACATCAACCAAACCATTGAGTTGCCGGTGTTCTTTCAAAATCCAGAGTCACTGGCGGAGCGGATGCTCCACACCCTTGACGTTAAACGGGCCCTAATGTATTACATTGATAGGACCAAAGATTTTAGAAAGACTAAGCAGCTTTTTGTTGCCTTTGCGCCACATCACAAAGGTAACCCTATTTCCAAGGCTGGTATTGCTAGGTGGATCGTGAAATGTATTCAGATCTGCTATGCAAAGGCAAAACGCACTCTTACAATTCCACCAAGAGCCCACTCCACCAGAAAGTTGGGGGCCTCTATGGCTTTCCTTGGAAACATTCCCTTAGAGGACATATGTAGAGCAGCCACATGGTCTACCACACATACATTTACTAAGCATTACTGTGTAGACGTGCACTCCAAACAGCAGGCAGCTGTAGGGCAGGCTGTTCTCAAGACACTTTTCCAAACTGCTGCAGCTGGCACGGGCGGCCGCCGCTAATGGAGGGACTGCTATGTATTCTATGCACAGATATGAATTCAGCAGCCCACATGCCTCGAACTGCAAATGCTACTTACCAGTATGCATCTGTTCTTGGCATGTAGGGCTGCTGACATTCATATCGCCCGCCCTCCTCCCCGGCGCCTGTAGCAGCTGCAGTGTTCACATATCATTTCATGGCATGGTCATCATTCACGGAGTTTCACTCCATCTTGGCCACTATGGCTAAAAACAATCTGGGGATGGAGTCGATGCCCATGTGCACTGTAGTCCAGGGGAGGAGCCACCTATCTCGTGATACTTCGAAGACTCTTCCAGGACAACAATGTGCAATCATCCGGACCCAACACTAGGCGGCGATCTATGCACAGATATGAATGTCAGCAGCCCTACATGCCAAGAACAGATGCATACTGGTAAGTAGCATTTGCATTATAGCGCGCACAGCTACTCTGTAGTGTCCCGGCGTGAATGCCAAATGTTAGAGAAGGAAAAGGGTTGGCCCGACGTATGATTACTTAAATAGCAGGATTTTTAACCAGCCTAAGGCTCTCAATATTACGTAGTCCAAGTGGCAGGGCATTCCAAGCCATGGCCGCTTTAACCTAAAGGAAACTGCCGCCTAATCTAATCCGGCGGTACCTAGGAACAACAGCAAGGCATTTGCCTGTAGATCGAAGCTGTTAAGGCGGTACGTAGAATGAAAAACATCTCCTAAGATATTGATGCCCTTCCTTATAAAGGGCACCATGAACAAGTGTGAGAGCCTTAAACAGAACCCGATTCTTGACCAGAAGCCAATGTAGATAACGAAGGTTCTGACTAGCACTGGATCTAACAGGCACATTCAACAAAGCTCTCGTCGTCACGTTCTGAACAATCTGCAGCATTTTTAGCTGGTACGCCAGGAGACCAATGTACAAGGCATTGGCATAATCTAGCCTTGACGAAATGAGTGCGCAGGTCACCATCTGCTTAGCCATTTTAGGCAAAAGAGGCAGGAACTTCTTTTTGTTTAAATGTATTTTTATTGGTTTCAATGACAATCGCAGGCAGTACATAGCAATACTGATGCCACAGGAACAAATAACGACTGACCCACGAGGTTCTGTTAGAGGAGCTAGACCTATAGATCGCAATGTCTGTAAGCTCCCAGTGTCTTACTCTTATGCCGTTTTACCCGTAAGTAGCAACTGAAAACGAAGGTCTGCTACATTGCCTGATTGACATAAAACAACAATATGAAGAAAAACCCCGACCCTCTCCCAAAAACCACCTCCCACCCCAACCACTGTGTCGGGTAATATGAATACGGGGCCTAGCTGTCTCAGCGTCCTTACTGTGTGCCTTCCTCGGGCTCTGGGGAATCATTGTTCTCGACTGTCCGGCGTAGTAAGCAGAGATATCTGGGACATGTGGTTTCGTTGAACTCTTGAGAGAGAAGTGTTAGCAGTGGCTGCCAAACTTTACGTAATATTGCTGCGGTGTGTGTGTAAGTTTGGCTTGAATGCGTTCCATTCCTAAGATAAATCATAGTTTGTGCAACCATCCCGTGTGGGTGAGTCGAATGGTTGTCCCCCCAGAGGGATAAGATATGTTGGGAAGCAGCTTGTATCGCAAGACACATCTGGCGTCCCCTTATGGATTTCAGAGGGAAGATGAGAGCATTCGGGATACCAAGGATGGTGTAGGCCGGGAACCTCGGAATCTCAGTGTCTAATGAACTATCTATGTCATTGAGTACTGCTGCCCAATATCCTCTAAATTCTGTGCAGTCCCACAGGAGAGGTCAGGGTGCCCCTCTCTCCACAGCCCCTCCAGCAGAGCATGCTTCTGGACTGGTTGCCCCTATTGAACCTCACTGGGTTAAGATACCAATACATGGCCAGTTTCACTGCCGTCTCCCTGCCTGCCGCGGAACGTGCTGTATGATTGGCCCTGTAGTAGACCGAGCTCGACTCCCGAAATGACAGAACCCTCCCTAGTTCCTCTTCCCATCGTCTCTGCCCCGCAGTGTGGTGCGTCTCATGTGAAGGTGTGAGCATCTTATATAGGTCTGTGTTAAGGCCTCTATCCGATTCCTTCGTGACCAGCCATTTCTCAAACAGTCATGTGTCTGCATACACATGGGGCTTGGTCAGGCTGTGTGAGCCAATGCCGGAGTTGAAAGTATTGAAAAAGCTGTGGCGAAACAATGTCATACCCTCTGGATAACTCCCTGAAGGGGATAAAGCCCTTCAGGTCATAAAGGTGACCTGCCGATCTACAAATAGAGCCACGCCATTGAGGGAATGCTCAGGGGTGGGTACCAAGGGGGAAGTCGGGGGTTATCCAATAAAGGGGTGAGCGGTGAGGGAAAAGTTATAAGTGCCCGTCTGACCGCAAAAGTATCCCATATTTTCAGTATAGTGCGGGTGATGGGTGAGCGTTGGAGGTAGCGCGGTCTATGGGAGGGCGGAGGAATGGAATCTTCCACAGAGAAGTTTGGGCCATAGCCCTATCCTGGAAGATCCACCTCCTTTTCTGATTCTGGCCTGTACCACTCCACCAGATATCGCAGTTGCGCTGCCTGGAAATATTGCTGGAGATTGGGAATCCCAAACCCTCCTTCGTCCATTTCCCGGTGAGCTATTCGTTTGGGCAGGCGCGGTCTTCACGCCCCACATAAAGTGCTGGAGTGCCGTTTGTAAGTGCGTTATGGTCTCGGCCGGAGGGAACATCGGGATGACCTGAAAAACATAGAGGATCTTAGGAAGGGCCGACATTTTCACTGCTTCAATCCTCCCCAACCAGGAGAGCGGCTGTTTAGACCAGCGTGCCAGGTCTTTTTGTATCTTGGCCGTAAGCTTGGTGTAGTTAAGCGCAATAGTTCGGTCCGTGGACGCAGTGAGGGTAATACCCATGTATGGGATTTGTGACTGTGTCAGTAAGGCTCCCCCGTATAATGGAGTGTCCTGGGAACAGCGTGCGTTCTTGCCCAGAGGTAGGATCATTGACTTCCCTATGTGCATCCGGAAGCCTGACACCCTTCCAAAAGATTCCATCTCTTCCAGGAAAGCAGGCACAGAGCTCTCCGGATGGTCCATGGCTGCCAGAATATCGTCAGCGTACAAGCCTATGGCGTGCGGCTCCCCGCCAAAGGTTATGCCTCGTATGTTCGTGTTGTCACGCACTTTTTGTGCCAGTGGTTAAACGTAAAGCGTAAACAGGAGAGGGGAAAGAGGACACCCCTGCCTGGTGCCGCGTTGGATCTCAAAGGGGCTAGAGCGTAAACCACTCAAGCGGACCCTCGCTTGGGGGTGATGGTAGCAACTCGCCACCCACGCTTGGAAGCGCTCTCCTATTCCAAAGTGTTGCAGCACATTCTGCAAAAAAAAACAGTCGACCCGGTCAAACTCCTTCTCAGCGTCAATGGCTAGTAGGACCAAGTCAGATTGTTGAAAATGGGTTTTGTCGATCAAATGAAGGAAGCGCTTGGTATTGTCGCTACATTGTCTGCCGTGGACGAAACCCGACTGATCCGGCTCTATAATCCCGGACAGACAAGGCCCTAGCCGCGCTGTCAATACACCTGTGAATAGATAAAGATCGAGGTTAAGCAAAGAGATTGGTCGAAACGCCGAGCATTGCGTGGCGCCCTTGCCCGGTTTGAGCAGTACTATAATCTCCGCCTCCCAACATGTCAGGCAGGATGGAACCTGTACCCTGAAATGAGTTAAAAGCTTCGCGAGGATCGGGGCAATCAGCGGACAGAAGGCTTTATAGAAACCCGGGGAGAAGCCGTCAGGGCCCGGCGACTTTAGTGGTCTAAGACGTGAGTGAGATGGCTCCAACTACTTCATCGAGTCTGATGGGGGCATCCAGGGCGCTCGCATTCGCGGAGTTCAGCGCTGTAGTAGCAACATCTATCAGATAGGCCTCTGCCTCCGTTTTCGATACAGGGTCCGCCCTATACAGTGAAGTTCTAAATGCCTCCGCAATCTGATCCTCATCCTGTATTTCGTTCCCGTCCCTATTATGTAAGGTTAGGATTTTTGAGCGCTGGACTTTTGCTCTTAGCGCACTTGAAAGGAGGCGACCAGTTTTGTTCCCCCTATATAATAAGTGTGTCTCAGGCGGAGAGGCGCGTATTCGGCCCGGTCAGTATCCAGACCAGCCAGTTGGGCCCTGGCTGCTTTTAAGCGCTTCAAGACTCTAGGAGCCCCTGTACGGCTGTGAACCCGCTCCAGCTCTACCACTTTGGCAGTCAGAACCTCTCGCTTCGCTTCACGTTCCTTAGTCTCCGCCGCTGTCACCGCAATAAGTTCACCCCGTACCACCGCCTTCAATGCCCCCCACAGTGCCGATACCGGTGTCTCAGGACTGTCATTGACTTCTAAGTAATCAGTGATGCACTTACGAATTTGTCGGGCCACATCGCACGCTGCAAGAGGGGTTCCCTCAATCTCCACCTCCCCGGGGGCCTCCGATCTGTGGGGACCCTGAGTGTAAGTTCTACGGCATCATGGTCCGAGATGGCCGCCGGGGTGATGTCCACGTCAACCACCCGGGCTTCCAGCTCCGAGGAGCCTATGAAGTGGTCCAGTCTAGCATAGGTGTGGTGAACGTGAGAGTAGAAAGTGTACTGTGACGACTCCGGGTGCTTAGCCCTCCACATGTCCACCAGCCCCCTCTGCTGAAGCCAATCGTTGCCCGACCCCGAGATAGCACCAGTGCCGCCATACCCATGACCTGACTTGTCTTTACCTGCCTCCATCACCAAATTGAGGTCTCTCCCCAGAAGTAGAAGGGGGTCAGAAGAGCGTAGTGCCTCCGACAGGGCATTGCGTAGGAAGGGTTCCTGCCCTGTGTTCGGCGCATACAAGGACCCCACCGTCATTCGCATGCTACCCACTGTAATACTATGGGTCAGCAATCTCCCTTTGATCTCCCCCACTTTATCTCTGATTTGGCCTCGAAAGTGTTTAGCTACCAGAATCGCCACGCCTGCCTTCTTCTCATGTGTGGAGGAAAATAATTGTTAGGGAAAAGCCCAGGACCTCATTCTGTGTCAGTCTTTAGGAAGTGAGTTTCCTGAAGCAAACAAATCGCAGCCCCTGAGTTTTCCAGATAGGATAAGACTGCTCTCCGCTTAATGGGGTTGTTGAGGCCTTTTAGATTGAGTGTTAAGATTTTTAATTCAGCTGCAGCCATCCCGGGGATCAGTGGATAGTGTATGCTATGTGAGTCTTGGAACATTCCATCATGCCATTTGTTCGAGCCCTACCCCTGCCGACACAATGGTTCACTCCCTCCCCCCCTTCTCAGCCCCAAATGCCTGTGCCAACTCTCACCCCCCTCCCCTCAGACCCTCCTTCCTCTCCCGGAACTCCCCTCCCTCGGCCCCCAAACCAGCCCCCTCCTCAGAGCCCTGGCCCCCAACCCCTACCCAAACACCCCAACTCCCGCCGCCCTCCACCCTAATGCCAACCAAGAACTCACTATGTCGAATCATAGTCCCAGGCCTATTAATACTCAGTTCAGGCCTGTAGTGTCGTTATGTGGAGGAGTGTGTGGCTGTGGCGATCCTGTCGGCCCCCCCGCCCGCCCCCCTACCGGACCAGCATTGTTATGGTGCAAAGAAAGCCCCTTTCTCCGCTGCGTCAATTCTGTCAGGATCTGCTCCACGGAATCCGATGATGCTCATAAGGTCCACCTCCCAATGTCACAAACCCTCTTGTACAAACACACAGAGGGTTTGAACCAATAGGCGAGGGATAAAAAGAACAGGGAAGGGAAAGGGAAGGGTCAGCTGGGAAAGGGATATACCTGCAAAGACAAAACAATATGCTCAGAATCGTTCTAGTAAAACAGTCTACTCTCATATGGTTTCACTAAGAACGTCTAAGTACCTTTTGGTATGGAAGTAAATAGCCTTGGCGACAATCCCTCAATCACCTTCTGTCACTCTATGAATCCTAATGGAACACAAACACAGGTCAGGGAAAAAGCACACCCTCATGAACACTCCGATAACATATAGCAAACCCCTGCATTCAACATACCATGACAGAAGGCAAGAGAGTAGTGATACTGGATTCTGTTATGCTCACAGCTGAGAAGGCACCAACAATACCTTTCCACTAGAATGAATTTATGAAAGCACAAATTCCTTTTTCATAGATACGGCAGTGCGTGGGAAGCAAGAACCACTACACTCCGCTCTACTAGTAGTCAGGACATAAAATAAACATCGAGCTTCCCGCTCTTAGAATGAATACAGTAAAACAGTGACAGTCATGAAAACAGTCCACGGTAGCGTGTAGATGCGGCCACCACTGCGCTCCGCGGACTGATTGCTACGAAAACAGTTATGTCCAAAAGAAAGGGTAGAACCCTTTCCGCTCTCCTGGAAGTTAGCTTCACTCCCAACGAGGCTAGAACGGCAACGCGCGGCTGTTAACCGTAGCGCTCCGCTCACTCAGAATACGGACAGAACACTGCCTGGCCAACCCGCCGGTTCAATGATCAGGCGCTCCCCACTTGTTCCTATCCTACCTGGATCAAGGTCAATGAGGATTCCGACCTCTGCTTTGTCCAAGGATGGCCGAAATGGTCGGCAGAAACGGCGTCTCCAAACGGTTCCCGGAAACCAACCCGAATTACACGCAACAGGAAGGGTGTTTGGGTTGTACAAGTACTCCCCCTTTCCCGGGGAGTCTGGGTAATGTAATTTTTAACCTCCCGTTCTGTTTCAACGTCCTTCCCCCCTCGCGCTTGCACTCGTGGTGGGATGCCTGGCTTTCACCTTGCGGATGCCCTGCTGGGTATCTCACAGGGGAATACCAGGATGGGTTCCCTAAGCAAGCGCCGGGACGCCCCGTTGGGGCAGCTGTGCGCTATACAAGATACACTACAACAACTGACAACTATATATCGTTCAGCAATGCAGGCACAACATGGGATTTCCTGACAAATTCAATGCCGCTGTATCCTTAGAAACTTCCTGGATAGCCGATGCCTGTTCCTGTGCCATAGTAGCTGGGTCCGGTTTAAGGTTGGCCTTGGGCGAACGTTTGCGGCCCACTCTCTGCCAACCATCTCGTGAGGACCGTGGCGCTTTCTCTTGTGAAGATCGCGAAGGTGTCTCTAGCGTCAGTGATTCCTTGTCGAGATCAGTGCCCAGCAGGGCGCACGTGTCCTGCAGAGATCTGAGCTGATATAGGGCCCCCTTCCATTTAAAGATCAACCTAAAGGGATGCCCCCAAGAATAGGGGATCCCTTTTTTCGCGCAAGAATGTTGTGAGCACCTTAAAGGTTCCTCTTGTGCAGGGTGATGGCTGAAAGCTCCTGGTACAAAGCAACTTGGTACCCTTGATATTGGGGAGGCTGTTTCTGGCGCGCCTCCGTCAGGATTCTCTCTTTTAGGGGGAAGTCAGGCAGGAAAGCTAGAATGTCAGGTGGAGGAGCAGGTGCACTGTGCGCCAGGCCCACTCTGTGCGACCTGTCGATGCGGACTGCAAAGTAGTCGGCCACCCCTAGAATCTCCCGGAACATACCCTGCAGGAAGCTTGTGACACTGTCCCCCTCTGCCTTGGATGGCACGCCTCGGACCCTAATGTTTTTCCTCCTAGAACGGTTTTCAAGATCTTCCGCATGTGCCTGAAGATCAACTTGCTGTTCATGGAGACGGATGACTTCTTGCAGAAGTTGTTACACCTCTTCACCCCTAGTCTGTTCCGCCTCCTCCGCCGCCACTCGCTCACCCAGGCCGTCGACATCTTGGCGCAGTTCACGGTGTTCCCCGGCCATGTCTTGTTTTAGCACCTGGAAATCCTTGCGCAGGGAATTAAATAAGGTTTCCAAAAACGCTTTAGTGATGGGGGCCCCTTCTCCCTCCTGCCCCGTGGTCTCCTTCGCCGGGGACGGGGGTTCTTCTCCCCCTTGGGGGTGCCCTTGACCAGCATGTCTGTTATGGTGCGCCCGCCTCTGCGCCCCACTGTGGCCATGTTTCGCTGTCAGCTCCAACCCAGGGAGCGCCCCCAAAGCCTGCCCACCAGGGGGAAATGTGCGATGGTGCTCGCGTGGGTGGCTTACCAGTGTGCCTCGGTGGTGTCTGGGTGGCGAGAGTTGAGTTCTTAGGCCCACAGCTTCCCCACCTCGCTGTACTTCCGCTGGGTATGCTCCTTGCTGTCCCGCTTTGCTTCCCACGGGGACCACGCGCTGCCGGAATGCACACCAGGTCCCTCAAGCTTCAAGAGGCTCTCTATCTGGAACAGGGGTGGAGCTCATGCAGCCAGTCCGGGGAGTCCTAGCAAGCCCCACTAAGCCAGAATGAAGCAGGCCGTGTCTCCGCCTAGCCCGTACAGGCTGCGTTTGATGCACCTTTTGTCGGGCCTTCCCCTTGGTGCGATTGTCACGAGCGAGGCCCTGGGTATGTTGTTGCAGGCTTGTGGGGGTACTACCCGTCCCTCCTCTCCTCACCTCTCTGTCTCTGGGGGGCCTCTGGCAGGGCCGGAGCGAGCAACCGGTAGGCCCTGTGCTTAGGCCCCGTTGTCAAAGGGCCAGATCCGTGTCTCCGAGGCTTGTCGTCCCAGTGCTAGGCCTCACGCCGTCACACCACCCCGGCCACAGTAGCCCCCGTTGTCAGGCCTCCAGCGCTGCAGCAGTACCATCTGTCGCAGGCTGGGCTCCCACCTCTCCTTTCGTCTTCAGGCGCCAGCCCGGGGAAGCCGAGGAATACCGCACAATAGTAGGCCCCGAAGCCTGGGCCTCAATTTTCGTGTCTCCCCCGGAGGGCCGCACCTGCGTTGGCAATGCGCGGCAGCACCACCACATACTCCTTTCTCCGGTAGCAATCTCCGATCGCCGCCTTCTTGGCAATTGAAACCCTAATGAAGAACGACCAAATAATAATAAAACCTGCCGACAAGGGTGGAAATTTAGTCATACAGCATAAATCCGACTACATAAAAGAAGCTATGAGACAGCTTGAGGATGGAAAGAGCTATACAAAACTAGATGACAATCCAATAAATGATCTTACATTGGACCTGGAGAAGAGGATAAAGACCTGGCAAGCTGAAGGATTACTGGCAGAGGATGAGGCAAGTTTCTTGAGAAATGAGAGTCCGATGCTGCCCACGATGTACTTCTTGTCGAAGATGCACAAAACTTTAATCAATCCTCCAGGGAGGCCAATCTTGTCAAGCTGTAGTTCCTTATATGAAAATTTTTCGGATTATGTTGATTACTTCCTGGCACCTATCGTCACCATTCTCACTTAATACATAAAGGACACAGGAGATTTCCTACGAATCTTCTCAAATACCGGTTGGCAAAAAGGATTTCTCTTAGCAACCATTGATGTAGTCTCATTATATACTTCGATCAGTCATGAAGTGGGACTACATGCCTTGGAATATTTTTTAAAACCACGAAGCATAACTCAATTAAAGCACACGCAAATGCTACTGGAAATGATAGAGCGATGTCTGAGAAACAATGTATTTATCTTCAACAGCCAGATGTATTCCCAAGCATGTGGAACAGCTATGGGAATTTCGTTCTCTCCAAGTTACGCCAATCTCACCATGGGGTGGTGGGAAAAATTGGTGGCTTGGAGAGACGAAAATTAAAGATACACTGCCAAAACAGAAATATGGCTAAGATTTATAGACTATTTATTATCTGGAGTGGCAGCCAGATCGAATTTATTTAATACATGAAGATCTTAACCCCTTCGCTGCTCATGACGAGCTCAGCTCGTCATGAGGCACGGTTGAGCTGTGCTTATGACGAGCTGAGCTAGTCATGAACAATGGGGTTCATCCAGGATCAGCACAGGAGGGGAAAAGCCATAGCAGCCAAGGTGTTAAACAACAATGACATTGGCCTACAATTTACATACACCATTAGCAAAAACGAAATTCAATTCCTGGATGTCACTGTATACATTGAAAATGACGAACTAAAAAAAAAATGTATACAGAAAACTGACCTCAACCAATAGTATCCTACATGGATCCAGTTTTCATCCTCCGCAACTGAAGAAAAGCATCCCCTACGAGGAGTTTCTCCGGATGAGACTGAATTGTTCAGACGATCAAGAACTATAGAAAATCAATGTTGATACAAGGAAAAAGAAATCAAACTAGGCGAAGACAAAGCAAGATCTATATCCAGAACAAAAACACAGGAAAGAAAGTAAAAGAAAACAAAAGATGAAACAATCCGCATGGTGTTAACCTACAGTAAGCAAAAATTACGACATAATAAAAAAACACTGGAATATCCTAAAGGAAGTTCCGGAAATAGGACAAAAAATAGGGGAACAACCAAGCATATCCTATAGAAAAGCACCATCCCTCCGTGAAAAACTAGTGAATGGCCATCTAACAGCATCCAAATCAGAAAAATCTAATTGGCTAACAAACGGGCAAACTGGATTGATACATTGCAACACATGCAAAGCTTGTAAAAGTGGAGTACATATGAAAGAAGTGAAAGATCATATGGGAAGGACGTTTAAAATCACAGAAAGTATAACGTGTGAATCAACATACGTAGTTTATGTAATCATGTGCAATTGTGGACTCTGGTACATAGGTAGTACCATTTGTCCTCTTAAAAAGAGGATATTGGAACATCTGCGTGCCATACAGAATGAGGATACAAACTACGCGATTGTTAAACATCTGAAAATACATCGAAAAGACAAAACCAAGACAGAAATCAAATACTTTGGCCTTATAACTGTACCGAAAAATGAGAGGAGGAGGAAACAGAACTCTACAACTACGAAGACTAGAATCACGAATGATTATAAGATTCAAGACCAAAACCCCATTTGGGATCAATGGGGATGAAGAATTCATAGTCATCTGTAAAAGCACTGGAAGTGAGGCCTCACATGTGTAAATATCGTAAACAACAATCATTAAGAAGAACTTACCAGGACATGATTCAAAACTCAGAAATTAGAAATGGCGATATAAAATCAAACTGCACTGAGCAATCAATGTATAATATTGTAAATATAAATACCTAAATGAGAAGATGAATGGAATAATAATCAGAGATGGTGAAAAATTTGTAAATGCACTGAGCTATTAACAATGACAAATATCTGATGAGGACCATGCAAATAATGGTCACCACAAAAGAGAAAATTACTGAGATGTAAATAAGAGCACTGAGCTATTATATGAATCCAAGAGACAATTGAAGTCAATATTCTTCCTAAAGGTCAAAAAAGAACTATGAACTGCACTGGAACAATCCATATGTAAATAATCACGATTGTTGAACATTAATTAAGAAACATTGATTAAAACTACAACTCCCATAATTCCTCCTAAATGGCAAATATGGAAGTCTATATAAAGTGAAAGCGATGAAGGACTTGCATACCGTGAGCAAGACTACGAGTCAGTTGAAACGCGTTGGTGGTCGATGGTGTAAATTGCACGCAATAAATTGCTAAATAATGAAAACTTTGTTGGAGTGCGCTAATTTCCTGAACAAGGAACCTTTGATGTGGCTATATCGAGTGGGACAAGCCCGTCCCTTGTACCGGCACCCTCTGTGAAAGCGCTCTCTCTTTGTGGGCTGTTTGATATTGAATATATATAGATATATATTTTGTACTAACTCTTATTTGGAAGCATCAATCAGTTCAATCAGTCAAGATGTGTTCCCACCACAGTGGGCATTGCCTTCTTGACATCATCCAAAAAAGATACATACTTAAACTAAAGTAAGAACATAAAAAACAGTAACTCTTTCCCAACTCAAGTGTTTGGTTCCGCATTGCAGTAGGTTTCAAGGAAATGGCGCTCACCCGTGGCTGTTATTAATTTGTCCCCGTTTAGTGCGATCTCATCATGGAAGAGTGCGCAATCAATCTAGTTTGTGACAACTTATCTGACCTAGTGTTATTATTCTAAGGTTTTGTTAGTCGCCTCAAATGAGTCTGCTATTTCCTTTGAGGTATCTGCTATGGGATGCTTGCAGAGTACCTGGCTTTTTTCAATCAGTGCATCTCTATGGCGTGATGGGCTATGACTAGTGCTAGGTCCACTGCACTTTCGGAGGTAAACAGCCCCCCATGCCTACCCCCAGCTCTCTCCTCCACCCCATCATCCTTTTTATGACTGTCACGATCTCCCACCAGAATCTAGCATTGGACGGGACGTCCACTTTGTAGGAGAGTAGGGTCTGCAATCCTACGATCACCCCCGATTTTTGCTTTTTGCTTCACTGGTTTACGACTTCTCTGGCTGTGGGCCTGCTAATCAGACCCACAGCCTTGCTGTTCTCTCACTAAATTGACACGTGTACCTTAGGTGCATTTACCAATTGGTACTGGGCCACCTTATCAGACCCTGTAACTCAGGGCATAGGTGTACCCAGGGCCTACCAGGGGCTGCAGCATGTATTATGCCACCCCTGGCTGGCCATCTAGATCTGACACAACTGGCTGCACGACAGCTGGGGCAAGGTGGTGTAATCACCCCTTGCTTTAGATATAGTATGCCTATATCTAACCCTAAAATGGACACACAGATTCCTATCAGTCACTCCTATGGCAGGCCTTGACAATCCTGAAGGCAGAGTGCTTGGAATCGTGTGAGATGGTGCTCTGGCATGAGCTGAGCCCGTTTGCAGCTTGCGGAACCAAGTCCTAATAGCTGTTCCATGATAACGCATACCATATACTCTTAAGTGCATTATAATCCTCGCGGTTATATGCCAACTCTGGTATCGCTTTATCAAAACATGTCGAGTAAGGTGTCATATGAATTGGAATACTAACCCCTCGCCAATTCTGGCGACGGGGTTAGCATTCCACCCTTCTAGAGGGACACGACATGTATGTAACTGTGAACCCCGGTTAAAGTTAACTCGAGCCTCAGCATCACAAAATGGATGCTGCCACCACAGACACAAGTCTGACCCCCTGCAGCTGGGAGTCCTTCCAGCGAGGGGAGCTTGGACAAAGGGTTTCCTGTCAGGGGCGGTGCTAGCACCATCCCAGACAGGGTTTTGTGTATCCTGGGTAGGCAGGGCTTTAGAGGAAGATGACTGCAAGTGGCACCCCGGTGCTCACTATGCATCTGCCGGCTAGAACCAGTTCCAGGGGCACACCAGCCCCTGAGCTGGGGAAGTCCGGCATGGGAGAGGGGTGTAACCACCCCCCTTCCTGGTCCCACCCACGGGCAGGACCTAGTCGCGTGCCATCCCCTTTTCCTAGTATAAAGATAGGAGCGGGCCCCCTTCCAAATTAGATCATCTTTGAATCCTGAAACTACTTTCTACGAAAGGAACTCTCGACTTCTTCTCAAGATTTCTCACTTGTGACTAAGGAGTAGTCACCCTGCACCCGCAGGCACCATCTAAGAACACTGCGGTTTGCTGCACGTCCTTCCTCCGGAATCCGACCGACCAGCACGACGAGACCCGGCTTCCCTGCCACCTCTGACCTCTACCTACATCGTCGGCTCAGCTGAGATCCGTGGGTGTGACGAGACCTCGAGGGACCGGCCATCTTCAGAACTGCACGACTCTTATCCAGCACGACCGCCGAGGGATCCTCGAGTAAGTGCTTTGGGGTTCGAGAAGCCCTGACCCTGAGCAGCTCCAGCACCGAAGTCCAGCCCCCCAGCATCCACCAGATCTGCGTGGGGCCCTTCTGCTCTTTGCTGCTCACCGCGTTGTCCGGCTACTTGACTGCTGGCTTGTGGCCCTCTTGATGACGCTCCACGACGACAACGCCGCTGGTCTGGTTGCTCCAGACTGGCCCTTGCTCCCCTCCAACCGAGGAGCACCCCGGACCCTCCTGGTCCACTCCAGACGCCATTTTAAGTCTACCGCGTGGGCTTGCATTTGCCAAGACTTGTTGCCCCAATCATGGGTCCAGCGACGTCGACAGCAGATACCATCGTGGGACAGCTCGCACCTCCATCCTGGTCGCCGACAACGCCTCCTGGTCCGTGAGACTGCAGAGCCCAGCGTCGCCCACTCACCTGGTCGAGGTGACTCCATCCGGTGCCATCCTGGTGCCCATCTAATCACTGGCTAGTGATTCAGAACTTGGTCCCCTCTGCTTACAGGTGTCTTCCATCTTCGATCCAGGCTTGGATCCCTCCGAATCTCTTCACTGGTCGCCTGCCAGCAACTTCTTCTTTCAGGCTCCATAGACTGCAACAAGGATTCCCGACGTCTTTCCAGACCTTTGCATCCGCAGCCCCTAGGCTAGGTAAACTCAGCATTTCGGTGCTCCAGCATAGCTTTGCTATCCAAAGGTCCAGATCCTTTTTCGTTTCAGCTCTACCTACTTTGTCCCGCATCCCGCGTGAGAGTGCACACTCTGCACCCGATCACCCTAGGCCTCCTGCTAGTAATCTGAAGGTTCAGTAGTCAAGTCCTAGTGTTCCCAAAGCCTATTAGAGTAGTACTTACCTGCTAGTAATTTTGCATTCCACTTTTAGAGTATATGGTTTTTCGTGCTCCTCTGGCATTTGTGTAAATTGTGCGACTTTCCGTATTTTCCTAAAAGTTTTTTATTGTGCTTAGCGCCCTGTCCTCCTAAAGAGTCCAGGGCTGTGGTGTTCTAAATAAATATACTTTATTTTCATAACAACTTGTGTGGTGTCCTTTCACTTGGTGTTCAAGGGGTATATGTGATGGTATAACAGCTGGCTTAACACGCCCTCTAGAGTCTAGCCTAAAGACTGCTCTTGTCCATGCTACTAGGATAGCTGGTCTACGGTTGACTTACAACCAATCATCAATAAGGGTTGTTTGGACTGATACATAGTGATCACTAGAATAGTGAGCACTGCATATCAGGCCAACTTCTCACACACTTCATTTGAATAACGTCCACATCTGCCGCACTACATCGGGGCAATTGTTTGCCTGCTGATAAGGAAATAACATTTTGGCGGTGGGATGTGAGGTATGCGGTGTGCAAATAACTGAACTGCATTTAGCTGAATCTGGTATTCCTGAACACCCTGCAAGGATGACCCAATTTACAGCTCAATGTCCTAGAATGCCCTCCCAGTATGTCCTCTGTTTTGTCAGTGGGGCAGCTGCCATCACCTGATACACTTTATAAAGCCACGGTGTAAGTTTGCAGCCACTCCCTAGAGTGAATAGGATCTGTAGGACTTCATGTGTTTGGAGTTCTCTTTGGGCGACCTCCCACAATGTCTTTAATGAGCGCATCAGCTTCTTGTATACCAGGAAATGTGACTCTGAGAGTGCACCCTGGTCCGTCAAGGAACGCAGATCTTTCGCCCCTCTGCATAGAAGTCTCCCACAGTGGCGATGTCCGCAGCCGTCCCCTCCGACATGTTTGGGCAGTTAAGTAACCTCTCTTGCTGTGGGAAGGCCCACTAAGGGTATCGCCAGGGCATGTACTGTATGTGGTGCAGTCCGTCGCACTGCTGTACACCATCCTCTGAGGGCAATGGCTACCAGTTTAGCGGGTTTGGGTTCTCTCATCTTAACTCCCAGCAGCAATGAGTGTGCTATCCAATTGTCCATTGGTCCCAGTTCAGCCAGGTGATGCCTATCCAGCCACATGGCTAACCACTATATTTGGGTTGCAGGGTAGTACAGTTCAAAGTCAGGGGCACGAAGGCCACCCCTCTGTCTTGGGCGATGTAGGGTGGTTAGTGATATTCTGTGTCTGCCTTCATTCCAAAATCAGATAGCTCAGCAGTAGGTCTGCCGTGCTGAACCAAGTGAGCGGGATCCAAATGGGGATATTTGCAAAATGGTAGAGCATGCGTAGAAATATTACCATTTTGGATAAGACTATCCTCTCCATTATCTGCAGCTTCAAGGACTGCTAAAAATCCACAGTAATCCTGAGACCCTCCGTGTGTTTCTCAGGTTCAATTCTCAGGCTTCTGCCTATCTGCGGTATATTCGTACCCCAAGATATTTGAAAGGGACTGGTTCCCATTTGATACTCACTCAGGGACGTGCTGACGGTGAGTGGTTAGCAGGAATACACTAGACTTGACCCTGTTTGTACATATGCCCGAGCACCTGCTCAGTTCATTCAAGAGTCCGAAGCACCATGTCATTGGCGCAATGGGATAGGTAATGTTCCCCATCTCGCATCTAATTTCCCTGCCACTCCCTTTCGCACTGTACTGGCAAAGTGCTCCAGAGCCAATGCAAATAACAAAGGGAATAATGGGCACCCTTGCATCATTCCCCTGTAAACACTGAATGAAGTTGAAATACAGGTGTTTGTCCGTACTTTGGCCTGTAATCCACATAGAGGAGCAAACCCACTTTTCGCATCCCTCACCCAGGGCCACGCGCTGCATCATGCTCGGAAGTAATCTCATGACTCTATATCGAGCACTTTCTGCAAGTTGATTTCCAAGAAAATTGATTCATAATAGGGCTCATGGTCCGCCTCACGCAGAGTCTAAACAGTCTTTTGATAATTTTAGACTTGTTTCTTGTGTTAATGAACCCAATTTGGTTGGAGTGGACTTAAGTCTACCAATGGGGGCCCTGACGTTTGGCCAAGACCCTGTATTGAATATTATAGTCTAGGTTTAACATAGACAGGGATCTGTAAGATGATACATATAGCTCCTCCCTCCTTGGCTTTAGGATTGACACTATTAGTGCCTCACTAGTGGTTGGCGGCAGGGTGACCCTTGTATACACTTCCTGATACGGGTCTGCTAAACGTGGCGCTAGGATAAGGACAAGTACATACAGTTGATAAAATTCAGCCAGTATACCGTCTGTGCCGTACGACTTATTAACTGTCAAGGCCTTCAGTTCCACCTTAAATTCATTTTCAGTGATTGGGCCACATAGTGTCTCTCTGGCGGGCCCTGTTATAGTAGGTAATTACAACTTCTCTAGAAAGGAGATATCATGGTCCGAGGTCTGTGCCTGTGGAGCTTATAAGGCTACATAGTAATAAACCAATTTCTTGTGTGCCTCAAGTTGGGTGCATACCATGGCTCCTCTCGGGCTTCTGATACTAGTAATGATAGTGATCCTCATGGATGAGGCAGGCCAGTAGCCTGCCCGCCATACGACGATCCACGTCGGTCAGCGCTGTCTATTCCCAGTAGGAATAAGCATGGAGGCACTATTGCACTGCTGCATGTAGTCTCCTCTCTGTCCGAAGATTCCCACTATAGTGGTAAGCGGACTCAAGTGATTTCCACACCCCCTTTGTCTGGCCTATACAATGGCCCCAGACCACCACCTTGAAGGGCTCCCATTCAGTGCCCGCAAGTCTGTGATGTGTGTGTTGTGAGTAAAGTATTCACGAAGCGGACCCTAAATGTGGGGTTCTGCAGAAGTCACTGGCAGTCTCCACAGAAGTATTGCGGGGGGATGTGGCGCTATTTTTCTACTTATGCGCAAACAGCAGTGGGTTTGGGCCTGGCTGGTTGCGGCAGAGATGTTCCATGTACATAATTGCATCAGTAATTCGTCGGGAACACAGTATTTTATCCAGCCGAACATGCAAGTCGTGAACAGGGGTATAGAAAGAGTAGTCCCTGAGGTTCCCGTTGTGCAGGTGTCTCCCAGCCCTCAATGTGCAGTCCAGGCCTCAGTCATGTACCAGTTGATCCATAGGTGAGTCAGGAAGTGGTTGGGTGGAGCGGTCATTGTCCACTTTCACCACAAAGTTGTAATACCTTAAGTACCCATGTTTGTTGAGCCATATTCAATAGAAATGGCGCCAAAGAGATGAAGAATGGGATCTGCGCTGATTGGTGCGCAGATGCCTAATAATATAGGGACCCCGTCAAGTTTTCCCTGAACGAACACACAGTGGCCCTCTCAGTCTATATGTGTGGTGGCCTGTTAAAATGGTATCCCTGCCTATATCCAAATTAGGGAGCGCTTGCATACGAAGAAGAAACCCGTTTTATAGACCTATCCTCTCCATTTCCTTTGTGGTTTGGCTATTTTGTGATGCACTAGGTGTGCTTCCTGCAAAGAGGACACCCTCACCTGCACCACTTGAGGTATGCTAGGGCTCTGTGTCCCTTGGACAGTGTGTTTATGCCCCGCGCTTTAGAAGTCAGGAACAAGTAGTTATTTTTAAATTATTTCATGGTGTACTCTGTCCCATAATATGGTTGGGACAGGGTCCTGTGCCTCCCTAGCGCCATGCATTGCATGTTAGTGTCCAGTCAGACATTGCGTAGTGAGGCATACTGGTTATAGGGTCACAGATGCTACAGTGCTCAGGCCAGGCAGAAACAAAGCAATGAACTCTAGTTTCCTCTTCCCCGCGTAGAAATGCAACGGCCATAGATCCAACATCTATAACTGGAGTAAAAGGTATAATCTTTACTTCCATATCATATACAAACATTGAAGAAATGGAGGAGAAGTGAAGGCCACTCTTGATGGAGAACTCCCTTCACCTAATGCCCAGATTTATTTAAGTGTCACTGGGGTTTCACCCTGCCTGAGCTCCTGAGTGTATCATATAAGTACTTGCCGACTAGTACTACGGGTGATCTAAGCAACTGATTCGCTGCACGGCTACCCATCTGTAATAGGTCATCTGATGCTCTCTGAATCCGCTGTGGGCCACCGTGGTCCGCATCCAGTTAACCGTCAGATTCTGAGTCACTCCACCGAAGTCTCAGAGGAGTGCATACTCAGATCTTGTGTCTAAAGGCATTCACGGTTTCCACTGCTGCAGCCTTTCCCTGTTATGCCTGCTGCTTGGTGGGGCCCCTTGTACTGCGCTACGTAGCTGCCAACTCTTACGTGGCGGATATCAGTCTCAGTTGCCCTGTTCTGTGAGTTTCTAGCCATCCCAAGGTAGCATTGGGATTGTCGAAGAACAATGTGCTGCTGTCTATCACTTTCAGCCTGGCTAGGAATAGTAGTATATACTCAACATCAGCATTCCAAAGCTGGTTTGATGGCCAAGAATGATGTTCTCTTGCGCTGCACCTCCAGTGTACAGTCCAGAAAGATTGCCATCCAGGAATTATTCACCTGTAAATGTTATTAGTTATGGGCCTGCTGCTGGATGAGATGATTCAGAAAAGGGGGTGATGATGAACAGAGTGTCTGAATTAAGCAGACCACTCTTACCCAGTCCAAAGATCAGGGCTTGATCCATCACCGTTTTTTAGCTCACTGCACCATCCCAGCTCAGAACTTGGCTATATGCAAATTAGTCTGACCCTGGCCCAGTGCATCATGGGAACAGGGCAGACCAAACTACCAAGCCAATTCTTATACTGGGAAGGAATCGAGCTTCCGGGGACTGGTTTCTGGCATTTCAGCCGCCTTCGGCCCGGCTTGCTTGAATCCTGATGGTGCAATGAGCAAGGGACTCACATCTGAGTATACCCTTCCACGCTTATGGTGGACAAAAATGATTCAGACAAGGGGGTGGTGATGAACAGAGTGTCTGAATTAAGCAGACCACTCTTACCCAGTCCAAAGATCAGGGCTTGATCCATCACCGTTTTTTAGCTCACTGCACCATCCCAGCTCAGAACTTGGCTATATGCAAATTAGTCTGACCCTGGCCCAGTGCATCATGGGAACAGGGCAGACCAAACTACCAAGCCAATTCTTATACTGGATGAGATGGCAGTCTCTATAATAGAGAAAACAAGCCACCACCAGACTGGCCAGTCCTACTGGCAGGGGGCTGCGAGCTGGCACTCTGTGGGCATGTTGCAAGGTGAAAAATCGAGAGTCCTTATGGCACCACATCAGTAGAAAGCCATTTGTTCAAGTAGTCCATTATCTTTGTCCCCTTCAAATTTACAATTCTGATCTTATTTCTCCAGTTGCGACCTTCCACATAGACAACTCTTATCCATATCGATCCTGCACACCAGAGTCTCCATCTGATGTAGCAGAGTAACCACCTCTGGGTGCGTTTCTTCCGAGGCTACTTCATGTAATTTGACCTTCTTTGACAATTGCTTATGGTCTTCTTGTCGTAGTCAGAGGTCTACTGATATCATGTATATTTTGTCTCCAAGGTGTTTTGAGTAGAATTGACCGCTAGCAGAATGTTGTCACACTTGGAGTCCAGGAGAGTTTGTTGTTCACCCTTCCTAATATCCAGGGTGATCACCGTGTGGGGAAGTGCTGTCGGCCTCTGGTCTGTTTCCGCTGACCCCTTGCTTTATCGGCTCATTCCGTCCCATGTTTCTTTACCCAAGAGGGTCCACTACCCTTGGATCTCCCCCATATCTGTAAGGGCACTGACTCTGGTAGAGCCCATTCCCCACCCCAAACAAAACAAAGGTCCCTGCGGGGGAGGGTGGGGGTAGTTTGACACTCTAAGGAGATACTAAAGCACCGTGTGATCACTGTGTAAAGGACCCCACTGCAGCAGTCCTGCAGAGTGCTCTCTGGACCCCCTCTGTTGTGAGGCCACTTAGTTCTCTTTAGGAGGGAATCTGCACAACGTTGCTATCTTAACCTAGATTATTTATTTATTTTCAATTTAAAGCTGTGTTATGGCTGCCCAGCAGGCCCAGTCACACACCACTAGTCTGGCTAGCTTCAGGTTTCTCCACTATAGTGGGATCAGCAGATTAACACTTCCAGGGTGTTCCCCTGCCTGTCGGGCAATGTTGGTTGATTCCAGTCATGTGGCCTTTCTCACCTCTTTGTGCCCTCCACCTCCATGTCCCTCGCTGTTTGCGGGAGACCCTGGCCGGCAGCCAAGTCAGGTTCTGAGCAGACCCGCATCAGCGGCTAGTACCTCTTGCAGCTGCAGACTTCCTCCTCTACAATCGGGGCACCTGCATCTGCAGCACACCTCTCAAGAGGGCCCCTTTTGCCGCAGGGGCGCCTCTCAAGGCACTCTGACATTGCCAGCGCAGTCTGTCCCACAGCAGACTAGGGCATACCAGTCCAAGTCCGATTGTAGTAAGCTGTGCCGGGCAAACGTGCATCTCAGCCCCCGGCTTCAGGTTTTCTGGGTAGACAAGGGCTCACTCTGCTCCACCGACAATACTGCAGTAGTGGGGAGTGGCCAAATCAATCAGGGGAGCCCCGGTAAGACAGGATGGCAGTGGATCGCACACATGAGCCCTGGAACTTTGTAAACTGCATCCGCCTTGCTCACTGTTGGCAACGTCCTTCAAATCCGGTTTTAGCAGTAATATGCAACAAAGACACTCAAATGTGTTGCTGCCTGAAAAAGGGTGCAGATAAATCCTTTCATTTATTTGAATTACCAACTAGAAGGAAACCGTGAGTTACAGCAACAAAATAAATGTCCATGTAAATATTTCTATATTTCCTTAAAATGATTCCCATTAGGAATGAGAGATAGTATTTGTAGGAAGGTACATCCTGACTATGGTTGCCCCCAACTTTTTGCCCTGTGTTTTAGCTGGTTTTGGACATAGTCGACCTGGGACCCTGCCAATCAGGACCCCAGGCCTACTGCTCTCTCTTTAAAATGGATTCCATGTACCCTAGGTACATTTCCAATTGGTACTGGGCCACCCTATCAGACCCTGTAACTCAGGGCATGGGTGTACCCAGGGCTGCCAGGGGCTGCAGCATGTATTATGCCACCCCTGGCTGGCCTCTTAAATTTGACACAACTGGCTGCATGACAGCTGGGGCAAAGTCGGGTAATCACCCTTTGCTGTAGGTGTAGTATACCTATACCTAACCCTAAAATGGACACACAGATTCCTATCAGTCACTCCTATGGCAGGCCTTGACAATCCTGAAGGCAGAGTGCTTGGAATCGTGTGAGATGGTGCTCTGGCATGAGCTGAGCCTGTCTGCAGCTTGCGGAATCAAGTCCTAATAGCTGTTCCATGATAACGCATACCATATAC
Organism: Lissotriton vulgaris; assembly: GCF_964263255.1. NCBI lineage: Eukaryota > Metazoa > Chordata > Amphibia > Caudata > Salamandridae > Lissotriton > Lissotriton vulgaris. Next base: position 174,684,499 of record NC_141699.1, read on the forward strand.
TCTTAAGTGCATTATAATCCTCGCGGTTAAATGCTATCTTTGCTATTGCTTTATCAAAACATGTCGAGTAAGGTGTCATACGAATTGGAATACTAACCCCTCGCCAATTCTGGCGACGGGGTTAGCATTCCACCCTTCTAGAGGGACACGACATGTATGTAACTGTGAACCCCGGTTAAAGTTAACTAAAGCCTCAGCTCCACAAAATGGATGCTGCCACCACAGACACAAGTCTGACCCCCTGCAGCTGGGAGTCCTTCCAGCGAGGGGAGCCTGGACAAAGGGTTTCCTGTCAGGGGCGGTGCTAGCACCGTCCCAGACATGGTTTTGTGTATCCTGGGTAGGCAGGGCTTTACAGGAAGGTGACTGCTGAGTGGCACCCCGGTGCTCACTACGCATAGGCCGGTCTGAACCAGTTCCAGGGGCACACCAGCCCCTGGCCTGGGGAAGTCCGGCATGGCTGAGGGGTGTAACCACCCCCCACCTAGTCCCACCCATAGGCAGGACCTAGTCACCGGGTCAGCCCCTTTTTTTAGTATAAAGATAGGAGCGGGCCCCCTGTTCAAATTAGATCATCTTTGGAATCAAGATACCACTTTCTTCGAAAGGACTTCACGATTTCTTCTTCAAGATTCTCCCTTGTGGCTAAGGAGTAGTCACCCTGCATCAAGCGGGCACCATCCTAAAGAACACTGCGGTCTGCTGCAAGTCCTTCATCACGAATCCGACGACCCAGCTCGACGAGACCCGGCTTCCCTGGCACCTCTGACCTCTACTCACCTCTACAGCCAAGCTGAGAACCGTGAGTGCGACGAGACCTCGAGGGACCGACGATCGCCAAGACTGCACGACATCTTTACTGCAAGCCCACCGTGTCCTCCACTGGTGAGTGCTTTGGGGTCCGAGAAGCCCCGACCCTGCGCAGCTCCAGCACCCAAGATCAGCCTCCCTGCATCTCCACGATCTGCGTGGGGCCCTTCTGCTGTTTGCTGTGCACCGCGTTGTTTGGCTACTAGCCGGCTGGCTTGTGGCCTTCTGAACGACGCCCAACGACTTCACGACTGCTGGTCTGGTTGCTCCAGGCTGGCCCTTGCTTCCTTGTTCAAGAGAAGCACCCCGGACCCTCCTGGTCCACTCCAGACGCCATTTTAGGTCCACCGCGTGGGCTTGAATTTGCCAAGGCTTTGTTGCCCAATCCTGGGTCCAGCGACGCCGACAGCTTCCATCTTCGTGGGACAGCTCGATCCTCCATCCTGGTCGCCGACAACGCCTCCTGGTCCGTGAGATCTTCGAGTCAAGCGTCACCCACTCACCTTGTCGAGGTGGCTACCATCCGGTGCCCTCCTGGTGCCCACTGACTACTGGCTAGTAGTCTCGAACTTGGTCCCCTCTGCTTTCAGGTGTCATCTATCTTCGAGATCCAGGCTTGGATCCAACTGAACTTTCTTCACTGGTCACCGGCCAGCATCTTTTCTTCCGGCTCCTGGTCCGTCTACGAGGATTCCCGACGTCTTTTCAGACCTATGCAGCTGCAGCCCCTGGGCTAGGTAACTTCGGCATTTCGGTGCCCCAGCATAGCCTCACTATCCAAGGGTCAGAATCTACTTTCGTTTTCTCCCTACCAGGTCGGGTTCGCCCGAGAACACTAACTTTCTAATTCCTAGCTACCATAGACTTTTGTCCCGCATCTCGCGTGAGAGTGCACACACTGCACCCGAGTCCCCTAGGCCTCCTAGAAGTAATCTAACGATTCCCTAGTCAAGTCCTAGCGATTCCAAAAGCTATTAGTACTGTACTTACCTGCTAGGAATTTCGCATTCCACTTTCAGAGTATATGGTTTTCCGTGCCCCTCGGGCATTTGTATATACTGTGCTAACTTAAGTATTTTCGTAAGAGTTTTGGTTTGTGCTAAGTACCCTGTCCTCATAAAGAGAACAGGGCTGTTGTGATCTTTAAATAAATAACTGTTTATTTTCATAACACTTGTGTGGTGTCCTTTCACTTGGTATTCAAGGGGTATATGTGTGGTAAACAGCTGGCTTAACACGCCCTCTCGAGTCTTTAGCCTTAGACTGCTCGTATCCACGCTACTAGGATAGCTGGTCTATAAGGTTGACTTACAACCAATCATCAATAAGGGTTGCTGGACTGATACATAGTGTTCACTAGAATAGTGAGCACTGCATATCAGGCCACCTTCTCACAGTATTGCTCACTAAGAAATAATATATGCTCAAATGTAGGTTGTAAAATAGTCTAGTTCAGGTCTTTATTTGGAGTCCTGTCTCTTAACAGATTGAAAACTCAGATTGATTGGCAAGTATATGCTTGACAACTATTGTCTGCATCAAATAATCATTTGAGTAATTGGGTTGAGTTGTTGATTGAGTGGGTTGTTAACCCAGCCCATGCAACAGCCACAATCCCTATCAAAGTAAGCCGCAAAAGTCACTAAATTAACTTGTGCTGCACCCTCTGGTTACTTAGCCAAAAGCAGTCAAGCTTAACTTGGAGGCAATGTGTAATTGTATGGTGTTTATGTAGCACACAAACAGTCATACATTAAAAAAACATCACAAGAAAAATACCACACAAATTTAGAAAACTAGAGTAAATAATTTGACACCAAAATGAGAAAAATCCAATCCGTAGAACAGAAGTTATGAATTTTTTTATTTTATTGTAATCTTGTGCATAAAAGATAAAAGCGCCAATTGCGGACATCCAGTCGTGCAAGACCAGGTCAGAGACCAGAAATATAGCCAACCTCTATAGAGCCGAGGTCAAAGTCTACAAATATGGACTATTACATTGGGGCCCGGGTCGGATATAAAGTGGATTGGGCACAGTTGGCTCTTAACTTCAGACTTAAAAGAAAAGTTGAAGAAAAATGTCTGAAGGTAAAGTTCAGCTGGGCAAAGCCGCAGGCAGTGTCCTGGAAGGAGGTGTTGTCATTGGGGGAGCCTCAGGGCAAAGTTACGGTTAAGATTTCCACGTTTGAATCCGTCTCGTTTTTGGAAGTCGCAAAAACTCCAGCTGGACGAAGCTGAAAGCTGTAGTGGATGAGGGTTTTACAGCGAAGGACACCTGAACAGGATTTGTTGCTGCGGAGAAGAACATAGTGAGAGCTGCCGTAAAATTAGGCCAACTGCTGATGCACCTTGAATGGTTCAACAAAGCAGGTAAGTCCTGGTCTCTGTTCTGTTTTCAGAGCACTTTTTAGTCCAAGTTTGGGATTTTTGCTATCTGCATACATTTAACACCACTTCCAAGGGTCCAGGACTGGAGAGCCACTACTTGGAGGGTTGGGACTCACTTAGCCTGGATCCAGGTGTGGGTTCAAGATGATTGGAGCCGTTTCTGTCCCCGAGGCTCTGATCGGAGGCCAGTCAACTAGCCCTTGGAGTCACTCTGGTGGTCAAGAAGTGTAACAGGGCTCAAGCAGCAGGGCAGGTCTCGGAGTGTACAATGCAGGCTTCAGGCAGCGGAGCAGTCCTTCCAGGTGCAGCAAAGCAGCCTTCTGAAGTTCGCAGCGGGGCACAGCAGCAGGCAGTCCTCTGAGCCCTTCTATAGGTCCAGAAAGTGAACTGACAAGTGTCTGAGAGTTCTTTATTTTTATTTATACCTGTTGCCTTCTTTGAAGTAGGTAACATTTCTAGAGATTCCCTTTGAAGTGCTTGGAATTTCCTGCCTCTGTTGCCCAGACTGCAGCCAGACTACAGGCACGGCGAAATATTGTGAAGTAGTTTGTGAAAAGGCAGGGCACAGCCTAATAATTTGTAAGTGGGGCTGATCCCAGCTCCGCCCACCCATTCCTCCAGCGATGACCTATCCAGGCAGACCTAATCCCTCGATTGTGTGGCTGCCTGGTAAGAATGCACAAAGTCAAACTGCCAACTACATCCAGTCATTTAACCCGGGAACAGGTGGCAGGCACAAAATAGCTATGGCAGGCAAAACGCCAACTTTCTAAAAGTGGCATTTTTTAAATTGTGACTTGGATAAGTACTTTAAATTACAATTTCTTAGACCCCAAACATGAATGTCCTACTTACTTCCAATCAATCGTTAGAACTTATTAAATGTAATAAGGCGACCCAATGTTATCCTGTGGAAGAGGGAGGCCTCACAGTAGTGAAAAAAGAATTTAGGAGTTTTTCACTACCAGGAAAAAACTTGAAAGTACACGTCCAAACTTTTAAATTCAAATTATCCTGCTCCTGTGGGCTACATAGTGCCTACTTTAGGGTTTATGAACATGCAGCAAAAGGGGAGTTTAAGGCCTGTCGGAGGGTTATTTTGCCAAGTCAAATTGGCATTTTAAAACTGCTAACAGCCTGCAGTAGCAGGCCATTGACATGTTTAAAAAGGGCTGCTTAGGTAGGCCGCACAATAGGTTCTTCAGGCCTGTAGCATTTATGGGTCCTATGTATATGTTGTAGCACTTTACTAGGGAATGTTTTAGGGAGTGAGCACAAGTACTTTAGCACTGGTAAGCAGTGGTAGAGTGCAGAGAGTCCTAAAACATAGAAAAACAAACATGCTCCACCTTTAAGGATAGTGGAGGATATTGTTGTACTCAAACTGTAGAAGTCCATGCTGCTTATTACGGTTTGGCAATCATGACAATGTCTGTACGTACAACATGTTCATTTTAAAATGTTGGTTTTACCTTTCTTCCCTTTCTATTAGCATCTGACAGTTTCCTTTTTAGGTCTCACCTAGGAGGTGCATGCACTGTCTCTTCTTTGTGAGCTTCAAGCTTACCCATCGTTTTGTTCGTTCTTTTCTGTGCCCTTCTAAAAACCTGTCATTTCATTGGTGCATTGGCTGTCACTCCTTTTGGTGTTTGATTGCCTCCCATGGCTACTTGCCCTGTTACTTGGTCTCCTCCCCTCCTATTTGGTTCAGTTTTGGCGCACTTTTTTTCTTCTGCCCTTTTCCATGGCATGGGAAGGCTGTCCTTAGCACGGCTGCTCCCCATGCCTTTTTCCATTTAGTTTGGAGCAAAAGTGAGAACAGGCCTGTTAATCTTGTCACAGTGCCCACATTCAAGTTTCACCATCACACGCCTTTTATTTGATCAGGCAGTTGCCCCACATCTGTTCCTGATTGCCGTAGGGTGTGGAGACACAGGTGATTTTATTGTCTGTGCTTTCCTTTTCTCCGATCCAACGTGCACTTTGCAGTGCCGCTGGGGCTCAAGCAGGGACACACTAGAGGGCTCCTGTATCAGCACGCACTCTATTTTATTTATTTACTTAATGCAATTTTATATAGCGAGGACTTTACCTAAAGGTGTCAGAGCGCTTCACAATGGAACCAAGTACGTCACATGAGGTAATGTACATACTTACATGTTCCAGATACAAACAAGATAGATGAAAAAGTAAAATAAAACAATAGATGGCAGTCACACAGAAATCAACAACACAATAGGATTAGGATTGTACAGGCATAGATTACATATTTACAACATTGTAAGAACTTCCTTGGGGGGCATGAAAAGGGATGTATGAATTCTAGAAGGGTCTTTGGAATAGAAGAGATTTGAGGTCAGTTTTGTAAGTCCGGGTAGAGGTGGTGGTACGGAGTAGTGGAGGAAGTGAGTTCCCGATTCTGACCACATTGCCTGAGCAGGATTGAGCCATCGATCTTTTCCTTTTGAGGCTCAATCAGTAATGTTTCCGCATTACGTAAAGGTCTAAAGCCTCCAGAGTTTTTACGTTTATATGCCAGGTATCGAGGCGAGGAAGTGTCCAAGGCTTTGTAGGTGATACAGGCAAGCTTGTAGATTGATCTTGCTTCGATGGGAAGCCATCAAAGAGAAAAAAGTATGGGTGTGATATGGTCACTTATTTTGGCCCCAATGACAAAACAAGCTGCTGAATGGAGTATGGATTTGAGAGGGGAAAGGTGAGATTTAGGGAGCCCAGCAGGCAGAGGTTTGCAATAGTCCAATCTATAGAGAATCACAGATTGGACCAAGGTTTTTAGGTCTTGCTCTGGAAGGAAACATTGAATCCCCCAGAAAAGGCGCAGTTGGTAACGTGCATTCTTTGCAATGGAATTGATGTGGGAGTGTAGATTGAGCCTTTTGTCAAGCATGACACCAAGGGATTTAGCACTGTTGACAATGATAGGTTTGTTGTTCAGTTACTTCAGTTTATTCATCCAACATTGAACAACAGGAGGAGGAGGAGAGAGTGAGGTAGAGAGGAGGAGGAATTCAGTTTTGGAAGGGTTCAGAATGAGTTCATGAGCTAACATACAGTAGAGTTGAGGATTGAGATATCGTGTGAGGAAGACACCTTAAGGTAGATTTGGGTGTCCTCAACATAGAGGTGATAAAGTGTTCGAGGCATGTGGGCTGCTGAATTCATATCTGTGCATAGATCGCCGCCTAGTGTTGGGTCCGGATGATTGCACATTGTTGTCCTGGAAGAGTCTTCGAAGTATCACAAGATAGGTGGCTCCTCCCCTGGACTACAGTGCGCATGGGCATCGACTCCATCCCCAGATTGTTTTTTCCGCCATTGGGTTCGGATGTGTTTCGGTTCCCTCTGTCGGAATCGATAGTTGTTTAACTTTCTTTACTTGAGACCAAAAGGTCTTTAGGACTCGCGTCGGTATTGTCTATCGTTCGGGTTGGTTTATTCTTCGGCTCCGAACACTTGCTGCCCTTCCGCGTGCTTTAGGCGCGGACGGGCCTACACGACGCTCCAAACTACTTCATCATGGAACGAAGTCCATTTAAGAGGTGCCCGGTGTGTGCCTCAAAGTACCCACATATCGACGTGCACCCAGTGTGCAATAAGTGCTTATCGCCGGACCACGACGAGGCCAAGTGTATGGCCTGCTCAAAGTTCCGGTCGTAGAAGACTCTCAAGCTCCGCCGGGCCGCAAGACTGCAGGCCCAGAGTTCGGCACCCCCTCCAGCGAACATCTTCGAGGAGGATGTAGACGACGACACCATCCAGAATATCTCAGACTCTAACCCGGCGTCGGAGGTCGAGGATGACTACGACGCGGAAGACGAGGAGTTCGAGGAAGTCGTCGAGGAGGTAGGGGACGACGACTGGGCCATTGCCACCGTAGAGGATAGCTCGGAGGAGGAGCTTCCTCACACTGACTCTGGGGCCAGCCCCCATTCTAAGGCCCAGGCCGAGGGATCGCCTTCGGGCCTTAACCAAAGCCTTGATTCCCGTCCCACGGCTCCGCCTTCCGGCGCGGCCACGGACATTGGTACGGCACCACTCACGGTGCAGAAACCGAAAGTGAAACCATCAGTATCGACGCCACCCGAATCGAAACCGAAAGCGCAAGTTGCACTGGTCGGGTCGAAGACTTCAGAGGCCTCGGCGCCGAAGAAATCAAAGATGGCCGTCGAGCTCAAGAGCCACGCCAAAATGGCCGACCCGAAGACTACGGTGTCGAAGCCGAAGTTGGTCGACGCTCTGGAGAGTCGCATCGATACCAAGAAGGTCGACGACCATAAGAAGGCCCCGAAGAAGCGGCAGGACGACCCCAAGTCTCTTACTGCCCCGCTTCCACTCGACAAGGCAAAGGGGGGGGAGCTGCGTCGGCTCTGAAGACTGCGTCCTTGGTTGCCGTCCCAAACCCGGCTTCGGAAGACTCTCTCGAGCCGGTCCGTCCCTCCGCCTCGTTCACCAAGAAGGTCACGGAGTCCCTTCAGCGTATTAGGGAGGAGGCCGCGGAAGTCGAGCTGAAGGACACTGTGCCGCCCAAGCCTCTACAGAAACCGGCGAAGGCGCAAACGCCGATTCTGTTCACGTTGCCGCCAAAGACGGCACCGAAGGCTTTCACTGCAAAACCTGGGGCCGGAGTGCCCTTGAAGTTATCTTCGACGCCGAAGGCATCGTTAGTGGTTCCAAGCCCGCGCCACCAACCACTGGCAGAAGAGGAGCGTCGAGAGGTGATCATAGACGCCAACACAGGCAAGCTCTCTCTCCTTAAACGGAAGATCACCCCTGAGCCAGCTTTAGAACATTTCCAAATCCCACTTAAGAAGAAGTTGGACTCTGCGGGTGCATCTGCCCCTATGGAGCCTGCATCTCCACAAAGTCATGAACTCACCCACTCATTCTAATGTTGAGGAGGGTGATGGAAACGATGAGGATGAGTATGCCTATCCAGTTTACTCAGACCCAGAGGATGTGACTGAGCCATGGTCTGCCGGGGGCGACCCTGGGGACCCTCATTCGGGACAGGAGCCTCAGCTTTTTGCAGCAAAGACTTCCCCAACAGAAGACTCTGCGGCCTTCAACGCTCTGATTGAAATAGCTGCAGCCAATCATGACGTCGATCTCCATGCAGACCCAGTAGACATCAATTTTCTTTTTGACACTTTTTCAGTGGCTGAAAAAACTGTTAAGACATTGCCAATGCTCAAAGGGGTGTTAAAACATGCGCCAGAGGTTTTCAAGGAGCCCACCCGAGCAAGAGTCATTAACCCTCGTATCGACAAGAAGTACAAGGCAGCGCCCACTGATCCAACATATATCAAAGGACAGTTGCCTCTGGATTCCTTGGTTGTCTCCAATGCACGCAAAAGAGCCAACTCACAGACTACGGGTGATGCTCCTCCCCCAGACAAGGAATCAAAAGTATTTGAGGCTTCGGGGAAACGTATTGCTGCGCAGGCAGCCAATATGTGGCGCATATCCAACACACAGGCGCTACTTGCGCGCTACGACAGGGCACACTACGACACTCTAGAGACCCTTCTACAGCACTTGCCAGATCAATATAAGGAGGCAGCTGAAATGTTGATACAGGAGGGGAAGCTTATCACCAATGCTTCAATTAAGTGCGCTCTGGATGTGGCTGACACCGCCTCAAGAGCAATAAACACTAGCGTTCTACTGCGTAGACATGCATGGCTCAGAATATCCGGTTTCAAACCAGACATTCAAACTACCATCCTAAACCAAACTGTCAATCCAGACCACCTGTTTGGCCCAGAAGTGGATGCCACCCTCGAAAAAATGAAAAAAGACACCAACACTGATAAAATCTATGGGTGCCCTGCAGTCCCAGCAGTTTCGGGGTGGTTCCTTTCGCCGCTCCAGTAACAGAGGCACCTCAAGGGGTCAAGCGTCACAGTCCACACAATTCTATAAGAGTAACACCCAATCCTCATATACCAACAAGGGTCGGGGTGGATACCGTGGCAACAACGTCAAAGGCAGAGGACGTGGTAATAACAGCTCCAGGTCCTCCACCGCCAGCAAACCGTGACACCTTGTCACTGTCCCCCGACCACGCATCACCGGTCGGGGGGAGACTCCAGCAGTTCCTGCCCGTGTGGAAGTCCATCACCACGGACAGGTGGGTCAGATCTCTTATCCAATATGGTTATTGTCTGGAGCTCACATCCACTCCACCCAACATACCCCCAAGGAGCCGTCCTATGTCCGACGAGCATTTGCACTTGTTGCAGCAGGAAGTCAACGTCATGCTGCAAAAAGGCGCAATAGAGCTCGTGCCCCTGCAGGAAAGGGGTACAGGAGTTTACTCCCTGTACTTTCTGATTCCAAAGAAGGACGGATCCCTCAGGCCCATCCTAGACCTCAGACCTCTCAATTTTTACATTCTGTCGGAACATTTCCATATGCTCGCGCTGCAGCAGGTTCTCCCACTGCTTCGGCAAGGGGACTTCCTGGCGACTCTGGACCTCAAGGATGCGTATTTTCACATTCCCCTGCATCCTTCTCACAGAAAGTACCTAAGGTTCACCATTCAAAACCAGCACTACCAGTTCAAGGTTCTGCCTTTTGGGGTCACCACAGCACCAAGGGTCTTTACAAAGTGCCTAGCCACGGTGGCGGCGCATCTAAGACGTCAGAACATCCACGTCTACCCCTATCTGGACGACTGGCTTATTCAAGCCAAGTCGGCCCAGCAGTGCGCCGACCACGTGTCCCACACCATTCACCTTCTGCACGATCTGGGGTTCTCACTGAATTACCCAAAATCCCATCTCCAGCCCGCCCACATACGGCAGTATCTGGGTGCGACCATAGACACTCTGGCGGCCACTGCGCAGCCCAATTCAGTGAGTCGACAGCATTCAGTCGCTGATCCAAAGATTCAGACCTCAACACTCGCTTCCAGCAAGAGTGTTCATGCAGTTGATAGGCATGATGGCCTCCTGCATCTCCATAGTCCCACACGCGAGACTACATATGCGTCCGCTTCAGGAGTGCTTAGCACGTCAGTGGACTCAGGCTCACGGGCAGTTGAAAGACCTAGTGTTGGTGAGCGGTCGGGCATACAACTCTCTGCATTGGTGGAATCCACAAAACCTTTGCAAGGGCCGACCGTTTCAAGAGCCTGTGCCGCAGATCATCCTGACGACGGACGCTTCTCTCCAGGGATGGGGAGCGCATGTACTCCAATACACAGTGCAGGGACTATGGACACTACAGCAGAAGAAGATGCACATCAATGTACTAGAACTGATGGCGATCTTCATGGCCTTAAAGGCATTCAAAGTACATCTGTGCAACAAGGTCGTGTTGATCCGGACGGACAACATGACGGCCATGTACTACATTCAGAAACAGGGGGGAACACACTCTCCGCAGCTGTCTCATCTGGCTCAGAGCATGTGGAAGTGGGCCATTCAGAGGAATATCTTCCTCATGGCAGAACACCTCCCAGGCAAAGACAATCAGATGGCGGACCTGCTCAGCAGGCACAGCCACCAAATGCACGAGTGGGAGATACATCCATCAGTACTCCAGCCGTACTTCCAAAGATGGGGTCATCCAGAGATAGACCTGTTCGCCACAAGGGAGAACGCAAAATGCCAAAGCTTCGCCGCCAGGTTCCCACACCCGCAGGGCAATGCGATATGGATGAACTGGTCAGGCAGATTTGCGTACGCTTTTCCCCCAGCACCCCTGATACCGCTGGTGGCGCGCAAGCTCAGGCAGCACTCGATGACTCTCATCCTAGTTGCTCCAACGTGGGCTCGCCAACCATGGTACACCACGTTTCTGGAACTTTCCGTGGTACCGCATCAAAGGCTTCATCTCACACCCAGCCTTCTGACGCAGAGCCATGGCGACAGTCAGCCCCAAGATCCGCAACCGCTCAACCTGGCGATCTGGCTCCTGAGGTCCTAGAGTTTGGCTACCTTAACCTTCCTCCCAATTGCATGGACATCATTCGGGAGGCGAGAAAGCCCACTACTAGAGCATGTTATGCGGCTAAATGGAAGCGGTTTGTCATTTATTGCGCAAACCACAACATTAATCCACTAGATGCTTCCATTCAGAACATCATCTGTTACCTGTTCCATCTGTACCAGTGTAATTTGGCATATACTTCCATCCGCATTCACCTGTCTGCGATGGCCGCATACCTCCAGAATAGACAGCACCTTTCACTTTTCAAAGTGCCTGCTATCAAAGCTTTTCTGGAAGGACTCAAAAGGGTCATTCCACCACGGACTCCACCAGCTCCAGAATGGAACCTCAATGTGGTTCTTACAAGACTGATGGGTCCTCCCTTTGAGCCACTACATTCTTGCGAACTTCAGTTCTTGACTTGGAAAGTGGCTTTCTTAGTAGCAATTACATCGCTACGGAGGGTTAGTGAGCTGCAGGCCCTCAAAATCCAAGAGCCTTTCTTCCAGGTTCATGCTAACAGGGTAGTGCTCCGCACTAACCCTAAATTTCTACCCAAGGTTGTGTCTCAGTTCCACATAAACCAAACAATTGAGTTGCTGGTGTTCTTTCAAAATCCTGAGTCGCTGGCGGAGCGGATGCTCCACACCCTTGACGTTAAAAGGGCCCTAATGTATTACATTGATAGGACCAAGGATTTTAGAAAGACTAAGCAGCTTTTCGTTGCCTTTGCGCCACATCACAAAGGTAACGCTATTTCCAGAAAGTTGGGGGCCTCTATGGCTTTCCTTGGAAACATTCCCTTAGAGGACATATGTAGAGCAGCCACATGGTCTACCACACATACATTTACTAAACATTACTGTGTAGACGTGCACTCTAAACAGCAGGCAGCTGTAGGGCAGGCTGTTCTCAGGACACTTTTCCAAACTGCTGCAGCTGGCACGGGCGGCCGCCGCTAATGGAGGGACTGCTATGTATTCTATGCACAGATATGAATTCAGCAGCCCACATGCCTCGAACTGCAAATGCTACTTACCAGTATGCATCTGTTCTTGGCATGTAGGGCTGCTGACATTCATATCGCCCGCCCTCCTCCCCGGCGCCTGTAGCAGCTGCAGTGTTTACATATCATTTCATGGCATGGTCATCATTCACTGAGTTCACTCCATCTCGGCCACAATGGCTAAAAACAATCTGGGGATGGAGTCGATGCCCATGCGCACTGTAGTCCAGGGGAGGAGCCACCTATCTCGTGATACTTCGAAGACTCTTCCAGGACAACAATGTGCAATCATCCGGACCCAACACGAGGCGGCGATCTATGCACAGATATGAATGTCAGCAGCCCTACATGCCAAGAACAGATGCATACTGGTAAGTAGCATTTGCAATCCCAGATGTCCTTAAGAGATTACCCAATGGTTCCAAGTAAAGATTAAACAGAGTGGGTGCGAGTATAGATTCTTGAGGGACGCCTTGACCTACTGCCATTGAAGAAGAAATGCTGTTAGCTCTTTTAATCACTTGAGATCTGTCCGAGAGGAATGAAGCAAACCTTTTAAGCACTGTGCCTTCCAAGCCCAATCTCTTTTTTAAAGTGTTTAGGAGAGTGTTGTGATTCAACAGTGTCCAAGGCTGCAGAAAAGTCCAGAAGAATCAGAAGACAAGACTCCCCCGAGTCAAGTACACGCAGGGCATCGTCGATCACTTGCAGCTGGGCTGTTTAAGTGTTGCAGTCTTGTATGAAACCAGATTGGAATTCGTTGAGACGGTTGTTATCCTTAATATGTAGGGAAAGTTGTTTCGCTACGTATTTATGGTTCCCCCCCCCAGGGCACAAACCGGCATCCACTCCAGTGTGCCTGCTGATATCTGTGTAACTTGAGTCACAGGTTCAAATCCCAACAGGAGGCAACCATCCACTAAAACTTCTGTTCTGAAGGGTCTTCTCTACTGCAATGCCTCGTTGGCTTTTCCAGGTCAGCCCTTGTAGTGTTTCTAGAGCCTTGTCGGCGTCTAACCTGAACAGAGTGCATTGCAATTAATGTTCAAGACGTGTCTGAGCCGCATGTTAACTTTCCACAGAGCGTGTCTGCAGCATCAGGTGAGGCTTAGCACAGGTATGTGAAATGCTCTTCTATTGGTTCACAGCAGCACCCGTTTTGCGTCTCTTCCTCTGGTAGGTAACTATTTAATGGGATTCACCACCTCCTCCTACTATTGTCTTATTATACCCACAGAGCAATTCAGTGGAGTTTGAACTCTAGAATAAAGGATCCGAAACCAAAAACACCATGTTTAAAAAAATATAAATTATGTCCGCTTGACTAAAAATCAGTTTTCTCATTTATTTTCAATGATTGGGTTCAGTCCCTTAATTTCCATGCTGAATCTCTTCCCGCGGTTGTGTTGTGTGTATAGGAAGGGCAGCTGGGCTCAGCCAGCATTTCCATTTTAATCTGCAGCAGCCGGCATTCCAGCAGGAGTTTATTATTGCAGCAAGGAGGGGGCGTGCTGCTGCTCGGACTACAGTTAACCTCGCCCTTTGAATGGAAAAGTAATCGAGGGCTTCACTGGTGATGTGCAGTGGCTATCAAAGAGGGGGCTTGCTGCTGCTCTGACTACAGTTAACCTCCCCCTTTGAATGGAAAAGTAATCGAGGGCTACACTGATGATGTACAGTGGCTTTAAGCTGATTGCGCTGTTTCTTTGCTCTCCGCGCTGACCTGGTTGTTGCTCTGAAAAGATGAAGTTGGCCTAAATGTTGACAATCAGCGTGGTCACTTTGGTCTTAGCTACTGAACACATTTTTTTAATGTTTTCAGAAGCACTTCACTGCACAATTTAGTTTGGACTCTCTGCGTTCTGTTTATCTGCCTTCGTACGGTCTTTTTGTGGTAAAGCAGCTGTTTTTTTAGGGCTTGCGCCCTGCGTTGCAGGCGAGAGACCTTTTGTACGGGGTTCTGACAGACCCTGGAATTGTACACGCTTGTGCGTGTGTTTTTACTTTTGTGGCTTCTATTGGCCTTTGCCTGCGTGTTCGTTTTTAAAACAGCACACAATAGGCCAAAGGCGGACGCATTGCTCTGCCGATGGCCTATTGGTGTCTATTACGCACATTCCTGCCATATGGTTTCAATTATCGTGCCCAGACACGGGCGCGATAATTGAAATCATATGCCGCGCGCGCGGGCACCACTCTCTGGTTTGTTTTCAAAAGCTATCGCAGTTTCGCGATATTTTTTTTTTTTTTTTTTTGGGCCGGCTGCAGCTCTTCATTAATGGGGCTGCAGAAGTCTCTCCTCACGCTGACAGCGCCATGCCTGAAACCCGGCCTCCATCCCCTGCAGGAAGAGCAACCGTGGCAGAAGGCTTGCCACTCAGAACATCCACCTTCAGCCCTCTGCTCTGCTTTCTCCAGGGACTGTAAGGGTGGCAGACGCAGGGTTCACAGGAACATCGTCCACCCTCTGGTAAGTGCTCCAGGTGTTGCTGGTTTTTGTTTGTTACAAACTCCTCTGATAATTTGTAGTAGATCCGCTATTGGATAAAGTGCAGTTAGTTGAGTTGTCTTTGATATATTTCATTTTTTACACTTTTCTTTGAAAAAATACATTTTTTTTTTTTTTTTTTTTTTTAGAATATTTTTTTTCTAACTGCAGCTTTTGTGAAAGGTTGTCGGTGTTACCGTCTAGACTGGCAGTTTTTTTTTTGATTGCTTTTTCTCATATAAGGTGTCTTAAAATCCATTATTCCAGTGCCTTCCAGCTGAGAGGTGGCAGGTAAACTGACACGCTCTTCAGCAGACTGCCAAGGCCTAGATTCTAAAATGACAAGTCAACTTTTGACTCAGTTCTCTTCTCATTAACGACAGAGCACAGCTCTCCCAGACTTGCCCGTGTGACATCAGCGGGTGCGTAAAAGCTAGGTGTCGCAGTCGCACTGACAGAGGACAGGACGAGTGCAATGCGATTCTTTTACGAGGAGCCAAGCCTAGCACTGCTGCAAGCGGTGACAAGTTTGAGGTTAACGGTACACGAAGAGCTAGGCCTCGCATCCATGCAGCCGGTTTGGAGTGGAACACGAGTATGTGAATGATAAGCTAGGCCTTTCAGCGCTGGAGGAGGTGACTAGTGTGACGTGAACATGTGGACGAAGAGCTATGCCCAGCTCTGCATGAGATGACAACTGTTGAGGTGGTGTGCAGGTGGAGCTGGGCACGCACTACTGGAGGAGGTGGTGTGTGCTTTGAGTGACCCAGACAGGAACGGCCGAGGTGTTTGGGTTGTGCTGGGAGGCCTCACATACCTGCACAGCAGTCGGCGCTCTGCATCGTCCTGTGAAGACCTCGCATATTCTCCATTTTCAGTCACATAAGCTATGGAGGACTCTGAAGTCCACTCTGCAGCCACTTCTGTGATATGAAGGCGTGTGTGCAAGGTGTAGCGCTTTGAAGTTCATACTCTGTCAGCACCTTTATCAGTACCCCATGACACATACTTTATTAGTTGAAAGGATAGCGGCAGATAAGTCCTCTGAGACAGAAAGGTGTTTTATGTGCTCCAGACCCACTGTCCCCTCCCCCCTCCACAAAAAGACATGCCCTTAAAGCTTCAATGTAAGGCAGTAAGTTGGGGAATGCCTAGACATATTTCTTTCATTGAAGGTGTTGGCCACTCTGGAAACAGAGGTGCCAACTTGCCTTTTTTGTTTACTACAGGGAATCAAGGCATGTTTACCTGTAATTCAACTACATATCCACAGTGCGTGCCATCCGCCATTTACATTGACATAGTTTCATGGCTAGGCATACAAACAAAGCCCTGGACTGGAGTGACTGTACCTCCAAGCTGACCTGCTTGCCCATATTAATTGTAAGTCTGCACCCCGAGCTGTGCTAAGAGCTGTAAAATACAACACCTGCGTGTTTAAGTCTCTGGTCACATTTTGCATACAGTAAATGACACCTCTAGCACATCTATTGCACTCGGCAGCAGCTATTTTGTATTCCTAAGAAGCTCTCTGCTAAGGCCAGATTATCAGCACATGGCTGATCATCCCTAGTTTGTCAACATATGCTCTCACATTTCTATGATGGGTACTCGCTAACCCCTTATGTAGTCATGTTTGCTCTTCCACATCTACTGTTAGTACCCCTAATTCTTTGCATACATTCTTAAACAAATATGACTGCTCTGGTTGTAGCCTCCAGCATATACACAGTACGTGGGTAGATATTCTAAAATAATAAAAATAATACATTTTATAAAGCGCCTGGTTTCACTTGGGACAGTGAGTCCCTGCGCTGTGAAGACAGACAACCACGCACGCTACACCAATTTGTCAAGAAAGGAGCTCCAGGGGACCCGGCAAAGCCGAGCCCCAACTACTTAGGAAAGAGGTGAATCTTCAGCTTCTGACGGAACCTCGTCACCGATGGTTCCATGCGAAGCTCAATCGGTAGAGTATTCCAATGTTTGCTGGCCAGGTATCTGAAGGAGCGACCACCTATCCGCACTCTGTGGATACGTGGCACTTGAAAGAGCAAGGTCCCTAGAGATCTTAGAGACCGCCTGGGATGGTAAACGGTCAATGGTTTTTGAAGATAGATAGGTCCCTTTCCCTGAGCGATGCGCTGGGCCACGCACATTGTTTTGAACATAATACGCATGCGGACAGGGAGCCAGTGCAGAGTGGCTAGGGCACGACTTCCGGAGGACTTCTGGGGTAGATTCAAACCCAATCTGGCAGCGGCGTTCTGCACACCTTGCAATCGGTGCAGGCCTTTTTTACTCCGACCGATGTACAATGAGTTCCCGTAGTCTAAATGGGGAGTAACCAAGGTGTGAATTAATGTTTTCCTACCAGTGGCGGGGATTAAGTCCAGGGTCTTACGCAGACTTTTTAGGATGCCATAGCATTTGCCAGCTACCTCTCTTGTGTGGTGTTCAAAGGATAGATTGATGTCCAATCGAACTCCCAGGTTTTTCACCTGCTCCGAGGGGGTAGGGGTGGGACCCAGTGCGGGAGGCCACCACGCTGAGGACCATATGGACGGAGGTTTCCCCACTACTAGAAGCTCGGCTTTACTCGCTTTGAGGCGCAGGCAGTTATTCATCCAGTCTGCTAGATCCCCTAGACAGGCGGAGAAGTTAGCAGCCGCCTCCTACGGGGGCTGAGATAGTGTCACCACTAATTGCGTGTCATCCGCGCAGTACACTATTTCCACCCCATAGGCTTCCTCTAACTTAGCCAGGGGTTCCATGTACAAATTGAATAGAGTAGGGCTCAGAATCGTGCCCTGCGGACCCCCCTGCCTCCGTGATCGTGCCTCCGATTTAAAGGGGGGCAACGGACCTGGAACCTACGGTCAGCTAGGAACGAGCATAACCACTCATAAGCTAGTCCCGTCACACCTGCCTCCCTAAGGCGGGAGAGTAGAAGAGGATGCAAGACTGTGTCAAACGCCGCTCTCAGATCTAATAGCAGCAGGGCGGCCGTCCGCCCCTCATCCACTCTCCCGCACAGCAGTTCCGTGGAGAGCAGTAGCACCGACTCCGTGGAGTGGTTAGCCCTGAAACCTGACTGAGTGGGGTGAAGAAGCTGGCACTCTTCTATATATTTGACCATCTGGGCATTGGCCATTTTCTCTACCACTTTGGCACAGAAGGGTAGGAGTGCGATGGGGCGATAATTGTCTAAATGGGACAGACTTAAGATTGGCCTTCTTTTTGATTGGTACCACCTGAGCAGTTTTCCAATCCTGGGGTACATAACTTACTTGAAAAGATAGCTCAGCCAAGCGTCATCTATACTACTATTATAAAGAGAGAACACAAACCTTTTGGCAAGGTAAACTCAGGAACCACAGCCCCAATCCACACACCCAATACATTGTTGTAATCCTCAGGGTGTGCAGATGGACATAGGCTATAGAAAATTTAAAATAAAACGTAAATTAAAAAATATAACTTTAAAAAAAAAAGTAGTGCCCTGAAAGTAGCGCCGGCCGCGACGCTGACGGCCACGACGTAGCGCTGGCCGCAACGTACGTGATGACGAGGAGGAGCGGCGGTGAAGTGAGGAGCTCGGGGAGGAGCGGCGGCTCAGGTAAGGCTATGGGACACGGGACGGGAGGGAGCCGGTGTGGAAGGTTGGCCCGGAACAACTGCGGTAAATCTCAGGGTCTGGGGGCAGCATTTCAGGCTTGCGTGCACTCCCGCCCCGGCCCCCGCCCGCCAGGACACAGACAATGTCGTGGTGGGCGGGGCCCGGTGCGGGAGTGCACACACGCCTGAAATGCTGCCCCCATCCCCTTCTGCCCCAGGCAACGCTGGGGCGGGCTGCTAGGATATGATAAATAAGAAGTTCCAATGAATTCTTGAAGATCTTAGGTCGAGCTACGTCTGTAGGAGAGCCTGACCGAATACTGTGGACTATCTTCAACAGTTCGCAATTATCGGGGACCACAAACTGATTGAGGCAATTTTCCCCCCTAGGCATGGCTTCTCTAGTTAGTTCCATAGACACCTCCTCTGCTCCCATTGGGAAGGACCTGTATATGGTCTCATTCTTTTGGACAAAGAAGTCAGCGATTGCCTCTCAGAACTCCTGAGAATAGGTGTCTGGTGACAGTGTCCTATTGAGTGACATGAGATCCTTATAAATAGCGAAGAGCTCTTTAGATGAGTTCTCCGCCAACTCAACTTCTAGAGCCTGCAAACGTGGCAATAGGTCACGCATTTGTTAAAGTTAGAGCTGTTGGCATTGTAAATGACAATGCCCTTTATTTGTAATGTTTTTTTTAAAAACATTAATAAAAGGCATTGTCGTTTACAATGCTAATAGCTCGAACTCTCATAAATGCGAGCCCTATTGCATTCCAAATGCTTGTTTAGAACATGATGTTCTGTCCTTGTGAGTTTGTTACTCTAAAAGTTCATTTTAATTGCACTACTTTCCTTTTTAGTTTTATAAATATTTGTAAGTTACCTTTGCAGTACTTTCATAGCTAGGAACTGACGCATAGTCACAATCTACTTCCATAAAAATAATTCTGCCTCCAGTCACAAGAACAGAGCCACACAGACACCTTCTGCACAGCTATTGATCTGGCTTGAAACCATGCTGAAGCACCGGAGTGGGTCCAAGGTTTCCTTGGAGAGTTCCTAGCTTGGAGTTCCACATCCTACCGTGGCGCTGTACACCTTTGCAAAGCCAACATTTTGAAATGGAATAGTAGAGTGGGTAATATCCTCTTTAATTTCACGATTAGCGTGCAGGGACTGGTATTCAGGCGAATACGTCTTTTCAAGAATATGAACATAAAACAAGAACAGGTTGTTTCACCAGAGCTTAAAGTTAACCATCTATGTTGGCAACTATACTATTGCATCTGGACATAATCTGCACATTGTAATTCTACTTACATTTTTAAATGCTTCAGGCTGTTGTCGCATGACTGATTTCGTTAACATTAGTGTCTATTCACATGTGTGCCAGATTCGCCAAAAATAAAGTTTCTTCTTGCGACACATTGATAGCAAATTCTTGGGAACTTGACCTTCCTAGAGAACATTGTGCATAGGGTAAAGTTACCCTCTTTATTAAAACGCAGCATTTTTATTGCATGAGTTATCGACCCAAAGGTGCTCCAGAAACACAAAACACATTCGTCTCTGACTCCTTGTAAAAAATAAGATCAGGCTGATCATCTTTAGAGTGTTGCAGCATGAGGGAATTAAGGACAGCCCTATGGGTAATGCACCTCTTGCAGAAATGTGGGCGCCAAAGGTCAGTCTCAAATGCAAGCAGACTGATTCAGCTTTTCATCTTGCAGAAATTGATAAAAACCAGTGCTGTTGAATTTGGCAATGGGGTGGGAGCATGCTCTGTTTACAGCAGCAGTTTAACTCCTAATCTTGGCTGCAAAGGCTGTGTGAAACAAGGTAATATTTCTATTGTGCTCTTATAGCAAGTAATGACTTTACTGCGTGAGAGTGAGAGAGAGATTTTGTTTGTCACAGCTTTTCTTCATGGCTAGCTCTTCTATTGCTTTTGACTAGTGAATCCCCTGGGTCCTTACTGAGTTCTCAGTTCTCACCATCACAGCTCTTATCACAGGTTGGGGGAAAGTGAATGGGGTAGTCTGTTCCCCACCCGCAACCCGCATTGCTTCACACAACCTTCCTCTGCCACTCATTGCTTCTGCCTCCTCCTTCTGTTCCTTTTGCCCTCCTCCTTTTCTTTTTTTTTTTTTCTTTTTAAACACCGATCTAAAGCTTATCGCTTACCTGTTTGGTTTTTTTTAATCACCAAAAAGGCAAAGTGATCCTCACAATTTCACGCTACAGAAATCGACTCCACACATTTCCTATACACACCACATAATTTGACACCAAGCCACCTAATTCAACTCAACAACAGAATTACACAACACTGTACATCCACTCCTCTCCACAGAATTCCACAAAGTGCCACAAAATTCAACAGCACAACACATAATTAAACTGCTACCACATACCTACTGTTCCACATAATTACACTCCATAACACAATCCCACTCCACATAATTCCAGTACACTCGATACCATATAATTACTATTCACACAATTCGACTGCACACCATGCCATTTAATTCCACTACACAAATCCACTTCACACCACACAATTCCACACCACACAATTCCACAACTAACCATTCCAATCCAACTCACATAATTCCACTGCACACTGTATACAAACACTATATAACATAGGGG
The DNA here is from genome assembly GCF_964263255.1 of Lissotriton vulgaris. NCBI lineage: Eukaryota > Metazoa > Chordata > Amphibia > Caudata > Salamandridae > Lissotriton > Lissotriton vulgaris. The sequence continues at coordinate 174,705,420 of NC_141699.1, forward strand.
TAAGATGGGTAAGACATTGTCATTTATAACGCAAATTAAGCAAATGCGAGACCAATTGCATTTCCAATGGTTGTTCCATTTGTGCTGCAGAAATAAAGGGTTATTTACCTTCCAGTCCCTAATCCATACTAATATTTTCCCACTGGTTATTTCTAAATATGGTTACCACTCACTCGCCACTGACCCTGCACTCATGCAGCCGATGCTGTAAATGGTTACTGTGTATAGTAGGAAGAATACAAAAGGGATTTATTTACATAGAATGTTCTCCTCAAGAAAATAATGGTGCCTTTCCTCACCTGTCATCTAATGTCCTTTTAACCTGTTTCGGGAGCCACTTTTGAGCACAGCCAAGCCTCGCATTCTTAATCCGGTTTGTACTTCACTGACACAGCTCCGCTCCTACAGTGATTGATCTGGTGAGACTTCCAGCTATAGCTTTCGAGCTTAGATTATTCATTTACTGGAATGATGACAGGGTCTTGGTTGTTGGACATTCCTGGTTCCCTGCTTCTTTTCTTGAGAGCGGGGCACTGTGCTTTCGCTCTCAAACTCTGGGATTTCAAACAGTGCGCATGGGCATCGGCTCCATCCTTAGATTGTTTTTTTCCGCCACTGGGTTCGGATGAAAGTTTTCCGCTCCGGCTAGAAATAGACTTTTCAAGCACATCGCAGCTCTAAAAACGTAACAAACTACTTTTGATATCGACTAACATCGGTTCAACTCAATCAGCTCGATTCCGGTCATCGACGCAGACCGTTGGGCCTATCCACGCCGTGAGGCCTACACCTCATGGAAAGGATGCCATTCAAGAGATGCCCAGAGCGTGGAGCAAAGTTTCCGCACAGTGACCACCACGTGGTCTGCAACCTGTGTTTATCGCCAGAACACGACTAATCCAGCTGTGCAGCCTGCGCGTCCTTTCGATCCAAGAAAACCATTCGAGATCGGATGGCCCGCGACACGACATGCAGAGATCAGCTCCGGAACCGGTGGGTATCTTAGACGAGGAGGTTCTGCTCGTTCCTGAAAAAGATTCAGATGATCTCCAGATCGTATCAGAGGCAGACGACTCGAATGACTCCATACCATTAAGTCAGCTCGTGAGTACTACTGCCCCTGCACCACACACAGCACCCAGATTGAAGGCGAATGTCAACACTCCGCCGCCGGGGCCCAGTCGCGACCGAAAAACCACTTCAACATCCCCGCCATCGAGCCCGGCTCTGAAGAAAGTAACTAAGCCTTCGGTAGCTCGGTACCGAGCAAGCCGCACGTGCTGATCCCACAAGCTCCCTTGGCACCGAAACCGAAAGAAGTCTCAGCTCCAAAACCATTGACTTCAAAAGACAAGGGTACGAAGCCAGCATCCGATGCCTCAAAGCCAGCGAGACAAGTTTCCACTCCGAAGCCATCGTCTTCGGTACCAAAACCAACAAGGCCTGATTCCGATGCGCCTAAGCCCTCGAAACAGCCCTCGACACCGAAAACAACACCTTTGGTGTCAAACTACGCCAAATGACATTGTAACACCCCCTAAGGCTAAAGACAGACCGCAACCTCGTCCGGAACTGAAAAAAGCGCCGCCGACAAAGGTTCCACAAGGAGAAGACCTTTTCCAACCAGATCCTCTGCAAAAGATCTACATTGACCCAAACACAGGTCATGTATCTATTACACCACACAAGAAGAGGAAGGCAGATGCAACATCCACACCTGTAGTTCCTGCCAAGAAGAAGAATTCTGCCAATATCCTATGCACCCTTCTTCTCCTATACTTCCTTCTCCTTCATCGCCTGTTCCTCTTAACATTTCACCACAGATATCTCCTTCACATTCTCCTCCTTTATTCTCACACTCACCTCAGACAGATGAGGATTATAGTTTAGGTAGAGGGATAGACACATATGAGCCTTTCTCATACCCTATAGATGATAGACTGGGAGTACCCAAACCCACAGGATGTGCCAGATATTCCTGACCCCACAGTCATACCCATCAAAACCTTCTCCCCCAGAAGAGAACATTGGTTTTGGTCACCTGTTGAACAGAGCTGCCATTTACCATGTGGTCACTATGCATTCTGATGAGGCAGAGGAAGATTTTCTCTTGGACACATTTGAACAATCGCAAAGGTCTGTTCAAATTCTTCCCATGATTAAAGGGGTCATCAAACATGCTCCAGAGATATTTAAAGACCCTGTACGTACTAGGATCCTAAACCCTAGAATTGAGAAAAAAATATAGGCCTGCACCTGCAGATCCAGCCTACATTTAAGGACAACTACCATTAGATTCACTAGTTGTGTCAAATGCTAGAAAAAAGGGCAAACTCACAAACTTCAGGTGAGGCACCCCCACCTGACAAAGAATCCAAGGTAATAGATGCTTCAGGCAAAAGAATAACTGTGCAAGCTACCAACATATGGTATATAGCTAACACACAAGCTCTCCTCTCACGATATGATAGGGCTCATTATGATCAGTTAGAAAAGCTACTAGATCAATATAAGGCACAGGCAAACAACCTTATACAAGAAGGCAAACTAATTTCTAATGCCTCAATCAAATGTGCACTAGATGTAGCAGACACTCCATCTAGAGCTGTAAATTCTAGTGTCGTACTTAGGAAACATGCGTGGCTACGCATTTCAGGATTTAAACAGGTAGTGCAAACTACCATTTTAAATCTATCATTTAATCAAAACCAATTGTTTGGACCATAAGCAGACACATCACTTTAAAAGATGAAGAAAGGTTCAGACACGGCCAAATCTATGGGAGCTTTACAGTCCACACAAGCTAAAAGCTCCTTTCGGCGCTCCTTCTACAGAGGAGGCTCCAAACAAACTGAGGCAGACATACAACATCCTTCAAATCTAACACACAACCTCATCTAATAAGGGATATTTTAGAGGAGAATATAGAGGGAATAACAACAAAGGAAGAGGTCGAGGTAACAACAATAATCTAACCTCTTCCACCACAAAACAGTGACTTCCCTCTGCTCAGCATTCCAACCCTGTGGGGGGCAGATAAACAAAATTCCTGCCTGTCTGGAACTCCATCACAACAGACCAGTGGGTAAGACAGATTATCCAGTATGGCTACTGCCTAGAATTTACAGCAACCCCTCCACACATACCACCCAGGCAGTGTCCAATGTCTGCAGAACACCTTACTCTGCTCAAACAAGAAGTTCAGTCCCTCTGCAAAAGGTCGCAATACAAATAGTTCCTTTACAAGAACAAGGAACAGGGGTTTATTGGCTGTATTTTCTAATTCCCAAGAAGGACGGGACACTAAGACCAATTCTCGACCTCGGGCCCCTCAATTATTACATACAATCAGATCATATTCATATGATCACTTTACAACAAGTGCCCCCACTGCTGCAACAAGGCGATTTCCTTACAACACTAGACCTAAAGGACGCCTACTTCCACATTCCTATACATCCTGCTCACAGAAAGTATATAAGGTTTGTACTGGAAGGACAACACTATCAGTTCATAGTCCTTCCATTCGGAGTGACAACAGCACCACAAGTATTCCCACAGTGCATAGCAGTAGTAGCAGCACATCTCAGGAGACAACAAATACATGTCTTCCCTTATCTAGACGATTGGCTCATAAAAGCCAAATCATTTAATCAGTGAGTCCAACACACACATCAGACAATTCAAACGTTGCACGACTTATTATTATTATTATTAATGGCAATTTGTATACAAAAAGCGCAACTAAACCCATAGGCATCAAGGCGCTGAAGATGGTAACCAGAGAGCTCAGATATCAACCAGAGGGGGGAATTAGAGATAGGCTGCTAGGAATAGCCAAGTCTTGAGTGCCTTGCGGAACTGAAGGTGAGAGGAGATCAACTTGAGGTCACTAGGGAGCGTATTCCAAAGTCTGGGCGTAAGGAAGCGAAAAGACCTTCCTCCCCACCTGACCTTGGATATACGAGGAACCACTAGCAGGTTTTTGTTGGAAGAGCAGAGTGCTCTCCCAGGGACATAATGGGCCACCAGGGCACGAATAGCCTCCGGTCCAATCAACTAGACCAAGTCGCACCTGCAACCCTCGCAAATATATCAGTATTTAGGGGCTACAAGAAGCACGTCTACAGCCCTAGCGTATCCCAGTCCAGCAAGGATACACAGCATTCAAGCCTTAGTCACAGCCTTTCAACAACAACTATCTCTGCAAGCCACAGTGTTCATGAGACTAATAGGCATGATGGCATCTTGCATCTTCATAGTGCCATATGCAAGACTACAGATGGGTCTGTTACATGAATGTCTAGCATAACAGTGGAACCAGGCTCAAGGTCAACTAACAGCCTTTTGTTGGTAAACAGCCGCACACATCGCTCTCTGCAGTGGTGGAAACCAAAAACTTGACAAAAGGGCGGCCGTTCCTCGAACCTGTTCCACAGCTAGTGCTCACAGCAGACTCATCCCTCACAGGATGGGGAGCCCATCTCCTACATCATACAACTCGAGGACAATGGAACAGTCAACAAAAATTGTTCCATATCAACCATCTAGAGCTGCTAGCAATATTCTTAGCACTCAAAACATTTCAAGTACAAAACAAAGCTGTCTTAATCCGGACTGACAACATGACAGCCATGTATTATATACAAAAACAGGGGAAGACACACTCTCTACAACTGTCCCAGCTCGCACAGAACATTTGGAGATCGGCCATCCCACAAAACATATATCTGTTGGCAGAACACCTTCCAAGAGTGCACAATCAGATAGCAGATCTGTTGAGTCGGCAGACACAACAAATTCACGAATGGGAACTACATCCGCAAGTTCTTCATCCATTCTTCCACAAGATATGGTCATCCAGACATAGATCTGTTCGCCACACTCAAAAACGCAAAATGCCCAACCTTTGCCGCCAGGTTTCCACACCCGCTGTCCAAGGGCAATGCGATATGGATGAACTGGTCAGGCAGATTTGCGTACGCTTTTCCGCCACTACCACTAATACCATTAGTAGTACGCAAGGTCAGACAACAGTTTCTCAAATTAATCCTGGTAGCTCCCACATGGGCACGCCATCCGTGGTTCACCACACTGCTAGAACTCTCTAGTTCCACACCAAAAGCTCAGTGGCGGTGCGTCCATTAAGGGCGCTGGGGCGTTGCCCCCCTACCAGCCGTCCGGACCGCAGCTCCCCCGGCTTTTGTGAACTTAAGTAAACTGAACTCTTAGTCAGTTTACTTAAGTTCAGTCTGAGATCGATGCATCATGACAATGCCTGTGAGATAGCATGACGTCGGACCGCCCACCTGGGCGGTCCGACCCCGACGTCATGCTAACTGACAGGCATTTACATTGTCACACCAGGGGCAGCAGCACAAGTGCGCGTGAGTGGGGACGGAGGGCCAATTTGTCTCCGTGCCCACGCATGCGCACTAGTGCCTGCTGTGGCTGGCACAAGGCTCAAGCCTCCGTCTTTTAATGGGCTGGGCGGGCAGAGAGTAACTGTGCCCTAAGGCGCCAGGATTGGCTGTGGAAGATCGGCGGATGTTCCTGTAGGCGGCTAGGTGCCAACAGCAATGGGACCGGGACCCCGGAGCACAGACGGCGCGGACCTGGTAAGTTTTGAAACGTTTCATTTTAACCCCCTGCCCTGCGCGACACGACCCAGGCTAATGTAAGCATACGTTGCTTTAAGACTAGTGTTCTCCTGGTGGTGGGTGATTAATGTTAAGACTAGAAACGGAGTTTTGAGTGATTCGGCAATCAGCCGCCTTTTCTATTCAATCCTGCATGCTCGCAGCGGTATATTTATAGATAGATTTCTGGCACGGAACCGCTTCTCCCTCATCTGATGGCAATATCCCAGGCCCTGGTGCCTCGGGCTCTGTAATGTGGCCGGCAGGTTGGAGCAGCCAAGTGGAAGCATCGTCTGCAGAGTTGCAGATGGTAAAAGATTTTATGAAAGGCCAAAGCATGAGGTCAAGCCAGCCAGCTTCCTGCTTGAAGCATCCACGTTTAACAGGAACTGCCTGCCCGGTACTGCCCGTTTGGTTCAGTTTGATCTTGAAATCCGGCCCTCTCTTTGTTTCTGCCTAGAGAGGGTCACTCCTGCGCTGAGGGCGGTTTCAAGGTCCCACGCTGTCCTTTCCAGCTAGAGAAATTCTTCCTAAAACAGAATGTTGCCAGGGGGACGGAGCGACCGTGCCATGCTGGGACATGAACATAAGGACTGCAGGTGTTGGTAGTTCAGAGGGATAACCCACCCGCTGCAGAGAGATCTGCGTGTTACTAAAAATCACTAGTAGGAAAGAGGTTCACTCTGATTGTTATCGTCTGAGGTTAGTTAAACCTTTATAGCTGCGATTGGCATGTTATTTATATTAAGCTACAGGTCCGAGTAACACATACATCCTGTGCTTGAAATGGAAAAGTAGAAGTGCAGGTACTCTGTACCAGAGTACCTGCTAGTTTTTGAATAGTGCCGGCACTCTTCAATTAAAAGCATTACGTGTCTCTGGGGATTGCCTGTACTCTCCCATTGAAAGTATTACATCTGCCTTGATACACACGTATTAACCTCTTTTTACACATCTGCAAAGGGCTTCTAGTAACACAGCACACCCAGAGAGGAGAGAGAAAGTTGGAGGGGGGAGAGGGCGAGTCAGGGGAACAGGTTCTTCTTTGATGGAATACCAGATGAAAATAAAGCGCATTTAGATTTTAGACCATTACTACCTTTTGGAGACAAGTTCATGGGGAGCCAGGAAACTTATTTGTCGATGTTTGTTTTGGTTTACCTGGCTCTAACAGATCGTGGTTGAATGATGTCAGTCTTAGGGGCGCAAACACGGCTGGGGGCAATTGCAGAACGTCTTCGCATGCAGTGACTAACAGCCTACAACTACAATAACGCCAGTGTCTGTGGGGAGGTTGCTTGCATTCTCGGGTCTGTGCTAAGCACCCCCACCTGCTCAGAGGCCCCAGCAGACGTGGTGTTATCTACTGTAGTCTGTCACCAGGCAATGCCAGGCCTAGACAGGCTGTAATAAAGGAAACCTATTGAGTGCAGTGCAGTGAAGGGTGAGTGATGTCTGTGTGAGTGCAGGGTGAGTGATGTGTGTGTGAGTGCTGGGTGAGCAGTGTGCCTGTGTGAGTCCAGGGTGAGTGATGCCTGTGTGAGTGCAGGGTGAGTGATGTCTGTGTGAGTGCAGGGTGAGCAGTGTGCCTGTGTGAGTCCAGGGTGAGTGATGCCTGTGTGAGTCCAGGGTGAGTGATGCCTGTGTGAGTCCAGGGTGAGTGATGTCTTTGTGAGTGCAGGTTGAGCAGTGTGCCTGTGTGAGTGCAGGGTGAGTGATGTCTGTGTGAGTGCAGGTTGAGCAGTGTACCTGTGTGAGCCCAGAGTGAGTGATGTGTGTGTGAGTGCGGGGTGAGCAGTGAGCCTGTGTGAGTCCAGGGTGAGTGATGCCTGTGTGAGTGCAGGTTGAGCAGTGTGCCTGTGTGAGTCCAGGGGGAGCGATGTGCCTGTGTGAGTCCAGGGTGAGTGATGTGTGTGTGAGTGCGGGGTGAGCAGTGAGCCTGTGTGAGTCCAGGGTGAGTGATGCCTGTGTGAGTGCAGGGTGAGTGATGTCTTTGTGAGTGCAGGGTGAGTGATGTCTGTGTGAGTGCAGGGTGAGCAGTGTACCTGTGTGAGCCCAGTGAGTGATGTGGATGGGTGATTGCTGGCTTAGTAATGTGTCAGGGAAGGGTGAGTAATGGGTCTATGAGTGCAGGGTGACTGTGCCTATGTGAATGCAGGGAGAGAGATGTATCTGTGCAAAGAGACTTGTCTGGCTACTCCCAGATATGTATTCGCCAAGCCACCTCTTTCTCAAATGTGCTTGAGAATACACCATTTGCCCACCCTTTTTTCAAAATGTTCTCGTGGGAGAACCCCCGAACCCCCCATAGGTGGTTCGGCCTCGCTTGCTGCACTCGCTCGCCACAGTGCAGTATTTACGCCCCACCACTTTCAAATGTCACCAGCCGCCACTGCAAAAGCTACGACTGACTCCATCCCTGCTAACACAGAACCATGGAGACATCCGACATCCAGACCCAAATCTACTGAATTTGGCGATCTGGCTCCTGAAGTCTTAGTTTGGTTATCTTAGCCGCATCGCTGCGGCGGCTTTTCCCGCTGTGCGCGGCAAATTCAAAATTACCGCGTTACGTGACGAGCTGGCCTTGTCATCCGCGCAGGACAGGTAAGCGCGATGACGAGCCCAGCTCGTCAATAGCCTCGAAGGGGTTAACCTACCACCAAACTGTATGAACATCATTAAAAAGGCTAGGAGACCTACTACCAGAGCATGTTATGCTGCTAAATGGAAGAGATTTACCATCTATTGCAACAATAGCCAAGTTGATCCCCTGGATGCTTCCATCCAGAATATCATTTGCTACCTTTTAAATTTACAAAGTGTAACTTGGCATATTCATTCATACGCCTGCACCTTGCAGCAATTGCAGCATATTTACAAAACAGACATCTGTCTCTTTTCAGAGTACCAGCAATTAAAAAAAAGAATCATCCCACCCAGGTTGCCACCTTCACCAGTGTGGAACGTAAACGTTGTTCTTACAAGACTCATGGACCCCCTTTCGAGCCTTTACATAAATGTGAACTGTAATTCCTCACGTGGAAAACAGCTTTCCTTATTGCTATTACCTCTTAGAAGAGTAAGTGAGATACGAGCTTTCACAATACAAGAACCATTTTTACAACTACATCGTAACAAAGTGGTTCTAAGAACTAATCCAAAATTCCTTCCAAAAGTCATTACTCCTTTTCATTTAAACCAATCTGTAGAGTTACCTGTGTTTTTCCAAAACCCAGACTCTGTAGCAGAAAGGGCTTTACACACACTAGATGTTAAGAGCTCTTCTCTACCAAATAGATAGAACTAAGTCTTTTGGAAAAACAAAAAAAGGTTTGTGTCTTTCTCCCCACCACATAAAGGCAACCCCATCCCTAAAGGTGGAATTGCAAGGTAGATTGTAAAATGTACACAAATATGCTATCAAAAAGCAAAACGCACATCAACAGTTCCTCCTAGAGCGCACTCCACACGTAAACTAGGAGCCACTATGGCTTTCTTAGGAAACATCCCCCTAGAGGACATATGCAAGACGTGACTTCCCTTCGCGCCTACAGACAGGCCTTAGGAACATCTCCTCCTGGGTGAACAAAAACATGCTTAAACTAAATGGAAACAAAACCGAGGTCTTGATAGTAGGTCCCAATCAAAACCTCTGGAATTCCAGACACTGGCCATCCGAAATGGCCCCCCTGCCAACTCCATCGCATCAAGTCCGTAATCTAGGCATTACCATTGATAACGGCCTAACCATGGAGCCCCAGGTGAACAATCTCACAGCTACCTGCTTCACAATCCTGAGATGGCTCAGAAAAATCAAATGGATGCTCCCGGACGACACTCAAAAGACAGTGATCAACGCACTAATTACCTCTCGTTTCGACTATGGTAATGTCCTTTATCTAGGGGCATCCCAGGCAGTCATGAGGCGCCTCCAACTGGTACAGAATGCTTCAGCCAGACTGCTTTGTAAATGCAACAGGAGAGATCGCATGTCCAGTCACCTAAAGGCGCTCCACTGGCTAAAAATCGACAACAGGGTCAAATTTAAAACTCTCAGCCTCATGCATAGGATAAAGTGGGGCAATGCACCCAGATATCTTCAAACCCTCGTACACACCTACACGCCTGCCCGATGCCTGAGATCTGCCACTCAAGGTCTTTTTTGTGTCCCTAAAACATACCATGCGAGGATGGGAGGTAGATCCTTCTCTCTCCTAGGCCCGAAGCTTTGGAACTCCCTCCGACAATCTCTCCGTCTAGAAACTCGGTACACCCATTTCCGCAAAGCCATTAAGACCTGGCTTTTCAACCAGTGACCTGTTCCGGTTTTCATCCTATAACTCTTTCCTGTCTCTCTGGTTCAGTATCTGTTATAGCGCAGGGAAGCCCTTTTTGGGTAGCTGTCGCGCTTAATAAGCCCAATAAATAAATAAATAAACAAACATGATCTACAACACACACTGTCACTAAACTCTACTATGTTGATGTAAAAGCCAAGCAGCAAGCTGCACTAGGCTAAGCTGTCCTTAAAACTCTTTCAAACTACTGCAACGGATACAGGTGACCACCGCTAGGGGAAACACTGCTGCACAATCGATGCCAAGTGTATTATCTGCAGCTCATATGCCTCGAACGGAAAATGCTACTTACTAGTATGCATCTGTTCTTGGCATGTAGAGCTGCAGATTACTACACGCCCTCCCCGGGACCTGTATCCGTTACAGTTTTCTTACTTAGATGCACACGCATGGACATCCTTTTCTTTACTTCTACTAACTCCATCATTTCCCATCATGGCGAAAAACATTCTAAGGATGGAGCCGATGCCCATGCGCACTATCGTCCAAGGGAGGAGTCTCCTATCTCGTGACTACAAAGACTTCTTCCAAGACTACAACAACATGCAATCATCCGAGCCCAACACCAGGTGGTGATCTAACGCCAAGTGTATTAATCTGCAGCTCTACATGCCAAGAACAGATGCATACTGGTAAGTAGCATTTTCCTTCTGTTGACTAGCACTGATTGTCTCCATACACCTGCCTAATGGGAGTTTTTCAGTCACACCCCTGTCCCCGTTGTCCCTTCCAGGTTACTTCATTAGATTAGGAGAATTTCCCATACCATAAGATCATTCCAGACTTGCTTTTGTTTTCTGCAGACCATATGAAATGGCTGTGCGTCAATGTTTGTTTTGTTTTTTAAATGTATTTGTATATTTTTTTCATAGTTGGAAGGATGATCTATCCACACATTCTACAACTCGAAACAATGTAGTCCACGCTGGCAGGAACACCAAGGTAATTTGTGTATCTAATCTAATTTGTATTTATAGTCTGTATATATGTTGTCATAAGCAAGTAAAATGGCACTTTTAGTATGTGTTCTTAATCCTTTTCTTCATACACATACTGGTTGCAGTCTAACATATGTGGCCAGTTAAAAGGCCTCTCTAAAGGACAGAGTGCAGCTGCACATAATTAAAGGAGCTGCGTTATGTAAATATAACATGTAAGATGTTTGTAAGCTCTCTCGAATAACAGAATTTTCTTTGAGGGATTTAATGTGTCAAATTCTCTCTATGTAATATAGAATTTTAAACGATTGCTCAGTCCTATATTGTTGAAAGTCCTCTGCCCTAGTTTCTAGCTGAAGATTACAGGATCATTTCCTTCCCTAAAGGCATTTTGGTCAATGTGATCATCGTTATAGGTTGATAATGATGCTGGTATCAATTTGAGTGTCACATAGTGATTCCAAAACTTTGGACTGGAGTAACTTTCCTAGACTTGAGAGCAATTAGGATGCTTAAAGTGTAATTTATCAAAGTTATTTTTTCAGAAATAATATATGAGAAATGTGGAAACAAACCTAAAATACTGAGCTTAAGATGCATTGGCAACGTCACTAGGTCAGTTTTATTGTGATAATGCTTGCAAGGACAAAAGGCATCTTGATTATATTTACAATTATCCTTATTTTACAACACAATACATCAAGCTTTTCTGGAAGTCATTTTTACAATAAAAGAAAATGTGAGTCCTATTCGGATTCCATCAGCACTTTGGGTGTTACTGTTTTGTGCCCTGGCGTAAAGCTTAAAAAAAAAAAAGAATCGCAACGTCAATGTTAATTTACAGCTTTCCAATCTGGATTCCAGTAATTGATGTGCCCATTGACATTCAGAAGATCCTCACGGACACTGCTCCTGTACATGACTCTGAATTGTTAGTTTTCTCTCTCATGTTGCCTTTTTTATATATTTCTGCTTGGTTAGATGCCAATTGAATAATCTGCACTTGGCTAGTGAAAGACTTTTGCCAGTCCAACTACCACTGCTAATTTATAGAAATGTAGATTACATCAGAGAGTTGTCAACTTCAGCTTACTGTTCAAGTGTCAAAAAATACTTGACTTTGAATTCAACATAATATGTAATATACCCTTCACTTTGCACAATCACCGTATATGATGATTTGGAAAACTGCAGGGAATTACTATACTGATGCACATCTGCTTGGATCACGTACTTGCTTTATATGCACAAATGGGGACTATAATCTCACATGAGGCTACTATATGGCTTATTTTTGTAAATCGGTTAATAAAATATCGCTAACAGAGCAAAAAAAAGTTCTACACTAGTTTTAAGTCTGAGGTTCAGATGAGGGCCTATAATGAGGAAGAGAACCTTTAGCAACTCTTATGGCTCAAAGCAGAAAGGCTGTAATGCTATTATGATATTTTGCGTGCTGAGGGTAGAATATTGCAAATTAAACCAAGTGCAACGGAAACTCACAAGAATGTTGATGCAAAAGGTCTTGACCCCATGCCATACATGTTTTTCCACTAGAGCTCCCTGCATTCCAGTTCCAATAAGATGCTTAATGGAAAAGTGAGCATAAATGGAGCACTGTATAAGAAATGATAGGAAATCAACGATTAACATCAATTCCACAGAGTAACATCTTGTGGGATAGGATTAGATTCCCTCTTCTGACTAGTTTGAAGTGGTGACAGTGTTTTTGTACATACCACTGTATGCAACATGTTGCCAGTAAGAACTAATGTATGTTAGCTATGTAGACTGCAGGCCTGTTTGGTTATACAGGTTGCAAAACTCCACCAGCCTCTATTTCTGGAGATATATATGGCCCTGTTTTTACAGGACATTTATAGCCAAGTAGTGAGTGATTCAGCAGTACAGCTGCATACTATGATGGGATGGAGGAGTTTAGCAGGTCCCTGTGAGTGTGTCTAAAGAGGTGAAAATCCAGTGATTAAGTTAGTAAATCAGACATTTTACTGCTAAACTGTCAGCGGAGAGGCACAAACAAGCCAGGATCACCATGGATGAAGGCCACCCTCAATAGCGGAATGCAAAATTATATCCCATTTCTTAGATGTACATTAACCTTGGGCTAAATGTTTCGGAGTCTCTTGAAAGGTTGGGAGTCCCCCTGAGCTGCAGGGGCTTGCGTTACGCCCCTGCTCACCCCACGTTGTCTTTTATTACAGCAATGAAAGAAGATAAAGCGAAAATCCTCGGAATCCAGCTTAATTTAGCCAACACAAGTTTGTTCAAGAAAAGAGCAATATTGTTTGTAATAATCAGAGTGCACCTTTATTATCTATTTGAGGATAACTTCTCCTTGCATGGTTATCAGTTCATTTTACTGGCCTGCAGCCCTGAAGTAATGCTAGGAGGTGTTAATCTTTCTTTCACATTTCTTACCTAGCGGGATAGTATAGGCTGGTTGGAATTAAAATTGCATCATTTGGCAGTCTAATACCCACATGAGTTTACATTGTAATTTTTTTAAATGACTTTGTCTTTTATGGTATGGCCAAGTTGCCTCTGCTACATTATCTAGTATTATCCTGGTTAGGGTTTAATAAATGCCTGATTTAGAATGTAAAAGTAAAGGCTTACATTTAAATATATCAGTGTTGTTGTTGTTAAAAGCCTCCAACTCTTAATGGAAACTGCCTGGTTGTTTCACGCGAGAGGAAGGAAGAGATAATTGGATATAGTTGGGGATAGAAAAGATCCCCACTATGATTTGGGAGAGCATGCTTCTTGCCCTCTCCGTGTAGCAAGTATAATGTCATTTTTGGCCTCCATGTGCACAATTTTGCATGTATGCTGAGCGCCTGTTGTGATTTGGCCCTCAACCTTGCTCTGTAATCTGGAGGGCCACACCATGTAGACTTCCCTTATTAAGTAGGACTGCCGTCAGCTCATGGGCATATGGAAGACTGGCTGTGGTGGCAACAACTGATTCTACCAGAGGCTTTTTTTAACCTGTTGCTTGTACAGGAAGGGTTTTCCCCTGGACTCTCTTGTTTTAGTTTTCAAACATTTTATTAGTTGCATCCCATGCATCGTAATATAGACAAAGCAATAGATGGACATAAATATTCAGTTGCGTCTATAATTATGCTATTGTCTTTGTTTCACATCAGAATATCGGCATAAGTTTCTTCTTACATAAAGTATAACAGTCAACTCTCTAAACAAAGCTTCCCGCCCCTGCATCCCATCAGCAAAGTTAATTCTGCATTGTTAGCTAGATTCTCTTTTTGCTTTTGTTCCCGAGATATGCTGATGGAGCCTCATGGCTAATGTAGGTCCAAGCCTCTGATATACTTGGTTGATCATTATGTTGCCTAATGTTATAAAATGAGTAGGGGATCTCAGATCTTCCGGAAGTGCTCACTTTGACTAATCAAATGATAGGAGATCTTTCCCATTGCTAGCACACTTCATGATTAAAATACCATTTGAGTAGTGTGAGGGGTTCAGAATATTTCCAATTGATCGGTGTTATGTTAATTTTTCCACAACCAGTAATGGATGGCTGAATAAGCCTCTCCTGTTTTAAATTGTCTGACACTTTCATACTTCCGGGCCCTCCTTTCCGTGTGTTTAGCCCATGTATGTGAAGTAAGGCTGAGCGTGTAGTGTGTGTGTGCTTTGCTTGAATGTGGCTTCCCAGGAATCCATTTTGGATCTTGAGTGTCATGTATACCCCATTTTACATACATTGTCCCATCAACACGACAATAAGTATTCTAAACAGGTGACCTTTTACCTAGTTGCTTGATTCGGTCTCTTCGACACCAGGCTCTGGTATTCTATCATAATTCCTGTACCAACCTACATAAACATGTCCTCAGGCACGGTGTAAATTATTCTGTATAGCGGTCACCACTTTTTTTCTCCTTGGCTAACAGCCAACTGTGCATGATCGCATTTGTTTAGAAAAACATTTGTGATTGTTTTCAAAACATCCACGATTGTTTTAAAAACATATTGATTCTAGAAAAAAACATGGAGTGACCACTTTAGTATAAAAGACCCTCACTCCCCCTTCACATTAGAGGAGAATTTCTTCCAGGCTGACATGGGAGCCTGCATGCTGAATCTTCGACATGCAGCGGTCTGACATCCCTTGCTGGCTGTCATCCTCTACACAAAGACTGGGTCCTTCATTCTAAATCCTCATGTGAGGTGGCTGATTCTTCCCTAGGGTATTCTTGGCTACAGATACATATACATACATATCTAGGCTAGGTACTTTTAGTCAAATTACATAGGGAGCGCATTTTAGGTCTATGGACTTCGCAGAAATCTAGGCCTACCTGTATGGGAGCCCTGTTCCACAGGCTCTTCCCCCTGTCACCAGGACGGTGCTCATGGTCTGGCGAACCGCACTACACTACGTAAAATGGGACCGGAAACTCACCAGGCAGACGCCTCTGAGGAGTGGGGCCTGGCTGCAGGAGGTCTCGTCCCTCCAGAACTTCTGTAAATGGGACCGCATCAGGATCTCGCTGCTGGGAGACGTTTGGGTGGGGGACCATGTCAGATCGTTTGCAGACCTACAACACCCCCATTCCCTCCACTCCTCCCAATTCTACAAGTACTTACAGATGAGGCACGCCCTCCAAGCCCGCATTCCTTCCCCTACGTCCTTCCCCGAAATTAGTCCTCCGGAGGCCCAAGTGATGATGGGGTGGCGCCGATTTATCGCTCCGTGGTAAACAACGTGCCCGCATCCCTAGACCTGCAGCGTGCCTGGTGCGTGGGGTGTCTGGCCCCCTGGAAGACGTGATTTGGAGGGACGCCCTTATGGCACCCAAGACCTTGACAACCTCCTCCAAGTTGCGTCTAGTCCAACTCTCATTACCTCCACACTGCATACCTCACCCCTGCACGCCTGTTCCGCACCCATCTGCGGCCCTCTCCATCCTGCCCGCACTGCAACCGCAACCACGCCCCAGCTGACTTGTACCACATGGTGTTGCAATGTCCTGCCCTAGCGCCGTTCTGGGCGGGGGTGGAGCTTGAACTCACACAAACTCTAGGGTGGGAGGTCCCCCATGACCAGATACGCCTAATCCTGGGAGTGTTCAATGGTCACTATTGATCCCGGGCCGATAAGCGCTTCCTGGGAACGGCAGTGGCAGTAGCGAAGCGCAACATTGTGGCCCTCTGGTCCCAGGCCAAGCCGCCCACCATGCGGGGCAGGAGGCGGGGAATGGATTGGTGTGGCACCCAAGAAGAACCCCTCTTCGAGGCCCCGGGCTGCCCCGAACTGTTTGGCAAAATATGGGGCAAATGGTTTAACTTACTGCCAATATGATGGGTCCAAGTGGTTATGTATATGGTGAGTAGCGGGGGGGCAGTGGTCCGTCCACAAGGGCTGTATGAGTCTCCTCTTTAATGTACTGTATCCGAATAATGTGTCTGATTCCTTCCAATGTATTTTTGTTGATCTTTGAAACATTTCATAAACTGATTATCAAAAAAAGAATAGGAGATAGTGCCTCTGTGAATAATAGGGAAGTTCTTTCCCTTTCTTGCATCATTCTTGTTAATGAAGCCTCTCCATCTTTTGGTACTTTGTTTTGGATTCCAATGAAAGGGAGCTCCCAGCCTACCCCTCTTTCCTATTGGCATTAGTGGACAAAAGTTGTGTCTTAATCATTCTGGAGAATTTGGTAAAAGTAACTGCCTGAAACCAATCACAGAGCTAGACCTGTGAAGTATACAATCTGTTTTCAAGCTAAGAATGGGGCAGAAGTTCCACTTTGTCCTGGATTTCTTATTGACCAGTGCCAGGAGTCCTTTTCAGTGGAGTCCAAGAAGGACTTCTGTGATCCAGGGTTAGTGGCATCACTAACAGCAACTCTCCTTTGTCAGGTTTGATAACTGTAACCTAGAAGCTCTGTATCCTTACAGGAAAAGATGCCTTCAACTACCTTAAATGAAAGCAATAATTAACTGCAGGAGATGTGTACCGGAGGTACCCTTTCACAAAGGAAAAGCTGCTTAGATTAGTAGGAGGGCCTCAAGGAGCTGTGCATGCTGATCTAGATGATGGCCCGCTCTAGCCCAGGGAAGGCTCTGCACCATCTGGGTGTGTGGGCCTCTGCAACATGCCCTAGTGAGAAGAATATCCCACCCTGAATCTCTGATTAGGGTGAGCTCCAAGGCCGAACTGGGACCACAAACCAGCCCTGGCAATTACGTAAGCCTAGCCCCCAGGGAGGGAGGGAGGGAGATGAGGGGGTGGGGGGACTGTTGGAAAACACTGCTGCTGCGCTTTTGTTACAGGAGGCCAATTTTGCAGCACTGCTGCAAAATCTGCCCCAGTAACAAAATCTGACCCCATTGATCCAAACCCGGCCCCCGGCCCCCCGGCCCAATGTGCTTGGTGCCCGCTACAGCCAGTCCAGCCCTGGTGAGCTCTCGTACTGTGGTATGCATCATGTTACGGAAGACACCTGGGAACTGAAGACTGGGTTACAAAGGACAGAAAATCAAAGTAGCACCATGATGACTTTTAGCCAAGAAACCCTGTGACTCCGTTCAGAGGTTTGCCCACCATAAGAGTGTGCCGGGTATGGTGAGGCACTAGAATGAAATAGTGACTCATGTTCAGTGGGCCACCTCTTGACCAGCTTGGGCTCTTGGAGCTTGAGTCCAAGAAAGACTTGAAGACTACTTTCCTTTTCCTCGCTAGCGGGAGTGAAGGCAGCATCTGTAAAGGATAGTGTGTGTAACCACAGAAGTATTGACCACTCTACACCCAGTGCTAACTGTCCCTAACATTGCCCTCTTATTTAGTGTTTAGCATTGAGCTGTATACGGCAAATAAAGTACTGTTCATAGCCTGCGTGGCTGTAAGTACACATGCCCTGCAAACTCCTACCATCTAGTATTTGGCTTGGACTTTGCAAGTTGTTTTCCTTAAAAGAAGTCTTTCGTGTCACCAGGTCTCAGTGACTCCTCCTCTGGATGTAGATGCGCATCATCACAGACTCCATTGTTAGATTGTTTTCTCCGCCATCAGGCTTTGACGTGATTTAGCTCACTTCTGGTCTCAAGTTCATTGGTCCTCGCCACGGCCTTGAGCCTCGCTGTCTTTCACCCCGTCGCAAGATCACACTTCAACACGTTTTTGACTTCTGGTGCTGGTTTCAGCCTTAGATCCCATCGACAACCGCCTCGCAGCCTTCTGGTCCCTATGGGCCACCTCATGCTCCAGACTTCCTTCGGAGAGTGCAGACATTACAAAGGTAATGAAGCACACTCTTTTCAAGAGCAGCCCCCAGTGTTACTCTAAATAGCCTCCATCTACAACTTGTGCTGCTGCTGAAACACTACGATAGGCGCTGCAATTGATGCTCAGAGTTCCGCAGCAACAAGACCATACATCCATGGCAACGTCCATGGTGGGCACACAGCAAAATGGCCCAGCCAACTATAGATATGCCGGACCTCTCCAGTGAAGCCAATTCTCTGGGCACCAAAGAAGAGCAGGAGGCGGCGTTGGGTGAGTCGCATGATCTCACAGCCCACCAGATGAGCCCCCAAATAGATCAACTCCGACATCTGAGTCCAGCGCGGAGTTCTTTCAGGAGGAGGAAAAATAATCTTGCAAGTACCCTCCATCCACCTTGGTTGACTCTGGAAAATGGGTGAAGACCACACCATGTGAGCGTACCGTTGATGCCCCAGTGCCCACTAATCCTCATGTGTGGATGCATGGCAGCTCCAGGCACTGCTCCTCCGGGGCGCAGGCATAGAGCTCCGTTCTAAAACTGCTGGCACCTTCTGATACAGCACCACCGTCGAGCTCTGGCCTGACACTGGTCCAGGCACAGCCGGGAACAGACTCCCAACAAGGCCCTCGATCCTTGACCAGCCTTGATCCCCTGAAGACGCGCAGCTGCACCAACTCGCCAAACCGGCTGTACCTTCGAAGCCAGAGGGTCACAGGCAGCAGCTGCCCTCCATTGTCTGCACCAAAGCCACCCTCTGCGCCAAAACCTGCTGACCTTGAGGAATGCCCCATCCTGGGGAGGCTTCTACATGAGCTGGATGTAAGACCACGAAAAATCGTCACCCACCCACAAATAGGACTAGATTCTGCTCCAGAAACTCAAGCTTGCCACAGAAGAAGTTCTGACATTCTGACATCTGACATTCATAGTGCTCTTGTACCTCCCATCAAGAGTTCTAAGAACAAACCTCCTTTCCTCCACGTCCTGCATCACCTTCTCTTCCTCCTTCTTTCATCACCCCCTTCACCTCCTACACCCTCCTCTCTGGTGCGCTCTCCTCACAGGTCCCAGGAGTCAGACTTGGACACTGGTAGCCTAAGATATTTTTGCCAGCTGAAGATTTTGCACCTCCGTACTGTGGTGATTCAGGAGACCCCTTGGAGGATTATGATGTAGATACCTCAACACACACCCTGATTTGGAACATGCCCATGTCAAAGCCTCACCCCTGATGACACTATGATGTACCAAAGCGTCATCCAACTCGCAGCCCCCTTCCATAAGGTGTACATGTACATCACCCTTGAGTAGGAGGACTTCTACTGGAGACACTCCAAAATAGAGTGTTTCCAATGCTCAAGGGGATGATCAAATCCACCCCTGACATATTTAAGGAACTAGTCCCATCTTGCTTGTTTACGCCACACAGTGAGCAAAAATACAAACCATCTCCCTCAGACTCAACTCCCAGATCAGTACCATAAGAGGGGTGGAGGAAAAGTGGGCTGAGAAAGGCAAAGCCTTTTAAATGCCAACATTGGGTGTACTGTAGGAAGCTTGCTCCTTATATGGTATTGCACTAAGTGGTTATACTGTGCACAGTGTCCAGAGATTCCCCCAGAAGTGTACAGGGCTCAATGCAAATCCAAAGTTCTCTATTTGTGGTAGTGTGGGCGAGCAGCCCTAGGTCTAACACAGAGGAGTGTAAGACATTTAATGTGTACACAATGACCAATAAGGGATCCACACCAATTTTACAAAAATAAGCTTTGTTTGGGTATTGTTTTAAGTCCAAGGTCTTCACTAAAAGGTAAATACGATTTCAGTAAAAAAAAAACTCGTTTTTCAATAGTCAACACAGTGCAGTTGTGCCGCGTGAATCTTTTACAGATTTACATGCTGTGCATTATTCCACCATCTATTGGTTGGGTCTGCATTTGTTGCATTTCTCCTTTTTATTTAATTTTTTGTTGGTTGATGTCGACATACCACCATTTGATGTTCTCCTGTGATGTCGACGTGCTACCTCCGGAAGCACCCACCTTTGGCCGCCATCTTCATAATTCTTTTTTTCCTGCCGTTGGGTTTGGATCGATACAGCAGGAGGTCCAGAGATTTGGAGACAAGAATCGACTAAAATAGGGAAAAACTTCTACAGAACAGCGATGCAAGGCTTTTTCGACATACCGAAGTACAATCCTCTGAGCCGGAGTGCGCGGAAAAGGTGAAAATTACAGAACTTCAACAATACAGAGAATGCGCATACAGGGGGCTCCCAGTGCGTGGTAATGTCCAAGACACTTTAAGTTCTGCAAGAAATGTCATCACAAGTACGCACAAAGATCAGCATCCCGTCTGCAACCTTTGCCTGCCGCTGAATCATTGAAGTGAATTTTGCAACACGTGCTCGGCCTACACCCCAAAGACTTTGAGGGTAAGGGAGAGACAGAGAAGGGCCAACTACAACATGCAGGGCCAGGGCCACCACCATCACTTCGAGACCTGGGCCTTTCCAGCGAAGAGGAGGACAACGTCGCCGAAGGCCCGGTTGTCGGTGAGGACACAGACGTCCCAGTCGAGGACCACCACCGTACAAAAAGAGCAAGAGGATGGATCTTATGGGGAGAAAGGTCGAGAGGAGTGCAGCAATTCAGTGGCACATAGCAAACTCAAATGCATTGATAAAGAGGCATGGATATCAGCAATGAGAAGAGGTAATAAAACAACTAAAGCACCTGCCAGAACAGTTCCAAAGAAGGGCAAGCTACTTTGTGGAAGAAGGAAAGAACATGGTAAACACCTGTTTAAAATCAGCCCTAGACACTGCAGACACATCTTGCAGGCACATGATCATCAACATCACCGAAAGAAGACATGCATGATCTGTGAATGTCCGGTTTCAAGCCAGAAGTGCAAAATAAAATACTAAACTCACCGTTCAATGGGGAACAACTGTTTGGTAGCATTGTAGATGAAAAACTAAATCGGCTGAAAAAGGACAATGAAACAGCATGGTCTATGGGTGCCCTACATTTTAGAGGCATGTGTAGAGGCACACCCTCATGGAGACCAGCGGGCAGAGGAAACTATCAACCTGCAGCCTCGTATCAAACTTATCAACAAACTTACCAAGGAGGAACCCAGTGACCACAATAAGGGTAGCAGGAAAATTGGCAATTCCAACAGGAAAGACAATCCTTTCGAGGGCGCCCTCAGGGAAGAGGGTGACCACAACGAGGAGGGCCGCAGCCCCCATAAAGTGACTGCATTCCAAAAGGGGGGCACTCTCCGAAGACATCAGAGTGGGCTCCCAAAGACACAATCAATACAAAGACATCATCCTTTAAGCAAACAGTTCCTCCAGCACACTACACCAGTAGGAGGTAGATTAAAGTGCTTCCTCCAGAAATGAAGAGAGATCACTAAAGACAAATGGATATTAAACATAATACAGTACAGTTCTTGCATAGAGCTAACAAAGCAACCTAAAAAAATAAACCTTACAAGAAGATAAATTTGAAAAGAGAATTATATCAATTACACCAGGAGGTGCAAGAACTTCAAGCCAAAGATGCGATAGAGCAGGTATCACAAACAGAAAAGAACTACAGCATTTACTCAACGTATTTCCTAATTCCAAAGGTAGACTAGACATTGCGTTTGATGCTAGAACAAATTCATAAAAACACAAAGATTAAAAATGACCACTTTGCAAGAGGTGATACCTTAGTTGCAAAAAGGAGACTACATGGCAACCATAGACTTAAAAGATGCATACTTGCAAATTACAATGAACGAAAGACTCAAAAATCTGTTAAGGTTTGTGGTCAACAAAACACACTACCAATTCAAAGTGTTAGCATTCGGACTAAAATCAGCACCAAGAATCTTCACAAAGTGGCTAGCTGCAGTAGCCGCTCATCTAAGAAGACAGGGGATTCATATATACCCGTACCTAGACGACTGTTTAATAAGAGTAAGCACATCCAGTCTCTGCCAACAGCATATACAACAAGTGATGGAGACACTAGTTCAACTCTGGTTTTCAATACACTTGGACAGTCGTCGCCAGAACAACAGAAGGTGTTCATAGGAGCAGAAATCCACACGATATTAGGGAAGGTGTTCCCAAGCAAGAAGAGAATATTGGCACGGATACAGGAAACGCATCTATACCACAAGGGGCAAGCTCTGACAATGAGGACCATGGGGAAACAACTAAGAATTATGGTTTCATGCATTCATTTAAAACCCAACATTTGCTTACGCAGGAGACCGTACCCGGAATGGCTCCAAGATCAAAGCTCACAAGCAACAGGGAGTTGGGAGGATCAGTTGTTGTCACGCAGACAGTTCTTCAGGAAATGGCATTGTGGAACAAAACAAACATAGCACAAGGAAGACTTTTCACACAACCAACTCCAACAGTGACCATAACAGATGCTTCCCAGATAGGATGGGGAGCACACATGAAAAAACTCTAAGTAAATGTTAAATGTCATATACTTGTAAAGCGCACAGCTGCCCCAGCAAAGGGGCGTCCCGGCGCTGTATACCGCTGGGGAACCCATCCTGGCTTTCCCTGTGAGATGGTCCCTCCTGGGCATCTCCAAGGTGAAGACAAGCATCCCCGGCGCTGATGGGGCCGTTAGTAGAGATTAAGCAAGCTATTGCCCAGAGTTGCTGAGTGGGACCCATGGTTGGAGTAGGCACTGAGGCGAGAATTATCGAGTCCGCTGACCATGGCCCAAGACCCTGCCGAGTCGGGAATCGAACCCTGGTCCCGGGCCGGGCCGACCTCTGCTTCCGGGTCTGCCACCTCTAACCAGTGAGTAACGGGATTGTGGACACAGGAGGATGCAGTAAAACACATCAATTTCCTGGTGCTAAAAACAGTGTTCCTAGCCTTAAAAGCCTTTCAGAAAGAGCTTTACGGAAAGAAAGTGTTAATACAAACAGGCAACACAACCCCCATGTTTTACATAAACAAGCAAGGCGGGACACAGTCTTTAGCGCTCAACGCTCGCTCAGCAACCGTGGAAACAGGCAATCCCAAAGAGCATAGACCTAATTGCATTACACTTGCAAGGACCATGTAGAGGCAGACAGACTGAGCAGACAAACGTCCGCATCCCACAAATGGGAATTGAATCCGTCAGAACTCCAAGATATAAAAAAAATGGGGAACTCCGCAAATCAACCGATTTGCAACCCACCACAATGCAAAATGACAACGCTTCGCATCCAGGCAACCTTGCAAACAGCCCCTAGTGAACGCGCTATAAATAGACTGGTCAGGGATATTTGCTTACGCTTTTCCTCCTGATACCACTGCTCCACAAGGTGATCAACAATCAGCCGCATGGCAATTATTCTATTTGCACCACAGTGGACCAGACTGATATGGTTCTCAGAGATAATGGAGATAACTCCGGGAACAGTGCACAAGCTTCCAAAAAGGCCAGACCTATTAACAATTAAAAATGGAAAGGTACTTCACCCAATAGTCTAAGCCTTGCAGCATGGCTCCTGAGGACTTAAGAATTTGCACACCTCAAACTGCCAGGAAGCACAATGGCAGTTCTAAGAGAAGCAAGAAAACCAACACCAAAAAAATGTTACTCGGCAAAATGGAGAAGATACTTCCTATGGTGCCTTAAAGAATATCTTTCCAACGAGATCACAAGGGAAAAACTGTTCTAAAGTACCCAACACATTTACTACAATGTAAACTAAGTTACACATCATTAAAAGTACACTTAGTAGCAATTGTAGCGTATAGAAGAGGAGAACCAGGGAAACGATTTTTTAATTCTCACATAGTCAAGAAGTTCCTAGAAGGAGCAAAAAGAATAGCACCTCCAATAAGGTTGCCAGCACCTACATGGAACTTGAATAAAGTGCGTGCACAGCTAAGGAAAGAACCATTCAAACCAGTACACAAAGCAACGCCACAAATGCTCACGCTAAAAACTGCGTTTTTAGTACCAATTACTTCTCCACGTCGAGTTAGTGAATTGCAAGTACTAACACTTCAGGAACCCTACTTCCAAATACATACTGACAGGATTGTCATCAGAACAGATCCACACTTAATGGCAAAGGTGGTAAAAATTACAAATAAACCAAACTATACAGATAGCAAGTTTCTTTCTAAGTCCAAGAACACTGGCAGAGAAAGCATTGCACACTCTTGACTCTAGAAGAGTTGACCTGTATTAAATTAAAAAAATTAAAGAATACAGCAAAACAAAGAAATTCTTTGTATCTTTTGCTGACAGCTTCCTAGAACGACCAGTTACCAAGAACACCATTGCTTGATGGATTGCTCAAGCCATACAATTATGCCACAAACAAGCAGGACAGACTTTACAAGGAGAACCACAGGCTCACTCAACAAGGAAGAAAGGAGCAACAGTCGCATTTCCAGCAAATACTCCAATTCAAGACATTCGCTTTGCTGCAGCATGGACTTCAGTTAAAATGTTCACAAATCATTACTGTGTGGACATTCAAATGAATAAAGAAGCACAAGTAGGACAAAAGATCTTACAACATATATTCACAAACCAGCGCTCATCTTCCACCCAGCCACCACATGACTAGCAAACCGCTACAAAGTCTATACACAGCATGTGAATCCAGAAAAGATTCACGCTGCAAAATATATAGTTTCTTACCTTTCTGTAGTTTTGCAACTTGAAGAATTTCCTGGATTCACTAGCGAACTCACGGGATGGGGGAAAAGGGAACAAAACACAAAAAAAAGAATCCAAAGATGGTGATCAAAGGTGGGAGCTTCCAGAGGAAGCACGTCAACGTCACAGGAGAACACCAAATGGTGGTATGTCGATGCCCAACAACAAAGAAAAAGAGAAATACAACAATTCCGGTCCCAACCACTAGATGGTGGAATAATGCACAGCATGTGAATCCCAAAAACTCTTCAAGCTGAAAAACTTCACCGACTGGTAAACTATACGTTTTCAATGTTAACAATGAAGGGAAACATGCGGTTTCACGGGTAAGTACCCAATTTGCAGTTCCAGTTTTCGAGGTTTAAGGTCAGCAGAGGGCAAACTTGAGGTAAGGACAACATCTGCACCACCAGTGGCACGGGGCGACTGGGTGCGGAGGTCAAATTCGAAGATGGGCCCAATGCATTTCAGTAGAGACTGCGGGCTCTTGAAGCCATGCTGCTTGCAGGTAAGTAAATATGTTGCTGGGTGTAAGCTTCAGGGGTTAGAGCAAGCACGGGGGGCACAAGGCAGTACCAAACATTCACCACCAGTGGCACAGGGTCGGCCGGGGCAAAGACAGTGACTGACGCCCAATGCGCTTCAATATAGAAACTCTATTGGAGTAACAGTTACAGGTGTCGAACCAGAGGCTGAACGAAGGTTTTTGGAGACAGCAGAGATAAGTGGAGAAGCTGTGGGTCGTAGCGGTGCCGTTGGTCAAGCTCCCCAAGGCCCAGGGTCTTTGAGTGCAGTGGTGTCCTTTAAAGTAGGTTTATTTCTCACCAGGGCATGTCGCGGTATGGGGAGCCTAGGTATTCACACTGCAGGCGCCGTCGTGGAGTCCAGGAGGGTTCAGCCAATGCTGGACTTAAGGTCAGAATTGCCGGGGAACCTGTTCTGAATCTATGGGCCACCTACACAAGACCCGATTGTGTTTGGGTGCAGAGTGGGCAAGACTCAAGGTTCCGGAGGGCACCAGAGTCCGTTGTGTAGATTGTTTGGTGACAGGTCTGCTGTCCTCGGCAATTCTGGTCTTTATCAAAGGTCAGGCAGTCTTCTTCAGGTTCTGGAGGTTGCTGGCTACAGGACAGGCGTCCTCTTCTTTGCATGATCTTTAAATCTGGAGACAGGCTGGTAGGGCTGGAGCCTAGTCAGTAGGCATCTTCAGGCTTTGCTGCATGGTGTCCTCTTCGTCCTTCTTAGGTCGGTAGGAACTAGTTTGAGTCTGAGGAAGACCCCTAAATACTAGGGGCCAATGGGTCCCTTACCTGGGGTGACTACACCCACTATTATGCCACCCTCCTGTGGGAGGGCATAGACCTAGCCCTGTTTGGAGGGGGTCACCTCATCTTCTAAATGGAGGGGACTGAAAAGTGTGCTCAACTTCACCTCCAACACGAGGGGTGGAGTTGGAGAAGAGGCGCACACCTCCCATTCTTTCTAAGTTTCTCGCTGGTTCTCCCACCCAAAGTAGGGGTCTGAACCGGTGGAAGCCAGCTGCTGATAGTAGGAGGGGCTGGGTCGGCTTACAAAGGTGGCAGGCCTTT
This sequence comes from Lissotriton vulgaris, assembly GCF_964263255.1. NCBI lineage: Eukaryota > Metazoa > Chordata > Amphibia > Caudata > Salamandridae > Lissotriton > Lissotriton vulgaris. Next base: position 174,731,925 of record NC_141699.1, read on the forward strand.
GAAGCTTCCCTCTCGAGCACTCTGCCCATCCTTGGGAGGAGATGTGACACCTCTGCGCACAGTATGTGCTTCGTTTCTGACCTCCGAGAGCGGAGGGCTCTCGACCCAGGGGTACAGAAACATTTCTGGTGGTGACAGGTTGAGTACAGCTGGGTTGGCAGCTTTTCAGTGGCACCTCTAAGGTGCCCTCTGAGTACATGGTTTAAAAAATCTCCCACTGGAATCAGTGTGGATTTGTGAAAAGGAATGGTTTGGTACCAAACACTCCTGGTTTCAGTGAATCCATCATGGTGCTGGGGAACCCTAGTTGTTGAGTTTCCAGCCCATCTACTCTCTATGGTTTCCCTGGCACTTACAGTAATCAAGAATGGACTTAAGTATTGTAGGGGCATATCTGCTCACGCAGATATGACCACACCTGTGGTATAGTGCACCCTGCCTTAACGATGTAAGGCGTGCTAGAGGGGTAACTTACCTATATCTTTGGGAGTGTAGGCTGGCATGGCACCCAGGCAGGCTGCCATGTTGACTTTGTTGTTTTTCACTCCACCCAGGCATGCAAGCTACATGGGCAGTGGCATGGCCTTGGTGAGGGGTCCCTAGGGGACCTTTTTCAACTCCCATGCCTTAGGTACCCAGGGCCCCATTTACTAGGGACTTACAGGGCCTGAGTTGTACCAATTGTGGGTTTAGTTTTAGGGAAGTCAAGCAGGACTCTTTGAATGAACAGCTCTAAGGGTGGAGGCAGAGGCATGCCCTGCAAGGAAGCCTCTACTTTCAAAAACTGACTTGCCCTGCTTCCCCCGACCACTCAACACCTGTCGGGAAGAGTCTTGAGGGATTTCTTTCCTGTTGGTGGTTAACCTCCAATCAGTGGGTCTTGTCCTTCATCAAGCACAGCTATGCCGGGAGCTCATTACCCCCCCCCAACAAACTTAATTCCTGCCCCCACCCCACACCGTCCCAGCACACATACCTTCAGCTCTGAACATCTCACACTTCCTCACAAGGAGGATCTGAAAGACACGTTGGTGATAGATTCCTTACCTTAGAATATCCCCAGGCGTCAGACTGGATTCGGAAATTTTTGCGTAGCAGTACCCTTGCGCGTCGGTAGGCGTCGTCTGCGGCTCCACGTCAGTCGTCGGCGCCGCCGTGATGACGTCGTCGGAGTACTTAGACGCCGCCAGCGCGTGCTGACGTCAGTTCTTCTTTTTTCCGCGCCAGCAAGCGCAGATCTGGAAAAAGCAGTAACCCTTAATCAATTTTTGACTAACTTTTTGGATCATTTTTGATCATCTTTTCGAAGTCGATCGACTCCGGACGGTGCCTAGGGATGCCTGGTTTTAAGCACTGCGAGGATTGCGACCGCACAATGTCTGTCACTGATCCTCACAGTCGGTGTCTTCTATGCCTCGGCGTCGACCACGACGACAAGACCTGCCCCGACTGCCGGGCCCTGTCTTCAAAAGCCAGGCGGGAGCGGTCCCGCAGGCGACTCTAACTCCGACAGTCGCCCGCACCGCGAAAGGTGCCGATCCCATGGGAGGTCGAGGGACAAGTCGCGGGGTCTGAGCCATCACAGCTCCGAGAGTCGGCATCACTCCTCCGGGTCGAAGTCGTCGACAGGTAAGAAACACAAGAAGTCAAAGAGACGTCGTTGCTCTACTGACTCCCTCCGACGCTCGCACGACGCCGCCGGGGGTTCGGGTGGCACCGCCCACGCGGCTCCATCGGAGTCGCAGGCGCTGCGTCCTGCTCCACACCCTCCGGTCCCTGGGCAAGACGCAACGCCGGAGGAGATCGAGCGCTTCCTCATAGCCATGAGGTCCCTCTCTCCTCCGACGGGCTCCGCGGCGCCTTCGGGCCCAGCGGACCCGTCTGGGGCCCCTGGCGGGTCGGCGGCTTCGGCCCGACGCAGTCGGGTGCTTCGGCCTCGTGCCTTCGGGCCCGGCGCCGCAGGGTCCCGGCGCCGCAGGGCCCGGCGCAGCAGTGCCCCACTGGATCCGCTTCGGGATCCGGGTCGCCAGTTGTCCCCTCCTGCGGCCCCGTCCCAGATGCCTCCCTCGCTCCGGTTCCGGCGTCGGAACGGCGCCGCTGGGCGCCGCTTAAGACGCCTCTTTGGGAGTTTACCTTCTATGAACCGGCCTCATCGTTTGACGACCCTGACTATCAGGGGATGGGTGAAGAGGAGCATTGGGAGGGGTCTGAGGACCCTCTGACCCGAGAGTGTCAGTCTCAAGAGGACTGGACAGGTCGACTTGGGGATGCCAGTGGTCTGGACACATCTCCAGACACTGGTTTTGTCTCGCCTCCTACCGTGGCTTCGGAGGAGGGGGCAACCTACATTGTGGTGTTGATGATGGCAGCCAAGGCCTTGGGCCTTGAGCTCCCCGTCGCGGCCGTGAGGACTAACCTCCTCACTGAGGTCCTTAAACCGCAGTCATGCTCGGCCAAGCCTCTGCTGCCGTTTAATGAGGCCTTGTCCGACGTTCTTTTGGGCACTTGGTCCAGGCCCGCTACGGGTTCGCCCGTAGATAGGAATGTTGCCAGACGCCACCGCCCGACCCATGTTTCCTGTCCACCCACCCCACCCCCGAGAGCCTGGTCATCCAGGCATCCAATTCCCAGACCGCATTCCCGTCGGCTCCGCCGGACAGGGAATCCAAGAGGTATGAGCAGTATGGGAAAAAGATCTTCTCATCCCTTAGCTTGGGACTGCGGTCTTCCAACACCGCATGCCTCTTGGGCCGCTACACCCACTCTTTGTGGGATACGGTTGCGGAAGTGCTGCTAGAGTGTCCGTTGGAGGTACGGGCCAAACTCGGCCAAGCCCTTGTGGAGGGCCGGGATGCAGCCAAATATTCAATACGGTGTGGGCTGGATACCACCGACTCACTAGGTAGAGCGATGTCAACGACGGTGGCGATTAGACTCCACGCCTGGTTGAGGTCCGCCAACTTTTCAGCCGATGTGCAAAACACACTGATGGACATGCCGTTTGATGGCCGTCTCCTTTTTGGCGACAAGGCAGACCATGCGCTTGAGCGCTTTAAGGACTCCAGGGCTACGGCCAAGTCCTTGGGCCTCTCAGCCCCGCGCCAGCAAACGGGTGCCTTTTGCTCCTTTCGTGGCCAAGGAAGGGGCGCCCCCCACGTGCCGCCAGCCACGCACCGCAGACTAACATCCAGCGCGGTGGCGGCCGTGGAAATCGCCGTGGAGGCGGTCGGGGACAACGGCGAGGCCAGTCCACACCCTCCCCCGCAGCATCCGCCTCAAAACCCTCCTAGTCCGTGCTTTTCAGCCCATGTGACGCCAGTGGGGGGCAGGGTTCGCTATCGCCACTCTCACTGGCGCACTGTCACTTCAGACAGGTGGGTGCTGCAGATCGTCCGAAGGGGCTACTCCCTCCTTTTCGAGACGACCCCTCAAGTCATGCCACCGCAACACCACTGCGTTTCCGGGGATCATTTGCGTCTTCTGCAGGAGGAATTTCGTCCCTCTTGGCCAAGGGGGCCATCGAGCGCGTTCCTGGGCCAGAAGTAGGATGTGGTTGCTACTCCCACTACTTTCTGGTACCCAAGAAGGGCAAAGGGGGCCTTCGCCCTATCTTGGATCTACGGAACGTCAGCGGCTTCCTCCGGAAGGAGAAGTTAAAAATGCTGACTCTGGCTCAGGTCTTAGCTGCCCTAGACCCAGGAGACTGGATGGTAGCGTTGGACTTGCAGGACGCTTATTTCCACATCCCCGTCCTGCCGGCCCGACGGCGCTACCTGCAGTTAATGGTGGGACACGAACACTTTCAGTTTACCGTGCTCGCCTTCGGCCTTACCAGCGCCCCACGGGTGTTCACCAAGGTGATGGCGGTGGTCGCAGCTCATCTGCGCAGGTTAGGGGTTTCAGTCTTCCCCTACCTCGACGACTGGTTGTTGAAGACTGATTCGCCCCAGACAGTCGTCGGCCACCTCCAGACAACGGCAGACCTCTTGCACCAGCTGGGGTTCTCCATCAATGTGCCAAAGTCACACCTGTGCCCCTCTCAGAAGCTCCTTTTCATCAGAGCGGTTCTCGACTCGGCGCAGTTTTGGGTTTACCCACCCGAACAGCAGGTTCCGGATATACAGGCTCTGAATCCAATCTTTCAGCCTTTATCCCGAGTTTCGGTCAGGTTGACGCTGCGGCTTCTAGGGCTGATGGCTTCCTGCATCCTTCTGGTGCATCACGCCCGTTGGCGGATGCGGGCTCTGCAGTGAGACCTGAAGTTTCAGTGGGCCCAGCATCAGGGCAACCTGTCCGACCATGTCCTGATCTCGGTGGGCACTGCGAAACAGCTGCAGTGGTGGCTCACGGACCGCGATTGGGTCAGCGGCAGATCCCTCTCCCGTCCCCAACCGGAGCACGTAGTTGTGACGGATGCGTCCCTCCAGGGCTGGGGAGGCCACATGGAGGCAGAGATCAGATGCCTCTGGTCTCCGGCGGAGTCCCGGCTCCATATCAACCTTTTGGAGCTACAGGCGATTCGTCTAGCACTGAAGGCATTCCTCCCCTCTGTCCGGGGGAGTGTAGTGCAGGTGTTCACGGACAACACCACCGCCATGTGGTACTACAACAAACAGGGCGGGGTGGGGTCGTGGACCCTCTGCCAGAAGGCTCTGCGCCTCTGGCAATGGCTGGAACATCAGGGCGTGACCCTGGTGGTTCAACACCTGGCAGGTTCTCTGAACGCCAGGGCGGACGAACTCAGTCGCCGGTGCCTGATGGATCATGAATGGCGTCTGAACTCGTATGTGGTGCAAGGTCTTTTTCTGCAGTGGGAGAGCCTTGGTTAGATCTATTCGCCACCGAAGAGAACGTGCAATGTCATCAGTTCTGTGCGTTGGAATTTCTAAGGCGCACTCGCTCGGAGACGCTTTTCGTCGCGAGTGGAGTTGCGGTCTGTTGTACGCCTTTCCGCCTATACCACTTCTGCCCAGAGTGCTGAAGAAGATCAAGCGCGACCGGGCACAAGTCATCCTTGTGGCTCCGAACTGGGCACGAAGGTACTGGTATCCCGAGCTACTCAGTATGTCAGTCGATCCTCCGGTTCGTCTGCCTCTTCGGGAGGACCTTCTGTCGCAGCAGCAGGGGACGGTCCTCCACCCGAACCTGTCCAGTCTCCACCTCCATGCTTGGAGATTGAGCGGCGACAGTTGAGGCCATTTAACTTGCCTCCTGAAGTCTGTAACATCATTCTGGCAGCCAGGCGTCCCTCCACAAAGTCGGTAAACGCCTGCAGGTGGAACAGATTTGTGGCATGGTGCACAGCAAAGGCTCTGGATCCTCTCTCTGCCCCTCTTTCTGAGGTTCTCCTCTTCCTTCTTTCTCTTGCCCAGCAGGGCTCTGCTCTGGGCACTATCAAGTGCTACCTTTCTGCTCTTTCAGCCTTTTTGAGGCTGCCTGATCAACCTTCTTTGTTCAAGTCCCCTATTGTTAATCGATTCTTGAAAGGCATCACACATACGTTCCCTCCTGTTCCCTTTGTGATGCCTCAGTGGGACTTGAACTTGGTTCTTACTTTTCTGATGTGCGCTCCCTTCGAGCCACTTCACAACTGTCCTCTCCGCCTTCTTACATTGAAGACTGCCTTCCTGGTAGCCATCACCTCTACCAGGAGAGTGAGTGAGCTCCAGGCTTTATCCTGTAATCCTTTCCTTTCGGTCCATCCGGACAAGGTTGTGCTGCGGACAAGGCCCTCGTTCCTGCCCAAGGTAGTCACAGCCTTCCACATCGTGCAATCCATCACCTTGCCCACCTTCTTTCCGCCTCCGCATCCCTCAAGAGAGGAAGAGAGGCTCCACCGTTTGGACCCAAAACATGCGCTATCTTTCTATCTGGATCGCACACGCCAGTTCCGGGTGGATGACCAACTCTTTGTTGGTTACGTGGGCGCTAAGAAGGGAAAAGAGATACACAAGCGGACCATCTCGCGGTGGATCATATTGTGTATCCAGGCGTGTTACTCCTTGGCTAAGAAGGAACCCCCTGTTGGGCTGAGGGCTCATTCCACTTGAGCCACGACTACTACTACTACTGCCTTGGGCCGAGGAGTGCCCTTGCAGGACATTTGCCAGGCAGCTACGTGGGCCTCGCTGCACACGTTTGCAAGACATTATTGCCTGGACAGCCAAGTCCGGAGGGATGGCTTCTTTGGCTGTTCCGTCCTCCAGGACTTTCTGGTGTGATTATTGGTTCGCAGACCCACCACCGGGGTTGGCATTGCTGGGGTATCTATTCTAAGGTATGGAATCTATCACTAATGTGTCTCTTTCAGATGCATAAGTTACTACTGGTGTAACGATATATCTGTAGGAGACATTAGTTAGTGATAGATTCCTTACCGACCCACCCATCCTCCCCGTTCTGGGAACCAATATCTAGGGTTAAGGTCATCCCCCTTTCAGGGCCCTAGTTTCAAGGCACCAGTGTTGGTTTTTGGCATAGCTCTGCGTTTCTGGCGCGGAAAAAAAGAACTGACGTCAGCACGCGGAGGCGGCGTCTAAGTACTCCGATGACGTCATCACGGCGCCGACGACGGACGCGGAGCCGCAGACGACGCCTAACGACGCGCAAGGGTACTGCTACGCAAAAATCTCCGGATACAGTCTGACGCCTGGGGATATTCTAAGGTAAGGAATCTATCACTAACTAATGTCTCTTACAGATATATCGTTACACGAGTAGTAACTTGTGCTTCTGGCACGCCTGTCAAAAGGGCCCATATAGCCAGTGCCCCACCAATACCTGGGCAAAGGCATCTTACTCACTATACTTCCTCAGTCCCAAAAAGGACAGATCCCTCAGACCAATCCTCGACCTAGATCCTCTAGACTGATGCATCCTTTCAGAACACTTCCACATGGTCACTATGAGAAAATGGGGTTCTGTTGCTGTATCCCCCGACTTTTTTGCCTGGCTTTTGATGCAACTTTGACTGTAGAGTACTGGGTTCCTGCTGTCCAGATTCCCAGTACCAGTGCTCTTTCCCTAAAACTGTACCACATTTGGCATTTCAGGCCCCCGTGAGTCCCTAGTAAATGATGCCTTGGGCACAGGGAATGAAGAAGGTCCCTTAGGGCCCCCTCACCTAAGCCATGCAGACTGTCACTGCAGCATGCATGGCCAGGTGCAGACAAAACAACAAAGTTGACATGGCACACAGCCTGTGTGCCATGCCACCTAGCACTGCCCAAGATATAGTTAAATCACTCCTCTAGCAGGCCTTATCCAGCCTTAAGGCAGGGTGCACTATATCACTGATGTGGGCATATCTGCATGTACAGATATGCACCTACATAAATATTTTATATTACTTAATATGGGAAACTACCTTTACAACGATTTTTTTTAGAACGAGTGGCCTGAACAACGACGTAGACCTCAACCACGACTTTTTTAACCACGACTTCCTTAACCACTACTTCATTTAGAACGAGCTAAAGGTAAGTTTAATCAACATATTATTGTAATTTTTTGTTTTAAAGAAATTCTTTTTAAAGTTATAGAATCTAGTTCACTGAGCCAAAGCCGTGAATGTCAAGAATATGGACCAGAATTACATTGAATATTAACCAGCCCACGTAAATGTTTAATTGCTGCTTCTGTGAACACCGGTCTCTAGGACATTGATGAAGCTCAGAATGAGCTACAGAAATTTGAGACATTTGTGTTCTCATGCTTCATAATGTCTGAAAAAATGAACTACATTAAAAAAGAGCAACTTGGAGCAACTTGGAGAGAGCGATACCGCAGCAGTTTCGCACAGAAAAACGCTTGTACAAGAGAATTCACAGGGACGTGTTAGTCTGATCTTTGACAGGCTTTGTTCAAGAGATGGCATTTGTGGGATAGAGGCGTGAGTTATTGGGGAGATAGTAATTTGAGAGTGATTGAGCGCCTTTCCTCAGGCATCAGACAATGCCATCCTGTTTAATTATCACTCAAGATCAGCAAGTGTCACGGGCCCTGGTAGAGTGACAGCCCTGAAACGGGTTTGTCTATTATCTTGCAAATACTGCGCAGTTAAAGGACAAATAAACAACATGGACATGTGCATTAAAAATAAACGTGTGACACTGTGTTCTTCTCTGTTTAACCCATGACTGCGTTGCGCATTTTATACTTTAGCTAAAAACTCCTGCACTGGTAATAAAACGTGGGTTCGACGAGTTGATTTGAACATAGTGGTAGATTCGGATTATAGCTAAAATGAATATTTTTCGTTGTTCAGTAAGTCGTGGTTCATTAATTAGTGGTTTGGCATTGTTCGTTGATTAGCCTTCGTGGTTTAGGCACTCGTAATTTAAGAGGTAGTTGTTAAATCATACAACCACTTAATATTGCAAGTGGATGGGAAGCCATAGAGTACATGGGCAGGGAACTTGATTAGGCCTAAGCCTGCTCACCCACACTATCACTGAGAGCGCACTGTTGGTTTTACATTAAGCCCTGTACGCTTTTGGGGAACCCCTGACTCTGTGTAAGGTATAACCACCTAGTGGCAATACCAAATACAGAGCCAGTTTCTTACAGTCACCCTAGAGGATGTTATTCTCCTTCTGCAGCAAGGCAACTTCATGGCCACCCTCTACCAGAAGGATGCCAACTTCCACATCCTGATTCATCCAGAAATGTGCGCTACCCCCCTTCATTGTAAGTAGTCAACATTACCAGTTCAAAGGGCTGCCCTTCGAAGTCTCCATGACTCCCAAGAGTTTTCACCGAGTGTCTAGCGTTGGTAACTTGCCACCTAAGAAGTAAGAAAATCCATGTTTTCTCCTACTTCAATGACTATCTGATCAAGAGTGCAGGCAGACGAGCATGCCTGGCTTACACCCAGGCCTTGGTCTTCCTCCTTCACAGCTTGGGGTTAACAGTAAATGTTGCAAAGTCCTATTTGGAACCAATTGAGATCCTATTCATTGGGGCAGTCCTCAATTCAGCCATGGGCAAAGCCTACCCCAGCCCTCTGAGGTCGCAGGCATTCCAGTAGCTGCTGACTCCTCTTTTTCATCCATTCAGTCAGCTCCCAGTCCACACTGTGATGTGCTTCCTAGGAATGAGGGCCTTATGCATTACTATAGTACTCTTCGCCAGGCTTCCTATGAGTCCGTTTAAGTTGTGCCCTTCAAGCCAATGGTCTGGTCACATGGAAATCTAGCGTTGGTAAGGGACAGTATCTATCACTTTCTGCAGTGGTGGAACACAACAACCTGTTGCAGGGCAGACCCAGTCCCTCAGTGGACCATCAACGTGGATGCAACCCCAAGCAGTTAGGAAGCACAACTAGCTCTCAAAGCATTTCTCCTCTAGATTCGAGGTATAGTAGTCCTAGTGCGTACCTGCAATATGACCACCATGCTCCACCAAAAGAAGCAGAGAGGCACCCACTCATGTTCCTTGTTGGACCTAGTGCAACAAATTTGGCGCTGGGCCATCCATCATCCGGTCCTCCTTCTGTCCGAGAACCTGCCTGGAGTGGACAAGTACTTCTCAGTTGAGTGGGAACTCCAAGAAATCTGCTTCCTTAATTCCACAAGCTGGGTACCGTAGACCTAAACCTTTTTGCCAAAGCGAAAAACGCAAAAATCCCAAAAACTTTGTCTCCAGGTTTCTGCACCCCAATTCCATGGTTAATGCCCCGTGGATAAATTTGTCAGGAAGCTTTGCCTACACCTTTTTTCCCTCACCTACCGATGTTGTACTTGGTCTGGAAACTGAAGCAAACATCCTTCACCCTCATCCTGGTAGCTCCAACATGGGCCAGACAACAATGATTCTCAACCCTGCTCGAGATATCCATTGTCCCGCACGAGAAGCTCCCCAACAGGCTGTGCCTTGTCACTCAAGACCTCAGCAAGGTCGGACCCCAGTCAGCTCAACCTAGCAATTTAGCTTCTGAAGTCAGAATTTGGATACTCTAGGCTGCTGCAGGAGTGCATGTATATACTGTGAGCCTAGCAGGTGCATGTGAAGGGCCTACATGCTTCTAAGTGGAGATGTTTTGTGCACTACTGCACTCCAAACAACATTAATCCACTTATCCCTACAGTACAGGACATGGTGACATCCTACACCTTCAAAGGTCAGGGTTGGTTTTTGCGTCAATCAAGCTACACCGAACTCCTGTTGCTGCAAACATGCACAAGAGAGAATACTTTTCTCTTTAAAATCCCCGGTCCACAGCCTTCATAAAGGGCCTTACATGGGTAATCCCACCTAGGGTATTTCCTGGCCAAGTCTGGAACCTTAACATTGTCCTGATCAGACTAAAGGGGCCACCCTTCGAGCCCCTGCATATGAGCCCCTTGCAGTTCCTCTCTTGGAAGGTTGCTTTCATCACAATTGCCTTACTCAGAAACATTGGGGAATTGCAGAATTCTCAGGACAAATCTTATGTTTTTGCCCACGGTTGTCTCCCTTTCCACCTTAAACCATCGACCTCCTTGTCTTCTTACCATGACCTTACTCAGTAGCTGAAAGAGCACTGCACACGCTTCACATTAGCTTGCACAGACAGGGCGCCTCTGTGGCTTTCCTCTTGAACATACCTTTGAGACATATACAGAGATGCCATTTGGTCCTCTCCACACTTTTACCAATCATTATCGTGTGGAGGTCCTATCAAGAACACCGGCCAGAGTTGATCAAGCTGTTCTCGAGACTCTGTTTCAGACCTCTGCACCATCCACTGGCAAACCACCTCTTAGGAGGGTACTGTGTTTCAATCTGTGCACAGCATGTGTATCTGCAGCCACCCACTATGAACAGAATGTTACTTACCCTGTAAGCATCTGTTCATTGCATGCAAATCTGTAGATACACATCTTCCCACACTCCTCCTCAGAAGCCAGTGGTTGTTACTGATCTCTCACTTTAAACTGATTCTTTCTCCTTCCATGGTTACTATTCTTCATGTACTCACTACTCCATACTGGCTCTCACCCTCTGGGTGAAAAACAATCTAACAATGGAGTCTGACCATGCACATCTACATCCAGAGGAGGAGTTCCGGAGACCTTGTGACTCAAATGACTGCTTCGAAGGAAAACAACTTGCAACATCTGAGCCCAACATTAGAGGGTTGGCGTATACACAGCATATGAATCTACAGCACTACATGCAGCAAACAGATGCTTACAGGGTAAGTAACTTAATCCTTTCCTTTTCCAGGTAAAACCACTGAGTGGACTGTAATTTACTGACGGCTGTTATTTGCTTATTGAGTTATGAACACAGACGCCCACACCCTCTCTCCCTGAGTAAGCTTTGGACTGTTCAACTGTGCTACCCTGAGAGTCAAGTGCTAAAGGAGTGTACTTGGTCATCGTTTGTGGGTCAAAAATAAGGTCTACCACAAGAGGTAAAAGTCCAATCCGGAGTCCAGTACCACAATTGCCCTTGTATTCCTGAAAAAGTACCCACAATTAGACCTAAACATTTATTTGTAGCATGTGATGGTCGTAGATTCATCTGCTGAGGTTTAGTGTCGACTCATCCGATATGCATTGCGCATGTTGCTGGCCTTTGTTAGATTGTTTTGGGCTCATCGGGTGAGTGTTAGAAAAGGAGCAATAAAGTGACAGAATAAAGAAGCTTGCATATAATTGTGACTGTGTAAATTACAGTACTAAATATATTAAAGAATTACTGCAACCAAAAGCTTCCGGGGGGAGGGTGGGTGCATATCAATCTAAGGCACTACAATCTACGAACAGATACTTGCAGGGTAGGTAACATATTCCATTTGTAGCATGTGTGTGCTGTAAATACATATGCTTAGCATCCACGGTAAATCAATACTCCTCTTTGCGGTGGCTAGTGACTGGTTGCAGTACTCTTTTAAAAATAGTGTTTTAAGTACAGCATAACCCAGTCTTGTTTGTTGGTGTGGGATTAGTAAATATATGTAGGTTATTCCATGTCGCTGCTTTAGAAATCTCTTGTATGGGGATATTTCCTAGAAAAGCCATAGTGGCTCCTTGTTTACGTGTGGAATGAGCCTGTGGTGGTACCGTAAGTATCGCTTTGACTTTTTGATGACCAGTTTGAATGCATCTAACTATCCATCGCGCAATTCCTGCTTTGGATACAGGTGCCCCTTGGTGAAATTTGTTAAAAGCAACAAAAGCTGTTGTGTTTTTCTAAAAGATTTTGTTTGATCAATGTAGAACCTGAACACTCATTTAACATCTAATGTAGGGCTTTCTCTGGCAATGCGTCTGGGTTCGGAAAGAGCACTGGTAGCTTGACGGTCTAACTTGCATGAACGGCTGAGACTTCTTTAGGTCGAAATATTGTATTAGTCCACAGAACTAAATTTTTTTAGACTATTTTAAAGAAAGGTTCTTGGAGCGTTAGTGCATGTAATTCACTTATCCTTCAGAGAAAAGTGAGAAAGGCAGCTTTCCGTTTTAGAAATTAGAGTTGACATGAATGAAGTGGATCGAATAGTAGTCCCATGCACATGGTAAAGACCATGTTTAGGGTCCACGCTGGGGCTGGTGGAGTGGAAGGGGGGATAACTCTTTTTAGTCCTTCCATGAATGCTTTGATTTCCGGTATTTTAAACAGGGACATATATTGGCTGTTTTGCATGTAGGCAGATAGTGCTGCTAAATGTAATCTGACAGAAGTGTAAGTGAGCTTTGTTTGCTGCAGATGAAATCGATGCCCTTTAATGTATTGGACTGAAGGTGTTAAAGGCTTAATGTGCTTACTTGTACGTTAATGTACAAACCGTTTCCATTTTGCAGTGTAACATGCTCTAGTTGTCCGCATACAAGCTTGTTGAAGGATGTCTATACATTCAATCCATTTTAAATGCCCAAACAAGAGTATTTCAGGATCCAAAGATCTATTTGCTTGAGATCGAGATGCATATTACTCTTCCTTGATCCTGAGTTAGTAGATGTGGCCAAGGAGGTAGTTGTTCATGTGGCACTTACGATATTTACAGTAGGGTTGTGAACCATGCATGCCTTGCCCATGTTGGGGATTAATGTTAGAGACGTGTGTGTTAACTTCTGAACCACATATGGAATTAGTGGGAGAGGAGGAAAAGCAAAGGCAAATACTCCTGTCCAATTCATCCAAAGGGCATTGCCCCTGGAAAGAAGGTGGAGGCACCTGGAGGCGAAGCTTTGGCATTTGCGTTGAGGTGAGCTACAAACCAGTCATTGTTCGGTATTTCCCATCTTTTGACGCAAGAGTGGAGTAGTGCTAAATTAATCTCCCACTCATGTACCTGCTGATGTGTCCTGCTGAGCATATCTGCGAAGTCTTTGTCCATCCCAGGTAGTTATATTCTGCTAGGAGGTGGATTTTGTGATAGACTGCCCAGTTCCAGATGCACTCTGATATTCGGGTTGCAGTGAGGAATATCCCCCTTCTCCACCCCCACCCCCCATTTTTAAATATAATGCAATGCAGTCAGGTTGTTTAGTGGAATTAGTATGACTTTTTGGTGTAGGTCCTTGTGAAAAGCTTTGAGGGCTATCTGAATTACTAGAAGCTGTAGATGATTGATGTGTAGATGTGTCTGAGCTATTGTTTATACACTGTGAACCGTGAGATCTTGCATATGTGCTCCCCAACCCTGAAGGGATGCATCTTTCATAATGGTGACTTGCGGAATTGGGGCTTTGAGGGCCTGCCTTGCAACAAGTTGTTGCTGTTCTACCACTGGAGAGAGCGATGATTTGCTGGCCCTGCCAACACTAGATCTTGGAGATGCCTCGCCGCTTGAGACCATTGAGATTGGAAAGTGTGCTGAAGGGGATGCATATGTAGACGGGCATGTGGTACTATGGCAATGCAGGAAGACATGACTAAAAACCCCATTACTTCTTGGACTGTGAGTTGAGCGTCTGGTTGAAAAAGAGGTAATGTTTCTGTGAACTTTTGCACTCTTTCTGGACTAGGATATGCTTTGGCAGTAACAGAACTGAGAGTTGCAACGTGGAAGGGGTGAATTTGCAATGGTTGCAATTTGGTTAAATTGGCTTTGCCTTGCTGACCAGCATTAGTGTGCACACAATGCACATACAAAATAGTCTAAGCTGTTGCTGCCTTTTGGGGTCTACTTTCCAGGGCAGTCTAATGTTGGGTGCTAATGCCATGTCCTAATTTTGCTCCTTGTAAATCTGCCCACTCACTCCTAATACAGTTCACATAAGGAACTACAACAGTAGTTTGCCACAGTTTGTGGCATAGCCGGGATTTACTGATTAATGTCACCTAGTGGCCTAATAATTGTAATTTCCTTTCCATTTTTCTAGCTAATCCATTGCCTGTTTTATTTTTTATTTCACAACAACTAAGATGATTTCCTTTCTATCTTTTCTTCCTACGAATTTGATTTGTTTTTTTTGTAATGAACATAAGCAAGAAAATGTTCCATTTTTCTTCACAGATAAAAAACCAGAAAACTGGTGCTGGAGATGTCGAGAAGGAAGAATAATTCAATGTGACTTACGGGGACCTAAGGACATATCTAGCACCAGATTGACATTGCAAAGATTTTTATACTGCTATGCTTGGTGCTCATTTATCACAACATGAACTTTTCGGCTGACTTTTCATTCTGAACAAAGTGTACTTTCTACGTTTTTAAAATCTTTTTTAAAGACAGTAGACATTTTTGTAAGTAAGTATTTTTACATGAGAATACAAACTGGAGAACACAATGATATTGCATTCTAATTAGTAATCCAAAAGCAATTTGTAAGTCTGTAGTAAATGTCTGGAATTGTCTTGTTGTGACACCTATGTGTATTGATCATATGAAAATACCTAAGCGTGCCAGTGCAGTGTATTGTCCTTTTCCATGTTTGTGTTGTATTTCAAAAAAGAAAAGCCTGCATCATGATCTATGAAACTGCTCTTGATAATCTTATTGTTTTCATATTTCAATTAAAATGGCTTTTCATACTAAAATAAATAAAATAAATACCCTTCCATATTTGACTGTTTTTAGTTTGTTTTAGAAATAAGCAAGTACATAGTAAAGAATAATCACTGAAGGCTAGTGACTTACCTACAGACACATCTGTGGCAGAAAGTAGTTGAGGTCTAGTAAGTTACCTCTAAACTGAAGTTATGTTATGTTTATGTAATCGGACATGGTTCCAACACTTTTCCTTGCAATAAATTGAACAGTGTTGCACTGAAATGTTGAGTCTCTCATCGTCCACAGCAAATTAAGTTCTCCACCTCCCCAACTTGTTGATCATGGTTAATTACAACTGATCTTAAATCACTCTGTTGACCTATTCGACCAACCCAACTCTTAGGTGAAATAGAGATGTTCCAACCTGCTTTATTCTGGTGGATTCGAAGTATGAATCCAAAAAGAAGGAAAATGGGGCAAGTTTAAAGAGGTCCAACATACGTGCCCCAACTCATGCTGTGTACAAGAAGGGTACGAAGTTCCTCTAAGTGAGAAGAAAAAGGACAAGGAGATACTACAGAGAGGGTGGGTCAAATGTAGACCCACACTGGAGATAAAGGGGAATTCCCTTTGTCGGAACTAGGGCTCTCACACACCTAGCAGGCTAGGTGTCATGCTTCATCATATGAGCCTGCCCCACGCTGCAATACTGGACGGGGCTCTTTGGGGGGGATCTTATGTTCCTGCCAGTGGGTGCAGTGGAGGTGAGAGGCCTAGTGTGTGTAGATGTGTTGACCGCCGGATACTGTTGCAAGTAATCACTAGACCACAGTTTAGGTGAGTCGTGTTTCTGTTTTCACCGTTTGTGTGGTTTACAATGCTACTTTGAGCTTATTGGTTTTGATACATCTCTTTTAATCGTACTCCCTCCGCATGAGCATTTAGACACCTCCTATACCTTATTTTCTCCTAGTACCACATGGCACGTATGCAAGAATGAGAAAACTTGTTCACCTTGCACATATGCCATACTGGCACTTTTAGATAAGGTTCACGAGATATGACCCTTGTACATTAATTGTATCACTGTGAAAATGTATCCTTTTTTTGTTTTGTTTCCTTCCAGGTTATCAACCTGAATATGTGGTATGTAGGGTGTACTCTACCACGTTGTATAGAGAGCATTCATTTTTGTTTCTGAAGAAGTGCCCCGATCCTCCTGACATATATGGCACAAAGCATGTTGATCCACTGAGAGTAGGTCACAGATAGCTAGAAACATTGCCTCTAGATCACGGCCACTCTCTGCACATTTTTAGTCAGGCAGTCTACCTTTAGAATAAAGACCTGTTAGGACTGACTGACCTGTTTTAATCCACCTCCTCCCCCCACACATCTACTCACTAGGCCTCTCACCCCCACTGCACCCACCAGCAGGAAGAGAAGATCCCCCGCCAAAGAGCCCGTACTGGGTGCCCATCGGGTATTGCAGCGCCGACCTGACGAGGGGCAGGCTCATATGATGAAGCATTACACCTAGCTGGCTAGGTGTGTGAGAGCCCTAGTTCCGACAAAATGAATTCCCCTTTACCTCCAGTGTAGGTCTACACTTGACCCACCCTCTCTGCAGTATCTCCCTGTTCCTTTTCTTCTCACTTAGAGGAACTTCGTATCCTTCTTGTACACAGGTGGATTCTAAGTGCCATTTCATTTCTCTAGACACGGTTTCATTGTCTTTGACCAACTCATCTGGATATGCTGCTCTACCAAAAACCTCCTGCATAAGTCAGTTTTATTTTGTTGAAATTTTCTCTATCCTATGGCCACCTGAACATATAACCAGTTCTCACTATTTCAACTTTTGGAGGGTCACTCAACCCCCCAAAGGCACTGAAAATGTTAATTGCTACCATGCTGCACTGGGCTAATGGTGCTTCCCCCTGGAGCCGTAGAGATGGTGAGGTCACCCAAGTTTCGTCACTCCATATATATTCACTGCAAACTTTCACATAGCCCTCTATGGATTTATCAGCCTCCAAAGATCCTCTCACACCTTGCGTTTCTTGCCCCTAATGTCCATATGCCCCTCATGGGCTAGATAAGAACCGTGCGCTTCATCACTTTGCGTACTACCAACAGCCCCAATCTTCTAATCCACCCTATGCTTTGTCCCCTTCTTTCAGAATTGTTCAACATGCCTTACTTCCTTATTGTTTACAAATTCCATATACTCTCTCACCCACTAGTATTGTGTTTTCACATTACCTTGTGCATAGACCGCCTACTTCCTTACTCTTCGCATGCTCCAGGAAAATCTTCAAATGGCTCCCCATCAACACCAGACAAACAGTCACTCAAGCCTTAGTCGCCAGATGTCTGGACGATGTCAATGCACTCTGCGCAGCAGTTGCCACTCACATGCTGAAGTGATTGCAAACCATACAGAACTCAGCAGCCAGACTCCTCTTCAACCTCCCCAAACAGACCCACGTCACCCCTCTCCTTAAACTCCACTGGCTCCCTATCCAGAAGAGATGTCTATTTAAGATGATGGTCCACACCTACAAAACCCTACACAACCAAGGGCCAGCATACATCAACCACCACCGGAACTTCCACCTACTCTCTAGACACTTGCGATCTGCCTCCATGTGCCTCGCACACACAGCCCACATCCGCCGCAGCAGCAGAAGTTGCTCCTTCTCCTACCTCACTGCTAAATCCTATAATGACCTCCAACGGCGTGGCTTTTTGCAAAGATCAGGTTACAATTGCTATTCTCTCTTCTCTGCCAAAGCTCCTTCTCTTAAACAAAACCGCGCCAATACCAGAGTTCCTTGCAGCAGTAGAAGTAATGTTTACATGTTTAGTGATAGATTTCTGACAGATACTGTACTAAACCTAAGCATTACCTCAGTTGGTCATTGTCCCGTAGAGCAGAAACTTTCCTAATGGCCACACTTGGTTCCGTTCCTATTTGTGAAGCATGGTGACCTAAGTAATCCTTCAAAACATGAGGGAACTGGGAGCAATCAAGGTCCGGCATATGTGCTCCCTGACATGGACCATAAAGGAAGGGTATGCAGTTTCTATAGAGCACCTCGTGGGAGACCACACTTTGTCATCCCACTAAACAACAGGTCGAAGGAGTATAAATAATTGGGAGCGAGAGCCCTCACTTACCCAAATGAGTGGGATGTTTCATCATCGGGCAGCTCCTTGTTAGGGTGGCGCTGCAATGCCTAACTGGCCCCTAGTGGAGGCTCTTTACCGAAGATCTTATCAGATAGAGTTCCATGAAGAACTGAACATAAAGGTGTCTTGTCTGTAGATAGGAAGAAAAGGGTGCAGGAGTTAAAAATTACTAAGGGAAGCCTAAAATCTATTTATTCTACTGGTGGGCCTTGTCATAGTTGGGAACAGGGTGAAACAATGAAGGAAGTGATGTTTCTTTGTATCTCAGGGGATTAAATTATGAGAGGGTGAGGGAGAGGGAGAGGGTGAGGGTGAGGGTGACTAAGGCAAGGCCCACCATGATGATGAAGCATGCCACTCATTTGGGTGAGTGAGGGCTTTTGCTCCTGTCCTGATTACTTATACTGCTTTAACCTGTTTGTAGGAGGTTGGCTTAGTATGTGGTGCACACCTATTTAAGTCAAGAACCTTGCACTAATCCAGACAAGCCTTATGGTGATTTTAGAGGTCTTAGACAACCAAAGAAAGCTCTCTAGTGTATGCTGTGGAGAGCAGCCTTCAGGCTTAGTCTAGAACAGCGGTCTTCAATCTGTGGGGCGCGACCCCCAGTGGGGTCGTGGAGTCCTGGGAAGGGGGGTCGCAGATTCTGCAGAGTGCAGTTCCTGGCAATGGGCTGAGGGTGCTCACGGCGGAGGCCTAATTCACACCGAGGTGTGAAAAACATCAACGTCTCATTAACAAGTGAAAGGTCTTTTGAAGACCTGTCAAGTACTTGGGTGTGACTGTGTGTGTGTCCCTGAAGCTGTTACAGCCGGGCTCACATACACGAGCTGGGGGGGGAGGGGGCTGGGGGAGTGGCTGTAGTGTAGCCCTTTGAGTTCAATGGATGTTGTGCACCTGGAGCTGTGGGTCCCGAGACACGTCCCCCGCCCCCAGCAGGGAGGCACAGAGATGCCCTCCCATGAGTGGGAAAGAAGAAGGAAGACGATGCAGAGAGATACTGACCCCCCATGAGAGGCACAGAAAAGGTGGGTGGATGGATGGATGAAAGGCTGAAGGATGGACGGATGTGTGAAAAGGTGGGTGGATAAATGATGAGTGGATGGATGAATGAAAGGGTGGATGGATGAATGATGGATGTATGGATGAAAGGGTGGATGGATGAAGGATAGATTGGTGAAGGATAGATGTATGGATGGAAGAATGAAAGGGTGGACGGAAGGATGGATGGATGGATGAAAGGATGGATGTGTAAAAAGATGGGTGGATGGATGAAAGGATGGATGAATGATGGATGAAAGGGTGGATGGATGAATGATGGATGAAAGGGTGGATGGATAGATGAATGGTGGATGTATGGATGGAAGGATGAAAGGGTGGATGGATGAAGGATAGATTGGTGAAGGACAGATATAAGAATGAAAGGGTGGACGGATGAAGGATGGATGGATGAAAGGGTGGATGGATGAAGGATGGATGGATGGATGAAGGATGGATGGATGGATATGTAAAAAGATGGGTGGATGAATGATGGGTGGATGAATGATGGGTGGATGGATGAAAGGGTGGATGGATGAATGATGGATGTATGGATGGAAGGATGAAAGGATGGATGTATGTATGTATGGATGGGAGGATGAAAGGGTGGATGGATAGAAGGCTGCATGGATGAATGATGGGTGGATGGATGTGTGAAAAGGTGGGGGGATGAATGATGGGTGGATGGATGAAAGGGTGGGTGGATGAAAGGGTGGGTGGGTGGATGTATGGATGAAAGGATGGATGGATGGGAGGATGAAATGGTGGATGGGAGGATGAAATGGTGGATGGATGAAGGATGGAAGGGTGGATGGATGGATGAAGGATGGATGTATGGATGGGAGGATGAAAGGGTGGATGGATGTATGAATGGTTAAAAGGTTGCATTGATGAATGATTGATGGATGTGTGAAAAGGTGGATGAATGATGGGTGGATGGAAAGAAGGGTGGATGGGTGAAGGATGGATGAAAGGGTGGATGGATGTATGGATGGGAGGATGAAAGGGTGGATGGATGAAGGATGGATGGGAGGATGAAAGGGTGGATGGATGAAGGATGGATGTATGAATGGATACAAGTTTGCATGGATGGATGTGTGAAAAGGTGGGTGGATGAATGATGGGTGGATGGAAGGAAGGGTGGATGGGTAAAGGAAGGATGGGTGGATGGATGGATGGATAGATGGATGTGTGAAAAGGTGGATGGATGAATGAAAGGGTGGATGGATGAATGATGGATGTATGGATGGAAGAATGAAAGGGTGGACAGATGATGGATGGATGAAATGGTGGATGGATGAATGATGATGGATGGATGGATGTGTGAAAAGGTGGAGGATGAATGATGGGTGGATGGATGGATGAAAGGGTGAATAGGTGAAGGATGGATGTATGGATGGGAGAATGAAAGGGTGGGTGGATGGATGGGAAGATGAAAGGATGGATGGATGTATGAATGGATAAAAGGTTGCATGGATGAATGATGGATGGATGTGTGAAAAGGTGGGTGGATAAATGATGGGTGGATGGAAGGAAGGGTGGATGGGTAACGAATGGATGTATGGACGGAAGGATGAAAGGGTGGATGGATGAAGGATGGATGTATGGATGGAAGACTGGAAGGGTGGATGGATGGATGTGTGAAAGTGTGGGTGGATGAATGATGGAGGGATGTGATGAGGTCTAACAGGCGCATTTATGGTTGTCAAAAGTTGATGATGAGGAGTACCAGTTTCTAGAAACTTTTGTCGGAAGGGGGTCCTTACGCCTAAAAAGGTTTTACAAGGGGGTCTCGGCATCAAAGTTTGAAGACCTCTGGTCTAGAATGAGTTTTAAGCAGCTTGTTCTTACCAGAACTAATCATATAGTGTAGGTTAAATTAAAAGAACCACACAGTTTAGTTATAAAAAATAAGTATATTTATTATACACATTAACACATTGATATATCTCCTACCCAGAGATATCAACACAATACACACAACACTTCAATTGTAAACAGGTAAGTAAGCACAAATACACAGTGGTCTCCAGGGGGAGACTAAACCATTTACTAAAGAAGTGGAATGCGAACAGCGACTGAAGTTGGGACTTGAACCATGAGATTCAGAAGAGCTGGGGACACTACAAACCACCCAAGGTAAGGACCCAGGAACCCCAAGGAGGCTGTGTGTAGATTAGAAATACAGCCGCATACTTAATGCAAGTCAATGGGAAAGTTGCTGTTTTAAAGAAGAACCCTTCCCAGTGGACCCTGAAGAAATCCTGTGGAAGACCAAAGGTTGGAGAGTCACCCCATCCGTGGATACCCCAAGAACCCGAATACCTTCACCAGGGAAGCCGGGTACATAGGTGCGAAGGGACGTCATAAATAGCCATAGGCCACTATGGAGGACTTCAGGAAAGAGGACGCTGGCGAAGAAGGTGAAAGAGTTCGGTTACATCCAAGGGTGGATTCTTGAAGTGAAGAACTTGTAAGCAGGGGGGTCAGAGTCTATGCCACTCGGAGGTGACCAGGAGGCACGAAAGAGCAATAGCCACCGATGACGGAAGATGCAGGAGTGATGACAGTGACGTTGTCGCTACAGCTGTGCGGACCAGTAGCCGTTCAAGAATTGTCGAATGTCGAGAAAGCAGGGGTCAGTGTCTGATGGGAGCACCAACAAGCCTTGGCAGCAGCCACAGGCATGGTAAACTTTGGGACCAGCAAGGTCCACGGGACTCGCCAATTGAAGGAAAGTCCGAGCCAGGCTGAGCAAGCAGTGGAGTCCACTGAAGCCAAAGAAGACCCTCAAGAGGACTCACAGGCCAAAGGCACAGAAGTTGCAAGAGGACCTCGAGCAGCTCACCAAAGATGCAGGTCCATGGTGCAGTGCATGGGGTGAGGACTAAGATCTTGGTAGGAACAGATGCTGGAGCTTCGTGTAGCCTGAAGATCCATGTACAGAGCCAACAAGCCTTGACAATTGCAGGACATAGTGTTGCACAGGGGTTCTGTTCTTTTGTTTCCAACTAGGGACACTGGCCTCAAAGTTGCTGAGAGGACTGATCTGAAAGAGACACGTTAGTGAAAGATTCCTTACCTTAGAATATCCCCAGGCGTCAGACTGGATCCGGAAATGTTTGCGTAGCAATACCCTTGCGCGTCGGTAGGCGTAGTCTGCGGCTCCGCGTCCGTCGTCGGCGTCGTTAGCGCTGGAATGACGTTGTCGGATTACTTAGACGCCGCCCATGCGCGCTGACGTCAGTTCTTTTTTCCGCGCCAGCTAGCGCAGATCCGGGGAAGCTCTACCCTCAGTCAATTTTTTGACTGAACTTTTTGATCTTTTGATCACTCTTTTTTTGTCGAGTCTTCGACTCTATCGATGCCGGTAGGGATGCCCGGGTTCAAGCCCTGCTCGAAGTGCGATCGACTGATGTCGGTCATGGACCCCCATCGCCGGTGCCTGAAGTGCTTAGGCCTCGACCATGACGATCGAACCTGCTCTGACTGCCGGGCCCTGACGTCGAAGGCTAGGCGGGAGCGGTCCCGCAAGCGACTCGAGCTGAGGAAGTCTGCCCGCGCAGCTCCAGGTCCCGGTCCCGGTCCCACGGGAGGTCGAGGGACAGGTCGCGAGGTCGGAGTCATCGAAGCTCCGGGAGTGGACACTGGTCGTCAGGTTCCAAGTCCTCAGGTAAGAGGCATGAGAGGTCGGAGCAACGTCATCGGTCCTCCGACCCATCCCGACGCTCGCACGATGCGGCCGGGGGCTGGGGCGACACCGCCCACGCGGCTCCGCGGGAGTCGCTAGCGTCGCCGCCTGCCCCACACCTTCGGGTCCCTGGGCACGGCGCGACGCCGGAGGAGATCGAGCGGT
Source organism: Lissotriton vulgaris (assembly GCF_964263255.1). Taxonomy (NCBI): domain Eukaryota; kingdom Metazoa; phylum Chordata; class Amphibia; order Caudata; family Salamandridae; genus Lissotriton; species Lissotriton vulgaris. The sequence continues at coordinate 174,754,940 of NC_141699.1, forward strand.
AGCTCATTGCCATGAGGACCCTCCCTCCTCAGTCGGTTCCTGTGACGCCTTCGGGCCCAACAGTTCCGTCTGGAGGTCCTAACGGGTCGGGTGCTTCGGCCCCGAAGCCGTTGGGTGCTTCGGCCCCGGCGACTTCGGTCTCGGCGCCGCAGGACCTCACCGGCTCCGGATCCGGGGCGTCGCCGGTCGACCTTACGACCTCACCGGCGCCGTCCCCATGTAGGAAGGTACCTCCTGACTATTGTTGCCCCCAACTTTTTGCCCTGTGTTTTAGCTGGTTTTTGACATAGTCGACCTGGGACCCTGCCAATCAGGACCCCAGGCCTACTGCTCTCTCTGTAAAATGGATTCCATGTACCCTAGGTACATTTCCAATTGGTACTGGGCCACCTTATCAGACCCTGTAACTCAGGGCATAGGTGTACCCAGGGCCTACCAGGGGCTGAAGCATGTATTATGCCACCCCTGGCTGGCCTCCTAAATTTGACACAACTGGCTGCATGACAGCTGGGGCAAAGTCGTGTAATCACCCTTTGCTGTAGGTGTAGTATACCTATACCTAACCCTAAAATGGACACACAGATTCCTATCAGTCACTCCTATGGCAGGCTTTGACAATCCTGAAGGCAGAGTGCTTGGAATCATGTGAGATGGTGCTCTGGCATGAGCTGAGCCTGTCTGCAGCTTGCGGAACCAAGTCCAAATAGCTGTTCCATGATATCGCATACCATATACTCTTAAGGGCATTATAATCCTCGCGGTTAAATGCTATCTTTGGTATTGCTTTATCAAAACATGTCGAGTAAGGTGTCATACGAATTGGAATACTAACCCCTCGCCAATTCTGGCGACGGGGTTAGCATTCCACCCTTCTAGAGGGACACGACATGTATGTAACTGTGAACCCCGGTTAAAGTTAAACGAAGCCTCAGCTCCACAAAATGGATGCTGCCACCACAGACACGAGTCTGACCCCCTGCAGCTGGGAGTCCTTCCAGCGAGGGGAGCCTGGACAAAGGGTTTCCTGTCAGGGGCGGTGCTAGCACCGTCCCAGACATGGTTTTGTGTATCCTGGGTAGGCAGGGCTTTACAGGAAGGTGACTGCTGAGTGGCACCCCGGTGCTCACTACGCATAGGCCGGTCAGAACCAGTTCCAGGGGCACACCAGCCCCTGGCCTGGGGAAAGTCCGGCATGGCAGAGGGGTGTAACCACCCCCCTCCTAGTCCCACCCATAGGCAGGACCTAGTCACCGGGTCAGCCCCCTTTTTTAGTATAAAGATAGGAGCGGCCCCCCTGTTCAAATTAGATCATCTTTGGAATCAAGACACGACTTTCTGCGAAAGACATCAAGATTTCCTTCTTCAAGATTCTCCCTTGTGGCTAAGGAGTAGTCACCCTGCATCAAGCGGGCACCATCCTAAGAACACTGCGGTCTGCTGCAAGTCCTTCTTCACGAATCCGACGACCCAGCTCGACGGGACCCGGCTTCCCTGGCACCTCTGACCTCTACTCACCTCTACAGCAAAGCTGAGAACTGTGAGTGCGACGAGACCTCGAGGGACCGACGATCGCCAAGACTGCACGACTTCTTTGCAACAAGCCCACCGTGTGCTCCACTGGTGAGTGCTTTGGGGTCCGAGAAGCCCCAACCCTGAGCAGCTCCAGCACCGAAGATCAACCCTCCAGCATCTCCACGATCTGCGTGGGGCCCTTCTGCTTTTGCCTGCTCACCGCGCTGTGTGGCTACTAGCCGGCTGGCTTGTGGCCTTCTTCACGACGCCCGACGACATCACTGCTGCTGGTCTGGTTGCTCCAGACTGGCCCTTGCTTCCTTCTTCAAGAGAGGCACCCCGGACCCTCCTGGTCCACTCCAGACGCCATTTTGAGTCCACCGTGTGGGCTTGAATTTGCCAAGGCTTTGTTGCCCAATCCTGGGTCCAGCGACGCCGACAGCTTCATCCATCGTGGGACAGCTCGCTCCTCCATCCTGGTCGCCGACAAAGCCTCCTGGTCCGTGAGATCTGCGAGCACAGCGTCACCCACTCACCTAGTCGAGGTGACTACCATCCGGTGCCCTCCTGGTGCCACCTGACTACTGGCTAGTAGTCTCGAACTTGGTCCCCTCTGCTTTCAGGTGTCATCTTCCTTCGATCCAGGCTTGGATCCATCGAACTTTCTTCACTGGTCGCCTGCCAGCAACTTCTTTCTTCCAGGCTCCTGGTCAGTCTACGAGGATTCCCGACGTCTTTTGAGACCTATGCAGCTGCAGCCCCTGGGCTAGGTAACTTCGGCATTTCGGTGCCCCAGCATAGCCTCACTATCCAAGGGTCAGGATCCACTTTCGTTTTCCTCCTACCAGGTCGGGTTCGCCCGAGAACACTAACTTTGTCATTACTAGCTACCATAGACTTTGTCCCGCATCACGCGTGAGAGTGCACACTCTGCACCCGAGTCCCCTAGGCCTCCTAGAAGTAATCTGAAGATTCTATAGTTAAGTCCTAGCGATTCCTAAGCCTATTAGTACTGTACTTACCTGCTAGTAATTTCACATTCCACTTTCAGAGTATATGGTTTTCCGTGCCCCTCGGGCATTCGTATCTACTGTGCTAACTTAAGTATTTTCGTAAGAGTTTTGTTTTGTGCTTAGTACCCTGTCCTCATAAAGAGTACAGGGCTGTTGTGATTCTTAATAAATATCTTGTTTATTTTCATAACACTTGTGTGGTGTCCTTTCACTGGGTATTCAAGGGGTATATGTGTGGTAAACAGCTGGCTTAACACGTCCTCTCGAGTCTTTAGCTTTAGACTGCTCGTATCCATGCTACTAGGATAGCTGGTCTATAAGGTTGACTTACAACCAATCATCAATAAGGGTTGCTGGACTGATACATAGTGTTCACTAGAATAGTGAGCACTGCATATCAGGCCACCTTCTCACATTGGTGAGCAGCGGTTGGGATTTGAGCTTGCTGTTGTTTTACCACACGTATCCTAAGAATATCTTGTTGAAAGACCACATAAGTACTTCAGGTACATATAACTTAGCTTAGAATACTCTGAGTTCTACTGAACCAGCTGTTGCAGCTCCTCAAGGCTTAGCACACCTTGGCTGCAGCTCTTAGCAAGGGATCAGTAGGCAAACACATAGTGTAGGTAGGTGCATCACTTACACCACACTAGAATCAGCATGTCAGACAAAGGAGGAAACTCTGAGTCTCCTCTTGTGTCAGTGGACCCTCCACAGGTCCCCACTTCCAGATATGCTGCTCTTAGCTTCCAGGAGATGAGACAGGTGTGTACCTCCAGGAAGATAAAACAGGGGTCTAACCCCTCAACTTCCATTCTGATTGGTCTCTTAGAGGCTTATGATGCCAGAAGGGCTGGTAACCCAGACCCTTCTAATCCAGATGGGAGTATGCCCTCCTTACAGGGTCCCTTTGATAACCATGACCATCCCCTCCAGGAGGCAGATGATGCTGAGGATGAGGATGAGGATGAGTTGTCAGGGGAGGAGGCAGACAAGGGACAGGTAGAAGTCAGCAGACTAACCAGGTCCAACTTAAGCAGGCATGAGATTGGTACTAGGGGACCCTTGGGACGTCTCTCAGGCCAGCTTAACATTGGGAATGGACGAGTTAGGTCTCTATCAAGAGGCTCTAACAGATCCCTTTGAACCAATGGCTCTCACAACTCTTCTCACAGAGGGATGACTTCCCCTCAGAGGAGAGTGTATGAAGCTGAAGAAAGGGCAGTCAAACTGAGGATTGAAAGGGAAGAACTTGCCCTGGCCGAAGAGAGACTTGCCTTTGCTAGAGAGCAACAGTTAAGTGGGGTGTCCCCACTGGTGGCAGCAATATACCTAGCAATAGGGAAAGGAGTTTTGATACAAAGCACCTGAATAAGATAGTGCCCCCCTTTAAGCAAGGGGATGACATCCACAAATGGATTACTGCTTTGGAGAGGGTCTGCACTGTGCAGGGTGTTCCCCAAAGTCAGTGGGCAGCTATCTTGTGGCTCTCCTTTGATGGTAAAGGTAGAGATAAGCTCCTCACTACTAGAGTTGAGGATGCTAACAATTACCAAGTCCTGAAGAATACACTGGTTGATGGGTTTGGTTTAACCACTGAACAATACAGGATGCTGTTCAGAGACACCCAGAAAACTCAGTCTCAGGATTGGACTGACTTTGTTGATTGTGCCACTAAGGCTTTTGAAGGCTGGCTACTGGGTAGTAAGGTTACTGATTTTAAAGGATTGTACAATCTAATTATGAGGGAGCAACTCTTAAGTAATTGTCAGAACCAGTTATTACACCAGCACCTGGTAGACTCTGATCTGACCTCTCCACAGGAATTGGGTAAGAGGGCAGACAAATGGGTCAGAACCAGGGTCAGGCCTAAAAACCAGGGTGGTGACCAAAAGAAGGAATCAACCAAGCCTCAAGAGAAGGGTGGGGATAAATCCACAGAGAAGACTTCCCAAGGGCCCCAAAACTCCAACAAGGGTGGTGGGTCCCAGAACACTCCTTCAGAACAGAAGAAACCTTATTGCCATACCTGTAAACAGGTGGGCCATTACAAAAGTTATGCCAGTTGCCCTAAAAATGGCAATAAGGGAAATATACCCCCAGGTAATACTCCTAAACCTCCTGTTACCACTAGTGGTAAACCCCCAGGTGGTGGGAGTGCCCCCAAGAATGTGGTGGGCATTACTTTGGGCAATCAGGAGGACTATGGCCTAGCCAGGTCCCCTGCCCACACTCTTGTCTGTGAGACTGGCATGGGGTTTGCCAACTTCACTACTGGACCCCACATTTTGGGAAAGTATAGACAAGAGGTCATAGTGAATGGTCAGAAAGTTGAGGCATTCAGAGACACAGGGGCCAGCATCAACATGGTGATTGACCATCTGGTCCCCTCTGCTCAACTGACCCCTGGTTTTACTTATCAAGTGACAGACATTCATGGAGTGAAGAGAAGGCATCCCATGGCAGTAGTCAAGCTCAGCTGGGGTAATGTCACAGGGCCCATGAGAGTGGCGGTGACAGATAAACTACCTGTAGATTGCTTACTGGGGAATGACCTGGAACTCTCAGCATGGGCTGAGGTGGAGCAAGAAACTCACTCCAGAATGATAGGCCTATCCAGACAGGTTAGTGGGGCAGTAATAGCTACAGCCCCAGTCCAAGCACCATTCCTCCCTGAAAAGGTTGGAAGGGCAGTGGTAGCCACTGCCCAGGCTCAGACAGACTTTCCAGAACAGGATAGGAGGGCTGTGACAGTCACAGCCCAAACACAAACTGAGTGCCCTCCTGAAAAGGTTGGCAAGGTTGAAATGGTCTCAGCCTCTACTCAAACAGATAGTGAGGTTGTGAAGCCTGAAACAATGGATCACTCCACTCAAACAGAGAGCATTGAGGAGGAAGAAGAGTCTTCCCCCTCCCAGACACTAGGTGAGAGCCAGCCTCCTCAGGGAACTGACTCTACCCCTGTTGAAGGAACTGCCCCAGAGGTAGTCAGGCCTAGCCTGGCAGAGCCCCTGATGGCAGTGGACCCTTCCCAGGTGGGACCCAGTCTGGAGCAGGTAACCTGCACCTCTCTACCCTGCCTCAGTCAGCCCAGGGCTGTGGAGGTCAGGGAGGCCAGTGGTGGACCCCAAAGGGCCCCCTGTCCAAAAGAACCCCTTAATCAACAGATTAGGATCACTGAAGCTGGTAAACCTAGCCAAGTGAAAATAAGTCAGATTCCTGAGGGATCCCCCTTAAAAGTAGTTAGGGACCTCCCCCAGCTGGACACTGTTGGGCACAGCCAAACATGGGGCCTAAAAACCCCAGACCTGACCTGTCCCTCCAGTAAGGCAAACAGAGGGACTCAGCCTCCAGCTTTAGGTAGCCAGAGGCTGACCCTGAGAGCTCAGTGCATCTCAGCTAAAGAAAGAAAGGCACACATGATGGATGGTGATTGGAGGAAGTTGAGCCCAAAGGTAGAGGAGCCTCACTTCAGTACTCCATCCCAGCATCAGCCTTTTACTTTCCCAAGACACACCAGAGACAGAGATTCCCTATGGTGGAGACCCTCAGATACCCTTAGGGTGAGGGGTTGCCTAGTGGACCATGACACAGGGGGAAACCAAGCCAGAGCTGGTCCTTCCTTATATGGCCACTTTGGTAATAGAGGCTTACCTGGACAAGGATAGCCTTATCTCCTTTCGTTTGGGGGGGGGGGGGGGGGGTTGTGTAGATAGGTACCTCCTGACTATGGTTGCCCCCAACTTTTTGCCCTGTGTTTTAGCTGGTATTTGACATAGTCGACCTGGGACCCTGCCAATCAGGACCCCAGGTCTACTGCTCTCTCTGTAAAATGGATTCCATGTACCCTAGGTACATTTCCAATTGGTACTGGGCCACCTTATCAGACCCTGTAATTCAGGGCATAGGTGTACCCAGGGCCTACCTGGGGCTGAAGCATGTATTATGCAACCCCTGGCTGGCCTCCTAAATTTGACACAACTGGCTGCATGACAGCTGGGGCAAAGTCGTGTAATCACCCTTTGCTGTAGGTGTAGTATACCTATACCTAACCCTAAAATGGACACACAGATTCCTATCAGTCACTCCTATGGCAGGCCTTGACAATCCTGAAGGCAGAGTGCTTGGAATCGTGTGAGATGGTGCTCTGGCATGAGCTGAGCCTGTCTGCAGCTTGCGGAACCAAGTCCAAATAGCTGTTCCATGATATCGCATACCATATACTCTTAAGTGCATTATAATCCTCGCAGTTAAATGCTATCTTTGGTATTGCTTTATCAAAACATGTCGAGTAAGGTGTCATACGAATTGGAATACTAACCCCTCGCCAATTCTGGCGACGGGGTTAGCATTCCACCCTTCTAGAGGGACACGACATGTATGTAACTGTGAACCCCGGTTAAAGTTAAACGAAGCCTCAGCTCCACAAAATGGATGCTGCCAACACAGACACGAGTCTGACCCCCTGCAGCTGGGAGTCCTTCCAGCGAGGGGAGCCTGGACAAAGGGTTTCCTGTCAGGGGCGGTGCTAGCACCGTCCCAGACATGGTTTTGTGTATCCTGGGTAGGCAGGGCTTTACAGGAAGGTGACTGCTGAGTGGCACCCCGGTGCTCACTACGCATAGGCCGGTCAGAACCAGTTCCAGGGGCACACCAGCCCCTGGCCTGGGGAAAGTCCGGCATGGCAGAGGGGTGTAACAACCCCCCTCCTAGTCCCACCCATAGGCAGGACCTAGTCACCGGGTCAGCCCCCTTTTTTAGTATAAAGATAGGAGCGGGCCCCCTGTTCAAATTAGATCATCTTTGGAATCAAGACACGACTTTCTGCGAAAGACATCAAGATTTCCTTCTTCAAGATTCTCCCTTGTGGCTAAGGAGTAGTCACCCTGCATCAAGCGGGCACCATCCTAAGAACACTGCGGTCTGCTGCAAGTCCTTCTTCACGAATCCGACGACCCAGCTCGACGAGACCCGGCTTCCCTGGCACCTCTGACCTCTATTCACCTCTACAGCAAAGCTGAGAACTGTGAGTGCGACGAGACCTCGAGGGACCGACGATCGCCAAGACTGCACGACTTCTTTGCAACAAGCCCACCGTGTGCTCCACTGGTGAGTGCTTTGGGGTCCGAGAAGCCCCAACCCTGAGCAGCTCCAGCACCGAAGATCAGCCCTCCAGCATCTCCACGATCTGCGTGGGGCCCTTCTGCTTTTGCCTGCTCACCGCGCTGTGTGGCTACTAGCCGGCTGGCTTGTGGCCTTCTTCACGACGCCCGACGACATCACTGCTGCTGGTCTGGTTGCTCCAGACTGGCCCTTGCTTCCTTCTTCAAGAGAGGCACCCCGGACCCTCCTGGTCCACTCCAGACGCCATTTTGAGTCCACCGCGTGGGCTTGAATTTGCCAAGGCTTTGTTGCCCAATCCTGGGTCCAGCGACGCCGACAGCTTCATCCATCGTGGGACAGCTCACTCCTCCATCCTGGTCGCCGACAACGCCTCCTGGTCCGTGAGATCTGCGAGCACAGCGTCACCCACTCACCTAGTCGAGGTGACTACCATCCGGTGCCCTCCTGGTGCCACCTGACTACTGGCTAGTAGTCTCGAACTTGGTCCCCTCTGCTTTCAGGTGTCATCTTCCTTCGATCCAGGCTTGGATCCATCGAACTTTCTTCACTGGTCGCCTGCCAGCAACTTCTTTCTTCCAGGCTCCTGGTCCGTCTACGAGGATTCCCGACGTCTTTTGAGACCTATGCAGCTGCAGCCCCTGGGCTAGGTAACTTCGGCATTTCGGTGCCCCAGCATAGCCTCACTATCCAAGGGTCAGGATCCACTTTCGTTTTCCTCCTACCAGGTCGGGTTCGCCCGAGAACACTAACTTTGTCATTACTAGCTACCATAGACTTTGTCCCGCATCACGCGTGAGAGTGCACACTCTGCACCCGAGTCCCCTAGGCCTCCTAGAAGTAATCTGAAGATTCTATAGTTAAGTCCTAGCGATTCCTAAGCCTATTAGTACTGTACTTACCTGCTAGTAATTTCGCATTCCACTTTCAGAGTATATGGTTTTCCGTGCCCCTCGGGCATTCGTATCTACTGTGCTAACTTAAGTATTTTCGTAAGAGTTTTGTTTTGTGCTTAGTACCCTGTCCTCATAAAGAGTACAGGGCTGTTGTGATTCTTAATAAATATCTTGTTTATTTTCATAACACTTGTGTGGTGTCCTTTCACTGGGTATTCAAGGGGTATATGTGTGGTAAACAGCTGGCTTAACACGCCCTCTCGAGTCTTTAGCCTTAGACTGCTCGTATCCATGCTACTAGGATAGCTGGTCTATAAGGTTGACTTACAACCAATCATCAATAAGATTTGCTGGACTGATACATAGTGTTCACTAGAATAGTGAACACTGCATATCAGGCCACCTTCTCACACCCCACAGGTGTCGCCACCGACGCCCACTGTGGTTGCCGTCCCCAATGTTTCCTGCGGTCCGACTCAGGCGCCGGAAGGGCACCGCTGGGCGCCGATTCCGTCGGCCTTTGGAGATTTTTATCTCCACGAGGAGGCCCTGTCTACTAATCCTGGTTTACAGGACACAGGTGACGAGGAAGATTGGGAGGGGTCCGAGGACCCTCTGGCACTGGATTGCCAGTCTCAACAGGACTGGACATATGAACTTGGGGAGGCCAGTGGTCTTGACACTTCGCCAGACACTGGATTTAGCTCCCCTCCGACTGTGGCTTCGGAGGTGGGCTCTACATGTTATGTTATGTTATGTTATGTTATTAGGGTTCTTCTATAGCGCAACGGCTACTCCAGTAGGAGTGTCCCGGCGCTTTAGCGAAGAGGTCCTTTAAGAAGAGGAAACATAACTGCAGAATAAAAGGAACAGCGAAGTTAACTGGTAAACAGCCAGGTTTTTAATGCCTTTCTGAACGACATCAGACTAGGGGCTTGTCTGAGAGAAATGGGAAGCTCATTCCAGGCGCGCGGGGCCAGGTAATGAAAAGAGCGCCCCCCTTGTCTGGTTCGCTTGATGGTTTGAACAACCATTTTAGCCAAGGAGGCAGATCGCAAAGTTCTGCTCGGCTTGTAAAGAGCAAGGCGCTTCCTAATGTACCTAGGGCCTGAGTCATGAAGGGCCTTGTAGGTCAGCGTCAGGCTTTTAAAGAGAGCCCTCTTGGCTATAGGAAGCCAGTGCAGTTCCTTCATATAGTGTAGTGTTGATGAAGGCAGCTAAAGCCTTAAACCTTAAGCTCCCCGTCGCGGCCATGAGGACTAACCTCCTCACAGAGGTCCTCAAACCGCAGGCAAGCTCCAGTGAGCCTCTGCTGCCGTTCAATGAGGCCTTGAGTGACGTTCTTGTGGGCACTTGGTCCAAGCCCGCCACAGGTCCGCCTGTGGATAGGAACGTGGCCAGACGCTACCGCCCGGCCCCGAGCGACCCATGCTTTTTGTCCACCCACCCCACTCCCGAGAGCCTGGTCATCCAGGCCTCCAACTCCCAGACCGCATTCCCGTCGGCCCCGCCCGACAGGGAATCCAAGAGATACGAACAGTTCGGGAAGAAGGTGTTCTCGTCTGTTAGCTTAGGGCTGCGGTCTGTGAATACCGCCTGTGTCTTGGGCCGCTACACCCACACTCTGTGGGACACGGTTGCGGAGGTGCTGCCACAATGCCCGGAGGAGGTCCAGGCTAAACTCGGCCAAGCCCTTGCGGAGGGCCGAGATGCAGCACGTTTTTCTATCCGGTGTGGGCTGGATACAACGGACTCACTGGGCAGGGCGATGGCAACGACAGTGGCGGTTCCACGCCACGCCTGTTTGAGGTCCGCCAACTTCTCGGCCGATGTCCGGGCCACACTCCTGGACATGCCGTTTGATGGCCGTCGCCTCTTCGGCGACAAGGCAGACCATGCGCTGGAACGTTTTAAGGACTCCAGAGCTACGGCCAAGTCCTTGGGCCTCACAGCTCCACGCCAGCAATCGGGTGCCTTTCGCTCCTTTCGTGGCCACGGAAGGGGCGCCCCCCACGTACTGCCAGCCACGCGCCACAGAATGTTCAACAGCGCGGTGGCGGACGTGGAAACCGCCGTGGCGGCTGTCGGGGACCACGGCGAGGCCAGTCCACACCTCCCTCAGCAGCACCCGCCTCAAAACCTTCCTAGTCCGAGTTTTCAGGCCCATGTGACGCCTGTGGGAGGCAGGGTTCGACATCACCTCTCCCACTGGCGCACAGTCACTTCAGACAGGTGGGTGCTGCAGATCGTCCGAAGGGGCTACTCCCTCCCCTTCGAGGCGTCCCCTCCATCCATGCCACCGCATGTCGGGGGATCACTTGCAACTTCTGCAAGAGGAAGTCACGGCCCTCTTGGCCAAGGGGGCCATCGAGCGCGTTCCTGGGCCAGAAGTAGGGTGTGGATGTTACTCCCACTACTTCCTGGTACTCAAGAAGGGCAAAGGGGGCCTACGCCCTATCTTGGACCTGCGGAACGTCAATGGCTTCCTCCGGAAGGAGAAGTTCAAGATGCTGACTTTGGCTCAGGTCCTGGCTGCCCTGGACCCAGAAGACTGGATGGTAGCGTTGGACCTGCAGGACGTTATTTCCACATCCCCGTCCTGCCGGCCCACCGGCGTTACCTGCGGTTCACGGTAGGCCAAGAGCACTTTCAGTTTACCGTGCTCCCCTTCGGCCTTACCAGCGCCCCACGGGTGTTCACGAAGGTGATGGCTGTGGTCGCAGCTCATCTGCGCAGGCAAGGTATGTCAGTCTTCCCCTACCTCGACAACTGGTTGTTGAAGGGGGGCTCGCCCCAGACAGTCGTCAGCCACCTCCAGACTACGGCCGACCTCCTGCACTTGCTGGGGTACTCCATCAATGTGCCGAAGTCACACCTGTGCCCCTCTCAGAAGCTCCTCTTCATCGGAGCGGTTCTCGACTCGGCGCAGTTTCGGGTTTACCCGCCCGAACAGCGGGTTCGGGATATACAGGGTCTGATTCCCATCTTGCAGCCGTTATCCCGAGTCTCGGTCATGTTGACGCTGCGGCTTCTGGGGCTGATGGCCTCATGCATCCTTCTGGTGCATCACGCCAGGTGGCGGATGCGGGCTCTGCAGTGGGACCTGAAGTTTCAGTGGGCCCAGCATCAGGGCAACCTGTCCGACCATGTCTTGATCTCTGAGGGCACTGCGAAACAACTGCAGTGGTGGCTCACGGACCGCGACTGGGTCAGTGGCAGATCCCTCTCCCTACCCTACCTGGAGCACGTGGTTGTGACGGACACGTCCCTCCAGGGCTGGGGAGGCCATATGGGAGAGGCGGAGATCAGAGGCCTCTGGTCTCCGGCGGAGTCCCGGCTCCATATCAACATGTTGGAGCTGCGGGCGATTCGTCTAGCACTGAAGGCATTCCTCCCCTCTGTCCGGGGGAGTGTAGTGCAAGTGTTCACCGACAACACCACCGCCATGTGGTACTGCAACAAACAAGGCGGAGTGGGGTCGTGGACCCTATGCCAGGAGGCTCTGCGCCTCTGGCAATCGCTGGAACATCAGGGCATGACCCTGGTGGTTCAACACCTGGCAGGCTCTCTGAATGCCAGGGCGGACAAACTCAGCCGATGGTGCATGATGGATCACGAATGGCGTCTGAACTCGGACGTGGCGCAAGGCCTCTTTCAGCAATGGGGAGAGCCTTGGTTAGATCTATTCGCCACAGAAGAGAACGCGCAATGTCATCAGTTCTGCTCGTTGGAATTTCCAAGGCGGCACTCGCTCTGAGACTCTTCATCGTGAGTAGAGTTGCGGTCTATTGTACGCCTTTCCGCCTATACCACTTCTGCCCAGAGTGCTCAAGAAGATCAGGCGCGACCGGGCCCAGGTTATCCTTGTGGCTCCGGACTGGGCACGAAGATACTGGTATCCCGAGCTACTCAGCATGTCAGTCGATCCCCCGATTCGTCTGCCTCTTCGAGAGGACCTTCTGTCGCAGCAGCAGCAGCGGTCGGTGCTGCACCCAAACCTGTCCAGTCTCCACCTACAAGCTTGGAGATTGAGCGGCGACAGTTGAGGCCATTTGACTTGCCTCCTGAAGTCTGTGATATCATTCTGGCAGCCAGGCGTCCCTCCACAAAGTCGGTATACGCCTGCAGGTGGAACAGATTTGTGACATGATGCACAGCAAAGGCTGTGGATCCTCTCTCTGCACCCCTTTCTGAAGTGCTGCTCTTCCTTCTTTCCCTTGCCCAGCAGGGCTCTGCTCTGGGCACTCTTAAAGGGTACCTTTCTGCTCTTCCGCCTTCTTAAGGCTACCTGATCAGCCTTCCTTATTCAAGTCCCCCATTGTAAATAGATTTCTGAAGGGCATCACACACGTTTCCTCCTGTTCCCTTTGTGATGCCCCAGTGGGACTTGAATCTTGTTCTCACTTATCTGATGTGTGCTCCCTTTCAGCTGCTCCATAACTGTCCTCTCCGTCTTCTCACATTGAAGACTGCTTTCCTGGTCGCCATCACCTCTGCCAGGAGGGTGAGTGAGCTCCAGGCTCTTTCTTCTACTCCACCTTTCCTATCTGTTCATCCGGACAAGGTGGTGTTGCGTACACGACCTTCCTTTCTGCCCAAGGTTGTCACGGCCTTCCACATCGGGCAGTCCATTACTTTGCCCACCTTCTTTCCGCCTCCGCATCCCTCGAAAGAGGTGGAGAGGCTCCACCGCCTGGTTCCAAAACATGCGTTCTCCTATTACCTAGATCGCTCACGCCAATTCCGGGTGGATGACCAACTCTTTGTTGGTTACGTGGGCGCGAAGAAGGGAAAGGCAGTACACAAGAGGACCATTTCGCGGTGGATCATCTTGTGTATTCAGGCATGTTACTCCATGGCAAAAAAGGAGCCCCCTGCTGGATTGCGGGCTCATTCCACTCGTGCCACGGCAACAACAACTGCCCTGGGCCGAGGAGTCCCCTTACAGGACATTTGCCAGGCAGCGATGTGGGCCTCGCTGCACACGTTCGCAAGACACTACTGCCTGGACAGTCAAGTCCGGAGGGATGGCTTCTTTGGCCGTTCCATCCTCCAGGACTTTCTGGTGTGATATTGGTTCGCAGACCCACCACCGGGGTTGGTATTGCTGGGGTATCTATTATAAGGTAAGTAATCTATCACTAACGTGTCTCTTTCAGATGCACAAGTTACTACTTGTGTAACGATATATCTGTAAGAGACATTAGTTAGTGATAGATTCCTTACCGACCCACCCATCCTCCCCGTTCTGCGAACCGATATCTAGGGTTAAGGTCATCCCCTTTCAGGGCCCTAGTTTCATGGCACCAGTGTTGGTTCTATCATGGCTCTGCGTATCTGGCGCGGAAAAGCTGTGTATCAGAACTGACGTCAGCGCGCATGTGCGGCGTCTAAGTACTCAGACGACGTCATTCCGGCGCTAACGACGCCGACGACGGACGCGGAGCCGCAGACGACGCCTACCGATGTGCAGGGGTATTGCTACGTAAAAATTTTCGGATCCAGTCTGACGCCTGGGGATATTCTAAGGTAAGGAATCTATCACTAACTAATGTCTCTTACAGATATATCGTTACACAAGTAGTTACTTGTGCGTCAGGCCTCGAGGGAGTTGCAGAACCACTACCTGTGTTGCTGAACCTTTTGGATTACATGGGATGTCAGGAGCAGTAGACCAATCCGCTTTGTTGCGGTGCCTGCAGATGCAGGGGAGTGACTCCTTCACTCCAAGGGAGATTTCTTTGGGTGTCTTTGATGGCCACAGGCCTGGAGAGGGACCTGGAAGAAGCACAAACAAAGAATACTTGCAGAACAGCAAGACCAGGAGGAGCAGAAGTCTTCCATGGTGTAGTCTCTGCTCCAGGAGAAGTACAGCGAATTACATGTGAAGTACAGCCAATTCCAGGTGCCCAGACGGTTTAAGGGGTTTCAGGTTTAAATCTTGTCCCATGATTAATCTGAAAAGCCATCCGCTGGCAAGCACTTAGGTACCCAAGGGAAAGGGTTGAAACGCTTCTAGGGTCCCTCTCTAAGGAGGGGCCCGACAGAGGGGAGGATGCTCCCATTTCCTTTGTCCAGTTTTGCGCCAGAGCGGGAGCCAAGGGCTTCCTGAACTGGCTCAAGCTGGTGTGCAAGGAGGGCGCCAAATGTGCCCTTCAAAGCAGTCTGGTGGCTCTGGCAGGTTACTCCTCCCCAGCCTAATAAACTGATGTCCTGTCTGAGAGGTGGTCACACCTCCCTGTGACAGGAAGCCTATTGTTCTGCCTTCACCTATTCGAGCTTGGCTCAGCAGCAGTAGAGAGAATCTTGCCTTCGGTCGGCAGTAGTACTAGCTTGCTGGCAGACTCTGGAAGACTTACCGTGAGTACTGGGGGCTTGCCAGAGGAGCCCCCCAGTGCATGGAATCATACCTCCAACACCGTTCACGCTGTTGGGGTAGGATTCCAACATGTTTGATACTAAAGATGCCCAGGTTCGGCACAGCCAATATATAGTTAGCCATTGCATAATGACGCAAGGGCATAATACGTCTCAAAATGGCTGACTGCACTTGCAGAACCGGGAGAATCGACTCCAGGGTGTGTAGGGGGTTCCCTGATCATGCAAGGCACCCTCACACTTACAACCTAACACCCTGCCTTCAGGATTGAAAGGCCTGCCTTAGGGTGACTTATAGGTTTTAAGTGCAGTGACCTCCGATATATAGAAACTTGTATCTTTCGCAAGTGGTGCCAGCATCAACTCCCACAGGCTGCAATATCAGGACTGTAGTCATAGTTTGAGTGGTCTCTCATGGGTGGCATAATACGTTCTGCAGCCCATGGGAGACCCCTTGTGTACCTATGCCTTGGGTAACTTAGTACCATATACTCGGGACTTACATGTCTACACCAGTGTAGTGTAGTTCCTATATCCCTGATAGGTTCTGCTCATTGGAATAATATACACTATAGTTTTGACATAGGACTGAGGTCAGTATGCCACTATCTAGTATATTAAACTTAATTACTTGTGTGTGTGAGCTAACTAAGAGGTCACTAGAAACTTCTCAAATGAAAAAGGGATTAGTTTCTGACAACCGCATAAACATGACAACTTTGTTTCCCTTTAGAATCGGAACAATCTCAGAATCATGGAAACAATAATAAAATGAAAAATTCTTTATTGTTATGTTATGTTAACTGCATTTATTTTGCGCACAGCTGCTCCAGCGAAGGAGCGTCCTGGCGCATGGAAAAGGTGAACATAACACAACGCGGAAAAAAGGTGAGAGTCAACATAAGAAGATTAAAACAAGTAGGTTTTCACGGCCCTGCGAAATGCTAGAAGATCCTCTAAAAGGCGGATTTCCAACGGAAGCGAATTCCAGAGAGCCGCAGCTCTCACACGGAAGGAACGACCGCCCATCCGGCTAAGCCTGAAACGCGGGGTAACCGCAAGGGATTGCCCTAGGGATCTGAGGGAGCGAGTCGGGACATAAGGGGATATAAGGTTATTGAGGATCTCAGGTGCCGATCCTTTTAAAATTTTAAAAGCAAGGCTGAGTACCTTAAAATGTATTCGGCTTTTCACTGGTAACCAGTGTAAGGACCTCAGAGTGTTGGACGTGGGACATGACCTCGGCAGGCCCACCACTGCTCTCGCAGCCGCGTTCTGGACGCGCTGCAGGCGGACGATCTCAGCTTGGTTAGCTCCCAGCAGGAGCGAGCTGGCATAGTCCAGCCGGGAGATGATCGTCGCTTGGATGACCAACTGTCTCGTCGGGGCATCGAAAAATTTAAGCACCGGCCTCAGTCCGCGCAGAACACCAAAGCAGCATGCTGCCACTCTCTTAGTGTGGGTGGTAAAACATAAGGTGTGGTCGAGCCATACTCCCAGGTTTCTGAGCTCCATCACCGGTATGGGGGCAGGCCCGAGCTCCTGTGGCCACCAATTGTCCCCCCAGCAGTCCGTTCCTCTTCCCACGATCATCACCTCGGTTTTTTTTGCGTTCAGCTGGAGACAGTTGTTATTCATCCAGCTGGCCACCTCTCTCAGCCCATCCCGGAACCTGGGGGCATCCAGTTCGGCGTCCCCGCTGATCGTGACCGCTAGCTGTGTGTCGTCGGCATATGAGACCATAGTAAGGCCCCACTGCCTGGCGACATCAGCCTGCGGCCGCACGTAGAGATTGAAAAGCGTGGGACTCAGCGAGGATCCCTGGGGGACCCCCAGGTCCAACTGATGGAATTTGGACTGGAAAGGAGGGGTGGCAACGCAGAAGGAACGATCGCTGAGGAAGGAACGGAACCACTGCAGAGCGGGGCCACAAATGCCAATGTTCTCCAGGCGGTGTAGGAGGATGCGATGGGACACTGTGTCAAAGGCAGCGCTAAGATCTAATAGAATAACGCTGCCGTTTGACCTGCATCCAACACACTCCGCAGATGTTCCACCATTGCCAGAAGGGCGGTCTCCGTGCTGTGCCCAGCACGGAACCCATTCTGCGTAGGATCGAGAACATTGGCCAGGGCCAGATGCTCAGATAAGGCTAGGTTAACATGGGCCTCCATGACTTTGGCCGGCCAGGGAAGCAATGAGATCGGGCGATAGTTTTCCGGTTTTAGAGGATCCAAAGATGGTTTTTTCAGGATCGGGGAAACCACCGCCTGCTTCCACTTGGCAGGAACAGTGCCTGAAGTCAGGGAAAGATTGATTAATGAACACACTGCCGTGCGCCCCTGAAAAGACGGATCTCTGAAGAGAGCAGGTCTGAGTGGGTCCGCCGGGGAGCCGGACTTGACACGTTGTGCCAGCTTGACAAACCCATCCCAAGAGAGAGTAGGGAGAGAATGTAATACCAGGCAGCTGCAGAGGTCATTCCGAGGAGAAAGTGGTAATGTCATGCTGGGAAATGACAAATAGATGTTCTTAACTTTCTCCAAAAAGAAAGCAGCCAAAATCTCACACTGTGAGGTGGAACCATCCACAGGCGGAACCGCTCTCTTAGCCATCAAGTCTTTTAAGGCTTTAAAGATGGTCTTCGAGGGGTTATGGCTATTACGGAATTCCGTTGCGTAGAACGCCGCGCGGGCTCTACAGATAGCTCGATGGTAGAGCTTAACAGCGGCCAAGTACGCGGTTTTTTTAACGGCATCATACGCCTTCCGCCACTCCCTTTCTGCCCGCCTACACGAGCTCTTCAGAGCGCGGAGAGCACTGTCGTACCAAGGGCTCGACTGCCTGGAGCTGGATTTACTTGCAATAACAGGCACCAATCTATCAAGCGCCTTAGTAATCCAGCTGCAAAATTGGTCGTAGCCCAGACTAGCGTCAGACAGAGGGCCAAGTGGCTCTTCGGCCATGATACGATGAAGATCCTCAAGCCTGAGCTTATTCCAATGCCGCCGCGGAACCCACTTTGGAGGTGGAATAGTAGGGGTTACGGGGAGAGGTAGCCACATGGACACCAAATAATGGTCAGTCCAACACACTGGAGAAATAGCCGAGACTTGGACATCCGATAAGTTGGTGAAGAATGGGTCCAAGATGTGCCCTGCCACGTGCGTGGGTTGAGTGACAAGTTGGGTCAGCTGAAGGGCCTCCATATCCGCCAGGAAACCACTGACGGCCGCGGTCTGTTGGGTGTCAAAATGGAGGTTGAGGTCACCTATGATGCAGAAATTAGCGCAATCACTAGCTAGCGTACTCACTGCTTCAGGGAAAGCTCCCCTGAAAGCTACATCGCTGCCAGGAGGGCGGTACACGACCATCCCAGACAGCGTGAACTGAGGACTGATAGTGATCTTAAACAGGGCGCTTTCGCAGCCTGCAATATGCAGACCAGTCCAGGAGCACGCAAAAGTAGATTTTAAAGCTAGGGCAATACCTCCACCTCTAGACAGCCGGTTCCATGTAAAAAGTGAGTAACCTGGGGGACAAGCCAGATTAATTATGGCTGTGTCTGTATCCTGGAGCCAGGTCTCGGTGATGATAAATAGATCCGGCTCCTCATCAGTAATGAGGTCCATAATAGAAAGATGGTGTTTAACCAGAGATCTGGTATTGAGATTTAATATCCGCAGACCCTGAACTCGACCATCACTCAACCGAGGCACCCTTATGCCAGCCAATGGGGCGGCGGAATTATCATAGGCTCGAATACCCGTGGACTGGTCAAGCGACCATCTCTTGCAGGCACATTGGTAAGGGCCACACAAAGGATGTTTAAGTGCGACAGCACATCGAGGGAGGGAGTGGCCAATCGCCTGGAGCGCTGCACTGGTGTACACAAGCATCCTGCCTTCCAGAGAATAGTGGGCGGAAGTGGCCCGCTGCGCCCCGCGCGTCCTTAGCGCGGACGGGCGCAGACGGGCAGGACTCTGGCAAGACTCCGGCAAGCGACGGCGTCCTAACTGCGCGTTCCCGCTGCGCGGGAGAGAGCTACTTTAAATAGGCGGCGAAATAGAGGAAGGAGCGCAAGGACGCTCCAAGATGGCGCCCGCCGAAAAAGCCAGCGTCCCAATGAAAGATGGCGCCTGTCGACGATCTCCACACCACCCACGGAACCCGGACCCACCAAACGGTGGTGAATGTTCCAAAAATTAAATGCAGGTAAGGGGGAGGAAGGGGAAAGCCCAGCCAAAGCGCATTTAAAATACAGCAGTAAATTTACTCAATAAGCCACAAACAGTGAGGTTAAAAACACACACAGCGCTTACAGAACGCAGCGCGGTAATGCGGCACCTTTTCCAGGCTGACCGCTGGCTAAACTCGCCTTGTATAGTTAATTAAAAACATTACAATATTCCAAGGCATAAATTTTATTTCCTTCACGTACTATGATAGATATAAACAATTAATACCCCATTTAAAATTTGAATTCAGTTTACATATGTACCTTTTTTTTAAACGAGCATGAATTGCTAAATTAATATTATGACCTATATTATTCTTTCAATAAATTCTCAAAATAGGTTAAAAATGTAATTAATTGACAAATTAATTGTGGGTCCTCTGAGTCCAGAGTATTTAGTAGTGCTGATCGGCAGGTGCCGATGCCTCTTTCATTAAACCTCCTTCTAAGTAAATTTCGGCGACGGCACTCTAACACCAGCAAATGCATATCGGGTGTATAAAGTCCTGAACTGCTGCTCCACATAGGTTACAATCCTTTGGAAACAATAGATAACCGTTTCACTCAGTCAATCGTGCATGCTTCGTTTCTACAGATTTGCACAGAAATAGAGACGGGCGGTTCAATAAAAGAGTTTATTGAACAATCTTATTTCTCATGCAAGAGATATGAACTGCTACAATAGTAAGACAGAATGCGAAGTATAATACGTACAGCGTTAGCAGTAAGATAAAATAATACTGCAATAGCATGGTCTGTAGCTATGACGTATAAAAATACATACATAAATAACAGGCTAAAATACTCAACTGGTGCTTCTAAAATAATCCTACCCCAGTGTACCTAACCTAAGTATTGTACGAGAGAAGAAGTAGGTGCCGTTTAGTTTAAGTTTAGTTTTGTTGTGCCAAGAGTTGCCAAAAGTTTCTCTAGGTTCTAGTCTGCTCCATACCTTAGAATGTGAGAGGTTGGTATCTCTTTCCAGGACTCGATTTCTAACAACCCGCAAGGCGAGACAGAAACACTGGAGCTGGATTTTTGGTGAGGAGGATGACCGCTTCTGGTCGGTGCGTCAGTTGGAAACCCGATCTGCTTCCGAACTTGCTGTGGCGAACCATGACGGGCAAGTCTGCAGCTGAATCTTACCGTGCACCGTAGTCTGCCATGGCAAGTGAAGGTATATTTACACCTACAAGGTGTTTAGGAATGCCAGTATTGATGTACAAGTCTGGCATAAGAACGTCATGAATGAACCCCTAAGGGATAGATGTTCATGCATAATAAATGAGTTCTTGGAGAAATCGATATCCAGGCAAGGGGAAGTCCTAAAGGCTTAAGAGTCTGGTTTTCCAAGAACTCATTGTGACGAAGATAAACGGATGTAGTTGACCATGCCTGTATTTGGGTAGCATGAGCAGTGCCTAAATAAGGGCTGGATTTCTATGCCTAAATAAGGGCAATGTGAACCGGGTCTAGCAGAGTATAGATATCCGTTAGCATGACTGATGGCAGTGTTACACAGATGTCTAGCACCCATTCTTCACCGCAAAGCAGGCAGTGTAGAACCAGTAACATGCAATCTTGCCAGATTGGTCAGAATGACAGAAACCATGTGGTATTTAATTCTTGTAGACGAGGTAAACCCAAAATTTGGACTATGCGCTCACGAGTGAATTGGGTGTCGCTGGTGATTTGGCTTGCCATATCGAAGCAGTAGAAGCAAAAATAGGATCCCTGCAACGAGTCCAAAAAGTAGTGGGAGTCCACCAAACACAGTGCTCGAAGTTTGGAATTATTCTTAGGACTGCTTGTAAAGGTACTAACAGTCCTGCTTACACATTGTATCATAGGTTTCTTTGACCGAGGTCAGGGACTCAGTTTGTTGCAAAACAATTGCTTTCCTTCTGCTTAGAGTATCAATTTATGTAGAAGAGCTGTTCAGTGAAGGCCATAAAGGCGACTCCCTGGCTGTCTTCGTTTGTGGAAACAATACTTGCATACAGCGAGGGACCCTGGATGTAACAGGCACTAGATATGGGATACCTGGCAACATGCCACAGGAGCTGTGATTGTTCAACATAATTTGAATTTGAAAGTTGTCCAGAAATTGGATCAATCACTGCAGCTGGTGAGACTTGCAGGTGACAGGATAAGTTAGTAGTGGAACCATCGCAAGCTCAGTGTAAATTAATACCCTGACAAAGGAGAGAACCGCTTAGTGCTTTTTCACAGTTAATACCGCTAAAAAACACTTAACGCCGCCCACTCCAACATCTGTGTGTGTATGGTAAATCCCAGGTTGTCTTAATGTATTCTTTACCCAACCTTTCATATTTGCCTGCTGGTATTTGTTTTAGGCAATACTGAAAATGGAAACTTGTAACAGGCAGAGTGATTTTACAATATATTATCCACTCAGTAGCTGGTTTCTCGGCTACCGTGAATGGTAATTTTTCCAGTTTTTCAATACTCAGCATTGCATAGTCTGCTCCCCTTTGTGCCAGTTTGATCTGTTTATCAGTGAGGTTGAATTCTGAAAACAGTGACGTAGTGTTGATTAAACGCCAAGGCACATAGCCTGCATGCACGTTTTGTAGCGTCCAGTCTAATAGCATGATAGAACGTAATTGAGACTGACCATGTTGCAACACAACTAAGTCTTGATCCATGATGTCTATGGCAAAAGGCACAATGCTGTCCACTGAATATATCCTGGACGACAGAGTCGTTACCCATGGTCTACTACAGAGAGAGATTTCTCTAAATGAATACGATCAATTTCTTGAATTCGTTCTGCAGTCTCTGCTTGGGTAATCTTCCATAATTCGTTATTTGCAGCATATGTAACTGCATATATGAAACGTTTATGATGCGGTTTTCTTGGTCCTACCAATAATTCTCTAAGATCTGCGCCATCTTTAAGAAAGATAAGTGTTGTTTTACATCCTGTAATGTAGCTTTCTGTAACAAATCAAGGTATAACTTCCCAACACTGGATGCGGTCTTTGAACATATCGTGGGTCTGGCCTATTTATAGTGAAACCCTGTGTTTTGTTCATTAATCGATCTTGACAGTTATTTTTGTCTAAGGGCCAGAGCAACCATTTGTTCCAATCTGGATCTGATCTGTTGTGATGCAAAATATTATGTACGTCAACCTCCCCCCATGTAGTGCCATTACTAGCAGGTATGAGTAAGGTTGGTGTGTTCAAATCTTGGATCTTGGCTAACCCACGGCTAGACGTTTGTTGGACAGTGTCATTCAAAAACATAATTTGCTCCGGGATGATGCAGGCTCTAAACATAGCTTCTATACACTGCACTTGCCAATCTTTTGTACCCCAGACAGTTCTTGTCTCAATGTTGTCTTTCCAAAAGTTGAAACCTTGTATAGACAGTTGGGCAATAAAGGCTGCAGAATACATCTTTTTTTTTTTTGGTATAAATTTATTTTAATAAAGAAAAAGAACTTCTACACAAGGCAATAAGACAATACATTCGGACATGTGTTCAAGGAGGAGGGAAACTGCAGTACAATATAATACAAACAGCATTGATGCAAGGGGGGGGGGCAGTGAGGAAACAAGATCAGTGATCATAGAAGCTACTCAAGATTTGGAATGCTGGGTCAGGGGGAAAGGTGGACCTCTGAATAAATCTGTTTTGTATTTGTCAACATATTTGTCATTCTTGTTTTGTTAACATTTTTAAAGTAAAATGATTCTGGATTGGATACATGAAACCCTGAAAAATATGGAAACTTGTTTGCAAAGGTTTTTGAGCTATCCTTCGGAGGTGTAGGACAATGTTCCCATTGGTTATACATATATACATTTCTAGGCATTGCAGATTTGTGCAAGAAATGATGACCATAATGGTTATAACAATACATTTGTTCATAGTCTGATGAACCCTCTAAATATTCATGATCTGTGAATACTGCAGACATTTCTAGATCAGACATCATGTTATTAACAGTCTCGAAATCCCGATCATCAGAAAAGGTACTAGAGGTAATAAAGTCACTTAATCAAAGCTTGAATAAGTGTGGAATCTTCAATAGCTCGGACGGGCCAAAAATGTCATATTCTGTTTTGTCCCAAACTACACCAGCTTGTATAGGTACAGCTGTGATGTTCACTGCTGACAAGTCTTAGTTCACGATGGGATGATTTGTGTGGATGGAGAAGTTCACTTTTTTACTTGCTGTGTCAATTTGAATATATCTTCCATTTATCAGCATTTCCAGAGGTATTACCAGAGCTAACCAAAGTAGAAAGAAAAATATTCCCAACACAATCCAAAGTCCAATCCATGGTGACACCAGATAAGTTTTTTCCAGGTGATGAAAAAAGTCAATTGCTTGTTCTTTGAAAGCTCTTTTTGCTGGCGTTGTTTCTGGTCCGCTGGGATGGAAAACATATCAAAGTTAATGAAATAGACAGAGGCAGTTCTGTCAATGGTTGGAATTGCATCCGGATTTGTTGAAAGATCTGGAACCACTTGTGACTTCATTGTAGACAGGTGCTTCAGGAAGAAATGTTAATTGGGTCTCAAGAGGAACGAGTTCCATAGCTTTGTTGCTTAGCCCTTTTCTCACTGTAGAATCTTCAGTGGTGATGATTCTCAGTTTGAACCTCTTGGATTGTAGCTAGAGGAGTGTGTCTGCTACATTGTCTGAGTCCACATCGCCTACTGCTTAGTACCGGCCACATAATGTGGTTTGATCAGGTCGATAGACACTAATCTGTTCTCCTTTTTACCTGTAAGGGTCGGCAGTAGTACTGTTCTTGATCCGTGGATTGCTAGGACAGGTACTGGTTGTATGTAAGAAGGCCCAAATTCCTTCTTGTCCATGATTTTTTCTCTGACTAGATCATCAAGCTTTGGGATCCAGACATAATGGGACGGTTGCTTTTTCCCCAGTGGTGGTTGGCTTCAGGAACACGTTGCTTTGTTTCTTTCTTAGTTCATTTAAGTCCTGTAAAACAGCCAAACTATCTTGGACATCAAATTTCTTATTTTCCACCACTGTTCCATGACAATCAAGATTCGGAACCAACATTCTTGTCCCAAATAGGACCTCATATGGAGTGACACCCCCTAGAGACCTTTTTGGTAAGTTGTTCAAAGCACGTTGGACCCCATACAGATGTTTGGCCCACCCATCCCTAATACTCTAGTTGTTATAGACTGCTTTATGTCCAGGTTTTTTCTTTCCACGACAGAATTTCCCTCAGCATGGAATGGAGAAGAATACCGCAATTCAAAGCCCAAGCTGGCCATGGCATCTTTGTAAGCTCGAGAGCTAAATGCAGGGCCCTGGTCAGATTGTAGTGTGCCTATTGCGTATGTACTGATAAAGACTCCCAAATCTTTTATAACAGTTCGAGCGTCAGCCGAGCCCCGAGGCCACATACAAAGTAACCTTGACTTAGTGTTTATGGTACTGCATTTGTCCAGAGGGACGCCTGCACGTAGATAGTCTAATGCTATCCAACAAGGGTGTCTGTACTGGGCTGCCTACGCTGTAGTTTGGTATCTGGTGGCGTTCTGTGCTGCGATCTCTATTGCAGTTTATGTAGTTAATGACAATGTGAATATGTGCATTCATCCCTGGCCACCAGTACATTTCTTTTAATGTTAATATTGTGCGTTTTAGAGAGCCCCTGATGTATCAGGCCCTCTCCCAGATGTGCTACATAAATCAAAGCTGCTCTACGTTCCATGTTTGGAATTACCCTATCCCCCACTCCAGGGATTCGAGCAAACGGAATGCTATTCGCAACAATTATATATGAGTGGAAATATTTTTGGTAACGCTGCACTGCTGCCTTTGGTTGTAGCATTGACAGCCATTATATTTCACTGTCTATTTTCGTTTTTGAACCAGTGATTGCAGCTACGGAAGCCGGTTGCACAGCTCCCTTGCTGTCTTCATCAGCTAATAAATTCCCTTCAATGTGAACACCGTCATGTTGATGACTCAGCGTGTTTATCATGTGAGTGTTTTGTAGTCTGTTACCCAACTGAACTACTTGTTCCCAAAGCGTTTTATGCTGGATTGTGCCACCTTTTGCATATTTGAAACAGTTTTGAAGCCAATTCTGTAAATATTCATTGTAAGATTGTACACAGTAGGTGGAATCGCACACTAGAAGTGTGGGGAATTCGTGATCCGTATTTTCAAGTGCTATTATAAATGCAACGGCAACAGCCCCAACAACGCTAGGATGACTGGCTTCACCTTAGGGGGGCCCAGGAGTGGGCACTTCACAGGGAAAGGCCAGGAAGGGTTCCTCAGCGGTATTCGTGCAAGCGCTGAGATGCCTCCGGGTAGTCGTGCGCTATACAAGTACCTCTACATTTACAATGCTTGTAATTCAGCTCGCTGAGCTGTACAATCTCCTAGAGATTGCACTTTTGTGACCATAGGTCTGAATCTGCCATCGCGTATACGACCTGTAACAATCGCGCATGCTGCACTATAAGCTTGCTTACCCCCCATAGCGGATTGTGTAGATCCGTCTGTATAAATTACACATTTATACTGGTCTAGAGGGAGAATTCTAGTAGGCAGAGGTGTGAGAAAGTGCCATCTTTCTTGCATGGTATGTCCTCACCTGTTGCTGAATTGCTGATGTGCTTTGACTGAGTGTGCCCTGGGCTCCTGCCAATCAGGTGCCCAGGGCCTGTGTTCCTTCCCTAAAACTGTGTTGAACTAAAGCCCAGTTGGCATCTCTGGCCACATGTCAGCCCCAGGTAAATGGTACCCTAGGTAACCAGGGCATTGTGACCAGAGAAGACACCTGGGGCTGCAGCACTAATTGTGCAACCCTTTGGGGCCCTGTACCCTGAAACACACTGCCTTTGCAGGCTGAGTGTCCTGTTGCAGAACTAAACAAAGAGTCGACATGGCCCACATCCCTTTCTGCCTTGCCTACAAACACACAGCCCTGGCATACATCAGTCACCCCTCTAGCTGGGTGCACTATGCCAGTGGTGAGGGCATAGGTGCATCAGCCCTGTGCCCCTACAGTACCCAGTGGTGCCATTAAGAGTAAATGATGCTGGGAGGTTGTCACTACGAACTCCACAGCACCATGATGGCTACACTGAAGACTGGGAAGTTTGATATTAAACTTCTCAGCACATTAAACCCACACTGATGCCAGTGTGGGATTTAATGTAAAATGCACTACAGAGGGCATCTTAGAGATTCCCCCTAAAACCTAACGTACAATCCACGTCTGGTCTGAGAGGCTGCCACACAGCAGACATGTTGCTGGATCCCTGGGTAGAGAGCCCTCCGCTCTCCTGGGACTGCATCAATGCACATCCTGGGCGAGGTGCTAGGTCTCCTCCCCCAGGATGGGCAGGGAAAGCTTCAAAGACACGCAGTCTTTGTGAGCTTTTTGAGACCACTTGCTGTACTCTGCAACTGGCCCCCACCGGTTCTGACCCCCACTCTGACGGGAAGACAGGCGGGAAACTAAGTGAGGAAAGGTGATGTGCCAGCCTCTGCCAACCCCACCCCTCAGGTGAGGGAGACTAGGTGAAGCACAACTCCGGGCTCCGGCCATCTTGAGGATGGGCAGCCCTGCCCAATCAGAGATAGGCTCCTGCCCCTCTCGCACAGGAGAGAAGCAGGATAGAGAGTGTACTCACCCCAGGACAGGGACATATTGGTCCCTGCCCTTACCCTACCTGTAACACCCCTAAATTTAGTATTTAGGGGCACCCTGAACCTTCCTTCCTCAGATCCCGATTCAAAAACAAGAAAGACGATCAAGAAGAAGTCGACCTGCCGTGCAGCTGCTAACAAGAAGACTACACCAATTTGGCCCAAGCCCTACAGGTCTGTTGATCCTTGAACCTGCTCCTGCTAAATCCCGGCATCTCCTGCGGACAGCAACCTTGAAAATACAGGAGGACATGCCTACCTTGAGCCTCTTAAAGACTGGAACTCCCATGAGCAGTGGTTCTGCTCAAACAGCAATACCCTTGGTACCAGCCAGGAACCCCAAATCCAGCACACTCTGTCCACTCAAGCACAGCCCGGACTCGGTGGGTGCAAAGACCCTGAGGACGTCCCCCCGGCGATTGTTACCTGGAATCCAGTTCCCAAGGACCCTCCTCAACGACCGACGCCTGCAGCCTCACAGCAAGGGTCCCCTCCAACCGCGACCAGCAGATTTTCCAACGTCAAAAGGCACCCCGGCGCCCCACGGCCCCCTGTGCCCAACTCCTGGGGGCCTACCTATCGTCCAAGATCCCAACTTACCTCTGGAAGAGTTGGTTGCTCCTGAAGAATGTCAGTCCCCGAGCCTGCAGCCTTTGTTCATCTCCCAAGATCTCCATTGAATAACATTGAGCGCCAGACGGCTCAAAAATACCCTGCACCCAGTCACCCGAGTGCCCCTGGCAGTGCAACCTTTGTCCTAACCTACTCCCCCATTTGCCCTGAGCAAGTGACCAGGTGCCCAGCCCCCACAGCCGCATGGCCTGCTTGCCAGCAGCCACCAACCGAAGGCCCTCTGCCGCTCATTGGATAACATTGGGCCTAACTACCTCTTCACCAGGCTGCCCCTGTGCCGCTGAGGGTTTAACAACTGTACCTACCTGACCCTGGGAGACCCCTGAGTCTGTGCCCAGAACCTTAACTCTTCCAGTCGAGTACTTACCCAAAAGCCGATAACTCACTCTTCTTCCGTAGGATAACATTAACTGGTTTCACTTGAAAATTCTTCTAAGTGTGGAGTTTTGAAACCTTTAAATATTCATCTAAAATCAGCTGAACAACGTATTCCGATGTACTCACCTGTTATCAGAAGAGAAGCCAGTGCTGCCCCTTTTAGTCCAGCACTGACCCTGAAAAGTAATTTTAACTGTACTTACCAGTAACTTGAATTTCCTTCCATAGGAATCCATTGTATGATTTTCACCAGAAAAGTTTCTAAGTGTTGATTTTCTAAAACTACATATAATCCTTAAAAATCGCCTGTATGACTTAAAGGCATTCTTTCAATTGTTTACAGAAGATGCACCGGGGCTGATCCAGGATCCAACCCTGAGCTAGAAAAAGTAACAACACTACTTACCTGCTAAGTGAATTTCCTCCCATAGGATAACATTGGTGATTCTAGGGGTAAAAGTTTCAACTTTTAAAATACAATAATATTCCTTAAAAATCACTACTGTAACCAAAACGCGTTTACTTAACTTCTTACAGGAGATGTCCCAGGACCGAATCTAGGATCCAGTCCTGTGGTTAGAAATGTAATCCATAAATTGCATTGATCTAGAAATTCCCATTGAGCTCAATGTTGCATTGTGTTTGAAATTGTGTTGCCTATTGCAACATCTGTAACTATTGTAATCAAAAAGTCTATTGCCTATTTGAAAAGTATGAGGCCAAAATCCAATTTAAACTGGCTTGCATCACCCACAAGGCTCTCTACTCCAAGTCCCCTGCCTTTCAAGTCAAGTCAAATGGTCTTTATTCAGATAAAAAATATCCATAAAAGTACAAATCATCATACCCAATAGTGCATAAATATTTGATCGCATAAAACACATATATAAAAGCGGGTTGGAAACTTCAGTATCTTCATAAAACCGATGTGCAAAAATAGAAATAAAGTGCAAATAATTACTGTATATACACTTTGCAAACAGTTCTAACGATATCTATGTGCAAATCTGCAGTACGTAAACTTTGGACTATGTGCACAGAGCAGGTATATGTGCAAAGGGGTTCTCGTTGTCTATGGCATATTCATAGAAACTCACAAGCGTATCGTAGATTTCAAAAAGGGGCTTACTCTAAAAATCATATCATCACTACCTAACTGCTGTATTTCGTGAAATGCCAAATTAAAATCAGTAATAACATGTAATTTAAAATAAGGAATCAAATACAGTTTGGTATATCTAACGTAAAATCCACAGAAAAACAGAAAATGTAACAATGTTTGTTTACAACCCATGCCACACGGGCAAGGCAGGTTCTCTAAACTTTTGTTAAAGCCTAGCTGGAAACAAAGTGAGTATTTTATACTCCCGTCCCTTAGGCGAAATAGTAAACTCCTATTCCAGCTCCCACAGTTTTTTCTGAGATATACCTGAGGCATGTTATCGTTCCTGCCCGGTGAGACCAGAAGAGGGGTATATCTGATGATTGACGATTTATGGAGCTCCATGTTTTCTCTTTCCTTACGGTATGAATCATACAATGCCCCTCTCACGGAGTTTAAGTCTATACTGTCTGTAACTGGAGGGGAGAGGAAAATGTGCTCCAGCCTTACACTGGCTAGGCTTTTCTTTACTACTCTTAGCCAGGGTACATGACTACCCCTGTCACATTTAAAACAATCTGTAATTATTTCTTGTGTTAAAAGTGCGGCAGGATTTCTCCATATCTTTAGCCAGAATAATACTGGCCGTGACTTTATGAGATTCCTCCACAAAATGAAGATTTAATTCCTTATAACAAATTTGAAGGTAGGTCCTGAAATTATGGCCCCTAATACCTTTCTACAAAATCTGTTTTCTTCAGTTTGAATACTGCTACAAATTGCGTACCCCCACACCTCTGCACCATAAGTCGCCGTCGGTATACATTGGGCTCTGTAAATCTGTAGTAATGGAATAACAACCGCTGCCTGCTTTGGCTGTCGGAGGCTCATAATTGAATTTATGGCTTTGCCGAGTTTGTTTTTTCCATGGACCACATGTGGCTGCCAAGATCCTGAGTCTGAGAAAACTAGGCCCAGGTAAGGCAAAGTGCAGTGCTTTGTAAGAGCTCTTTTCCTGACACAATATAATGAATGCGGTGCTTTTTAGGCCCACATGACATTATATATGACTTATTAAAGTTGGTACACAGGTCCAAGTCTGGCATCAAGGATACAAAGCCAGTTATTAAAGTGCGAAGTGCTTTTGGTGTGCGGCCCAACAGGACCGCATCATCCGCATATAAAAGTACAGGGAGCAGTTTGCCATTGATTTTTGGGACAAATGCAAAACAACAATTGATGGACAGAATGCAGAACAATGTCATACATTCACCCCAGTACAGAGATCTGGGCCTAAATCCATCGTTTTTTTGCACTCCACACCACCCCAGTTCAGACATGGCCATATGCAAATCAGCCTTGACCCTGTGCCTCATGGGAACAGTGCAGCCCGAACTGCCAAGCCATGTCTTTCCTGGACCGGAATCAAGCATCCTAGGACCGGTTTCTGGCTATCAGCAGTCTTCAGCCAGGATAGCTTGACTCCAGTGGTGGGGAGAGCATGGTACTCGCGTCTGAGCATACCCATCCCACTCAGGTGACAAATGCAAAACAACAATTGATGGACAGAATGCAGAACAAGGTCAGACTGATTTGCATATGGCCATGTCTGAACTGGGGTGGTGTGGAGTGCAAAACAACGATGGATTTAGGCCCAGATCTCTGTACTGGGGTGAATGTATGACATTGTTCTGCATTCTGTCCATCAACTGTGGTTTTTGCATTTGTCACCCCGAGTGGGATGGGTATGCTCAGACGTGAGTCCCATGCTCTCCACACCACTGTATTCAAGCAAGCCGGGCTGAAGACGGCTGGAATGCCAGAAACCGGTCCTCGGAAGCTTTGTTTCCGGTCCAGGGAAGGCATGGCTTGGAAGTTCGGGCTGGACTGTTCCCGTGAGGCACAGGGTCAGACTGATTTGCATATGGCCATGTCTGAACTGGGGTGGTGTGGAGTGCAAAAAAACGATGGATTTAGGCCCAGATCTCTGTACTGGGGTGAATGTATGACATTGTTCTGCATTCTGTCCATCAACTGTGGTTTTTGCATTGATTTTTGGGACATCGCAAGTTAATTTAAACAGGGATTTATTTAATTCATTTATATAAAGGATAAAAAGTAAGGGGGCTAAGGCACAACCTTGTCAAACCCCCCTACCAATTAAAATATCACCAGAGACCTCTCCTTCGTTGTTTAACCTAACCCGTGCTTTCAGGTCTCTATGTAGATGCGCCAAAAAGTATACAAGTGCCTTATCCAACCCGTAATTTAAAAGCATCTCCCATAGCTGTAAGCGATTAACAAAATCAAATGCCAAACTTAAATCCATGAAAACCATATACAATGGGACTTTTTTGGCAATAGTATATTTGCCCAGTAGCAGATTTAGGTTCAAGCACTGTTCTACAGTTCCCGCATTACTCCTAAATCCCAACTGACAAGAATTTAAAACTTGAGTTTCCTCTGCCCATTTCCTGATCTTATTAACAATCACTCTTCCTAAAATCTTCAAAGTATTATCAATCAAGGATATAGGGCGATAGCAACTGGGATTAAATCTATCGCCCTTCTTAAAGATGGGAACGATGATACTATTCGACCAGGTTTTTGGGATGATAGTATGGGACAGATTATTAAAAACATTACATAATAAGGGGGACCAGAAATCAGGCTCCGATTTAATTAGGTCAATTGATAATCCGTCAGGACCTGGCGCTTTATTTCCTGCCCTTTTGTTTATGGCATCTTCCACTTCAGTTATAGAATTATTAACCATGTTAACTGGGCAATAACTATCGACAGTCGTTGTTGATGCTGTATATATTCTTGAGAAGTGCTCTTCCCACATTTTGCTAGCTATGTTGCAGTTTATCGGGGTGATATTTGAGCCCAAAGACCTCATAGATTTTACCTCACCCCAAAACCCAGTGACATCTTTAAGTACTGCGGAGCGTGTGAGAGAATCCCACCGCTCCTTCAGTAGCTCCTCTGTACGTGTTTTTGTTTCTATCTGGTAGCGTTCTCTCAGGACTCTAACCAGAGTCCTGTCCCTGGGTTCCGCAGCTAGGGCATCCCGTAATTCTCGATTTGCCCGAGAACAAGTGCCATTAAACCATCTGGGATTTTTACATGAGTTACTAACTGGTTTAGAAATGTCTTTTTTAATGCCCGTGCATAACCCAGTAAAATCCTGAATGATCTCTGGGCCTAGGCATCCACTGGACAAGCACGTTTCCACTAATATGGGATATGATTTTACGATACGTGCTAGGAGGGCCTTGTTATCTATGCCCTTCCAAATTACTTTAAGTTTGTCGGTTGATGCAACCAAATTCTTTGCCCCTATTTCCTTACTTATTATAAATTTATTAGCAAATGTAATAGTTGTCAGAATTGGGTTATGGTCACTGAACAGTACTTAAAACACCGGCCTTTACTACACAATTCACAAGAGAAGAAGATATAAAAACATTATCAATTGTGGATGAACAACCGCGTCCTCTGAAGGTAGGCAGTGGACATTTATCAGTCATGCAACCTACTTTCTTCATAACGTTGATTAAATCCAGAGTGGCTAGGTGATTATGCAGTTCTTCCCCTCTTTTGCATGGGATTACCCGGACAGATGTAACCGCTTACTTTTATGCAAATGCGCATTGAAATCACCCCCCAAACAGATACCATCCAGTTTGCCATACATTTGTTCATCTACAATCTTATCAATAAAATCAAACAAATTGATAAAGTTCCTATTGGGTTGTGAGATAAAATCATTACTATAAAAATGTATTAAACATAATGTGATCCCGTTGGGATAGATTGTGGCCTGGAAGTTACTGTCATTTGTCTCCAGGGGTTTAATATTACTTCCTGCACTAATCTTTATCCATGTGGATAATCCCTCACTAGGTTGGCCTGCTACAGGGATGGGTACGATTTTATTATGACCAGAAAATCCTGCCAGGAGCAAATCACTAGTACACCATGTTTCTTGGAACATTAAAATATCAAAATTACTGATCCAATCGGTCCACTCTGCTATTTCCATCTTTGACCGGTGATATTCCAACTAAGTATGTTTAAATTTTGTGCTGAGGGACCAAGGTCATCAATGACAAGGCAGAATGGCAACAATCCTTCCAAGTAAACTTTATGAGAGGTACTAGTGAACCTAGGTTTGATCACGACCTGATTGACCATATCTACATCCTGGGGCCATTCTACAATATTCAGAGGTTCTTTTGGTGGTCAGTCCTGGCTCTCCAGGTCAGATAGAGCACTAAACCGATTTTGTATAGGCTATATAGGTGTAACTGGGTTATAGGCTCTCTGAGGAGGTCTGTAAAAGAAACCTAAGGGTAATGAGGTTATGACGGTTGGGGAACTAAAGTCTAAAGTTCACTACTATGCAGTCGCCCATGATGTTCTTAACTGAAGATCCTATCCATCCCACCCGTCGTCAACAGTCCTTTCATCTAATTGCACGGTCACACTAGCTGGTACCCCACTTGTTACAGTTTTTCCGCGCGACCACATGCTCTGCGGAGTTGGTTGACTTTTATTGCGCTGGTTGTTTCCTCTTGTTGGCAATTTTGAGGGACCTCTCTTCCTCTTCTCTCCTACAGTCTTATTTTTAGAGACCAGGGTGGTATTATCAACAATAACTTCACTGTCCTGCTGAGAGTCATGAATGGCAATCACATTACTATCAGTCATCGAGCCCACAGGTGGTTTATCAATGTGGGTGGGTTTGACAATTATTATGCTCGGTGATAGTTGCAGAGAAATTGTAGGACCGCCATTTTCTGA
The DNA here is from genome assembly GCF_964263255.1 of Lissotriton vulgaris. NCBI lineage: Eukaryota > Metazoa > Chordata > Amphibia > Caudata > Salamandridae > Lissotriton > Lissotriton vulgaris. The sequence continues at coordinate 174,788,706 of NC_141699.1, forward strand.
ACCATTGAGAGAGTTTGTATCAGGTACCCATAATCCCATTGACATTTTTCTTTCAGTATTTGCGATCTCTATTGTGACCATATTAAAAGCATTCTCAAGCATGCTTTCGAAGGAAGAGGAGATAACAGACATATTCTTGGAAGCCTGGGTGGAAGTAGTAGTAGTCAGTTTCCCCATTATATAGATATGCACTCACCTCAGGTACAACTTAGAATGGCCCTGCCCTTGTCCCGGGCTTCTGCCAGGCGTCCCCGCGCGCGTCCCGTGACGCGGGAGCTCTGAGTTCCTTTTCAATGCGCTGCCTGGCGCAAAATCCTGGTGTGGGCGGGGTTAGCCACGGGGAGCGCTGGATGTTGTGGTCTCCCTCCTCAGCGGCCGCGCTCAATTGACAGAGTTAAATGCAAAAACAACGGTTTCTCCAATTGCAAGACACGAAACGTGGTATACGCAATTATCTGTGCCTGCCAAAAGTTGTATATAGGGAAAACTACACAACAGGTCAATAGTCGGATTACTCAACACAGGTCACGAATTAAAAAGAAGGTTGCGAGCGCTCCCATGGTCCAACACTTCCTTGATTTAAATCACAGTGAAATGGACTTTAAGTGGACTGTACTGTGTACAATAGTGCCAACAGGAAATAAAGGTCTGATTGACACTGAGGATACATTGCTCAGGAAAGAGGCATACCTGATTCTAAAATTTAATAGTGCGCAAAACGGACTAAATTCCCTCTCCGAGGTGTCTAGACTATGTTGTAAAGTTGTATGGGACTCCACGGGGGCTTGACAGTCCCCCTTGACTGAAGGGTGTGAAATTGGGGAGAGCCTGTGGCACAATAACGCCCCCGATACGTGTGGGCCAATTGACAGGTACGCGCGCACTCCCAACTAACTACAAATCCCAGAATACCTACGGTCATGTGACCGTATTTAGTAACTAGGCAACCCGGCCGCCACCCTCCACAGTGAAGCATTGGTGAAAGATAGCCGCACAGAGCAAGGTGAGCGGAGGGTCTAAGTGATCATACGAAAACTGGTTTATGTAAGGGGAGACTAAAACACACTCCGGTCCATTTTTTAACAGTGCAGGAGATCGGAGGTTCAAATGAGAGTGACTACGCGGTACTCCCAATTAGAATTGAAGAACCGGGTGAAAATTGTTTGTCATGGAGTGAGCCGCTCCCGAAGCCCGCGGTGCATCAAACGAGGTAGGGGCGGCACAATAATCTACTGAATGGGGTATGAAAGGACATAAGCCCACTGGTATTGATTTCCTCCTCGCCCTCCCCCAGGTTACTAAAGCATCACCGTGCCACAGGGAGACGCCCATACGAACCCCAAAAGAAAGTAAAAGGTACGTCCTGCAGTGTTTTTGCATGAAGTGACTGTAGGGCCATTACTGAACTTGACTCTAAATTGAATTTTTAACGTCTTGTAGACTGCAGCTCTAATGATCCAGAACAAGACATAGGACAAACACGGCTACCATTCAGGTAACATGGATTGTAAAAGTAGAAGATCAAAAGCGGTCCTAACAGATGAGGCTATAGAATTGACACTTAAATAGTGTTCTTCTTTCCCTTTACACACATGCAGATAGTAATGACAAGGCCCTGAAGAGAACCCATAACTGATGTATGGAGTTCGAAACGCGTCGGCAAGAAAGGAGATAAAAACTAGCAGCACCAATAACAAAATTAACACGACCAATAACTCTTGACTCGTAGTGACTGGTACAATTAATGTGTCGTGATATCTCCTTTCACTTGTGATTTTGTCCACCACTGTTCCCATGATTATCATTGATGGTCACTGAGATTAGTAACTGTGATTTCCCTCGTGGAACAGTCTGAAATAGACGTAAATGCTTTGTTGTGTACAGTGAATGCACTTTTTGATGTAATGATTTTCTCCTTTTTTTTGCTAAATGTTGTGTTTAAGTTGATACATGTATATGTTTTATTTGTTGTGTTCTTTCTCTGACATGTAAATTTAAGATTTTTTCAAAAACCTGTGAAAGTAAGATACAAATAAATATACCTAACATATCTAACTAAAGTTGATGTGTTGCTTATAACTAAGAGCTTTTTCTAAAAAAGAAGTGGGGGGGCACTCTTCTCATGTAAAACAATTGACAGAGTGCAGCGGCGGCAGGGGAGACCAGCAGGAAACAGCTCCTCGCGACTCCGCAACAGCCTCGGGGCACCGGCAGAGCAAAAGCGGCGAAGGCAGGCTCCCAGGTAGGAGGAAACAGTCAGGCCGTAGGAACAGTGAAAAGTCCCCTGCCTTTCTTGCACAGAAACTTGTTCTAACTGGCGAAGCCAGAAACTCCCGGTCCGCCAAAGCCCTTTTGCTCCAACCTGCACGCTTCAAGAAAAAAAGAACAAACGATCGGGCTTTCTCCGGAACCGCACAAAGAATATGGAATTCACTCCCACCTGCCATCAGAAAAATACCATCTCTGGCTCACTTCAAAAAGGAGACCAAAACTTTCCTAATGATCAAATTCATCTCCTAATGCTCATGTTACTCTCTCCTCCGTAACCTGGCTTTACCTATTGTTACGGCATTATCCCTGGCCCCCTCTCCTTTTGTTACCTACCCTGCTCTGCCGAACAATCTTCCAGGGTGTTGATACTGCTTTTCTAGCTTATTGTATCATTTTGTGCCTATCCCAATAGGCAGTCGGATATTATGGTTGTTTTTCTTGCCATGTACTGTATCCTTCTATGTGTGCCCTATCCCTACTACTTCCCTTCCCCCCCCTTTTTTTTTGTCCTGTTATCCCACCCATACTACTGTAAAGCGCTCTGATACCCTCACGGGTCTGGTTCGCACTCTAAAAAACACGAAATAAATGTAACTAAAGTAACTCATTCTGAGAAAGTATATTTTGATACCTTGTTGGTTCTAAAATAAAACAACTATATATTTTGATACAAAACTATTGGCCTAGAATCCAGTTCTTGAGTGTGTGAGACCATTTCCTGACTGAGTGTGTACAACAAATGCTTTACACTGCCCTCTGATACTGCCTTACTGCTCGACTAAGCTACCACTTTAGAGAGTAAGGTTATATTTAACTGTAGCCTCTGCCAAACCTCTGGGGACTGTTGACTCTATACACACTGTACATTACTTTGGTCCAGTATATATATATAGAGCCACTTTCTTACAAGAGGACATTCTTGTTCATATTGCAGGAATGCTTGTGTTTTCAAATAAGGATCAAAAACGTATTCAACATCAGTTGCAGCAAGAGAATTAACCCATTGTATGCATCTCAGATGTAAAGCTTTTGCATTCGGAATGCTGGCTTTTGTAACTGCCTCTAAGGCTGGTACAGGTGTTAAGACCATAATGTGTTTTTCCTGTGCTAGGGCTTTCTTTTGCTACAGCGGTTTGAACTGCTGTCAGAATTTTTTCTGTTGATGTAAATTTCATTTCTGCTTGCGTGTACAAATGTGATTTGTATGCAATTGGTACTTTTTTACCTTCATTAAAAGTTAAGTAGGGGAATCCGTATTGACCAAGAATGAGTCGGATCACTAAGTTGCGTACGTTTACGCGTGTTTGTAAATGTTTAGTTGCTAACATGACTGTAGTGAACGCAAAATTTCTGTGTGTTTTTGTGTCCAATTTATTGTTTTAAAATCCGGTTTGATTAATTCTTAGAGAGGTTTAACCCCTTCTGCATAGTTTAGAATAGAAGTTCTTCCAAAATTCAGAAAAGCTAGAATCGACTATATTTTTCAGCTTTTTTGGAGGTTGGAGCTGAGCACACTTTTCTAAAAAGTTGGTTGCCAGGCTTTTGCCTTTATTTGATAGTTCGTATCCTAAGAAAAGGACTTTGAGATGGGCAATTCTTTATTTTTTATAATTCAATTTATACCCTTCAGAGGAGAAGCCCAATATAATGGTGTACACCCTGTTCAAGTGCCTGTTCAGGTCTTCGTCTGTCAGATAGATATCATCGACATATGACAATGCCTCGTCATCATAAGTTTGTCGTAACTCTGTTACCCTTGCTGAGAATAACCCCAGACTATTCTTGAATCCTTGAGGGAGACGACAGAACTGATGCTGTGTCCCCGTTATTGAGAAAGCGATCAAATACCTACTTTCTGGTGCAATCTTTTGACAAAAGAAACCATTTTATATGTCTAAGGTGGTTTTGTATTTTTATACGTACGTTATTCATTAATGTTGTACTGTGTGCATTTTGCACTGCAAATGCTTGACAACAAGAGTTTAGATGTCTGTAATCCAAAACTAGACGATATGTATTATCTGGTTTGGAAACAGGAAACCAAGGATTGTTCATTGATGAGGTGCATGTTTCAATCACCCCTTGGTATTCAAGTTGATCTAAGATCTCCCTGACTTGTTTTTTAGCTTCTTGCTTAACTGAATACTGCCTTTGTGCCGTTGGTTAATTTTTTTACTGGATTTGATGGTGAGGTCAATCCTCATCCCATCCTACATGATTTTTATATAATGCTGGGGCTTGGGAATATGGTTAGAGATGGCTGGCATAATGATGTCTTCGCCATGTGGTCATTCCCTGACAAATTCTGGTGGCCACTCTTGTTCTGCTAGAAGGATATCATAACCTTTTGAAAGTCGCTCCCAAAAGAGTGTTTTCCCTTTTCTTGGTATGTCTCCCTCCATCCGGAGTGTTATTTCATATAACCTATGTGGAGAGCTAACCCTGGTATCTGCAGTTTCAACTTCAATGTCTTTATTCAAGTTCACTGTCTCCAGAAGTCCCTTCAGGTTCTGGCGAGCTATTGTTACTTCTGCTGCGCTGTCCAACATTGTCTGCGCCCATTCTCCATTCTTGAGCTGTGTTCTCAGAATGAAATGAAAAAATGAAGAAAAAAAACTTGATTAAGCGCACTGCGGCCAAGCGGCTTCCTGGCGCTGGGGACTTGACCAGACTCACAGAGGGGACCCAGGGAGACTAGCAGGGAAATGCCTGGGAAAACAGGAAAGTTTTGAGAGCTTTACGGAAGTGAGTATAGATGGGGATAGAACGGATGGAAAGAGGTAGACTGTTCCAGAACCGGGGGGCCAGAACCCAAAATCGGGTGCCCCCCGTTCTGGATTTACGGAAGCGGGGGACATGCAGAAGGGAGAGAGAGGAGGAGCGGAGAGTGCGTCTGGGGGCGTGAGGAGTGATTAGAGATCTGATAAAGAGAGGAGCTGAGCGGGTGTGGGCCCGAAAGGCCAGACAGGCCAATTTGAAAAAAGATCTAAGGTGCACAGGGAGCCAATGAAGGGACTTGAGTGCAGGGGTGATGTGGGAAGATTTGGGAAGGCGGAGAATGAGGCGGGCTGCCTGATTTTGAATGGCCTGGAGGCGGCGGGTTTCATAAGCGGGTATGCCCACGTAAGGCCATTCCCATAGTCAAGGCGAGAAGTGATAAGAGCCATGACGATGGTTTTAAGGGCGTCTGCCGAAAAAAACCGAGAAATCTTACGGATGAGACGGAGGGACAAAAAACAAGAGGATACGACAGAGCTAATTTGGGCATGCATGGACAGGTCATGGCTGACCTTGATGCCCAGGGTCCGAACAGAGGAAACCGGTGAAGGGGGGGAACCGAAGGAAGGGGGCCAGTGAACCGAGGACCAAGGGTTTGAGGGACCACCCGTGAGGACAAGCTCCGTCTTGTCTGGATTGAGCTTCATGTGATTGATGCTCATCCATTCGGATATGAAAACTAAGGTGGAGCAGAACTTGGGGAGGGAATCAGAAGGGGAGGAGAGATCGAAGACGAGCTGGAGGTCATCCGCGTAGTTATACACAGAGACCCCCAGCTCAAGAAGAGAGATAAGAGGGTGGATATAAAGATTGAAAAGAAGAGGAGAAAGGGAAGAGCCTTGGGGGACCCCACAGGTAACCGAATGAGGAGGAGCGGAGAAACCTGAGAGGTGGACCGCTTGGGACCTACCTTGAAGAAAGGACGCAAGCCAAGAGAAGGCAGCGCCCCGGATGCCCACTGCGCTGACACTGTCGAGAAGGATGGAATGGTCGACCGTGTCAAACGCAGCGGAAAAATCGAGGAGGACCAAGGCTTGGGGGAGGTTGATGTCAGCGTTCCCCTTGAGTTCGTCCAGGACCGCGAGGACCACTGTCTCCGTGGAATGGCCTGGGCGAAAACCCGCCTGACTGGAGGCTAGGAGGTGGTTCTCCTCGATATAGGTGGACAGACAAGATGTGACATAGCTTTCAAGGATCTTGCCCAGGTAAGGGAGAAGAGAGATAGGCCTAAAATTAGAAGGAAAAGAGGGATCCAGACCAGTTTTTTTAAGAATGGGAAGAACTATAGCAGATTTGAAAGATAAAGGAACAGAACCCAGGGCCAAAGAAGCGTTAAGAAGGGCGAGAGGAGGGGCAGGGCAGCTAGTGAAGAGAGTTCTGAGAATCCGTGCAGGAGCACAGTCCGCCGGAGAACCAGACTTGACTTTTACAAGCAGGTTAAGGAATCGGTCCAGAGAGATGGGAGGAAAATGATCCAGAGAGGAAGAGGGCAAGGGGAGGGAGCAAAAGAAACCAGTTTGAGGCACAGTAGGAATATTGGCCTTTATGTTGACGATCCACAGCATGTCTGATTTTTAGACCTGCTACCTTCTTTTTGGTGAATTTAGGTTTTTGTTTGCTTTTCTGAACGTGGTGATAGTCTTTGGACTTCACACGTTCCTCTTTGTGGTCTGACCGTCCTCTTCTTTCTGATGTCTGTGATGATATCTGAAAGGTACGAGAGGAACGTGTATCAGTATCTTGATACCCGTCAGGTTTTCTCAAATGATCCCTATTCCTTAGGTTATACCTCCTTTCAGAGGGCTCCTTTTGAGGAGACCTACCTTGGGATTGAGAATCTTTCTCTTTTGAAGGTTTTTTGCAATTTTCCCACTTCTTTTTAGAAGATGTAGGATTGCTTTTAGTAAATACCTTTTCAGGACTTTCAGACAGTTGTGGTTTAACTGGTTTCCCACCCAAACCGTCTCTGCCTCATTCTTCATAGGATTTTTCAATTATTCTGAATAGTTCTTGTGGTTGTTCGGTTACATGAAATTCCCTTAATTTCTGGCGGATTGCCACTGATGCTGCTTCTTCTTTAATATTAGAATATATTATTGTTGAGACATGGTTAAAAAATTTCAGTAATTTCATACCTAAATTCAGAGCAGGCTCTGCCCCGTATTCATTTTGATTCTGTTCCAGGGCGTCCGGTATTACTGCCATGGACGGAACACCATGTGTTTTAGTGTAGATAGCAGCAAAGAATGTGCCCCAAGTGGTGCAGTCTTCCAGATGTGTGATCCCCATTGGTAAACTGATAGTTAGAATTCTATGTTTGTTGTAAGGGCTGGTATTAGGAAATACCGCTTCGATTTGAGTAATTTTTTGAGCTATCCAGAACGAAATTTGTTCACGTTTTGCGGGTAATTTACCCAGGACTGCGTGTAAAGTCTGTGGAGTGATTTTTGTGTGTATTCCCCTGGTGAGAGGTTTGTTGTGGAATAACTAATGGTGGTTGGACTGTGAGAGTCCACATGATATATTGGACCAATTGTCTGTAGATTTTGGTTAACTCTGTGTTGAGCAAGTAATTCTACGACTGTCATGTCTTCGATTTCATTATGAGTTGTGTAACCTGCTAAAACCGGCCGCAATGTTACTCCTGGTCTACCTAGTGGACCGAGCCAGGTAATGTGATTTAAATGTTTTAGGGCGCCTTTAAACCAGAGATTATGCTCCTGGTATGTGAGTGGAATTTCAGCATCCTCGAAAGGAATATATTCCTCTGGTGGATCATCTTCTTTGTAGAAGTGAAACAAATGTGTTACTGGATTTGATTGTGGGAATACTATCCATGAATAGAATACCTCTGTCTGGTGAAATTCATGTGCCTTTATTACAAAAACGTGTTATAGGCAGGGGAAACCCAATCAACCCTTGTAGGCTTGGGCACTATATGGTTAAGGTCAAAGTATGCTACAAGGGACTTATTTGAAAAAATAGTTGATCTAATTTGTGAGTTGTACAAATGTAACACACTCAAATGTATCCACAGGATATCAGTCTTAGTACATATTCAAAATAAATTGATGGAAGGTAAAGAAAGAACACACAGAGAAAAAGAATATATTCAGAAAATGTATATTTACTAGCACAAAGTTGGGGAGATAAATGCAAAAAAATGAATTCAAGCAAAAGTCATGAACAGAGATAGACAATATTTTCTCTACAGTTCACAACCAAAGATATCAACTCCAAATGGATACAGCAAAAACCAAAATTAATTAATAAAAAATGGTCGTGAGTTTGTGCCAGTGCAACGTTTCCGGAGATGATGAAAGTGTTGACGTTTCGGTCTAGAGGGCAGTCGTCATGTAGACCATCATCAGGACAAAATAATTCAAATGCTGAAGAAACTCCCTGGAACTTCTGGAAGAAAGCCGTATTGGAATGGCAAAGAACGGCAAATCACAGCTAGGCTCCTGCCCCCCCTCCCACAGGAGAGGAGCAGGCTGGGGGTGTACCCACCCCAGCACAGGGACCTATTGATCCCTGCCCTTACCCTACCTGTAACGCCCCTAAATTCAGTATTTAGGGTCACCCTGAACCTTCCTTCCTCAGATCCCGATCATAAAACCAGAAAGAAGATCGACCATGCAGCTGCTAACAACAGGACCACACCAACTGACTTGGCCCCAGCCCTACTGGCTTGTCTATCCTGGAACCTGCTCCTGCTTAATCCCGGCGACTCCTGAGGACAGCAACCTTGGACAACCTGGAGGACCTGCCTGCCTTGACCCTCTAACAGACTAGGACTCCCCTGAGCAGAGGCTCCAACAGCAAAACCCCTGGTGCCAGCCAGGAACCGCAAATCCAGCCCACTGCACCCGCCGAGCCTGGCCTGTGCCCGAGTGATCAAAGACCACAAAGACGTCCCCCGGTGACTGGGACCCCAGGTCCAGTGCCCAAAGACCCTCCTCGACGACCCAGACAACGCCTGCAGCCTCAGAACCAGGGACCACCCCCCCCCCAACCGAGACCAGCTGAGGGTAAGATTTCCCAACGCCAAAAGACACCCCTGCATCCAGCGCCCCATGGTCCCCTGTGCCTTCCTTTGGGGTACCTACCTCTTCTCCAAGATCCCAACTTACCACTCGAAGTGGTGGTCGCGCCTGAAGAATCTCCGTCCCCGAGCCTGCAGCCTTTGTAACTTGGTAACTTTCCCATTGGTTAACATTGAGCACCCGACGGCTCAAACACACCCTGCCCCCAGCCGCCCGAGTTCCTCTGGAAGTGCACCTACTACCCTACTCTACTTCCCCACTTTCTCTGAGTAAATGACCAGGAGCTCAGCTCCCACAGCCGCGTGGCCTGCCTGCTTGTAGCCACCCACCAAAGGCCCCCTACCCTCCATTGGCTGCCCCTGTGCCGCTGGGGGTGTAAGAACTGTACCTTTCCAGCCCTGGGAGACCCCTGAGTCTATGCCCAGAACCTTTACCTCACCAGTCGAGTACTCACCTGAAAGCCGCACTTTCCTTCCATATGCTAAGTGTTGAGTTTTGCAACTTTAAAATATTCCTCTAAAATCAGCCGAATAACGATTTCCGAAATACTCACATGGGACCAGGAGAGAAGCCAGTGCTGTACTTTCTAGTTCAGTGCTGAACCGCAAAAGTAATCTTAACTGTACTTACCAGTTACCTGCATTTTCTACCACAGGAAACCATTCACTGTTTTTTTTCTGAAATTTCTTCCAAGGGTACGATTTTTAAGGAATATTTGTAATTTGCAAAAATCGACAAACGGGGGCGTGGCCAAGGCGGCAAACATGGCGGACGTAGCCTAGAGTAGCTCCGTCCCGCTGTTCCTTCCACTGAACATTTATCCTGTCTTCCCCCTTGCCAGCGCCCGTCCTGTGACAGAGAAGAGTGGCGGAGGGTGTCCGGCAGGTGTGGCGAGACTTTCAGTCGCTCCGGTGACTCGGCGCAGTTGCAATCGGAGGCGGAGCGGCCTACACCGCAGGGTGACGCCGGGACCTCGATTTCGAGGGCGCCCGGGGTGGGCGCCATCGGACGGCGGAGCGGGGCTGCGGGGCGGCCCGACCCCTCCTGAGGCATAGCTGCTGGAGGGTTCCTGCTGTCGATACCCTGTGTAGGGCAGTGTGCTGCACCGAGGGGGCCCACTTGCTGCTGGACGGCTGCTGCTGGCACGACATCGGCCGACTGCCCGGAGGTGGGGGCGAGGACCCAGAGGGAGGCCGGACGCCCGGCGGAGGGACCTCTGCGGTGGGTGTGCGCTGGAGCACGTGGTGGCAGCCCCGAGGAGCGACAGAGCAGCAAGAGGACTGTGGGGACCAGCCGGTCAGATCGGACCGCGGTGGCCCTTGTTTCGAAGAGTGAGTGTGCCGATCTTGGGGCGGGTGGAGTTCACTGGCGCCCTTTCTGTGAGGCCCGACACTCTGGCGGGCCGAAACTGGCGGTGGACAGCTGACCTTCGCCTCCACGTATAGGCCTCACCTAGCGGTGGGTGGCAGTGGCGAGCGCCCGGAGTCAAGCCCCTGAGGCGGCCATCTTGCAGGGAACGTGGCTGAGCGGCAGCGGACTAGGGGAACTTGACGAACCAGTGACGGCCTGCGCCCACCTACCCACGGAGCCCTAGATACACGACTCCAGATCCCACCGGTCTGTGGGAATTTTGGCGAGTCCGGAGGAGGGACGCCACGGACAGATTCTGAGGCCACGATAGGCGGCCGTGGCCCGGACCCCCTGCTGCCTACTGTCGGGGACCGTGGAGGGGCTGCGGGGGTGACCCGACGACTACCCTCCCTATCGTCCACCATGACCAGAGGCGGGAGTGGTGGTGGGACCTCGGAACAAGGAACAATCGACAAATTCATGGGCCCAAATGGAAACTCTGGAGCTTCGGGAGGACAGCAGGCCGCTGGGCCGGACAACGCCGCTCTCCTGGCGGCAATAACCCCATCCCGAGAGACGTTGGATGCAAAAATTGGGGCCGTTGGAGCTGATGTGACCCTGCTGCGACAAGATCTGCGAAACGCAGTGGCCCGCATAACGGAGGCAGAAACCCGGATTATTGGAGTGGAGGGCGAAATGAAGGCCTTGAAGAAAAGAGTGGCCAATATGGAGGGCATACAAAAGGGCCTAGCTCTCCGAGCTGAGGATGCTGAAGGACGAGTTCGACGCAATAACCTGCGCTTTGTCTGCTTTCCAGAGGACTGTGAGAAGGGAAACATGGAAGCCTTTCTTACTGAGTGGTTGGAGGGCTGGATCCCGCCGGAGTCCCTCTCCCGCTGCTTCATCATCGAGCGGGCTCATAGGGCGCTTGCCCAGAAGCCACCAGTTGGTGAACGACCGCGGCCGGTGATAGCCAAGCTGCTCAACTATCATGATCGGGACACGATCCTGAAGCAAGCCCGGTTGAAAGAGCCCCTCCTGTGTAATAATCAGCGGATCATGATCTTCCCAGACTACACACGGTTAGTGCAGCAACAACAGCAGTCCTTCAAGGCCGCTAAAGCCCGCCTGCGGGGCCTCAAGATCCAATATGCTCTACTTTATCCGGCTCGACTACGAGTGATCTTTCAATCCCGCACTCTCTTCTTTAATTCCCCTGAAGAAGTCTCTGCATGGACGGATGAAACTGTACGTGTCCGACCCCACACGCCGCCGGCTAGAGACTCGGACTCATCCTCTTCGGCGGCGCCGCCGTGGAAGCCCCGGCGCTCGCGCAGCAGAAGCAACTGGAGATCTCGCTCCACGAAACGCTCCCCAGCCAAGAAGGGGACCGCAGAAGCAACTAAGCCCCCAGACTCTCCGACAGTGGATCCGTGAGGAGTGAAGAGACTGGAGATACCTGTTAGATTTGTCTATTATAGTACAGGCTGCGTAGTGGCGATTGCAGGCCTGAATGGAGATGATCTACGCCTATGGTAACACTAACACTGGCAAATACTTGTGGATTTACAGTCACGGGATGCGGGTTGGGTGGGGGGGGTGGACTACAAGGCGGTAACCCCTCATTTTAGAGGAGTTTTGTTGGGGGGGTAGAGTGGGAACTAAGTTGGAAGTTCATGGGGATCCATTGGGATAGTGGATCTCTGGCCTCCCGTTGGGGGCGGAGTTGACCTATACCGCAACAGGTACTACAACGTTTTTGAGGTATGGGGTGGGGGGAGTGGGGCCGTTTTTGGTGGGACTTGGGAGGGGGTGGGGGTCGGGGGTCTTGTGTAGGGTGTTTGCGGAAGAGGGGTACGGGGTGGCGGGAGGCGTTGAATTGCAGTGTTCTTTCATGTACTATTGAAGCGGGGTATGTGTGTGTGGTCTCGTATGCTCGGACTGTTTATTTTTCTGCCCGTAGATGGCGGTTAATACCCCTGAATCAGGCCTGCAGAGGGCGTCAATGCGTGTTGTGAGCTGGAATGTGCGGGGGATGCTAGACAGGATTAAGAGCGGGGCGGTCCTAAGACAGGGGAAGAGAGATGGGGCGGATGTATTATTGTTACAGGAGATTCACCTCATGGGTACTAAGACCCTTAGCCTGCAGCGGTACGGCTTTCAGCAGGTGTACCATGCCGGGTTTGTGAGGGGATCTCGTGGAGTGGCCGTCTTGGTACACCGTAGGCTGTCCTACGTTCATGAAATTCAATGGCTTGACACACAAGGCAGATATGCGATCATCCAGGGTAAGATAGGCACTGAACAAATAGTCTTTGGGAGTGTGTATGCCCCGCCTCCACTGCAAGGAGCCCTTATTGAAAAACTGTTCAGTGTGTGGGCCGGGATACCCGATGTTAGGGCAGTGGTTGGTGGTGACTGGAACGATGTAATGAATGTACGGATGGATAGACACAGGCTAGGAGGTGAGTTGCCCCTGGATGCACCCACTAAACTGAACGGCATGGTGAGAGGGATGGGATGGGTAGATGTGTGGCGCCACCAGCACGCCCAAAGTCGTGAGTACACCTATGTCTCAGCGGATCGACTGCCTATTTGTCCCTCACGCCTGGGTCGGGAGGGTGGGCTCCACATTTATATTGCCACGAGGTCTGTCTGACCACTCCCCAGTAGTGATGGACCTACTCCTATACAAACGACGACAGCCGTTCCGATGGCGTGTCTCCACGTAGCATTTGCTGCAAGAACCCTATCAAACACACATGAGGGAGGCTATTGCACACTACTGGAATGAAAATGATAACCCTGACACAGATGCCATGACTCTCTGGGAAGCCCTGAAGCCTACACTTCGAGGGGTAGACATCGCTTGGTGTGCGGCTGCCTGTAAGGCGCGTAGGGAAGATGTTGTAAATGCTGCAGACCGGGTTCATGATCAGGAGGAACGTTGCAACGTAGGTGGTAGTGAGGAGGACACGGGTCAACTGCTACTGTTGCAGCAGTCCTACGCCTCCCTGCAGATAGATGAGGCAAGGCAGTTGTGGCTGGCGACTCAAAGTAGGATCTACCAATGGGGCGATAAATCCAGCTCGATGTTATATAGACTCTGCCAGAGCACCTTCCATCCACAGTACTTGCCGTGTCTTCGCGATGAGGAGGGTACGCCCATGACAGCCCCAGCGGCCCTGGCGGCCAGCTTTGCACGGTATTATGCGGCCCAATATGCCCCCCGGGAACACCAGGCAGAGGAAGTAGACAAATTTCTCGCTGACCTCCCGCCACGAGCAATTTCAGATGAAGGGCGCGCTCGACTTGACCTCCCGTGGTCGGCGGAGGAGCTGGGAACAGCCCTCGGTGAATTAAATGCGGGCAAGGCCCCTGGACCCAATGGGTTCCCCTGGGAATTTTTCAAGAAATTCCATCTCCAGCTAGGTACATACTACGGTAGAGCTCTGGAGGTGGCCAGGGAGAGTGGCCGGCTCCCGAGGGACTGGCGGCATGCGGAGATTGTGGTTTTTTGCAAGCCCGGTAGGCCCCCTGATCTGCCTGAGTCCTACAGACCTATATCGCTATTAAACACCGAATCGAAAATATTTGCAAAGGCGCTGGCCAATCGTCTTCTCCCGTACATTACCGACCTTGTTCATCCCGATCAGGCCGGGTTCATGCCCCATAGAGCAACACAACATAATATCAGACGCGGCCAGGTGGTGGTGGAAGCGGCCCGAGCAGCGGGGATTCCTGCGGCGCTCTTGCTGGCCGACATAGATAAGGCTTTCGATTCAGTGAGCTGGGTCTACCTTCGCGCACTTCTGTCCCGCCTGAACTTCGGGCCCCGCTTTCTATCATATCTGCATCTACTGTATACAGACCTAACTGCGTCCGTGAGAGTCGCTGGAGCACTCAGTCAGTTTCTTTGGGCCGGGGGAGTGGCGAGAGTGGCGCTACGCACATGCTTCCTTTCCGCATACTGTGGCGGCCTAGCGACGTCAGATATTCTGTCCTATTACCAGGCCTCCCATCTTCTGATCTTGAACGAGTGGTGGTATGGGGACCGAGGCGACCCGACCTGACCTATGCCCTGGAAAGGCACCTGATGGACCCGAACACGCTACATACCATACTTTACTCGGCGAATAGGAGAAAGGGACTTCCAGTAGTCACTCAAATAGTGTATCGTATATGGCGTGACGCCCTCTGCCGTATGGGGTGGTGGAACAAACTTATGAGGGAGACTCCTCTCTGGCGAAATGGGCTATTACCGTCATTAGCGTCCCTGCCGGGGTTTCGGGGCTGGGACGCGATTGGAATATCCGCGCTGGGACACGTTGTCAGGGGGCACAACCCTCAAGTCGTTCCAGGAACTATGCGAGGAATATGATATGCCCCAGACCCAGTTTTTTAGATATTTGCAGCTTAGGCATGCCATTACACCCACCCTTACCAGAATTCAGCTCACTGGAGGCCAAGGTATTCATGGGAGAGTTAGAAAGTAAAAAGATATCCACTATCTATCAAACATTAGTGACACATTGCTCAACTTTCCTGGATGGCCTAAGGAATAAATGGGAGAGGGATGTTGGTCCCTTTGAGGAGGAGGACTGGAGGGAAGCGCTTGAAGCCCCGAGAGGAGCTGCCGTTGCGGTACGTCTACGATTCATTCAATTCAAGTACCTCCACAGGGCCTACTATACAAGGGAACGGTTGTGGAAAGCAGGCCTGATTGTGTCCCCAGATTGTTTGAGATATGTGGCGGGAGGTGGGCACCTTTCTCCATACTGTGTGGTCGTGTGCCGATCTGCAGAGGTTTTGGTCTGGAGTGTGGGACTGCCTGTCTGAGGTGCTGGGCTGGGAGCTCCCCCGTTCGCCACAGTTGGGTCTTCTCCATGTCATGGAACAGGTGGGGGGGAATATTTACAAACGACATCTGCTATTGTTGGGCCTTATTGTGGTCAAGAGAGAGGTTGCACGTGCCTGGAAAGACCCTAGGGCCCCTCTGGTGGGAGTGTGGAAAAGGGGATTGGACTTTTACATGGGACTGGAGCGCCCGATCTTCGCAGCTAGGGGCTGCCCTTGGAAACATTATAAAATTTGGAAGAGATGGGGGGATGATCGTGGACTGTGGCTGGAACCGCCAACACCTGATCGGCCTGTGGAAGGACACTTGGACGCTGAGTCCGGGCCATGAGTCATACAC
This sequence comes from Lissotriton vulgaris, assembly GCF_964263255.1. NCBI lineage: Eukaryota > Metazoa > Chordata > Amphibia > Caudata > Salamandridae > Lissotriton > Lissotriton vulgaris. The sequence goes on from NC_141699.1 coordinate 174,804,348, forward strand.
ACTGTACGCTTCTTACTGTATCTGTATTTGGAATTTGTTTAGACGCTGTGCAAGGGGTGGGGGGGGGGGTTGGAGGGTGGAGGGCGGGGTGCCTTGGTTGCATTTCTTCCTCTTGAACTGTTGATTGAATTGCTTGACTGTGATTACTACTCTAATGCTCACAGCTCCTCCGATTCCTGGGGTGCTGTGCTTGTTATGCAAATTATCAACGCCAAAATAAAATTTTGTTCTGAAAAAGAAATCGTACCAACGGGGGCGTGGCTAGCAGCAAAGAGAAATGGCCGCTGCTTAGAGGAGCTCCGAGGGGAGGGATCTCTTCCCCATTCATCCTGTAATTAATCCGACATCTAAATTGCACCCAGAGTTGCTGCACACAGACCGGAGACGGAGCGCCATCCACCGATCCAACTCCGGAGCCCGGGAGTGCCCAGAACCGCGCGGGACGAGCTCCATTTAGAAAGGCCTACACCAATAACTGGAGCAGCGGCCTCAATTAGTGCGGGCCGCCTGAAGTCAGCGGTAGGCCCGACAAGCTGCGAGGAGGCGGGATACGAGGAGCCAGGACCGAGTGACGAAGGGACTAAGAGGTGCACCGACTGTCCACTGCCACCCATAGGAGTGCACAGAGGCCCGTGAGGGGACGCCGTGAAGGTTCGACGGCAACGCCTCCAGCGGGGACAGGACAATGAGCGGCCGGTCCGGCCTGTGGCCGCCATTTCGGAGTCGCGGACGGCTGGGACTCCCGCGAACCTGAGAGGCGGTAAGGGGTCCACAGCCCAATAACGCTGCGATTCACTGCCGCATAGGGAGAAGAGTGGGGGCCCCGACTGAGGCTTAAAGCGTGACACCCGAGGAGAATCCCAGAAGTGGGGAGCTACATAGGCTGCCTGGCTAAACAGCAATGACCAGGCATTGAGTACGACAAAGGGCAAGAAGTACTCCAGCAAGACTGGTCTTGGACTATCCTGAGATCCCCTGCACCCCCAGTAGTGAAGGACCCGTTACATATAGCTGATACAGGCAAAACGCTGCAGAGCCCTCATTGTATTGAACATTTGCGCTTCACCAACTGTTAGTGAATTGCGCCTGCAGACCTCAACATTGGCTTTCCAGCCACCAGCAACATGAGTGGTAGGGGACCACGTGCGAACCAACAGAGCAAGTGGGACCAATATGCGTACACGAAAGACTTCCCACCTCTCTCTCTGGCAAGGCGGACCAACCGAAAAAAGATGCAGTGGCGTCGGTGGGACCCAAGGTTACACTGGAAGACATCATGGCGGCCCTAAATAGCGTTCAGACGATGGTGGGCGCCATATCATCGGACAATAATCTCCTGCGCGCTGACCTCCTTAAAATGTCAGATAGAGTAACAGATGTCGAACATGTGACAGCATCCCTGTCAAAGGACTCCACACTCCTAATTAAAAAAATTACACGCTTGGAGGAAGAAAACAGGAAGATGGTGGCAAAGCACGACGACCAGGAAGGACGTTCCCGCCGCAACAACGTTCGAATTACGGGGATTCCGGAATCGGAAGGCGGCCCTGCAATGGACTTGTATGTTGAACTCATCAAATCGCGCTTGCAACCGGAAGGCCTCTGTCTTCTTCTCGGTAGAGCGGGCGCACAGGGTGCCGGGTGGATGTCCAAAACCTGGCGCACCTCCACGACCGGTGTTGGCCCGTATCTTCAATTTTAGAGATAGAGATGCAATATTACAAACGGCCCGGTTGGCACCGCCGGTTAAGGTCCAAAACTTGGTCATCTCTTTATTTCCAGACTACACTGCAGCGGTTACAGCAAGACGTAGGAGCTTCCTGGAGGTAAAGAAGGCACTAAGGGCCCATGAACTGCCGTATTCCATGTTATTCCTAGCTAAATTACGTGTTGTAGCGGACGGCAAGACATGGTTCTTCGAATCACCGGAGGATGGAGAGTGGCTGGACAGGAGGGTAAAACACCTAAAAGCAGACTACCTTGTGGAAGACAAGAAAGCCCGGAGAAGGATGAGCATCTTCAAGATGACAGCAACCACACACAGGAGAGGCTGGACGACCTGGAGAGCTGAAAAAGGACACGGACACTCCTTGGCGCTATACTGGCAATGGAACTATAACTGAAGCAGACTCTGGAGCAGGGGGAGCTGTTATCCTCCCTGGACTTCCCGCTCCCAAACGTGCAAGTACTGTTCATGGGGTTGGGTAGTAAGCACTCTGTTCAGTTGGGGTGGCGGGCAGTTCTGAGTCCGCAGGGCAGGGAGGGGTTCGGGGAGGGTGGGATTGTTCTATGCTTATTTTAACAGTGGTGTTTTTGTAGGTATTCACACACAGACAGCAATGTTGTAGCACGGCTCATGGAGCATGATTCTTATTTTATCCTAACTGATGGCATCAGTAGGGGTGGGAATGTCGGGAATGTCATCTGAAAATACACGGCGGACTGAATCTTTGAGGGCCACTGATTTTATGCGGCCTACTCTCTCACTGCTAACATGGAATGTGAGGGGTCTAGGGGACAAAATAAAGAGAGGGATAGTTTAGCAGAATATCAAGAGAACGGGTGCAGCAGTGATATTGCTACAAGAAGCACACCTCACAGGTACAGCCAGTAAAGCGATGGATAGATGGGGATACAAAATGGTGGTCCACTCAGAATTTACGTCAGGCTCACGTGGGGTAGGCATACTAATGAAAAAGCAGTTCCCATTGATAGTGCTTAGTACTAAACCGGATGCACAAGGGAGATTTGCAGAGATCAGTACGCAGTGGGAGGGACATTGTCTTAGTATATGTTCCCCTGGCACGTCATACTGTAGCTTTGCCGGACCTCAGTGACTTCCTACTTAACCTTCCTGAGGGAGAACTCCTTATCGGTGGGGATTTTAACGCGACATTGCATGATACCCTGGACAGATTCCCGGAGAGGGTGGGAACATCTGGAGGGTCGCGCCTGCAGAGTTTTCTTGAGGCAGTGGGGCTAATAGATCTTTGGAGACTGAACCATCCCACAGAACGCCAATATACGTATCATTCCGGGGTGCACAACAGCCTCTCTAGGATTGATTACTTCTTCGGCTCCTTTGGAAGTCTACAGAATAAAGACACTATAGAAATCAGACCCCGGGGCATCTCCGACTATGCCCCACTCTTACTTCAGTACACATATCACCAATATACACGCCACAGGGTGACCCCATTCGCCCTGGATATTTAAGAGTACCTCACATTAGGAGGAAGCTTAAAAAAGGGATTGATCAATATTTCAACGAGAACGTGGGCTCAGTGACGTCCCCTACCACCCTCTGGGAGGCCTTTAAAACAGTGATAAGGGGTAGAGCCATCTCTTCTATAGCGACACATAAAAAGGAGGGACAGGCAGAATTACACAGCTTGGAATCCGACCTATGTGTAGCAGAGGACTCTCACGCTAGAAATCCCACGGCTGATACAGCTGCTGAACTCAGGCGCAGGCAGCTCCAATATATGGAACATCACACCACACTATCTAAGGAACAGATACAAACCACGCGCTATAAGATATGAGGTGGGGGATAAAGCAGTGAAGTTATTAGCCTGGTTATACAGAAAAGAAAAAAGTGACAGATGGATAACGCGGCTCCGTACTGGAGATGGTGACATTACAACTGACCCAAACACGATAGTAGACATGCTGGCACATCACTTCCAAACAATTTCTTCTTCTGACTCGGTAATGACCGAGGAAGAGGCTCTAACTTACATCCAAGACCTACATATGCCCAAACTGACCCCGGAAGCGGAAACCGAATTAGAGAGCGACCTGACGATAGATGAATTGACGGCGGCAATGGGGGAAACTGCAATCGGGCACGGCTGTGGGACCGAATGGGATACCGGTTGAATTATATAAAAGTGCAGCTGAACACCTGGCGCCTCACATGCTAAATATGTTCCTAGACAGTCTGGAAAGGGGTGAATTACCCCCGGACCAGCGCACGGCCACAATCGTAGAAATTTTAAAACCCGGTAAGCCAGCGGAGAAATGTACCTCATACCGACCCATCTCCCTTATGAATGCTGAAGCCAAAATCCTGGCGAAGCAGACTCTGGAGCAGGGGGAGCTGTTATCTTCCCTGGACTGGAAAACGATCGCCACCAAATTCGGGCGTAGACTAAGTCTCCACTACGGTTGACCGGACCCTGCCAGGCTCTCTCAGCCGATGTTGTTGCACTCTAGCCCGGCCTTGCAAATACTCGAGGCCCCGGCTTCACCGCCGGAGCAGGCCACGATCTTCAACTCGGTGTAAGTTTGTGAAATCAGCCGATAAAAATCTGGGGATTTCAACATCGGAATGAGGAACACTTCAACCAAGCAGAGGCTGGGCATAAGATCAGGATATTGTGCAGGATCTTGTGGCGGAGTACGGAGGTCGGCGGAGCCGGGAACCTAAGCAGCCATCTTGTTTGCCTTGTAGCTCCTCCCAGGGGGGGTATTTTTGATCCACCTGCGGACAATGAAAGTGATGGCTCGGATGAGGATGGGGAATGAAGGGTGGGGGGAGGTGGGGATGACCGGAGTGGCACTGACAGACAATCGAAGGGATAGAATATGTATAATATTTGCAGAAATATATAATGATGTATTAAGAAGTGTTCCAAAAATGCCATCTATACGATTGTTACAACTTGCGGATGTGATGAAAACAATAAAAATGTTCTTTAAAAAAAAAATCGTACCAACTGCTAAAACGTAAATACTTACCTGTCTTAGGTAGAGGTCCAGTACTGGATTACAAAAGTAACGAGAACCTACTTTACCTGCGACTTGAATTTCCTTCCATAGGATAACATTGCTGGGTTTTTTTCAAAAAAGTTTTTAAGTGTCAACTTTGAAAATACATTGACATCCTTTATAAAGTACAACTGTAACCAAAATGCTTTTACTTAACTGTTTTCAGCTTAGGTCCCAGGACTGAATCTAGGATCCAGTCATGGAACTCCAAAAGTAATCTATTTTTTTTGTTTTCAAAAACCTTTATTGGGAAAGATCAAGGCAGACACAGTACAGCGTGCAAGAGCACAGTGCAATACACAAAATAAAAAACAGAACATACACTCTATGATGCATAGTTGTCAATTGTCAACACAGTGAATAAACATGAAGAGAATCTCTCAGCTCCATCACAACAAGAACCCTCCCTCGTGGGAAAACACAGATCAAGTGTTATCGGCAATGAAAGGGCTAAAGAGAAGGGGGCAGAGGCACCCACAGCAGGGGGGTGAAGCAGTTACTGGCCAGCACCGGCGGCCGCTGCGGACTCAGGGCCGGTGGGGAGCGCAGGAGAGGCAGCGCCACACGGATAAGAGCGGGAAAGGAGGTAGGTAATCAGAGGGCCCCAAATGTCAACAGGACGAGACCTAGCAGGCATCAAATCCCAGAAGGCCAACAGGAGAGTCTGGCACCGAGAGGCATCCTCAAGCCACCTCTCAACCTTGGGAGCCAGCATGCGACCCCAGAACATGGCCACCCTAAGCCTAGCAAGGACCAGCAGCATCGCAATCACGCGGCGGGAGGCGTCTGGGCAGAACTTTACAAACCCTAGGAGGCACAGAGGTGGATCGAGCTGCATGGTCGCGCCTGTGATGTTAGAAATAGCAGAACACACTGCCCTCCAAAACTCTGAGACCTTCGGGCAAAGCCAAGCCAGATGAGCGAAATCTACCGCACAGAGCATACAGTTATATCTGGGAGTGAGCCCAAGCCTATGAAGTTGCACCGGGGTACGGTAGAGCCTATGCAGGTACTTAAAATGTATCAAGCAAAGCAGGTAATTCGGTGACAGCTTCTTAGTCTGATTACAACAATAAAGGCAATCAGCTGGCGAGATTTTGGCTCCAAGATCAGTCCCCCATGCCTCCCGAGCATGATCAGAGGTGATGGGGACAGACGCCAGGGTAAGGGCATAAAGTTTGGTGACTAATTTGTGTGGGGACAAAGAGGTATAGATGAGATCCAGAGCGGGCATATTGGCTGGGGGTTGAGGGAAGGTGGAGCGCAGCTTCCAGCACGTGGCACAGAGCTGGTAGAACAGGAGCGTATCCCGTGGCCCGATGCGTCAGGGAGCGTAAAAAAGGTATTCTCCCGATAAAGGTCCGCCACCGTTGTCAGACCCAAGCGCGCCGCACTCCTGGACATACTGGAGGCCTGGAGGGAAGGAAAATCCGGCTGGTTAGCTATGGGCACAGAATTAGCAGAGAGCAAGGGGACGTCGGACAACCGGCGTAGGCCAGACCAGGCCCATCGAAGCGTTGCAACCGTATCGACCTCAGCTCGAGGGCGAACTACGGGCACAAACAGAGCTGTGGACAGAGGCCAGGGAGAAGCCAGATCCGTTTCAACGGCGACGTGAGGCTGGTAAGGAGAAGGGTGGATCCAGAAATGATGGAAACTGGCCTGAGCGCACATGGCATACAGTTAAAAGTCAGGCGCACCCATTCCGCCAGCAGACATGGGGAGAGTAAGGATATAAGCTACTCTTGGACCAATGAAATAATTAGAGAGCGTAATTTACGAAAAAAATGAGTGTTGAGGGGCATGGGAATATTTAAAAAAAGGTAGAGGAATTTTGGGAGGACCACCATTTTGGCGATTGCGATGCGACCTGCCAAAGACAGCGGGAGCCTACTCCATGATGGAATCTTGGATTTAAATCTTTATTTATCAATTTCAAAAAGAACAAAAATAAATCAAATAGTTGTGCAGCATTGCGTCACTTATTGTCACATGGGTAGAATAACAAGAGAAGGAGCATACTCCTGTATCAAAATTGACAAAGATGTAGGTTGTTTAGATGACTGAAACATTGCATTAATCGCCAGCAAGGAGTCGATAGGATACATAATTCCCCAATTATCAAAAAGTAAATTAAAAAGTAACTGAAAAAAAAGGGAGGAGGGAATGTAAGGGGAATACAGAGAGGGGGGGGGGGGCATAAAATGCGCTACGTTGATCATTGTCATTAAACTCAATAAATGATGATTCCACAATGTACCACACATACATATCAGGGGATTAACAGTGGTCTTTTGTACATACAAACGCAAATTACAGGATGAAACCATGCACATCATTTCAACCTACCCCCTCGGGCACTATGTGATGCTCCAGTCGAGTTTGGTGATCAGCCATAGTTTTGGCAATGTATGTACGATATGGGCCCCAGATGTCAATGGGCCGAGATGTAGGGGGGACCACGGTTGAAAATTCCTCGCTATTAGTATTGCAAAAGGCCAAACTCCCGTGCCAAGATCCATGTTTCGGAGGACGTCTGTTGCACCATAATAGTGCCACCTCACGTTTAGCCAACAAGAATCCCAGTGCTGCGAGTCTACGCACATTACGTTGAAAGTTGGCAACATAGCCCAGTAGGGCAATTTCAGGGGTGGGGACAATGTCCGGATGCAGCATATCACCAAGCGTGCAGTGTACATAGGACCAATAATCTTGTATCAGTGGGCAAGACCAGGAGAGGTAGGCGAAATCTGCAAACTGGGCTTTACACTTAGGGCAGTTATGGGGACGATCAGGATCAATTCTGTGTGAATGCGCTGGGGTGTGATGCAGTCTACGCAGAAATTTAAAATGTAAAAGCTTATGCCTGCTATTTAGGGAGACCTCTTTAGTAGCCCTGCAATACCACTTCCACTGTTCGTCAGAGATAGGATAGCCCAGGTCAGCCTCCCATGCAGCACGTACCTTAGCGTCAAGGGAGGGGAGGAAAGCGCTACACAGTTGATATAATTTGGAAACTAAATGAGCACCCAAAGAGTGCTGGATGAGAAAGGTGAGGGGGGACGCCTCCTTGGGAGCAAAGGGGAACGTAGGGAATGAGGTCTGCAACAGGAATCGCAGTCTGGTCAATACAAAGGAATCCGTAAATGAGTGATCTTCAGAGATTGAGAAGACGTGGCCATCTGGAAATAGATCACCAATAGTGGAGATGTGGAATTTGGTCAAGATGTGTTTCACTACAGATTCCCCCGTGATCGGGGGCAAAGAGGAATTGGGCAAAGGAAGGGCCGGAGAGTATAATTGGTTGAGACCAATGAGTCTGCGCAGTCTATCCCATGCCCAACAGGTTGAAGAAACCGTTTGAATGTCTAACAGGTCTCGAGGGAAACCCACCGGGAGTACGGTGGATAGCAGTCCGGGAATGACGAGGTCGGCCTCCGGTTTCAGATATAGAATGCGGGCCTCCGGGTGGAACCAAGAACATGCATATAAGCATTGAGCAATTAAAAAATAAAGATAAACATCCAGGACACCAAAACCACCACGCTCGTTTGGAAGCATCAAAACCCTCCAAGACACGCGTGGATTCTTATCGCCCAACACCAAACGCAGGAGTAAGGATCGCAATTAGGCAAAGAAGACTTAGTAAGGGGGATGGGAATGTTGTTAAAAAGATACAAGAACCGGGGCAGCACTATCATTTTAATTATGGCAATACGCCCAGCCATGGATAAGGGGAGGCGAATCCACCTCTCAATCTGGCCCTCCAGGACAGTAACCGCACTGCCGTAATTTAATCCAATGATGGAAGTAGTGTCTGAGTGAACATGAATACCTAAGTATTTTACCGAGTTCTGACTCCATGTGAGGGGAATGGAGCAAGTCCATTCCGCAGTGCACGGGGTGAGCGGAAAGACGACTAACTTATGCCAATTAATGCGTAGTCCTGAGAACTTGCCAAAACAAATTATCTCTAAAATCAACGGTTCGAGGTTGATGTGAGGCTGCCTGATGTATAAGATGGTATAGTCCGCGTATAGTGATATTAAAAGTGGGCCCGTATGAAACTGGAGACCGCGGTGTAAGTGGTTCTCTTGAAATTGCCGGACCAGAGGGTCCATTGCTAGGATGTGCAGCAACGGGGGTAAGGGGCACCCCTGTCGCATGCCCCGTGTTAGGGGGAATTGCTCTGTGATGGTGCCGTTAAGTCGCAACCTGGCCGTGGGTAGAGTGTATAACAATGCCACTGTGGAGACGAAGCATTCAGGCATGCCCATGCGTCTCATGATGGACAGAAAAAAGGGCCATTCCAGAGAATCAAATGCCTTCTCAGCATCAAGAAGGACCGCAGCGGCCGGAGAGCAGGATCAATGCGGTGTAATACAGAGAAGAGGGTTTTAAGATTAAGTGAAGTCGATCGATGTGGAACAAAGCATGACTGAGCCGGAGAGATAATCGACTCCATCAGCAACGATAGTCGGATGGCAATGACCTTTGCTAGTATCTTGTAATCAAGGTTTAATAGAGATGGAGGTCTATATGAACTGCACAAGGTGGCGTCCTTACCCGGTTTTGGGAGCAGTACGATGACCGCCTCCCTGAAAGTGGGGGGCAAGCAGCCCGTCTCGAGGGACTCCGCATATACCTCCACCAAGCGGGGGACCAGTACCTCCTTATAGGTCTTGTAGAAGTCCGCGGAGAAGCCATCAAGGCCCGTCGCAGAGGAACCTCTCAAGGAGTCAATAGCGTCAACTATACTGTCTTGCGTGATGGGGGTAGCTAAGAAGTCCTGCATGTATTTCTCTAGTCTAAGTATACCATTGCAATCTCGTTAAGGTAGTTACCCCGATCCTCGCGGTCATCAGATAATGTGGATGTATATAAGGTTTTATAGTAGGATAAAAAGGCGTCACAAACCTCAGGAGTGGTACGGAGCCTACAATTTCTCTAATATAAGACGAAGTATTAGGGGGTCGAACCTGCAATTCATGGAAGAAAGAAGGGGTGTCTGCATTAGGGCCATAAATCCCAACCAGTGTGATCTTGTGTCCCAAAAGAGTCCTACGACTATAACATATCTGCCCTCTTTGTCAATGATGCTGTGGGACAGGGCAAACAGTAGACACTCGTGAATAAGTATGGCAACCCCTCTGGAATATCTGCTGTAATGGGAGAAGAAGCGGTGAACACCCCAGCTTCTGGCAACATGTGTAGTGTCAGTGGAGGACAAATGAGTCTCCTGCAGAAAGACTTTGTCAATCCTGTGCCTGGCTATGTAGAGGACCTGTTTAAATTTTTTAGAGTTGTTCAGTACCCGAACATTCCAGGACATCAACGAAAGCTCGGAAGGGCCGAGCTGTAGACCTAACTTGCTCATGTAGACGTCAATGACAAAAGTGACCTATACAATGAGTAGCTCTCTTCACGCTCCATGGGTCGACAAATGATGCAACAAGCAAGAATGAAACAATACCCCCCCCCCACACCCACCTCCCAACCTTTTGTAAACCCCTAAGAGGCAAACCCAACTCAATTTGGTAGTGGAACAAAACCATATACATGGCATTGAAAGGAATTTTGGACTCTAGCCAGTCTACTGCGCATCCGAGGTTCGATCTCCGCACTTCGTCCAGGTCCCTCCTAAGCCAAATGCCTAAATAGCGCGATGGGCCAGAGGCCCATACAAATGGAAAGTCCAGGGAAAAAGGCACAGTGGCGTCAGTCAGGGGGAAAAGGACCGACTTGCTCCAATTTACCTGGAATGCCGACAGCCCACCAAACCGAATGATTTCATAGACGAGGGGACTAAGGTTCTCTTGAGGGTGATGGACATAAAGCATAATGTCGTCCGCATACATGGAGACAAGTAAGGCACGAGATGAGAAACCATGGCCCCTGTGAGTATGGTGCTGCCGCAGCCTGGCAGCCAGGGGCTCCATTGCTATAGCAAAAAGCTTGGGCGATAGCGGACATCCCTGACACGTGCCACGAGCGATGGTGATAGGGTTCAAAACTTGGCTGTTTATGTGGAGACGCGCTGTGGGGTTAGTATACAGGAGTCTGACGTTACGCAGGAAATGGTCGCTAAAGCCCATGCGTGGCAAGATGTAAAATAAAAAGGGCCACTCCAGCGTGTCAAACGCCTTGGTGGCGTCAAGCAAAGCAGCTACGGCCGGTCCAAAAGTAATCTATAAAGTAACCCACTACATTTATGTAGAAAAACCCTTTGAGCTCAATGTTAAATTGTGTTTAGAATTGTTTTGCCAATTGCAACCACTGTAGCTATTGTACTTACAAAGTCTATTGCCTTTCTGCAAAGTAATTACCTAAAGTTACTCATATTGAGAAAAGTATATTTTGATACCTTTTGTTTCTAAAATAAAACAACAATATCTTTTGATATAATAACAATTGGCCTAGGGTTCAGTTCTTGAGTGTGTGAAATCTTTTGCTGACTGAATGTGTACAACAAATGCTTTACACTGTCCACTGATACTGCCTTCCTGCTCGGCCAAGCTACCACTATAGAGAGTAAGGTCAGATCTGACTTTGACCACTGTTATACCTCTGGGGATTGGGAACTCTATACACAATGTACCTTACTTTGTTCCAGTATATATAGAGCCACTTTCTTACACATTCTCATAGGTTTTGGTAAAACCTGTAAAGTTTAAAACTACTTCGGCTTGGTCAGCCGCAGCTCCACCGTTTTCGGTGTTATTGTCGTTCTTAGACATTGTGAAATGAAAATTGCAGAGAAAGTTTCAAGGGAACAAAGATAAGGTGCACAATATTTTGGAACACTATTCTTCAACGTTGAACACACCAAACAGCTAATACATAGGATTCTTTGTCCTACTCAGTTATGGCGGATATTATCACTACCCACTCCAGACGTCTTCTGGAGTATTATGAGTAGAGGTTCTCTGATAAAAGCACGACCTAGTTACTTCAGTATCTAGCGTTAAATTAGTGCCTTACAAAACTGTTGGGCGCCATGTACTGTAGTTCCTATATCCCTGATAGGCTCTGTGCATTAGAATAATATACACTATAGTTTTGACATAGGACTGAGGTCAGTATGCCTCTATCGAGTATATTAAACTTAATTAATTGTGTGTGCCAGCTAACTCAGAGGTCACTGGAAACTTCTCGAATGAACAAGAAGGGATTAGTTTCTGACAACCGCATAACATGACAACTTTGTTTTTCTTTAGAATTGGAACAATCTCAGAATCGTGGAAACAATAGATAACCGTTTCACTCAATCCATCGTGCATGCTTCGTTTCTACAGAGTTGCACAGAAATAGAGAGAGACGGGCGTTTCAATAAAAGGCTTTATTTAAGTCTTATTTCTCATGCAAGAGATATGAACTGCTGCAATCGTAAGACAGAATGCAAAGTCTAATACGTACAGCGTTAGCAGTAAGATAAAATAATACTGCAATAGCATGGTCTGTAGCTAAGACATATATAAAAATACATACATAAATAGCACAGGCTAAAATACTCAACTGGTGCTTCTAAAATAATCTTACCCCAGTGTACCTAACCTAAGTATAGTGCGAGGGAAGAAGTAAGTGTTGTTTAGTTTAAGTTTAGTTTAGTTGTGCCAAGAGTTGCCAAACGTTTCTCTAGGTTCTAGTCTGCTCCATACCTTAGAATGAGAGAGATTGGTATTCTCTTTCCAGGACTCGATCTCTAACACCCCACAAGGGGAGTCAGAAACACTGGAGCTGAATTCTTAGCAAGGAGAATGACTGCGTCTGGTCAGTGCGTCAGTTGGGAACTCGATCTCCTTCCGAACTTGCTGTGGCGAACTGCGTCGTGCAAGTATGCAGCTGGATCGTACCATGCACCTTAATTTGCCATGGCAAGTGAAGGTATATTTATACCTAGAAGGTGTTTCGGAATGCCAGTATTGACGTACAAGTCGGGCATAAGAACGTCCTGAATGAACCCCTAAGGAATAGATGTTCATGCATAATAAATGAGTTCTTGGAGAAATCAATATCCAGGCAAGGGGAAATCCTAAAGGCTTAAGAGTCTGGTTTTCCAAGAACTCGTTGTGATGAAGATGAACAAATGTAGTTGACCGTGCCTGTATTTGGGTAGCATGAGCAATGCCTAAACAATGGCTGAATTTCTATGCCCAAATAAAGGCAATTGTGAATTGTACCTATATAAGGGAATGATTCAGGAAATCTATATACGGTATCTTGTAGTGTAGTTCCTATATTCCCAATAGGCTCTGCGCATTGGAATAATATATTCAGCAGTGTAGACGTAGGACTGAGGTCGACTAGGGCTCTACTGACTATATTAGACTTAAGGTTTGCCAGCTAGCTCAGAGGTCACTAGAAACTTTCTCGAATAAACAAGGAGGAGTTTAACCTCCCTGGATAGACAAGAAGGGATTAGCTTCTGACAACCATATAACATGACAACTTTGCTCCCTCAGAATAAGAGTGTATCTCTAGAGTCGTGTGAAAACAATAGACAGCTATTTCACTCAGTCAAATGTGCGTACTTAGTTTCACCAGAGTGCAGAGAAAAGAGAGACGTGCGTTTTCAATAAAAAGGTGTAATTTATTGAGCAGTCTTCTTTCTCATGCAAGAGAAATGAATTGCCATAATTGCAATACTTAATGTAAAGTAAATTGCGTACAGTAAAAAGAGTATTATGAAATAATACTGTAAAAGCATTGATATGGTTTCTTAGCCATAAAATACTTTAAAATGGATAAAATATATACATACATATGTACATTGACTAACATACTCAACTGGTGCTTCTAAAAAACACCTACAGCGGTGTACCTGACCTAAGCCTAATACGTGGGAAGGAGTAAGTAAGTAGCAGTTTAAGTTAAGCTGGTTTTGCCAAGAACCTGACTCAAGAATTCTCTTCAAGGATTTAGTCAGCTCCCTACCTGGGTAATAGAATGCAGGAGGTCTGGAATCTCTCTTTCAGGACTCTATGTCCCAGCAGCCCGCGAAGGCGGCTGAGAACACCGGAGCTGGATTTCTCGGCAGGAGAAAAGACAGCGTCTCTCTCAGTGCGTCAAAAGGGAGGGGCAGCGTCCGTGGGCTCTCGCATCAGCTGGGCTCTCGGGCAAGTAGATAGCTGCTCGGCTCCAAAACCACCACCGTGTGTTTGCTTAAGGCAACGTTGGTATATTTATACCTGAAAGGTGCAGAGTTTGATGTAAGGTTTGGACATAAGACGTCAATAAAGATGTCACTAAGACCTGACTGTTCCTTTAGTGTTCGCAGGAGTTCAATGATAAATCAAAACAAAAGCAAATGGGGAATTCCCAGGTTGCTGGAGGTTTGGTGTGTCGAAAGAACTCATTGTGCTCTCTAGGAATCTAAGGAAGTAGCTTTGCCGTGCTTTGGACTGCAAGGGCTATTTATTAAATATGGATCTGATTCTTATGCCATTATAGGGATATTATTGATTATAGCCGTACAAGGGCATAAAATAGCAATATTGATTTAGGTTCCTAGATAAAAACACAATACCCACTCCACGATCTAATGTCCATCATTACTAAAACTAAGCAAAAGTAAACATTTAAAGGAGCATGTGTATTCCAACCCACCCCAAAATACATTATTTGCATTTGAAATGGTGTATGCGAAATACACGGAAATGATTATTGGTACTGTACACTTTTCAAGCAGTGTAATCATTCAGTTAAACATGTTTATATATATTAGCTGAACGATTTGCGAAAATTACACATGAAATGACTCTTAATACAGAAAAGAAGGTCAAGACCATTCCATCACATATAAATTCAGTTGCTGTAAATGTGCTAGAGGCTGAGGTAATATATTGTCTCTAGAGTTCCTAAAAATAGAAGCTCTGTTCTTTAAGAATAGTTCTACTTTAAGCAGAGAACATGTGCCAGAAAAAGGTAAATATTTTGGAAGTTTTTGAAAAAATAATTTCGCTTTCAGGGGAAAAAATAGTTCCAAATGTTTTCAGTAGCTTTTGTTTATCAAAGCTGAAGGCCGAATTCAGAGTTCAGGGGAACGCTGTGTGCTCGTTGCTTAAAAGGTTATTCTTTCTGTTCAGGGGAGAACATCATTTCAGACAGACTCGCAAAAAATTGGTCTACGACATCAGGTGAAAGTTCGACCAAGTTTGAAAGTGCTGCAACAGTGCAGTCGTGAGAATGATTGCTATCATCGACGTCAGGATCAGCAATGCTCACAGAAGGTCGTACCTGGGTGATGCTGCTCTCATCTCGTACTTCACTGCCACCTAATCGTAGTGGTGAAGTCTCAACGAATGCCGTCATCAGAATGGGTAGCCGCTGGGGACAACACGATGCATGAGCCTTTACAGGACTTAGCAAAGTATCTGTATCCAATGGTACTGCTGATGGTAGTGTAAGACAGACGTCCAACACTCATTCTTTTCCGCATAGCATACATCGAAGCACAGGTAGGATGCAATTTTGCCAGATAGGTCTGAATGAAAGAAACCAGGTCATATTCAGATCTCTTAGCCGGGCTAAACCAAGGACTTTAGTTATGCGGTCCCAATAGCGTATAGCTAGGATCGTTTCTTCCATTGTTGCTTGAGTCTTGTCTGCGACTTGGCTTGCCATATCGGAGCAGAAGGGTCAAAAATAAAATTCCTGCTACGAGTCACAAAAGTAGTGGTAGGCCGCCAAAGACAGTATGGACAAAATGGGGCAAATATGCCCAGAACTGCTTCGAAGGGTATTAACAGTCCCGAAAAAATTGTCTTAAATATATGTGGAATACCACTGGCATCAGACATATTTAGGATTTGGCTTAGCATTTCTACGAAATGCACGGGGCAATTTGTTGATAAAAGGGTATGTATCTCTGCTGTTGTCCTTGCAATCAGAAGATCATACATTTCTTTAGATGACGTTAAAGGCACGGTTGTCTGTAAAAGAACAGACTTCATTCTGCTTAAAGTATCAATTCGAATAGAAGAGATATTCAAAGAAGGCCAAATCGTCGCCTCCGTATCTGGAGAGCTGTTTGGATACAATACTTGCATACAGCAAGTGACCATGGAACTAGCGCTTACGAGATAGGCTTTCCCTGGCACCATGCCACAACAGCTGTGGTCCATTATTGGAATATAGCTCCCGTTAGAAAGCCGTCTAAAGAATGGCTCTATTTGTGTTGCAGGTGTGCCGTGCTGGTGACATGAAAGGTTATTTGAAGTCCCCTCACAGGCCCCATGCAAATTAATACCTTGGCACAGAAGTATACGCTCTTAGTGATTGTTTACAATTGTTACCACTAAGAAATACATTCTGTTTCTTTTCACTATAACATGTGTGTGTAAGGCAATTTCCATGATGACTTAATGTACCCTTTACCGAACCTTTCATACTGGCCCGCTGGTATATACTCTTGGCAGTCTTTAAATTGGAAAGTTGTTGTCGGAATTGTAATAATTCTGTGTATTATCCATTCAATGACAGGTCTTTCTGACATTGTCAATGGTAATCTCTCAAGTTTTTCAATGCTCAGAATCGCATAGTCTGCTCCTTTTTGTGCCAAACTAATTTGTTTATCAGTAAGGTTAAAGATAGAGAATAATAACGTTGTGTTTATCAAACGCCATGGCACGTAGCCTGAACGCAGATTTTGCAACGTCCAGCCTAGCTGTACAATAGAACGTAATTGGGACTGACCATGTTGTAACATTAGTAAGTCCTGATCTATTATATCGATAGCAGATGATCCAATACTGTCCAGTGAATATATTCTGGAGGACAGAGTCATTAACCCATTGTCCACAACAGAAAGTGATTTTTCCAAATTAA
This sequence comes from Lissotriton vulgaris, assembly GCF_964263255.1. Classification (NCBI taxonomy): domain Eukaryota; kingdom Metazoa; phylum Chordata; class Amphibia; order Caudata; family Salamandridae; genus Lissotriton; species Lissotriton vulgaris. The sequence goes on from NC_141699.1 coordinate 174,820,947, forward strand.
TACGATCAATTTCTCGTATTTTCTCTGCTGTCTCAATTTGAGTTACTTTCCAAGCTTCGTTGTATGCAGCGTATATACCCGCCGCTATGAAACGTTTTTGACGCTGTTTGCGTGGTCCCATTATGAAATCACGCAAGTCAGCACCGTCTTTAAGTAAAGTCAAGTGTTGCTTAATTTCAGCCAGTGTGGATGTCTGTAGCCATTCAAGGCATAGTTTCCCTACAATGTATGTTGTTACTATCCCTGGATGTTGTCTCTGGGAGTATCTAGGGTCTGGTCTGGTCATTTTGAACCCCTGTTTTTTGTTCAGGAATCTATCTTGACAGTTATTTGTGTCTGCTGGCCAGATCAACCACTTTTTCCAATCAGGATGTGTTCTGTTTTGGTGTAAAATATTGGATACGTCTATCGCAACATCTGTAGTGGTATTACTATCAGGTATTGGCTTTGGAATAGACGATTTGTTTAAGTCTTTAATCTTAGCTAGGCCAAGACAGGTAGTCTGTTGGATGGTGTCATTCAAGAATATTATTTGTTCCGGGATCATGCAGGTTCTAAATAATGCTTCTAAACCTTGGACCTGCCAATTTTTTGTACCCCAGATGGTTTCGTTTCAATGTTGTCTTTCCAGAATTCAAAACCAAATGTAATCATTTTTTCATAAAATGTTTCAGAATAAATCAATTTAGTATTTGTCAACATTGTTTTTATCCCTGTCTTATTTAACAGTTTAAAATAAAACGTTTCTGCATCACTTGTGTTAAACCCTGAGAAGTATGGGAATTTCTCATAAAATGTTTTCGAACTGCCTTTAGGTGGATTTGCACAATGTTCCCATTGATTATACTTAAAAACATTTCTAGGTTGAGCAGATTTATGTAAATAGTGATGTGCAAAGTGATTGTAGCAGTACATTTGTTCATAATTCGTCGAACCCTGTAAGTAATCATGTTCTGTAAATTTTGCTGACATTACTAAATCTGACATCATATTATTTATGCTTTCAAAGTCCCAATCATCAGAGAATGTGCTTGGTTTTACAAAGTCACTTAATGAAACCTTGAACTGATGTGGATATTTCAAGAGTTCAACCGGGCCATAGATTTCGTAATCCGTTTTGTCCCAAGCTACCCCACCGGGTATTGGAATGGCTGTGACATTCACTGATGACAGTTCTCTTTTCTCGATTTGAGATGACTTGTGTGGCTTAAGGACCAAGTTGATGTTCTGACGTGCTGTGTCCATTGTACTGTTTTTTCCCTCAATGAATTTTCCCAAACAAAGTACCATGATGAGCCAAAGCAGGAGGAAAAGTACACCTAACACAATCCAAAATTCGATCCATTGAGAAATCAGATAGGTTTCTTTGAGTTGATGAAAGAGTTCAGTTAATTTGTCTTTGAAAGTTTTTGTTGTTGGCATTTCTTCAGGTTCGCTTGGATCTTCAGGAAAGTTATCGAAATTAATAAAGTAGCCAGATGCAGTTCTGTCAATTGTTGGAATTGCTTCTGAATTTTCCTTTGCTTTTTCATTTTTTCTTTCAATAGCATAGTCTGAGGCTACATCGTTGTAGACAGGTGTTTCTTGACGAACTGTTTCAATTTGGATTTCAAGAGGAACAAGTTCCATAGCATTGTTGCATAGTCCTTTTTTATTCACTGCAGGTTTATCAAATGTGATTAGTCTCTCAGTTTGAACCTCTTGGATTGTAGCAAATTTTGGTATTCTGCTATTTCTTGGGAATCCACTGGGCCTACTACTTATTATTGGCCACATGATTGTGGTTTTACCAGGTCGATGGATACAACTCGGTTCTCCTTTTTACCAGCAAGGGGCGGTAGTACAACTGATCTTGTTCCGCTGACAGCTAAGACAGGTACTGCTTTTCTGTAAGAAGGCCCAAATTCCTACTTCACCGCGATGTGCTCTCTGACCAGATCCCCAATCTTTGGAATCCAGACAGGCCTTGCTGGGACAGGTGGTTTATCTTCAGTAGCTGTTGGCTGCTGTTTTAACTTTATTTATGTTGCTCAGTTCTTTTCTTGTTTCATTTAAGTCCTGTAAAACAGCCAAACGATCTTTGATATCAAAGCATTTTCTTTCTACCACTGAATATGCATTCTAGTACCGAATAATAGTTCGTACGGGCTGAAACCTTTTAGAGAATTTCTTGGCAGATTATTAAGACTACGTTGGACACTTGTTAAATGTTGGACCCACCCATCACCCGAACCTAATACCCTTGCCGTTATAGATTGCTTTATGTCCCGGTTTTTTCTTTCCACAATCCCATTTCCCTCAGGATGGAAGGGACAAGAGTACCGCAATGCAATGCCCATGCTGGTCATGGCCTCCTTATAAGCTCGAGAGCTAAAAGCAGGACCCTGGTCAGAATGTAGCATGCCAATTGCGTATGTGCGGATAAAGACTCGGAAATCTTTTATAACAGTTCTGGCGTCAGCCGAGCGCTGGTGTCTGTATTTTTAAGTGAATCTAGTCTTAAAAAGAAATTAATGGGACGCTGGATTTTACGTATAGATAGCCTTATGCTAACTACAAGAATGGCCATGGCAATACTCCGGTCGGTTCACTACTGCGATCTCTGTTGCAGTTTGGACAGCTCTTTGCAAATTTGTAATGTTGCAGGCTCATCCCCTGCCACCAGTATTCTGATTGTATTTCTTTCTGAGATTCCTGGATATGTTTGTGCCTCGGACCTTCACCCATGTGTGCATCTGCTATTAATAAGACTCTCCAGTTCGTGTTTGGAATTACTCTATCCCCCACTCCAGGGATTCGAGCAAAAGGAACGGAGTTTGCATCAATTATGTATGTATAATTGAGTGGATAGTTCACGGGAAGTGCTGCACAGCCGCCTTTTGAAGACGTTTTTACCGCCAGCATGGTTTCCCCGTCTATGTATTTTTCTGAATGCTTTTTTGTGGCAACGGAAGCGGTTTGAGCTGCTTCCGCTGTGGCTGTATTAGCCAATGAATTCCCTGCAACGTGAACGCCATCACGTTGATGACTCAGTGTATGTATCACGTGAGTCTTTCGTAGTTCTTTCTGCAAAAGAACTACCTGTTCTCAAAGATTCTTATGCTTTATTGTGGCACTTGTATCATCTTTGTAATCGTTTTGAACCCAGTTCTGCAAGTCATTATTGTAAGATTTGACGCAGAAATGTGAATCGCACACTATTAGTGTCGGGAATTCACGATCTGCATTTTCAAGCGCCATCTTTAAAGATCTGATTTCAGCTCGCTGAGCCGAACAGTTTCTCAGTGATTCAGTTTTTGTTATTTTTGGTCTGAATTTACCACAGCGCCAGCGACCTTTAACCAGTGCTTAATTTGTAAAATATGAAGTCCAGGTGCTCAAATATTTGTCGGAGACCACACCCACTTTCCACTGGCTCCACCCACTAACTCTATTGGCTCAGCCCACATCTTCAACTGGCACTGATGAAAGGCAGATGTAATATCCGATCTGAATTTCAGCACGGGAGCCTTCCTCCAAGCAAGTTTTTCATAGGATGTTCCCCTGCCCTGTGAACCTTTTGAAAAATGTGAAATCAAAAGTGCAATTCAAGCACATTTTGGTATTTTGTGCAATCAATATTGCTGTTCGAAAATAAGTATGAATAAACTGCTTGTGCAAACAAACGAGTGTAGGGTAATAAGAAAGACGTATAAATTTGTTATGAGATCCTTCGGCTTCAGTGGAGAGATTTGGAAGGGGTTACACAAAGACGATAAAACTACTCTCTACTACACAAATAAAATAAACTAGGAAATGATACCTTGAAAACGGTGCTGCTGAAAGAGAGAGCGAGAGAACACTTGAGCGTGCAGAATGCCAGTGTGACAGTCAGTCTGCCTTAATTATAGTGGTGATGGTCATTCTGTTCCTTGATGAATTGGTAGCAAGACGGTGCTAAACTAAGTAGATTGTGTACTGACATTTAATGGAGGCAGGAACAATGTTGCCGGACACCAGTGAAGTAGCAAATGGAAGAAGGCATTGTTGAGTTGTCAGTTGTGTCTTATCTACAGCACTATTCTCATGTGTCAGTTAGCAAGTGTGCTTCTGAAGGCCCCTGGTGCTTAAAAGTGTTCTTTACTGTTATATGTATTTTTAAGTGTTTGATGTGGCACAAATGGACTTACAGCCAGCTGGGGTGGCGGGCTGTGCAGAGAACATTTTTATTTTAGAAAGGTAATCTCGACCAGGGAGTGTTGTACACAGAGGAGTGCGCTGGGGATGTTGGAAATCAGGGACGAACGGGACGTCATTTGGCAGCACACTGGTTGTGTCACTTGTATGTTACCAGAACGATTCTTTGCGCTGTGTCATATCAATACACACGGTGCGGTGCCCCGCCCAACGCCGGTGGTATGATTGCTGGGGCCTCTGACTCGGTTCAGTGACCGTCACCACACACAGTAAAAGCAGCATTGTTATTACTTACTGCGGTTACTGTTGCTGATGGCACTTCCCTCACCACCACCCATGCAAATCACATGACTTACATAGAGATTATTAGACACCTTCTTTTATCCCTTTGGCTTTCATTGATTTGTTTCTTTAGAACAGTGCCAGCCAAGTAAAAGTGAAGAAAGTACGTCATAGAGCAGTAGACACTTTAGAGTGTAAGGCCATGCCCTTTGAGCAGCCTCGGGGCATTGCACACGGTGCGCCGCCCGAGCCGGTGGCATAATTGCTAGGGCCTCTGAGGCTCTGACTTGGTTCAGGTGACTGTCGAAATGCACCAGTCAAAGCAGCATTGGTTTTTATTTCTCATTGCTGTTAGTTAACCCGAGAATAAAAAAAACGGGCCTATCAGACAATAAAACAAGCCCGCAAAAAACGGCCCTCCGACTGATCTGTGAGAGTGCAGGCAGTCAGCCCTTCAGCCACACCCTGTTTGCTCCAACAGTAAGTTTGACCCTGGCCTCACACCACTAGTTGGCTGTGATTGCCGATTTTAATTTCACATGGTTGACAAGTGGCATCCGTCCCATGCGTGTCACCGGCATCCAATTGTTTTTCAGAGGACAAATGACAGCATATTGCATTCTGGGTGTTGTAGTGCCTGAACATCCAAGCAACTTGCTATTAATTGTCCAACACCTGTGCCTCGTTGAGGATGTCACATATGACATCACGCTACTTGGCAGCATTGTGTTAATCTTCACTGTGGGCATTTTAACAACCCCCACTACAAAGGCTGCAACCCCATCGCAAAATAAAGTGTGTTGTTGCAATTGAGAATGGTTGCTGGAATTATAGCTTCCCGGTTTGGTAATCAACATTTGTTGTGTTTTGTGTACGTAGGAAGCACACAAAACAGGGGCTCCTGAACCACCAGGAACTGCCGTCTATGGACGAGGAAGGCTGCACGGGCCCAAGTGTTACTGCTGGCCATGTGGCACTTCCCACACCGTGCAAATCACAGCATGATCATTTACATTTACAAAAAGATTCACACACCTTTATAATATTTATCCCTCTTAGCATATCATGGATTTGATTTCTTGTGCGCAGTGCAAGTAAAAGTAAGTAGGTCGGACACTTTAGAGTAGACAGGGGGAAGGGCTATAATAAATTAAGCACGGGCAAGGTCCTGCCCTTCCGGCAGCCTTGGAGCATTTGGACTTCACACAGTGCCCCGCCCGTGATCGGCATTGTTTTTTATTACTCACTGCGGGTATTGCTGGTGCCACCGTGGCACTGCCTTATTAAGAGGCCTGCTGCAGGTTGAAAATGCCCGCTTCCATGTTGTGCTACCTGCTGTGCTGGTTACTCGTGAAGTGCGTGTGTGCTGGGATTATTATCTGTGTTAGACTCGTTTTTTTGATTGCTACTGGATCAAAATCATTACACGGATGTTATACTAGTGGTTTCCAGATTGTTTATTAGAGTTTACACTATGATTTGATTGCTCTACTAACTTGCAATTCACTTACTACTGACTACTATACTGTTTTCAATAGTGTGTTTTCTCACCCCCTGGGGTGCTATAATATTATTCGATTCGACATTGCACGGCTTCTTTATTATTGTTTCCTGATTGTTATTAGTATGTATACTCTTTTGTGATTGCTACCTTACCTTGCAACTCATTCACTTCCGAATATTGTAATGTTTCAAGAGTTTGTCTACCCTACCTCCTGTTTCTGTAAAGCGCTCTGATATCTGCAAAGATCTTGTCCGCGCTATATAAAACTTTAAAAATAAATAAATAAATAAAATAAATTTGATCAAGGTCCCTGGAATGAAAAAAAGTTACGCACGGCACGCTGTCCCAGCCCTCTACCCGGCTATAGTACAGCCCAATCTTAGGCCCGCCCACTAACAACAATGAAAGCAAATTGATTTGTGAACGCATCATGGAGATGGCATTATTATCGGGCTCGCTCTCTAAGCACTGAGTGCACAGCAACACACTTCTTTACCTTGGGACTCTGGAGACTGTAAGAGAGTGAAGTGAACAACACCGCAGTAAGGCATCTATATTTTATGTATTCTTTGACACATCAAACGTGCAGACTGCACTGCAGTCGTCATGTTGATGAAAGTTGGCAGTGGCATAGACCCGGCCCTGATAAAAAGGTGCCGGTGCTAAGCACCGGAAAGCACCGGCCCAAATTAAGCACTGCCTTTAACAATCGCGCATGCTGCATTGTAGGATTTATTATCCACATCGTAATGTTGTGCAAATCTGTCCATATAGATTACACAAGAGTACTGTTGGAGAGGCAGAATTTCGATTGGCAGAGGATATTCTTCTTCATATTTTAGATCTTTAAGTTTTTTCATGTTCGGGTCAAAATAGTATTTCACTACTTCTGCAGCAAGAGAATTTTCCCACTGTATCCATTTTGGATCTAATGCCACTGTTTTTAGATTAACCGGGCTTAATATAACGCCTCAAGGGCTGATTCTGCTGTATAAACAGTTATTCTTTTGACTTGGACTTGGGCTCTTTCTTTTGCTACAGCAGTTTGAACCGCATTTACAATATTTTCTGTAAGACCGAATGTTTTTTCAGCTTCTGTGTACAAAGGTGATTTTTAAGCTATTGGTACCGTTTCTCCCTCATTAGAGGTCAGGTACGTGAATCCGCATCTTCCTGGGATGACTCGGATTACAAGGTTGCGTGTGTTGTCGCGAGTTTGTAATTTTGTTTTAGCTAACATGTCTGTTTGCAATGATCTCAGAATTTCTGTGTGTTTCTGAGTCCAATTGATTGGTTTAAAATCAGGTTTTATTAATTCATAGAGAGGTTTAACCCTCTCTGCATAATTTAGAATGTAAGTTCTTCCGAAATTCAGGAAATCTAGTATTGATTGTAAGTTCTTCAGCGTTTTGGTGCTTGGAGTACAGCGCACTTCTCTAAGAAGTTATCTGCTAGGCTTTTGCCTTCACTTGATATTTCATATCCTAAAAACAGGACAGTTAGGTGGGCAATTCGTGACTTTTTAAAGTTGAATTTGTAACCCTCTGCTGCGAACCCAAGTATTATGGTGATCACTCTTTTCAAGTGAGTATCCAGGTCATCATCTGTGAGATAGATGTCCTCGACATAAGATAATGCCTCGTCATCATATATTTGTAGTAACTCTGTTACTCTTGCTGAGAATAATCATGGGCTATTCTTGAATCCCTGTCGGAGTCGACAGAAATTTTTCTGTGACCCCATTATTGAGAAAGCGGTTAAATACCTGCTTTCAGGTGCAATGTTTTGACAAAAGAATCCATTAGAGATGTCTAATGTTGTTTTGTATTTTTTGCGAACGATGTTATTCATTAGTGCTGCACTGTGTGAGTTTTGTACAGCAAATGTCTTGCAACATGAGTTAAGGTGTCTGTAGTCCAAGACTAGACGATATGAATTGTCTGGTTTGGAGACAGGAAACAAAGGATTGTTCATTTGAGAGGTGCATGTTTCGATCACCCCTTGGTATTCAAGTTGATCTAAGATCTCCCTTGTTTTTAGGTCTCGGGACGAAGCTGCGAAGCAGCTTCCGGTCAGAGAATTAATGTCCTCTAGTGGGGCTTCAGAACCCGCCTCCCTGCACTGTCTCTCCCCATTGGCTGGCTTCCTAAAAGGAGGCCAGCCATTGGAGGAGAGATCAGTCACTCCAATGTAGCCCCGTCCTTTTCGGATTTGGGGGCGTGATTTTTTGCGTTCTTTAGACAGTGACGTTGTCCGTCACTCAGAACAGCAAAACACACGCCCCCAAATGCGAAAATGACCATGCTTTCTCCGAGGCATTTCTGCTTTGCCTCGGAGAAAGACGGTGGTGGTTTCCAGAGCTGCTCTGAGCTGCTCTGCTCGTCCCCCCTTCCCTCCGCTTTCCTTCGTCCAGCTCTGTCCTTCCCTCCGCACGCAGCTCCGTCCAGCTCTGCCCCCCTCCCCCTCCCCCATCCCTCCGCCCGCAGCCCTTCTTCGCCCCGGTCCCGCTCCCCCCCTCCCTCCGCCCGCAGCTCCTTCGTCCTGCTCGGCCCCCCCCTCACTCTGCCCGCAGCTCCGTCGTCCTGCTCTGCCCCCCCTTCCCTCCGCCCGCAGCTCCGTCGTCCTGCTCTGCCCCCCCCCTTCCCTCCGCCCGCAGCTCCGTCGTCCTGCTCTGCCCCCCCTTCCCCCGCAGCTCCGTCGTCCTACTCTAAAGCGTGAGTACTTTCACTTTTATATTTCCATTTAAACCATTGTATTTATCTCTATCCTTAGGTTCCGGAGTAGAATGCGACTTACCACAAGGCGCTTAAACGCCTCATCGGGGGTAGTCAGCGCTATATAGACACAATTTTACAATTACTGGTCCGGATTGGTTGCTGTGACCAGCAGGACACACACAGAATTGTGTTGTGGACTCTTTAAACTGCAGAACTATCTTGTCAGCTTCGTACAGCAGCAGTCTGGTGGCGTCTCCTTTGCACGGTATTAGAGTTCTTTGGAGGGGCGGTGGGGGTTACATGTCACACGCATTGTCCCTGCCCGGTCCGGGGTGTTGAGAAATGAAGAGACGGGTCCGGCGGCGCCGCAGCTGGGCCCTTTCCTTCGTCCAGCTCTGTCCTTCCCTCCGCACGCAGCTCCGTCCAGCTCTGCCCCCCTCCCCCTCCCCCATCCCTCCGCCCGCAGCCCTTCTTCGCCCCGGTCCCGCTCCCCCCCTCCCTCCGCCCGCAGCTCCTTCGTCCTGCTCTGCCCCCCCTCACTCTGCCCGCAGCTCCGTCGTCCTGCTCTGCCCCCCCTTCCCTCCGCCCGCAGCTCCGTCGTCCTGCTCTGCCCCCCCCTCACTCTGCCCGCAGCTCCGTCGTCCTGCTCTGCCCCCCCCTCACTCTGCCCGCAGCTCCGTCGTCCTGCTCTGCCCCCCCCTCACTCTGCCCGCAGCTCCGTCGTCCTGCTCTGCCCCCCCTTCCCTCCGCCCGCAGCTCCGTCGTCCTGCTCTGCCCCCCCCCTTCCCTCCGCCCGCAGCTCCGTCGTCCTGCTCTGCCCCCCCCTTCCCTCCGCCCGCAGCTCCGTCGTCCTGCTCTGCCCCCCCCTTCCCTCCGCCCGCAGCTCCGTCGTCCTGCTCTGCCCCCCCTTCCCTCCCCCCGCAGCTCCGTCGTCCTACTCTAAAGCGTGAGTACTTTCACTTATATATTTCCATTTAAACCATTGTATTTATCTCTATCCTTAGGCTCCGGAGTAGAATGCGACTTACCACAAGGCGCTTAAACGCCTCATCGGTGGTAGTCAGCGCTATATAGACACAATTTTACAATTACTGGTCCGGATTGGTTGCTGTGACCAGCAGGACACACACAGAATTGTGTTGTGGCCTCTTTAAACTGCAGAACTATCTTGTCAGCTTCGTACAGCAGCAGTCTGGTGGCGTCTCCTTTGCACGGTATTAGAGTTCTTTGGAGGGGCGGGGGGGGTTACATGTCACACGCATTGTCCCTGCCCGGTCCGGGGTGTTGAGAAATGAAGAGACGGGTCCGGCGGCGCCGCAGCTGGGCCGGGCCCCCTCACTCAGTCAAGCAGGGCCCCGGGCGCGCAGCTCTGACAGAGAATACAAAATAGACGGCGTGGAACCGCTGGGGGCCAGGGGGTGCAGGGTGCATGAAATGAGCCGCCTGCGCCCCCGAGGGGGCATCAGACGTGCCAGATGACAGGGGCCAAGCTGATGAGGAGGGGTGGACCACGGGGGTACGGAGAGCGGTGAGGTTCAAAGGGCGTCTGTCAAACGTAAGAGAAGTGGATGTTGTCTACCGGTAGCTGCGGTACCCAGGACCTGCCTTGGGCATGGGCGAGTGGGCGCAGGCCGAGGGCGCCAACATTCCGAGGGGCGCAGGAGGGAGCTGCCTGATTCAATGTCATGCAAACAGCAGCTGGTCCACCCCAATAGGTCTCAATGGGGGTCCCTTAAAGACTTTTGTAATCTGCCCTTAATGCACCTCAGCGTACTTGTTAGCACCCCAGCAACCCCCCTGCCCTCCTCCCATCTTCCTCACACCTCCTGCCACCACACTACAGCACCCCCTTGCCCCCACAACAAACACCACATTCTCTTTCCGCCCCGCCCAGGCTGCTGTCCTTTACAATGAAATGAAATGAAATGAATGAAGCTTATATAGCGCACGACTTACCCTGGGGCATCTCCGCGCTTGCTTAGGGAACCCGTCCTGGTATTCCCCTGTGAGATAACCCTGGCAGGGTATCCACAAGGTGAAAGCCAGGCATCCCACCGCGAGGGGCCGTTGTGGAGATTAAGCAAGCTATTGCCCAGAGTCGCAGAGTGTGAACCCGTGAATCAAGTAGGCACCGGAGCGAGAATTATCGAGTCCATGGAATTTTGAGCCCAAGACCCGCCGAGGCGGGGAATTGAACCCTGGTCCCGGGCCGAACTCAAGTTCCAGGTCTGCCGCCTCTAACCCCTGAGCCACACTTCTCCACTTCCCTACAATTCGATGTAGGGCCGGTCCCTGGCTGTACCTTTGGGGGTAGGGCAGAACCAGGTGTCACGAGTTCTCAGGTAAGGTTACCAGGTGTCCTCAAGGACACAGCGCTCCACTTCTGGTCTTTAGTTTAGTAACACAATGCATTCTGGGAGTTGTAGTAGTGGCAAGCTTCAATCGCCACACGTGAACTTAACGCTCCTGAATACAATGATTTAGAATAGAAAATAAGAGTCTTTCATGGTTAGTGACAAGCTGATTATCAGGTCCCTGGTGGTAAGAGGGTTTTAGATGATGCGCGTTGACCGCCCTTCGGTGAGCCCCTGTAATTTCTGCTTAGGGTGTCCACAAGTCATTACCAGCTCCCGGGAGCTCTTCTGCCAGTGGGTAAATGTGGTGGAGGTGAGCCGAGTATCCAACTGATTGTACCCAACTGATTGCACCATCACCAATGAGTCGAACAGGTGCCAAGTAGAATTTTAATGTAATGGATGGTGATCATGTTCTCTGCATGAATCAACTCAACTTTGGCATAGAGTTTTTTTCTCTGGAATGCCTGCAACTCAACCACCCGTATTTGGGCATCTTTGTGTTCAATTGGGCATCCTTGCCATATCTTGCACGAGTGCCCCCACCCACTTTGAAGCCTTGATTTGAATGGATTTATGTGCACGATATACCCACATTCATATAGGGGCTGTCAGTCGTCCTCTTCATCCATTGGTCTTTTGTTGTGTCATTTACATTTTTCCTCCACCCTTTAAAGAACAGTGAATGGGACAATGGGTCCGCCCACTTCAGCCATTCAGTGATGGCAAGCCGCTCTTTCACAAGGAACACGTCTACACGGCAATTGGTTCCCTTCAGTGTCAGGGACTACTAAACTGTAATAATAGCCTGAATGCACTGGTATCATTTTTTTTATTCATATTGAATTTTTAGACACTGCTTATACGCTTTGTTTAAATGAGGCAGACGTTGCTTTTACGCTACGTACATGTTTTCCCTTTCCAGGGCTTTATTGCATTGTAATCATATTTATATTTTACTTCTACTTCATGGTACATGTTCATGTATTGATGTTTTACTTTGTTTATTATCTCAATAAAGCATTCTAAACTTAAAATGAGGCCGACATCACCACTGAGTGGTGCACTGTCCTATAAATACGCCAGTGTTAAAAAAAAAAATGCCAGTGCTACGTCACGGCAAACACTTGCACAAATTAAGCACTGTAAGGCCGCACCATCACAGACATGTCCCAGAAAGCATGGGACGACCTCCCACGTCACATCAGAGCCTCCTCCTCGCTTCTGAGTTCCTTGTCTCTTCAAATAAGCTCTTCTGGGAGACATCCGCCAACCCACCTGCGAAGCGCCTGGAGACCCTTACGAGTGATTAGCATGCGATACAACTAGACATAACATAAGAAGTTGGTAATGGGGGACAGAGTAAGAAGATGGTTCTAATAGCTAATTATAGTGGTGGCAACTGAGGGCAACGAAAGAAGCTGCACTGGTGGGCAGTAATAGAAGGTGGCACCGGTGGCTAAATCACTAGTTCACAGTGTGAGCAACGTGCAAGGAGGGAAGAGTGGAAGCAGTGTGAGGCTCCCACAATGGTGGGCTGTGCGAAGGAGTAGCATTGGTGAGTATTGGGAGTTCTTCACAGTGGTGTCAGTGTATGAGGCGTGCACTGGTGCGCAATGTGAGCAGTTGGCACTGGTGGGCTGTGTGAAGGAGTAGCAATGGTGAGTACTGTGAGGCGCTCACGCTGGTGTCAGGGTGTGAGGCGTGCACTGGTGTGCAAGGTGAGAAGGTGGCACTGGTGGGCTGTGCAAAGGAGTAGCATTGGTGAGTATTGTGAAGCGTTCTAGCTACTGTCAATGTATGAGGCGTGCACTGGTGTGCAAGGTGAGAAGGTGGCACTGGTGAGCTGTGTGAGAGTAGCAATGGTGAGTACTGTGAGGCGCTCACGCTGGTGTCAGGGTGTGAGGCGTGCACTGGTGTGCAAGGTGAGAAGGTGGCACTGGTGAGCTGTGTGAGAGTAGCAATGGTGAGTACTGTGAGGCGCTCACGCTGGTGTCAGTGTATGAGGCGTGCACTGGTGCGCAATGTGAGCAGTTGGCACTGGTGGGCCGCGTGAAGGAGTAGCATTGGTGAGTATTGGGAGTTCTTTACAGTGGTGTCAGTGTATGGGGCGTGCTCTGGTGCGCAACGTGAGAAGGTGGCACTGGTGGGCTGTGTGAGAGTAGCAATGGTGTGTACTGTGAGGCGCTCACACTGGTGTCAGTGTATGAGGCGTGCTCTGGTGCGCAATGTGAGCAGTTGGCACTGGTAAGCCGCGTGAAGGAGTAGCAATGGTGAGTATTTTGAAGCGGTCACCCCCCTGTCAGTGTGTGAGGCGTGCACTGGTGGCCAATGTGAGCAGCTGGCACTGGTGGGCTGTGTGAAGGAGTAGCAATGGTGAGTACTGTGAGGCGCTCACGCTGGTATCCCTGTATGAGGCGTGCTCTGGTGTGCAAGGTGAGAAGGTGGCACTGGTGCGCTGTGTGAAGGAGTAGCAATGGTGAGTACTGTGAGGCGCTCACACTGGTGTCAGTGTATGAGGCGTGCTCTGGTGTGCAATGTGAGAAGGTGGCACTGGTGCGCTGTGTGAAGGAGTAGCAATGGTGAGTATTGTGAGGCACTCACACTGGTGTCAGTGTATGAGGTGTGCTCTGGTGTGCAAGGTGAGAAGGTGGCACTGGTGCGCTGTGTGAAGGAGTAGCAATGGTGAGTACTGTGAGGCGCTCACACTGGTGTCAGTGTATGAGGCGTGCTCTGGTGTGCAAGGTGAGAAGGTAGCACTGGTGGGCTGTGTGAGAGTAGCAATGGTGTGTACTGTGAGGCGCTCACGCTGGTGTCAGTGTATGAGGCGTGCACTGGTGCGCAATGTGAGCAGTTGGCACTGGTGGGCCGCGTGAAGGAGTAGCAATGGTGAGTATTGTGAGGCGGTCACGCCCCTGTCAGTGTGTGAGGCGTGCACTGGTGGCCAATGTGAGCAGCTGGCACTGGTGGGCTGTGTGAAGGAGTAGCAATGGTGAGTACTGTGAGGCGCTCACGCTGGTATCCCTGTATGAGGCGTGCTCTGGTGTGCAAGGTGAGAAGGTGGCACTGGTGGGCTGTGTGAAGGAGTAGCAATGGTGAGTACTGTGAGGCGCTCACGCTTATATCCCTGTATGAGGCGTGCTCTGGTGTGCAAGGTGAGAAGGTGGCACTGGTGCGCTGTGTGAAGGAGTAGCAATGGTGAGTACTGTGAGGCGCTCACGCTGGTATCCCTGTATGAGGCGTGCTCTGGTGTGCAATGTGAGAAGGTGGCACTGGTGCGCTGTGTGAAGGAGTAGCAATGGTGAGTACTGTGAGGCGCTCACACTGGTGTCAGTGTATGAGGCGTGCACTGGTGCGCAATGTGAGAAGGTGGCACTGGTGCGCTGTGTGAAGGAGTAGCAATGGTGAGTACTGTGAGGCGCTCACGCTGGTATACCTGTATGAGGCGTGCTCTGGTGTGCAAGGTGAGAAGGTGGCACTGGTGGGCTGTGTGAAGGAGTAGCAATGGTGAGTACTGTGAGGCGCTCACACTAGTGTCAGTGTATGAGGTGTGCTCTGGTGTGCAAGGTGAGAAGGTGGCACTGGTGAGCTGTGTGAAGGAGTAGCAATGGTGAGTACTGTGAGGCGCTCACGCTGGTATGCCTGTATGAGGCGTGCTCTGGTGTGCAAGGTGAGAAGGTGGCACTTGTGGGCTGTGTGAAGGAGTAGCAATGGTAAGTATTGTGAGGCGCTCACGCTGGTGTCCATGTATGAGGCTTGCACTGGTGGCTAATGTGAGAAGGTGGCACTGGTGGGCTGTGCGAAGGAGTAGCATTGGTGAGTATTGTGATGTGCTCACGCTGGTGTCAGTGTATGAGGCGTGCTCTGGTGTGCAATGTGAGAAGGTAGCACTGGTGGGCTGTGTGAGAGTAGCATTGGTGAGTACTGTGAGGCGCTCACACTGGTGTCAGTGTATGAGGATTGCATTGGTGCGCAATGTCAGAGAATTAATGTCCTCTAGTGGGGCTTCAGAACCCGCCTCCCTGCACTGTCTCTCCCCATTGGCTGGCTTCCTAAAAGGAGGCCAGCCATTGGAGGAGAGATCAGTCACTCCAATGTAGCCCCGTCCTTTTCGGATTTGGGGGCGTGATTTTTTGCGTTCTTTAGACAGTGACGTTGTCCGTCACTCAGAACAGCAAAACACACGCCCCCAAATGCGAAAATGACCATGCTTTCTCCGAGGCATTTCTGCTTTGCCTCGGAGAAAGACGGTGGTGGTTTCCAGAGCTGCTCTGAGCTGCTCTGCTCGTCCCCCCTTCCCTCCGCTTTCCTTCGTCCAGCTCTGTCCTTCCCTCCGCACGCAGCTCCGTCCAGCTCTGCCCCCCTCCCCCTCCCCCATCCCTCCGCCCGCAGCCCTTCTTCGCCCCGGTCCCGCTCCCCCCCTCCCTCCGCCCGCAGCTCCGTCGTCCTGCTCTGCCCCCCCCTTCCCTCCGCCCGCAGCTCCGTCGTCCTGCTCTGCCCCCCCCCCCTTCCCTCCGCCCGCAGCTCCGTCGTCCTGCTCTGCCCCCCCCTTCCCTCCGCCCGCAGCTCCGTCGTCCTGCTCTGCCCCCCCCTTCCCTCCGCCCACAGCTCCGTCGTCCTGCTCTGCCCCCCCTTCCCTCCCCCCGCAGCTCCGTCGTCCTGCTCTGCCCCCCCCTTCCCTCCCCCCGCAGCTCCGTCGTCCTGCTCTGCCCCCCCTTCCCTCCGCCCGCAGCTCCGTCGTCCTGCTCTGCCCCCCCGTCCCTCCGCCCGCTGCTCCGTCGTCCTGCTCTGCCCCCCCTTCCCTCCGCCCGCAGCTCCGTCGTCCTGCTCTGCCCCCCCCCTTCCCTCCCCCCGCAGCTCCGTCGTCCTGCTCTGCCCCCCCTTCCCTCCGCCCGCAGCTCTGTCGTCCTGCTCTGCCCCCCCCCCCCTTGGAGTAATGTCATGCTAGCTGCTCTCAACTAAACACGTTCAAGAAAGTAGTTGCAACACTGAGAAGTGTCCACTAAAAATGTTGAGTCAGTTGTCCTAGGGCATATTTTAAAACTGCTCCTCTTGCACTCTAGCTAGCACCCACCCCAGCATATGATGGTGATGCAGTCCTTTTGGGACGCGTCCCAACCACTGGGCATGGACGTGTGGAGTGTCTCCTCGAATGTGATGCTGGCACAAATAGCAGGCTCACCTCTACTATGAGCGTTGCATCATAATTCAGGGGTTGAGAATCTTTTTTTCAATCTAGCAATAATCTGAATGCTATGTAATAACACATTTATTGCGCTATCAAGTACAACTTTCGGGATGGACTGGTTGCCATGCTACTCTTTTCTACAGTATGTTACAATGTGTCATTGTTGTTTTTTTATTTTAAAATGCTACGCTTTGCGTATCGATACATCGTTATAGTTTTTACTTGTGTTGGCTTGGATGCTCTTTATATTTTTTTACTTCGTCCCACCTCAACAAGTATATGTCCTTTTATTTATTTTTTTTAAACACTGGCTTTATTAAATTGATTCAAATACACCTTCTAGTACAAGTTGTACCGACTGAGTTAAGTAATGTGTATGTAAGCTTAGAAGTAGTGTTCTGCTGTGTGACATATTTAGTTTGCTTGACGTCATACAGGTGACGTGCCGCTGTCTGCAGTGAGCGTTTCACCCACTGAGCTACTTCACCACACCTGGCACGTGTCACCTGCAGGTTACAAGACGACCCCTGCAGCAGGCACATCAACACTCTGAGCTGCTTCACGTTGTTTCAAACGTGGTACCAGAGCAAGTCCATTAACGCTGGACATACCTCCCCAGTACAGTGCCCGGAAGCTTACTGCAGCTAGACTAGATCTGTGCAACAGGCTCCTTAACCCTGTCATCTATCTACAAAGCAGTCTGTTGGTGACGAACACAAATGCGTTATTATAAGTTCCCCTTTGTTTTCAGATTCTTTCTGCAGAGTTTATATAAATCCTGCATTTGTACCGCCAGCCTGCATTCATGACCGTCCTTCCTGGCTCCGCCCTGCAGCCCCCCCACCCCTCTTCTCCCTCAGTTTTCAGATTCTCACAGTAAATTCTAAGCACTTATAGTACTACTGATTTATTCATTCATATTTTCTCTCTCTCTCTCTCGCATGCCTGCCTGTCTTCCTTCACTCACCCCCGCCCAATGCCTGCTCCGCGCTCTCCACCTGCCTGCCACCCTCCCTGTGCCCAGCAGCCTCCTCCGAGGGTCTCCCTAACTCCCCCCCACCCTCCCAGTGATAATCCACTCTCCTGCTCTTTTCAAAAACTCGTCACTTGTGCCACTCAGCTCACAGACAGGACACCCAGGCTCCCTCCTTTCCCCTCTGCTGGGGGCCAAATAATTTTATTTTTCTGTTTCAGGTTGCTCCGTGGACTATGTCCAGCCATGGCATCAACAATTTGAGCAGCGACGAAGGTTCCCGCAGGCACAGATCCGGGGCCACCGGCGGCCCGTAATTAGTTTCCTTTTATTTCCTGCAGGTCTGTTGCGGAGTTGTGCAGGAAGACAACTGGCAGCGGAATTGGCCACACCGCGGGTGCACTTAAACCCAGCAGCAATTCGGATGATGTCATACAGGTGACGTGCCGCTGTCTGCAGTGAGCGCTTCACCCACTGAGCTTCTTCACCACACCTGGCACGTGTCACCTGCAGGTCACAAGACGACCCCCGCAACAGGCACATCAACACTCTGAGCTGCTTCACGTTGTTTCAAACGTGGTACCAGAGCAAGTCCATTAACGCTGGACATACCTCCCCAGTACAGTGTCCGGAAGCTTACTGCAGCTAGACTAGATCTGTGCAACAGGTCCCTTAATCCTGTCATCTATCTACAAAGCAGTCTGTTGGTGACGAACAAACTGAGCCACGAATGCGTTACTATAAGTTCCCCTTTGTTTTCAGATTATTTGTGCAGAGTTTATATAAAGTCAGACAATCAGGCGGCAATACTGTGGCTCATATAGGAATGCATTACAACCACTGCATTACAACCAGGGCTGCTTTATCCCTCCCTCTTTTTGGCTCACAACTACCTCACAACTTTACTCTCTATCTCACTCTCTCTCTATCTCACTAGCTCACTCTATTTCTATCTCAATCTCACTCTCACTACCTCAGTATATCACGACTCACTCCCTCAAAAATTCACTACATCACTCCCTCACTAACTCACTCTATCTCACTACCTCACAACTTCACTCTCTCTCTATCTCACTACCTCACTCTCTCTTTCTATCTCACTAAGTCACTTTCACTCTCTTTCACTACCTCACTCTCTCTCTATCTCACTACCTCACAAACTCACTCCCTGTTTCTATCTCACTACCTCAGAACATCCCTCTACCTCACTCTTTCACTACCTCAGTCTCTGTCTCTCACTACCTCACTCTATCTACCTCTCTCTCATTACATAACTCTCTCTACCTCACTACACCACTCTATCTCACTACCTCACTATCTCACAACTTCTCTCTCTCAAAACATCACTACCTCACTCTCTTACTACCTCACTCTCTTACTACCTCACCCTCTAGCTCACAACTTCACTCTCTCTCTCTAACTCACTACCTCAATCACTCTCTATCTCACTACCTCACTCTTTCTATCTCACTAACTCGCCATGAAACCCCTGGGTGTCTGTGCGCTTAAAAAGTTTAGAATAACATAACTCACTTTCACTCTCTTTCACTACCTCTCTCTCTCTCACTACATCACTCTATGCTTATATCACTACCTCACAACATCCCTCTCCCTCCCTCACTCTTTCACTACCTCACTCTCTCTCACTACCTCACTCTCTATTTCAATACCTCACTCTCTCTCTCTCTCACTACCTCACTCTCTCTCTGCTAATGCAATAGGTATCACATATGCAAAAAAAGCTAATGCCGATAGAAATGACAATGCCATTTATTTAGGGATACAAAAAAGATTAAAAAATGAGCAATACCAATAGCTCTACCTATAATATTGCCGAGACCATTGCATTGTAAATGCTTGTTTAGCTTCTTGCTTAATTGGGTACTGCCTTTGTGCAGTTGGTTGACATTTTAACTGGATTTTGTGAGGAGGGGAGTCCTCATCCCATCCTACATGATTTTTATATAATGCAGGAGCTTGAGCTACTGCCCATTTTCCTGCATATATGTATTTTCTATGAATTGGAATATGATTTGAGAAGGCAGGCATAATCATTTCTTCGCCATGAGGGCACTCCCTGACAAACTCTGGTGGCCAGTCTTTCTCAGCTAATAGGATGTCATAGCCTTTTGAAAGGTTATCCCAAAACAGACCTCTTACTTTCCTAGTCTTATCTCCCTCTATACTCGTTGTTATTTTGTATATTTCATGAGGTTCGCTAACTCTGGTATCTGCAGTTTCCACCTGAATGTATTCATTCGTGTCCACTGTCTCCAGATGATTCATCAGGATCTTGCGAGCTATTGTCACTTCTGCTGCGCTGTCTAACGCTGTCAGCTGTGTCCTCAGTATCCTCGGCATGTTTGATTATTTTAATACTGGCTACCTTCTTTCTTGGAAATTGTAATTTTTTACTTTGAGCAGGTTCCTTGTCTTTGGACTTGACGTGCTCTTCCCTGTGTTCTGACCGTCCTTATCTTTCCGATTTCTGCGAGGAAGTCTGAAAAGATCGAGGGGGATGTGTATCAATATCTTGATATCTATCAGGCTTTTTCAAATTATCCCTATTTCTAAGGTTGTATCTTTTCTCAGAGGGCTCCCTCTGGGGAGACTTGTGTCCTTGGTCCGGAGATCTTTCTCTCCGCCGAGGAGACCTTCCTCTGGACTGGAATCTTTTTTCTTTGGGAGTGGATTGTTTATTTCCATCCCAGCTCTTCTTCGGAGTGTTTAGATTATTTTTAATAAATATCTTTTCAGGATTTTCAGTTAGTTGGGGTTTTACCGGTTTCCCACCCAAACTATCTCTACCTAGTTCTTCATAGGATTTTTCTATGATTCTGGCAAGTCCAAATGGTTGTTCTGCTATATCTGTTCCTTTCAATTTCTGGCGGATCGCCACAGATGCTGCTTCTCCTTTTATGTTGGCTAATAATATAGCCGAGACCTGCTTGAAGTCTTTCAGTAATTTCATACCCAGAGTTAAAGCAGGTTCTGGACCGTATTCATTTTGAATCTGTCTTAGTACATCTGGTATTACCGCCATGGACGGAACACCATGTGTTTTTGTGTAAATGGAAGCAAAGACTGTGCCCCAAGTGTCACAATCCTCCACATGTGGTGCGATCCCCATTGGAAGGCAGATAGTCAGAATTCTGTGTTTCTCACTAGGGGTAGTATTCGGAAATACCGCCTCTATTTGAGTTATCTTTTGTGCTAGCCAGAATGGAATTTGTTCCCGTTTTGTGGGTGTTTTACCAAGACATGAGTGAATGTTCTGTGGTGTAATTTTGTTTGTGTTTCCCTGATGAGGGTTCAGCTGTGGAATGTTAATGCCTGGTTGGACTGTTGAAGTCCGCATTACATATTGGACTAATTGTCTATGTATTTTAATTAGTACTTTTAGATGGGCTAAAAGTTCCCGGTCTGACATTTTTTCGATGTCTGGATGTGGTGTGTAGCTGGCTAGAACCGGCCACGTTGCTCCTGGTCTACCTAGTAGACCGAGCCTGGTGGTGTGATCATTATGTTTTAGGGCGCCTTTAAACCAGAGCAGGTGCTCTTGGTAATTTAGTGGGATTTCAACGTCCTCGAAAGGAGTGTATTCATCCAGAGGTTCCTCTATTTTGTAATAGTGGAATTAGTGTGTTACAGCGTTTGCTGCTGGAAAGTTTATCCATGAATAGAATACCTCTGTCTGCCGATATTCATGGACCTCTACCACGAATATGACTGTACCACCTCGTGATGTCAGTCCGTTTTCTATCAGTTTAATAGTTATCGTTTTTCTTATGTTGACCGGAATGAGTATAGCATTCCGGTCAGTCTGTAGGAGACTCGTGTCATCCTCTAGGAGTCGAGCTGCTATTCTAGCTGCCTCCCTCTCTTCTTCATTTTCCCCCATTTTACTGGCAGAAAGGTTTTTGTTGCAGATCGAGTTTCAAGGAAACAAAGATTAGGTGCACAATATTTTGGAACACTGTATCCTTCAACGTTGACTAAACCAAAAACTATACATAGGAATCTCTTCCTACTAAGTTCCGGTGGATTTTTAACCTCTTACCCACTCCAGACGTCTTTTGGAGTATTAACGGGAAAAAGGGTCTGTGTGAAAAAGTACGACTGAGTTACTCTAACGTCTTGCGTTAGTTTTATCGCCTTACCAAACGTTGGGCGTCATGTAGTGTCGTTCCTATATTCCCAATAGGCTCTGCGCATTGGAATAATATATTCAGTAGTGTAGACGTAGGACTAAGGTCGACTAGGTCTCTACTGACTATATTAGCCTTAAGGTTTGCCAGCTAGCTCAGAGGTCACTAGAAACTTTCTCGAATAAACGAGGAGGAGTTTAACCTCCCTGGATAGACAAGAAGGGGTTAGCTTCTGACAACCATATAACATGACAACTTTGCTCCCTCAGAATAAGAGTGTATCTCTAGAGTCATGTGAAAACAATAGACAGCTATTTCACTCAGTCAAATGTGCGTACTTAGTTTCACTAGAGTGCAGAGAAAAGAGAGACGGGCGTTTTCAATAAAAAGGTGTAATTTATTGAGCAGTCTTCTTTCTCATGCAAGAGAATGAATTGCCATAATTGCAATACTTAATGTAAAGTAAAGTGTGTACAGTAAAAAGAGTATTATGAAATAATACTGTAAAAGCATTGATATGGTTTCTTAGCCATAAGATACTTTAAAATGGATAAAATATATACCCCTACCCCGGTGTACCTGACCTAAGCCTAATACGTGGGAAGGAGTAAGTAAGTAGCAGTTTAAGTTAAGTTGGTTATGCCAAGAATCTGACTCAAGAATTCTCTTTAAGGATTTTGTCAGCTCCGTACCTGCGTAATAGAATGCAGGAGGTCTGGTATCTCTCTTTCAGGACTCAATATCCCAGCAGCCCGCGAAGGCGGCTGAGAACACCGGAGCTGGATTTCTCGGCAGGAGAAAAGACAGCGTCTCTCTCAGTGCGTCAAAAGGGAGGGGCAGCGTCCGTGGGCTCTCGCATCAGCTGGGCTCTCGGGCAAGTAGATAGCTGCTCGGTTCCAAAACCACCACCGTGTGTTTGCTTAAGGCAACGTTATTTATACCTGAAAGGTGCCGAGTTTGACGTAAGGTTTGGACATAAGACGTCAATAAAGATGTCACTAAGAACTGACTGTTCCTTTAGTGTTTACAGGAGTTCAATGACAAATCAAAACAAAAGCAAATGGGGATTTCCCAGGTTGCTGGAGGTTTGGTGTGTCGAAAGAACTCGTTGTGCTCTCTAGGAATCTAAGGAAGTAGCTTTGCCGTGCTTTGGACTACAAGGGCTATTTATTAAATATGGATCTGATTCTTATGCCATTATAGGGATATTATTGATTATAGCCGTACAAGGGCATAAAATAGCAATATTGATTTAGGTTCCTAGATAAAAACACAATAATCTAAAACACCAGTAGCCAATTGGGAAGGTACCAAAGTACTCATCACAATCCAATTTCGGGAGATAGCACAGTGAGTGGGGTCCTGATTCACAGGATCCCAGTCAGACTAGTCATAAAACAGAATAACACCAGCAAAACGTGGGGGTAACCATGAATGCAGATCCTACTTTCCAACACAGTTCTTTCGTGGCACGACAGTGTGCTCTCCGACGAGGTGCTCTCTAGGAACTGCACACCCATTATTTATTGACCTATATAATCCACTTCATCTTAAGCAAAAATGTATTTTTTAATGAATTTGTTTTTTTAAGGTAAGAAAGGGTCCCATGTAAACGATGTTGAACAGCAATTAATAGCCCTCAAGATTCTTGTAGGCAAAGAAGTTGAACATATCATAAAAGAATTACCTGCTGAGTCCGCTGCTTCATACACCAATGTTTGTGAAGCACTCAACCGCAAGTTTTTGCACAAGAGGAATGTCGATTATGAGCGATATACATTTAAGCTGGCATCACAAGAGAAAGGTGAGCAAATGAGTGTGTTCATCATACGTCAGAGACGCTTAGCAAGATATTGTGACTTTGACAAGTTTTCCACGGAGGATGCCCTTCAATTGAGAATCATAGAAGGCTGTCTGTCGGAACCCTTGAGAAGCAAACTGCTCAAGAAAGGCTACCCGCTACATGAGATTGAGGAAATGACAAGAATCGATGATCAAGCCGAGGAGCATGCAAAGAAGATGGAGGCTGGGAGAAGCGAGAAACGTGAGCAGGCGTTCAGGATGCAGTTTCGACAAGTGCACGGATGGTCCCCACCACAAGCACGCTCCTCCAGATCCAAAAAACAGTACCACCCTTCAAATCGTCGGCGCAGAAGCACGAGTCGCACCAAGAAAGGATCAGAAAGACAACTAAAGTGTTACAGATGTGGCTATGATTTCCCACATGCAGACACATGCCCAGCACTAGGTCAGCAATGCCGGAAGTGTGGTCGAGACAACCATTTCGAAAGTATGTGTGGGACTTCCCACAAGGATGATCAACGAGAACGTACCTGGCAACATTGTCCCTCAAGCAGCCGTTACCATGTCCGGGCAGTACAGGATAGGCGAGACTCATCCACTGGGTCCTCACAATCGAGCTGTCACTCCTGTCGAACATATCGATCTCGACGATCATCATCACGAGAGTCAAGATCTCTATCACCCATATCACAGGACAGTGACGAATACATATGTTTTGTAGTGGATCCTGATCGTCTAAAGGAATATCCGCGGCTAGACATCATAATTGGTTCCCACCCCAAGTTTGTGCTGGACAGTGGGGCATCGCTAAATTATCTACCAGTAGTGGAATACCAAAGAATGAGGACACCTCCCAAATTGATCAATGCCCACATGCGAGTATATACGTGGATGTCAAAGAAACCACTCCCCTGTCTTGGAAAGCTTGCGACCGATCTAACATATCAAGATCGCACCATCCAAGCCTACATCCACGTCATTGATGGGCCTGAGGTGGACTGCCTACTGAGCCTGCCCACCGAAAAACGACTAAAGCTGGTGGACATACTATACAAAGTGGATAACAAACCAGATATTACTCAGAAGTTCCCTAAGCTTTTCCAAGGTCTCGGGAAGATGAGAAACTGCCAAATTAGGCTCCACATGAACGAACAAGTCACACCAGTGGCACAACACCACCAGAAGATCCCCTTTCATCTACAAGAAGCCGTGGAGAAGGAGCTCCAAGACTTACTTGAGGCTGACATCATAGAGATAACTGATGGACCAACACCCTGGGTCTTCCCAGTTGTAGTGGTTCCAAAGAAAGGAGAGACAGACCAAGTCCGTCTATGTGTGTACATGAGAGCGCCTAACATCGTGATAGAGAGGGAGAGGTACCCAGGCCCCCACATCAGTGACATGATCACGTCACTAAATGGAGCCAAAATATTTTCAAAGTTGGACTTGAACAAAGGATACCACCAACTAGAGTTGCATGAGCGGCCCGATACATCACGACATTCTCAACACATCTAGGGCTGTTCAGGTACAAAAGACTCAGTTTTGGGGTATCCTCAGCTGCGGAAATTTTTCAGGAAGCAATCAGGAGAACAATCCATCATGTTCCCCATGTACTGAACTACAGTGATGACATTCTAGTACATGGAGCCACCACTCAAGAACATGACACCGCGCTACATCGAGTCTGTAATGCCCTAACGGAAGCCAACCTCACACTCAATCAAGACAAGTGTGAATTTCATAAGCTGACACTGAAATTCTTTGGCCACGTTTTCTCCGGAAATGGCATAAAACCGGATCCTGAAAAGGTAGCAGCGCTAAACGATACACCGAGCCCAGGTGATGTTGGAGATGTCCGCTCTTTCCTGGGCATGGCAAGCTACTGCTCCAGGTACATACAAGACTACTGAATAAATCTTTAAAAAGTCCATCAAGCACACGTTGTGTCTCAACTGTCCTTCTCTTGTACTCCGATTTGTGTTTTGTGCAACTCCCTCCAAGTATTTTGTCTCAGAACACTATATTCGGTAAACAAGTTTTGTAGAAAGTGGAATTTCCACCTTCAAATGGTGGTGTGCACATTTATACTCCGACCAGTGATTGGTCTTGATCAGTCTTTTTCAAATTGAATAAATACTTCTTACACGTTTAATCCATATTCCAATACGAAGAAATTTATTTGTTTCATTTCTTGCTTTTTTTTCAAATATGCAAATTCGTTTTTTGCAAAAACATCATGCTTCTACATTCCACATCAACCCAATGCATTTCGGGTCCAAAGCGACCCTTCCTCAGGGGTCTGTGTGGAAAAACAAGGAAATATTTTGAGCTCATCAGCCACTTAATCACACATATGCAACATTTTCTAATACATAAACACTATAATGTTTAATCACATCCTAGTAATTCATTATGTTATGTACAACCTCTTTTCTAACAGAGCTACCTTATTCAATGTAGGTTTCATCAAAAAATCATTTCATGTAGCTTCTTGAATTAGAAAATACATAATAGGCAATGAACTTCTAAACTCAAATACAAATTAAATGAAAGTCAAAACAACGCATTCTGTCTACTCCACAGGAAGGTGGAAATTCCACTTTCTACAAAACTTGTTTACCGAATATAGTGTTCTGAGACAAAACACTTGGAGGGAGTTGCACAAAACACGAATCGGAGTACAAGAGAAGGACAGTTGAGACACAACGTGTGCTTGATGGACTTTTTAAAGATTTATTCAGTAATTGTCTACCCCCCATTGTGAGCACCACAGATTAAAAATGAATCTTGAAGATATTGCACAAATCACGACAAACAAGGCTGAGACATTAGCTTATACTCCTGAGGAAGCTGAGCAAATCTACAGATTAATCAAGGAAACCAGAGCTTTCAGCCCACAGTTAAGCACAGTTAATCAGTTACTTAAACAATTGGAATATGTGGAATATGTCAGCAAACGTGAAATAAACCAACGGTTGCATGCAACAACCTTAATACACTATCACAGGAATAAACGCATCCCGAGGGGATTGAGAATAGCCTTAAAACCTATGTTGTGCAGGAACAATAAAGCTTTCCTAAATAAATGGTATCAAATTTTGAACAAATGTAGCTTGGATCTGATTTTGCTGATAGTAGAAGAGCTCTCAAAAGAATTAAAAACAGTGGAAGAAGAATTGGAAGGAATCAAGAGCGAACTTAACAAACATGAAGACTTATCAGAAATACTGGAAGATATAAACAGTAAACTGGAAAAATATGCTAAAGAAATAGAAGACAGAAAGATCAAAAAGTATAGACGTGACACCAACACTACAAGTTGGAGGAGGTTTATAGTTGGGCGGAAGTGTACCATCAAAGAAAATGGCAACAACCATCAACCAATGTAAGTTCATCACAAGAAAGTGTGGTGTCTGAATCAGACACAGCACAAAACAGAAAACCAATGGGTAAAAACGCTCAAATGGGACACAAAGATCAACAAAGCAAAGTGGCTTTTTTAGAAACAAGCCCTGCGGCAAACAATGCACCTTCGAAAAGTACAACAGGAGAATCCTCAAAACAAGGAGGGGAAAAAGAAAAAGCAAAAGAAACGGAGGCAGAGCGGGAATTGAGATCAAAGAAAAAGAAAACGAACTTGTCATAAATATATTAAACAAGCAGCTAAATATGGCTCAAATGAATTTATTGAATAAAGGTTTGACTTTTGTTCCAGTATATAAATCAAATGCTCAAGAGACAGAAACATCCATCTTTAAATTCTTGCGCACATTGCGCTTAAAAAATTTCTTCAATAACCTTCCACCTACAGACAAACCTGAAAGCGACCTTAAAGAGTTTAGAACAAAAAGCATGTTCGGTGCTCCAACGTCACATAAAACAATTGATGCCTATGAAAGAGTCATCACCACAGAAATGAAAAAAATCAACTATATGGGCGGCACAAAAAGCAACTTCTCAAAAAAAGAATGGCAAACTTTAAAGTCCATAATGGACATGACAGACATAACTATACAAAAAGCGGATAAAGGGGGAGCAATAATGATAATCGACACAGAATTTTACACAAAGTGTGCGCACATATTTACAGGATTTTGACACATATCACAAATTGGATCAAGATCCCTCAGAAGCTTTTGCAGCCACACTAAAAATGATATTGGATAGAGCACTGGATATGAAGTGGATCACCATCAAAACATACAAATTCTTAAACATCAAACACCCTCGGAGACCCCAGTTCTACATGCTCCCAAAAATTCATAAACACCCAACTAAACCGCCCTTCAGACCTATAGTGTCAGCATGTGGATCACTTTCAGAACCACTAGGCCAATACCTAGATTGGTTTCTACAACCGTTGATACAAAAATGGAGTACCCACGTAAAAGATACCACCTAATTTTTGAACATGTTAGAAACAATTGAAATTCCAGTGAATGAAGAAACATGGTTATGTTCCATTGATGTGACATCATTGTACACTTCCACCCCTCACAATGAGGGGCTAGAGGCTATGGAATGGTGTGTACTGGAGAATGAGATAACAGGATCTGATAAAGTTTTTATGCTGGAATTGTTACATTTTGCGCTATTCCACAGTTATCTTCAATGGGAAAACGGGTTCTATGAACAATGTAGTGGAGCGTCCATGGGTTTTGCAGGGGCGCTGTCCTACGCGAACACCTTCATGGCTAAATTTGAAAGTTATATCATCAACAATCCAAACTGGTCAACTGGCCTCATGGTCTTCAAAAGATACATTGACGATATCTTTATAATATGGAAAGGAGCTAAAGAAAAATTGGTTGAAAATATCCATGTCCTTAATTTGCAGCATGAACTAATCAAGTTCACACACCAAATCGATCAACATGAACTATCATTTTTGGATGTCAATATCACCATTGTGAATGGACAGATATGTACGAGAGTACACATAAAAGACACTGACAGAAATAGTGGCTTACACTATAACAGTTTTCATCATCACTCTCTTAAAAACACCTACCGCTGTCCCAATTTATCCGCCAAAAAAGAATCACGTCTGACCCAAATGACCTATCAACTACTATCAACAACCAGATCCAAAAATACTTGAAACGTAGTTACCCAAAGACTTTACTCCAGGAAACCAAAACTAAAGTAATGGCAATGAGCAGAGATTCTCTTCTGAAGAAGAAAGAAAAGACTGAGATCAAACTCACAGTATGTGTGCTGAAACAATCAATGCAGTCCACCCAGATCACAAAAATCATGCGAAAACATTGGCACTTATAACGCAAGAACCTGATCTTCAACCACTTTTTGCGAACCACATAACATTTGCATACAACAGGTCTAAGAATCTAAAAGAATTGCTAAAACTGCGAAAAATAGAGACAGAAAGAAAATTTTACAAAGGAATGCAAAAATGCGAAAACTGTACGCATTGTAATAATGTCATGACTGGTCAAACTTTTACACACCCAATGACAGGAAAGAAGATTCCTCTGTTTCATTCGAGCACCTGCGACACGAAAGGTGTGATTTATGGCATAAAATGTCCCTGCAGGAAAGTATATGTAGGGCAAACTGAGCGAAAAATAAAAATATGAATCACGGAACACAAAAGCAACATTCGCCAGAAAAATTTGAAGTCAACAGTGGCAACACACTGGATGGAAGCTGGTCATAACATTTCACAACTTCGTTTCACCATTTTAGAGGTGATAAGGCCACAACCAGATTTAGACACACACAAGAAAAGACTAAGGTCTGAGTACTTTTGGATCCGTAAAATGGGTAGCTTACAACCACAAGGACTTAATGACAGGATTGAATTATCCTGCTTTTTATGAACATTGTTAGGAAAGCATTTACTGTACCCAAGCTGTCAACATGTTTTCATCCCATCCCAAAATGGCCGACACAAGAAACAATCTTATAAACCTTATTCACTCTTGTAGCTTTCGATTTAGTTTAATTTTGAGTTCATCAATTTATTTGATTGTATTAGCATATTATTTAGCAACGCGATACATGTATGTTGGAACTTTCAGTTCGAGAATTAACGAGTACCTGTCTTTTCATAATCAGTCAGGATTACAACATATCTATGATTAATATGTCACATCTGTGATATCAATAATGTTTCAATAAGGTATACAAAGCGAGACCGCGGTCACATGGTCGCGCCGTTAACCAATCAAAACGTATAAGAGAAGGAAAGTAATGTTTCAGGTAGCTAGCGGTATTTCGATTGGCTGGAAACCGAGGCGCAAACTGCTTTTGCATTTTCTGTAAGTACGAACGTTGAAATGTTTAAATGGTTAGCGTTTTGTTTCGCACATGTAACATTGTGTAAGCATATAATAGGTTCTCCACTGTACACTTTACCTTGCTATCAGGCATTTAAATATAGAATAAGCTGGACGAAAGGACGCATAGATAAAGTCTCTTGAATGGTTTTGTAATCAGATTTTAAATACGGGCCATGCAGAGTGTTTGGGCTCCTGTGGAGTAGACAGAACGCGTTGTTTTGACTTTCATTTAATTTGTATTTGAGTTTAGAAGTTCATTGCCTATTATGTATTTTCTAATTCAAGAAGCTACATGAAATGATTTTTTGATGAAACCTACATTGAATAAGGTAGCTCTGTTAGAAAAGAGGTTGTACATAACATAATGAATTACTAGGATGTGTTTAAACATTATAGTGTTTATGTATTAGAAAATGTTGCATATGTGTGATTAAGTGGCAGATGAGCTCAAAATATTTCCTTGTTTTTCCCACACTGACCCCTGAGAAAGGGTCGCTTTGGACCCGAAATGCATTGGGTTGATGTGGAATGTAGAAGCATGATGTTTTTGCAAAAAACGAATTTGCATATTTGAAAAAAAAGCAAGAAATGAAACAAATAAATTTCTTCGTATTGGAATATGGATTAAACGTGTAAGAAGTATTTATTCAATTTGAAAAAGACTGATCAAGACCAATCGCTGGTTGGAGTATAAATGTGCACACCACCATTTGAAGGTGGAAATTCCACTTTCTACAAAACTTGTTTACATACAAGACTACGCCACAATAAGTCACCCGCTGAGAACTCTCACCAAACAGGGGCAGCTATTTCAGTGGTCCACTCAATGTGAACGTGCTTTCAGAGATATCATAGAAGCTGTGGAATCTGCTGAAAACATGGCTTACTTCAACCCAAAAAAGAAGACAGAAATAACTGTGGATGCCAGCCTGTGGGGCTAAGGGCCATTCTAGCACAGTATGACAGAAATGAAGATCAACGTCACATTGTGGCATATGCCAGTAGGAGTCTCACAGACACGGAGAGGGCATACTCCCAGCCAGAAAAGGAGAGTTTAGCGGTTGTCTGGGCCTGTGAACACTTCCACATTTTTATCTTCGGAAAACATTTCACTTTGGTCACCGACCATCAAGCTCTGATCACAATTTTTGAAAACCCTAGAGCCAAAATGCCGCCACGAATAGAGAGATGGGGCCTCAGGCTACAAGAATACACGTACACCATTGTACACAAGCCAGGGAAAGCTGCAAACCCTGCCGACTACATGTCCAGATACCCCACCCGGACCGGAAAATCAAAAAAGTCGGTTGCGGACTAATACATCCATTTCGTGGTAGATCAGGCCAGATCACCTGCTGTTCCGCTGGAAGCCATCTGTGAGGCAACACAGTCAGACGTCACCCTGCAGGAAGTAAAACGCCACATACAGACCAATAGCTGGCGTCATCCTGAAACCAAGGGACAAGGCGATCCAGAGATGTCCGCGTTCAAACATGCCCATGAGGAACTATCAATAGCGACAAATGGTCTCATCTTAAGAGATACTAGAATTGTGATTCCAAGACAGCTAAGACAACGGGTCATCAATCTAGCCCATGAAGGACACCTGGGCATAGTAGCCCCGAAAAGAGCACTCCGAGAGCGGGTCTGGTTTCCAACACTGGATCTAATGGTGGAAACCAAGTTAAAGGACTGCCCACAGTGTCAGCTAGTGAGCCGTCCAGATCCCCCTGCACCGCTGCAAATGTCTCCACTGCCAGATGGTGTCTGGCAAAACATTGCCATTGATTTCTTTGGGCCGTTCAAGTCGGGACAATATGTCCTGGTCATCATGGACGAATATTCCAGATTACCCAAGCTTCCAGCGCCATACCAATTTTAGATGAGGTCTTCGCTGCGTGGGGCATTCCTCAAGTCGTAAAATCTGATAATGGGCCCCCATTCAACAGCCAGGACTTCGCCGAGTTTGCTCAACACCTAAACTTTAAACACCGGAAAATCACACCACTCTGGCCGCAGGCAAATGGAATGGTTGAACGCTTCATGGCCACGGTCAAGAAAGCCATTCAGCAGGCAGAGCTCACTCGAAAGAGCATCCAGACAGCACTACCGAAACACACCCCACTCCACCACAAGCAAATGCCCGGCCACCCTAATGCTGGGCCAATCAGTGCGGACCAGACTGCCCATGATGAATGTCCCGGTGAGCGAACAATATCCGAATTCTGACCATGAGGAAATTGCGGCCATGGACAAACTGAAGAAAGAAAAAATGAAAGGATATGCTGATGAACGTCGACATGCCTCTCACGCTGAAATTCGGGAAGGAGACTGGGCGTTGGCCCGGCAAGAAGAGCACAGAAAGACTGACTGCAAATACCATGAGAGTCCATTGAAAGTTGTGAAACAGAATGGAACCATGATCACCGCGGAAATAGACGGAAGACGAGTCACCAGGAATTTGACACACTTTAAGAAGTACAGCCCTAGCGTAAAAGAACTATTGACTGAACCACTAGTTGAGAACAATGAACGTGAGACACCGCTCAGCAGCAGCCAGGCATTGATGTGGACTCCTGGAGAACACGACCGAGATATTACTGATCCTCAGTCGCGCCCCAGACGGACCATTAGAAAACCGTCTCGCCTCATTGAAGAACTTTAAGTGGCAGATCTTCAGCGACGTGAAAGCAAAGGGTATTGATATATTGCTGTGTTTTGTTTTATTTACAGAGGGGGGAGATGTAATGATGGGCGCGCATGCAAGGGGCACTAGGACCCTGCCAGAGGGAGACCGAGGGCGGGCGGATAAGGAGGAGCCAGGGACCGGGGACGGCAGTTAGCCGATGTACTGCGATGATGAAAGACGTGCAATAAAGGAGCTCCCACCGAACACCCTGTGTCTGTGTATCTGTGTGAGCAAGGACATTACAGATCCTAGCCGTGTATTAGGCGTTTGTCCACAGGTGCTACAAAGGGCCACTAATAAGCAATTTGATTGCACTCCGCAGCTCTGCCTGCTGGGTTTACGTTCTCGTAGTGCGGCTGATTTACAGACTTTGCTTTTTACTTAACAGGAGGCAGCTAATGATGAGTTGGAAATTTGCCTCTGGCCCTGACCTGGGCGGCTGGAGCACGGAGGTGCGAGGGTGAAGTGATGCACAAGGAAGAAGCCAGGGGAATGCTGAGAGTCCCTCTGTTGCACTCCTGAGATGAGATT
This sequence comes from Lissotriton vulgaris, assembly GCF_964263255.1. NCBI lineage: Eukaryota > Metazoa > Chordata > Amphibia > Caudata > Salamandridae > Lissotriton > Lissotriton vulgaris. The sequence continues at coordinate 174,853,617 of NC_141699.1, forward strand.
CTGGCGGCTCACCTGCATTTAGATAGACGGGGGAATTAGGGACACAGAAGCGTTATCAACTGTGTCCACTCAGTCGCCCGCTGCATCCGTATTCTCCACTACTAGCATGAGACTGAGAGGTGAGACAGTTGCAGTCGCATGAGAGTGGCTTGAGGTGACACAGTGGGGTCCTGCTCTTGAAGCAGAGGCCATCCCTGGTATAACATTAACAGCACGACTGACCCCACCCGGTCTCCGGTATCCATCATGGTGGGACTCCTAGCCTGTTCACTGTTGCTCTATTGGCACCCACCTGCCTGATATGTTGGGATTGTTTTAGTTCTCATATTTGTTTGGAGGACCGATGCACATGGCAGGAGTTTGGAATACCATACTCTCTCTGCCCAATCTGGAGCCACTAGCATGACTTGGGGCCGGTCGTTTCTGATCTTCTTATTAACTCTGGGACGGAGAATTATTGGTAGGAAGGTGTAGATGGTCTCTAAGTTCCACTGTAAGTGGAATAAGTAACCTAGAGAGAGCCACTTTGGAAACTCCAACGCACAGAAGTGCTGACATTGTGCATTCTCTGCAGAGTTCACATATTCCAACTGAGGCTGAATCATCAGGACCAAATACCAAACCTCCTGGAGTCTCTGATCCATGGTGGAGGGGCAACATTGCACCGTGTACAGAAAGGCTCCAATGAAAGGGAGCGCCTGTAAAGGAGTCAGGAATTAGGGACTTTGGCATGTTTATAGTGAACCCTGCCAAGGTTAGGAGGGCCACCATTAAGTCTTCGGAATCAAGGGCACACGGGTCCTGGGACAATGTGACCATCTAGAATTTTTCCCTTTGGAGGAAGAGAATGAGGGGCGAAGGTCTAGAAGAGTGCAGAGGCCTTTGTCCTTTTTTGGAGAAAGTAAGTAGCACGAATAGTAACTATGGCCTACTTCTGGCATCAGCACACTCTCTATAGCTTCAAAAGAGCCTGCACTTCGTGCTGCAAATGGGCTGTGAGCTATTCTGAGGATGGTACGGACAACAGAGTTTTGAGAAATGGTAATGATTCAACCCGCAGGACGATCTGCAACATCCACATGCCTGAGGTAATGGCTTGCCACCCTTGCAGAAAGTGCTGGATCCTGCCTACAACAGGGTGGCCGTGTGTCGCCGAGGACACACTAAGGAGGCTTGGGGGCTGCAGTAGCTGGAGGGGCAGCCAAAGGGCAATTTGCTGCTACTGATGTCCACAAGATCTGTAGGTACTGTGGCTGTGGCCACAAAAGGCCTGAGGACATTGCTGGGTCAGTTGCAGCTGTCCGTGATGTTAAAGCCCCTACCATAGCAACGAGGAGGTGAAACTGTGGGTGCAGTTGGCATGGCGAGCGGACAGGCTCAAGGACTGCTGTTGCGCTGCATTCTTGAAAGCATTCCAGAGTTGAATCTGCATTATCCCCAAACAGGCAGGAGGCCATCAAAGGGCATGTCCATCAGACTAGCCCAAATGTATCCTAAAATATGAGTTGACCACATCCAAGCATGCCTATAGATGGCCACACTGGTTCCAGTGTTTCCGGCAACAGAGTCCATGATATCAAACCCACAACGAATCATGAACTTAGCCTTGTCATGCTGATCCTCAATGGCCTGCAAAAGGATGGCACAAAGGGGGTGGTGATGGACGGAGCATCTGAATCAATCAAACACTTGCACCCAGTCAACAGATCTGGGTTTAATCCATCACCGTTCTTTAGCCCACTCTGCCCCCCCCAGACATGGCTATATGCAAATCAGTCTGACACTTTGCCTCATGGGAACAGTCCAGCCCGAACTGCCAAGCCATGTCTTCCCTGGACCGGAAACAAGCATCCAAGGACCGGTTTCTGGCATTCCATTCCATCTGATTCAGATGCTCCGTCCATCACCACCCCCTTTTGTACTGCTGCAAAAGGATGGCACACACCTCCTCTGGGACAGCTGGCAGGATCTGGGTAAGCGAGTTCCATAAGGCACGTGTATACGTGCTAGAAAGCAACTGCCAATCAATGCAAGACTCTTAGACGGAGACAAGAAAACTGTTGTCTTCCCACAGATCTCAATACATTTGGATTTCCCGTCAGGAGGATGAGCGGCCATGCATTTGGATTCACCTTACTAGCTGAAGCTTGCACAACCAAGCTCTCAGGTGAGGGATGCTGGGCCAGAATGCAGGATCCCCATGTGCATAGTGGTGACAATGGTAAATCTGGCAGCTCACTGGGCCCCAGTTGTGGCTTAGCCCATGATCCCAAAATAGTGTTGTTGAAGTCCTCATTAAAGGGATGCAAATGCGCGGAACTAGTCTGACCCAGGTGAAGCACCTCATCAATACATTTGTTTTTACCTCCTGAGTGGGGAGATCTAGATTCAAGACTTCAGCAGCTTTTGCATCACCATGGTAAATGACACACTCCCCTCAGTGGGTGGCCCAGAGGTGAGAGCAAGTCAGTGTCTGGCATCTTGGCGATCCATACCAATTGTCCTTACAGTAAGTCTGAGCAAATTCATCTCCACTATCCTACCTGCTATTATCAGTATCTGCTCCAAAAAGATCATGCACTAGCGGTGTCCTATGGTGTAAGCGCACTGTGTCCGTGTCGGAAGGATTGCCCAGGGGTAGAGGAATAGGCGGCCTCAGACGAGGTCGAGTCAGCACGGCACTGTCATGGAGTCAAACAGCATCATGGATTGGTCATCATCCAGCAGCAGCAGCATCCCCATTGGCGTCAGGGGCTCTCGCTCCAGCGTGGGGCATGATGCCAGGAGGGTGTTCAATACAGAAGCCAGATTCAGAGAGCCCAACTTGCACCGAGAGGTCTTGCCTGCAGATGTGCAGGTGGAAGGCCTCGCTGCTTCTTGAGGCACTTAGGTGCACCAGGGGAAGCTGGTGTCACTCCAAAAATACATAAAATCACATTCTGAAACTTCTGAAGTTGTGCAAGAGTGGTCTTGGGCATGAGAAATTCAGTGTGGCATGGAGTAGGGTTAGGAACCTGCTCCACAGAGCAGCTTTGGGGGAGGGTCCAGGATGCAGAATGATGCCCTCATGCCTTCTGAGGAGATTAAGAGTGGATGGACTGGGCTGGGTCCCGCTGGATTTCTTTCACTTTGTCTTGGAATTGCCCAAAGAATTGGATCTCTACGATGGTCAGTCGCGGGACCGGCTCCAGGAGCTGAACCAGGATCTTCCCCATGACTTCATTCATAAGCATCAGAAGAGCCCGGCTGGTTGAAGAGCTTCACCTCATGCTCCTGAATAGCAATCGGGCACACCCAGGTCCAGCTGCTACGGGTCTTAGAGTCGTGGTCCGACTCCAGACCCCACAGGCACACCAAGGCAAAATCAGTCACATAATTTTTTTTGCAATATTCCCTACAAGGATTAAACCATTTAGACTTTGGAAGGGACACTGCCCTAGCACAATTAAAGAAATCAGATTACATTTTTTTTTTAAAGCACAGCTTGAGAGAGACTAGAGGTAGTTCTGGATTTGCATGGGGCAGGAAAGAAAGGAACGGATGCCAGCCAGCGCGAAAGGCACATAACTTCTGGTGTGGCATGACGCTAATACAGGGCCACAGGCACCTTCTGCCAGCGCACACCGGTATTACTTAAGATTTTCTGGATCCAGTCTGGTACCTGGTGAAATATTAAATAAATGCCGAATCTGGGGCTAGAAGTCTCTATCAGAAAGAGCCTGCTGCCAATCACTTCAGTGTGCAGGTCGAATGCATTTAGTTACGTCCATTCAATCTCCACATATGGTTTTGTAAGTTCTGGAAACTCATTTGCAGACCCTGTCCTGTTGCTGAGACAGGAAGTACTCCTGAGGTGGAAGCATGGGTCAGTCTGGAATGAACAAGATGACTTATGCCCAGTCTTTCTTGATCACCTGTAGAACCGGAGGCAGGAGAGGGATTGTGTACATGAGTCCTGCGTCCAGTCTAGAAGGAATGTGCTCCCCAGCGAAAGCTCTGCAGGAAATTCCACTGCGCAAAACTGCTGTTACTGCGTGTTCTCTTTGTTGACTGTGGGGCAGATTTACAAGCCCCTTGCGCTACTTTTGCGTAACTTTTAACAAGGGAAAAGTGGCGCAAGGGCCTTGTAAATCTGCCCCTTACTGATTTACAGACGATCCGTTTGTTTTCATTTGTGCTTGGATACAGTTCCTACCAGGAGGGTCTTGTAATGACGTTCTTCTTGTACTCACACAACAAAACTAATAAGTCCATGCATGGGATCTTGATGAGGTTACAATAAGCTTCGAACGTTCGGAAATCAAATGAGGTATTGTGGGGCATATTACCAACAACTAGCGATAATTATCGCTATGTTGGCTTAGCAGCAATATTTTTATTGCCGAGCTGCGGCGATTTTTATCGCTTAGGAGCCTTGCTATTATCAAGTTTTATCTCCTAAGCGATAAAAATCGGCCGAAATGCATGAATATCGCTGAAAAGTCCGCGATATTCATGCATTACCAAGCTAATGTTCTTAGCCATGTTATCCACCTACCATTGGATAACATGGCTAAGAACTGCTCAGGGGCAGGTGTTAGCTTTTGGAGATATTCGCGCTTAGCGCGAATATCTCCAAAAGTTGGTAATAGGAGATAGCGATGTTAGCGACTGTTTCCAGTCGCTAACATCTTGGCACGCCCACTTTGCATGTCATTAGTGATAAATATCAATGTGAGTACAGAATCCTAGGCCATCCGCAGAGTAAGTGACCAAACAAGCTGGGACCAAAGGAGAAGAAGAATTGTCAGGAGATAATGTGTATATTAAAAAAATATATATATTTAATTAAACATGGATAAAAATCATATAGAGACTCATGTAATAAGTCACACTATATGAAACGATAAAACAATACATCAAATACATTCAGTCAATTTAACTATTTTGTTATAAGTGCATGTGTTGTCTCAGTAAATACCCCTCTTTTGTATATAATTGTCATAACTAGCCAGGATTCATATTGTTATTATTATGTTTTTGCTTTTTAATGAATGTATTTGAAGTATTGTTTTATCGTTTCATATAGTGTGACTTAATTCATGAGTCTCTATATGATTTTTATCCTTGTTTAATTAAATATATATATATTTTTTAATATACACATTATCTCCTGACAATTCTTCTTCTCCTTTGGTCCCAGCTTGTTTGGTCACTTACTCTGCGGATGGCCTAGGATTCTGTACTCACATTGGTTTTCACCCTGCCCTAGGAATCTGTGTATTTTTGATACCCAGGGGGTCCTTGTTTTTTCTCAAATTAGTGATAAATATTACTGACATGCAAAGCGGGGCCCAAGATGGTCGCTATCTTCTACTAGCTGCCGCCAACTGGTGTTAGCGACAGCTAGGTAATAGGGAGATCATTTTATCTCCGCTTTCTTGGCTTTTAAAGCCAAAAAAGCGGAGATAAACCCCCTTGATAATATGCCCCTCAGTGTTTTTATTTTTAAAAAAATGGAGTTGCACCTACAATGAGGTGGAGCACCAGTTGGTTCTTTCAAATAACCAACTGAGATACCACTGGATTAACATTGGGTGTACAAGTTAGTCTGTATCTATTACAGATCACTGTATAGGCACGCAGTGGCCAAGCCTGATATGGTGATGGTTTTTAAACACGGCCCTTCCTCTTGGGGCTTCTTGATTTTATATGCATATTAGATATTCACATAGGGTGAATGTGTGAAGGTACAACCCAACATTCTCAACAAAATATGTACAAATAATTTTTATATATGATCTTGCAGCCTTGAAAAAGTTCAGGAGGACAAAGCATGTTCCGGCTGCTTCTTTGTTGAACAATGATGTACTGGGATGTGTTCCTGAATTAAAAGAGAACTCTGTACCCTTTATGCTTGGACTGGTATTACTTATTATGAACTGGGAACTAGAGACGGAACAGATTAAGGAATGAAAACTGGATTGTATGTGCTTCTGTGCTGTGTTTGTGTTTAGACATGAAAGTGTTGTTGGTCCACCTTGAAACACAGGTAAAGCCTATCAAACTGCATGACAGGTATTTAAAACTACTTGTCCTACATAAGTTCAAGGATACCATATCCAGTGTCCTGCGTTTATTGTAGACAGAATCTGAGACAGTCAGCATTTTGAATTTAGTACTGATTCCCCCATCTTTTTTTCAGGGCAGGAAAAAGCGTGAATAACATCCTTCACCTTCTTCTAAGTCTAGTATTCTCTTAATGACACCTGTGGAGAGCAAAAGAAGTAGCTCCTGAATCAGGATTTTTAATTGGTCCTCCTAAATTCATTCTGGTGCGGTAGGTAAATTAGGTGGGGAGGAAAAGAAGGGTAGAGCAGAGCCTCTCTGAATTACCGGTAAGCCCCTTTTGTCTGATGTATTTGATCTCCAGCTGGGGAGGAAATGTTAGTCCCTGTACCTTACTGGCCACACATGGGCCACAGAGCACACATTAAAGTGGTTTGGTAGCATTGCAGCAAGGGAGGAGAGGTGAAGGTCTGTTGTCCCTGGTACCCTGAATGTTGACAGCTGGAGAAGTCTCTGCAGACCTCAAAGGGCAGAACTGGTTAATGCACCACCAAATGGAATGTCTACCACTGTCAATAGGCCAACCCCAAGGAATACCCTCTGAATTTATAGCACTGGTGGGCAAAACATTTCAGTGATATAAACAGTCCCAACAATTGTGTGGTGGCTCTGCTGTCGTCCAACCCCTCTATAGCAGAGTCTGTCTCTTCCCGAAAAATGTTGGACCTATCAAAGGGCATGTCCAGTAAGAAAACCTGTACATCACCCAATAGTCCAGGAGACCATGCTGTTACCAACAGCTCTGTCAATGCAATCTGTCATATTGAGGTCAACATGTACCTTAACTTTTCTGCGTCCTGCCAGTTATGTATTGTTTGTGCCACAGGTGCAGATGTCGCTGACCATGCTCCAGAGAGGGTGTATATTTGCCCGTCAAGGTTTTGGCTTATAATGGCTTCAGGGTCAAACTTTCAGATGAAGACATCTTGCCAAATGCATCAATCTGTTGGGTCAGATAAGAGTTAGGGTTAACTTTGCTAGCGGAAGCCTCTACAATGAGACTCTCAGACATAGGGGGCCTCATTTGTGAGAAGTGACGCATCGCTGCGTGAAAGCAGCGATGCGTCACTTCTCAGTGCGCCCTCCTTGCGACATGATTGATGTGTCATATTTACTGTATGACGCATCATGTCGCAAGGAGTTACAGATACGTCAGTATTTCTGACGTATCTGTATGGCGCAAAAGTGACGCATTGCTGGAGTGTGTCAAAAGTGACGCAACTCCAGCAATGTGTCCTTTCACATGGTGCAAGCCCCATGTGAAAGGGCCTGCGTCAGTCTTATGCCTGCTGTGAGGCAGGCTTAAGATATTGACGCATTTGCTTTCTAGAATTGGCGCAGTGAAATCTCATAGATTTCACTGCGTCACTTCTACGACCCTTTCTTGCGTCAATACGTCCCCGTTGCATACATTATACCTGGCGCAGGTATAATGTGGCACAGGGGTTTACAAAGTGACTCATCTCCCCAGATACGTCACTTTGTAAATATGGAGCAACAATGTGCATCTTTTACGCCACTGGAGCGTCACAAAAAGTGACGCACCAGCAGCGTAAAAGTGACGCACAGCCTCATAATTGAGGACCAGGGTGTTCAGTTAAAAAATCTGGGTCACCAGGCGTAGGTATTTATTGCTGGGCTACTGGTCTGCTAACTGAATGGTATGAATACGATTTTGACCATGTAGCCATTAAAGTGTTGGTAGGGCCACATTAAAAGGCAACAATGGCTCAGAAGTCAGAGACCCTTGCTAAAGAACGTTTGACGTTGTTGCAATGGAGGGCTACTGCAATTCTGGCACCTCAGCTGCCCTCCTGACCACCTGTGCAAACAAAGCAGTTTTCTTCATTAGTGGTCTATGTGGTGACTCAAGCTCGGTTAAAGGGGCTGTGTCTAACTCAGTGGCATTTGGTAGGCTAGGTATAACGCATCAACAGTATAATGAGGGAGCGGAGGGTGTCCCTACTTAGATCCTGCACATGGGTAGTGTCAAAAAGAAAATGGGGCCTCTATTGGTAAATGCATCGGGAAAGAATCCGGCTGAATGACAACTGCTTGTGCTTTTGTAATGCATAATAATAATGTAATAGCATGACATCAGTCAGGCTCGGGTGAGGTTAGTTCAGGATCCAACAGAGTGAGCATCGGGTTATCCATTGGTGGGACTGGCAATGGTGCAGAGGGAGGGATCTCAGACCCAGGGTGGACACCTGTACCAGAACAGGTACAGGCCTGGAAATGCATTAAAAGGTGGAGTCAGCCCAGATGCGCCAATGAGAATGCAAAAAAAAAAAAAAAAAAAGATTATGTAAAGTTTACCCTGCAAGAGATCAATAATCTCCAAGCCAGGCAACACACATTTCTCAGCGGCTAGCATAGATGGACTTAGTCGAAACACACCTGGCAGCGAGGAAGACATCAATCACATAAGTGGGCAGGCCAAACACATATAACTGCTTCTGCTCGATCTCCATGCATGGTGGTGGTGAAGTTTGTGGAGATTCATAATAGTGATATAGATTGTGAAAACTCATATGCAGAAACCCTGCGTTGTTGCTGAGACAGGAGGTCCTCCCGAGATGGAAGCCTGAGTGCGGATGCCCAGATTCAAAAGCGCCGGAATCACACTTGCGTGGCCTGGTCATTTCCAGGGCTGTGAGGCGCCAATTTAGAACTACATGGAGCTCTGCTATGAAGTTTTCTGGATCCAGTCTGACAGATACTCAAAAGGTGAAAAATGTGCAGTTAGAAGTATCCATCAGAGAAAAAGTCTTACAAAGTTCCGACCTACGAGTTGGGCTATTTGAAACATACAAACCTGCATAGGGAATAGTACTCCTTATGATAAACATTCTCCCATCTAACAATGGCTGCTAAGGGGGATTTAATCTAATATTAAGCAGTTACTCTCTATCTGCTATTTGATACTATGGCTCATTCATTGGTATAGAAGTTTTAAATATCTCATATGTAGGTTCTGTTAGGAAAGTTATCTATATGTGCCCTATGTAGCTGAACCTGTTTTTGTTGGCTATAGGGCTCTGTGAACTTTACTCCTGCTGACCAGTTGTAAAGTGTGTGTGCTCTCCTTTTTAAACATGATAACATTGGCATATACCAAGTTGGCACATTTGATTTCCTTGTAAGTCCCTAGTACAAGTGTCCAGGGCCTGTAAATTAAATGCCACTGGTGGACTGCAGCACTCTGTGCGACCCACTAAAGTAGTGACGTTCTGCCATTGTTCAGGCGTTTCCTGACCCTGTTGGCTCTTTGGAGTGAGATGTGTATTGCTCTCAGATGCTGAACATAGGGCCTGGGTTTTGGGAGGTGTGGGTCTCCCTAACAGGATGGCTGAGGAGGACCTATGCCCCTGCCTGATTACACTTCAAAGGGACATGCCCTGGCACACATAGAAGTACCCAACAACAGATCTGCACCATCCTTTGTTTCACTAGCTAGGCTGAGGCCAAACCCAGAGCAGTGGGAGGAACTGACCAGAACCAGTTTGGGAGGTAGACAAAGGATTGTCCCTCACCCATAGGCTGGCATTGAAGTAGCATTCCCATAAGTACGAGTTACTTATCTTCGGTAACAATGTATCTGGTAGAGAAGATTCTAGCTGCAGATTCCTTAACGTAGAATTATCCCCAGGCGTGAGACTGGATCTGGAAAACTTTTCTGCCACAGCACTCCTGCTCACCGGGGGGACGGCCCCACGTGACTCCGCCCTGACGTCGTCTGTGTTTGGGACGTCAGCGAGGATGTTTTATGTTTTATATGCTTGCCCGTCTTATCTTTGTGGTATCGATGAAGCCTTGGTTTGCTGATCTGAGGTGAGGACTGGGACTGTAGAGTGTAAAAAGAACTTGGAGATCCTCAGCACCACCGCCATAGATTGCTTTATGTACCACAGTTAAAACTTTGAACTACCAGTAACTACCATGTTCAATACTTCTAATGTTTTGTCTGCCATATTTGTCCTTCGGACCCTACCCCTACTCAGATGTATTCTCATCTGCACATGCAATGTATTCAAGCTGCCGTACTGAAATATTCAATAAAACTATTCTGAAATTTAAAAAAACTTTGAACTCGCCACGCTGTTTGATAGGCAGCCAATGTAGAGTTTTTATGCCGGCCGAAGTTGGCTGACCTCTGGAAATACCCAGTAAAAGTCTTGCTGCAGCATTTTGCAAAGACTGCAGTTTTTGCAGCTGGTACTTGTCAGTTCCCAGAAACAGGGCATTACAGTAGTCCAGTTTCGATAATAGGAAATCACGGTCTTTTGAAGGTCTTTAGGAATGTACAGGAGTATTTTCCTCAGAGTGTTTAGAAGATGGAAACATGATGAAATCAGACTGTTTATCTGTGGGCCAAAGTTCAATTTGATATCAAAAGTGATACCCAGATGTCTGACTTTTTCTTCTGGAGAGGGGCAGTCTCCAGCCTCCAAGGGCCACCAGGACTGGTTCCACAAGGATTGTCCCAACCCGAACTCCATCACCTCCGTTTTGTTAGTGTTTATTTTCGGATGATTCTGGCTCATCCAGGCCATGATCTCGGAGAGGCAGATGTGAAAACTGGCTGCTATGGTCTCGGGCCGATCACTTATAGAAATGACAAGTTGAGGGTCGTCGGCGTACGAGACCAAATCAAAGCCATGCCTTCTGACGAGATTTGCCAGCGGGGTGACAAACAAATTCAACAGGGTAGGGAAGAGGGCAGAGCCCTGCGGAACGCCACGTGGGAGGATGAAACTGTAAGATTTTAAATCACCCCAGAACAGCCGCTGCTCTCTCGCCTCCAGGAAGGAGGACAGGAGGTCTAAGGCGGTCCCCCCTATCCCTGCATCTCCCAGCCGCTTTACCAGAATGGTATGGTTCACGGTATCGAATGCGGCTAAGAGCACGAGGACCGCTCTCCCTCCCTTATCCACCACCCTGCATATTTTTTCAGTGGCAAGGATTAAGGCGAATTCGGTGAAGTGGTGCGAGCGGAAACCGTGCTGAGAGGGGTCCAGTAGTCTGTTGTAGTCAAAATGTTTAGTTAGAGCCGTATTGAAATGTTTGGCACTTTGGCCACCATTGTCAAGCCGGTGATGGGTCGGTAGTTGTGAGGGTCAGTAGGATCTAGATTGTTTTTTTTTTTTTAAAGAGGAGTAATAGATGCTGTCTTCCAGATTGCTGGATAGCAACCGGGTGTTATAATTTGGTTCAGGACAGGGGTGAAGTTTTCACAGACTGTATGCACCGCCTGGTGCATAATAGAATATGGGCAGGGGTCTGTAGGCACCCCGGATTTTATAGAGAGTAGAAGTTTGAGTTACTTCGTTCGTAGGGGGCTGGAAACATGTCAGTATACAGGGAGGGGGCAGCCATCATTAAGTTCCTGACTTGGGATGTTGTATTAGTAGAAAAATCGTTACAGATTCCTTGCACCTTCTGTTGAAAGTGTTTGGCTAATCTATTACAGAAGGTTTGATCAGGCTACCTAAGGATACATAAGTCCTACCCTGGCTCGCCTATGTCAGTTTTCCTCTGAGAACTTTCTGCGCCACAACGTGGAGCCATCACAACAAAACTGTGAGAATATTGGAACAGTGTGCGAAAACCCAGCTATACAGAAGGGAAAGAAACAAATGGTGAGGTTTCAGCACCATCCAGAATAGTGCCAGGTACTAGGGCACCAAGTCATGGAATGAAAGAATAGAGCTCAGCTACTGTAAGCAAGTCTGTATCCAACACAACAGCCTCTTTAGACGCAGAAGGCATGTGAAAAAAGGCACAGCAAACATCGCCCGGAAACAATAAGGGTTCCAAGTCAGAAAGGAAGAGCAGTGACAAATCAACCCCCAACCATACCAGCAGGGGGGATCTCATAAAAGAACTGAGGGGTGAGACCCAGTCAGGGGACCTCAACCCCAAGGACAGTGGACAGTAAGACTCAGAAGTGTGAGCAAACACAAGGAAGCAGGGCACAACAAACCCTACATTGGAGATCCAATGCATGGGCGCAAAAACACCCAGGCATTTGCCCACCAATCAACAGAAGGGAAGGAATGGAACAGCCCCAACATAAAAAAGACGAGCCTCCCCAGAGGGAGTAAGAAAAGGGGGCACCCAGAGGGGACCGCCACCCTGAAGCTGGCAAGTACAGAAGACCGAGAGGATCTTCGTAGAAACAGGGAGGAAGGGCCGGTCTTGAAGGAATGTGCAGCTAGAATCGTCTATACCAGATACATTGTTACCGAAGGTAAGTAACTCAAACACCTGATAGAGACTACTAGCCGAAGATTCCTTAACGTAGAATAGATACCCTAGCCATACCCAAGGGGGCGGAGGCTTTGCGAGAGAACCTCCCCAGCTCAAACAAGCACAAGACCCCCAACAGGGGACCAGTCATGGGGACAAGGAAAAATAATGCAGTCCACTGCAACAGGGGAGGAGTCACAGGCCCTAAGCGGAGGAGAACCTGAACATCGTGGACGAACACCTGCCCCCAAGGATATGTGTTAGAACGACAAGAAGGCCATCCAGCCTTCAACAGGGGAAAAACAAGGCAATACGAAGGAGGCCAGAACACCCCAAGCCCATTTAACATACCAGGAACCTCCACCAAAGCCCCAAGGGTACAGGCAACACAGAGGAGTACCGAGGGAGACAGACTCCAAGGAGAAGAGGCAGAACCACGGAAAAGCCCTCCACCTGCAAACGTACCCAGTGCAGAGGGCAGCCGAGCCCGTCATAGTTCGAAGTCAACAGACAAGACAGAATAGCGCCCCAACAAGAAGGCAGAATAGGAACGTAACCTCACAATGACCCCACAGGACAAGAAGCAGGAGTGCCAGGGCCAACACCAAGGCCTTTGGCCACAGAACAGAAGAGCAGGTGGGGCAGCCGCTGACAAGCTTCACAAAACTAAATGCCCAGACCATGTCGGGCTCAGAAGAAGGGTAAGGCTTTCAAAGCACCTTGAACAACGCTAAAGGGGACCGCTCCGGACAGAACCGATCCACAAAGAAGTATGATGAGCTATAAGATAAGAGGAGAAACAAGTAGGACGGACCAGGCCGTCGCACAGGAAAACTATTCCCTCAGAAACACCAGATAGAGGACCAGAGCAAACGGCAGGCGAAGGGCAGAAAACACCGCAGCACAACACCTTAGATGGTCCAGCCATGCCCGAGTAAGGACCAAAAACCGTACCATCATAATGCAGCAACACCAGGAAGGCCAGGACCCTGCATGGGGAGCCCCCACCATCCAAGCGTAAGACAGGCTACACAATAGCTACATGTACCCCATATAGGGTAGAACACATCCCAAGAAAGCATAGGAATCACTCTTAGGGAAAAAACAATTCTGCATCAGAGGACAAAACCATAGACCTGCGGCAGAAACCACAGAAGGCTTAGTAATCAGCCAAAAACCCCTCCTCACCAAAAAAAGGGGGGCTGAACCAGCCAACTGAAGAGAGGGGCCAACCAAGGACCCCAAGGGCACATTAACTCTCACAGAAAGTGTAACAGCCACTCCAAAATCCAAAAGGATAAGCAAGTGGGATAATGCCTCCAACCAAGACCCATAAGATCTGTAAAACAACCTATTAAGAGGAGGAGGAGGATGACGGAGCCCCGTAAGAAGACGCTGAATGGCAGAGTCTGCATGAGTATTTAAGAGCAGGACCCCGTCAAAAGGGAGGCCGACGAGACGCTCTCTAATATTTTCAGGAAACACAGCATGACGATGGAGAGCCACAGAATTGGCCATAGCATGGCAAAGAGCATCAGCAACATCCAAAGCTGCATGAAGAATAAACGCGCCCAACTCTCTACCATCCAACACATGGGCCCGCAGATCAGCACAGGCACCCTCATGAGAGACATGAGAAAGAAGGGACTCAGAATCCCACAGGCTGAAAGTAGCCCTGGTCAACACACACAAAGTGTTAAGCGCCCGCAAGGCAGCGCTGGAAGAAGCGAAGACATTACGTCCCCATGAATCTCACCACCGGGCCTCCCGAGATGGAGGAAACAACACCACAGGTAAACAATGAAAGGCATTTCGCAGTAGAGCGCCTTGAGTAGAAGGCTGGAAAGAAAGACAGATCGGGTCGTGTGGAGCAGGACGATGGCGATGCAGTAGTGCCCGAGGCACCGGATCGCCTGTGGCAGGGCGCCCCAAGCCCTCATAAGAGAATTATGAAGTAACGCTTCAAAAGGAAGGAACAACTCCCATCCACCAGAGCCCTGGTGGAGAATCTACAAGAGGTTGTCTGTAGGAAACGGAGTGACAGGTACACCCATCCTCAGAGTACCAGCAGCCTTGGAAATAGCCCTGACAAAAGCAACACTGGCCTCAGTAGGGTGCAGCGGAGGGGAAAGTAATTCCTCCTTGGGTCACAGTTGCAGACTGAGCCGTTCATCCCCGAGTCCAGGGGGAGAAACCAGCCCCGGAATAGAGGAGGATCCCAGAGGAATGGGGAACCTGAGGGGCCCCAGGGGAGGGCTGTGAGACCAGTGGAGAAGCCAGCTGCGAGCCACAGAAAGAAGGGTTCGAGGACTTAGGCTGTGGGGACTGCGAAGAGCCTTCCCTGGAAGATGCCAGTAAAAAGGCAACAACACAGCACCCTGACTCCGGGGAGGAACAAACCAACAGATGACAGACCTCTAGAGAAGAAGGGACCTAAGGAGACAAATCCAGAACCCGACGCCGAAGCAGCTCCGTGGAGTCTGCCATCGGCGCCTGATCGGCGTTGACCGGTGTCGGAGTAGGCCTCCGTGGTGCCTGACCGACTTCTGCCACCATGTGTTCTCCAGGAGAATGGGGTGAGGTCGACGTCGGAAAGGCGAAGGTGCTGCACCGAAAAGGCGCTGGCTCGACCTCGGACGGGGCAGCCGCCCACATTGAAGACCAAGAGGGACTTGGAAAAGCGCCCCAGGTCCCAGCCTCCACCCGCGACTCCACCGGAGCTGGGGAAAGAGACTCCCGGCGCCAAAACGGCACCGGCTCGACCTCTGGTGAGGCAGCCGCCTTCTCAGAGGATCAAGGGGGACTCGGGGATAAGCCCGGAGTCCCGACGAACACCTGCAACCACACAGGGAGCCCGTAGGGATTTGCGCTGAAGGATGCTCAGCGCCGAAGAGGGGAGTCCCGAAGGACTACACCTCGACGACGCCACTCTCCTTCGACCTGAAGCACAAGTTACTTACTTGTGTAAGGATATATCTGTAAGAGACATTAGTTAGTGATAGATTCCTTACCTTAGAATATCCCCAGGCGTCAAGACTGGATCCGGAAAGTTTTTCTGCTTAGCAGTACCTCTGCGCACCAGTAGGTGGCGTCCTGCGGCTCCGGGTCCGTCACTGGCGTCGTAGGCACCGAGATGACATCACTCTAGTAAATGTTTTGTCCTTTTTGAAAAAAGAGATCAATTTTAACAGACTATGAACTTAATGCTTTTAATAGATTTTACTGTGTATACTTGTACATTTATGGCTTTCATAACGAAAACCGAATAAAGTTGTTTTGATTTGATTTGATTTGATTTGATTTGACATCACGGAGAGTACTTAGATGCCACCCATGTGCGCTGACATCAGTTTTGTACACAACTATTCTGCGCTGAAACGCAGAGCCATGCAAGATACTGACAAGTGGTGCATAAAACTAGGGCCCTAAAAGGGGATGACCTTAACCCTAGCAATCAGTTCGCAAAACGGGGAGGATGGGTGGGGCGTTAAGGAATGTATCACTAACTAATGTCTCTTACAGATTTATAGTTACACAAGTAAGTAACTTGTGCATCTGAAAGAGACACGTTAGTGATAGATTCCTTACCTTAGAATACATACCCCAGCAATACCAACCCCGGTGGAGGGTCTGCGAACCGAATTACACCAGAAAGTCACGAACCACAGAACGGCCAAAGAAGCTGTCTCTCGGACCTGACTGTCAAGGCATTAGTGCTTGGTAAACGTGTGCAGAGAGACCCACGTAGCAGCCTAACAAACATCCTGCAAGGGGACACCGAGTCTCAAGGCAGTAGTGTCTGCAGTTGCCCTGGTCGATTAGGCACGCAGCCCCACAGGAGGCTCATTCTTGGCCAAGGAGTAACATGCTTTGATGCACAGAACGACCCACCGGGAGATGGTCCGTTTGTGCACCGCCCAACCTTTTATGGCGCCCACGTACCCAACAAAGAGTTGATCATCCACCCGGAAGTGATGTGTACGTTGCATATAGAATGCGAGCGCACGTTTTGAGTCCAAACGGTGGAGCCTCTCCTCTTCCCTTGAAGGATGCGGAGGCAGAAAGAAGGTGGTCAAAGTGATGGTCTGCCCGATGTGAAAGGATGTGACAAACTTTGGTAAGAAAGAAGGATGGGTCCTCAAAACCACCTTGTCCGGATGAACAGAAAGGAAAGGAGGTTTGGAAGAAAGAGCCTGGAGCTCACTCACTCTTCTGGCAGAGGTGATAGCTACGGAAGCCGTTTTCAAGGTGAGAAAACGAAAAGGACAGTTATGAAGGGGCTCAAAAGGAGCACACAGCAGAAAAGTCAAGGCAAGATTCAAGTCCCACTGAGGCATTATGAAGGGCACAGGTGGGAACGTATGTGTAATGCCTTTAAGGAAACGATTAACAACCGGGGACTTAAAAAGAGAAGGCTGATCTGGAAGCCGTAGAAAGGCGGAGATGGCCGAAAGAAATCCTTTGAGAGTGCCCAGAGTAGACCCCTGCTGGGCCAAGGAGAGACGGAACAGAAGAACCTCAGAAAGGGGGGCAGAAAGGGGATCCGCAGCCTTTGCTGTGCACCATGCCACAAATCTGTTCCACCTGCAGGCGTATACTGTTTTGGTGGAGGGACGCCTCGTTGCCAGAATGACATCACAGACTTCGGGAGGAAGATCGAAGGTGTCAACTGTCGCCGCTCAATCTCCATGCATGGAGGTGGAGGCTGGACAGGTTCGGGTGGAGGACAGTCCCCTGCTGCTCTAGCAGAAGATCCTCCCAAAGAGGCAGATGGATCGGGGGATCGACGCTCATCCTGAGTAGCTCAGGTTACCATACTCTTCGAGCCCAGTCCGGAGCCACAAGAATGACTTGGGCCCGGTCGCGCCTGTTCTTCTTCAGCACTCTGGGCAGAAGTGGTATAGGCAGAAAGGCGTACAATAGATCGCAGCTCCACTTGCGACAAAAAGTGTCGCAGAGCGAGTGCCGCCTTGGAAATTCCAACGCGCAGAACCGATGACATTGCATGTTCTCTTCGATGGCGAATAGATCTAACCAAGGCTCTCCCCACTGCATAAAGAGACCTTGCGCCACGTCCGAGTTCAGACACCATTTGTGATTCACCATGCACAGACGGCTGAGTTTGTCCGCCCTGGCGTTCAGAGAACCTGCCAGGTGTGAACCACCAAGGTAATGCCTTGATGTTCCAGCCATGTCCAGAGGCGCAGAGCCTCCTAACATAGGGTCCACGACCCCAACCCGCCCTGTTTGTTGCAATACCACATGGCGGTGGTGTTGTCCGTGAACACCTGCACTACACTTCCCCGGACAGAGGGAAGGAATGCCTTCAGTGCAAGCCGGATCGCCCGCAGCTCGAGAAGGTTGATAAGGAGCCAGGACTCCGCCGGAGACCAGAGGCCTCAGATCTCCGCCTCTCTCATGTGGCCTCCCCATCCTAGGAGGTATGCATCCGTCACCTTTGTGTACTCTGGTTGAGGAAGGGAGAGGGATCTGCCACTGACCCAATCGCAATTCGTGAGCCACCACTGCAACTGTCGTGCAGCGCCCTCCGAGATCTGGATGTGATCTGACAGGTTGCCCTGATGCTGTGCCCACTGGAACTTCAGGTCCCACTGCAGAGCCTGCATATGCCATCTGGCATGCGTCACCAGCAGGATGCAGGAGGCCATCAGGCCCAAAAGCCGGAGGGTCATCCTGACCGAAACCCGGGATAGAGGTTGAAAGAGTGGAATCATAGCCTAAATATCCCGGACTCGCTGCTCGTGAGGATAAACCTGAAACAGTATCAAATCCAGAACCGCTCCGATGAAGGGGAGCTTCTGAGAGGGACTCAGGTGCGACTTCGGCACATTTATGGAGAACCCCAGCAAGTGCAGGAGGTCGGCCATAGTCTGGAGGTAGGTGACGAATGCCTGGGGCGAGCCTGCCTTTAACAGCCAGTTGTCGAGGTAGGGGG
The DNA here is from genome assembly GCF_964263255.1 of Lissotriton vulgaris. NCBI lineage: Eukaryota > Metazoa > Chordata > Amphibia > Caudata > Salamandridae > Lissotriton > Lissotriton vulgaris. Next base: position 174,871,933 of record NC_141699.1, read on the forward strand.
AAGACTGACACCCCTGACCTGCGCAGATGAGCTGCAACCACCGCCATCACCTTCATGAACACCCAAGGGGCACTGGTAAGGCCGAAGGGGAGCACAGCAAACTGAAAAGGCTCCTGGCCTACCGTGAACCTCAAGTAGCGCCGGTGGGCCGGCAGGACAGGGATCTGGAAATAGGCGTTCTGCAAGTCCAATGCCACCATCCAGTCTCCAGGATCCAGGGCATCCAGGACCTGAGCCAGAATTAGCATCTTGAACTTCTTCTTCTAGAGGAAGCAATTGACGTCCTGGAGGTCGAAGATGGGGCGTAGGCCCACCTTGTCCTTCTTGAGGACCAAGAAGTAATGGGAATAACAACCACTCCCTACTTCCTGACCGGGAACGCGCTCGATGGCCCCCTTGGCAAAGAGGGCCATGACTTCCTGATGGAGAAGCGCCAAATGATGGCCCGACATGCAGTGGTACAGAGGTGGCATGGCCGGAGAGGAGGACATAAAGGGGAGCATGTAACCATGGCAGATTATCTGCAGCACCCACTTGTCCAAGGAAATTTCACACCAGTGGTGGAGGTGGTAGCGGACCCTGCCACCCACCGGTGTGTGGTGCCCCCGAAGCCCGGATTAGAAAGGCTTAGAGGCGGAAGCAGTGGGGTGGAGGTGGACTGACCTGCTCGCTGCTTACCAGACCCGCCCCTATAGAAGTCACGTCCGCGGCCACGCTGGGGCTGGGGCTGGTTCTGCACAGGCTTAGTGGAGGAACGTGCATGGGTGGTCTTACCCTGGCCACGAAAGGAACAAAACCCAGATGTGGCAGGGCTCTTCGTGGAAAGACCCAAAGACTTGGCATTGGCACGCGAGTCTATAAAGTGCTCCAGGGCATTGTCAGCCTTGTCACCAAAGAGGCGGGAGCCATCAAACGGCATGTCCATGAGCGAGCTATGTACATCGGGTGAAAACCCAGTAGACCACAACCAGGAATGGTGCCGCAACGCCAAAGTTGTGGAAATCGCCCTGGCCAGCGAATCAGCAATGTCCAGACCACACCTGATGGCAAACTTCACTGCATCCTTGCCTTCCATAACCGCTCTGGAAAGGACAGCCTGGACCTCTTCAGAACACTGAGGCAAGACCTCGGCTACTGACTCCCACACTGCATGGGAGTAGCAGCCCAATAAGCAGAATGCAACCCTAATAAAAAGGAGAAACAAGCATTTACAATGCAATGGTCTCGGCATCATTAAAAGGTAGAGCTATTGGCATTGCTTATGACATTTTTTTTTAAAAATCATTGCCAATAGCTTAATCGTTAAATAAATGGCATTGTCATTTACAATGCCAATAGCTTAAACGCTCGCAAATGCATGACCTATTGCATTTACACCCACACAGAGCCACACACACAGAGCCACACACACAAAGCCACACACACACACATACAGAGCCACCCACACAGAGCCACTCACACAGAGTCATTCACATAGAGCCCCCTACACAGAGCTACCCTCACACAGACAGAGCCACCCACACATAGTGTGGTAAATTAAAATTACCTATACGGAATTTCTATGCGGTAAAGTTCAATAAGAATAACTCAATCAGAAATGAGAGGCAGAGTCCGTGGCATCTGAGTTTATAAGGGTTTTATTCCAGAAAATGGAATTGGTTCGAACCAGGTATCATGTTCCATCACCACGAAGGTTCAGGAAGGGATAGACAATGCTTTATTAACAGATTACAATATATATAGTAAATGCATTTAATGGTGATGGGTACAGAAGGCGTAACAGCTGAGAGAAAAGAGATAAGAACACATGTACGTAACAGAAGGCGTGCACGAAGGCGTACACGGAGGTGTGTGCTAGACAACGTCACATGAGAGTGTCACAGGTAGGTGGATCCATAGAGGAATCCTGCAGTGTCAGCAGAAATATATGGCAGAGATGCGCGCGCAGCAGCATGACGTATGATTGACGTGGAACTGGAGGGTGAAGGGGACTTGACATTTAGCCCTACATGAGGAGACAGAAGTCTGGTGTGTCAGAACAACCTAATCCCAAATCATATCTAATATCTTGTGTTTGAGGAACTGTATTATCTAGAAGGAAAGGTCTCTCGGGCAGAGGCTATTCTATACTGACTGTTAGTGCGTGCATATGTGTCTATGTGAGATGCGAGGGGCCATGGGCCTACCATGGTAACAGGAGCAATGAATTACTTGCACGGAGACAGAAAGGCCGGGCCCTTTGCTCTGCAGCTGGGGAGATGTTTTCCTAAATCACTAGACAGGAATGTATTTTCGAGGAGCGGAGCTGATAACTTGAAGGCAAAATACAGTCTTGGCAGGCAAGCAGGCTGAGCCAGGCACCGCTCGCCGCACAGGGAGTAAGGCAAGGGTCATGGAAGCGGAAAGCTGCAGCTTACAGAGGCAGAAAGCAGAAAGGGCTCGATGGCAGGAATCAGGGCCTAACTCGCCAGGGCCAGGAAAACGTGAAAGTGCACCATGTAAAGACGGTGGCAAGGCATACTTAGGAACTGAATATTCGACCCATTCATGGTGGATCTGAAAGAGGACATGTTAACGTTGGACGCAAATGTATTTGCGTCTTCATAGCTGGTTGTGGAGGGAACATACATGTACTTGAAGCACGTACATGGAGCCGTTGGAGTCTACGTTAGGGGACACAATTGACCATAAAAATTCATATTACCTCATTCCCTCCTTGTCCCCTACGGACCCTTCATGATATATCGATCTTCATTAGTCTATCAATTTGTTCATATAACATCATTTGCTCTTCTTTTTTCTGGTGAGATTTTGAACGTGGACTTGAATGGGGAATACATGATGTGGCGCACAAGCCGCAAATCGCTGGCCCACATTGTAAACATAGGCAACAACTGAATACTATGAGAAGGGCAATTCCGAGGAAGGATAGGACCTTCCATCCCCAGGCTGATAACACACTCCAGAACCAACCGGACCAAGTCCAGGTGCCTGGATTCTGATGTATCTGACTTGCAATCTTGTGGAGACGGGTTATGGCTCTATATACTGATGGCGCGTTTTCTGGAATGAAAACACAGCAACTCGATCCGATGACTCTACAAGCTCCGCCCCTATCGGCCAGGATGACGTCAAGGACAAGACGATTTTGAAGAACAACAATCCGCATAGCAGACTGCTCCTCCGTTAAGTTGCCTAGGGCGGAAGTAGTTTCATTCACTACTGCTTCGAGGGTTCTGGTTAATTTACGTATCAGTTTACTATTAAAGACAGCACCTAAATAGGGAAAGAAACCTTTATTGAAATCTGTATACTGCTCCCATGCCGTTTCAGTATAGTCGACAATCGGGAGATCTCTCTGTGGTCTAATGTGTACTAGATGGGAGTCCCTATGATAATCAGGAGGGGCTAGGAAAACAGGTGGCAGAAGGAATGCTATGTAACAAGTACCATCCCAATCTAGAGGTAAACGTATATATGCTGTATGACCACAAATGAAATAGGAATGACGGGAAGCTTTAAATGTAGACTTGCCTTTATCACTGAATTCGATCACAGTAGTACATCTACTATGACCCAGGTGTACTGAACCATTCTTTCTGACACATAATTCACCTTTGACTGGTAATACGGACATAGCGGGCAAGACTGGTTCGGTTTCGGATTCAACATTCAGAATCATGAGGTTAAGTGTAAAGTTACCTAATCCATATACTTTGTTTTCTAGATCAGTCCCTGTCCTTTGGGGAAGACCCTCCTTGTCAGGGAAACATACTTTATGCAGAACGGTGTTCAGATTTCCCCATACCCAATTACCCTGGTAAACTACGGAATTGGAATCTAAAGAGTTCATTAAACTAAACCATGCACCACAGGAACCAGTGTGTGTGAACGGGTACGGAAAAAGGGGCAGAACTCCCTTGTATTTCTGATAGGGATGGAGTCGGCCACATATCCAACACTTGGTAGCATTGCTGGTCTGATGGGAATGATGTAACATGCTGATGAATGTATTGTTGCGCAGCGCCAGTCGGTAAGACAACTCATGCGGGGGCAGTTCACTGAAAGTATGCTCGGCAGTGACATTTAAAAAAGAATGTGCACGTTTGAAAATAGGAAAATACAAGTGTAAAAGTATACTCGCAGCAATAATCATAAGACTCAGAAAAAACATAATCAATAATGTCACGATACAGTGACTACGGAGAGATTTACAATATTTCTTTTTCTTGAGCTGTTTCTGTCTATCTCTCTCTCTATTGGGGTCTAGGGGATACATGTCAGAAACTTGTCTAACCGATTCACCTAGGGGAGGACTTAAACAATTAAACTGTCTGACTTGCTAGACCTCAGTTTCATACGGAATTCCTGGGAGGGAGTTTTCTATATCAGGGGAAGCTTTGTATCAGTCTCTGGAAGGGGGCAGGGCTGGGAGTCTAGTATTGGAGGCAGTCCATAATGTTTTTTAACATGACTCGAGTGAAGCCAGCCCTTGCGGCCCTCCACCTTGACCGCGGTCCTTGTTGTCAATAACACGAGCTTCGGCGCTTGCCAGCGGGGCTCCAGCGAACTTCTCCTGTCAAAGTTCCTCACGAGCACCAGGTCCCCCGGAACAATCGCGTGTGGCTTCACCTCGGTGTTGTCGGGAAAGGCTGCAGCGACCTGTGAACGACATGATTGTAGTGCAGACATCAAGGAGGCAAGGTAATCTGTCAGCATAGTACAGTCAACATCAGTAATTTTACGAGGCAGAGGCGTCCCCCACATATTCGGTGGCCTACCAAAGACCACCTCATACGGGGATAGCCCTGTTCTTGAGTGCGCTATCATTCTCATGTAAAAGAGTGCAACTGGTAAAGCTACTATCCAGTCAACACCTTTCTCTCTACAGATCTTGGCAAGACGTATTTTCAGAGTCTGATTATGACGTTCCACGAGACCTGCTGCCTCGGGATGTCGGACACAGTGGAATTTCCATTCATAACCTAGCAGGAGTGACACCTGCTTCATAAGCTCGGACGAAAATGGCTGACCGTTATCTGAGTATACGATACGGGGCAAGCCATACCTGGGGAAAAATTCACGAACCAGCTGCTTGGCAGTGGTCGGAGCAGTGTAGTCTGGAACTGGATATGCTTCTGTCCAACGGGAGAGTGCACATACAACTACGAGGACATATTTGAATCCTCGACAACGTTCCATCTGGATATAATCCATCTGGAGGACTTCAAAAGGGTGATCGGGAGGATGAAATCCACCTTGCTCTACGGGAATGCTTTTACCTGGGTTGAACTGACAACAGATCATGCAAGTACGTACTTTCTGTTTCGCTGCTGCTCGTAAATGTTTATTGAACCAAATGTTTTGAATACTGTCTAACATGGCCTTTTCTCCTAAGTGTGCAGGACTGTGTACTGTGTTAATGATAACTTGAACCATAGAGTCGGGGAGAAACCATGTGGCTTTCCCCTTTGTCATCCATCCCTGTTCTGTCTGGATCCCTCCTAGTTCAATCCATTTCTTGATTTCGTCGGGTGTAGCATGTGTCTGTATGTCAATCACATCTAAGGCGGGATCCCTAACTGTCATGCAATGTGTCGGTGTCTGGACTATTGTCTTTGTCAGGTCAGTTGCGTGAGTCTGAGTCTGAGCTGTATGTTTGGCTGTTCGATCTGCCAGGTCGTTACCCTGGGAAATTGTATCTGTGACTTTCGTATGTGCTTTACATTTCATGATGGATATCGCTGTAGGCAGATGTATTGCGTCTAACAGAGCTTGAATGGGGGGACCGTGCTGGATTTTGGCCCCGTGAGAGGTCAAGAAACCTCTCTCTCGCCAGAGTACACCGAAGTCGTGTACGACTCCGAATGCATAACGGGAATCTGTGTATATGTTAACTCTCTTGTTTTTAGCTCGAATACAGGCTTGAGTCAGAGCGATGAGCTCTGCTGCTTGGGCTGACAGTGTATCAATACGATTCGTTACTATGACTTCAGTTTCGGTCGTGACTGCGTAGGCGGCCACTAACTCTCCTGTACTTGTTCTCATACATGAACCATCCACATAAAGTGTCAGGTCTGGATCTGGTAATGTAGTGTCTGTCAAGTCTTGTCTGGGTTTCGTCGTAATGGTAATGACTTCAATACAATCATGTGCCAAAGGGTCTGTCTCACTTAATGGCAGAAGTGTAGCAGGGTTCAATGTATTGCAACGTCTGATTTCTATGTGTGGCTGAAACAATGTCAATTCATAACCTGTCAGTCGTGCTATAGTCAAGTGCTGAGTCTGTGTTCGGTTTAAAAGAACTTCCACGGAATGTGGAACTTGTACTGTCAACTGGTGTCCTAACACTATGGAATCACTTTGTCTGATTGCTAGAGCTGTTGCTGCTACAGATTTCAAGCACGCAGGCAGAGCCTGGGCTACTGGATCTAATGTACTAGGAAAATAAGCACACGGTTTATATGAACCTGCTTGATCCTGGGTGAGTACTGACAATGCAGTACTGTCGCGTTCTGTGACAAAAAGTGTAAAAGGCTTTCTGTAACATGGTGTCGCTAAAACTGGTGCTTGGCATAAGGCTTTCTTTAATTCGTCAAAAGCTTGTGTATGTACCTGAGTCCAAGGGAGGATAGTCGATGTCGCTGCCTTCTGAGTTGTCAACTGTATGAGTGGCTTGGCTAGAAATGCATACTGGGGAATCCATTGTCTGCAGTAAGAAGTGAGGCCTATAAAGGCTCGTACCTCCTTTTGTGTCTTGGGTTGTGACATGTTTACAATTAACTGGATACGGTCAGGCGTTAGCTGTCTCCCCCCTTTGGACAGCAAGTGCCCAAGGTAAACCACTTGCTGAACACAGAATTGCAGCTTCGAAGGGGACACCTTGTGTCCCTTGTCAGCCAAGAAATGCAAAACCGTCAGTGAAGCTTGCTCACATTCAGGTTCGCTGCGGGCGGTGATCAGTAGATCATCGACATACTGTAGCAGGGCAGTGTTATCAGGCATGTGTATACTGTCAAGTTGTCTTTTCAGTGCTTGGCTATAGATGCTGGGGCTTTCTGTGAATCCTTGAGGTGCGCGTGCAAATTTGAAGCTTCGACCACTTAAACAGAATCCGAAAAGATATTGGCTTTCCGGATCGATTGGAACACTAAAGAAGGCGTTCTTCAGATCAATTACAGTAAAGAACGTTGCTTCGGAATCAATGGCAGTCAATAGAGATGAAATATCTGGGACCACGGGATATTGTGGTACAATGCATTTATTCAATTCTCGTAAATCGATCACTAATCGATAAACTGGGGGTGCATTTGGGTCAGTACGTTTAAGAATTGGAATGATAGGGGAGTTACATAGATTTGAGTCGGTTTCTACAACCACTCCTTGTGCAATGAGCTCGTCAATGATTTTCAGCAAAGCCACTACAGCATCTGGAGGTAACTTGTATTGTCGGATTCGTGGTAATACTACTCCTGGCTTGAGTGTGACACGGTATGGAGTAATGTGCATACAACCTACATCAGTGGGGCCTTGTGCCCATAAATGTGCAGGAACATTCTGTAACCTGGGATCCATATCTCTCAACACATAGTGACCCTTAAAGTTACGTAAAAACAATCTTACTCCTTCCGGAGAACAGCAAATCACAGCTCCTAGAGCTTACAGAGTCTTGATACCTAACAGGTTTTCTGGACATGCTTTTGTGAGTAATAAATCTGTAGTACGTGTCAATGGACCAACTGCAAGGGGAAGTGGTTTCGATACTTCATTAACAATAGGCTTTCCTGAAAATCCAAGGGAAACATTCTGTGAGCCTGAGAGGGGTGCCCCTGGAACCTCGTCGTGACTTATTGTCGTCCTGCTTGCCCCTGTGTCAATCAAAAACTTTCTGTCTTTCCCTAATACTTGACTATGTACATAAGGACCCTCTTGATCTACAGGAACCTCAATAAGAGGCAAGCCAACCTCCCTCTCTAGGCTATTTCATGTGTATCGTTGATAGTCGGGGTAATCAGTTTGTGCATATTGGTACATCTGTTGTGACGCATGTTGTGTTGCGGCAATAGGTTGTGGCAGTGGTACCGCTACTGTCTGTATTGTCTGTGGTGGAGCATGCATAGGCTGTATATTCTGTGGTACTTGTTGTTGGGCCTGATCTTGTCTAGGTGGACGGGGTCTCTCTTTAGTTTTGCCTGTGGAGATATTGTGTTTCAAAACTGCACAATCGTTTATATAGTGACCTGGCTGTTTACAATAGTTGCATGTCCCTTTAACGGGAACTGCCGAATTACTGGGATGTGTCATACGCTTTTTATTACCATCAGTTGGAACTGACTGAGCAACTAGCATTTTCATTTTCGTGTCTTTCATACGTCTTTGTTCGTGATCATGTTCTTCTCTAATTCTATTCTGGTGGTACTGTAACATTTGTAACATTTGTGAAGGCGTGTTTGCTTGCCATGTGCTCTCGACTTTCAGTACACGATTCTTAACTTGGGGCAATGAATTCTCGACTAATTTGGATACAAAAAGATGCGGATATGACTCACTACTTGCTTTCAGGCCACTATTAATAATAAAACATTTCTCAAATCGGGAATAAAAATCACTGGTGTCTTCATCGGGTTTCTGTTTGCAGGCTGAGATTGCATCCCAGTCCTCCTTTTTAGTTGCTAACAAACGTGGCAGGACCTGTACTAACAATCCTGGTAATGCTTTTGTTTTATCCCCAAGACCGAAACCTGGGGTTCGGGTCGCTTCTTCGGTTTCTAATGCAGCCCAATCAATCTTTGTTTCTCCCACCTCCCACTCTTTTTCTTTCAGTTTCTCGTAAATACCAGCAGGCAAGAGTACTTTCAATATCTTCATAATGTCGGGATAGGTATAATCACCCATGAGTAACATGTCTTTTATTTCACGGTGAAAACCTGCAGGGTCTTTATCATGGTTAGGCACTATTTTCTTCATTTCCAATAATTCCATTTTAGTTATGGGCGTGTACACAAATACACGTCTAAGGGTATTATCATCATTCCTGACTGGGTGTACTTCTCGTAAGGGATTCTGTCTGTCTATGTAATACATTTTTCTTTCTGGGGGTGGAGCTGGAACAAACTGGATTCAGAAAAGCACTATACCTGTGTCGATGTTCTAAAATTACTTTAATTAAGTCGGTACCTAGGCCTCTCCATTTATTCATGAGTAGCTCTATTAATATATCAGGTAGGGGACCAGGATCAGAGTGTTGGCTTTTATACAATATAAGGAGGTGCTGTATCATGTACATACCAGCTAGTCGCTGTTCGTCTGGGGAAAGACTCAAAAAGGTTTGCGCTACTGCGTCATTCTTATATTTCTCGGAATTGTCAGCCCATTGTACTGCTGACCTGGCTAATTCTTGTTCATCCATGGAATCGAGTACATGGTACCCCATTCGTTCTTGAAGTATTTTATCGGTAGCCTGAAACAAATGTTCAGGGGTCTTCGGGTTTGACATGGCAGCGTGAAAAAGTCTCTTGCTTTCCGGGCGTATTGTTTTATTGAAGGATCTACCCTTTCCTACATATGCTATCGTTCCTTTATCTTCTGGCTCCTCCTCCTCTGAGGATTTATTTGCATCTGATTCTGCTTCCCTTTCAGCTTTCTCTTTTTCATGGAATATTACTATTTCTTTACGAATTTTTCTGTACATGCTCTCTATACTATTTTGTTTATCATGTTTTCCGTCTGAAATATGCTGACTCCATGTAGTTAGTACCTTCATCTCTTCTTTATTTACACCAGGCCGGTCCCGTTCTCTTATGAAACAGTTTATGAGGAATCTTAATAGTAGACTCTGAATGTCTACTTTCTGATGCGCCATGGACTCCTGAATACATTCCTGACCCTCCCCCGTCTGAACAAAATGATATATCCTGTCTAGATTATCTATCATTCCTGGAAACAGAACTAAAAAATCTGCAGCACGTCTTATGCGTATTGATGCTAATAACATGCAACCATCTTTGCCTGGTATGGGGTCATATCTACAGTATGTGATAAGTTCTTTAGCCTTTTCAGTTGTAATCGGTTTCGGAGTACGTTGCATTGCTAGTTCTCTAGTATTTAATCGATGTACTGGTGGCGGGGTATGGTAACCTCCTGATGCACCTCCTGAAGCGGAGGCTTGAGCAGGATCTGTCGGTAGGGCTGTGTCAGGCCCGAAAGGATTAAGCGTATTAGTAGGGGGTGCAGGAAGTGGTGGAATATTATTAGGGGGTTGATGATCAGCGGGTGGTATACGTGCAGGCGGAACATTGGTATATTCGGGAGCTACGTCGTCTAAATAGGAAGAAAGGAAAATGTCTGCTGCGGTCTTGTGACGTAATTTAGTCGGAACCAATGGAGGGGGCAGATCTTTCGGTATTTCCGGGGTCGCCTTGGGCAGGCCCTCGGCCAGGACTGGATACAGTCCTGTCATAATGGCATTACTCTTTCTGTCGTGTTGTTCTATTCTGACTCGCTCCCCTTCTTTTAATAGTTCTTTTTCTTTGGCTTTTTCGGAATCCTCTTTACTTTTCTCTGCTTTTCTGAGCGCTTTCTCTGTTCGTCTATGTGATTCTTTACGCCATAATTCAATGGCATCTTTCTGTGACTGCCTGGCTTTCTTTTTCCATAAGGCTTCCTCTACTCTCATGATGCACTCGGCATCCCAAGTCCCAGTAGCGGGCCATCTCTGATTCTCTGCTAAATCCTTGGTATAATCCACCCATAAATCGAGGTATAATACGGCATCTAAGCCGTGCTTGTGGTACATAAAATGTCCGGGAGTGTCCCTGGGTGGAATGGGAACAGCTTCCTCTAGTATCCCTTTTCTAGTTCCTATCTGTCTTAGTTTGGAGAATAAAGGCATTCTGCACCTAGATACTTGATACTTACTCGAACTTGAACACAATTAATACAATAAACACAATAATGAAGATCAAACAATCACTCATACCACGACATTAAAACACATTTAAACATTTCGAAAACGAACAACAATAATTAGAATAAAACTAGATAACTGCATACTGGATATACTGCTAAACAGTACAGATACACCGCTAAAACAGTGCAGACCGGGTTTGGGTACACAGACCCGGTCTGCACTGTTTTAGCAAATCATAAGGCAAAATACATTTTTCTAAAAAAGAGAGAACGTGCACAGAGAAAGATAAAGTATGTGCTCAAGTGAATGATCAAGAAGATCAGAAAACAGTGTAGATCATTTATATACAAAAAACATTGAGCCTGTCCTAGGTAATGCTTGTAAAAAATACTTCTTTTTTACTCGCTAAATGCTATCTACAATTCCTTGGTCCTTAAATTGCACCGTTGGCAATAGGATTGGGATGGAGGGTGGACAGGGGACAGGGGTCAGTAGGTACAGGCTCCCAAAGGGGAATGTCGTCGACGTTCTGACCCAACCATATAGTGGGTGGTTCAAGTCCTCAACAACGGGTCTTCATCAGGACGGAGTAATGGGGGAATATCTCTCAAAGTGCACGTCAATTAAAAACAATCGTTGGGCACTCTTCCGTGGTGCCTTGACAAGACAAAGTGCGACGATTGGTCCGCACCCACAATATGTAAGTATCCAAAGTTATACCAATGCGTTTGTTCACTTTATCTTTCTCTGTGCACGTTCTCTCTTTTTTAGAAAAATTTATTTTGCCTTATGATTTGTGTAAATATATGTATATAGATACATTGATCTTCATACGTCGATATATGGTATATTTAATTAATCATTCTAATTGGACCTCCTTTTGGTTTCATTGGTTTATTGGCACTTATTGTAAATCATTTTTGAGGTTGTGGGCTAGTATCATCTATGTTATTAAGATTATAGATTCAGTCTTGGTGAGGAGTTAATCAACTTGACCAAATGTTATGATCATTCTCAATAGTAAAATGATGTCGAGGACCAATTGTTGTCTATACTACTGTCTAAAGAACAGCAAAACTTACGCCCCCAAATCCGAAAAAGATGGGGCTAAATCGGAGTGACGCATCTCTCCTCCAATGGCTGTCCTCCGTTTAGGAAGCAAGCCAATGGAGGAGAGACGGGCCAGGGAGGCGAGTTCTAAAGCCCTACTAAGAAACATTAAATCTCCTCCCCAGACTGCGCAAGCGCAGCCTTTAGGTCCTCGACCTAAAAATAAAAAGGAGTCCGGAGAAGAAAAAAAAACTGACTGCGATCCCAAGCTTGCAGAGGAAAACAACCTCTTGCCTATTGGTCCAGCGGAGCCGTGGGAAAGGCACTCTGCAAAGTCGAGGCCCTCAGGCGTGGGGTGAGTGGTCAAGAAGGCAGGATCACCAGGCGCTGGGCGATGACGCCTAGCGATGTTCTTATCCACCGACACTCCTGAGGCTGGCCGCAACCAAGTGCCCAAGAGGACTTCGGTGAGGGCCTCATTGGAAGGGAGCAGGGGCTCTGACGACGTAGACGCTGTTTGGAGCATCTCCGTAAGGAGGTTGGTTTTAAGGGCCACCATAGGGAGGTTGAGATGAAGAGCCTCCACAGTCCAACGTAACACCATCGTGTAGGAAGCGCCCTCCTCCATAGTAGGCGGAGGAGAGGCAAATCCTGGGTCAGACGACACATCAAGTTCCCTGCATCCTGAAGATCATCCACCCAATCCTGCTCGGAGTCACATTGCCAAGCAAGGGGGTCCTCGTAGCCGTCCCAGTCCTCGTCTGGCTCCGGATAGAAGGAGCAGGCTGCGGTCAGTGGTGCCGGGAGCAGCGCCAGCCGGGGCCGCACTGTTGCCGCATCCCAATGCGGATCCCAGGCCAGAACAAAATAGTCCGGGAACCGGGGCTGGGGCGGCATAAATGGCACCCAGTGCGGTGCCTGTGGCGGAGCCCGGGGCGGCGCAGGGGCTGAAGCCAAGAGCTGCGCCGGGGGCGGAGCAGCAGCGCTGCACCTTGTGGTACCGTGGCCGGAGCCAAGGGTGCTGGATCCAGTGGTTCTGGGGCCGGAGCCAGTGGTGGTGCCGCCGGGCCAACAGGATCTGGACAAGGGACCATGGGGCCCGCTGGCTCGCCGGCGGGAGCCCGAGGCCTAAAAAGGCTGTCCACGGCAGCAAGAAATTCTGGCATCTACTCGGGAGTCGCCGACGGACTTGGGTATGGTGGGTAGGCCGTGGGACTCCAAGGCTCCGGATGAGCCGCAGGGGCGGAGCCCCTGTCCCCCTCGGCCACCTCCGAGGAGCGACTGGGGGATGTCGGAGAGCGAGCACGCTTTTTCGACTTCTTCTTATGGCTTCGCTTACCGGAGTCTGAAGGCGAAGACTTAGAGCCCGAAGAGCAACGGTTCCGGTCCTATAGGCGGTCCCACGAATGGCCTCTGGACCCCGAGCGCTGGTGAGAGGAGTGCCGGGCATCCAGCAACTTCCGGTGCCGCTTTTGCAAGGCCTTCGGGCCATGGCTCGACAGTCCCGACAATCCAGGCAGTAGAGGCAGACATCATGGGGGTCCACCACCGACTTATTACGGTGGCACGACCCACAAGACTTGAAGCAGGGCATCCCTACGTGCCCCAGCAGACAAATTGAGGTAACAAAAAGTCTCAAAAAGCAGACATAAAATGACCAAGGTACGGGGGGCGTGGCTTGGCGGGCGAAGATGGCGGTCGCAGCCTTGTAGAGCTCCCGCCGGCCCGGACTTAATCCGATCATTTATCCTGACCCCCGAGCCCGCTACTGGTACCCGGTGTTTGCTTTTGATCGGGTGGGGTCTCCTGCCTACTTTGGTGTGCCGATCCTGCATTTCTACCCTTCCTGTGATCGGAGGGAAGCGGCGACGAAGTGCGGCCTGGTGGCCAGCCGGAGGCCGGGGTCCTCGAGTTTCGCGACGCCTGGCGGTGGTAGCGATCTAGCGTGTGCGGGTGGCATCCGCCGCGCCGGCCTTGGCTCGTCTCATTGACTGCACTTGCCTGAAGGAGCGAGACGGTGCCAACGGATCCTACCCATCAGTTCTTTCCCTGTGTGGCCGGCGAGCAGAGACGGTGCGGTGTGGCCCCGCGACAACCTGGAGGCGGAGGTCCCGGAGCCCCGAGGCGGCCGGTGACGACCCGGCAGACGGCAGTGGCATCGGATCTGCCCATCCTGGCCTAGCCCATTGCTGCGGCGGTCCACAGATCACGGACCCACAGCTTCTTCAATAAGTACTTTGGACAGCTGCCCGTGGGGACGAGCGCGGGTGCGGCCTGTCCCGCCCGGGTGACGCCGGGACCTCGATTTTCGTGACGCCCGGTTACTGTGGCCGGCCCGCCCTTCTCTCTGGGGCCTCATCTGGGCCTTGTGACAGTGTCCGAAGACACGGAGGTGGTGTCCGCCCTGCCTGGCGTGTGCCATGACCAGGGACAGGGGAGGTGGCCCGCCTAAACATGGCCCTATCGACAAATTCACTGGGCCGAGTGGTGGCGCCGGGGCGGCCGGTGGCAGCGGTGGCCCTGGGCCGGACAATGCAGCTCTACTGGCGGCCATTACCCAGTCCCGAGACACGCTCGATGCCAAGATTGGGGCGGTAGGGGCGGATGTCACGCTCCTGCGCCAAGACCTCCGCAACGCTGTGGAGCGGATTGCTGGGGCCGAGACCCGTATAACGGAGACCGAAGCAGACATTAGTGGCCTCAAGAAGCGACTGGCGGAGGTGGAGAGCATTCAGAAGACGCTGGCGGCCCGGGTGGAAGATGCAGAAGGGCGCGCGCGGCGCAACAACCTCCGCTTCATCGGTTTTCCTGAACGATGCGAGAAGGACAACATGGAGCGGTTCCTGACCGGGTGGTTGGAGAGCTGGCTCCCCGAAGGGGCACTGTCTACGTGCTTCGTGGTCGAGAGGGCGCACAGGGCTCTGACCCAGCGACCACCGGAAGGCGAGCGCCCACGGCCTGTTATCGCTCGGCTGCTGAACTACCATGACCGAGATGTTATCCTCCGGGAGGCGAGGAACAAGGGCTCCCTCGCCTTTGAGAATCACACCATCATGATTTTCCCGGACTACACGAAGATGGTTCAGCAACAGCGGCAATCCTTCATGGACGCTAAGGCTAAACTTAGGGGCCTCAAGATTCAATACTCGCTCCTGTATCCAGCTCGCCTGCGAGTCATATATCAGTCTCGGACCCATTTCTTCGATTCGCCGGAGGAGGTGTTCCGCTGGACAGATGAATCGGTGCGGCTCAGGCCCCATGCCCAACCGGGGCTGGATCCGGGCAGGTCCCAGGGTTCGTCGCCGGAGCGCACAGATCGCCCGAACAGGAAGGGCCGCCATCGGAGGTCCCGCTCCAAGAAGAGATCAGCCTCTGCCAGCGCGACGCGGCCGGGTGATGCCCGGGACTCGGAGCACTCCGACGCAGGCAGCTGAACTTTGCTGGACCTGCGCGCACCTTGTATGTTCCATCCTGAACTGCCCTGCTTTGGCCGGTGAGACTGTTTCATACTGTCCTTGATGTGCCGGTTAATTCCCTTGTGAAGACTTCAGTGGCTGTCATGGGGATGCAGTGGGGCTTGGGGGGTACCACTTGTGGGCCTCAGACCCTCACAGATGTGAGTGTTGTTGGGGGGGGGGGTGTGTGTGTCATTGCGGGGTTGTTGGGATCCATTGGTATGGTGGGTCCTGGGTCCTCTGTTTGGGACCCGGGTCTCTCCATGCCGCGACAGATACTTCAATGTTTTCTGAGGTATTGGGGTGGTGGGTGTGGGGCGTGGGGGGGGGTGTTGGAGTTGTACTTGTTGGGGGGGCTTGGGGTCGGGAGGGGAGCGCTGTGTTTGTGGGTTGGGGGGGGGGGTCCACACATGTCTGAGGCTTTGATTTTTGTCGGTTTGCGGGTGGCACCAGGGTGGGAGGGAGGGCCAGGTTTTGGACTGTGTATCGACAATGGCTGATACTGCGCTTATGTCTCCTTCGAAATCCCTGCGGGTGGTGACATGGAATGTGCGGGGTATCCTGGACAAGATCAAGCGTGGGGCGGTGCTGCGATGGGGGAAGAGGGAGATGGTGGATGTCCTTATGCTCCAGGAGACTCATATGCTGGGCTCCAAGGCCCTCAGCCTCCAGAGGTTCGGCTATCAACAGGTTTACCATGCTGGCTTTGCGAGGGGTTCACGGGGGGTGGCCATATTGGTGCATCGTAGGGTGGCCTATGTTCATGAGAAACAGTGGATTGATCCTCAGGGTAGATTTGTCTTTATTCAAGGCCTGCTGGGCTCCGAGCCGGTGGTTTTTGGAAGTGTTTACGCCCCTCCCCCCCTGCAGTGGGCATTGTCTGAGCGGTTGTTTGCGCTGTGGGATGGAATCCCCGAGGTCCTGACCATGGTGGGGGGTGACTGGAATGACGTCATGGATGTGAGCCTGGACCGCCGGCGACGGGTGCATGTGGTGCCTGATCCCCCTCCCGCGGCTGCTCCCACCCGGTTGTGTGCGACAGTGCGTGGTCTGGGCTGGATTGATGTGTGGCGGCACTTCCACCCCGCGGAGCGGGCCTACACGTATATATCTGCGGTGCATGGGTCCTTCTCTAGGCTCGACTATTTGTTTGTACCGGGTGCCTGTCTGAGCCGTGCCAGGGACGCAGCGATACTCCCCAGGGGCCTCTCGGATCATTCCCCTGTCCTGGCCACCGTGACCCTCCCCTCTAAACGGCAGCCATTTCGATGGCGCATGTCCGCCTGGCAGCTACAGCGGCCGGAATACGTGACGCATATACGCCAAGCGATCGACCATTTTTGGCGCGAGAACCTGGTGGGGGGTGTCGATGCCATTGTAGTGTGGGAAGCGCTGAAGCCTACGATACGGGGCGTCGATATAGCTTGGTGTGCGGCCGCTCGGCGGGAGCATCGGGAGGCCATTGTGACCGCCGCGGGCCGAGTGGAGGCCCTGGAGCAGCGTAGCCGACTCGGGGGCGATGAGGGTGTCGTGCGACGGCTCCTGCAGGCCCAGCAGACGTATGCCTCGGTTCTATACGAGGAGGCCCGACAGGCGTGGCTCGCCACGCGTAGCAGGGTGTACCAGTGGGGCGACAAGTCCTGCACCATGTTACATAGGCTTTGCCAGGCGACCTTCCAACCCCTAGAACTGCCCGGCCTTGCGGCGGATGACGGGTCGGTCATGTCCGACCCGGATTTACTGGCGGCGAGCTTTGCCCGCTATTACGCGGCACAATATGCTCCCCGAGACCCAGTGGTGGAGAGCGACATAGCCTCATATTTGGACGACCTGCTCCCACGGGCAGTCCCGGATGAGACTAGAGCGGCCCTGGAGGCCCCGCTCACCTCCGAAGAACTTGGAGAGGCCCTTGGCCAGCTGAACACCGGGAAGGTGCCCGGCCCGAGCGGTTATCCTGCCGAATTCTACAAGAAGTTCCACGTTCAACTGGGACCCCATTTCCGCAACGCTCTGGAGGCGGCGAGGTCTCGGGGTGAGCTGCCACCTGACTGGCGCCACGCCGAGATTGTGGTCTTTTTGAAGCCGGGCAGGGCGCCGGATCGGCACGACTCCTACAGGCCGATCTCTCTCCTCAACATAGAGGCCAAGGTTCTGGCGAAAGCCCTTGCGAACCGATTGCTGCCCCACATTGCCGACCTGGTCCACCCTGATCAGGCCGGGTTCATGCCGCGCAGGGCTACCCGGCATAATATCCGACGGGCACAGGCAGCGATCGACGCTATGAGAGACAGGGATGAACAGGCCGCACTCCTTCTTGCGGATATGGACCGGGCCTTCGACTCGGTGAGTTGGGCATATTTGTTCACCTTGCTGGCCCGCCTCAATATAGGGCCGGTCTTCCTGTCCTACATTCGCCTCCTGTACACCAATGTCACGGCCTCGGTCCGTGTCGCCGGTGCGGTCTCTGGGCGCTTCCGGATCGGCCGTGGTACCCGACAGGGTTGTCCACTCTCCCCCTACTTGTTTGCCCTGGCCATGGAGCCCCTGGCGGCGCGGGTCCGAATGGATGCCCAGCTGCGTGGCTTTGTCTGGAATGACCATCTAACTGACAGGATTGCACTCTATGCTGACGACGTCCTCCTGTTCCTCACTGATTTGCGGCGCTCGGGTCCCCGAGTCTTGGAGATCATGCGTGGGTTTGGCGAGGTCTCGGGGCTTCATCTTAACTTGTCTAAATCAACCCTGTGGGTGCTACGTGGCGGAGTAGTTGCTGGTCCTTGGGCCGCCGACTTGCGCGTGGCGACGGACGGCCTGAAATATCTGGGCGTCTTCCTATCGACTTCACGGGCAGTGGCCTGGACACGCAGTGTCTTACCGGTATGGGACCGAGTCCAAACCGATGTCAAAACATGGTCCAGGATGCCTCTTACAATCTATGGGAGGTCGGCCATCTTTAAGATGGTGGCGCTGCCGAGGCTGCTGTACCAACTCCAGAACTTCCCGCACCCTATTGGCATGGAGTGGTTCCGTCAGGTGAACTCTGTGCTGGGCCGCTTCCTGTGGGATGGCGGAGCTGCCAGGGTGGCCCTGAGAACGTGCTTTCTGTCCACGTACTGTGGGGGCTTGGCCACGTCCGACCTTCTCTCCTACTATCAGGCGTCGCACCTCCTTGTCCTCAATGACTGGTGGTATGGAGACAGGAGTGATCCGGCCTATGCCCTAGAGAGACACCTAATGGGAGATCGCACACTCCACACCATTCTTTACTCAGCTCGCATACGCCGTGGGTTGCCGTCGGTCACTAAAGTGGTCTTTGCCGTGTGGCGGCAGTCTCTGCGCCGTATGGGGTGGTGGGGCAAACTGACAGCCGAAACGCCGCTGTGGCACAATGGCATGCTCCCGGAATTGGCGGCTTTGGCCGGGTTTGAGGGCTGGGAGGCTATTGGAATTACACAACTGGGCCAGGTCATGTCGGGCACCGCCCTCAAGTCCTTTGAGGACCTCCGTGCGGAGTTCCAGATGTCTCACTCCCAATTCTTCCGTTACCTCCAGCTGAGGCATGCCCTAGCCCCGAGTATCGCCGGCCTCGACTCCCTGCCCGAGTTCAGCCCCATTGAGGCGAAAGTGTTTATGGGTGACTTGGGAGATAAGAAGGTCTCTAGGATCTATCAGTCCCTTGTTACACACTGCTCCTCCACTCTCAGCTCCCTTCGGGAAGCGTGGGAGGTGGATGTGGGCGCCCTGGACGAGGATGATTGGAGGGAGGCACTGGAGTCCCCACGTGGCACCGCTGTTGCGGTTCGGCTCCGCCTGATACAATTCAAATACTTGCATCGTGCCTACTACACACGTGAACGCCTGTGGAAGGCTGGATTGATTGCGTCCTCGGAGTGCCTGCGTTGTGGGGAGGTGCCTGGCTCTTTGCTGCATACAGTGTGGTTGTGTGGTCGCCTGGCTGGCTTCTGGAGGGGAGTATGGGGTTGCCTGGCTGAGGTCCTGGGATGGGATCTTCCTCGTACCCACCGATTAGGCCTGCTGCACGTTATGGAAGGGGTAGGGGGTAACGTCTATAAGCGCCACCTGTTGCTCCTGGGCCTGGTCGTGGCCAAGCGTGACCTGGCTCGGGCTTGGAAATCTGTAAGGGCTCCCCCCCTGTCTGCATGGAAGGCTGGGCTGGACTACTTCATGGGCCTTGAGAAGCCAGTCTTTGAGGCGCGAGGTTGCCCGCGCAAACATTTCAAAATCTGGAAGCGGTGGGCCGACTACCGCGGCCTGTCCTTGGAACCCCCGGCGGAACAGGAGGAGGACATTTGACCGCAGTGACATTCCTGGCCCGAATGGCAAAGCCCTGGTTGCATCGTACCTGATTCTTTTATGTGTACCGTCTTTATGTTGCCTCTGTACATGTGTGGTGGGGGGGGGGGTGTTGGGTAGGGGTGGGGGAGTAGTTGGGGTTGGGGTGGGCAGTTAGGACGTCTTTAAAGCTGAGCTTCATCATTTGATTCATGGATTAACGAGTATATCACTGTGCATTGATACTGTTGTGGGGATCTTGGTATGTGAAGATACCACATTCTTGATACTCTTCTGCTCAATAAAATTGGTTTTGAAAAAAAAATGACCAAGGTACTTGCTCAATCCGGATCTGCGCTTTCGGCGTGGAAAAAGAAAGAACTGATGTCAGCGCGCTTGGGTGGCGCCTAAATACTTTCCGTGACGTCATCTCGGTGCCTACGGCGCCAGTGACGGATGCGGGGCCCCAGGACGCCACCTACTGGCGCACAGAGGTACTGCTAAGCAGACAAACTTTCCGGAGCCAGTCTGACGCCTGGGGATATTCTAAGGCAAGGAATCTATCACTAACGTGTCTCTTTCAGCTGCTGAAACCTTCGGGGCCGGAGCCACGGGCGACTCTGTGGAAATCCCCGCGCAAGGCAAGGGATCCGCAGACGTCATATGAGGTGGAGGAAGGGCCAAAGAAGCCTGCAGCGCCGCAGAGTAGGCTGTCTTTTGGGCCCTAGTCGCCTCTGCGCAGGGAAACAGCAGGTAGGGAGGCGACAGGCTGCCTGTCACGGGGGGAGCTGGTGCCCACCGCAGAAAGAGGATAGGGCCTCGGAGGCAAGCTGAATGACCTACCAGCCGGTGAGCCACCTCCAAGGGTGACAGGCGATTCCGCAGACAAAACCAGCGGCTCCTTGCCTCCGAGGTAGGGGACGGACGCTGTGACGACACCAACCTAGACAAGCGTGCCGACAGCAACTTCATCCGGTGCTCCCATCATGATATAGGCTTAAGGTGCTGGCAGGCGTCGCAACTCTCCGAGTCGTGGTGCTCACCCAGGCACCACATACAAATCAGGTGAGGGTCTGTTACCGACATGGGACGTGCACAGCAGGTACACGTCTTGAAGCCCGAAGTTATTCGCACACTGTTCCATGTAACGCCAAAGCGTGAAAAAGAAGAGAAGGCCTGAAAACAGGCCAGGACAGAATCCGGATCCGCGTTGCACGCGAAAGAGAAAAACCGGACGTAAGCGCGCCAGGGTGGGACTTATGTATCCTCGCTGACGTCATGAACACGGACAACGTCGGGGTGGAGTCACGTGGTGCCATCCCCCCCGGTGCCCAGGAGTGCTGTGGCAGAAAAGTTTTCCACATCCAGTCTCACGCCTGGGGATAATTCTACGTTAAGGAATCTGCGGCTAGTAGGCTCTATCAGATCCTGAAACTAGAACGCTCCTGCTGCCCTGCTGCCCTGCTGTCTGAAAGAAGACAGGACCTGCTGGCCTTCAACCCAGGACCCCTATAGTGACTCCAAGGGCCAGTTGTTTGGAAGCTTGTTATATCTCTATAGTTCACACAAAAGATCAGAGTCTTTTCCTGCTTCCCAGCTGACCAGCCCCAACTGGACCTGACCTGGTACCCTCTACTGGGCTCTTTGGGTGCCAGAGTGCACTTCTGTCGGCTAACTGAAGGTTTCACTGGATCTGACGCAGAGCCCAACAGAGCCGCACAGTTCCTAACTGAAAGCTCGCTGGATTCGTCACTGAGTGACCCAGAGCGCCACAGAACTGTGTTGCGCAGCTCCTGACTAAAAACGTCACCTGATCGGACGTCGAGCCCTACTGCGCAGCTCTCGTCTGAAAGCTTCACTGAGTGATGCAGAGCTCCTGTACTGGCGCTACACAGTCGTCGTACAGAAGTCAGAAGGTAAAACCTCCAGCAGGAGTAACCTGGCCCAGTGTC
Source organism: Lissotriton vulgaris (assembly GCF_964263255.1). Taxonomy (NCBI): domain Eukaryota; kingdom Metazoa; phylum Chordata; class Amphibia; order Caudata; family Salamandridae; genus Lissotriton; species Lissotriton vulgaris. The sequence continues at coordinate 174,893,592 of NC_141699.1, forward strand.
CAGCTCGCACTCCATCACGGTCATCCTGAACTTGTGACTTTGTCCAATCCCATGCAACCAGATACCCACGTGAGATATATCGAGACCTATTTTAAGCTTTTAATTGTAGGTCTTTGAGACATCCCTCACTGGAATGCTGCGAAGGTCATCACTACTACATGCCAACTGATATGTAGGTGCACTACGCACAAGAAAAGGAAGGAAACCCACAGGGGTTTATATCTGGCTTTAAAATGTGTATCAAGCAAAGCAAGGTCTTAAAAGTTGATCCTTGAATATTCATAAGAAATTTGAAAGTGTATCAGAGATGAATCATTCTTCTTCATAATAATCATCATCGATACTTTATTCGGTTGTCAAAAACCGTCATAGTACAAGGGTAAAACACAAATGCATAAATCACATCATTAAAACAGTGTACAAAACTTTTTACACAAGATTATGTAATAAAATCAAATGGTTAGTGCCATCATGTAGTGCAAAAGTACGAACACAGATGCACGAATCACATCCTTAGATCTATGTTTAAAACATCATAACGAGAAATTGTGTGATGGGGCCACATCATTAGTCTCAGGAGACAGCGGAACGGAGTATGAGATTCTTGAGCGACACACAGTGAATTAAAACAACATGAATTCAGAAAGGTATACAACTTAAAAATGTGCAAGAATGCAAGGAAGAACTAGAAATGTCCTTGCTATAATCCCACAAACACCATGAAAAAACGTCTTCAATCAGACCAATGCCATGTGTGGGTATCGGATATTCCAATCAGTCCGATTATTCAGGGGCATCCAGGGACAAAAAACGTTGGCATTTAAACCAAACATTTGTCAGAAACAGGGTAATGGCAAGCACAAATGAGAGGGAGGTCTTGCTCTTCATAATCCTAAGAGCTTCTGAAAAGTGAGTTACCCACCCCCATGTTTAAACATATCAGAAGCAACCACTTCCTTCGGTACTCGAAATATTCAGGGCATGTAAGCAGAACGGTGATAGACAAGTATTTGCTCCAATTGTCTGTAAAAGATATCAATGGAAGACAACCAAACCGTAAGTGTGCATAAAGACTCTTCGAGATAGGGGGAGCTCTACAGTCGAGAAAGGGCTGAAAACAGGGACTGGACTTCATCTGAAAGAACAAGTTAGTTAAAGACTCATTGGGGGTACTAACAACATACAGCTCGTAAACTTAAGGCCAGTATCAAGATTTTGGAGTACCGATTTCAGCATTGGGAAGGGATGCACACTCGCCCCAGAGTCTTAATAGCCCCAATCTTTTAAACCAATCAAAAACAAATGTTAACCAAGGCACTGACCCAATAAACTAAAGGTTTCAAGGAGGTGGATTCAGAGATTCTAAGCATGCCCACACCAAAGAGAGGGGAATTGGAGGGTGCCAACTGGGACGGAGACTAATGCTCTAACAAAACCGTTCTCTGTATTAGGAACCTGGCGGGTATCGGTACAGCCCCATACTTTGTGCCTTTGCGCTGCAAACGTCTAAGGCAGGAGTAACTGGACGAGATTGCATTCTCCTATGCAGGCGCAGGATAGCATTTGACCTATGCTTGACTAGCAGCATGCTTTTAGTGAGTTGGGGTCCCCATTTGAATTTGTCGGAGATCCTAACACCCAGGTAGTCAAAACTGTCAACTCTTTCCAGCAGTTCATTCCCAACTTTGGCTATACAATTCTTCGTAGGGCTAATTCTGAGGACCATATTCTTAGTTTTATTAGCATTTAGTTCAGGCCCTCTAGAACTACAAAACCCCACAGATCTTATGATCAAAATCTGGAGCCCCATAGGGGTTTTGGAAATGAGTGAGTCATCTGCAAAGAGTAGGATGGGCACCTTGCTACCACTTATTGTGGGGGAGTAGTTCCTACAGTCCAAAGGTCTTAAAACACATCATTAATGTACAGGGGAAATAAAGTTGGGGTAAGGGTCACCCCTGGCGTACTCCTCTCAATACTGGGATTCGCTCCGCCAGCTCTCAATTTCTCCCCCACTGTACTTGGGCATCATTTCATATTGTGCAATCTCTCGATAAGTTGAATTAAATTCCCAGGGCCGCCCATATCAGCCTGGACCCTTTACATTTTCTCTCAAAGGATAAGATCAATTGCAGCTCTAAGATCGACAAAGGCCACGTATAGTTTCTGGTTTAACAATGAGATGTACTTTTAGTATAAAATGGCGTATCTGAGGAGCTGGTCAGAAGTGCTGATCCTGGGAGGAAACTCTACTTGGAAGAGGGACAACATTTGCCTTTCCTCTACCCATCATAAGAGAATCTAGAACTTGTTTGGCAAAGATTTTCTGTAAGTTATCAATGAGACTTATTGACCTGTATTTGGATGGAATGCAGGCATCACCCTTTTTGTTAATGGGGATTATTGCCGCCCCCCCCCCGCCAGGAGTCAGGAATTTCCTCCCCAGCCGAGATTGCGTTGGTTAGAAGGGTGATATACCATGTCCATACATGGGGCTCAGTTTTATACAAATCGCCACGACTTTTATCTGGGCAGGGGGCTTTTGCTGGTTTTAAGTAGCTAATATCAAGAGTAAACATTACAGGATAGTCAACCTCAATTTGTTTCCCTCCAGAAGTGAAAGTCAGTATCTGCAAATCCGGGCACAAAAGTGGGGGGGGGGGGTGGGGGGGGGGGTCAACAGGACACTCTTTAGCATACAAAGAAGACAAATGTGTGACCCCAACTATCAGGCTGTATGTGCTAGTTTAAAGATCTCGAAGTCTCAATATTGCTGACACTAGGCGCCAGAAAGACCTATTTTCATTTGTTTTAGCCGCATGGAGCAGTGCCTGCCATAATTTGTCTTCCCAGGTAGCTTTAGTTTGCTTTAAGGCAGAATTATAATTCCTTCTGGTCTCTATATTCTTGTCCGGTTTGCATCTCATCATTGCTCTTCTTAGTGCCAGTCTGGTTTGCTTGCAATCAGAGTTATCAAATTTAGTCGCTTTCCCATTTACTGGCCCTAAAAGTAACTTCCCTATAAAAAATATCTTGCAGTTTAAGAAAAAACTGGCTGTGTATATTTAGGATAAAGATCTCACAGCAGGGGAGATTGTCATATTGTGGCAGGACGCTCACAAACAAGCAATAGATTTCAGTGTGAAGATTCTAACTCTCCAAGATATGATGTCAGGTGACTCGTCTGCAGTTGTTAGCAATGTATGGTTCAGGTACTATAGTCTGGCGGCCTGTTGGAACTCCGTTTAGGGATTTACCGGTTAAGGTTGCCGACAAAGAATTATGACCACTGGATGCTGGGGTTCGACCCTCATATCCACTAAAAGTGGTCAGAGTCTTATGTCTAAGAAAATGTAATCTATGGTACTTGAGTAGGAATTTTTTTTAAAGGTGGCTTCCCTGTTCACATTTGAAAAAGTGCGTCCATTGCAAGCTCTTAACCCATGGCTTATAGAGTAAGAAGCTAGTTTTAAAGCAGGGGCCGAGAAATTATGCTTTTCCCATTGGGGATTTCCCATTGTTTATCTACAACTTCATTCAACTCATTTATGTATGGCGAAGACTCAAATGAGGAATTAAAATCGCCTGAGAGGATTATTTTAGCATCACGCTGGCAGGATTAAATTAAATTGGCAAGGGGAAAAAAGACAGGCTGTTCATTACCACCTGGGACTTATCTTTCATAGACATTGATTATTGCCAAATTGAATCCAAGGGAGGATTTGAGTATAACCCTCATAATGTCAGGTGAGTCAACCGTCAGACATTATGAGCATGAAAGATCATTTTTTTACCAAATTTAATAGCCCTGCCAAATTTCCTAAGTTGCTTGGCTTCTACACAATAGGATAAAAAACCATCTACACACCCTTTAATAGTAGCCCACGTTTCTTGCAATAAGCAAACATCAGAATTATTAATATATGACAACCAATCAGGGTCATTCAGTTTAGACATAATACCGGCCAGATTCCAGGAAATGATAGTAATATCAGTTCGGGAGACACAACCATTACTGGAGCACTCAGCAATAGTTAAAAGTGAGTTATCACTCCAATTGCCAGAAGATGGAACTACACTGTAGATTGCCCCCGTGTGAACCCATTTGTGCCTCTAAGATAAGCCTGACTCCTTTGGCCAAGCTACCAGAGGGTTAAGCACAGGTTATTCAGTAACTTTTGTAGATCACCCTGTCAAGGATTGTGATTATTATTTGAGGTGGATTATCATCCCCCTCAAATAATACTCCAATGTCTTACAGCAATAATATGAAAAATGTTCATGTGAGACTTGACACAGTCCATATAGGTTGCAAATGTTGGCTGTGTAGGGTGACTTCAGCTGCAGTGTCAGACACTGCTCACAATTCAAGCACTGCCTGGAACTTAGAGTTAATAACCTTCAAAAGAGAGACAGTTAATGCATGTGTCTACTAGTGCTGCTTCTGGATGAAAGCCTGGTCTGACAATAAATTCTATTGGGTCTACAAGCATTCCTCACCTAAATGAAGTTGACCTATCAAATTATTTTGTGTATTCAAATCAACAACTACAAGGAAAAAGATATGGGCATAGCTTGTAACTATTTCTCTATTTAATGTAATCTCCTTAGAAAGGCTTTTAAGTTTATTGGCTATGGTACCTTTTTCAAATTAAGATATGATCTTACTTTTAATATAATGGCAAATTGTGGGACAAAGGCTTTACAGCTCAGTATATAGAAGGAAACCAATGAATAGAGTGTAAACAAACAGAAGATTATCAGCTTGTCATTATCTTTCCCCACCTCAAAGCTGATAAATTGAGTTGTAATAGTATCCACAGTGGAATGTATTCACTGTAGTAGATACTCAGTTTATGAAAATTAAGGTACCTTGTGACAGACATACTGAGTGATAATTATTGGTGCTTGACAGACGGTGGCTTGGTGAGAGAGTTGTAACATGGGTAGATACTGTAGGAGGTTGGCTTAATATATGGTGCTCACTTTGTTAGAACTGAAATGTATTACTGCCATATTATCGTATTTTACCTGATATTATGTTAGCATTTATGTAGCTATTTCAGAATATATTCTTGCTGCATGCATACGCAACTAATAAGTACAGATGTTACATTGATTAGGGTGACATCTGTGCTGCCATTTTAGCTCTTGAAGACGCCATTTAGTATTATAATCTAAACTGTTACTTGGTCATTTACGAGGAATGGTCCTTGGTAAGTTTTGTTTCTCAAATGCTGAATCATGCTCATTAACGCATGGCTTTTCTGTTACATAGAGTCCTTCTCTCACCTGTCTAGTGGGAAGGATAAGCCAGATCACCTTGGATAGTAGATAGCTTGTGCCAGGGTGCGGAATCGAAACATATGTTCTGTACGCCCATTGTATTAGGACAGCTACCAGTGTTTTTCCATAGCAGGCGGGTCTTGTTGGGCTCCACAACATACATAATGTAACTTTATGCTTGTTAGGGTCAGTCCCTCGTCAGCCATCATAGGGGGCTGGTCAGAATAGACTCTACTGCAGTGTACTTTGTGAATAAACTAGTTTGCTTGTATTCTCTACTGCATCATTGACTCTTAATTTTTTGGAAAGCTAGAGGAGGTTGAGAGTGACCCGAGTGGGCCTAGTTGGGTCCCTTCCTTCAGTTGGCACTCAAACAGGGACTCCACCAGGTGGCCCATCTCGTTCGTAATCGGGCTGTGGGGTCGGGGTTACTTCCGGTTGGATGGGCGGATCGGGGAACCCCATATGATAGAGCCTGGTTCTCCTGGCAGCCCGGCCTGTCTGATCGGGCGGCTCCTCATCTAGTGGTCATCTTGGCTGGAGTCCTGAAAAGGAGAAACCCTTGGATCTGACTGTTTGGTCCGAAGAGTCGGCAGTGGAGAATAATCTTGTTTGACTGTGTGCACCAGGTGAGTTCATCTTGATTTCCGGTAATAGCGGCGCCGTGTTGATTAACTTGGTGGGTCTGTGGACCCTTGTGATACGGAGAGTTTTTGAATGTTCTGCCAGGTCCCTTGTTGAATTTGGCTTATTCTTGAAAAGGCCTGGGGCTAGAGTCTATCTTGTCTTTGTGCATTCTAAGGTCTGACCTGTCTTGGCGCAGTCTGAGGACTGCTTTTGAGAGCTCTTTTGTTTGAATGTGTTTTTATTGCATGTGTGTGTGTGTAGGTAATGAATGTGTCTGATGCTAGGATGCCCTGGAGTAAAGTGTGGTGCTTGAGGTGCCGCTGTTGCTCTGCTGAGCATCGGCTGGAGGAAAAGCAGCCTGCGCCTCCAGAAGGCACGTATGTAAAGCACAGTATTGGCCCTATTATGTTTCGTACATTGTGGCACAAGTATACGAGGGACAATACTGAGCTTCAGTGGCCACTGGATGGTACCTTTGACAAACAAATTTGAATTATTTACAGGACAAATTATTCGCTAGAAGAAGTAGGCAGTCAATGTGTGAGACTTTGCAGGTATAGCAGAGGGAAGCTAAGCAGAGGCGTATACGAGCCAAGAAGGAGTCTTGGAAGAAGGCAATGCAAACAGTGGTTCATTAAGTTGTAGCTTATGATAGAGAACAAACCAAAAAGGGTATTGAGTGTGCTGATAGGAAGTTTCGATTGCAATGTAATAAGTCCTATGTCGTTCGAAAGGATGAGGATGCTTTTGTGGAGGATCTGCTGGAAACTCATCCCCCACCTCCTAATGCCCCGCAGAGAATATATCCTGCTGTTCCATCGTCTCAGTCCTCCGTTGTTCCTCCGCCTTCCTCTGGTCTTTCAGCAGACTCAACAGCTTCTGCTCCAGCCCTATCTGTTTCCCCTCCGTTTTCGCAACCAGCGAGTAAAGTGACTGCAGGCACCCCCGAAGTGTCTGCTGTTTCCACTCATGTTTCTCCTCCTTCTCTTACACCGATCACTCAGCCATTGCTGACACTGTCACCTGTGTCTGTATCTCTTGTGTCTTCCCCAGACATTTCATCCGCAGTGTTGTGTAGTGTCGTGTGTAGTGTCGGGACACCGGTGTGAGGGTCGGATGTAGGGAATTGGGCGGGAGCATGGGAACGAATGGAGCGGGTCTTGGCTCGATCTGATGTGGGTGAAGAGGAGAAAAGGATGGTTGCAAATCAGGCAGCACAATGGGCTCGAAGTCCGATTTATTGTGTGGAGGATATATGGAGTGTGATGAAGGATTTTGACCGGTTTGTACAACAGCATACCATTCAGCATATGTCAGCTACATTGATTGGTTTGTGGGAACAGTGTATTGGAGGCATAGCTCCTCAAATTATTTATGACATTCAAGATTGCGTATATTCAGCTGATATGGCCCCTGCAGAAGTTCTTGGTAATGTTGGGACGCTACTCAGTTATCGAGAAAGATTACATCACCGTACTTCAACTAGTGTGTCTCAATTTCCGACGAGGGGGTGCATCCTATTTTTCATCTGGAGATTTCAGAGCAGCGTAACCAGGGAGGAGATGTAGTGCAACAACGGGTAGTGGCTCATTTTTAGGAGCCCGTCGTTTTATACCCCGTGGAAGAGAAGTGAGGTGCTAGCTCTTAAGAGTCAGTTACTTGTTTCTAGGAAAAACCCTACGGCGTATTATAAAGAGTTAACAGAGGCTACCTCCTCATCAGTTATGACCCTAGCAGATATTGAGATGTTCTTCAGGCTGTTGGTTCCGATGGATATATGGATTATAACAATAAGACAGTGTCTCAACTGGTATATCAAGCAGGGGGACTGTTCAAAATGGCCTATGATAGGTGGGAGAGCCCACAAGGCTGTCACTGATTGGTCATTGTTTTCTTTAGAAGGCCAAGTAATGGCATGGATCAATTTATCCGAGAGATTATCTCCTCTTTTGCAGGAGAGTAAAGGGGGTTCTGAAAAGTGTGAAAAGGTGCAGAGCAATGTCCAGTTTCTTGTGATTATCTTGCCAACCTTGTTACTAGAGGGACTGTAGGTTGAGACAAAAGGAATATGCGTGTTTTGGCGTTTGATCGAGGGTGACAGGATTATCTCTCTATGACTGTACTGTGCACGCTTAAGAGCCCTTTTAACCAGGTGTTTTGGGTAGCCTCTGTTTGTCAATTTTCCGGAGAGGATAGCTGCCTCCTGGGAATAATCATTGCGCCATTTACAATTCCGCCAGATGCAGAGGAAATGCCCATATGGTAGGCCATCACGTAGGCCGCGTGGGTGATAACTATAATACAGTAGCAGGATATTCCGTTCAGTGGCTTTTCAGTACAAGGTCGTGACAATGGTCCCATCCTCTACGTGTAGTGTGAGGTCTAGAAAGGGGAGATCATTTCTTCTGATGTCTGAGGTAAAAGTAAGGTGGGGTTGGTTGTTATTAAGCCAAGTAATGAAGGAGAAAAGGTCTTCTTGTTGTCCTTGTCACAGGAGGAGGATGTCGTCTATGTAGCAATGCTGTAGTGTAATGTTATTCAGAAATGGGTTTTGGATCGACAGAATAAATGTTGATTCCAACTGATGGACATAAAGGACAGCAAAATTAGGGGCAAAACAAGCACCCATGGAAACTCCTTTAGTATGTGTCTTTGTACAGAAAGTATTTTTTTTTAAAGTTGTATTTCTTTTATCGCATTTTACACAGCTGCTGTCCACATCACTGAGGCCGGCAGCGTGAAATATATGCAGTTGCATCCATTAGTACACAGCTTTTACGCCTACAGCCCAACGGGCCGGCAGCGATGGATAATTCTTATTTCTTATATTCCATCAGATTGGCAAAGAAACCAAAGTGTTCTGACAACTGAAATGTATATATTGTAGTTATGTCAACATAAAAACAACTCTCCTCTTCACTCCCCCTGCCTACACTGAATTTCCATTGCACCGATCTGCATGTCCCACTTCTACAAACTAACCGCCGTTCCTGCCACCCCGCAATAGTTTACATGCACGCTCAACTCTACCCGAGATTGCTCATGTGTCCTTGTGTCTTTATGTGTTAGTATGAGTAGCTGTTCCCTACCACCACTAGTCATCTCCAATGGCCTGATCCGATCTGAGGTCTGACCCCCCCCGAATCTAGCCAGGGCACAATGGGTCCCCAGATGTCAACAGGTCTAGATCTGCTGGGCATTAGTTCCCAATAATGGGACAATTGATCCTTACAATAAACCATAGTGTTAAGCCATGCGGCCAACGCAGGGGGCTGTGCCTTCTTCCAATGTATTGCCATTTGATGTTTAGCCAACAATAACTGCATGGCTGTAAGCTTACGAGTGGTCTTCGGGACCTCCAGTACAAACCCCAAAAGTGCTATCAATGGGGCAGCCTGCGTCTGAGTACAAGTGATCTATCTAATGATCCTAAACACCTCCGTCCAGAACCCTTCTGTCGGTCCACACTCCCATGCCAGGTGTGAAAATGTGGCACTCTGTTCTCCACACCTCCAGCAACTAGAGTCCGGTTGTATACCCATGCGGTGCAGGTGAAACGGCATTCAATACAGCCTATGTAGGAAGTTAAAGTGTATAAGTCGAAGTCTATAATTTGGTGAGAGGTTTTCTAGTTGCGAGCAGCAATATTGCCATTGCTTGTCCATAATTTCAATATTAATGTCCCTTTCCCAATTAGTTTTAGACGTGGGCTGCTCTATAGGCGACTCTCCTTGCGTAATACTATAAATGTGTGTGATCAACTTGTGAGGAGAGGGGTTGGACAGTACATTTTCTAGTGCTGGTAATGCACGAGGCTCCTTGAGAAATGTCTCATACCTAGCTCTACATGCTGCCCTTATCTGGTAGTACAATAACATATCCGATGCCGTCGGCATCTGCAGGGAACACATCTGCTGTAATGTCATGAAGCTCCCATCTGGGAAGATATCGCCTCCCTTGTCCAACGCATGCGCCTTAGCTCGCTGTGTGGCCGCCTTATCTGTGAGTGGAAATAGGAGTGGGTTCCCTCCCAGTGGCATGGAAGGAGCATAGAGTTCCTCCCGACTAGCTCTCTTAGCAATTCCTCGCCAAGCCTATCGCGTTGCTTCCACCGTGTCTATTTCTAAATGTGGGCTTTTATAAGGCTGGTATACTGCTGAGGCAAGCGGAATGGGAGCCACTCTATCAATTTCTAGCGCCACATGAGGCTGAAATGGTGTTGGGTGCTGCCAAAAATGCAGGAAATGTGCTGGAGTGCTGTAGGCATATAGCTCAAAGTCCGGAGCTCCTAGTCCACCTTGGGTAAATGGGAGCGTCAACAAATTCCCAGAAAGTAATTATTGGTCAATGCAATGTGAAGAAGTTGAATTATGAAGTCAGTCGGGATACGCATGGGTCTTGATTGTGTATTCAACAAATGTTCCATCACTGCCAGATCCTCTGTCTAGGGAATGCTGATATACAAGAATTCAATACCGAGGACAGCCATGAGGTCAGTCTCGGTGTTGAATGGGAGATCCTCAATGATACTGATCAAGTGGGTGCTGTCTCTGACAAAGGTGTCGGTGAGTGGGACAAACTCCTTGAGGATGGCATCAGTGTATTTACTCACTGGTTCCAAGATGGCTCCGCAACCAGAGACTGTGGGTCGGCCGGTTGGTGGGGATAGGTTTTTATGTAGTTTGGGCAATGTATAGATCACTGGTGTTCTGGGGTGTGGATTTTTGAGGAAAGCATGTTCTTTTTTACTGATGATGCCACTGTAAAGGGCCTGGGAGGTGATTGCGGATATTTCGCTTTGAATGGTAGTGAGTGGGTCTGAAGTCAACTTGCGGTAGTGTGTAGCATTGTTGAGCTGGCAAAGGATCTCAACGTCATATTTGTCATGATCCATTACAACGATACCCCCTCCTTTATCGGCGGGTTCGATGACTATATTCTTGTTATCACTCAGACTATTTATGGCAAGTTTTTTGGTGAGTGGCAAATTGTAGGGTACACATTCAGATTGGTGTTCTTTGACTTCCTGTGAAACAAGTTTCTCAAAGGTTAAGATCTCTGCCGGCATCATCGAGGTGGGTGGCAAAAAGGTGGAGGCAGGTCTGAATTGTTTTTCAAAGGGCCTATTGGTTTCAGGTTTCTCCGAGAAGAATTGTGTCAGACGGATGCGTCTGAGGAACAGGAGTAAGTTTTCCTGGAGTTTGAAAAATTTACTGTGCACAGCGGGGACAAAGGAAAGGCCTTTACTGAGTAGGTGAGATTTCGTCTGATGATAGAAGATGAGTAGATAGATAAAAGATGGGTTTTGTCGTGTTAGGGTGAGATGAAGTCTGAGGTGGTGAAGGAGGTACATTTAGTGTAGCCTCATTGTCCGGGAATGGTTCGAGTGGCCCTATGTGGGTAGTCATGGATGGCCTGGGGATGGTGGGTGGAATGGTATTCTCAGTACTGAAGTTGGAGGGTATGGGAGTGTCCAGCGGTAAGAGTGTTGGGATGTGTTCCACTTATCATTGCTGGGGCCCCCATTGATAAAACTTGTGGCGGGTCTGCCTCTCGCCTGCGTATTGGTAGTTCTGTTTCTTGCGTCCGCGGTCCACTCCTAAAAATACGGTAGTTAGGAGTGGTGGTGGATGTGGACGCCTTAACGGGCCTGGGCTAGTGCCCTCGCCACCGTCTGAGTCCTCGATGGATGTGTTGGAGGAGTCAGAAAAGGTTATAAGCTGATTATTGCGGTATCTACTCCAGTTCTTGTTTCTTGGTGCCTGGTAGGGTGTATTATAGAATGTGTCGAGTAAATATGGATACGTCTGGTCCCTATTTTAGTTCTTAATGTCCTTCTCAATTTTGTTTATTTTCTTGTTCTGTTCGAAAGTATGGAAGGTTGCAATAGTGGCGTTTACTCTGTCTAGGAGACCCTTAGCGTCAGTAATGGTAGTGTCAGCTAAGATAAGCTTTTCTAACTTTGCTATCACCTTCAATTCTTTTTTACTGTGTTCTATCGCTATGTCGATGCCAAGCACCATCCAGTGCCAGGAGCAGGTAGTAGCCGGATGACCAAAGTCAGTGCGAAACTTGGCGTCCTGGGTAAAAATAGCAGGGACGTTACGTATTTGTAGTCCTAGAGGTATCGTGTATGATTTGAGGTACTCAGTAAGCATGCGAGCATGCAGGTCAGTACAAATTTGTTTTTTCTTGAGATTATCTAGTCTCTCAAGCAGTACCCTAGAGGTGCTGGGTGCTAAAGGGAGGGGGGTAGAGGTCTGGGACAGTAAAGAGGGTCCACTGAGGATATTCCGGATGCAGTCATCCGCGTGGGAGGGGGTCTCCCTGGTGTACATAATATGCTGATTACTTGCACATTATATGACACAAGGTTGTGTATTGTATATTTAAAAATATACTCTCGCAATCCAGCGATTGCTCAATCTTGAGCAAACAGAAACAGGAGAAAACCTGTTAACCCAGCTTAGACTGGGTAAGTATTCTAACAATAAGACAGTGTCTCAACTGGTATATCAAGCAGGGGGACTGTTCAAAATGTGTATCAATCACATAGCACGGGAAAGGGACAAGGGAGACCAAGTAAGAGAGGAAGGGTTGTTATTTGCATATAGAAGCACAAAATACAACTAAATTGCAGTAACGATAACAACCTGATGTGCACTGGGGGTGTTGTAGTGAGTAAACGGCACAGTGACACATGTGATTACAAGATAACCTGAGGCGCCGAAAAAACAATCAGTGGGGGTCAAACAAAAGTATTTACAATCACAAACATAATTACATTATTGTGAATGACCCTTTGGTTGCCGCGAATGGCGTTGTAGCGTAGACGGCTTTTCGACCTCTTTAACTTGAGGTCTCCTCAGGACGATGGTTACATGATTCAAAAAGTGCTCTATAGGATCGGGAGGGAATGGAGGGATAATCAATTGGAGTGAAGCCCGGAAAAAGAGAATAAAATGAGAATAAAACACGGGAAGGGAAAGGGTGGAAGGGTGGTGAGGAAAATACCTGGAGGCACTTGGAGGGGAGAAGAGATGGAGAATCCAGAGGTTAATTCCTACTCGTCTGGAGCCGCTGTGAAGCATCACTTGAGGCAGCCATCAATGGGTGGGATGCGGTCTAGGCAAGGGAAGGAAGGGCAATAATTAACAGGGAACGGAAGCAGTGTGATAAGAAGACCAGTGTTCAGGGGCGCCATGGTCTTATCAATTGCGGAAGGTCCAATGTCAAGGGAAGCGAGCGTGCAGATGGCTGGGCTGTGCTCTGAAAGGAAGGGAGATGAAACGGGCGCGGTTAAACCCGGGGATAGACAGGTAGTCTATCACGAGTGCGGAAAGACTAAGAAGTTCCGTGGTCTTACCTGAGAAGTTATTCTAATGGCTGAAGGGGACGGAGCGTTGAATCCGGCGGTTACTCGCGACCAGATGAGTTGTGGATCGGGGTGCCGGGATTAGTCCGGGGGCAGGAGGATGAGTGAAGAGTCTCAAGCATGCTACTCGGCTTACAAGTTATGTAGAAGCCGGCAGAGTCACGGGAGAGTGCTTGGATCATGCGCGAGCACTGGGGATGGGAACTAGAGCGTGAAGGTGGGGATCAGGTGCCCCGGGGGGACAAAAGAGAAAGGAAATGGCAGAGGAAAGATGGCCGTCTGGGAGTAAGCACCGAGAAAGGTGAGGTTATTTACATATTCGGACACAGTTAAATACATATTCGGACACAATTCATGGATATTAATTCACAGATGTAAGCAGCAAATTGCAGAACATTACATACAGGTGGTGATACAATTTAAGCTACCGAGTCCATTAGGATAATTAGACAAGGGGAAACTCGACTGGAGAAGAAGTTACAAACAGCCTGTGAGAAGTTGGCCTGATATATGATGCTCACTAGTTCTAGTCATCACCTTGTATCAGTCCAAACATCCCTTATGGTGATTGGTTGTAAGTCAACCTTATAGACCAGCTATCCTAATGGTAGCATGGACAAAGCAGTCTTAGGCTAAACTCTTTTGGCATGTGAAGCCAGCTGTTTTACCACATATAACCCCTTGAATACCAAATGAAAGGACACCACACAGGTAGTTATGAAAATAAACAAGATATTTATTAACTAACATACACCTCTGAACTCTTTATGAGGTCAGAGGGCTAAGCACATGACAAGACTCTTAAGAAAAATACGTTAAGTTGCACAAATCACAATGGTGCCCTAGGGGCACGACAAACCATAAAATGGTATGAGGAAATCGATAGAAGGAATGTAGTTGTCCAGAGGCTGTAGGATCGCTGGGACTACACTATCCTAACTTGAGGTAAGTAATAGAAGGCTCACGGGACGCGTGTGCAGAGTGTGAACTCACACGCGAGATGTGTAACAAAGTCAATGGACAGTACAAATTACGAAAAGGTAAGTATTAGACAGTTCCGACTAGCTAGGATTAAAACGACTGGAAATCTGGACACTAGGAGAGTCAATCTACCCTTGAGCACCGAAATGCTCTCGTTACCTCACCCATGGGCTGCGGGTGCATAGGTGTCAAAGTGTGTCGGATTTCCGCGTTGAAGTGTATGGAGCCTGGAAGAAAAGATGCTGCAGGCGGCCAGAAGGAAGATGTCCGGAGCGACCCAAGGGTGGATCGAGGAAGATGAAGACCTGAAAGCAGAGGGGACAAGTTTCACAGTCACTGGCCAGTGACTGGAGTGGAACCAGGAAGGAACCAGATGCTGTTTTCGCGATCAGGTGAAGAGTGGACGCTTGACTCTGCAGCCACGTGGACCAGGAGGTGTCTTGGACGACCAGGATGGAGGCACGAGCTGTCCCACGCAGGCTCTCGCTATAGGCGGTGTTGGTTCAGGATTCGGCGTCCACAGGCCTTGGCAAAGACAACCCACGCGGTGAGTGGAAAAGGCATCTGGTGCGGAACAGGAGGGTCCGGGGTGCTTCTTCTTTGCAGGGAAGCAGGGGCCAGTCTGGAGCAATCAGACCAGCGGTGTGGATTTCAAGGATCGTCGTCTAGGGGGCCACTAGCCAGCCAGCAAGTGACCAGACAACGCGTTGAGCAGCAATCAAGCAAAAGGGCCCCATGCAGTTCTCGTGGATGCTGGAGGGCTGATCTTCTGTGCAGGAGCTGCTCGGGCCTGGGGCTTCTCTATCCCCAAAGCACTTCGTCGAGGATGCCTCTGAAGTCGTGCTGGAAGCGAAGTGCAGTTTCTCCAAGATGGGCGGTCCCACGTGTCTCGTCGCACCCACGGATCTCAGCTGTGCCGCAGATGTAGGTAGAGGTCGGAGAGGTCTGGGAGTCCGGGTCTCGTCGGTCTCTGAAGTCTGGATGTACTCGGGAAGACGACAAAGTGAACCGCTGGACCGCTTGATGGTGCCTGCTGGTGCAGGGTGGTCACTCCTTGGCCACAAGGGAGATTTCTTCAGTCTTCTTTGGAGCAGAACCTCAAAGTCCAGAGTTTCTTCTTGTAGAGTTTCAATTCAGGATTTATCTAATTTGGAATGGGACCAGCTCCTACCTTTATTCTCCTAAAGGGGGCTGTACTATGACTAGGTCCCTCCTATGGGTGGGACCAAAAAGGGGGGTGGTTACACCCCCTATCCTTTGTCCGGTTTTGCGCCAGAGCTGGGGCTGGAGTGCCCCAGCAACTTGTTTGAACCGGTGTATGCACAGGGCACCTTGTGTGCCCCAGGCATGTCTCATTCCTTTCAGGCCTGTCCTACCTAATGCACAAAATCCTGTCTGGGGTGGTGCTAGCACCTCCCAAGGCAGGAAACCCTTTGTCCAAGCCTCCCTCGCTGGAAGGACTCCCAGCAGCAGGAGGTCAGACTTGTGTCTGTGGTGGCAGCATCCATTTTGTGATGCTGAGGCTCGAGTTAACTTTAACCGGGGTTCACAGGTACATACATGTTGTGTCCCTCTAAAAGGGTGGAATGCTACCCCCGTCGCCAGAACTGGCGAGGGGGTAGTATTCCAATTCGTATGACACCTTACTCAACATGTTTTGATAATGCTATGCCAAAGTTAGCAATAACCGCAAGGATTATAATGCACTTAAGAGTATATGGTATAGCGTTATCATGGAAACAGCTAAAGGACTTGGTTCCGAAAGCTGCAGACAGGCTCAGCTCATGCTAGAGCACTATCTCACATAATTCCAAGCACTCTGCCTCCAGGATTGTTAAGGCCTGCCATAGGAGTGACTTATAGGAGGATATGTGTCCATTTTAGGTTTAGATATAGGTATACTATATCTAAAGCAAAGGGTGATTACACCACCTTGCCCCAGCTGATTGATCAGCCAGTTGTGTCAGATTTGGATGGCCAGACAGAAGTGGCATAATACATGCTGCAGCCCCTGGTAGGCCTTGGGTTCACTTATGCCCTGTGTACCTATAGTACACTGTACAAGGATTTACAAGAGTGACCCAATAACAATTGGTAAATGCACCTAAAGTACATGGATGTCAATTTAGAGAGAGAACAGCTAGGCTGTGGGTCTGATTAGCAGGCCCACAGCCAGGGAAAGTCGTAAACCAGTGAAGCAAAAAGCAAAAATCTGGGGTGACCATACGATTGCAGACCCTACTCTCCTACATACCCCCCCAAACTTAGGGACTTTAAACTAACCTTGACCAGGTGAGTCTTCTTGTTCTAAGTGGAAGTACCTGGAGAGACCATCTGCATTGCCATGGTCAGTCCTTGGTCTGTGCTCCACTGTAAAGTCCATCCCCTGTAGGGAAATGGACCACCTAAGAAGTTTGGGGTTTTTCACCCTTCATTTGATTTAGCCACAAGGCTTATGGTCTGTCTGAATCTTGAAGTGAGTTCCAAACAAGTATGGTCTCAACTTCTTCAGGGCCCAAACCACAGCAAAGGCCTCCCTCTCAATAGCTGACCAACGTTTCTCTCTAGGGTTAAGCCTTCTACTTATAAAAGCAATGGGCTGGTCATGACCATCAATAGTCAGTTGAGATAGAACAGCTCCCACACCCAACTCAGAAGCATCTGCTTGGACAATGAAAGGTTTGGAGTAGTCTGGACTCTTGAGAATAGGTGCAGTGCACCTGGCCTGCTTTAGGTCATCGAATGCCTTTTGACAGCTAACTGTCCACACAACACATTTACAACTTTCTTTGGCATTTTCTTATTTGTCAGGTCATTAAGTGGGGTCACAATGGTCCCATAATTTCTGACAAATTTCCTATAGTAACCAGACAGGCCCAAGAAAGCTCTGACCTGTGTCTGGGTGGTTGGAGGAGCCCAGTCCTTTATGGCCTGCATCTTGCTCTCCAATGGTTGAACCTGGCCTCCACCTACAAGGTGGCCCAGGTACACAACTTGACTCTGCCCTATCTGGCACTTGGTAACCTTGATAGTGAGGCCTGCCTTTTGCAGGGCCTCCGAAACCTTCCTCAGGTGGATTAGGTGATCCTCCCAGGTGGAGCTGAAGACAGCAATATCATCTAGATATGCTGCACAAAAGTCATCCAACCCAGTGAGAACTTGGTTCACCAACCTTTGAAAAGTGGCAGGTGCATTTTTCAAACCAAAGGGCATCACCACAAACTGGTAATGACCTCCTGGGGTAGAAAATGCTGTTTTGGCCTTCGCATCCTCAGCTAACCTGATTTGCCAATAACCAGCTGTCAGGTCAAATATACTCAAGAATTTGGCAGAAGCTAATTTATCTATGAGTTCATCTGCTCTTGGTATTGGATGGGCATCTGTCTTAGTGACAGCATTGAGACCCATGTAGTCTACACAAAACCTCATCTCTCTCTTACCATCCTGGGTGTGAGGTGTTGGCACTAGAACTACAGGACTAGCCCAAGGGCTCTCTGAGGGTTCAATGACTCCCAATTCCAACATTTTCTGTACTTCTTGTTTGATACAGTCCCTGACGTGGTCAGGTTGCCTGTAGATTTTACTCTTTATAGACAGACTGTCACCAGTGTCCACCTCATGGGTGCACCAGTTTGTCTGACTGGGTCAGAGAGAACATTTATCTAAAGTATTGAAGAACCTGTCTGCAATCCTTTTGCTGATGCTAAGAGAGGCTGTCAGAAAAGACCACCCCATCTACTGATCCATCATCAGGGTTCTGAGTGAGCAGGTCTGGGAGAGGGTCACTCTCTTCCTCCTGTCCCTCATCTGTGGCCATGAACAAGCCCATGTCCTCCCTGTCAACAAATGCCTTGAGCCTTCACATGAAGTACTCTGTGAGGGCGCCTGGGAGTTCCAAGGTCCACCAGGTAGGTGACCTCTCCCTTTTGTTCAATGATGGTATGGGGTCCAGACCATTTGTCTTGGAGAGCTGTTTGGGCCACTGGCTCCAACACCCACACCTTCTGTCCAGGCTAGAAAACAGTAGGACAGCCTTTTGGTCATGCCAAGCCTTTTGAAGTTCTTGGCTGGCCTCAAGGTTTTTGGATGCCTTCTCCATGTACTCTGCCATCCTGGAGCGGAGACCAAGTACATAGTCCACTATGTCAAGTTTAGGCTTTTTGAGAGGTAACTCCCATCCTTCCTTCACAAGACATAGGGGTCCTCTTACAGGATGCCCAAATAGAAGCTCAAAGGGGCTGTAACCAACCCCCTTCTGTGGGACTTCTCTGTAAGCAAACAGAAGGCAGGGTAAAAGGATGTCCCATCTTCGCCTAAGCTTTTCAGGTAACCCTTTTATCATCCCTTTTAGGGTCTTGTTGAATCTCTCCACAAGCCCATTGCACTGTGGATGATAGGGGGTGGTGAATTTGTAATTTACACTACAATCCTTCCACATTGCAGCCAACTATCCGGACATGAAGTTTGCACCTCTGTCAGAGACAACCTCCATAGGAAACCCCACTCTGGAGAAAACTCCAAGTAGGGCCCTGGCCACAACAGGAGCTGTAGTGGTCCTAAGGGGAATAGCTTCTGGATACCTGGTGGCATGATCCACTACCACCAGTATAAATCTGTGCCCAGATGCTGTTGGGGGGTCCATTGGTCCAACAATGTCAATCCCCACTCTTTCAAAGAGTACCCCCACCACAGGTAGTGGTATAAGGGGGGCCTTTGTTGTGCCACCTGATTTGCCACTGGCTTGACAAGTGACACATGAGCGACAACACTCTTTGGTGTCTTCAGACATATGAGGCCAGTGAAAGTGTGGGACAAGTCTTTCCCAAGTCTTGTTCTGGCCTAAGTGACCTGCAAGGGGAATCTCATTTATTTATTTTTATTTATATATTTGTATCGCGCCTGAATCAGCCCCGAAGGGGTATCTCCGCGCGTAGCTTCTGGAAGGGTATTAGGAACAGCCAAGGACATGAGACTGCAAAATAACAGGAGAAGTCATTAGTCTTGTGTGAAAAGGTATGTTTTTAACTTCTTTCTAAAGGAGAGAAGATATGGGGTATGTCTCAGCTGTGGGGGCAGAGAGTTCCATAGCATGGGGCTTTTAAGTGAGATGGCCCGTCCTCCCAGTCTTGCTCTCGTCACCCTAGGGACCTGTAGCAACATAGTGTTGCTAGAACGCAGGACACGTCCAGGTGAGTAAGGGACAAATATGTCTCTTAAGTATTTAGGGCCAGACCCGTAAATACATTTGTGCATTATGCAGCAAACTTTAAAGTTGACGCGTTGTCTCACCGAGAGCCAATGAAGTTGAGAGAGGAGTAGACGTGAAGGAGTTCGGGGCAAGGCATTCAAGATGAGTCTTGCTGCGGTGTTTTGTACCACCTGCAGTCTGCCCAGTTGTTCTTGATTGGCAGAGATGAGGAGTCCATTGCAATAGTCCTCATGGGCTAAGGTAAGGAGGAAACCTCTCAGATACAAGGGGATGACCAGCCTCCTGGTAGTACCAGGCTTGGGGTCTCTTGCCTCAGAATATAGGAGTCCATCATCCCAGTACACCTTGTGGGTACCTGTAGCATTCCCTGCAGCCTCAGCAGCAGCCTGCTGTCTGAGGGGTTCACGAGAGGAACAGTCTAACTGTGCCTGCCTCAAGTCTGCCCTGGAAGGTCCCCCTGTCCCAAGAAACTCAACCTGTTCAGGTTCAAGCTGTTCTGGGACAGTTCCTTCTGGGGTCTTTGGGTCAGCCTCCTGAGAGGGCTGATCCTCACCTTGAGGCCGGGGGGAAGGCACTGCCTTAACCCTACTGCTCTTTCTCCTGGGTAGTGTCTGGTCCATTGTTCCAGGATCCAGCACTTGTTCAGCTGGGCATTTCTTGGCCTGTGACCTGGTCACAGCAAGGACATGTGCTGACAAACCAAACATTTCCATATGAGTCCTACACTCCACATCTGACCATAAGGAGTATTCCAAATCATTGCCCAACAGACAGTCCACTGGGAGGTCTGAACTATCAACAACCCTTTTGAGGCCAGTTACCCCTCCCCAGGAGAAGTTAACAACTGCCATACTGTGATTGGTAGTGACATTGCTAGCATTGGTCACTATGTAGTCTGAACCTAGTATTACCCGATCAGGGTCCACAAAGTTGGGTGCCACCATAGTGACACTGGCACAAGTGTCCCTGTAGGCCTGAGCCATTTTTCCATTGATTAAAGGCGTTTGTCTGTATTTGCCCAGAGTACTGGGACTTACAGTAGGGGTCATATCCATGTCCCCAGTACAAACAAGACCAGCCTGAGTAGGTATCCTGACTAAGTCAGAACCCACCTCAGTTCCCAGGGTTAACCCAACTATAGCCTTGGGGGGTGCACTACCACTACTAACTGTACTAGGGGGTGCAGGTGCCTTAGGGGCAGTAGTGGTAGGAACTGTGCCTTTCTTGGTGCACTCACTAAACCAGTGAGTCTTACTTTTACAGTAGTGGCACCATGGTTTTATTGGGCCTTCAGTCTTCTTTTTTTGGGAATTCTGGGACCCACCCTCCTTAGATTGTTGGGGCCCTGTTGAAGACTTCTGGTCATTTTGCGGATTCTGCTTACCCTTTTGATCTGCTTTCTTCTAGCCACTACCCTGGTTCTGGTTCTGCTGCTTGACCCTTGTCCTGACCCATCTGTCTGCCTTCTTGCCCAATTCTTGGGGAGAGGTCAGATCTGAGTGAATCAAGTGCTGATGCAACAACTGGTTCTGACAATTATTTAAGATTTGCTCTCTCATAATTAGATTATACAATCCTGTGTAATCAGTAGCTTTACTTCCCAGTAACCAGCCTTCCAAAGCCTTAGTGGCACAATCAACAAAGTCAGTCCAATCCTGAGACTGAGTTTTCTGGGTGTCTCTGAACAGCAACCTGTACTGTTCAGTTGTTAAGCCAAACCCATCAATCAGTGCATTTTTCAGGACGTGGTAATCATTAGCATCCTCATCTCTAACAGTGAGGAACTTATCTCTACCTTTACCTTCAAAGGAGAGCCACAATATAGCTGCCCACTGACTCTGGTGTACCTGCTGTACTTTGCAGGCCCTCTCCAGAGCAGTCATCCATTTGTGGATGTCATCTCCTACCTTATAGGAGGGCACTATTTTACTCAGGTGTCTATTATCAAAACTTCTGTCTTTATCTCTAGGGATAATGCTGCCACCAGTGGGTTCTATCCCACTCAATTTCTGCTCTCTGGCAAAGGCAAGTTTCTCTTTGGCAAGGGCAAGTTCTTCCCTCTCAATCCTCAGATTCCAATCCAATCCAAAAATCTTTATTTCGGCCATTTAGACCATAAAAGATGCATGAAAATACATACAACATATTAAAATCATCATTGGAATGAATACAAATACAAATAACCACATTTCTTAGCCAATTAAAATCGAATAGATAAAGTGCATGAAAAAGGGAACAACACAATTCATATCAGTGGGAATAAAATAGTCAATGTGATGGAAGGCATTACCAACGGAAGCCAGAAGTTAGTGAGACAGTGGCAGAGACATTCATCCTATGTTGGTTTACCCTTAATCAACTTGGACCTAATACGCCACATGGCGAGGAGATATTTTGAGACTGCAAAAACAATGTGGGGGGAGGGATCAGATTTCAATATTCTATAGGATGTCAGACAGTTCCTTATAGCCATGTTCCTGCATAGGGGCACCAACCAATATTTCCTTGGGGACTTATAGGTGGGGCAAAAAAACAGAACATGGATTTCCTCCTCATCACACAAATTACAGCCGGGGCATAATTTGTCCCCTCCATTGGTCCATTTACTGGTGAAGGATTTGATGGGTAGGGAGCCAAACCGCCACTGTATGAACAGCTTCCTTGCCATAGTCGGGTAAATGAAGTCCATAAAAGTTTCAAACTTATAAGAATCTTTGGATTGAGTAAAACAATGAGTTAAGGTGCCGATACTAAGTGCAGTCATGTGGGATACAAGATTTTGTTCCTTGTATGCTTCCACTAGTCTTTTCCGGGGGACCTTGTTGCAACCAATTTCTGGAGCCACCCACAGCTCATTAAAACCAAGCCGGAACAATTCTTTTTTAACAAAGGCTAGCCAGGGGATCTTGTCATTGTGGTTTAGATTCATAACATGCACAAGATCTTGCCTGTAATGACTAAGCTCCTTAGTTGACCAGAGTCTATGCCAAAATCTTATGGGTTTGGATTTAAGATCCTCCCTGATGGACGGTAAACCCAGATCAAGACGTAGGGGAAACAGGGGAGTTGCAGTTGGGAGGGCCAAAAGACGCCTCATGAAGTTATTTTCAGCACTTACCAACTCAGTTGCAGCTTGGTGCCCCCATAGCTCGCTACCATAAAGTGCAGCAGATTTCGCTTGGACTTTATACATCTCAACTGCAGGAGCTATAGGTTTATATGTTGAGGTGTTTGTAACCTTTAAAATAGCCCCCGAAAGTTGAGAAAGCCTTATTCGCGAGCTTGCGATCTGTGGTCTCCATGAGAGGTTCTCTTGGAGGGTTACGCCCAGGTACTGAAATGTTTTGACCCTCTCTAGGACCGTTGAATTTAGGGATGGATTGGGTCTAGTTGTGGAGGAGGGGTTAAAGATCATGTTTGTGGTCTTCCCTGCGTTTATCTCAAGGCCATACTGCCTACAGAAAAGATCAAAGCCATCAAGGATTCTCTGGATTCCCATGGGTGATTTGGAAAGCAGGAGGGTGTCATCAGCAAACATAATTGCTGGTACCCTCCTGCCTGCCAAGACTGGGGCGTCATTGTCCCTAACGTTAGCTAAGTGGGAGATGACACTATTCACATATAGACAGAAAAGAGTAGGGGCAAGGACGCAGCCCTGCCTAACCCCCCGGGAAACAGGAAACCTTTTTGTCAGTGCTCCACCCCGCCCACATACGTACCTGGGCGAAGTTGCCCTGGTGGAGTCTAATTATGGCCTGGAGTAGATTAGTGGGCACTCCCATCTCCTTCAGGACCTCCCAGAGTTTTCCTCGCGGTACCAGATCGAACGCTGACTTCAGGTCTACGAACACCATGTACAATCTCCCGCCCTCGATAGTCACCGTTTTCCAGAAGAGGAGAACTAGGCGGAAGATTTGATCCATGGTGGACGTATTTTTCCTGAAGCCAGCCTGGAGAGGACTTAAGATTTCATTTTCCTCCATCCAGTCCATGAGTTGATCCAGTAAGAGTCGCAAATAGATCTTCTGGGGGACATCTATCAGGCTGATCGGCCTGTAGTTGGATGGGAGCAGAGGACAGCCCTTCTTGAAGATAGGGACTATCTCGGCCCCCAGCCAAGTACAGGGGATCGCCATTCCACGTGCAAGTGAATTGAAAAGGATGTGAAGGTAAGGCGCCCAGATCTCTGAATGGGACCTAAAAAGGTCACCAGGTAATTTATCAAGGCCAGGGGCCTTGCCCAACGCTAGACCATCTATTGCGCTAGCCACTTCCCCTAACGTGAACTCCAAGGTGTCTCCAGGAAGGGAGAGGAGTGTTGCAACAGTGGCATCGGTATTCTCTAGGACATCTGCATAGAGTTTCCCGAAGTGATCTTCCCATATTTGTGCTGCTATATTGGGCTCAACTGCAGCTTTGGGTTCCCCTGAGCCAGTAGTGACTAAGGACCAAAATCTTCTTGAGTCCTTAGTTATTAGGGCTGCTGAAAGATCCTGCCATCTATACCAGTCCCAGTCTGACCTCACACTGGCCAATGTGTCCTTGTACTGTCGTCGCAGAACGGACACCCTGGTACGGGGTACACCCTCTTTGATTGCGGTGATAAGGTCAGATTTGGCCTTTCTGCAATCAGAGTTATACCAGGTGGAAGTTCTAGTCTTGTGCTTGGGCTTAGGCACCTCTGGGTAGAAGACCTCTCCCAATGCTCCCACTAAGTCTTCGTGAATAAAAGGTAGGGTTTTCTGTAAGTCCTGGGTACTGGATAGACTAATTAGTTCATCCAAGGGATCAAATTTGGGCAGCACCAGATTATACATTTTCCCAATATTTTCTTCCGACTTGGAAAATTTCTGCCATCTCACCCTACGCCTGTTTGAAGTTAGTACCAGGTTTCCCCGGTCATCTCTTTCCTCCGGGGGAGAGGGTCCTGCAGGTTCAGGAAGATAGGCCAAGGAGAGTAGGAGAGCATTATGATCACTATCAGTGCGGGGGATTATATAAAATCCTCCACCTTTGGCCAAAGGCTGGTATCAACAAAGATGTAGTCCAGTCGTGACTCATGATTTAGTCTATTAAATGTGCGTTTAGAGGGGGTGTCTGAAGGTGTGCGTCCATTGCAGGCTCTTAACGCAAAATTAAGGGTTAATGACATAATTTGGACCGCAAGTGGAGCCCAAGATCTAGGATGGGGCGAGTGACACACTGGTATACCCCAGAAATCGTCTTCTGCAGTAAGGGCCCCTTCCCTCAAGCCCTCTAAGGGCTCGAAGTGGCAGTTAAAATCACCACCCATTACCACCTTGGAGTCTGTCGGCAACTGGCCCAAGAAGGACGCAAGGTCTTCAAGTGTGGTGGACTCCGCCGTTGGGCCTACTGGGCGGGAATAAACATTTATTATTGCCAACTTCGGGGCGCCCTTCCAGTTTAATAAAACGCACTGGATGTCTTGAGAAGACGTAGCTATAATTTCCACTTTGCAACCAATATGAGATGCTATCCACACCGCCAGACCACCCGAGGGCCTCCCCTTGCCATTCCAGGTAGCATGGATTTCAAATATAGCGTAGCCAGTTTTAAGAACCGGTTCCCTCGCCCATGTCTCTTGAAAGAGGCAGATGCCATTGTTTGATATTAGGGAGTCCCATTCTTCCGTGTGTATTTTGTTAAAAATACCTGCAACATTCCATGATAGTACCCTCAGGGCTCTAGAAGGAGTGTGCAAATTGGGTCCCTGCCCCCCTGAGGTGTTACTACCGCTACATACATTTGAGATAGGGACCCCTAGAGGGGGAGGTGGACTGTGATTTAATGTGACTGGGAGGGTTTGGATCATGCCATAGGGATCACCTGACAACTGGCGAGGGGAGTTAGCCCCGGGAACGTAAGAATTTCCATTCTGTCCACTTAAGGCCCTCGCTACAGCAAAATGACCAGGAAAGGACCCCAGGCGTCAATCACAGGAGTCCAAGCCAGAGAAAACTTCAAATCTATTGCTAACTTCCAAAGGTGTAAAGGGAAGCAAATGGTCCATCCCCCCTGTTTGAGAAGAATGGTCCGAACTCCTATAGTTAGTGCCATAACCCCTTTGTGGGACAAGTTCCCACCCATGAGCATTCTTTGGGATCATGGAGCCAGGGTGCGAGGGGAAATAATGGTTGATTTTTTTTGGACCATTAACCCCTGTCAGGGGCATAGGAGGCCATGGGCATGACAGGGGAGCTACTAAGGCTCTAGGGTAGAAGTAGGTAAGATCGCACGGCATAATTGATTTGCCTAAGTTCCCTGGCATCCAGCTCAGAATGTGCCTAACAGCTTCTGGGTCCCTGAAGTTAATCACAATCAAGTCGCCTTCTATATCTTTCTCCCGCCCCCCCAACCAGGAGAGTCGGCGCACGTGCACTATGTCCCCATTAACATTCACCGGGAGTGGTCTATTTTTGGACAACCGGTACATGGTTTTATTTTTAAGTTGCTGTGGACCTTCTCGCTTATCAGGGTCCAGGGTAGGCACACCCGTGAGCACCACTACATAAGGTAGTGATTCCGGAGGAAGTTCAACCTGGGGAATCCTACGTTTTGGTGCTTTACTAGGGGATACCCTCTCTCCAGCCGGGTGGCTTGGTCTTGTGGCTATACTATTTCCACCCTTCGGGATGGCGCCATTCTTGTTCATGGCAGCTCTAGAAGGAGTGGCAGAGGTTGTAGTACCTAAGGGATTATAGGACACTGTTTTAGTGGGAACATTGGGCATAGGAAATGAGGCCGTTGTAGTGGTGGTGGAGGTTGTATGGGCCGCCTTGGCTAGGTTAGTAGATGTTAGATGGGGCGTTTTAGATGTAGAAGGTTTTGAGCTATTGAGTGAACTGACTGCAGTCAGCGCTATACTAGGTATTGAAGGGGCCTTCTGGTTATCCGGTCTATTTAGAATAGCCTGTTCCAAGTTCCCTAGCCGTTGTTCAATGGCCAATAATCTATCTACAATTGGGGAAGTAAGCGTCCTGAGCATTTGCCCAAGGAACTCCAAGGTAGGGGCGAGCGAAGAGTCTCCTCCGAAATTGCAGTTGGAGGGGTAGTAACTAGTGTAAGGGATGGTGTTTCTTGTGTAGTCACTGTAAAAGTAGCAGGTCTAGTACCCGCAGTTGGTTTAGAAACAGAGGCTACACCCCCCCCTTTCCCCTTGCCAAATTCAGAGTGACTAATTTTGCCCTTTTGTATAGTACCCCCGTTCCTCATTCTCTTTTTGGGCGGAGGACCATGGATTATCTGGGCCTCAATCTTCCTCAGATGATTTTTGGCGGTAATTTTACCCATAAGGATAGGAGCTGGCGTGAGTTTCTGGGCTGCATCAGAATTGCAAGGTGGTGGGGGAGCGACAGTAGGCGGACTAAATGGGTCCCCAGGAGAAGGTGGTGTGGGAGTAATGTCTCTTAGAAGTTCTGGGATTCCCTGCGATGTAAAGGGGTCCTCAGTGATAGTGGTCACCTCTGTACTGGGTAATAAAATAAGCGGGGACGTAGCCAAGGGGGGTCTTGCCTTATAACCCTCGATAGAGCGACGACGCTCCACCCTTCTCTCCGCTAGGGCTTCTTCCCTTTCAATTTCTGAAATAGATTTCTTAAAATAATTATCTAGTGTGCCCTTATTAGGGTTTCCCCCCACTGTCCCAGGTGAGGCCGTGTCCATGATGGCAAGAGGATACACAACTGTGATAGTTATACAGGAGTAACAGTTTCCTAAAATTACCTAGCCAGCACTAATAAAATAAAAAAACTATACTAACACAGGATAATAGGTTCAGAAACGCAGTATAACACATAGACAGAGTGTACAAACAGTGTTATACGTAGAGGACTCGGGTCTGGGTAACACACAGGAATGGAAGAGACGGGGCCCAGCCCAGCCTCTCCAGCCACCTAACGGCCACACAACGGCCCGCTCTTTGCACGGTCTTCGCGCGCGTCCCGCGTACGCGTCCGGAAGCTGGGCTGAGGAGGAGGGGGGCGGGAAGAGGCACCAGGTGCGCGCGATTACTTTGCGCAGGCACCTCTGGGCCTCGCAGTCCCGCTCCCACTTCCTACCTCGACTCCCACGGGCAGATGACAAAACGTGGTGTGGAGCACACGGGCACTGCAAAGTTCAAAGCTCCCCAGGCACAGTCAATTCAGATCAGCGCGATGGAGCACGCAGGCTCAGACAGTCACCAGGGTCCCCAGCACGGACAGTGCACAAGCGTTGGAGCACACGGGCTCTAGGAACAATAATCCAAGTAGGGCAATTGCAGCAGATTAAAAGGCACAGCAGCACGCTACAGGCTTCTTGTGAAGGGACACGACTACGAGCGGCACCCGCGATTCACTTCCTTCATCTTTGCTTCATGTTCTCTTCTCTGAGGGGATGTCATCCCTCTCTGAGAAGATGTCATCCCTCTCTGAGAAGATGCCTGAGAGACATGGGTGTGAATAGATCTGTTAGAGCCTCTGGAGTGGGACCTAACTCGTCTATTCTCAAGGTTAGGCCTGCTTGAGGATGGGCCTGGGGCTCCCCCAGTTCCATTCTCATGTAGGCTTAAGTTGGCCCTGGTAAGTCTGCTGACTATAGCCTGACCATTGTCTACCTCTCCATCAGATGATTCCCCATCTTCCTCACCATCTACATCTTCTGTTTCAGGGAGGTTAGACTCAGGGTCACCCTCTAAGGGGGACATGCTTCCATCTGTAGGATCAGAGGGGCCTGGATTAGAAGCCCTTCTAGCATCATATGTCTCTAAGAGACCTATCAGAAAAGGAAGGGTAGGGTTAGAACCCCGTTTCAGTTTCCTGGAGGTACACAATTGTCTCATCTCCTGGAAGCTGAGGGCTGCATATCTTGAAATGACCTGTGGAGGGTCATTATTCACAAGGGGAGCCACTGCATTCTCTCCTGTGATAGACATGCTTCCTAGTGAGGTGTAAGTGGTGCCCTTACCTACACTATGGGTTTTCCTACTGATCCCTTGCTAAGAGTTGTAGTCGGGGTGTGCTACTCCCTTTCTACTACAACATCTGGTTCAGTAGAACTCAGAGTATTTCTAAGCTTTGTTATATGTACCTATGGTACCTTATGTGATCTTTCAAATGATATCTCAAGATTATATTTGGTAAAAACAACAGCAAGCTCAAATCCCAACCGCTGAACACCAATGTGAGAAGTTGGCCTGATATATGATGCTCACTAGTTCTAGTGATCACCTTGTATCAGTCCACACAACCCTTATGGTGATTGGTTGTAAGTCAACCTTATAGACCAGCTATCCTAATAGTAGCATGGACAAAGCAGTCTTAGGCTAAACTCTTTTGGCTTGTGAAGCCAGCTGTTTTACCACATATAACCCCTTGAATACCAAATGAAAGGACACCACACAGGTAGTTATGAAAATAAACAAGATATTTATTAACTAACATACACCTCTGAACTCTTTATGAGGTCAGAGGGCTAAGCACATGACAAGACTCTTAAGAGAAATACGTTAAGTTGCACAAATCACAATGGTGGCCTAGGGGCACGACAAACCATATACTAAGTAAATGGTATAAGGAAATCAATTGTAGGAATGGAGCTGTCCAGAGGCTGTAGGATCGCTGGGACTACACTATCCTAACCTGAGGTAACTAATAGGAGGCCCACGGGACGCGTGTGAAGAGTGTGAACTCACACACAAGATGCGTAACAAAGTCAATGGACAGTACAAATTACGAAAAGGTAAGTATTAGACAGTTCCGACTAGCTAGGACTAAAACGACTTGAAATCTGGACACCAGGAGAGTCAGTCTACCCTTGAGCACCGAAATGCTCTTGTTACCTCACCCACGGGCTGCGGGTGCATAGGTGTCAAAGTGTGTCGGATTTCCACATTGAAGTCTATGGAGCCTGGAAGAAAAGATGCTGCAGGCGGTCAGAAGGAAGATGTCCGGAGCGACCCAAGGGTGGATCGAGGAAGATGAAGACCTGAAAGCAGAGGGAACAATGTTCACAGTCACTAGCCAGTGACTGGAGTGGAACCAGGAAGGAACCAGATGCTGTTGTCGCGATCAGGTGAAGAGTGGACGCTTGACTCTGCAGCCACGTGGACCAGGCGGTGTCTTGGACGACCAGGATGGAGGCACGAGCTGCCCCACGCAGGCTCTCGCTGTTGGCGTTGTTGGTTTCGGATTCGGCGTCAACAGGCCTTGGCAAAGGCAACCCACGCGGTGAGTGGAAAAGCAGTCTGGTGCGGACCAGGAGGGTCCGGGCTGCTTCTTTGCAGGGAAGCAGGGGCCAGTCTGGAGCAACCAGACCAGCGGTGTGAATTTCAAGGATCGTCGTCTAGGGGTCCACTAGCCAGCCGGCAAGTGACCAGACAACGCGTCGAGCAGCAATCAAGCAAAAGGGCCCCACGCAATTCTCGTGGATGCTGGAGGGCTGATCTTCTGTGCAGGAGCTGCTCGGGCTGGGGCTTCTCAATCCCCAAAGCACTTTGTCGAAGATGCCTCTAAAGTCGTGCTGGAAGCGAAGTGCAGTTTCTCCAAGATGGCCGGTCCCACGTGTCTTGTTGCACCCACGGATCTCAACTGTGCTGCAGATGTAGGTAGAGGTCGGAGTGGTCTGGGAGTCCGGGTCTCGTCAGGCTCTGAAGTCCGGATCCACTTGGGAAGACGACAAAGTGAACCGCTGGACCGCTTGATGGTGCCTGCTGGTGCAGGGTGGTCACTCTTTGGCCACAAGGGAGATTTCTTCAGTCTTCTGTGGAGCAGAACGTCAAAGTCCAGAGTTTCTTCTTGTGGAGTTTCAAATCAGGATTAATCTAATTTGGAATGGGACCAGCTCCTACCTTTATTCTCCTAAAGGGGGCTGTACTATGACTAGGCCCCTCCAATGGGTGGGACCAGGAAGGGGGGTGGTTACACCCCCTATCCTTTGTCCGGATTTGCGCCAGAGCTGGGGCTGGAGTGCCCCAGCAACTTGTTTGAACCGGTGCATGCACAGGGCACCTTGTGTGCCCCAGGCATGTCTCATTCCTTTCAGGCCTGTCCTACCTAATACACAAAATCCTGTCTGGGGTGGTGCTAGCACCTCCCAAGGCAGGAAACCCTTTGTCCAAGCCGTCCCTCGCTGGAAGGACTCCCAGCAGCAGGAGGTCAGACTTGTGTCTGTGGTGGCAGCATCCATTTTGTGATGCTGAGGCTCGAGTTAACTTTAACCGGGGTTCACAGTTACATACATGTCGTGTCCCTCTAAAAGGGTGGAATGCTACCCCCGTCACCAGAACTGGTGAGGGGGTAGTATTCCAATTCGTATGACACCTTACTCAACATGTCTTGATAATGCTATGCCAAAGTTAGCAATAACCGCAAGGATTATAATGCACTTAAGAGTATATGGTATAGCGTTATCATGGAAAAAGCTAAAGGACTAGATCACTATCTCACATAATTCCAAGCACTCTGCCTCCAGGATTGTTAAGGCCTGCCATAGGAGTGACTTATAGGAGGATATGTGTCCATTTTAGGTTTAGATATAGGTATACTATATCTAAAGCAAAGGGTGATTACACCACCTTGCCCCAGCTGATTGATAAGCCAGTTGTGTCAGATTTGGATGGCCAGCCAGGGGTGGCATAATACATGCTGCAGCCCCTGGTAGGCCTTGGGTTCACTTATGCCCTGTGTACCTATAGTACACTGTACAAGGACTTACAAGAGTGACCCAATACCAATTGGTAAATGCACCTAAAGTACATGGATGTCAATTTAGAGAGAGAACAGCTAGGCTGTGGGTCTGATTAGCAGGCCCACAGCCAGGGAAAGTCGTAAACCAGTGAAGCAAAAAGCAAAAATCTGGGGTGACCATAGGATTGCAGACCCTACTCTCCTACACAGCCGAATAATAGCTAGGGGGAAGAATTAATAAACATGATATTTCTGATGTAAAATACATGTCAGGTGATAAAGTACAGTTAAAAAGTTGCCGAAACCCTGGCAAGGGGAACAAATAGTGATGTATTGTGCAAACCAAGAGCTCATATATTGAGACCAACTATGGTCTCAGTGGAGGCAGGTGCATACACAGGCAGGTGCATACACAGAATCACAAGGTGGAATTGGGTGGCACATGGGATGAAATTAAGGCATGGGATAAGGAGCGGAAGCCCGGAGAAATCCTAGGGCTGAAATTCTGGCTTTGCCAAGTCGTATCATCACTTAAATGCATTCTCTTATCCCACCCAGACAAGTAGATTGGGACAAGCTGAAGGCATGTCGTCAAGTGAAAGAGGAGAGTGTGTCTGATTTATTTACTCGGTTTGAAGTGGTATTCATGGATTTCAGGGGGCAGGATTTGTCAGTTGAAGGTGGTGTTTGTTTGTTTACAGGTTTGCCACAAATTTGCTTCCGGAGATTGCGGCTCAGTTGCAAGCTTCGGAGAGCACTTAGACTACATCCTCCCCTTCGGTGATATTGAGTATGGCCCAGTACTACGAGCATCACGAAAATGAGGAAAAGGACAAGGTGGAAAAGAAGAGTAAGGATTTGAAAACAAGGGTGTTGCTTCAGCAGGTTGCAAGAAGATCCAGAAGGAGAAGGGGCACTGGTCCGGCTCAGAGGTCATGGGGTGCCGGTAGAAGTAGTGCACCCTTAGCGCCGAATCAGTGTGCGTATTGCAAAATGGAGGGACATTGGCGAAGCGAGTGCCCAGATTTGTTGAAGAAAATTGCAGTACCTAGAGATCTGAAAGAGACAGGTTAGTGATAGATTCCTTACCTTGGAATATCCCCAGGCATCAGACTGGATCCGGAAATGTTTGCGTAGCAGTACCCTTGCGCGTCGGTAGGCGTCATCTGCGGCTCCGCGTCCATCGTCGGCGTCGTGGGCGCCGTGATGACGTCGTCGGAGTACTTAGACGCCGCCTCCGAGTGCTGACGTCAGTTCTTCTTTTTTCCGCGCCAGCAAGGGCAGATCTGGAAAAAGCAGTACTTCTAGTCACTTTTTGACTAACTTTTGGATCATTTTGATCATCTTTTCGAAGTCGTCAGGTAAGAAACACAAGAAGTCGAAGAGGCGTCATCGCTCTTCTGACTCCCCCCGACGCTCGCGCGACGCAGCCGGGGGTTCGGGCGGCTCTGCGGGCATCGCGGCCTGCTCCACACCCTCCGGTCCCTGGGCTAGACGCAACGCCGGGGGAGATCGAGCGCTTCCTCATGGCCATGAGGAACCTCTCTTCCCCGACGGGTTCCGCGGCGCCTTCGGGCCCAACGGACCCGTCTGGGGCCCCTAGCGGGTCGGGAGCTTTGGCCCCGACGCCGTCGAGTGCTTCGGCCTCGCCGCCGTCGGTGCCTTCGGGCCCGGCGCTGCAGGGCCCCATGCTCCCGACGCCGCCGGCGCCTTCGGGCCCGATGCCGCAGGGCTCCACGTTCCCGACGCTGCCGGCGCCTTCGGGCCCGGAGTCGCGGGATTCCGCTGGACCCGCTTCGGGATCCGGGTCGTCTCCGGTGGACCTTACGACCCCCTTGGCCGGTACGTCAGGTGTCACCTCCGGCGCCGTCCTCGGGCGGCGCCGTCCCGATGCCTCCCTCGCTCCGGTTCCGATGTCGGAACGGCGCCGCTGGGCGCCGCTCTCGACGGCGCTTGGGGAGTTTTACTTCAATGAACCGGCCCCATCAATTGACAACCCTGATTATCAGGAGATGGGTAATGAGGAGTATTGGGAGGGGTCTGAGGACCTTCTGACCCGGGAGTGTCAGTCTCAAGAGGACTGGACAGGTGATCTTGGGGATGCCAGTGGTCTGGACACCTCTCCAGACACTGGTTTTGTCTCGCCTCCTACCGTCGCTTCGGAGGACGGGGCAACCTACAGTGTGGTGTTGATGAGGGCTGCCAAGGCCTTGGGCCTTGAGCTCCCCGTCGCGGCCGTGAGGACTAACCTCCTCACTGAGGTACTTAAACCGCAGTCATGCCCGACAGAGCCTCTGCTGCCGTTTAATGCGGTCTTGACCGACGTTCTTTTGGGCACTTGGTACAGGCCCGCTACGGGTTCACCCGTAGATCGGAACGTGGCCAAACGCCACCGCCCGGCCCCGGGCGACCCGGTTTTCCTGTCCACCCACCCCACCCCGAGAGCCTGGTCATCCAGGCATCCACTTCCCAGACCGCATTCCCGTCGGCTCCGCCGGACAGGGAATCCAAGAGGTACAAGATGTACGGTAAAAAGGTCTTCTCCTCCCTTAGTCTGGGACTGCAGTCTTCCAACACCGCATGCCTCTTGGGCCGCTACACCCACTCTCTGTGGGATACGGTCGCGCAAGTGCTGCCAGAGTGTCCGTTGGAGGTACGGGCCAAACTCGGCCAAGCCCTTGTGGAGGGCCGGGATGCAGCCAAATATTCTATCCGGTGTGGGCTGGATACCACCGACTCACTAGGTAGAGCGATGGCAACGACGGTGGCGATTAGACGCCACGCCTGGTTGAGGTCCGCCAACTTTTTGGCCGATGTCCAAAACACACTGATGGACATGCCGTTTGATGGCCGTCGCCTTTTTGGCGACAAGGCAGACCATGCGCTTGAGTGCTTTAAGGACTCCAGGGCTACGGCTACGGCCATGTCCTTGGGCCTCTCGGCCCGCGCCAGCAAACGGGTGCCTTTCGCTCCTTTCGTGGCCAAGGAAGGGGCGCCCCCACACGTGTTGCCAGCCACACGCCGCAGACTAACATCCAGCGTGGTGGCAGCCGTGGAAATCGCCGTGGAGGCGGTCGTGGACAACGATGAGGCCAGTCCACACCCTCCCCCGCAGCATCCGCCTCTAAACCCTCCTAGTCCGTGCTTTTCGGCCCATGTGACGCCAGTGGGGGGCAGGGTTCGCCATCACCACTCTCACTAGAGCACTGTCACTTCAGACAGGTGGGTGCTGCAGATCGTCCGAAGGGGCTATTCCCTCCCCTTCGAGACGACTCCTCAAGCCATGCCACCGCAACACCACCGCATATCGGGGGATCATTTGCGACTTCTGCAGGAGGAAGTTACGGCCCTCTTGGCCAAGGGGGCCATCGAGCGCGTTCCTGGGCAAGAAGTAGGACGTGGTTGCTACTCCCACTACTTTCTGGTACCCAAGAAGGGCAAAGGGGGCCTACGCCCTATCCACCCCACGGGTGTTCACGAAAGTGATGGCGGTGGTCGCAGCTCATCTGCGCAGGTTAGGGTTTCAGTCTTCCCCTACCTCGACGACTGGATGTTGAAGGCGGGCTCGCCCCAGACATTCGTCAGCCACCTCCAGACGATGGCAGACCTCTTGCACCACCTGGGCTTCTCCATCAATGTGCCGAAGTCGCACCTGTACCCCTCTCAGAAGCTCCTTTTCATCGGAGCGGTTCTCGACTCGGCACAGTTTCGGGTTTACCCACCCGAACAGCGGGTTCGGGATATACAGGCTCGGATTCCAATCTTTCAGCCTTTATCCCGAGTTTCGGTCAGGTTGACGCTGCGGCTTCTGGGGCTGATGGCTTCCTGCATCCTTCTGGTGCATCACGCCCGTCGGCGGATGCGGGCTCTGCAGTGGGACCTGAAGTTTCAGTGGGCCCAGCATCAGGGCAACCTGTCCGACCATGTCCTGATCTCGGAGGGCACTGCGAGACAGCTGCAGTGGTGGCTCACGGACCGCAATTGAGTCAGCGGCAGATCCCTCTCCCTTCCCAAACCGGAGCACGTAGTTGTGACGGACGTGTCCCTTCAGGGCTGGGGAGGCCACATGGGAGAGGAGGAGATCAGAGTCCTCTGGTCTCCGGCGGAGTCCCGGCTCCATATCAACCTTTTGGAGCTGTGGGCGATTCGTCTAGCACTGAAGGCATTCCTCCCCTCTATCCGGGGGAGTGTAGTGCAGGTGTTCACGGACAACACCACTGCCATGTGGGACTCCAACAAACAGGGCGGGGTGGGGTCGTAGACCCTCTGCCAGGAGGCTCTGCACCTCTGGCAATGGCTGGAACATCAGGGCGTGACCCTGGTGGTTCAACACCTGGCAGGTTCTCTGAACGTCAGGGCGGACAAACTCAGCCGCCGGTGCACGATGGATCACGAATGGCGTCTGAACTCGGACGTGGCGCAAGGTCTCTTTCTGCAGTGGGGAGAGCCTTGGTAAGATCAATTCGCCACCGAAGAGAACGAGCAATGTCATCAGTTCTGCGTGTTGGAATTTCCAAGGCGGCACTCGCTCGGAGATGCTTTTCGTCGCGAGTGGAGTTGCGGTCTGTTGTACGCCTTGCCGCGTATACCACTTCTGCCCAGACTGCTGAAGAAGATCAGGCGCGACCAGGCACAAGTCATCCTTGTGGCTCCGGACTGGGCACGAAGGTACTGGTATCCTGAGCTACTCAGTATGTCAGTCGATCCCCTGGATCGTCTGCCTCTTCAAGAGGACCTTCTGTCGCAGCAGCAGGGGACGGTCCTCCACCCAAACCTGTCCAGTCTCCACCTCCATGCTTGGAGATTGAGCGGCGACAGTTGAGGCCATTTGACTTGCCTCCTGAAGTCTGTAACACCATTCTGGCAGCCAGGCGTCCCTCCATAAAGTTGGTATACGCCTGCAGGTGGAACAGATTTGTGGCATGGTGCACAGCAAAGGCTGTGGATCCTCTTTCTGCCCCTCTTTCTGAGGTTCTTCTCTTCCTTCTTTCTCTTGCCCAGCAGGGCTCTGCTCTGGGCACTATCAAGGGCTACCTTTCTGCTCTTTCAGCCTTTTTGAGGCTGCCTGATCAACCTTCTTTGTTCAAGTCCCCTATTGTTAATCGATTCTTGAAGGGCATCACACATACGTACCCTCCTGTTCCCTTTGTAAGAGCCTCAGTCAGACTTGAACTTGGTTCTTACCTTTCTGATGTGCGCTCCCTTCGAGCCACTTCACAACTGTCCTCTCCGCCTTCTTACTTTGAAAACTGCCTTCCTGGTAGCCATCACCTCTGCCAGGAGAGTGAGTGAGCTCCAGGCTCTATCCTGTAAACCTCCTTTCCTTTCAGTCCATCCGGACAAGGTTATGTTGCGGACAAGGCCCTCTTTTCTGCCCAAGGTAGTCACAGCCTTCCAAATCGGGCAGTCCATCACCTTGCCCACCTTCTTTCCGCCTCCGCATCCCTCAAGAGAGGAAGAGAGGCTCCACCGTCTGGACCCAAAATGTGTGCTCTCTTTCTATCTAGATCGCACACGCCAGTTCCGGCTGGATGACCAACTCTTTGTTGGTTAGGTGGGCGCTAAGAAGGGAAAAGCGGTACACAAACGGACCATCTCGCGGTGGATTGTATTGTGTATCCAGGCGTGCTACTCCTTGGCTAAGAATGAACCCCCTGTTGGGCTGAGGGCTCATTCCACTTGAGCCACGGTGACTACAACTGCCTTGGGCGGAGGAGTGCCCTTGCATGACATTTGCCAGGCAGCTACGTGGGCCTCGCTGCACATGTTTGCAAGACACTATTGCCTGGACAGCCAAGTCCGGAGGGATGGCTTCTTTGGCCGTTCCGTCCTCCAGGACTTTCTGGTGTGATTATTGGTTCGCAGACCAACCACCGGGGTTGGTATTGCTGGGGTATCTATTCTAAGGTAAGGAATCTATCACTAACGTGTCTCTTTCAGATGCACAAGTTACTACTTGTGTAACAATATATCTGTAAAAGACATTAGTTAGTGATAGATTCCTTACCGACCCACCCATCCTCCCCGTTCTGCGAACCGATATCTAGGGTTAAGGTCATCCCTTTTCAGGGCCCTAGTTTCAAGGCACCAGTGTTAGTTTTTAGCATAGCTCTGCGTTTCTGGCACGGAAAAGCTGTGTCTAAGAACTGACGTCAGCACGCGGAGGCGGCGTCTAAGTACTCCGACGACGTCATCACGGCGCCCACGACGCCCACGACGGGCGCGGAGCCGCAGATGACGCCTACCGACACGCAAGGGTACTGCTACGCAAACATTTCTGGATCCAATCTGACGCCTGGGGATATTCTAAGGTAAGGAATCTATCACTAACTAATGTCTCTTACAGATATATCGTTACACAAGTAGTAACTTGTGCGGTGGGGTGAGTTTGATCGGGATGAAGTTCAAGCAGGTGCATCCTTGGGGGGTCGTTCTGATCAGAACCATTTTTATGACCCCTGGGGAAGGCAGTACTATCGTGATGATTAGGATATGAATGAAGCTGCAGCATTGTCCTATGGTTAGGACAGCTATGGACAGGCAAAGGGACCAGTCAAAATTCCTGTAGATCAGTGTTTTCTTTATGTCACAGCAGATTTGCATGGTTCGGCACAGAAATCTTTGGTGGACACAGGTGCAATGAATAGCTCTGTTTCTTGTTCGCTGGTCCCCGGGGCAGGCCTGTCTGGCTGTAATAATGTTTCTGTAGGTTTTTCAGGCGTAACGGTTGTGAGCCCCATTTCCAAACCTCTTGCTTTGACTGTTGGTCCTTTTACTGTGGACTCCCCATTTTTGTTGACAGCGAACAGTGTGGAAAATATATATTATTGTCAGATTTGTTAAAAGAGCTATATGCTATGATTTATTGCTCTCCAGATGGTGTTTACATGACTCTTGTACCTAATGTGGTTAGTGTAAAACAGTGTTTGGCAAAGGATGCGCCTCTTCCTGTTGAATTTAAGGATGTGCCGTCTTCATTGTGCACCACAGGGGATACGGCTGTGGGGTTGCTGCAGATACAACCAGTTTCTATAAAGGTCAAGGAAAATGCTGTGCTCCCTCGTATTCCCCTGTGTAGGAAAGTGGGTTTCTGTTGCAGTAACCCCCCCCACATTTTGCCTGATAACTGATGCACTTTTCCTTGGTGTGCCCTGGGTTCCTGCCAATCAGGCTCCCAGGGCCTATGTTCTTCCCTCAAAAATGAACCCAATTGGCATCTCTGGTCACAGGTCAGCCCCTGGTGAATGGTACCATAGGTACCCAGGGCACTGTGACCAGAGAAGACCCCCCAAGGGCTGCAGCACTTCTTGTGCCACCCTTAGAAGCCGTGTACCCTGTCACACACACACTGCCTTTGCAGGATGAGTGTCTTGGTGCAGAACAAAACAAAGAGTCAACATGGCACACATCCCGTATGCCATGCCTACAAAAACACTGCCCTGGCATACCTCAGTCACCCCTCTAGCTGGGTGCCCTATGCCAGTGGTGTGGGTACAAGGGCATGATCCCTGTACCCCTACAGTACCCAGGTCCATTCCCAGGCACTGTAAGTGCAGTGCTGCCATTAAGAGTATATGGTGCTGGGAGGTCATCATCACGAACTCCATAGCACCATGATGGCTACACTGAAGACTGAGAAGTTTGGTATCAAATTTCTCAGCACATTAAACCCACACTGATGCCAGTGTGGGATTTAATGTTAAATGCTCGACAGAGGGCAACTTAGAGTTGCCCCCTGAAACCAACCCACATCCTGTGTCCAGACTGAGAGGCTGCCTAGGCTGCCACCCAGCAGACATATTGCTGGACCCCTGGGTAGAGAGCCATTCGCTATCTTGGGCCTGCAACCATGCACATCCTGGGACAAGGTGCTAGGTCTCCTCCCCCAGGATGGGCAGGGGGAGCTTCAAAGGCATGCCGCCTTTGTGAACTTCTACAGGCCACTTGCTGTACTCAGCAACTGGTCCCCACCAGTTCTGAACCCCACTCTAGCGGGAGGACCGGTGGGAAAACCTAAATGAGGAAAGGGGGTGTGCCAGCCTCTGCCAACCCCATCCCTCGCGTGGGGGAGGTGAGGTGCCGGGCTAACGCCATCTTGAGAATGGAAAGGCCTAACCAATTAGGACTAGGCTACTGCCCCCCCCCCTCCTACTGCAGAGCGGCAGGATAGGGGGTGTTCTCACCCCAGGAAAGGGATCCATTGGTCCCTGACCTTTCCCTACCTGTAACACCCCTATATGTAGTATTTAGGGGCACCCTGAACCTTCCTTCCTCAGATCCCGATTCCATAACTACAAAGAAGAACAAGAAGAAAGAAGACCTGCCGTGCAGCTGCTAACAAGAGGACAACACCAACTGACTTGGCCCCAGCCCTACCAACCGGTTGATTCTTGAACCTGCTCCTGCTAAATCCTGGCGTCTTTTGTGGTCAGCAACCTCAAAAACCCCGGAGGACCTGACTGCCTTGCTCATCCAAAGACTGGGACTCCCAGGAGCAGTGGTTCTGCTCAGACAGCAACAATCCCTGGTGCCAGCCAGGAACCACGAATCCAGCACACTCTGCACCCGCCGAGCCAGGCCCGTGCCTGAGTGAACAAAGACCACAAGGACATCCCCCTGGCGAATGTGACCAAGAATCCAGCACCCAAGGACCCTCCTCGACGCTCTTGATGACGCCTGCAGCCTCACAACCAGGGACCCCTCCAACTGCGACCAGCTGAGGGTAAGATTTCCCGACACCGAAAGAAACCACTGCACCTGGCGCCCTGCGGCCCCCTGTACCTTCCTCTGGTGTGCCTACCTAACCTACAGCTTCCCAACTTACCTCTCGAAGTGGTGGTCGCACCTGAAGAATCTCCGTCCCCGAGCCTGCAGCTTTTGTTCGTCAACCAGCTTTCCCATTGAAATACATTGGGCGCCCGAAGGCCCAAAAGCACCCTGCACCCAGCCGCCCGAGTGCCACTGGGAGTGCAGCATCTGTCCTATCCTACTTCCCCACTTGCCCTGAGTAAGTGACCAGGAGTTCAGCTCTCACAGCTGCGTGGCCTGACTGCTATCAGCCACCAACCAAAGGCCCCTTGCCCGACATAGGCTAACATTGGGCGTACTCTCTCTGCACCCGGCTGCCACTGTGCCGCTGAGGGTGTAACATCTGTACCTACCTGACCCTGGGAGACCACTGAGTCTACCCCCAGAACCTCAAGTCTGCCAGTCGAGTACCTTCCCAAAGACCGATAACTTGATTTTCTCAATAGGGTACCATTGGCTGGTTTGCACTTGGAAATTCTTCTAAGTGTCGAGTTTTGCAACTTTGAAATATTCTTTAAAAATTATCCGATCAACGAAAACGAAATTACTCACCTGTTATCAGGAGAGATCCCAGTGCTGGATCTTTGCGCCCAGCACTGACCTTCAAACGTAATTACAACTGTGATTTTCTGATAACTCAATATCCTCCCATAGGATAACATTGCCTGGTTTTTGCCAGAATTTCTTCTAAGTGTTGATTTTAAAAACTTACAAATATTCCTTAAAAATCGCCTGTGTAACAAAAACGATTTATTTAAACTGGTAACAGGAAATGCATCAGGGTTGTATCCAGGATCCAGCCCTAAGTAAGAAAACAATTGTAAAGTGATTTTATTTAATTTACTTAAAGCTACCCATTGAGCTCAATGTTAAATTGTGTTTAACTTGTGTTGCATATTGCAACAACTGTATCTAATGCATTCTAAAGTCTATTGCTATTTGAAAGTATTCAATTGCAACATCTCATTCTGAGAAAGTATTTTTATACCTACTTGTGGTTCTAAAATAAAACACCAATATATTTGTATATACAAAACAATTGGCCTAGAGTTCAGTTCTTGAGTGTGTGAGACCATTTGCTGACTGTGTACAACAAATGCTTTACACTGTCCTCTGATACTTCCTTACTGCTAGACCAAGCTACCACTTTAGAGAGTAAGGTTATGTCTAACTTAACCTCTGCCAAACCTCTGGGGACTGTGGACTCTGTGTACACTGAACCTTACTTTGTTTCAGTATATACAGAGCCACTTTCTTATACCCAGTACAAAATATCACATGCTGGGGATCAGGCTTTGATGCAGATTATACAGGACCTGATCAAATCAGGGGTGTTTGAGGAGACAGTTGCGAATGTATGCAATAGCTCCATTCTCCCTATTCTTAAGAAGGCATCTTTGGATTCCCCTGATGCACATCCTGATGTCTATAGCTTTGAGATTGATCTGCAGGTAATTAATAAAATAGTAGTCCCCCCAGTTCCCGGTGGTTCCAGACATTACTGTTCTCTTGACGATGATTTCTTCTATAGCCAAATACTTTTCTGTGATTGATTTGAAAAATGCTTTCTTTAGTATTCCTATTCGTCCAGCGAAGGTATCTTTTTGGATTTGCCCTTGCTGATAGGAGCTTCCAATTCCGTTGAGCTCCTCAGGGGTATACTGAAAGTCCCATTATTTATAGCCAGGCTTTGAAAAGTCAACTGGGCTCTCTCTTTCTCTCCCCTCAGGTAATGTATTATTGCAGTATATGGAGGACATTTTGATTGCCTCCGATACCGAAGAGGGTTGTCAGGATGCTACGGGTAAATTATTAAAGCATTTGGCAAACAAAGGACATAAAGTGTCCCTTTCCAAATTCCAATATTGTCAACAGTAGGTCACCTATTTAGGTCACCTGCTGTCGAAGGAGGTTTGGAGGCTAACACTTGAACGAGTTGATGCCATTGTTAAGGTGCCTGTCCCTGTGACTCAGAGGAATGTGCGTGCTTTCATAA
The DNA here is from genome assembly GCF_964263255.1 of Lissotriton vulgaris. Taxonomy (NCBI): domain Eukaryota; kingdom Metazoa; phylum Chordata; class Amphibia; order Caudata; family Salamandridae; genus Lissotriton; species Lissotriton vulgaris. Next base: position 174,935,558 of record NC_141699.1, read on the forward strand.
GCATCACCTCGTATTGTCGACACTGGATACCGGCTTATTCTTTATTAATACAGCCCTTGCTTTGCCTAACAACTAAGGATGTGCATGAACCCTTGCCCTGGATGCATGAATGACAGCATGCTTTTGAACAATTAAAAGTTGCACTTTGCTCTGCACCCATGCTGGATACGCCGGATTAAAAGAAGCCTTTTGTGTTGTACGTACACAAAGCGGCTGGATGTGCACTTTGTGTGTTAACACAAGCCTTTGTAGGTAAGCACAGACTGTGTGCTTATTTTTCTGCTACGCTTGACCCTGTCCGCAGAACCCTCTCAAGTTGTTTAAGAGCTGCCACGTCTGCGGCGGTGTCTATTCGACAGTCGGCAGGGCTTGTCCTTAATCATGATCTCACAGTAATGGTTCCTCATGCTGTGGATGTACTTTTGAACAAGACAAAGACGCAGCACCTCACCAGTGTTCGTCTGACTGGTTATGAATTAACATTATTTGCAACTCATATTACTATCAAAAGATGTGCCATTCTGAATCCAGCCATGTTACTACTACTCCCTTCGGAAGAGGATACAGATATCCATGATTGTTTGTTTCACACTGAAGAAGAGACGAAGGGACAGGTAGACTTGACTGATGTTCCCTTATCTGACCCGCAAGAGGAACTATATGTCGATGGCTCTTGTTTCAAACTGTCAGATGGCACCACTACAGCAGCGTATGCTATTAACACGCGGCAAACTGAAGTTGAGACATTACGTGTTCCTTACCAATCAGCGCAAGCTGCGGAGCTGGTAGCCCTTTTGCGAGCATGTGAATTGAGTGTAGGACTGACTGCCATATTTACACTGACAGCCAGTATGCCTTCGGGTGGCCCATCATTTTGACGCCTCTGGGCAGAGAGGATTCTTGACTTCACATGGCACTAAGATTCAGAACGGTCCATTGATAGGCTTTTGACCGCCTTGACCCTTTCCATAAGATTGGCAATAGTGTAGTGCCCATAAAGGAATCACTGATGATGTGGGGAGGGGAAATGCCTTTGCAGATCAGATAGCAAAAAAAAACAGTCAGATCGAAAATGACGTAAATGTTTGTGGCAGGACCAGCTAGATGGGTACCAGATGTTACTATGTGTGAAAATTCATTGGAAAGTGTTAGAGAAATACAGAATAAGGCAACAGTTGAGGAGTTGGCACTGTGGCAGGAGAGTGTAGGGCGTTTAGATGACAAAGGGTGTTGGACTGATAAATCCGAGAAGCAGAGATGGATGTTACCCGGTGCATATGTATTTCCTGTAGTTACAATGGCACATGGTCCGGCTCATATTAGCGCAAGTGGAATTTGTAGATTATTGGATCCTGTGTGGCAAAATGACACTATCCCAAAGGTTGCTGCCTATTTGGTGAAAACCTGTATGATTGGTTTGAAGTACAATCCTGGTACTCCTACAACTTCTGGTAATTTTGCGCCACCATCCCTGCCTTTCGAGGTACTCCAGATGGATTATATTGAGATGCGACGAGATAATAATTTATAATATGTGTTAGTGGTTGTTTGTGCATTTAGTAAATGGATAGAGGCCTACCCAATGAAAGAAAACACAGCTATGGCGCTACGGTTTGCCCAGTTTGATTTGGAGTGACAATGGAAGTCACTTTAATGCAAAGGTGATTCAATTGGTGTGCAATGGTCTGCACATCAAGCTAAAATTTCATGGCCAAATCATCCTGAGTTTTTTTTTAATCTTTATTTGGCAGTTTCTCACGTGTAACATTGAATATGTTAATATACATTGCTTATTGCATAACACAGCGTAAATTCTAGACATCAATAAAGTACATCACCACTATCAGACATGTTTGACAGCTGTTGCAAACTTTGATAAAATAACAGCAGTTTTCCTCTGACCCACCAACCCGCCCCACTGAACCAGTCTCTCACTCCGCCCCGGTTCCTGCAAAGTAGCTTCTTGATTCAAGGATGTAATTTAATTGTGGGACTATTCAAACCTAGTGCACAATCATGTTCAGCCCACACCCACTGAGACAATCCCATGTTCCAGTTGTGAGGTATTTAAGGACTGCGAGGTAGCTACATAGTTTCAGCATTGGAGTGGGCATTTACGGTGCCAGGTCGACCTCTGCCACTACGTGCTCCCCAGGAGAATGGGACGGGGTCGACGCCGGTACGGCGAAGGAGTGGTGCCGAAAAGGCACTGGCTCGACCATTGAGGACCGAGAGGGACTCGGAAAAGCACCCCAGGTCCCAGCCTCAACCGGAGCCGGGGAGGAAGGCTACTGGCGCCAAAACAGCATCAAAACGGCCTCTGGCGAGACAGCCGCCAGCTCAGAGGACCAAGGGGGACTCGGGGGCAAGCCCGGAGTCCCAGCAATCTCCTGGTGACACCACAGGGAGCCCCATAGGGATATGCGGCGAGGCAGGGACGCCAGGCGCTGAAGAGGGGAGCTCCAAAGGGCCACACCTTGACTACACCAACCTACCACGACCTGGAGCTGAAACTTTTGGCGCTGGGGCTGCCGGCAACTCTGAAAGTTCCTGTGCGAGGCAAGGGATCCGCAGACGTCTCAGGAGGTGGAGGAGGAGGAGCCAAGGAAGCCTGCAGAGCCACCGCGTAGGCTGTCATTTGGGCCCTAGTCACCCAAACGGCGGGTAGGAAGGCGTCAGGCGGGGGCACACGTCCCGAGGGGAGCCGGCGCCCACCGCTGAAGGAGGACAGCGCCTTGGAGACAAGCTAAAGGACCTACCAGCCGGCGAACCACGCCCTTGGGGCTATGGCGAGGTACGATGTCACAGATGGAACCGGCAGCTCCTTGCTTCCGAAGTAGGGGACAGACGTTGGATGACACCGACCTGGACAAGCGTGCCTAAGCACCACATGCAAACCGGGTGAGGGTTCGTCGCCGACATAGGACGTGCACAAGAGGTACACGTCTTGAAGCCCAGAGGCATTTGCACACTGTTCCACTAACGCCAAACCGTGAAAAAGAAGGAAAAGCCTGAAAACAGGTCAGGACACAATCCGTCCCCCGGCGCGCAGGGATGCTGTGGCAAAAAGTTTCGGGATCCAGTCTCACGCCTGGGGATAATTCTATGTTAAGGAATCTGCGGCTAGTAGTCTCTATCAGATTTATACATATGTTCGTCCTCCCCATTTGGTAGTGGCAAAGGGTGAATTTGGTATGGGATATCCTGGCCCTTGTTTGTATGATAGAAAACCCAGAGGGACAGTGTACCCACGTTGCATGCCTGAAATGTATTGTGATAATCTGTATATTGATAAATATATTGCGTTTAGGGAAAAAGGATGACACTAGTATGAAGGGAAGGAACACTGGATATGATCCATTGGATTATCAGGGTCCACTTTATGCACACCCAGGATTTTATTTTTTATCAAATGGTGCATATTATAATATGTACAACGGCACAGAGGATGTGGCCTTGGGAATTGTATTACCTCTTTGCAAGTATAGTAAACCGAATACCAGATGGGTAAAAAGAATGTTGACCATGGAATTTTGTGAGGCAGTTACCCATTTGGAAGTCAACAATTACAGTAACGGTATCACTTTTGGATATATACTTTCCTCTATTATCACATTTGGTGACACTGCCATGGCCAGGGGTGAACGAGCTACAGAGTATTTTGGGTGAAAATTGCAAAATTTGTCTAATTCTACAGTGGCAGCTTTACGTGACATCACCACCCAGTTAGAAAGTATGTGCATATACTCTGAGCAAACGAGATATGTGGTTGATTTTATTTTAGCTAAGAGCGATAGTGCATACGCAATAATAGAACCGTATGTGTTCGGTATCACGGATATGGAAAGGATTATCACCCAGTATATTTTAGACATTTTGGAAAATGTTCGAGGAATGGAGAGCGGTAATTTGAGTTGGTTAATATTTGGTGGTTGGGGTTGGATTCCAGAAAAGGTGATATATTTCACTGTTCTTTTAATTTGTTGCTGTAGTTTGATTCAGTGTCTTCCCTTATGCTGCTCATACTGTGCTACTTATTTCTCTCCAAAAAGGATTTCAGTTCATAATACTAATGCAACTATAATGCTTCAAAAGGAGCTTGATACTATTATGCAAATAGATGAGGGAGTTTTTGGTTCAGCTACTTCTCTTCCAGGTTCTGTTCCTGATGTTACTTGCACTACTGTTTAGCGTCATTTCCTTCCATACGTTTGCTATGCATATATACTCGTATTTGACATGTTATTGCCTGTATTCCTATATTGTTTCTACCTTTAGAATTGTAAATACCTTTACCTGATAGCAACAATAAAAGGTGTCTGAATTAGCTAAATAAATGCTAAAAGGAGGGTCTGTTAAAATTGAAATGTATTACTGCCACATTACTCGTATTTTACCTGATATTATGTTAGCATTTATGTAGCTATTTCATTATATATTCTTGCTGCAAGCATACGCAACTAATAAGTGCAGATGTTATGTTAGTTAGGTTGACATCTGTGCCACCATTTTAGCTCTTGAAGATGCCATTTTGTATTTTAATCGAAAAAGTTACTTAATCCTTTACGAGAAACGGTCCTTGGTAAGTTTCGTTTCTCAAATGCTGAATCTTGTTCATTAACAAATGCCTTTTCTATTACATAGAGGCCTTCTCCCACCTGTCTAGTCGTGAGGGTAAACCAGATGACCTTGGGTAGTGGATAGCTTGTGCCAGGCTGCGGAATCGAAATGTATGTTCTGTACCCCATTGTATTACGACAGCTACCAGTGTTTTTCCATAGTAGGCGGGTCTTGGTGGGCTCCGCAACATGCACAAGTTACTACTTGTGTAACAATATATCTGTAAGAGACATTAGTTAGTCATAGATTCCTTATCTTAGAATATCCCCAGGCATCAGACTGGATCCGGAAAGTTTTGCTTAGCAGTAACCCTGCACGTCAATAGGTGGCGTCCTGCGGCTCCGCGTCCGACACTGGCATCTTAAGTGCCGAGATGATGTCACGGAGAGTACTTAGGCGCCACCCATGCGCGCTGACGTCAGTTCTGTACACGACTTTGTGCTAGGAACGCAGAGCCATGCAGGATACTGACCATTGGTGCATAAAACTAGGGCCCTAAAAGGGATGACCTTAACCCTAGTAATCAGTTCGCAGAACGGGGAGAATGGGTGGGGCGGTAAGGAATCTATCACTAACTAATGACTCTTACAGATATATCGTTACGCAAGCAGTAACTTGTGCATCTGAAAGAGACACAATAGTGATAGATTCCTTACCTTAGAATAGATACCCCAGCAATACCAACCCTGGTGGTGGGTCTGCGAACAAGATTACACCAGAAAGTCACAGAGCAGAGCCAAAGAAGCCGTCCCTCCGGACGTGACTGTCAAGGCAGTAGTGCTTGGTAAACGTGTGCAGCGAGGCCCACGTAGCTGCCTGACAAATTGATCGCCATGCTGAGTAGCTCGGGATACCAGTATCTCCATGCCCAATCTGGAGCCACAAGGATGACTTGGACCCGGTCGCACCCGATCTTCTTCAGCACTCTGGGCAGAAGTGGTATAGGTGGAAAGGCGTACAACAGACTGCAGCTCCACTCGTGATGAAAAGCGTCGTCGAGCGAGTGCCGCCTTGGAAATTCCAACGAGCACGATAGAGGCCAAAAGATCGGAATCATAGCCTGAATATCCCAGGCTCGCTGCTCAGGAGGAGAAACCTGAAACAGCGTCAAATCCAGAACCGCTCCGATGAAGGGGAGCTTCTGAGAGGGACTCAGGTATGACTTCGGCACGTTGATGGAGAACCCAAGCAACAGCAGGAGGTCACCCGTAGTCTGAAGGTGGTTGACGACTGCCACGGCGGCAAGCCCGCCTTTAACAACCAGTCGTCGAGGTAGGGGAAGACTGACACCCCCGACCAGTGCAGGTGAGCCGCGACCACCGCCATCACCTTCGTGAACACCAAGGGGCGCTGGTAAAACCGAAGGGGGGCACAGCAAACTGAAAATGCTTCTGGCCTGCCGTGAACCGCAGGTAACGCCGGTGGGCCGACAGGACGGGGATGTGAAAATAAGCATCCTGCAAGTCCAATGCTACTATCCAGTCTCTAGGGTCGAGGGCAGCCAGGACCTGAGCCAGAGTCAGAATTTTGAATTTCTCCTTCCGGAGGAAGCGATTGACGTCCGAAGGTCCAAGATGGGGTGCAGTCCCCCTTGTCCTTCTTGGGGACCAGAAATTAGTGGAAATAAGAACCACTCCCTACTTCCTGCCCATGAATGCACTTGATGGCCCCCTTGGTCAAGAAGGCTGTGACTTCCTGTTGGAGAAGAACCAAATGATCCCCCGACATGCGGTGACACCGAGGCGGCATGGCTGGAGGGGAGGACTGAAAGGGAAGGGAATAAACCTAGCAGATTATCTGCAGCATCCACTTGTCCAATGTAATTTTGCGCCAGTGGTGGAGGCGGACCCTGCCACCCACTGGCGCGGGGTGCTCCCTGAAGCTCGGATTAGGATGGCTTGGAGGTGGAAACAGCGGGGCTAGAGGTGGACTGACCCGCATGCTGGTTCTCAGACCCACCCATGCAGAAGCCATGGCAGCGGCCGCGCTAAGGCTGGTTCTGCACAGGCTTGTTGGAGGAACGTGCCTGGGTGCTTCTGCCCTGGCCCCGAAAGGAACGAAACCCAGGAGTGGCAGGGTTCTTCGTAGAAAGACCCAAGGACTTGGCTACGGCCCGTGAGTCCTTAGAGCGCTCCAGTGCACTGTGGTCCTTATCGCCAAAGATGCGGGAGCCATTAAAGGGCATATCCATGAGCGGGCCCTGGACATCGGGCGAGAACCCAGTCGAACGCAACCAGGCGTTGCGCCGCAACGCCACAGTCGTGGAAATTGCCCTGCCGAACAAATCATCGGTGTCCAAAACACAACTGAAGGCAAACGTAGCCGCATCCTTCTCTTCAGCAATCACTTGGGAAAGGAGAGCCTGGACCTCCTCAGAACACTGAGGCAAAACCTGAGCAACGGAATCCCACAATGCATGGAAGTAACTGCCCAACAAGCAGGCGGTGTTAACCGACCGCAGCCCTAAACTGGCCGAGGAGAACAACCTCTTACCAAATTGTTCCAGCCTTTTAGAGTCCCTAACTGGCGAAGCCGTGGAAAAGGCACTCTGCGACGTTGAGGCCTGAATGACCAGGCTCTCAGGCGTAGGGTGAGTGATCGGGAAGGTGGGATCACCAGGCGCTGGGCGGTAGCGCCTGGCGATGTTTTAATCCACTGGTGCCCCCGTGGCCGGCCGCAACCAAGTGTCCATGAGGACTTCGGTAAGGGCCTCATTGAAAGGAAGCAGCGGCTCAGACGATGTAGACGCCGTCTGGAGCACCTCTGTAAGGAGGTTGGTTTTGAGGGCCATTGTAGGGAGGTCGAGATTGAGAACCTCCGCAGCCTGACTTAGCACCAGGTGTAGGAAGCACCCACCTCCATAGTAGGCGGAGGAGAGGCAAACCCCGGGACAGAAAAGACATTGAGTACGCCTGCGTCTTCCTGGTAGTCCACCCAATCTTACTCGGAATCACAGTGGCGGGCAAGAGGGTCCTTGGATCCGTCCCAGTCGTCGTCCGCCTCTGGCGTAGAGGGAGCTGGTCGTGGAGGCAGAGCCGGAGAACGGACGAACGGCATTGGGAACGGCGCCGGGATGGGATAAACGGCACCCAGTGCAGCGCCGGGGATAGAGCCGAAGGCGGCGCTGGGGCCGGAACCAGCAGCGCTGCACCTCAAGGCGCCAGGGACGGAGCCAGCTGTACAGGATCCTGTGGAGCAGGTGCCGGAGCCGCCGGGCCAACAGGATCTGGACACGGGATCGCGTTGTCAGGATCTAGCGGGTTGCGCCTACTGAAAGTATAAAAACTACATTTCCCAGGGTGCTTAGCAGTGTAGGCGAGGTTAAAATGAAGCAACGCGCACTTTCGCGCGTGCGCAATACTGTGTTCCAGCCGTGTTGGAGGTTCAGGACGCGAGGACTCGAGTGTCGAGAAGCGGTTTTAGAAGCAAGGAGAGGATTCACCCTGCAGGAAACCCGCAACCTCGACAAAGCATCATCGGCCAGGTAGGGAGAGATGAGTCGGGTCTCTGCTCTGTCTCTCTTGGTCATTTAGCATTTCGAACACGGCGAGGGTTCTTCCGTGAAGGAACGGGACCGCCCTCTGACTTTGCTCGTGTTGTTAATGAGCTGTAATCAGCTTGTTCATTTCTCCGGACGGAGGAGTTGCACTGGCATTAACTTTATGCGCTTGCCAAAGAGTGCAGAATTGGGAAGCGTGTTGATCCCCCATGAGGAGGAGCGCTAAGAGTTTTGGTTTTAGGAGCATATTAAACTGTTCAGGACAGCGTGTTGATCCCACTGGGAGGAGGAGCGCGGAGAGTGATTCAAAGGAGCATAGGGCACTCTGAGACTTGAAAGAGGGCCAGTACCTTATAGAGTGTTATTTACAAGACTTCCTTGAATTATAGGACGGTGTTCTATGAAGGCATCAAGCATTTCTGTTTGGCTTTAGTTTTTGAATATGTTAAGAAACCTGGCTGGTTATCTCATGGCTGGAGAGGATCTATGATTTATACAGGAGTTCTTTGTTTATGGTTCTGAGTCTTAAGGTAATTAAGGTTTGGTGAGACCGAAATGAGAGTAGCAGTAAAGGTGTATGGAGTGTATTAATGTTGTCTGCTTCTGTGTTACAGAGCCTTTGTCCCTGCAGTCCCCTTCCGTCCTTTATCCCCTGCCTGATCTGACTAGAACTCTGTGTATTACAGTCAGAGTTCGAACGATCTGGAAGCGGAACCCTTATAGCATCTTCCTGACCCTGAGGAGCATGAGGATCTTGACACGCGGGGACCGAAGGCGTGCCGGCCGGAGCCTGGGGCCTAAAAAGGCAATCCATGGCAGCAAGAAACTCTTGCACCTGTTCGGAAGTCGCTGACGGACCCGGGTATGGTGGGTAGACCATGGGACTCCCAGGTTCCAGAGGAGAAGCAGGGGCAGAACCCCTGTCCCCCTCGTCCGCCTCTGAGGAGCGTCGGGGGACGTCGGAGAGCGAACACGCTTCTTCGACTTCTTTTTATGGTGTCGCTTACCGGAATCCGAAGGCGTAGACTTGGAGCCCGAGGAGCGATGGCTACGGTCCCGCGAGCAGTCGCGGGAACGGCCCCTGGACCCAGAGCGGCGGTGTGACGAATGCCGAACTTCCAGCAATTTCCGCCGCCGCTCCCGCAAAGCTTTCGGGGCCATGGCTCGACAGTCTTAGTCCAGATGGAGTGTAAAGCAGCTTGTTTTACCAGTACTTAATCTTATGGTATAGGTAAAGTGAAAAAGGATCACATGGTGGTTATAAAATATGTATTTATTATAAATACTCACTAACACATTGAAATATCTCCTACCCGTATATAAGGCTTACTTAGGGGTGACATAGGTTTTAAGTGAAGTGACCTTAGATATAAGGAAACTTAGATCTGTCGTCAGTGGTGCTGGCACCAGTTTACACAGGCTGCAATGGCAGGCCTGAAGTCACAATTTGTGTGATCTCTCATGGGTGGCTTAATGTATGCTTCAGCCCATGGGAGACCCCTGGTGTACCTATAGCCTGGGTACCTTAGTTCCATATACTAGGGACTTAGAAGGGTACACCAGTAGCCAATCTGGAGTGTACCTAAGTACTCGCCATGTCCAATTTAGGAAAGAAGCACAGAGACTGGGGTCCTGATTAGCAGGATCCCAGTCAGACTAGTCAGTCAAACATGACACCAGCAAAAAGTGGGGGTGACCATGAACGCAGATCGTACTTTCCTACAGATACTCTAAGGTATTTAAGGCCCTAAGTAAATTGATTGTGAAATAGTTGTGTTTCTGTTTAAAATTTGGTTTGTAGTAGTTAGGAAGTGTCAAGTCATTATATGCAAGGGTTTAATTTATGGCAGGTTATTTTGAGAAAAGGGTTCCACAAGTGTTTTGTAAGATTTATTTAGTTTGGTTGGTGGTTGTTAACTGCAGTATTTTAGAGAACCTTGATAACTGGGCCAGGAGTTAGGTTTGGGGTACAGCAATTGGGCTAGTATTTAAAAAATATATATATTTTATTGAAACAAGGCATCAAACAAAAAAGGACACAATACAGAGGACTCACTATATGATCTGCAGTACATTTTGAGAGGAGGGGGGAAGCAGAACCAAAGTACATACATTATTAAAACATTTCACAGGGATGGGGAACACCAAATACAGAGTCTCTAGGTGGTGCACAAATCTCCCCTTTATACCTGTTCCACTGACCCCAAATTGAGGCCCATTTTCGGGGACGTCCTCTCGCCAAGAATTGGGCTAGTATTGTCTGACTGTGATCCTGGTAATCAGGAACCCAGTCTCTGTGCTTCTTCCTAAAATTGGATTGGACATAGGGAGTACTTTGGTACCCTCCAGATTAGCATTGGTGTACCCTGATAAGTCCCTAGTATATGGTACCTAGGGCATAGGTACAGCAGGGGTCCATCATGGACTGAAGCACATGTTATGCCACCCATGAGAAATCACTCAAACTGAGACTCCAGGCATGCCATTGCAGCCTGTGTCGAAGCTGGTGCTAGGACCACTCACAACAGATATAGGTTTCCCTATATCTAAGGTCACTACAATTAAAACCTATAAGTCACCCCTAAGGCAGGCCTTTCAATCCTGAAGGCAGGGTGCTGGGTCCTAAGTGCCAGTGTTCCCCTGTGTTGTAAATTGGCAGCTATTAGCTTAGCATTCGCTGAAGCTACGCGAGTTTCCAATGTTATTTTGACCGGTTTTTCGGAGGCCATTTTATATTCACGGCTTCCATTTTTAGTATCTACACTACCTCGTGGTCACCATGCTCTTTGTCCTACCTCCTCGCCAGTTGACCGCATGGTCTACCCAGCAACAGGCTATATTTAGTCCGTGGTCAAGGTCCGCACATGCGCAATCGAACCACATCTGTTATTAATCGATCACTGTTGAAAGATGTTTGCCCAAACTGGTCAAGTTGTTAAACTCCTCCCATATGTTGGATGTGTTCCAAAAATGTCTTATATGTACATAAAATCGTCTTATGTGTGTGGCGCCTACTTTTCAAACCCCTGTGTGGGTATAAAAGGACCATGTGCCTTCTGTTCGGTGTGATACTTACATTACCGAAGAGTGTTGTTTGAATGTACCACCACCCCATGGGGTCTTAATAAACTTATCTTTTGTATTCCAGTTTCCGTGCCAACATCTATTCTACTTCTATTCTATGGTAATGAGAGTTAATTGCGGTGTACTTAGGCTCACTGAAAATCAATACGACAAATTGGCGCCCGAATAGGGACTCATCGGCGACTCGGATGCCCGAAGGACTGGTCGAGACGAAGGATTGGAAACTCGCCCTGGACGCGATCGCTGCCAGAAGAGACCAGAGTCTTGGCATCTACGGCATTTTCCCTTTCTTTCCGATCTGGCCTTCCAGGCAGCGCCGGTCCTCGACTGAGATCTCGATCATTGGGTTGCCGTGCAGTGACCGTTTGGTCGATTCGGGAACTTGGCAGTTGGAATCTGGACGGTTGGAATGATCGGTAAGCTTTTGATTGGTAAGGTAGTCTACTGACACTTACTGTGGCTTTTTGAATTTGTGTGCGTTAGCTAACATTTGGATCTATGTTTTGTATCATATGTGGAGTGCACCTCACATAGGCAGGTAATGTGGAGATATTTCTCTGGCCTTATATTTGTTTGAACGGCACAACGTATGTTAAATACTTTAAGTGCTACTTTACGTATATTATTGCATATTTTGCAATCTTTTTCGACATGCCTGTTCTCAGCACACTTCGAAAGATGTGTTGTTTTTTTAGTGGTACCAGTTTACGATTAAATGAATCACAGCCGGCTCCCCCAGAGGGGACACCTAATAGGGAAATGTACGTTAAATTCAGACTTCATCCCATAATGTATAGTACGTTATGGCATCGATACACCAGAAAGGCTCCTGAGTTACGCTGGCCCATGCATGGGTCATTTGATTTACGAAAAGTTTAGTACGTGGAACAGTGTTTGTTTAAGCGTCGGTCTAGGCAAGATATGTTTGATTGTGTGCGTATGTGGGAGAAAGCGGTGCGTGAGCAGGCCTTAGCTGATAAAGAGCAACGGAAGGCTGCCCATGTCAAAGCTTTACAGCTACAAGAAAAAGAAATAAGTGAGCAACAAGAGAGGGAGGAAAGGGAGCGTAATTTACAGATTAATGGTCAATTCCCTGTTCGACGGCCTCTTTATCCTGTCCTAATAATCTACCCGATGATTTTTCATTATTGGATCGTTCTCCACCACCGTATGAGATGCCTTCGGCCCCGGACGCCAGAGAATCCTCTGAAGATCGGGACAAGGCGCGGGACACGCGTTCCATGCTTTCTGCCTCTCGTGTTTCTGAGTTACGATCCATTGCCCGTAAAATTTGCCTTAATACTGCTTCTTCCCTTGATGTTTTAACAGGTATGAAAGGGTGGTCGGAAAAGGAGCAGTTATATCTTATGGAACATTTGGCTGAAGAGGTTATTGAACGATTTAGGAAATATTCGCCTTTATTGGAACCTAAAGATGTAACAGATGATTATCAGAATTTGCGTAGTGCTGTTTTTGTTCTCTCAGAGACAACTGATTTTGTCTGTTGTCTGATTGAAGTACGAGACTCCGCAACGCGACTGTGGGAGGAGAAAAAGGCGACCGATCCGGTTGCACTTCTGTCGACAACCGAAGAAGTGGAAGCTTCTATCTTTGGATCAGATAAGTCACGTAATACACGCAAAACCCATGCGGGAAGCCGCACCTTTGTATATTCCTCCTAAAGGCAATGGGATGGATGATAATAAACTGTCTGCCGACGCAAAGGGTTATTTTATTTATAATTGGGTTTACACTCCTTGGAATAGAGCGGATGTTATGGCCCTTAAGAATGCATTGCCTGATCCGCGGAAAAACCCAGCAGCCTTTTATGAAGAAGTAGAGGGTGCTATTAGTTCCTGTGTTATGACATTAGCTGCCATTGACTTATTTTTTGGGTTAATATTACCCCCTGATATGTGGAGGACTATTCATAAAACTGATGATCGAGTAAATTTGGGGGGAGATTGGAATGATTTGGAACAAGCGGATAGAGATAGGGAGCCTGCACGTAAACCGTGCAAATTAATTTTAGCTCCTCCAGTAGCTATTTTGACTAAATTGAAATTGCTCATCCCGCCTAAAAAGATTGATTGGACTAGGTTAGCTTCGTGTAAACAGAAAGCAGATGAGTCAGTGTCAGATTTCTTTACACGCTTCGAGGAAGCTTTTCATGACTTTAGTGGACAGTAGTTAACAGATGATACCGGTAGGCATCTGTTTGTCGATAAATATGTAGCAAACCTCTTACCAGAAATTGCTAAGTGCTTGAAAGTTCGTGGACCACCGCGTATCCCGCTTCCCTTTTAACAATGGCTCAGTATTATGAGCGGCAGGAGTTGGAGGCCAAAGAAAATGAAGATAAAAAGACCAAAGATCTAAAGACAAAGGTTATGATGGCTCAGGCTTATGCCCCGCCTGCTAGAGGAAATGATAGAGGCAGACGTGGGTCTTATGGCCCGCCTTATTCTCGTCCTGGTTTAACTGCAGATCAGCGTGCATACTGCAAACAGTTTGGGCATTGGATTTCTGATTGCCCAGTGTTGCGTGCCCAGCAAAACCAACGTCGAAACGTCGACGGCTCTTCTTTCTAACACAGACCTCCGGCACCTGTCCTTTAAATAGCCCTAATATTTCATGTGTGACCGTTGAAGGTCTCCTTTGCATTATATCTACATTGAATGCCATAATTTTTCAGGCGATTGTATCAAATTTGTTTTGATTCATGTGTTATCAATTCCGATTGTGTTCATTGTGATTATGTTTACTCCTTTTGACTTTACCCTGCCCTGAGCACACCCCTTCCTCCACTCTCCTCCCCTCTCCTCCCCCGACTTTGGGGCTTTCTGAAATAATCTATGAATGTATTGTTAAGTGTTTGACAATGGGTATTGGAAAATAAATATCAATACCTCCCTTCAGTATTTCTGATTACTGTCTATAGAGTTTGAAAAGTAAAAATTGGTGTATGGTGTACATAACACTTTTTCCCTTGTGGGGACCCTCTCTACACATACCAGCAAAACCAACGTGGCCGAGGCCAATCTAGAAACAGAATCTGATATTCAGGCCCTAGAGGGAGTACGAATGATCGTGCTAGGTTTGAATCCAGTGGGCGTAGACAAGATGGGTACAATACCTTTGATAGGCAGAAGCAGTATCAAATATCTGATTGTGTGCCTCCTGAATTTCAAGATGCTGCCTATGCATAGGATTGCCTAGGATGGGGTATGGAATCGGTTGAAGTTCCAGTAGATCAGAGAGGTCCATATATTACAGCGCATGTTTTGGGTTCTACTGATCGGTTTCTGGTTGATACAGGAGCTACTCGTCGCACTTGTCTAAACAATTGGTTCCAAGGGCTCCCCTGTCTGGCACAACGATTACATCGATAGGGTTCGAATGAACACCTTCCCTTAGCCCATTGTCACAACCACTTACATTCCACATTGATAAGTTTACAGCTCCCTGTCCGTTCTTGTTTTCTCCAAACACACCAGACAATATTGTGGGTCTTGATATGTTAAAGCACTTTAGGGCTACGATACGCTGCTCTCCTGAAGGGGTGAGTGTTATCTTGAATGAGAATCATCCTATGGCTGAGAGACTGTGTCTTGTTAAGGAAGATGCTGCATTAGCTTCACTCCTGAGTGTTTTGTGGGTCACTTCTGATACTGATGTAGGGCAGATGGTTATTTCCCCAGTGCATATTAGTGTCAAGGAGGGTGCTTTGTTGCCCAGGGTGCCACAATGCACAAGTTACTACTTGTGTAACGATATATCTGTAAGAGACATTAGTTAGTGATAGATTCCTTACCTTAGAATATCCCCAGGCGTCAGACTGGATCCGGAAATTTTTGCGTAGCAATACCCCTGCGCGCTGGTAGGCGTCGTCTGCGGCTCCGCGTCCGTCGTCGGCGTCGTGAGCGCCGGGATGACGTCGTCGGAGTATATAGACGGCGCCCATGCGCGCTGACGTCAGTTCTGATAACACAGCTTTTCCGCGCCAGATACGCAGAGCCATGATAGAACTAACACTGGTGCCATGAAACTAGGGCCCTGAAAGGGGATGACCTTAACCCTAAATATCGGTTCGCAGAACGGGGAGGATGGGAGGGCGGTAAGGAATCTATCACTAACTAATGTCTCTTACAGATATATCGTTACACAAGTAGTAACTTGTGCATCTGAAAGAGACACGTTAGTGATAGATTCCTTACCTTAGAATAGATACCCCAGCAATACCAACCCCGGTGGTGGGTCTGCGAACCAATATCACACCAGAAAGTCCTGGAGGACGGAACGGCCAAAGAAGCCATCCCTCCGGACTTGACTGTCCAGGCAGTAGTGTCTTGCGAACGTGTGCAGCGAGGCCCACGTGGCTGCCTGACAGATGTCCTGCAGGGGTACACCGCAGCCCAGGGCAGTTGTCGTTGCCGTGGCCCGAGTGGAGTGAGCCCGCAATCCAGCCGGGGGCTCCTTCCTCGCCATGGAGTAGCATGCTTGGATGCACAAGATGATCCACCTAGAGATGGTCCTCTTGTGTACAGCCTTCCCCTTCTTCGCGCCCACGTAACCAACGAAGAGTTGGTCATCCACCCGGAATTGGCGAGTGCGGTCTAGGTAGTAGGAGAGCGCACGTTTTGGATCCAGACGGTGGAGCCTCTCCTCCTCTTTCGAGGGATGCGGAGGCGGAAAGAAGGTGGGCAAAGTGATGGACTGCCCGATGTGGAAGGCCGTGACAACCTTGGGCAGAAAGGAAGGTCGTGTACGCAACACCACCTTATCAGGATGAACAGACAGGAAAGGTGGAGAAGAAGAAAGAGCCTGGAGCTCACTCACCCTCCTGGCAGAGGTGATGGCAACCAGGAAGGCCGTCTTTAGAGTAAGGAGACGAAGAGGGCAGTTATGAAGTGGCTCAAAGGGAGCACACATCAGATAGGTGAGAACAAGATTCAAGTCCCACTGGGGCATCACGAAGGGAACAGGAGGGAACATGTGCGTGATGCCCTTCAGAAATCTACTTACAATAGGGGACTTGAATAAAGAAGGCTGATCTGGTAGCCTCAAGAAGGCTGATAGAGCAGAAAGCTACCCTTTAAGAGTGCCCAGAGCAGAGCCCTGCTGGGCAAGGGAAAGAAGAAAGAGCAGCACTTCCGAAAGGGGTGCAGAGAGAGGATCCACAGCCTTTGCTGTGCACCATGCCACAAATCTGTTCCACCGGCAGGCGTATACCGACTTTGTGGAGGGACGCCTGGCTGCCAGAATGATATCACAGACTTCGGGAGGCAAGTCAAATGGCCTCAACTGCCGCCGCTCAATCTCCAAGCTTGTAGGTGGAGACTGGACAGGTTCGGGTGCAGGACCGTCCCCTGCTGCTGCGACAGAAGGTCCTCCCGAAGAGGCAGACGAATCGGGGGATCGACCGACATGCTGAGTAGCTCGGGATACCAGTATCTTCGTGCCCAGTCCGGAGCCACAAGGATAACCTGGGCCCGGTCGCGCCTGATCTTCTTCAGCACTCTGGGCAGAAGTGGTATAGGCGGAAAGGCGTACAACAGACCGCAGCTCCACTCGCGACGAAAAGCGTCTCCGAGCGAGTGCCGCCTTGGAAATTCCAACGCGCAGAACTGCTGACATTGCGCGTTCTCTTCTGTGGCGAATAGATCTAACCAAGGCTCTCCCCACTGTCGAAAGAGACCTTGCGCCACGTCCGAGTTCAGACGCCATTCGTGATCCATCATGCACCGGCGGCTGAGTTCGTCCGCCCTGGCATTCAGAGAGCCTGCCAGGTGTTGAACCACCAGGGACACGCCCTGATGTTCCAGCCACTGCCAGAGGCGCAGAGCCTCCTGGCAGAGGGTCCACGACCCCACACCGCCCTGTTTGTTGCAGTACCACATGGCGGTGGTGTTGTCGGTGAACACTTGCACTACGCTCCCCCTGACAGAGGGGAGGAATGCCTTCAGTGCAAGACGAATCGCCCGCAGCTCCAGAAGGTTGATGTGGAGCCGGGACTCCGCCGGAGACCAGAGGCCTCTGATCTCCGCCTCTCCCATGTGGCCTCCCCAGCCCTGGAGGGACGCGTCCGTCACAACTACGTGCTCCCGCTGGGGTAGGGAGAGGGGTCTGCCATTGACCCAGTCGCGGTCCGTGAGCCACCACTGCAGTTGCTTCGCAGTGCCCTCTGAGATCAGGACATGATCGGACAGGTTGCCCTGATGCTGGGCCCACTGAAACTTCAGGTCCCACTGCAGAGCCCGCATCCGCCACCTGGCGTGACGCACCAGAAGGATGCAGGAGGCCATCAGCCCCAGAAGCCGCAGCGTCAACCTGACCGAAACCCGGGATAACGGCCTGAAGACAGGAATCAGAGCCTGAATATCCCGAACCCGCTGTTCGGGTGGGTAAACCCGAAACTGCGCCGAGTCGAGAACCGCTCCGATGAAGAGGAGCTTTTGAGAGGGACACAGGTGTGACTTCGGCACATTGATGGAGAACCCCAGCAAGTGCAGGAGGTCAGCCGTAGTCTGGAGGTGGCTGACGACTGTCTGGGGCGAGCCCGCCTTCAACAACCAGTCGTCGAGGTAGGGGAAGACTGATACCCCCTGCCTGCGCAGATGGGCTGCGACCACCGCCATCACCTTCGTGAACACCCGTGGGGCGCTGGCAAGGCCGAAGGGGAGCACGGTAAACTGAAAGTGCTCTTGGCCTACCATGAACCGTAGGTAACGCCGGTGGGCCGGCAGGACGGGGATGTGGAAATAGGCGTCCTGCAAGTCCAACGCTACCATCCAGTCTCCTGGGTCCAGGGCAGCCAGGACCTGAGCCAAAGTGAGCATCTTGAAATTCTCCGTCCGGAGGAAGCCGTTGACGTTCCGCAGATCCAAGATAGGGCGTAGGCCCCCTTTGCCCTTCTTGGGTACCAGAAAGTAGTGGGAGTAACAGCCACGTCCTACTTCTGGCCCAGGAACGCGCTCGATGGCCCTCTTGGCCAAGAGGGCCGAAACTTCCTCTTGCAGAAGTTGCAAGTGATCCCCCGACACACGGTGGCATTGAGGTGGCATGGATGGAGGGGAAGACTCGAAGGGGAGGGAGAAACCCCTTCGGACAATTTGCAGCACCCACCTGTCCGAAGTGACTGTATGCCAGTGGGAGAGGTGATGGCGAACCCTGCCTCCCACAGGCGTCACATGGGCCTGAAAACTCGGACTAGGAAGGTTTTGAGGCGGGGGCTGCAGAGGGAGGTGTGGACTGGCCTCGCCGCTGACCCCGACCACTGCCGCGGCGGTTCCCACGTCCGCCACCGCGCTGCTGGACATTTTGCGGCGTGTGGCTGGCGGTCCGTGGCGGGGCGCCCCTTCCGTGGCCACGAAAGGAGCGAAAGGCACCCGATTGCTGGCGTGGGGCCGTAAGGCCCAAGGACTTGGCCGTGGCCCTGGAGTCCTTGAAACGTTCCAGCGCATGGTCTGCCTTGTCGCCGAAGAGGCGACGGCCATCAAACGGCATGTCCAGGAGTGTGGCCTGGACATCGGCCGAGAAGTTGGCGGACCTCAACCAGGCGTGGCGTCGAACCGCCACCGTCGTTGCCATCGCCCTGCCCAGTGAGTCCGTGGTATCCAGCCCACACCGGATAGAAAAACGTGCCGCATCTCGGCCGTCCGCAAGGGTTTGGCTGAGTTTAGCCCTGACCTCCTCAGGGCATTGTGGCAGCACCTCCGCAACCGTGTCCCACAGAGTGTGGGTGTAGCGGCCCAAGAGACAGTTGGTGTTCACTGACCGTAGCCCTAGGCTCACAGACGAGAAGACCTTCTTCCCGAACTGCTCATATCTCTTGGATTCCCTGTCGGGCGGGGCCGACGGGAATGCGGTCTGGGAGTTGGAGGCCTGGATGACCAGACTCTCGGGGGTGGGGTGGGTGGACAAAAAGCAAGGGTCGCCCGGTGCCGGGCGGTAGCGTCTGGCCACGTTCCTGTCCACAGGGGGGCCTGTGGCGGGCTTGGACCAAGTGCCCAGAAGAACGTCACACAAGGCCTCGTTGAACGGCAGGAGGGGCTCCGCGGAGCCGGACTGCTGTTTGAGGACCTCAGTGAGGAGATTAGTCCTCACGGCCGCGACGGGGAGCTGAAGGTTTAAGGCCTTAGCTGCCTTCGTCAACACTACACTGTAAGCAGAACCCGCCTCCGAAGCCACAGTCGGGGGCGACGTAAATCCAGTGTCTGGCGAGGTGTCAATACCACTGGCCTCCCCAAGCTCATATGTCCAGTCCTGATGTGACTGGCAATCACGTGCCAGAGGGTCCTCGGACCCCTCCCATTGCTCCTCGTCACCCGGCTCCTGGAGACCAGGATTAACAGCCAGGGCCTCCTCGTGGAGATAGAACTCTCCGAAGGCCGACGGAATCGGCGCCCAGCGGCGCCCCTCCGACTCCTGAGGAGGACCGTAGGAAACATTGGGGGCGGCAACCACATCGGCTGCCGGGGACGACACCTGAAGGGACGGCGCCGGCGAGGTCGTAGGGTCGACCGGCGAGGTCCCGGATCCGGAGCCGGATCCAGCGAGGTCGTGCGGCGCCGGGACCGAAGTCGCCAGCGGCGCCGGGCCCGAAGTACCCGACGTCGTCGGGGCCGAAGCGCCCGACCCGGAAGGACCTCCAGACGGAGCCGATCGGCCCGAAGGCGCCACGGGAACCGACTGAGGAGGGAGGGCCCTCATGGCCATGAGGTACCTCTCGACCTCCTCCCGCGACGCGCCGTGCCCAGGGACCCGAAGGTGTGGGGCAGGCGGCGACGCTTGCGACTCCCGCGGAGCCGCGTGGGCGGTGTCGCCCGAGTCCCCGGTCGCATCGAGCGAGCGACGGGGCGGGTCGGAGGATCGATGGTGTCGCTCCGACCTCTCATGCCTCTTACCTGAGGACTTGGAACCAGACGATCGGTGTCCACTCCCGGAACGTCGATGACTCCGACCTCGCGACCTGTCCCTCGACCTCCCGTGGGACCGGGACCGGGACCTGGAGCGGCGCGGGGCCGACTGCCTCAGCTCGAGACGCTTGCGGGACCGCTCCCGCCTAGCCTTCGACGTCAGGGCCCGGCAGTCGGAGCAGGTTCGATCGTCGTGGTCGAGGCCTAAGCACTTCAGGCACCAGCGATGGGGGTCCGTGACCGACATGAGTCGGCCGCACTTCGAGCAAGGCTTGAACCCGGGCATCCCTGGCACCGATAGTCGAGAATCGACTAAATAGAGGATCAAAAAGATCAAAAAAGTTTTCAGTCAAAAAGTGACTGGGGGTAGAGCTTCTTCCGGATCTGCGCTAGCTGGCGCGGAAAAAAGAAGAACTGACGTCAGCGCGCATGGGCGCCGTCTATATACTCCGACGACGTCATCCCGGCGCTCACGACGCCGACGACGGACGCGGAGCCGCAGACGACGCCTACCAGCGCGCAGGGGTATTGCTACGCAAAAATTTCCGGATCCAGTCTGACGCCTGGGGATATTCTAAGGTAAGGAATCTATCACTAACGTGTCTCTTTCAGATTTAAGATTTCACGAGAAGGAGAAGAAGCACTGACACACATTATTAGAGATTTGATTGAGGTTGGAGTTGTGGAAGAAGTCTCCTACAATGTCTGCAATAGCCCATTTCTTCCTATTTTGAAAAAAGACACTGATACTAGGACTTATCGTTTTATCATTGATTTGAGGGAGGTGAATAAAATTGTAGTGCCCCAATATCCTGTGGTTTCTGATATAACTACACTGCTTACTTTGGTCCCACCCACTGCAACTACGTTTTCCATTATAGACTTGAAGAATGCTTTCTTTTCGATCCCTATTCATCCTGATAGCCGATATTTATTCGGTTTCACATTGAATAATCGATCGTATAGATTTTGTAGAGTTCCTCAAGGTTATACGGAGAGCCCAAGTATTTATAGTCAGGCATTGAAAAGGCAGTTTGACTCTTCCAAGTTACCGACAGGAGTGGCTCTCATTCAATATGTCGATGACATATTGTTGGCAGCCAATACGCCTGAACAATGTGAGGAGAGTACTTTATCCTTGCTCTCTTTCCTTGACACGCACCACCATAAAGTGTCTCGGAAGAAATTGCAATATTGTAGACCGAAGGTGACCTACTTAGGTCATCTTCTGTCTAAGGAGGGGCGTGCACTGACACCAGATTGTATTCAAGCAATTTTAGATACACCATTGCCTTCCACTCAGAAAGATGTTCGTGCTTTCATTGGTCTGACTTCATTTTGTAGACAATGGATATTAGGATTTTCACATATTGTGAAACCCTTGCTAGCACTTTTAGCGAAAGACACCTCAATTCCCCTTTCATGGACAGATGAATGTCAGAATGCTTTCCATCAGTTAAGACAAGCTCTTTGTTCCGCACCAGTGTTAGGCACACCAGATTATACGAAGACCTTTACACTTTATGTACATGAGAAAGATGGGTGCGCAGTGTCAGTTTTAGTGCAGACACACGGTGATAAACAGCATCCTTGTGCATACTTTTCAGCAGTACTTGATCCTGTTGCACGAGGGTCACCTGGGTGTTTCCGATCAGTTGCAGCAACAGCTGTATCTATATACGACAGAGTGAAGGAATAGTTTTGTCGCACAAATTGTTGGTGCTAGTATCCCATGCGATAGATGCTTTGTTGAATCAAACGAAAACACAGCATTTAACTAGTGCTCGTCTAACAGGATATGAGTTAACGTTGCTGGCGCCTCATATTACTTTGAAGAGGTGTGCGACTTTAAATCCAGCTACTTTGCTGCCATATCCTGTATCTGAATCTCAGTCGAAAGAATCACAATTGTATTTTTCTTACTGAGGAACAAACAAAGGGTCGCATTGACTTGCAAGATACGCCCCTTCCAGATGTCGATGGGGAACTGTGGGTTGATGGATCATGTTTGAAAGCAGCCAAATGGTACGACTTCCGCAGCTTATGCGATCACAACACTTGAGACAGTGGTAGAGATAGCTCGCATACCACATAGGTCGGCTCAGGCAGCTGAGCTAATAGCACTGACAAGAGCATGCAAGCTTAGTGCTGGTTTGTGTGTAAACATTTATACAGATAGTCGCCAGGCCTTCGGAGTGGTGCACGATTTCGGTTTGCTCTGGAAGGAGAGAGGGTTTTTAATATCACATGGGATACAAATAATGCACGGAGAATTGGTGCACAACCTTTTAACTGCATTGACGTATCCAAAGAAGATAGCAATTGTAAAATGCAGTGCACATAAAAAGGTGATTGATAAAATAGGGCAAGGTAATACTTTTGCTGACCAAACAGCTCGTGAAACTGCGAGGCGACAAAATGTTGCCCCTATGTATGTAGTAAAATCTCAAGCTGAGCGAGGGCATGATGCAAGAGAGGAAGTGTTAGACATACAGAAATCTGCTTCTGAAGTAGAACTCGAGCAGTGGTCTAAAGAAGGAGTACTGGATGATGAAGGTTGTTGGCGCAGCAAGGACATGGAGAAATGGAAATTGCCTTCGCCCTATTTACAACCAATGGTTAAAATGGCACATGGACTGGAACATGTTGGAGCTCTCGCAATTACTAAATTGCTTGCACGAGTTTGGGAGCATCCTGAGATTGCCAGTACAGCTAAGAGAGCAGTACAGTCCTGCTTGATATGCTTGCAGCATAATCCTGGAAAAGGGACACCCACTCCTGCAGGAGGGTTCGCTCCACCGACCACACCATTTGAAGTATTACAACTGGATTACATCCAACTTGAGCGCTGTAACAATTTGAAGTACGTCCTAGTAGTGGTATGTGCTTTCAGTAAATGGATAGAAGCCTACCCTACGAAAGATAATACAGCATTGACTACAGCCAAGGTGTTACTGAAGGAGTATTTCCCGAGGTATGGTGTTTGTAAATTTTTGTGGAGCGATAATGGACCTCATTTTGTGGGGAAAATTGTGGAGTATGTCCTGAAAGGATTAGGAATAAAATAAAAATTTCATGCTGTATTTCACCCGCAGTCAGCAGGATTGGTGGAATGATACAATGCTACTCTGAAGCTTAAGCTAGCCAAGATTGTGGCCTCCACGTCCTTGAAATGGCTGGATGCTCTGCCTCTGGCGTTACTGTCTATAAGATCGATACCTCATTCGCGATCTGGTCTTACACCTTATGAGGTGGTGTTTGGGAGGCCTATGAATATTTGGGGAGTTCCTAAACCACGCTCCATACACAATGTACCTTGTATATTGATAAATAACTATATGGCACGCTTAACAAATAATTTGCTTTGTATTCATCAGCAGGTTCGAGAAGCTCTTCCAGACAGATCTACGGGTGAGGCTCATGATCTTCTACCTGGCGACCATGTGATGATCCGGTCATTTGAAAGGTTGAGCAGTCTAGAGCAGAGGTGGCGTGGACCGGAACAGGTCCTCCTGGCAACAAGAACAGCAGTGCGAGTGACCAACCGGAAAAGGTGGATACATACCACCCACTGCCTTCGTGTTTCCCCCGACTTGGTGAAACCTGCTGTGTTGACCGACTACCGAGACATCTTGGACACGGAGAGGAGTCCAGCCATCACGCCTGACGAATCTGAGGAAGTCTTCCCGGACCACATTACTCCTGGAATATCGAGATACCATCTGAGACCAAGAAAATAATCTGTTGCGAAGAAGACTGGTTGAGCTACCGCCCGGGGTTAGTGAAACGGAATGCCAAAATGGCAAGGGGGGGGGAATCAGCCTTGCTTAGTGTAGTGACACCTGTCTTGACCCTCAGGGAAGAAATCAACGGCTGCCCCTTGGGCTCAGCGCTCATTTGCTAAGTTCTTGCAGGAAAATGTTGTCCATGTTGCTATCAAAATGAAGAACAAGAAGATAATTTGTGTTTTAGGTTTTGCTGTTACTATGATGGTTATAGCAACAACAGCTTGGTTTGCAGAAAGAGTGGCCCCAGCACGAGAATATTTGTTTGCCACTACTCCTGTTCCACTTGAGCATTTTCATTTTACTCTTCCATACCATGAGCAAAAGCATAGACAGACTTATTTAAATAACACTTTCATTCAGATGCTACATTATACGCACAATACTACAAACACTACAAACTGTTTGGTGTGCGGAATGTTACCAGGTCATCAAAAGGAAGGAGGAACGCCTCTTATTCCTCTCCCCTTTTCTCATAATGGTTCTTGCTATGCTTGGTATGCAATTTTGTTCACTTTAAGATGGCCATCAAAAGGTGGGCTTCTTTTTCGCCTCAACAAAGTTTGTCATCAGGATGAAGATGGATACCCACAAGCAGAAGGGACTAAATTGGAGTGGGAAGAATACCGACCGGACAATGCATCCTCACCACACATCTTTACCAAGACAAGAACAACAAATATGACCGATTTATTTGTAATTTATATTACTAAAGCTAAAACAGATCTATGTATTAAAAATGAGGGCACAATTCCAGTTGGGGGAAAGTGAATGCACTACTGTTCTAGCATGTGACGGAAAGAATAATATTACATTTGTGACTTCGCATAATACATTCTTTATCTGTGGGAATAGAGACTATCACCGACTTCCAATCGGATGGTCAGGGATATGTTATGTGTCGTTTTTACTGCCACCTGTGTTTATAGCACCCAAAATGTATCATACAAACTTTGTATTATTCCATGAATTAGTTGTAAATAGAGTTCAGAGAACTATAAGCATAGATAATGTGGACCAGACAGACACATCACTACAACAGTATGTTGATATTAATTCAGGCATATTTCCTTTTGCGGGTGCTGCTTTGAATAGTAGGAAAGTAAGGGGCATATGTATGAAAGTTCCGAATTGCGATTCTGAAAATGCGATTCTTACCGAATTGCACTATCAGAATTGCAAATCGGTATGTATGAAAGAAATCGCAAATAAATAGTGATTCCTTAAAAATCGCTATTTATTTGCGATTTCCCCAAATGCGATTCCTGAACCAGTAGGAATCGCACAATTTAAGAAATCGCACCCATAAATCGCAATAATAGCGACAAATCGCAGGAAAAAGATCGCAATTTAGCGATTTTCGCAAATGATCCAATCAGGAACTCTGGTGCAGCATGATGACAGCACAACCAGGAAGTGAGTGACTTCCCATGCTGCACCTGACTTCCTGATTCTGAGGCAGAGTGAAGGAGTGTTTGGAACTGAGCAGTGTGCACCTGGAGAAACATGGCTGAGAGTGGATTGAAAGATAAGGAATCAGCACCCATCCAAGAAGTGTTTCATTCATTAAATGCAAAAGTCCATAGTACGTATGAGAGTCCTGTGATAAATAAATCCGGAATTCAGTAAGATTTTTCTTTTCCAAAGTTCTTTATTTTCACAATACAGGTCAGGAAAAAAATCCAAGAACACAAATGGATTCCCTTCTTAGCCGACGCGTTACGTCTCACACATTGAGACTTCTTCAGGGCTCCAAAAACGAATAGTTATCAAACTTCAGTACATCTTGTTGTTGTTTCTTGAAAGCAGCAGATTAAACTAATTTCTTGGAGGCTGGATAGTAAGCTACAAAGATTACTATCCAGCCTCCAAGAAATTAGTTTAATCTGCTGCTTTCAAGAAACAACAACAAGATGTACTGAATGTTGATAACTATTCGTTTTTGGAGCCCTGAAGAAGTCTCAATGTGTGAGACGAAACGCGTCGGCTAAGAAGGGAATCCATTTGTGTTCTTGGATTTTTTTCCTGACCTGTATTGTGAAAATAAAGAACTTTGGAAAAGAAAAATCTTACTGAATTCCGGATTCATTTATCACTGGACTCTCATACGTACTATGGACTTTTGCATTTAATGAATGAAACACTTCTTGGATGGGTGCTGATTTCTTATCTTTCATTGCATTGTGGGTTTTACCCTTGAAGGAACAGACAGGGTTGTGTTCCTTGGATTCACAAGCACCATCACCACGACTCTCAAGCCACAGGTTAAAGCAGGTGCATCTTCTCTTTGCCTCAACCCTTTTCTTTGTGTAAAACGAATGGCTGAGAGTGGAGCCACGCCCAGGCAGGATTCCCAGCAGCAGGAGACTGAGAGCTCCAGGAAGAGAAAACAAAGGTTTTCAGAGGCAGAATTGGAGGCTCTGATACATGAAATGGTGTTAAACCATGAACTACTTTTTGGAAGGAAATCCAGGGAGGTGCCAGAGAGCCGCAAAAGTAGGATCTGGGAAGAGATCCAGCACAAGGTCAATTCTGTGGGTGTGACACCCCGGAGTATAGAGGACCTCCGAAAGCGATAGTACGACCTGCGCCTGCGCTCTTAGGAGAAACTAGCTTCCAGGCTGGAACAGTCCAGGTTAACAGGTGGTGGGACCTCATCTCTTCCTGAT
This sequence comes from Lissotriton vulgaris, assembly GCF_964263255.1. NCBI lineage: Eukaryota > Metazoa > Chordata > Amphibia > Caudata > Salamandridae > Lissotriton > Lissotriton vulgaris. The sequence continues at coordinate 174,962,133 of NC_141699.1, forward strand.
TCTACACCCCTGGAGGAACTGGTTGAGGGGACCCTGCAACCAGAGAGTGTGGGAGGAGTGGCTGATTTTGACAGCTCTGACCAGCCAGCAGCAGGAAAAGGTAAGAATCATGCCCTCACAACCCTCACACCCCCTAACACCCCCCAGCAGTGAGCCAGGGGCGGGAAACAAGATAGGTAGTCCAGAGCAGGCACACAGGCAGCCATAGCAATGCATTATGGGAGATGTAATCACATGTAATTCAAAGTGTACAAATTGCAGCAAAAATAGTCTACCACATAATCTGCTGGTCCTGACAGTGAAACAAGAGCCCAATGTAAAATAAATATTTGTATTAACACAGTGCAAGTTAATGAAGTACATTAATGTGTGCTGTTCTATTCACAGCACCATCTACAACACAGCCCTCAGGCAGTGGGACAGTGGCTGAGAGTCACGATTCAGGAGATGCCTGTCAAGATGTCAACACAGATGGGGATGACAGCCCAGTGACCACCCGCAGACATAGGAGGAGACACATTATCAGGCCTCTGGCGCCAATCCAGGATGAGGCAGATGTAATTGGTGACAATGAAACCAATGTGGACACACAGCCAGAGCAAGAGGGACCTGCAACAGACCAGCACGTCCCACGTAGTGCAGCCAGGCGCAGACGACGCGCAGCCAACTTATTTGAAGGGTGAGGCGATGAATCTGTGTACGCAGGACTGGAACTGAACATGTTGCAGGTGCAGCGCCTGCAGGCAAAAAATATGAAACTCTTACAAAGGGAGATGAGGGAGGGCTTCCGTGGACTCAGGAAGGACCTGCAGGATGGCCTACTGGCCGTATGTGATCAAATGCGCAGAGGTAGTCAACGCCAAGACAGATACACCCAGGCCATCAACCACTTGGCGGCTATGTCTAGCATCCAGGCCAGGCGCAGCATCGAGATGCAGCGCCAATTTACTCATGCTGCACAAGACATTGCTAACGCACTTTTGCAGGTGACCACTGGTGTAGATGAGTTGCGCCAAATATGCGCAACAGGGCCGGGAGTGCTGACTCCCAGTGAGGAAGACTACCAGTCTGTTCGGAGCAGCACGACCCCACCGCCAACCCTAGAGAGACGCCATAGTGCCAGGACCACTAGGGCTGCACCTACTAATGAACAATAGGCCATGCATCATTTGACTCGTACTTCATTCAAATAATTTTTTTGAGGCCACTGTGAATTGAACAAGTGCTAAAGATTTCTTGTACACTACTGTACGTTTTCAGGTCATACATATCCTGCTATTAAGGATTAAAAGCTAATTTCCACACTTACATTACTTGGCATTGTGTCGTCTTTTTCTTACCTAAAAATAATTGTGCATAATCTCATCACGCCTCTGTCGCCCAGCTGCTGCAACAGCTCTACCAGCTACCATACGTCCAGGTCCTGGCCCCTCTACATCAGAGGATCCAGAGTCACTCAGTTCCACTGGTGTCCCTTTTCTCGTGGCAATGTTATGGAGCATGGCACAAGCCACCACTATTTTACAACACGTAGTGGGGCTGTATTGGAGTGCACCTCCACTCTTATGGAGGCACCGGAATCTGCTTTTCAGGATACCAAATGTCCGTTCGATGGTGCCTCTGATAGCAATATGTGCCCTGTTGTATCTGCGTTCACATGCATTGTTGGGATTGAGGTAGGGAGTCAAGATGAAATCACGTACAGCATAAGCACTGTCACCTGTGGGTTAGACAAAAATATGTTAGCCTGTGACATGCACATGGTAGTTGGTACTAATGACCCCTATGTCTGAAGGTATTTACAGAGTAGGTATCCCTCGCCAAACTCCCCTCTTGAGAGTCTACGATATATCCCACTGTGTCTGAAGATGAAAGCATCATGTGTGCTGCCAGGGTACTTTGCTACAATGTCAGTTATGATGTGTTTGGCATCACACACCACCTGAATGTTCAGTGAGTGGTAGCATTTCCGATTTCTAAAGATGTATTCATTGTATGAGGGGGGGATATAGCAACATGTGTGCCATCAATACATCCTATCACGTGTGGGAAATGCGATATTTGATAGAAGTCCTTCTTTGTCTGTGCAATTGCCTGAGGTGTGCTGGGGAAGTAAATGTGATGGTGCATCCTCCGAACCATGGCATCTAGGAAGGCATGGAAGAATCGCGAAAGGGAACTTTGTGACACCCCTCCTACTGACGGTATCACCCCCTGGAAACCTCCAGAGGAAAAGAGGTGTAGTGAACACAGGACCTGTATTTCAGTGGGAATGGCATTTGTCCTGCGGGTGGGGTGTTCAAGGTAGGGTCTGAGTTCTGCTGTTAAATCATTTATGCTGTCTTCATCAAGCCTGTAATGGGTGTAGAGGTCCTCCTCAAGGCGCTGGGAGATGCTGATGCGCAAACGGAATACCCTCTCCTGCTGCAGCCTCCTCTGTGCAGCAGCTCTCAGACGCATCCTCCTTGCTATGATGTAAAGCCCCGCCATTGTGGTAAACAGTTCTTTGAATTATGTTGCTGCTTAAATAGTTTGCACCTGGTTACCACCTGCTCCTACTTGGTGGTAATTGCGATTCTGTATTTTGCGAATTAGCGAAAATCGCTAATTGCGATTTTTTCATACATATCATTGCGATTCTGTATATTGCTAAAATTGCCATTCTGCGATTTTTATGCGAATTCCTACATTAGCGATTTTCATTTTGCGATTTTCGCTAACAGGAAAATCGCAAAAATTCAATATCGCTATTTTTTCGCAGATTTGCTATTTTCGCATTCTACAGAATCGCATTTTTAGCGATTCCCTATTTTCCATGGCTTTTGCTTTCATACATGCCGTTCGGCCTATTCGCATTCGCTAAGGCCGAAATTCGGCGAATTTCGGCCTTTGCGAATGCAAATTTGCTTGATACATATGCCCCTAAGACGATTAACACGTATTGTAGAAACTGTTGCTAATCAAACTGCTATGGCATCAGGAAATATCACTGAGGAGCTTCAAATTTTTAGGATTGTAGCGCTTTAGAACAGAATGGTTCTAGACGTTATATTAGCTGATCGAGGAGGCACATGCCCCATTATCGGAAGTAGTTGTAGTGTGTTTGTACCTGACAATTCGCCCTCAGTATATAGTGCAATTTCTGACCTACATAAAATTGCTGCTGAAATTCATCCTGGGAATGGTACATGGACATTTTCTGGTTGGATATAGACATTGCTCACCACTTGGGGTTGGAGATTGACAATTCGATGTGCAATAATTGCTACATTCTTTACCATTTGCTTATGTTTACAGTGCGGCCCCACACTATGTTCTGTTTGTATCACTGCCTGCATCCCTTCCAAGAAATTTATTACTGAGATAAAAGCCCAACAAATGATGAACCAAGAAATAGCTAAAATAATGCTCATTGACATTAATGATGTATATCAGGACTATTCGAGGCACGGAGGTAGCTTCATCTAAATGCTAAAAGGATCGTCTGTGGTAAATTGGCAGCTATTAGGTTATCATTTGCTGAAGCTACGCAAGTTTCCATTGTTATGTTTTTCGGAGGTCATTTTATATTCACGGCCTCCATTTTGAGTATCTACACTAACTCGTGTATGCTCTTTGTCCTACCTCCTCGCCAGTTGACCGCATGGTCTGCCCAGCAACAGGCTATATTTAGTCCGTGGTCAAGGTCTGCGCATGCACAATCGAACCACATCAGTTATTAATCGATCACTGTTGAAAGATGTTTCCCCAAACTGGTCAAGTTCTTAAACTCCTCCAATATGTTGGATGTGTTCCAAAAATGTCCTTATATGTACATAAAATCGTCTTATGTGTGTGCCGCCTACTTTTCAATCCCCTGTGTGGGTATAAAAGGACCATGTGCCTTCTGTTCGGTGTGATACTTCTTACATTACATTACTGAAGGGTGTTGTTTGAATGTACCACCACCCCATGGGGTCTTAATAAACTTATCTTTTGTATTCCAGTTTCTGTGCCAACTTCTATTCTATGGTAATGAGAGTTACTTGCGGTGTACTTAGGCTCACTGAAACTCAATACGACACCTGCATGAGTTGGGCACCCCTACAACCTTCAGAGTCCATTCTCCTGGGTTGTAAGTGCTTTAGCCATTTCAACATATAGAGTGGCCATGATTCATTATTCAATGACCATCTCTAAACTGGCTGTGCCAAATCCTGTCATGTTTGGTATCAAACATGTTGGAATCATACCCCTGTAGGAGGTATGTTTCCATGCACTGTAAAGCTCCTCCGAGAGACCCTCGGTGCTCCTGGTACCAGTCTTCCAGAACCAGACAGCAAGCTAGGGCTGCTGCCAACCAGAGACACGATTCTGCCCTCCTGCTGCTGAGCAAAGCTCGAGCAGGGGAAGGCAGAACAATAGGTATCCTGTCACACAGAGGTGTGACTACCTCCCAGGCAAGGTTTAGTGTATTGGGACAGGGTGGGGGTGCTTGCCAGCACCACTGAGGCTGCTTGAAGGGCACATTCATGTGCCATGAACAAATCATACTTGGACAAATGTACCAAGCAACCAACGCTAGCAATGTCATTACTGATCATTCCTTAGCAGTTGTGAATATTAGCTGAGGAGGGGTAACTGTACCTAAGAGAGTTGTGCTATCTCCAGACATACTGTAGATTTTCTGTTGAGTAGAGTTCAGGACTCATGCAGAAATGATGGGCATTTCTGCCAGTGTCTTTCCTGTAACCAGGGCTCAGGCCAAACAGCTCAGCACTGAGGGAGCACTGGATCCTGGAAGAATTGATCAGATTGCTCCTAAGAGAAGGAGCAGGAAGGGTAAGGAATTATTCTCCTTTCAAACTCCCAATGAGGATTAGCCTCCTGAGGGAGATGAACTAAGTTCCTGTGAAGGAACTGTCCCAGATGAACTTAGGCCTGACCAGGCAGAGTTCCTGGGGGCAGGAGGCCCTTCCAGGGCAGACTTGATTTAGGAGCAGCAATCCTGCCCCTCTCTTGAACCTCTCAGACAGCAAGCTGCTGCTGAGGAAGCAGGGAATATCAGTGAGTCTAATAGTATCTATTGGGAGAATGGGCTTCTGTATTCTGAAGGTAGAGGCCCCAAGCCTGGCGCCACCAGAAGTTTGGTAATACCTCAGTAGTTCAGGGGTTTTCTTCTCTCCCTGGCGCACAAGTTACTTACCTTCGGTAACGATATATCTGTAAGAAACAGTAGTTAGCATTAGATTCCTTACCTTAGAATATCCCCAGGCATCATACTCCATCCGGAAACTTTTGTGTAGCAGTACCCTTGCGCGTCGGTAAGCGTCATCTGCGGCTCCGCGTCCGTCGTTGGCGCCGGAGTACTTAGAAGCTGCCCTCGCGCGCTGACGTCAGTTCTTATACACAGCTTTTCCGCGCCAGAAACGCAGATCCATGATTAAAAACCAACACTGTTACCATGAAACTAGGGCCCTGTAAGGGGATGATCTTAACCCTAGATATCGGTTCGCAGAACGGGGCGGTAAGGAATCTAATACTAACTACTGGTTCTTACAGATAAATCGTTACCGAAGGTAAGTAACTTGTGCATCTGAAAGAAACAGGTTAGTATTAGATTCCTTCCCTTAGAATAGATACCCCAGCAATACCAACCCCGGTGGTGGGTCTGCGAACCAATGATCACACCAGAAAGTCCTGGAGAACGGAATGGCCGAAAAAGCCATCTCTCAGGTCTTGGCTGTCCAGGCAGTAGTGTCTTGCGAACGCGTGCAGCGAAGTCCACGTAGCTGCCTGACAGATGTCCTGCAAGGGGACTACCCGACCCAGGGCAGTAGTAGCCGCCGTGGCCCGAGTGGAATGGGCACGTAGCCCCACAGGAGGCTCCTTTCTAGCCAGAGAGTAACAAGCCTTGATGCACATGATGACCCATCGATGAATTGGACTGTTTATGCACCGCCCGTCCCTTCTTAGCGCCCACGTAACCAACAAAGAGTTGGTCATCCACCCGGAACAGGCGTGTGTGATCCAGATAGAATGAGAGCGCACGTTTTGGATCCAGACGGTGGAGCCTCTCTTCCTCTTTCGAGGGATGCGGAAGCAGAAAGAAGGTGGGCAAGGTGATGGACTGCCCGATGTGGAAAGCTGTGACTACCTTGGGCAGGAAAGAGGGTTGCGTCCGCAACACAACTTTGTCCAGATGGACAGAAAGGAAAGGAGGTTTAGTAGAATGGGCCTGGAGCTCACTCACTCTCTTGGCAGAGGTGATGGCAACCAGGAATGCAGCCTTAAGAGTAAGGAGGCGAAGAGGACAGTTATGAAGTGGCTCGAAGGGAGCGCACATCAGAAAAGTCAGAACAAGGTTCAAGCCCCACTGAGGCATCACGGAAGGAACAGGAGGGAACATATGAGTGATGCCCTTCAAAAACCTATTTACAACAGGGGACTTCAACAAAGAGGGCTGATCAGGGAGCCTTGAGAAGGCGGAAATGGCAGAGAGGTAGCCCTTTAGAGTGCCCAGAGCAGAGCCCTGCTGGGCAAGAGAAAGAAGAAAGAGGAAAACCTCTGAAAAAGGGGCAGAATGGGGATCCACAGCCTTTGCTGTGCATCATGCCACAAATTTATTCCACCTGCAGGCGTATACCGATTTTGCGGAGGGACGCCTGGCTGCCAGTATCACATTACAGACTTCAGGAGGCAAGTCAAATGGCCTCAACTGCCGCCGTTCAATCTCCACGCATGTAAGTGGAGACTGGACAGGTTCGGGTGGAGGACAGTACCCTGCCGCTGCGACAGAAGGTCCTCCTGAAGAGGCAGACGAATCGGGGGATTGACAGACATGCTGAGTAGCTCGGGATACCAGTATCTTCGTGCCCAGTCCGGAGCCACAAGGATGACTTGGGCCCGGTGGCGTCTGATCTTCTTCAGCACTCTGGGCAGAAGTGGTATAAGCGGAAAGGCGTACAACAGACCGCAACTCCACTCATGACAAAAAGCGTCTCCGAGCGAGTGCCGCCTTGGAAATTCCAACGCGCAGAATTGATGACATTGCGTGTTCTCTTCTGTGGCAAATAGATCTAGCCAATGCTCCCCCCACTGCTGAAAGAGGCCTTGCGCCACGTCCGAGTTCAGACGCCATTTGTGATCCATCATGCACCGACGGCTGAGTTTGTCCGCCCTGGTGTTCAGTTAACCTGCCAGGTGTTGAACCACCAGGGTCACGCCCTGATGTTCCAGCCACTGCCAGAGGCGCAGAGCCTCCTGGCATAGGGTCCACAACCCCACCCCGCCCTGTTTGTTGCAGTACAACATGGCAGTGGTGTTGTCCGTGAACACCTGCACTATACTCTCCCGGACAGAGGGGAGGAATGCCTTCAATGCAAGCCGGATCGCCCGCAGCTCCAGTAGGTTGATGTGGAGCCGGGACTCCTACGGAGACCAGAGGCCTCTGATCTCTGCCTCTCCCATGTGGCCCCCCCAGCCCTGGAGGGACGCGTCCGTCATAACTACGTGCTCCGGTTGGGGTAGGGAGATGGATCTGCCGCTGACCCAATCGCGGTCCGTGAGCCACCACTGCAACTGTCTTGAAGTGCCCTCCGAGATCAAGACCTGGTCGGACAAGTTGCCCGGATACTGGGCTCACTGAAACTTCAGGTCCCACTGCAGAGCTCGCATCCGCCACCTGGTGATGCACCAGAAGGATGCAGGAGGCCATCAGCCCCAGAAGCCACAGCGTCAACCTGACAGAGACTCGGGGATAATGGCTGAAAGATGGGAATCAGAGCCTGAATATCCCGAACTCGCTGTTCGGGAGGATAAACCAGAAACTGCGCCGAGTCTAGAACCGCTCCGATGAAGAGAAGCTTCTGAGAGGGACACAGGTGTGACTTCGGCACATTTATGGAGAACCCCAACAGGTCGGCCGTAGTCTGGAGGTGGCTGACGACTGTCTGGGGCGAGCCCGCCTTCAACAACCAGTCGTCGAGGTAGGGGAAGACTGAAACCCCTAACCTGCGCAGATGAGCTGCGACCACCGCCATCACTTTCGTGAACACCCGTGGGGTGCTGGTAAGGCCGAAGGGGAGCACAGTAAACTGAAAGTGCTTGTGGCCTACCGTGAACCGCAGATAGCGCTGGTGGGCCGGCTGGACGGCAGGACGGGGATGTGAAAATAAGCGTCCTGCAAGTCCAACGCTACCATCCAGTCTCCCGGGTCCAGGGCAGCTAAGACCTGAGCCAGTGTCAGTATCTTTAACTTCTCCTTCCGGAGGAAGCCGTTGACGTTCTGCAGGTCCAAGATAGGGCGTAGGCCCCCTTTGCCCTTCTTGGGAACCACAAAGTAGTGGGAGTAACAACCACACCGCGGTGGCATAGCTGGAGGGGTTGCCTCGAAGGGGAGGTAGTAGTCCCTTCGGATGATTTGCAGCACCCACCTGTCCGAAGTGATGTTGCGCCAGTGGAGGAGGTGAAGGTGAACCCTGCCCCACACTGGCGTCATGTGGGCCTGAAAGCTCGGACTAGGAGGGCTTTGAGGCGGATGCTGCGGGGGTGGATGTGGACTGGCCTCGCCGTTGTCCCCGGGCACCGCTACAGTGGTTACCATGTCCGCCACCGCGCTGGATGTTAGTCTGCGGCCCGTGGCTGGCAGTACGTGTGGGGGCGCCCCTTCCTTGGCCACGAAAGGAGCGAAAGGCAGCAGTTTGCTGGCACTGGGCTGACAGGCCCAAGGACTTGGCCGTAGCCCTGGAGTCCTTAAAGCGATCAAGCGCCCTGTCTGACTTGTCGCCAAAGAGGCGACGGCCATCAAACGGCATGTCCATAAGGGTGTTTTGGACATCAGCCGAAAAGTTGGCGGACCTCAGCCAGGCGTGGCGACGAATCGCCACCGCCATTGCCTTCGCACTGCCTAGCGAGTCCGTTGTATCCAGCCCACACCGGATGGAATATCGTGCCGCATCTCGACCCTCCGCAAAGACTTGGGCGAGTTTAGTCCGGGTCTCCTCCGGACATTGTGGAAGCACGTCCGCGACCATGTCCCACAGAGAGTGGGAATAACGGCCCAAGAGGCACGCGGTGTTAACTAACCGCAATCCCAAACTCAGTGAGGAGAACATCTTCTTACCATACTGTACGTACCTCTTGGATTCCCGATCGGGGGGAGCCGTCGGGAATGCGGACTGGGAGTTAAGAGGCCTGTATGACCAGGCTCTCTGGAGTGGGGTGGGTGGACAGGAAGCAAGGGCCGCCCCGGAGCCGGGAGGTGGCGTCTGGCTACGTTCCTATCAACAGGGGAACCTGTAGCGGGCCTGGACCAGGTGCACAGAAGAACGTCAGACAAGGCCTCATTAAACAGCAACATAGGCTCCGAAGAGCTTGGTTGCAGTTTAAGGACCTCAGTGAGGAGGTTAGTCCTCACGGCCGCGACGGGGAGTTCAAGGGATAAGGCCGTGGCAGCCCGCGTCAACACCACACTATAGGCAGCCCCCTCATCCGAAGCCACGGTAGTAGGGGAGACAAAACCAGTGTCTGGCGAAGTGTCCAAACCACTGGCATCCCCTAGCTCACCTGCCCAGTCCTGATAAGACTGGCAGTCACGTGCCAGAGGGTCCTCAGACCCCTCCCAATCCGCCTCACCACCCATCTCCTGGTACTCAGGGTCAAACGATGGGGCTGGATCATATAAGAAAAAGTCTTCTCTCGACGTCAAATGCGGCGTCGAGCGGCGCCGCTTCGGTGTCGGAACCGTGTCAAGGGGGGGACCGGGGACGAAGTCGGGGGCGACTCCCTAGGGGCCTCCGCCGGCGAGGTCGTAAGGTCGATCGGCGACAACCCAGATCCAGAACCGGATCCAGCATGGCCCTGCGGCGCCGGGACCGAAGTCGCCGACGGCGCCGGGGCCGAAGCACCCGGCCTGCTTGGGCTCCCAGTCGGGACCGCGGGGCCCGAAGGCGCCGCAGAACCCGACAGAGGAATGAGCGACCTCATGGCCGTGAGGAAGGCATTGATCTCCTCTGGCGACGCGTTCTGCCCAGGGACCGGCGGTTATGGAGCAGGCCGCGATGCCTGCGGCTCCGCGGAGCTGCGTGGGCAGTGTCGCCTGAACCCCCGGCTGCGTGTTGCGCGAGTGTCTGGGGGAGTCAGAAGAGCGATGTCGCTTCTTCGACTTCTTGTGCCTCTTACGTGAGGACTTGGAGCCCGAGGAGTGGTGTCTACTCTCGGAGCTATGATGACTCCGGCCCCTGGACCGGTCCCTCGACCTCCTTCCAGACCAGGACCTCGAACGGCGCGGGGCCGACTGCCGGAGCTCGAGGTGCTTGCGGGACCGCTCCCACCTAGCCTTCGACGTAAAGGCCCGGCAGTCGGGGCACGACTGGTCATCGTGGTCGGGCCCCAGGCAATGTAGACACCAGCGATGGGGGTCGGTAACCGACATCAGTCGGCTGCAGTCGACACAGGGCTTGAACTCGGGCATCCCTACCGGCACCGTCGGAGTCGTTCGACTTCAAAGAAAGATCAAAAATTATTGAAAAAGTTAGTAAAAAATGGACTACAGGTACCACTTTTTCCGGATCGCCGCTTGCTGGCGCGGAAAAAAGAACTGACGTCAGCACGCGAGGGCGGCGTCAGGGTACTCCGGCAACGTCATCCCAGCGCCAACGACGCCGACGGACACGGAGCCGCAGACGACGCCTACCGACGCGCAAGGGTACTGCTACGCAAAAGTTTCCGGATCCAGTCTGATGCCTGGGGATATTCTAAGGTAAGGAATCTAATAATAACCTGTTTCTTTCAAATACATGACATTACCCTTGCAGGACACATTGGGCAAAGTAAGACTTGAGACAGAGAATTGCCCTCATTTTCACTGGCCCCATATGTCAGAAGACACCAATGAGTTTTGTCGCTCCTGCATCACTTGCCAAGCCAGTGGTAAGTCAAGTGGCACTACAAAGGCCTCCTTAATTCCACTTCCAGTGGTTGGGGGTTTCCTTTGAGAGGATAGTGATCAACATTGTTGGTCCCCTGAACCCTCCAACTGCATTTGGACCCAGTTACATCCTAGTGGTGGTGGACCATGATACTAGATATCGAGAAGCAATTCCCCTAAGAACCACTGCATTCCTGTAGAGGCCAGGGAATCTTTTCCAGAGTGGGCTCTCTAAGGAGGTTTTAACAGACAGAGAGAACAACTTCATGTCTGGTTACATAACCGCTATGTGGAAAGAGTGTGGAGTAAACTATCAGTTTACTACACCCTACCATCCACAGTGCAATGGGCTCGTTGAAAAGTTCAACAAGACCCTGAAGGGTATGATCACGGGACTCCCAGAAAAGCTCAGGCAAAAATGGAATGTCTTACTACCCTGCCTTCTCTTTGCCTACAGAGAGGTCCCTCAGAACGGGGTTGGCTACAGCCCATTTGAACTTTTGTTTGGACATCCAGTTAGGAGTCCACTGTGTCTAGTTTAGAAGGGATGGGAGCAACCTCAAACCCCCTAAACAGGATATTGTGGACTATGTCCTTGGCCTGCATTCCTGTATGGCTGAGTACATGAAGAAGGCCAGTACAAACCTTGAGGCCAGCCAAGAGCTTCAGAAAACCTGGCATGACCAAAAGGCTGTCCTGACTGTTTACCAGCCAGGCCAGAAAGTGTGGGTGTTGGAGCCTGTGGCCCCAGCAACTCTACATTACAAATGGAGTGGCCCCCACACCATCTTTGGAAATAAAGGTAAGGTCACCTACTTGGTGGACCTAGGCACTTTAAGAAGTCCCCACAGGGTACTTCATGTGAACCGCCTAAAACATTTTGTGGACAGGGTGGACATGAGATTGCTCATGGCCACTGATGAGGAACAGGAGGAAGAGAGTGACCCTTTCCCTGATCATCTCTCTCAGAACACTGTTGATGGGTCAGTTGATGGAGTAAAAGACACCCAGATGATGGGCAGAATTCAGAGCAAATCAAACATTCTCCCCCAGTCAATAGATCTGGGTTAAATCCATTGTTCTTTTGCTCCTTTTTCTCACCATGCCACCTCAGTTTAGACTCAGCCATATGCAAACTAGTCTTGACCCTGTGCCTCATGGGAATTATCCAGACGAACTGCCAAGCCAGTTCCTCCCTGGACCGGAAACAAGCATCCTGGGACCGGTTTTGGGGCATCACCCCCTCATCAGTAGGCTAGCTTGAGTCCAGTGGCACAGTGATCCCGGGACCCACATCTGTGCATACCTGACACACTTAGGGCGAGAAAGCAAAGGACACACAGATGATGGATAGGATGCAGAGCAAATCAAACATTCCGCCCCAGTCAATAGATTTGGGTTTAATCTATCATTCTTTTGCTCGCCATGCCACCCCAGTTTAGACCCAGCCATATGCAAATCAGTCTTGACCCTGTGCCTCATGGGAACAGTCCAGTCTGAACTGCCAAGCCGGTTCCTTCCTGGAACGGAAACAAGCACTCTGGCCTGGCAGTTCCGGCTGGACTGTTCCCATTGAGCGCAGGGTCAAGACTCATTTACATATGACTGGGTTGAAACTGGAATGGCACTGGGAGTAAAAAAAAAAAAAAAAAAGGATAGATTTAGGCTCAGATCGCTGTACTGGGGTGAATGTATGACATTGTTCTGCATTCTGTCCATCAATTGTTCTTTTTGCATTTTTCACCCCGAGTGGGACGAGTATGCCCAAAAGCTGAAAGCCTGAAACAGGTCTTAGAATGCTTGTTTTCGGTCCAGGGAGGACCTGGCCTGGCAGTTCGGGCTGGACTGTTCCCATTGGGAGCAGGGTCAAGACTGATTTGCATATGGCTGGGTCCAAACTGGAATGGTATTGTGAGCAAACAAAACGATGGATTTAGGCCCAGATCTCTGTACTGGGGTGAATGTATGACACTGTTCTGCATTCTGTCCATCAACTGTTCTTTTTGCATTTGTCTTCCCCTGATTTGACATGGTGAGTATTTAGATACCCTCCAGATTGACTACTGATGTACCCTGTTAAGACCCTAGTTTATGGTACCAAGGTGCCCAGGGCATAGATACACCAGAGGTCTCCCATGGGCTGAAGCATGTATTATGCCACGCATGAGAGACCCCTGAAATTGTGACTCCAGGCCTGCCATTGCAGCCTGTGTAAGCTAGTGCAAGCACCACTTATGACAGATAAAGGTTTCCCTATATCTAAGGTCACTGCACTTAAAACCAATAAGTCACCCCTAAGGCAGGCCTTTCAATCCTAAAGGCAGGGTGATGGGTCCTAAGAGTGAGGGTGCCCCTGCCTGAGGGATTCAGAAAAGGGGGTGGTGATGGACAGAGTATCTGAATTAAACAGACCACTCTTACCCAGTCAAGAGATCAGGGCTTGATCCATCACCGTTTTTTAGCTGACTACACCATCCCAGCTCAGAACCTGGCTACATGCAAATTAGTCTGTCCCTGGCCCAGTGCATCATGGGAACAGGGCAGACCAAACTACCAAGCCAATTCTTTTACTGGAAAGGAAGCAAGCTTCCGGGGACCGGTTTCTGGCATTACAGCCGTCTTCGGCCCGGCTTGCTTGAATCCTGATGGTGCAGTGAGCAAGGGACTCATGTCTGAGCATACCCTTCCACGCTTATGGTGGACAAAACGATTCAGAAAAGGGGGTGGTGATGGACAGAGTATCTGAATTAAACAGACCACTCTTACCCAGGCAAGAGATCAGGGCTTGATCCATCACCGTTTTTTAGCTCACTACACCATCCCAGCTCAGAGCCTGGCTACATGCAAATTAGTCTGTTCCTGGCCCAGTGCATCATGGGAACAGGGCAGACCAAACTACCAAGCCAAATCTTTTACTGGAAAGGAAGCAAGCTTCCGGGGACCGGTTTCTGGCATTACAGCCGTCTTCGGCCCGGCTTGCTTGATTCAGACACTCTGTTCATCACCACCCCCTTTTCTGAATCATTTTTGTCCACCATAAGCGTGGAAGGGTATACTCAGATGTGAGTCCCTTGCTCATTGCACCATCAGGATTCAAGCAAGCCGGGCCGAAGACGGCTGTAATGCCAGAAACCGGTCCCCGGAAGCTTGCTTCCTTTCCAGTAAAAGAATTGGCTTGGTAGTTTGGTCTTCATCACCACCCCCTTTTCTGAATCATTCCTGCCTGAGGGAGGCACCCCTACAACCTTCGGTGTCCATTCTTCCTGGTTGTAAGTGCATCAGCCATTTCTACATGTAGAGTGGCCATGCGTCATTACGCAATGACCATCTCTAAACTGGCTGTAACAAACCCTGGTTTGGTATCAAACATGTTGGAATCATACCCCCACACTGTAAGCAGTGTGAAAGGTATGATTCCATGCATTGTAAAGCTCCTCCGAGAGGCCTTCAGAGCTCTCAGTACCAGACTTCCACAACTGGACAGCATGCTAGGGCAGCCGCCGACCAGAGACATGATTCTGCTCTCCTGTTGCTGAGCCAAGCTTGAGCAGGGGAAGGAAGAACAATAGGTGTCCTGTCACAGAGAGGTGTGACCCCCTACCATACAGGATTTAGTGTATTGAGACAGGGTGGGGGCGCTTGTCAGCATCACTGAGACTGCCTAAAGGGCTCATTTGGTGCTCTCCTTGTATACTCCAATTCAAACCAGTTCAGGGAGCTGTTGGCTCCTGCTCTGGTGTGAAACAGGACGAAGGACATGGGAGCATCCTCCCCACTGTCCAGCCCCTCCTCTGGGTGGGACCCCTAAATCGTCCCAACTCTTTCCTAAGGGTACTTAAAGGCTTACCTGTGGCTGGATCCCTAGATTAGTCATGGGACAAGATTCACAACACACCACTTCAACCTTGACTGTCTGGACACTCTGGTCTTCGCTTTGGTAACAGAGACTGCAAAGGGGGAAGATTCCTGCTGCTACTGGTCGTCATTCTGCAGGTCTTCTGCAAATGTCTATGCCCATGCTCCATACAGGTTCTTCAAGCATGTGGACATCCAAGACACCCAAAGGAATCTCCCTTGGAGTGAAGCCGTCACTCCCCTGCATCTGCAGGCACCGCAATGCAGCTGGCCGGTCTGCTTATCCAGGACTCTCACGGACGACTCCGAAAGGCTCAGCAACACAAGTGGTGTTTCTGCAACTCCATCGAGGCCAGCAATGTCTTTATACCGAGTTTGAGGCTAGTTTCCCTCGTCTGAACCGCTGGAACAGAATCCCTGTGAACTGCGTTGACTTGCATTTGCCAAGGCTTCTTGGCTCTCTCCTCCAGAGAACTTTCAACCTCAAGTAACTACTGCAGCCAAGATCTTCGCCCTCACCACCTCCTCTGCACCGTGGGCCTTCTTCATTGGCTGTTCAAGGTCCTCTTGCGTCTCCTGTGCATTCGCCCAGTGGGTCCTCTTGGGGGTCTACTTTGGCTTCCATGGGCTTCCCTGCTTGTTCGTCACCTCCTCCGACCTACCTGCTTGTGGTGAGTCACTTGGAACTTGGTAGTCCCAATACTGCACCTTTTTCTTTGACTGCGTCTGTTGCCGTTGTCAAGACTTGTTGGTTACCATGCCGGACACTGACCCCCTGGCTCTCGACATCTGACGTGGGACAGCGCGTGAGCGGTTGCTGGTCTTCCACAGCGTCACCTGGTCCACACAGCTGCAACTTCAAGGGCACTGTCAACTCCCCTGCATCTACTGACATCTTTGGGCATACGTCTTCCGTGCCTCCTGGTCACTCCTGAGTGGCAAAGACTCTGTCACCTCTGCTTGCAGGTTCTTCTCACCTTCAATCCACTTGGGTTCCACAGAACTCCTTTGTCTTCTTCTCCAGCTGCATCTTTCCTGAAGTCCTCCATTGTGGGCTATGGCGGTGTCCGACGTCACTTTACATCTATGCACACGGCTTCCCTGGTGTAGGTATCCTGGTTCCTGCGGTATCCACAGGTAGGGTGATTCTTCAACCTTCCATCTTCCACAGGGTTTCTTCAGGGTCCCCTGGGAAGGGTTATATTTCTTTAAAACGGCAACAGCGACACTTACCCATTGACTTGGATTGATCACGCGGTCATGTTCACACTCTCCCTAAACCACACTCCCCCCATGACTTCTACGTCTTCTGGGTCCCTTCTTGATTTGAATCATGGTTCGTATTCCCCTCTACTTGGGGACCACTGTGTATTTGTGCTACTTCCAAGTTCTAGTTCCTAAATATTGTGTGTATTGAGTTTGTATCTCCGGGTAGGAGATAATACAATGTGTTAGTAATAAAATACCTATTTTTATACCTACACTATACCTACACGGTGTGATTCTTTTTCACTTAACCTATACCAAAAGATTAAGTACTTGTAAACCAAGCTGCTTTACACTCCTTCTGGACTAAGCCTGGACTGCTCTCCACAGCTACCACTTAGAGATCTTTCTAAGGTTGTCTAAGACCACTAAAATGAATGACTGAATGACTGAATACATACTTATATAGCACATGGCTACCCAAGGGCATACTAGCTCTTAATGTGGCGCCTCAGTCAGCAAGCACAACTCAAGAGAAAAGGAAGGTTTTCAGCTGTTTCCTGAAACTAAAGAAGTTAGGTTCCAGGTGAATATGCTCAGGAATTCTGTTCCATAGCTTGGCTGCATTGTATGAGAACCGCCGACCTCCTGTTCGAACCCGCTTAATCATAGGCACTATGAGTAAGCGTTTATGATTGGATCTCAGCATCCTATTAGGGTGATAAAGTTGACCCAAAGACTGGATCAATAGGGAGCCTTTTGCAGAGATTGCTTTGTGAACAATGCACATCGCCTTAAAGCTAATTCTGGCCTGAATGGGAAGCCAGTGCAGACTGGTAAGGGCTGGTTTGGCTAAACTGCCTTTAGAGATGTACATTAATGGGCGGGAAGCACAGTTCTGAACAATTCGTAATCTGTTGGTAGTTCCCTGGGGTGCACCGAGGTACACTGTGTTTGCATAGTCCAGTAGCGAGAGTATCAGCGCCTGGACTAACACCCATCTAGCATCAAAAAGAGGAAGAGGAAGGATCTTCCTTATCATCCTGCTAAGTCCATAACAAGTAGCTGCAACTTTATGAGCCTGTTCTTTTAGATCTAACCTACAATCAAGCCATATTCCCAGACTATTAATCTTAGTTTTTGGTACAGGTGGAGGGCACAGACAGCTGAGCCATGATGTATCAATACTGGCAGGGACAGTATGCCCAAGAAGCATAAGTTCTGTTTTGGCTCAGTTTAGTTTCAGAAATGACTTATCCATCCATTCGGAGATCTTTCCCAAGCATGATGTGAGACCAGGCTCAGATTTGTCCCTCTGGCTAAGGGAAACCACTAATTGTGTGTCGTCGGCGTAAGTGATGATCTGGATCCCCTAAGGATACACCAATTCAGCTAAAGAACTCATGTAAATATTGAACATGGTGGGACTTAGGGATGATCCGTGGGAAACTCCACACTGCAAAGGGATATGCTATGATGCAACTTCGCCTTCATAGACGCAGAAGCAGCGATTTTCAAGGAAGGACTGAAGCCAGTTCAACGCAACTCCTGCCACACCCGCCTCTTAAGTCTTTGAACCATAATTTGATGATTGACCGTGTCAAAGGCTGCGCTAAGATCTTACAATATCAGAGCAGCACAGCCTCTGTCATCCATGATTTTCCTGGTCTCTTCTATCACAACAATACGGGCCGTCTCAATGCCCTGTTGGCATCTAAAGCCTGTCTGAGAGGAATGCAGACACTTATTGCCTTTCAAAAATGTGGACAGGACCAAATTGACATATTTTTCTGCTAACTTGCTGATTCCAGGCAGCAAGGAAATGGTAAGAGAGTTCGCCCAATCCTCCGGGTCAAGATTTGTATTTTTTAAGAGTGCCTTGACCCTAGCCTGTTTCCAAAGAGGGGGCACCACTCTGCTAAGGAGAGAGGAATTTATCACATCCCGTATGACTGGAGAAACTATTTTGGGGATTAGATTTAGAATATACGGGGGGACAGGGTCTGTGGGAGAGCCCAATTTCAGTTGTCTGAGGAGTTCCTGCTTGGATGATAAAGAAAGAGGAGGAAACTCTTCCAACAGGGTTAGCTGTTTCGAGATAACCCAGTCATAATGGGGTTAGGATGAGAAAAAGTCTTATAGATCTTTTGGACTTTGGCCGAGAAATATTCTGCAATTTCATCACACCGCTGCTGGGAGCTATCGGGGGCAGAGATAGGGCTGGGAAGTGTGAGAAGAGATTTTGTGTTTTTAAAAATTTCACGAGAGGAGTTGGCTGCGGAGACAATCTTTTTATGGTAATAGCTCGATTGAGCAGCCTTTATTTCTTTTTTGTACAATTTAATTGCCGCTCTATTTGGCTTTTTTATTTGCAGAATAATCCGTTCTCCATTTCCTTCCTTTCAAATAAAATCACTATAAGGGTTGTCTGGATTAGTTCAGAGTGCTACATTTACATAAGTGAGCACCATATACTAAGCCAGCCTCTCACAGCTATGTTACAAAATATCTAAATGTTAACATAGTTGCAGTAAAAGATTAAGCTATTCATTCAAGCAATCTAGTGCATCTTAAATAAAAAGAGAAGCAACAAATATACTCTCACCAGAAATCTTCCATGTCTAGGAGGAACATAATGGAAAGCCAGAAATATTAAAGACTTCTGCTGAAAAAAATTCTTTATCTACAAATTACACCATCAATTTGAAATACGTTTGACTTTACTAAGGTGTAGGTAAAAGCAATTTTCAAATTATAAAAAATTACAAAAGTTTACTTACTACAGTCCTGATCATTATTTTAGCATGTTTCAGCAAACATAAGCATGCATAGTTTAAAGTTTTAATACAATGTACTGTTATTTATTAGCCTCATCAAACCACACAATAAAATATTTTGACTTCATGAACGAGTTACTTACCTTCAGTAACTATGGATCTGGTAGAGACAAAGTCTAGCCACGGATTCCTTAACTTAGAATATCCCGAGGTGTCAGACTGGATCTGGAAAACTTTCCGCAGCAGCACCTCTGCACACTGGGGGCGGCTCCACCCTGACGTCGAGCTGACGTCTGTTTTCGTCGGAGAAACTTTTCTGCGCCACCACCAAAAAACTGTTAGAATATGGGAAAAGTGTGCAAAAATGATGAAAACACATAACATGGTGAAAAACAGCACTATAAAGTAAAGTGCAAGGCACTGTATATTGAAAACTAGTAAAGGTAAAGAGCAGAGCACCACTCCGAGAAGCAACCCCGCAAAAGTGAAGGCCAACCACCCTTGGAGGTAAATGAAGATGTAAACAATATCATGGCAGAGGACAGAAAGTCCGCAACCTTAATGTATAACTGTGAAGGACAACAAGTCCGGAACAGAGGAGCAAGGACAATTGACCACAAGACGTCACCAGAAAAAGACGTTGTATCCCCAATAAGAGATTCATAAAATGTAGCAGAGCCAATAGACTTCAAACCAATGGAGCCCAGGGGTGTTAGGAGAGCCCAAGGCGATAGAGAAGGGGAGAGTGGGGTGGGGAAAAACACCAATAGAACCCACACTGTACAACCCAGGGCGTAGGGTTGGAAAGGAAACAAGATGCATGAGCATACCATCCAATTACGAGAATGGGTGGAGTAGAGCCATGAAAGCATAATGAAGCATTCTGTGTTGGAGTGAAGTGAAAGAATCACCCTGCAGAAGGGTCAAGCCACCCAAAGGGAGGCAAGTGTAGAAAGCCGAACCAGAAAAGGTCCTCGCAGAATGGGGAGGAGGGGCGGGCATTAAGGAATCTGCGGCTAGACTATGTCTCTACCAGATACATCGTTACCAAAGGTAAGTAACTCTTTCATCTCCTAGAGACGTCTAGCCACAGATTCCTTAACTTAGAATAGATACCAAAGCCATACCCATAGAGGAGGCGGGTCTGCGACTGAACCCCAATACGTTGTAGAGGCAAAATAGGCGTCAACATGGTGAGGACCCACAGTGGGAACCACAAACCAGCGCAGCCACACCAGACCATGTAGCTCAGAAAGAGCGAAAAATATTGGGAGGCAAAGGTACCACAAGCCGTCAAAGAACAGCATTAAAACCCCCATATGTATACTGGTTGAGAGAAAGAAAACATACGCTAGATATGTCTGTGTGAAAGGGAAAGTTCATAACTTCGCAAGAATTGGAACTGAACCCATGGTCTGATGGATCCACAGGATTTGGCATGCTGACCGTAAGTAAAACCCAGAGAGAAGACAAATGGTAGGACAGAGTCAACACACACTGTCCAGTATGCACAACAGTGGAAAAAAGCATTGTTGAATCCTGTACCAGCCAAATACGTAGGACAGTATTGGCAGAATGCCGATCCATGAATAGAAAGTGCCAGTAGTACTAGAAACAGAAGACACGCTGTTGGAGAGTCATTTGAAAGGGCATGGCGGCAACCATCAGAAGCACCCAAAACAGGACTACAGTAAGAATGATAGTCAAGTGGAAGACTGGATGAAACAGAAGCATACCGTGTGGACGGTATAACTACAGGAAGTAGAACAAGAACCCACCTGTATGGTTGTGTGATATGCGAGAGACGCAATAGCACGAAGGCAACCGGCAAAAAAGGGCACCAAGCAAGCTGGACATCCACATAAGAGCACGTCGGCGAGCAGACTGGGTCAATGACCACGGACACCGAATGAAGGAACGTTAATAGCACGATTTTGCTGTGTAACAGCACAGAGCAGATATAGAGGCAAAAGAAATACGCCCAAAAAAGAAGCGTAACACAGAGTACACGAAAAGTACTAACAGTCATGAGGAAGCAGAAGTGGACAGAACAATGTCCAGACCAGTAAGCTACATCAGCCCCTCGCCCGGGAGGAGCAATGGTACCCTGCAAGATAGAGGAGGAGAAGGAGTTAGACACGACAGTCAGAAACATTCAGGACCAACCTAATGATCCAAGGTCCTGAAGCTAGTATCCTAAAGCTGGAGACTGCTGAATCTGCGTGGCTATTAAAAAGGTCCACGCCTTTGAAAGGCATATCTCTGAGAGCAACGACTGTCGTGCAGCCAAGCATGGCGGCGCAAAGCCACAGACCGAGCAAGAGCTCGTCCCACTGAGTCAGTGGCGTCAAGAGAAGAGCGGGGGAAAAATTGCGCCATTCCCCTGCCATCATGCAGAAGGCGGATTAATTCTAACAGTGGGCCTTCTGGAATTGAAGGTAGAAGAGCCTCAAAGGGTAGAGGATGCGCGTGTGAACACGCAAGCCGTATTCAATGCACGGATGCCAGCACTGGCAGAGGTGAAAAGCTGGTGACCACATGTGTCTAACTACCTAGACTCCCTGGTGGGAGGCAACAGAGGCAGAGCGGAGTAAGATTGTAAGTCGAAGGCCGCCTGAACAACTAGGCCCTGAGCCCTAGGGTGAAGGTACAGACAGAGTGGATCATTTGGGGCAGGACGGTGTCAACGAGCTATGGCCCGATCAACAGGGTCACCCGAGGAAGGCCTCACCCATGTGCCCAGCATGATGTCAAACAAGGATGCCCCAATGAGCAGCAAAGGATTCTCTTCAATCGGCTGCATATGGAGAAGATCCAACAAGGAATCAAAGAGCAGAGAAACCACAGGGGGCAGAAAACAAAGAATAGCTGCCGCCCTGTAAATAGCCCGGCGTAGGCAGCACTAGCCTTAGTTGCCATCCAGGGAGGTGACAATAAACCAACTGTAGGGGATGGCCGGAGACAAACCCGTTCACTAGACATTAAAAGGAGAGGAGCCGGGGGCTGATCCGGAGTCCACGCAACACAAGGTACCTGCATAATGGGCCGAAACGGCCGCAGATCAGGGGAGTCCAGAGGAGCATGAGCGTGTGGCATAAGAGAAGGCGTAGACGCAGGCAACAGCGTCAACAAACGCCGCGTGGGAGTCGCATCAACGTCTGAGGAGTCGGGTGGAATATTAACCTTCTGAGATAGATGAGACGTGGACGTCGGCACCGGCGTCGACCAATGTCGAGCCAGAGTCGTCTGGACATCGACGACCTTCAAGGGGCACTCTGGCTGGGCGTCGAGCCCGGCCCCACCTCCGATGTCGGTGCAGGGAGCTGCTCAGGGCTATGCGGAGACTGAAGGGGTGGGCTAGACGGATGACTGGGAGGACCCACTGGGCCGTGTCCCGTCTGCGTCATATCAGCTTCGGAACCAGAGTCGATGCACACAGCCGGTGCCGAGGACGAATCCGCCGGCGAAGACCCAACATGAGTACCTTCCACCTCTATGGAACCCGAAGTTGCACCAGGGAGAGGGGGTGATCCAAAGTAAGAGCGGAGTGCTTCAGAATAAGCCTCCATTTGGGCTTGTGTCGCTCCGGCACCCAGAAAGGGGGGTATAGAGGAGACGACTGTCGGACGCTTGTTCCCGGCAGGGAACGAGAAGATCAGGTGCCACGGTCACGGGTATGGGAGGAAGACCTCCTGGACTTACATTTGTGTTTACCCACCTCCGAATGACGTCTGCGGGAACGACATCTGACGGGCACAGGTCTCACACGCCTTAATGCCCGAAGGCATTGCACACTGTTCCGGGACACCAAAGACGTCGAGAAGACCTGAAAAACAGGTCAAGGAACCACTGGTTTTCCAAGATCCGTGTTGGGATGTGGATCGCTTCTCGATCTGTCCGCTGCGTTTGACACGGTCGACCATGCTATCCTTCTCGACAGTGTCAGCGCAGTGGGCGTCCGGGGTACAGCCCTCTCTTGGCTCGCCTCTTTTCTTAAAGATCGAACTCAGGCGGTTCATCTTTCCTGTTACTCCGCCCCTTCCCGCTTGGTCCCCTGTGGAGTTCCCCAAGGCTCCTCTTTGTCCCCTCTTCTTTTTAACCTTTATATCCGTCCTCTTATTCTTTCCCTTCTTGAAATGGGGGTCTCCGTGTATAACTACGCGGATGACCTCCAGCTCGTATTTGATCTTTCTTCTCCCTTGCACTCCCCACCTAAATTTCACTCTACCTTGGCCTTTATTTCAGATTGGATGAATCGGAATCAACTGAAGCTTAATCTGGACAAGACGGAGTTGGTCCTGACTGGCTCCTCCTCTTCCCCTTGGTCGACTGCCTTTTGGCCCTCCATCTCTGGCCCTCCACCTCTACCAGCAGCCTCGGCAAAGACCTTGGGCATTAGAGTCAGTCGGGACCTCTCTATGCATGCCCAGATCAGCTCGGTTGTATCCTCCTGTTTCCTTTCCCTCCGAATCATCCGAAAGGTGTCCCGTTTCTTTTCTTCTGACGCCCTTAAGCTTATTATTTTGGCCATGATTCTTTCCCGTCTCGATTACGGGAACAGCCTGTACGTGGGCATTCCAGCGTACGAACTTCGCCGCCTACAGGCTGTCCAGAATCAGGCCGCCCGCCTTATTTTCCACCTCCCAAAGTCCTCCCACATCACCCCTGTCCTGAAAACACTTCATTGGCTCCCCATCTCCCAGAGATCCCTCTTTAAGATAGGCTGTCTGGTCTTCATGGCTCGAGCCCGCATCGGCCCAGTCTTTATCAACTCTCTCATCACTCCCTATGTCCCCAACCGTTCCCTCCGCTCCTCTAATCAGTTCCTCTCCAATGTACCTCGATTCCGTAAATCCAAAACCGGAGGCACCAGATTCTCTGTTTTGGGTCCCTCCTTCTGGAATAGTCTCCCTCTACCAATCAGATCCATTACCATTTATTCCCAATTCCGTAAGGCCTTAAAAACCCACCTGTTCTCCACTGCTTATTCCTGCTAAACAGTTTTGGCTTCCCCTGTCTCCCTCAGCTCCCCACCTCTAGCGCCAGGAAGCCGCTTGGTCACAGTGCGCTCTATTAAGAACCTTTTTCATTTCATTTCATTTCATTTCAAAAGGAGAAAACTGACGTCAGCGCGCCGGAAGGGCATTTATGACTCTGCTGACATCACGTCCGTGGACAACATCGGGGGGGGGGGGAGCCGTGCGGCGCTGCCTCCGGCATGCAAAGGTGCTGCTGCGGAAAGTTTTCCGGATCCAGTCTGACGCCTGGGGATATTATAAGTTAAGGAATCTGCGGCTAGATGTCTCTATCAAATTAGTTGGTTCTCACGAAGTTCTACACCACCGAATTTGCCCCTGTCTTGATTAGTAGAGTACTTTGAAGAAATCATTCAGTTATGGAGTAGAAAATGTTATGATTATAGAGAGAGATTTGTAAAATCAATCCCTTTAGCACATCTCTATTTGCAAAAAAATGTTATGACCTCTAAAATGTTTTCAGCCTCTTGGGAAAAAACGATAACACACACTTTTGTTAAATCAAAATTAGATTAAGGACTTTAATTGTGACACTTTTTCTTGTAGTACGCTTCATTTACACAGCATTGTGTTAGATATTGATACAGACAAGATAAACAGCAGTGAGTAAAGGGAAATTTTTTTCTTTAAATGCAACCATAAATAACTGTAATAAATATACATCAAGTAACTGTACAGCACAATTAAGGGCCAGGATGTGGGTATAAGTTACTTAAATTAACTCTCTGGTAGGAGAGACATTAATGTTAGCAGCAGTTATCGTACTCAGAGCTGTCATTTTACAAGTTTTTAAAAAAAGATTGGCATACAAAGCTCTCAAACTCCTCTCAATGAGGTATGACAAATGAAGGCAAACATACTTGTACTGAACACAAACAAACTTTGAAGATAAAGCACAAATATGCACCAGTTATACATTGGAGCACACATGTGGTGATCATGTCAGTGTTGATTTTTTGTGATTTGTGTTGATTCACTTGCTTTTAAATCATCAATATTTCGGCTAAACATGTTTCACTACTATATGTTTAATTGGGTTCTCACAAATTAGACTTGTTAGATCTGGTTTTACCTGTTGGCTCAAAGAAATACCTTTGCTTTATACAGGATTGGGAGCTTGTGTTTGCCAACACATCTTACTCTAAAGCTGTCCCACAAACATTTCACTCGTTCATATAGCACAAACGGCTTACACGCTTAAGGGCCTTTTTATTATTTGTAATGTATACACATACACACATTGAGCCCTTTAAATATCACATTCATAACTCCTATTATTCACAGTTATATACAATAAATAGATTTTCAATTCCCTCTTATGAATTACATACTTTTTGCACTTTGTGTACCACCCAATGCTCCAAATGCAGATTTTCATCTCAGTATTGGCATGTGAAAATATGATTATAAGAGTGGCAGAACAACTGTAATTTTGAACAGTTTCTGATCTTTCAGCACATACACTTAAGGGACAATTAGCAAAGATTTTACTTTAAGTAGGTGTGACTCACTCTTCAGGCACTCCTGTCTTACTTCTACATTCCAAAAGTACTCTATGCTGGGAGTACTCATACAGTACGTTTCAGAAAAAAAGTTTGTAAATTGAGCCTAAAGTGTTTAAGGTAATGTCTTTGTATGAATAGTTACCAAAATAAACCAATTGATTTGCAGGAAAATCTAGCTCCTTTTAAATTTGTTAAGGCTAAATTCATAACTTATTACATCAGTCAAGTAAAATACCATTTCCTTATGGGTGTTATGTTCTGATATAAACCTTCAAAACAAGCAATGTTCAAAAGCCTAATCTGCAAAATGTCTGAAAAAGTTTCACAGTGACAAACTTAACAACACCTTCACCAATTGCAACTAGTCGGCTAGTTGCAAGTATTTGTGTACTGATTATGTATGAAACCGTTACATGTTGAAAAACAAAACATGGTAATATAACTAATATGCTATATAATAATGTAAAACATTTACATGTAGAAATTTTGAAATAGATAATTTGGAAATGTGTATGTTAACAAATGTAAGCAGCGCAACGCTCGCTTTATAATGGTGGAAATAAAGTTACTTACCTTTTGAGGCTTACATTCAAAATAATATTCTGCCCATAGAGTTCAAACCGCCACATAATGACATTATCAGCATGCACTCCCATTAGTTGATTTGCAATATATATATATATATATATATATATATATATACACACATATATGTATATGTATATGTATATATATATATATATATATATATATATATATATATATATATATATATATATATATACATATACACACATATACAATATATATATAACCCACTATTACAATGGCCAGTCTGCCACATCACAGTTATGCATGATCAATTGACAGGTTATGTTATTATGAAGCTCTAACAAACATCCTATACATTTTGAACTGCAGATACAACGCAGCAGTTAAATAAATGTATCAGTAATTACTATGCAAAAACGTCTGAAAAGAGATTACTCATCCTCACAAGAGAACCCCAGGAAGCAAGGTGCTTGTTCCAAACAATGATGGACGCAACTGATAAGTAAATGATTTACCTTAAGACAGACACCAAAAAAGGCATTTACCAGGGGGTTGTTTAACCTTAAACTTACTGGTCTTCTGGAAGTGTTAAAAAAAATATTTAACAACCAATGCATCACAGATTCGTCTGGTTTGGAATTCAAAAAGAGACTCTACAAAGATCAGGATCTACTGAGAAACTGTGATGAAACACAGACTGCAACAATGACGGTGAAATTAAATCGAGGCAGTCTCTGAATTACCTTCTTAATCATGTGAAGCACATTTAAAAAAGGATCCGCTTCCAAATGCTCCAAACTGCCAAATTAATTACGCTGCTTTCAGATCTTGAAAGCAAAATAATGTTGTGCTCAATATCAACAGTTTCACAACTCTTGCCAAGACAAAACGGATGTCCCACGTGGAATAGTTTATACTAATGGTGGACAAACACTTGTTCACTCAATACTGAATATCACTGATAATAAATGAAGGCCTCTGCTTTTGTCAGTAAAGGACAAGAATAGGGATTCTTTTTCATTTACGTAATATGAACCTTAAATTGAAAGAAAAGATGAATGTTTTCAGGCAACCTATTATGATGTATGTTTGATATGCTATAACACCCCTTGTCAAACTAAGAAAACCCTATATCCTTAAACACAAAACATAAATACTTGAAGAATACTTCTACGTTACTCACAAGGCCTTTTGATGGTAAGATAATTGTTGCCATGGCCAATTTACAGCCATTACTCCAACATTAAACGTATGCTACCTTTTTTTAGCATGATACGTGTATATGCCAAGCTAGCCTGACTGAGGGTGCTATTTGCACAGGTTCAAGTACTAGAGGAGGAAGGCCAGAAAGCACTGCAAAAACATATCTGGATAAAATATAAGTAATGACAACAGTGTTTTCCTCTACAGTTTATAATTTGGATCACAGTAGCAAATTTTATGTAACAATCTCCTCTTTGAATCTAAAAAAAGGAGGCCAGCTCCTTTAATGCTCCTAGATAAAATAGCTGTGTATTATCCATTCTACTTTGTACACAGTAACAGCCATCTAAGGAGTGCTGCAATGCGGGGAAGGCTCTGTAGACAACTAGGGGAGCTCGCAGGTTTCAAGCCGTGCTCTCTGCTCCTCGGTGGAGAGACTGCTATCCGCTAAGAACCACCCTCACAAATTCTGTGCCGCAAACACAAGGTCCTGTAACTGCTCAACCAATATGCTGTATATTGATGCGGACAATGATTTCTCAAGTTCATTTAAAAACCAACTATCTCCTAGCCTGGATTTGAGAGCAAGCTGCATATCACCGGCTGATCAATATCTCTACTCAGTATTCCATTCCAGGACTGATAACGCTTTAAAATGCTTTGTACACACAAAGGGAACAAATAATGGCTCCAGGTCTGAGGTGGTTGTGTATCCCCCACTGGCGCACACACTCACTAAAGAGTTTACTTTGAGTCCTTTTACTATGTACCAGATTATTGCTAAATTGCATCTCGAAAAACAAAAGATCTGTTCAAGGCTCTGCAAAGACTTTAAGAAGGTTGAATGGCCAAATGGCTGAATATTAAGCCCAGACTCTACCTCTAGACTGTACACTTCATGGTTCAATCTGCTTTAAAGGAAGGGATGTTGATTGCAGTTTATCAGGATGTGTAGCTGCTTTACAGGTTCACACCTTAGAGATTGTTCTGCCATCCAATAAACGTAAGGGCAGAAATTAAAACTGCTCAGTTTGTCAAAATCTTTAAAGAATTCACACAGCGCGTCACCTGTATAGTCATTCTGCCTTTTTCCATGTTTAATCGACCATTAGTCAAAGCAGAAGCAACTTTGAGATATTTTGCCAAAATATACAGCTAATAAGACTTATAAACAGTCAAATCCTGAGTCCGCTCGAAGGCATAACAGAAGCTAGAAAATTATTTGGATGTTTGTTGGGTAATTAGGTCAAGCAAGCAAAAGTGTTAATGGGTTTTCATGCAGTTATTGTCATTTCATAGTGAAGCAGGAGGTTGCGGCAGAAGAGAAACTAATTCGAATAGCAATACCAATAAAATTATGGTGCTTTTAAAACAAATGGGTTAAAAAAAATTGAATGCTGAATTACAGAAGCAGGAAATAATGCATAATTTTACAGGTTTGGAAAACCGACAAGAAGAATAGATTACTTGAACGTCCTGCTAATTTAAAACAAATTATTCCACCTTTGAGACACAATGCGTGGATGCTAATGAGCTTGACAAAGCTTTTCATTTGAGAACCCCAGTACTGCAAAATGAGTGTGAACAGAAACCAAGTAAAGTTCTAAGCAAATTTACATAACGATACACAATCTATTCAGAAAGTGCACACAAATAATATGTGATATGCTGTATTTTGCTTCCATTCTTTTAAACTTGCACTCTATTTTACTGATGTGCTATTTTCAGAGGCAATAACATTTTACGTTACAAAATTACAAATGCACATGTTTCAATACTTTTAAATTAAACTGTACACAAACTTTTTTTTAATCAAGTTATCATACAAATGTCCAACAAACAAGGCAGCAACTTAATCAGCCCATCACGAAATTTACTATTACAAAATGTGAGTGTTCCCGAAATTACTGCAACATAAACAAAATATATTTGTCTCTTCCTCCTTCCAGTGTCACCAGAGGTAATTCACGCCAACGTCCCATTTTTTCAACTCAGCAAAGCTATTAGTAATCCTGAATATTGTCTCTGCCATTGAACTTCCTTCGTCAACCGCTGAGAGGATCTTCCCTGTAGTGAATGGCATATCTCAGTTTTTCAAGCATTATTTCTAAAGTCGAGTACTGAGGAAGTTTAACCATAAACATACAAGTTTCCACACGAATGTATCGTGAGTCAGGAGACCCTGTTGAACCAAAAAGATCCAAATTAATATGCATTTCACAGGCTGTTTGCGCAGTAAATACACTTTCTATTGTGTTCACTTTTTTCATGAGAATTATTCTGGAGTCCAACTATTATAATGGGGACCAATTCTAAAATACTTTTTTGTCCTTAAGCTCAACTTAGGTGCGCACAAATGTTCACTCTGCTTCCAATAAACAATCTAGTCATGATTTTGTGAATAAGATCTAGAAATATCTATGCACAAAGTGCATTTGCAGATTTAGTAAATTCAGCTGAAATTTCCTGGATTCGCAAATTTAAATTTTCAGGCATGTTTATGAGCATTTCTGGGTGGCCTGCATGTAAAAGTATGTATGTGAACACCCACAAACTTTCAGTTTTGTAGAAAATCACATACCCCATTCAGAGAGTTCACCATCGTAGAAACGCAGACTAATTTACCCTTTTAACTACAAGACTAAATACATTTTTAGGATGGGAATGGGGAGGGAAAATATCCGTAATTAATGGACTTTCAGGGAAGGGGGTTCAGCCATGCAGAATATTTGCTCCATTAAGTAACAAAAAGATAATTGTGTAAAAGAACAGGTTACTTACCTTTGGTAAAGCTGTTTCTGGTGGATTATAAATCTAACAGCAGACTTCTCACCTTTGGGAACTCACCAGGAGCCAGACTGGAGACGGAAGATTTTTCAGAATATCCCCGGTCTGTTGGTAGGTGACAGCGTGCAGCTCTGCATTGAGGCTTGAGCCTCATAGTAGTGCAACCAAAACACTTTGACGTCATTTTTCTTTCTTGACTCTGTCCACACCCACCTGTGAACCAGTGTGCAGATGCCTAATTTTGGACCTTTTCAGATCAAGAGAGGCTATTTCACAGATCGTCATGAGTCGTGAGGAATCTGTGAATACAGTATCCACCTGACAGTGTTACGAAAAGTAAATAACTTATTTGTGTGATGGAATAACTTTTTTTTCTGATGGATACTTCTAAGAGCAGATTCCTCATCTTTAAAATGGATAGCAAAGGAGTACCTCCCCAATTGGTGAGTCTGTGGGATGGCTCCTACCAGACCAAAAAGACTTGCAGGACCGAACGGACAAAATGCCTTTCTTGGCAGACCTGGCTGTCAAATCAGTATTGCTCTGTGAACATGTGCACTGAAATATCCAGGACAAACACTAGATGCCAATGCAGTGGTAGCTTTCTTGACTCTGTGGGAATGGGCCCTCAGTCCTTCTGGAGGTTGCTTCTTGGCCAGCACATAGCACATCCAATCACAGAGGACTACCCACCTACACAAAGTCCTTTTCTGTACTACCTTTTCTCTTCCCCAGAGAACACCATAAAGAGCTGATCATCTACCCAAAGGTCTTTGGTGCGATCGATGTAAAAACTCAGCGACACAGTCTCCTACCACACCTTCATCTACTGACTCCACATCTTAGGCATCCAGCAGAATGCCCTCAAATGGATCATCTCATTCCTCACACACAGAGCATCCATCTGCCTCCCTTCACCTCCGCCCCTAAGAACCTCATTTGTGGCATACCCCAAGGTTATTCTTCATCCCCACCCTCTTCAACATTTAAATTACATCCCTTGCAGACATAGCGTCCACGGACTCAACATAATCTCCAATGACAATGACACCCAACACACCTCTTGCTCACCGAAGACCCTGCAAACACCTGAACCAACTTCTACAACACAATGACCAACGTATCCAAATGGATGAGAGTCAACAGCCTCAAACTGAACTGGAACAAAACAGAAGTGCTGATATTTGGGAACACCACCACCACCACTTGGGACCATACCTGATGGCTGGCAGAACTCGGACCAACACTCTCACCGACTAACCGTGCGCGCAACCAGAGCATCATCATCGACAACCAACTCAGCCATGAAACGCCAAAACAATGCAGTCACCTCCTCCTGCTTCCACACCTTCCGCATGCTTCGTAGAATCTTTAGATGGATCTCACTCGACACCAGAAAGACCGTCACCCAGGCACTCGTCACCAGCCGCCTCGACTACGGAAACTCCTTCTATGCCGGAATCTCCACCCATCTCCTCAGAAGACCACAGACCATACAGAACAACGCAACCCGGTTAATCCTAGACCTCCCCATATAGACCCACATCACCCCACACCTCAGAAACCTCCACTGGCTTCAGGCTCAGAAGAGATGCCAGTTTAAGATCCTCATGCATGCCTACAAATCTTTACATGACCAGGCACTGTCCCACTTAAACCATCAACTGAAATTCAGCCCTCAAGACACCTGCATTCCATTTCTCACTCAAACTTGCCCAACCCCCATGCATCCGCTGCTCCTTTTCCTACATTACTGCCAAAGCCTGGAAAGACTTGCCCCATCACCTCTGGACTGCACCCACCCTGGAAGGCTTGAAGAAGAAACGCAAGACCTGACTTTTTGACTATGTTCAGGCAGCATCCCCCTAGGGGTGATAGCGCTGCGCTAAACAAATACTGAATAATTGATTAATTAATTTGCTCATCAAAATGATGAAATCTCTCCTCCTCCTTCAAGGTGTGAGGGAAGACAAAGAACTCGGAAGCATGATGGACTGTCCAACATGAAAGGGAGTTAAAACCTTCAGGAAATAGGCTGTTCTACTCCTAGGCACTAGTTTATCATGCATGAAGGTGGTGTCAGCCGGCTGGACTGAAAGAGCCTGAAGCTCACTTGCGTGGCAAGCTGAAGTTATTCTGACACCAAATACTGTTTTCAGTCAGAAGGTGTAGGAGGCAGTTGTACATCGGCTTAAAATGGGTGCCCATAAGAAAAGTAAGGACCAAATCAAGATCCTGCTGTGGCATTATAAGAGTTTATGAGCAAATATATGAATTGCATCACAACATGTGATTGGAACAAGGATGGCTGGTCCCCCAAACTCAAAAAGGTTAAAAGGGCTGCTAAATAAACTTTAACATAGCCCACTGCAAGTATTTGCTGGGTTGAAGACAAAGCAAACAACAATACATCCAACAGTTTGGCCCGCAACAGGTCCATATTACGGGTGCCAAACTAAGCCACAAACTTGTCCAAGCATCTAGCATAAACACAGACTGTGTTGAAGGACACCTGGATGCAAGGATGACATTCACTACTTCGGAGAGGGGGGGAGAGATTGAATGCAGTCAACTGCTGCAGCTAAATATCCATCCATGGAGATGTAGAATGTGCAGGTCAAGGTGCAAGGCCCACGGCCCTACCCTGCTGCTGTAACAGAAGATCCTCTCGACGCGGCAGTCTAATCGGAGGACAGATACTTATGCCCAAAGTTCCAGGTACTACACTATCCTGGCCCAATCTAGAGCCACTAGAATGCCTTGGACCTGGTCGTTCTTAACCTTCTTCAGATCTTGGCTCAACCTTGGCTGATGTCGAGACAGATGTGGTTTGGAGTTGGACAAGACCATAGGATTCGTGTCCTTCACTGGCATAAGTGGTGACAGGACTGGCATGCATCATTGTGAAAGACGTAGGATTAGCTCCAGAGTTGGAGCTGAACCCTAAAGGGTTAAGTGGCTCTGATTACCCCCAAGGACTGATCAGCTTGCGGTAACCAGAGTGGAGGGCTGAAGAGGACGACCTGGAAGAATGGGTATAGATTTTAAATCAGCTGATGGTTATGAAGGTAGTGCAACATGGGGAGAACGACACCCAGCCAACATAAACAACTTATTCACTGGGTCAGGACAGGGGACTGTACCCTTGTGGGGATCGAGGTGGGATTGTGCAAAGTAAAATGTAAACTGGCTACGTAACAAGAACTGACCTACATTTTTGTTGTGTTTTCACTTACAGGTTTTAATATGGACTGCTCTGTGGGGCCCAAAAGCGTGCAACAGGAAGCTGGCTAGGAGCCAAAGATTCACAAAAATGACATCCTTTAATGCCTTGATCTATTGCAACATCGCCAAACCCCCCCCCCCGAATTCAGGGTGCATTGGGCGTCTGCTGCAGAACTGGCTCTTCTACTGGAGATCAGGATGAGACTGAAGTGCACCTTCACATCCTTGCAAATTGCCAGAAGGAAAGTGGCTAGGTTGGGACAAATGCCGCAGGACTACTGATCTTTTTCTTCTGGGTGTCAACTGGCAGATGTGCATTTGCTATGTAGCAAACAAGGGTCCTCCAGTTTTAGAGGGGTTGGACCAACGCAAAATGCATAATATTTTTGATCCTGACAGTGCTGACCAATAAGGTAGCAAAGGATTTTCCTGAAGAGTTTAGTGCTACTTTAAGGAATTCGGTTGGATTCAAACATCGCATTGTTTTAAAGGACAATGCAGAGCCCAAATTTCATAAGGTTAGGAGTATGCCAATCATGCTCAGAGATGAAGTGTCTTGTTAATTGACAAACGTGTTACTTCTGGTATAATAGAACCTATTGAGTGCTCAGAGTGGATTTCTCCATCGGTAATAGCACGACGGAGCAACGGAAAAATACGTTTGTGTGTTGACTTGCTTCACCTAAATAACAACATTGTCATTGAACGCTTTCCACTGCCTAAGATAAATGACATGGTGTTGTGTTTAAAGGGGGCACATACTTTTCAACAGTTGATTTATCTTCTGCATACCACCAAATCTCCCTCCCCCCTGATTGCATGAGATATCCAGCATTCATAACACCTTTTGGCTGCTTTTAATTGAAAAAAATGCCCTTTGGGTAGGGGAACTGTTAAATTATCTAAATATACTTGCTGAGAAAAAAGTGGCATATTTGGGGCATGAGAAGTTTTGAAGGAGTGAAACCAAAACTTTCCTTAGTGAATGCTATTAAGGAAGTGCCCTGTCAGAGTAACAAAGACAAGTTACGGTCCTTCTTAGGGCTGGTTGAATATTGTTCTAAATTTATTCCACACTTCACTGCTAGGAGTTTTCATATGAGGCAACTGTTAAAATTACATTTTACTGGTGCACCAATTGCCAAGAAGAGTTCAAGGCTAAAACGACCACTATTGACAAGGTTCAAGCACTAAAAGGTTTTGATCCTGAACTTAGCACTTAGATCACCACTGATGCTAGTTGGAAAGGATTAGGCGCCGTCTTGTCTCAAATAGCTAAAGATGGGAAAGAATTCTTCATTTCATTTGTATCACATGCCTTATCACACACTGAGGAAAATTATCCGGTAATCGAGGGAGGGGCTTTGGCCTGTGCATAGGCTCTTGATGATTTTAGAGCTTTTGTTTGAGAAAAAACCTATCACTGTAAGATGTGATCATAAGCCTTTAATTTAACTTTTGACACCAGAGGGAACTGTTGGAGCATCTGCTAGGATAGCCAGATTATCTATGCATATGTAAGATTAGATTTATAAGGTAGTGTATCTTCCTGGCAAAGAGAACGTTTTAGCAGATTGCTTATCTAGGTTGCTATTCAAGTTGGAACAATGCAAGGATGAGGTATGGAACAATTTCCAAATTGCTTTTGTACATAGTGATGGAGGTAGAGCAATAAGCAAGGATAAATAGTTGGGTGAATGTGATAGGGATGATGTAGTAAAACAAGTTAAAGAATGTGTATTTGCAATAATTGGGCAAACAGTGGTAAAATTAACTCGGAACTTAGACCATTCTGGGAAGTCAGATCACACCTTACCATCAATAATGGCATACTTTTAAGGGGAGAAAGTATTGTGCCTTCCAGAAGTTTACACAGTCAGTAATTAAGCTATGCCTTGAAGGTAATTTTGCCATAGTTAGGACAATAGACCTATGTTCGGCTTTTGACACCGTCAAACATGACAACCTGCTAGACCTCCTGAAATATAGAATGGTCTTATCAGGCTCAGTACTAAATTGGTTTACCTCTTTCCTCCAAAATAGATCCCAAAGATTCAAGGTTAATTCATCCTTGTCTATGGCCATCCCTGTCACATTAGGAGTCCTGCAGCGCTCATCCCTCTCACCTACACTTTTCAACCTATTCATTGAACCATTCATTGAAATTCTCAGCTCCTCAAGCATCCACTACCACATGTATGCAGACGATACACAACTATACTTAAAGATCACCTCTCTGGAGGACATCAAATCTCTCAACTTAACGGTGCAAAAATCTCAGACTTGGTTGGCAGAAAACCACCTGGAACTAAACACCGTCACAACTGAATTCCTCCTAATCGCTCCTCCGAACCAATCAACCATCATACAAGAATGGCTTAAACAACTAACAGCTCTCAACTGCCAACCTCATATTATCGACTCAGCGAAATCGCTGGGATTAACACTGGACAGAAATCTAAACATGCAGAAACACATCAGTACTGCAACAAAAGGAGTAAACATTCAGATGAACACTTTGAGAAAATGAAAACCCTTCCTTCCCGCAAATGACTTCAAACTTGTAGTTCAAGCACTAGTTATCCCAAGACTAGACTATAGGAGTGCAACTCTTTGCGGACTTCCCAGATCAACAACGGCTCTTCTACGAGCCTCAATCAACACAGCGGCCAGGCTAATCATGGGCTCCAAAAGAAACTCCCACATTTCCCCTGACCTTAGAGCTCTAAACTTGCTACCATTCGAAGCAAGAATTCAACAAAAAATCGCTAGCATGACTCACAAAGCCATTCATCACAATACTCTGAGGTATCTGGCCCAGAACTGGTGCTCTCATGTGGCAACATATCCACCAGCAATCTTCTTCTGAAACCACAATGATTTGCCAAAATGAAAACTTGCAACCGTGCCTTCTCAGGAATCACTTCTAGGATATGGAATGTACTGCCCCTCATAAACCAGACTGAATAC
The DNA here is from genome assembly GCF_964263255.1 of Lissotriton vulgaris. NCBI lineage: Eukaryota > Metazoa > Chordata > Amphibia > Caudata > Salamandridae > Lissotriton > Lissotriton vulgaris. The sequence goes on from NC_141699.1 coordinate 174,998,158, forward strand.
CTCAACTGCCACTTTCAAGAAAGAAGTAAAATCTCTTCTTGTGATTAAATTTACATGATCAATGTATCTAACTCTCATAACGGCTGCTTATATAGTAGGACATAACTATGACATACAGCGCTCTGATACCTGCAAGGGTTAAAACCTTGAAAATAAAATAAAGAGAACAAATTACTTAACTTCAGTAATGCTTATTCTGGTGGATACAGTATCTGCCTGTGGATTCCTCACCTTTTGAATTCACCCCTTGTACAGCATTCCACAGAAACTTTTTTCATAGCTCACCCACCTCGACGAGGACGTCACAATGGCACGGCTCCGCTCGCGACTCCGTGTGACGTCATCGGAGCCATAAGAAGACCTCGTCGGCGTGCTGATATCAGTTCCACCCATTTTTCTGTGCCTTTGAGGCAAACAGGTGAACCAACAACATTTCACAAGTATACACATGATATAGAATATGTACATACTATTCAAGAACAAGCATTTGCAATGCAATAGGTCTCGCATTGGGAAAGTTTGAGCTATTGGTCTTGTAAATTACAATTTTTTTATTTATGTGTTGTTTTTGAAAATAGCTAAATTAATAGCTTTGTCATTTACAATGCCAATAGTTATAACTTTCGCAAATGTGACACCTATAGCATTTGTAATGCAACATGTTTTGTATTTACGTGACTTAGATGTATTGATATTACAAATAATAATGGCTTTTGATTTTTTAAAATAATTAATACTTTAATAAAAGTGATTGTAATTTATAATGGCAATAGCTTAAACTTCTGTAAATAACTTTTGTGAAGATTATGTTCAGTGTATTTTATTGTGACGAAAATCCAAGAACAGATTGAAATATTAACATCTATTTTGTGACATTTGTAATAAAGCTTGAAACATTGAGAGAACATATTTGAACCAGTGATGCAGTGGTGGTGCTGAGTGGTGCTGTGGTTGCGCTGAGTGATGCTGTGGTTGCGCTGAGTCTTGCCCAGGCCTGGTCGCCCCCACGCTCCTCCTGCTACCTGCTCCTGTGCCCTGCTCGTGAGCTTCGCTTCGGGCGACCCAGCCGCCGCTGAGCCGCCCGCCCGCACCGACTTTCCCGCCGCTGCCTCCCTGCGGCCCCACCCCCCGCCAGTCTATTGGCTGCCCCACTCCCGCCACCCAGCTGACCCTCCCTCCTGGCTACCTTCTTATGACGCCCCCACGCTCGCGCAGCGGGTGTGCCGATTGTGCGCCAAAGGCAAGCCCGTCTGCGCCTGGACCGCGCCCAGCGCCAGAACCCCTGGCCCCTGCAGAGGCCATCCCAACCGCCGGACTTACAACGGGGCCACACTCAATGCACTCAACACCGGCCGGATCCCCGGATGCTACCGAGCCACCCCGCGACGCACCCACGGACCCTTCAGCTGCCAATCCTGCAACTTCTCCTGCTTCCGGACCTGCACCGCACCCGCCAAGCCAAGCAGCAGCATCAACCACCTAAAGTGCATCCTGCTCAACATCCGCTCTGTCCACAGACACGCCGTGGAACTCTGGAACCTGCTCGACACAACATCTCCAGACGTCGCCATCCTCACGGAAACAGTGATGAACGTCTACTCAGCGCCCGACATCGCCATCGCCATCCCGGATGGATACAAGATCACCCGGAGAGACCGCGTCAACCAGACAGGAGGAGGCATCGCCATTGTCCACAAGAACACCATCCGCATCACGACCAACTCCGACGACACCCTCACAGCCGCCGAACATCTTCACTTCCAGATACACATCGACCCCAAGACCACACTCAGAGGCACCCTCATCTACAGACCCCCAGGACCTCGCACACAATTCAGCGAAGACATCACAGACTTCATCAGCCCGCACGCCCTCTCCTCCGCTGACTACATCCTCCTAGGGGACCTCAACTTCCACCTGGAGAACAACAAGGACAGCAACACCACCACCCTGCTGGACAACCTCGGACTCAAGCAACTGGTGAACACCCGCACCCACTACTCCGGACACACGCTTGACCCAGTCTTCTCCTCCAGCAAGTACATCTCCTTCAGTCACGCCACTGGACTCCACTGGACAGACCACATCTGCGTCCACTTCAGCTTCAGAAAGGCCACAACCCACCACCACCCGCAATAGGCTCCCCGCAGGAGCTGGAACAAGATCACCACCGACCAGCTGACCACATCACTGAGCCAGAACACTCCCGCCAGCGCAACGGACCCCAACCAAGCAGCCAACAACCTCACACAGTGGATCACCAACTGCGCTGACGACCTCGCACCCCTGAATAACCATCCCAGCAGGCCCGGCAGCAAGAAGGCTTCCTGGTTCAACGACGATCTCAAGAACTCCAAGAAGAACTGCCGCACCCTCGAGAAAGCCTGGCGCAAAGACCCGACTACAGACAACATGACTGCCCTCAAGCACGCCACCCGCAAACACCACCAGCTGGCCACACCACCAAGAAGACAGCATTCAAGGAACGACTAGACAACAACTCACACAACAGCAAGGAACTCTTCAGCATCGTCAAAGAGCTCTCCAACCCCAGCACCGGAACCAACGACATCACCCCCTCGCAAGAACTCTGGGAATCACTCGCCTCGTTCTTCCACAGCAAGATCGCCGACATACACAACAGCTTCGGCACACAGCCCACGCACCCAAACCACCGAACCGACGCACCCCACCACCACCCTCCGCGCCTGGTCCCCGGTCAGCACCGAAGACATCATCCACACAATGAACACCATCCACGCCGGATAACCAACCGACCCATGCCCCCACCACGTCTTCAACAAGGCCGCCTCCGTCATCGCACCCCAACTCCGAGACGTCATCAACTGCTCCTTCAACACCGCCACCTTCCCGGAGAGCTGGAAGCATGACAAACTCAGCGCCCTCCTGAAAAAACCATCAGCAGACCCCACCGACCTCAAGAACTACCGCCCCATCTCTCTCCTCCCTTTTCCTGCCAAAGTCATTGAGAAGACCGTCACCTGACAGCTTGCCGTCTTCCTCGAGACAAACGGATCCCTCGACCCCTCGCAGTCCGGCTTCCGAGCCAACCACAGCACCGAGACCGCCCTCATCGCAGCCACTGACGAGATCCGAGCCCTGCTCGACAACAGGGAAACAGCGGCCCTCATCCTCCTGGATCTCTCCGCAGCGTTCGACACGGTCTGCCACCGCACCCTAGTACAACGCCTCAGCAACATCGGAATCCAAGAGAAGGCTCTGGAGTGGATCATCTCGTTCCTCGCCGGAAGAACCCAGAGAGTCCGCCTCCCCCTGTTCAGATCCGAGGCCACCGAAGTCATCTGCGGCATACCACAAGGATCTTGACTCAGCCCCACCCTCTTAAACATCTACATGAGCCCCCTCGCGGCCATCGCACGCCAACACAACCTCAACATCATCTCCTACGCCGATGACACCCAGCTGATCCTCTCCCTCACCAACGACCCAGCCACCGCCAGAACCAACCTACACAAAGGGATGAAAGACGCAGCCGAGTGGATGAGGAACAGCCGCCTGAAACTCAACTCAGACAAGACGGAAGTCCTCATCCTGAGACCATCTTCCTCCGCCTGGGACGACTCCTGGTGGCCCCCTGCCCTGGGCAGCGCACCCATACCAACGGACCACGCACGCAACCTGGGCTTCATCCTGGACTCCTCCCTCTCGATGACCAGACAAGTCAACGCTGTCTCATCGTCATGCTTCAACATCCTACGCATGCTCCGCAAGATCTTCCGATGGATCCCCACCGAAACCAGGAAGACGGTCACCCAGGCACTCGTCATCAGCCGACTGGACTACGGAAACACCCTCTACACCGGAACCACAGCCAAACTACAGAAGAGACTCCAACGCATCCAGAACGCCTCCGCACGACTCATCCTGGACATCCCCCGTCACAGCCACATCTCCGGACACCTGAGAGACCTGCACTGGCTCCCCGTCAACAAGAGAATCATGTTCCGACTCCTCATCCACGCACACAAGGCTCTCCACGACCTGGGCCCCAAGTACCTCAACAACCGCCTGACCTTCTACACTCCCACTAGCCAGCTTCGATCCACCAGCTACACCCTCACCGCCGTTCCATGCATCCAAAGAGCCACCATGGGAGGAAGATCCTTCTCCTACCTGGCAGCCAAGACATGGAACTCCCTCCCCATCCACCTCCGTCAGACCCAAGACCACCTCTCTTTCAGGAAGCAACTCAAGACCTGGCTGTTCGAGCAGTAGCAGACCCCCCTCCCCAAGCGCCTTGAGACCCTTCGGGTGAGTAGCGCGCTATATAAATTCCTTGATTGATTGATTGATTGATTGATTGAGTGATGCTGTGGTTGCGCTGAGTGGTACTGTGGTTGCGCTGAGTGGTGCTGTGGTTGCGCTGAGTGGTGCTGTGGTTGCGCTGAGTGGTGCTGTGGTTGTGCTGAGTGGTGCTGTGGTGGTGCTGAGTGGTGCTGTGGTGGTGCTGAGTGGTGTGGTGGTGCTGAGTGATAATGAGGTGGTGCTGAGTGGTGCTGTGGTGGTGCTGAATGATGCTGTGGTGGTGCAGAGTGGTGCTGTGGTGGTGGTACTGAGTGATAATGTGGTGGTGCTGAGTGATAATGTGGTGGTGCTGAAAGGTGCTGTGGTGGTGCTGAGTGGTGCTGCTGAGTGATGTTGTGGTGGTGCTGAGTGGTGCTGTGCTGGTGGTGCTGAGTGGTGCTGTGGTGGTGCGGAGTGATAATGTGGTGGTGCTGAGTGATAATGTGGTGGTGCTGAGTGATAATGTGGTGGCGCTGAGTGATAATGTGGTGGCGCTGAGTGATAATGTGGTGGTGCTGAGTGATGCTGGGTAGCGCTGAGTGATGATGTGGTGATGCAGAGGGCAGAAAGGCACAAAAAACAAGTCTAACAGAGGGCAGAAAGGCACAAAAAGCAAGTCTAACAGGGGGCAGAAAGGCACAAAAAACGAGTCTAACAGAGGGCAGAAAGGCACAAAAACCTAGTCTAAAAGAGGGCACAAAGGCACAAAAAAACAGTCTAACAGAGGGCATAAGGGCAGAAAGAAAGGGAAAAACTAGTCTAACAGAGGGCAGAAAAGCACCAAAAACGAGTCTTAAAATACATCGTCCCAGGCAAGACACATCCATAAAATAAGCTACTTGACCTCTCTACAGCAACCTGACCCTCCATCACTGAACTGCTGTATCTGGAACTACTTTTTTCTAAAAAAGACAGTATATGCCCGGGGATGACTAAAAACAGCACAAACCCCTCACACCTCTATCCCTCCGCTATCCTTTTCAACCCAAATACCACAGCTCAAATTAATATCATATTTCCCTATTTTAACTCTCCACTAATCCTTTTTGGGTCCCCGAGTAGCATGACACTTGCCGAAAAGCACTTAGACACCTTATCAGGGGTAGTAAGCACTATATAAATGAAATGCCAAGAAAGTCTGGGGCCTATGACGGGCGCACTTCCAGGGGGTCGTCTCAAACTGTATGACAATATATATTTCGGGTGAAACGCAATTCAGCAGTCAATTTTACCTACTGAAATGATGTAATCTTGCCGTGCTAAGAACTGTATGTATGCTGTTAAAACAATAAAAAAAGAGCTGACAAAAAAAAAGCCCTTACCAACTATGTGGCCGGTTAATTCTGACATGCTGTGAGGGTATCACTCTTCCTTTTTATAAATCGATGTGTGTAACTCGGGATGCAGAGAGCTGCGTTCCCACCACCGCGTGCCTGAAACCATGAACCCCGATTTGCAGAGGCTACTACTTGGGGACAGGCTGACCCCCTCGCTCCACGTCATTGGGGACACAGCTGCCACTCGTTTGTTGCCAGAGGAGACCCTAATACAGCGTAGTATTGGTGTTTTTACTGAACTGATAAGACCAATTAATGCACCTGATACGAGTGATTTTAGGGGGAGGTTCAGGACCCTTAACAGTGTCAGTGAACCGTGATGACATGGAGGGAAGTACTCAGGCTCAGACATCGCTTCTCAAATTGCTGCAAGTTTTACAGCGCATCCACCCTCCGGGAAGGGAGTGTATGGGGGAGGGACCACAGATGCAACTTTTAGACATTTAATTTCAGTTATACTCTTTAAATAAACATTCATTTAATCACCAAACCAAAAGCAAAATCCACGTGCAAAGGACCGATTCATGTTTAATTACACAGTTCATCCCTTCTATGAACACCACAAGTCAAATGTTCAACAAAACGCCTTTTCACATATTGTAGGACATTCACGAAAAGAAACTGGTGTGTAACAGTAAAAATATTACCATTAGGGGCAAAATCGTTTACGCAGCAGAACGTAACTGTAAACAATGCTGAAGTTTCGAGAAGAAAGCAGTGAAAGTTTTTCCGGCGCGCCATGGCAGCTCCAGCTTATCTCTACAACTAGCGGCTAAAAAAAGTCGAGATAAAATAAAGAACACCTTACCAAAACAACAAGGAAGATACTACTGCAACCCTGCGTAGTGGGTAACCAGGCGCTTTCCAAGAGTCACCGAAGCATTGAGGCGAGACACAAGGTAGTTAGCATTACCCCTTCCTCCAGCGCTTCCACCTCTTTCTCAATAACCAGCGTTGAGGGGCACTCAGCCAATGGCACGCTAGCAGGGCAGAGTACCGGAGGCGGCCGAAGGGCAGGGGCTACGAATCCTGCGCAGCCGCCATCTTGCCCAGCTGGTGCACCGCAGGGACCGCCGGAGCAGCAGAAAGTTAGCAGGCTGGAAGTTGTCAGCCTGTCCCTGCTCTGGAGCCCCTGGCCGCGTTACCCCCGCCCGCCCATCCATTGGGAGCCGGACAGAAGGAGCCCACAAGAAAACAGGGATTCCAGCAAGAAAAGAGCCCAGTGAGGTAAGGGGGGAGTGGGGGGGGGGGGGGGTGAGCGTGTGTGTATGCAGTGTGTGTGTGCCTGCCTACGTGTGTGTATGTGTGTGAGTATGACTGTGTGTATGTGTGCGCGCGCGACTGAGAGAGGCATGGCGGTATGGCTGACTTCCTGGGAATCTGAGATAGGATATGTGCACGGCGCCGGACTAGGCGTGCGTGCCCCCGAGGTGCAATCCACGCGCGTGGCCGACCCCTGTCTCAGATTCCCAGGAGACTGGCAACAATAGTTGTCGAGCTAGACGCATGCTACGCATGCGTACTCTAGCTCGACCTAAAAAAGGAAACTGGAAATCCTAAACGCAACATATCATTTCCAAAGACAATGAATACAAGACTTTCAGACTCAAAATTATTTTCGGTATGAGTACGTAGACAAACGGAAGGCTGGTGGGTCAGTGAGGAATCCGCAGGCAGATACTGTATCCACCAGAAGGTGGAATCTGACTGCATGGTTATCCCCATTTTTTCCCTGGTGTTTTGCTGGTTTTTGATTAGTCTGACAGGGATCCTGCTAATCAGGACCCCAGTTTATCTCTAAATTGATTGCATGTACTTTAGGTACACTCCAGATTGGTTTCTGGGGTACCCATATAAGTCCCTAGTATATGATCTACTATGTACCTAGGGCACAGGTATCCCAGAGGCCTCCCAGGGGCTGCAGCATGTATTGTGCCACCCCAGAGAGACCACTTAAACTGACACCACAGGTCTGCTATTGCAGCCTGTGTACGTTGGTGCATGCACCCCTTACTAGATATTAGTTCACTATATCTAGCCTATATCACTGCACATATAAACCTATCAGTCACCCCTATGGCAGGCCTTATCAATCCTGAAGGCAGGGTGCTGGGTTTTATGTGAGAGGTTGCCCATGCATGATCAGAGCCCCTCTGCAGCCTTCGGAACCTATTTTCCGGGGTTGTTTGTGATGCAGCTAACCATATATATTTAAGTGCATTTTAACCTCGCGGTAAATGCTACCTTTAAAACGGCTGCTTGGGAAACATGTCATGTTTGGTGTCAAACACCTTGGAATCATACCTCCCCGCCAGTAACTGGCAGGGGAGGTATGATTCCACCCTCCTAAAGGGACACATGCGACACACCGGTACACCCGGTACCAGCTTTCTCGACCAGGCATCACAAAATAGATGCTGTCAGACACAAACACGAGTCTGCCCTCCTGCTGCTGAGCCAAGCTCAAGCTCGAGCAGGGGAAGGCTTGACAATAGGCTTCCTGTCACAGGGAGGTGTGACCACCTCCCAGACAGGCTCGAGTGTATTGGAGCTGGGTGGGTGCACTCTGTGATTGCTTTGATGTCTGCACTGGGGGCACATTTGGTGTCCCTGTGCATAGTCCAGCTCAATCCGGTGCAGGAACCATTTGCTCCTGCTCTGGCGCGAAACTGGACAAAGGACATGGGTGTAGCCACCACTCTGTCCTGACACTCTCAGGTGGGTCCCCAGAGTTTGTCCCACTCCTTCCTTGGGTGCTCTTTTGCAGCAGCATATGCTTTACGGCAATCCCTGAGGCTGTGCTTTGGGCTACTTGTAGTCCTGACCCGGAGCTGTGTTTCCACTGAAGATTTCCGGCCTACACTCCACGAGTGTTTCGTGGGCTGGTATTTTGTGATATCTCTCGAGGTCCCTTTGCAATCCCTGGTTTGTTGGCATGTGGGTCCCTGTGAAGGTAACTTTAACTTTCCGTGGGCTTTCCTGGTTGCTACAGACATGCCCAAACTCTCCATTGCTTGGAGAGTCCCCAGGGCCTTGCTGGTCCTCACCGAAGCCGATTTCCTCTGACCACATGAGTTGCAGTTGCCAAGGCTTGTTGGTGCTCCATCCGAACACTGATCCCCCCAGCACTCAACATCCTTTGTGGGACAGCTCACCTCTGGACTTTGGTCATAGTCGACGTCTCCTGGTCCCTGTGGCTGCAGAGTCAAGCATCACGTCATCTCACCTGAAGCACCCGACATCGGTGGGCATTCGTCTACCAAGCCCCTGGTCACCCTGAAGTGACCCAGACTCTGTCCCCTCTGCTTTCAGATTCTTCTCACTTTTCAGCATCACGCCACTGAAAACAACGAAGATTTCCGACATCACTTGACGCCTATAAACCTGGCTTTCCCGGGTTATGTAACACGAGTACTCCGGTGCTCACAAGGGTGCTGGCCTTAGAACCTTCTATGTTTGAAAGCGTTTGCTTAAAGTCCTCTCCAAAGGGTCCTTAATCTTTAAAATTCCAACGCGACTTTCCCATAGAGTTGTGCGGAGCTCGCACCTTTGTTCTCACACTGCACTCGTCCTCCGTGGGTTCCCTGTGTCACTACCTTGGGTGGTTCCTTTGGGTTCTCAGCAATTGACATGCTCTAGGCACTGTGTCTAGTCAAGTCATGGTTGTTATACCACTTTCTTAGTAAATGGTTTGTTCTCCCTCTGGAGCCCACTGTGTATTGTGCTATTTACTGTCGTTCTAGTGATTTATTATTGTGTGCTTTGTTCTCTAATCTCATAAAGAGATTAGCAGAGAGTGTTTAGTAATAAATACATATATTTTATATATTCCTTGTGTGGTTCTCCTTTCATTTGGTCATTCAGGAGGTTCTGATCTGGTAAAACAAGCTGCTTTACATTCCTTCGAGACTTAGCCTGAAGTCTGCTCTCCATAGCTACCATTGGGATAGCTTTCAATAAAGGTCGTCTTTAACCTAATCATCAATAAGGGTTGTTTGGACTGGTACAAGCTGCCCACTATAATTAGTGGTCAGCATATACCAGGCCAACTTCTCACACATGTAATGATCCACCTGGACAGCGATCGCTGGTGGACAGCTTTCCCACGTAACCAATGAAGAGCTGGTTGTCCAGCCTGAAGACCTTGGTTCTGTCCAGGTAGAAGCTGACCGCCCTCTTAGGGTCCAGGCGGCGAAGTCTCTCCTTCTCCTTGGAAGGGCGAGGAAAGAAAGTGGGTAAAGTGATGGACTGCCTTAGATGAAAAGGAGTAACCACCTTATTCAGGAAAGCAGCTCTGATCCTGAGAACCATCTTATCTGCATGGATAGTGAGATAGATAAGAGCCTGTAGCTCACTAACCCTCCTGGCAGGTAATCGCAAACAGAACATTTGATTTGAATGAGAGAAGTTTCAACTGACAACTATGCAGAGGCTCGAAATGAGAACTCATTGGAAAGTAAGAACTAAATTTAAATCCTACTGAGGTATAATAAAAGGAGTTTGAGGAAATCTATTAGTGAGACCCTTAATGAATCTCATGACAATGGTAGACTTAAACAAAGATGGCAACCGAAGAAAGGCTGACAACCCTGACAAGTAGCCTGTAAGTCGCTACAGGACAATCCTGTTGAGCCAAAAAAGAGAAAAACTAAGAATATCAGACAAATGGGCCTTCAAAGGATCAATTGAAATCTCTCCACACCATTTAACAATTCTGGCCCACCTACTGGAATAGACAAATTTGGTAGAGTGTCTTCTTGCTGATAATATAACATCCACCACATCCGATGGGAGAGAGAAAGAACTCAGGTTGTCCCGTTCAATCTCTAGGCATGAAGGTGAAGGCTCTGGAGGTGGGGGTACAGAACCTGTGGTGATGTAGAACCTACCCCAGCGATTGCGAGAGAAGGGCTGCCCTGAGGGGGGGACGGAGCGGAGGGTGCGATGAGAGGTGAAGGTTTGTGTACCACACCCTCCTTGGCCAATCCAGGGCTATCAATATGACTCGGGGCCGGTGTTGGTGATTCTTCCTCAGAACCCAAGAAATCAAGGGTATGGGAGAAAACGCATAAAGAAGATGAAAGCTCCAATTTACTTGAAACGCATCCCTCAATGCTCCCCGCATCGGATACTAGAAGCTGTAGAACAACAGGCAATGCGCATCCTTGTGAGGGGCAAACAGGTCCAACCGAGGAAACCCCCACATCCTGAAAATGTGGTAGACCACCTCCGGATTCAAAGCAAAACCAAAGGGGATGATGGACGGAGTGTTAAACAATGCAAGAACTCACCCCCAGTCGACTGATATGGGTTTAATCCATCATCATTCTTTAGCTCACTCCCCCACCCCAGTTCAGACATGGCCATATGCAAATCAGTCTGACCCTGTACCTTATGGGAACAGTCTAGCCTGAACTGCCAAGCCATGTTTTCCCTGGACCGGAAACAAGCATCCTGGGACCGGTTTCTGGCTAATCAGCCGTCATCAGCCAGGCTAGCTTGATTCCAGTGGCAAAGTGAACAAGGAACCCATGTCTGGGAATACCCTGCCAACTTATGGCGAAAAAAGCAAAACCAAAGGGGATGATGGACAATGCAGACACTCACCCCCAGACAACTGATCTGGGTTTAATCCATCATTATTCTTTAGCTCACCCCACTTCAGACATGGCCATATGCAAATCAGTCTGACCCTGTGCCTCATGGGAACAGTCCAGCCCGATCTGCCAAGCCAAGTCTTCCCTGGACCAGAAACAAGCATCCTGGGACCGGTTTCTGGCCGATCAGCCGTCATCAGCCAGGCTAGCTTGAATCCAGGGCCAAAGTGGGAATACCCTGCCAATTTAGGACTAACAAAGCAAAACCAAAGGGGATGATGGATGGAGTGTTAAACAATGCAAGCACTCACCCCAAGACAACTGATCTGGGTTTAATCCATCTTCACACGCACATTCAGCACCCTGCCAGATGATTTGCAACTACGCAAATCCGGTGGTCCCGAGTCCAGGACCAGAGTCGCAGAGCCTCTTTGCAGAGACGATACAACTCTACTCCTCCCTGTTTGTTGATGTACCACATCGCTGTAGTGTTGTCCATCAGGACCTGAACTGACTGACCGTAAGGGGGGGAAGAAAGGCCTTGAGAGCCAAACGTATAGCCTGCAGTTTCATAAGATTGATGTGAATCAATCTTTCCTCTGGAGACCAAAGGCCCTTGATCTCCAGATCCCCCAGATGAGCTTCCCACCCTAGAGTGGAGGCATACGTTATCACTGTGGCCACCAGAGAAGGAGGTTGAAAAGGCTCACCTTGAGACAGGTTGTCGGAACACTCCACCAAGATAGCTCCACTGCAGTGTCTCTAGAGATTCTGACCACCTCCCTGAGATCTCCGTTGTGTTGATACCACTGTCTGCAGAGGCACCACAGTATGCAAGACGCGAACAGATAAAGCAAGCATAAGACCTTCAGGACTGGAACAGTCGCTCCATTTTGAAACAGTGGAATCAAGGCCTTTATGTCCAGAATCCTCTTAGGAGGTGGGAAGGCATGACTCACAGTAATATCCAGTACTACCCCTATGAACAGGTTACGCTGAGAGGGCACCAGGTGAGATTTGGGTACATTTATCGAAAAACCCAAGTGGAACAACAGTCGTGTAGTTACTTGCAGATGATGAAGCTCCATGTCTGGCGACATTGCTTTGAGCAGTCAGTTGTCCAGATAAGGAAAAACAGGAATCCCCGACCTTCTGAGATGCGCTGCCACCACTGCTATCACCTCCGTGAAGACCAGTGGCACGGATGTAAGACTGAAAGGAAGGACCGCAAACTGATAATACTGAGACACCACCATAAAATGGAGATACCTCCGATGAGACTTCAGGATGGGAATTTGCAAATAGGCATCCTGTAAATTGATCAACATCATCCAGTCTTCCTGTTGCAGCACCAGAAGAACCTGAGCTAGGGTCAATATCTTGAACTTCTTATGTTTGAAGTAAAAATTCAAGACCCTGAGGTCTAGAATCGGCAAATTACCCGTCCTTTTTGGGAATCAGGAAATACCGGGAGTAGCATCTCAGAACCCATTCATGCTCTGGAACAACCTCTATCGCACCTTTCTGTAATAAGGACAAGACCTCTTGTTGCAGAAGCAAAAGATGGCCTTCCGAACACTAACCCTGGCGAGGAAGATAAGGAGGGGGAAACTTCCGAAAGGGAAGGTCGTACCCCTTTTCTACAAGATTCAAAATCCAAAGATCTGACGTAAAAGATTTCCAGTTTTGTAGAAAATGGGACACCCGACCTCCCACAGGTCCAACATGCTCAAGATGGGGGATCTAGAGCTGCTTCCCTGCGGAGCTAGTGGTGGGGCGGGAGAGGAGGAGGAGACCTGCTGTCCAGAAGCTCTTCTGAGACAACCTCTTCCCTTCCCTCTGTATGAGCTATACAGTGGGCTCTGTTGTTGCTGCTGCTGTTGGCCCCGAAATGGAGCAGCCTTCCTAAAGCCCCGAAATTTTCGGTAACCAAAACCCCTAGGCTGGGACTGCAAGCCTAAGGATCTAGCAGTAGCTCTGCTATCCTTAAACCGTTGTTGAGCTGAGTCAGCCTTGGTCCCAAACAGCCTTGAACCATCAAAGGGAAGATCCAACAGCAGAGAATCATGACCCTCAAAACCAGGCATGCCTCCTAGTTGCCACCGAAGAGCCCATTACCCTGGCAACGGAGTCAGCCGTATCAAGGCCAGACAGGATCACCTGACGGGCTTCAGCCTGCACGCCTGGCAGTACCTCAGTGAAGTAATCCCTGACATTTTCTGGCAGCTTAAATATCACCTCCTTAACTGAGTCCATCAATACATGGATGTATCGCCCCATCAAGTACGTAGCATTACTTGACTTTAAGGCCATGCTGGCTGATGAAAACACATTTTTTACAGATTTTTCCAACTTCTTGGTGTCTCTATTCCTGGAGTGCGGGAGAAGGAACCAGCGGATTGCTTAGAGGAACAAGATGCTTGAACAACCAAGCTTCCAGGCAAAGGTTGCGACGATAAAATGCTGGATCCCCAAGCACAACCTTAACGCCTTGCCTCTGTTCTTAACACAGCAGGGGCAGACATTGGCTTCTGCCTAACTTTTACGATCTGTCAAGGCTTCATTGAATAGAAGCAAAGGTTTCACCGCAGATTAATGCTGTACCTCTGTTGAAATGGACTTGACCTCTGCAGTTGGCAACTGCATTCCAGAAGGTCAGCAGCCTTTCTTATGACCGAATGGTATGAGGCCAAATCCTGAGAATCAGGGAGAAGAGATCTCCCATTCTGGTGATGTTTCTTCCAGAAGCTTCTGAGCCTCCCTTCTTGACCGCATCTTCAGAATTGGCGTCAGCGGTGATAAGCGCAGCGCTGGTGACCTCCGAGCAGCCGTCAAAAGAGGTCCTTCAGTAGTGCCCAGCAGTGCCGCTCGAAGTTGAGATGGCGATGTACCGGAGCCCGACGGCGCCGGGCTAAAGTCCATCCTTCCCTACTGGGATGGGATTGCATTGAGAACCTCGATGTCGGGAGAGGCCAAATCAGAGTCATCAGCATGAACAGCATGAATGGTGCCTGGGCATAAGGTTGGGGAGCACCCAAATTATAGGAAAGTGGTCCCACAGGGCCAGCCAGCGGGCCGGATGGGTTAACCGCCCTGGCAAACATGCCATACATCGCATTAAGAAAATTAGATGGATCCACACCTGGAGCCGAAAAAGGTGGTCACGGATCCGGAATAGTCTCTGGAATAGGTCGAGGTGGAAAGGCATGTTCTGGCTGTGGGTCCGGAGACACGGCTATGGGGTCGGAGAGGCCGGAAGTGCAGGAGATGCTTCCCTTGGTGCTGGAGAGTCCCTCGGCATCGGAGAATGCACCGGAGTCACCTGCGGTTAAGGAGAAGGTGAGATCTCATCCTTCCTATGACACCGCTGGACTGGGGACGCCGACTTCAATGACCTTTCCTTCGAAGAGCGACGCTTGGACTCATGACGCCACTTCTTCTTATGCTTTTTGGACAAGCTCGAGGTGTGCGGATTCGCTAACTTCGACCTCGACTTAGTGCTCTTCCAAGCTCTCTTTTCCTTCCTTGCCTGGGCCATAAACAACTTCGCATCTCTTCCTTTAAGGGCTTTTGGATTCATCCGATGACATGACTAGCATCGATCGACATTGTGGTCAGATGACATACACCAAAGACAGTCTTCATGGGGTCCGTGACAGACATATGGTCCCCACATTCCCTATAGAGTTTAAAACCAGGCTTCTTCTGAGTAGCCATAATGCAGAAACAGGTTAAAGACAACTGCAACAAAGTAGACTTCAAAGAAATGGAGAGTTCTTACAAAACTGTTACATGTCGACAGCGCAGAAAACAAGGAAACTGACGTCAGCTCGCTGACTAGGTCTTCTCATGGCTCCGATGACGTCATGTGGAGTCGCGAGCAGAGCCATGCCCTTGTGACGTCCTCGTCTATTGGGGAGAGCTATGAAAAAGTTTCAGTTGAATGCTGCGCAAAGGGGAAATACAAAAGGTGAGGAATCCACAGGCAGATGCATCCATCAGAAAGTGTTATCAGGGATCTATTTTGGTGGCCAGGAGTGGATTTAGAGTTGGAAAGGTATATGAGGTATTGTTCAGTTTGTTCTTAGGCTGACAACACCTTACAGACCATGAGGCCACCTATGTGTGAAGAACCTACTCCTAAGCATCTGTGGAATACCATGGCGATTGATGTTTTAGGTCCAGATGGGATTTGTCAGAAATTGGTCATTGCCCTTATGAATTTGTTTTCCAAAAGGCTTTTAGTAACCATTGCGGACAAAGTTGACACCACTACTGTGTTAGAATTTTTGGACTCAATTTTTATATTCGAAGGATTTCCCAATTCTGTTCTCAGTGATAATGGGGTGCAATTTGTGTCCAATGCAGCCAAAGAGTATTTTAAAACACTGGGTGTAACACACAGAACCACCTCTCTATACAACCCAAGTGGAAATTAAGCCGTTGAGAGGTTCAACAGGGTGGTTAAGGGGGTTAGCCCTCTATAATCAACAAGTTGGATTGGGAAGTCCATTTGTTCAAAGCGGTTTAGGAATATAGAGTTACAAAACTTTATACTACAGGTTTATATCCTTTTATTATGATGAGAGGGAATACCGCCAGGTCAACAATGGCTGTGTAAAGCAGGTGTACAACATTGGTCCCTGGAATCTGTCCAGTGCAAACTGGCTGATAATCATTCTAAAATGAAAGCATATTATGACATGAAACATGGGGCGAAACCTGTGTGTATTAAAGTGGGAGATTGGATCCGGGGAAAATAAAGTAAGGAAATGAGAGAGTCAATTCTTTGAACCCGAAGTGGTAGAAGTTCTTAGGAATGCAGTTTGAGTCACAAATGGCAATGTTTGTAATCTTAAATGTGTGGCTCCAGTTTTAAAGGAACAAGGGGGGGAAGTTTCTTGCAAGGAACTGTGAAGAAGATTTTTAATGGTTGGAAATTTATGATGAGGAGTTGAATAGGGTGAACATCAATGAGGAGAATATAGTGGAGGCCGTTGATGTGGAAAATGCAGAAAATGTAGAAGAGGATAACGCAGTTGATATTGCTGAGACAGTTATATCAGACAAGTTGCATGACAATGAAATAGTTAGAGAGAAGGAAAGAGAAATTAGTGGAAATATGAGAGTGCACAAACCTCCTAAGTGATTGAAGTATTATGTACCCCAAACTAGGACTAAGTAGCAAACAACCTTTCACCTACATTTGTCCCAACTTGCTCTACATAACGGTTCTAGCACTGGTCTTTTACCCAGTTATGTGCTGAATAAATGTTGATCGGTTTAATTAAAACTATCCTCGTTAATTATGAATGAGGATTCTTAGAAAAGTCCCCTGCACAAGACGTACAAAACAGGATTAACATACTCTGTATAAAAGTCATGGTCATCTTCATCCTAGGGCAATAGAAATACTTTGCATAATTGCAGGTATTGATTTGGCTCAATTACATAATTGTACTCTCAACATATCGATTATGGTAGAGAGATAAGAACACATGTACGTAACAGAAGGCGTGCACGAGGGCGTACACGAAGGTGTGTGCTAGACAACGTCACATGAGAGTGTCACAGGTGGGTGGACCCATAGAGGAATCCTGCAGTGTCAGCAGAAATATATGGCAGAGATGCGCGCGCAGCAGCATGACGTGTGATTGACGTGGAACTGGAGGGTGAAGGGGACTTGACATTTAGCACTATACGTGGAGACAGAAGTCTGGCGTGTCAGAACAACCTAAACCCAAATCATATCTAATATCTTGTGTTTGAGGAACTGTATTATCTAGAAGGAAAGGTCTCTCGGGCAGAGGCTATTCTATACTGACTGCTAGTGCATGCATATGTGACTACGTGTCTACGTGTAATACGAGGGGGCCATGGGCCTACCATGGTAACGGGAGCAATGAATTACTTGCACAGAGACAGAAAGGCCGGGCCCTTTGCTCTGTAGCTGGGGAGATGTTTTCCTAAATCACTAGACAGGAATGTATTTTCGAGGAGCGGAGCAGATAACTTGAAGGCAAAATACAGTCTTGGCAGGCAAGCAGGCCGAGCCGGGCACCGCTCGCCGCACAGGGAGTAGGGTAAGGGTCATGGATGCGGATCCAGGCTGCAGCTTTCAGAGGCAGAAGGCAGAAAGGGCTCGATGGCAGAAATCAGGGCCTAGCTCGCCAGAGCCAGGAAAACGTGAAAGTGCACTATGTAAAGACGGTGGCACGGCATACTTAGGAACTGAATATTCGACCCATTCATGGTGGATCTGAAAGAGGACATGTTAACGTTGGACGCAAATGTATTTGCGTCTTCATAGCTGATTGTGGAGGGAACATACATGTACTTGAAGCACGTACATGGAGCCGTTGGGGTCTACGTTAGGGGACACAATTGACCATAAAAATTCATATTACCTCATTCCCTCCTTGTCCCCTACGGACCCTTCATGATATATCGATCTTCATTAGTCCATCAATTTGTTCATATAACATCATTTGCTCTTCCTTTTTCTGGCGGGATTTAGAACGTGAACTTGAATGGGGAATACATGATGTGGCGCACAAGCCGCAAATCGCTGGCCCACACTGTAAACATAGGCAACAACTGAACACTATGAGAAGGGCTATTCCGAGGAAGGATAGGACTTTCCATCCCCAGGCTGATAACACGCTCCAGAACCAACCGGACCAAGTCCAGGTGCCTGGAGTCTGGTGTATCTGACTTGCAATCTTGTGGAGACGGGTTATGGCTCTATATACTGATGGTGCGTTTTCTGGAATTAAAACACAGCAACTCGATCCGATGACTCTACAAGCTCCGCCCCTATCGGCCAGGATGACGTCAAGAACAAGACGATTTTGAAGAACAAAAATCCGCATAGCAGACTGCTCCTCTGTTAAGTTGCCTAGGGCGGAAGTAGTTTCATTCACTACTGCTTCAAGGGTTCTGGTTAATTTACGTATCAGTTTACTATTAAAGACAGCACCTAAATAGGGAAAGAAACCTTTATTGAAGTCTGTATACTGCTCCCATGCCGTTTCAGTATAGTCGACAATCGGGAGATCTCTCTGGGGTCTATTGTGTACTTGATGGGAGTCCCTATGATAATCAGGAGGGGCTAGGAAAACAGGTGGCAGAAGGAATGCAATGTAACAAGTACCATCCCAATCTAGAGGTAAGCGTATATATGCTGTATGACCACAAATGAAATAGGAATGACGGGAAGCTTTGAATGTAGACTTGCCTTTATCACTGAATTTGATCACAGTAGTACATCTACTATGACCCAGGTGTACTGAACCATTCTTTCTGACACATAATTCACCTTTGACTGGTAATACTGACATAGCGGGTAAGACTGGTTCGACTTCGGACTGGACATTCAGAATCATGAGGTTAAGTGTAAAATTACCTAATCCATATACTTCGTTTTCTAGATCAGTCCCTGTCCTTTGGGGAAGACCCTCCTTGTCAGGGAAACATACTTTATGCAAAACTGTGTTCAGATTTCCCCACACCCAATTGCCCTGGTAAACTACGGAATAAGAATCTAAAGAATTCATTAGACTAAACCATGCACCACAGGAACCATTATGTGTGAACGGGTACGGAAAGAGGGGCAGAACTCCCTTGTACTTCTGATAGGGAGGGAGTCGGCCACATATCCAACAATTGGTAGCATTGCTGGTCTGATGGGAATGATGTAACATACTGATGAAGGTATTGTTGCGCAGCGCAAGTCGGTAAGATAACTCGTGCGGGGGCAATTCACTGAAAGTATGCTCGGCAGTGTTATTTGAAGAGGAATGCGCACGTGTGAAAATAGGAAAGTACATGTGTAGCAATATGCTTGCAGCAATAATCATAAGACTCAGAAAAAACATAATCAATGTCACAATGCAGTGACTGCGGAGAGATTTACAATATTCATGTTTCTTGATCTGTTTCTGTCTATCTCTCTCTCTATTGGGGTCTAACTTGTACATGTCAGGAACCTGTGTAACCGCTTCACCTAGGGGAGGACTTAAACAATTAAACTGTCTGACTTGCTAGACCTCAACTTCATACGAAATTCTTGAGAAGGAGTTTTCTCTACCAGGGGGAGTTTAGTATCAGTCTCTGGAAGGGGGCAGGGCTGGGAGTCTAGTTTTGGCGGTAGTCCATAGTGTCTTTTCACGTGACTCGAGTGGAGCCAGCCCTTGCGGCCCTCCACTTTCACTGCTGTCCTTGTTGTTAATAACACAAGCTTCGGCGCCTGCCAACGGGGCTCCAGCGGACTCCTCCTGTCGAAATTCCGGATAAAAACGTATTCTCCAGGGACGATCTCGTGTGGCTTCACCTCGGTGTTGTCGGGAAAGGCTGCAGCTACCTGTGAACGACATGTTTGTAGTGCAGACATCAAGGAGGCAAGGTAATATGTCAGCATATTACAGTCAACATCTGTTATTTTACGAGGCAGAGGCGTCCCCCACATATTCGGTGGCCTACCAAAGACCACCTCATACGGGGATAGCCCTGTTCTTGAATGTGCTATCATTCTCATGTAAAAGAGTGAAACTGGTAAAGCTACTATCCAGTCAACGCCTTTCTCTCTACATATCTTGGCAAGGCGAATTTTCAGGGTCTGATTATGTCTCTCTACGAGACCTGCTGCTTCGGGATGTCGGACACAGTGGAACTTCCACTGATAACCTAGCAGGAGTGATACCTGCTTCATAAGCTCGGACGAGAATGGCTGACCATTATCTGAATACACGATACGGGGCAAACCATACCTGGGGAAGAATTCACGTACCAGCTGCTTGGCAGTGGTCGGAGCAGTGTAATCTGGGACTGGATATGCTTCTGTCCAACGGGAAAGTGCACATACAACTACGAGGACATATTTGAATCCTCAACAACGTTCCATCTGGATATAATCCATCTGGAGGACTTCAAAAGGGTGATCGGGAGGATGAAATCCACCTTGCTCTACGGGAATGCCTTTACCTGGGTTGAACTGACAACAGATCATGCAAGTACGCACTTTCTGTTTTGCTGCTGCTCGTAAATGCTTATTGAACCAAAGGTTTTGAATACTGTCTAACATGGCTTTTTCTCCTAAATGTGCAGGACTATGTACTGTGTTAATGATAACTTGAACCATAGAGTCGGGGAGAAACCATGTGGCTTTCCCCTTCGTCATCCATCCCTGTTCTGTCTGGATCCCTCCTAGTTCAGTCCATTTCTTGATTTCGTCTGGTGTAGCATGTGTCTGTATGTCAATTACATCTAGGGCGGGATCCCTAACTGTCATGCAATGTGTCGGTGTCGGGACTATTGTCATCGTCAGGTCAGTTGCGTGAGTCTGAGTCTGAGCTGTATGCTTGGCTGTTCGATCTGCCAGGTCGTTACCCTGGGAAATGGTATCTGTAACTTTCGTATGTGCCTTGCACTTCATGATGGATATCGCTGTAGGCAAATGTATTGCGTCTAACAGAGCTTGAATGAGAGGACCGTGCTGGATCTTGGCTCCGTGAGAGGTCAAGAAACCTCTCTCTCGCCAGAGTACACCAAAGTCGTGTACGACTCCGAATGCATACCGTGAATCTGTGTAAATGTTAACTTTCTTATTCTTGGCTCGAATACAGGCTTGAGTCAGAGCGATGAGCTCTGCTGCTTGGGCTGACAGGGTGTCAATACGATTCGTTTCTATGACTTCAGTTTCTGTCGTGACTGCATATGCGGCCACTAACTCTCCTGTACTTGTTCTCATACATGAACCATCCACATAAAGTGTCAGGTCTGGATCTGGTAATACAGTGTCTGTCAAGTCTTGTCTGGGTTTCGTCGTAATGGTAATGACTTCAACACAATCATGTGCCAAAGGGTCTGTCTCACTTAATGGCAGAAGTGTAGCAGGGTTCAATGTATTGCAACGTCTGATTTCTATGTGTGGCTGAAACAATGTCAATTCATAACCTGTCAGTCGTGCTATAGTCAAGTGCTGAGTCTGTGTTCGGTTTAAAAGAACTTCCACGGAATGTGGAACTTGTACTGTCAATTGGTGTCCTAACACTATGGAATCACTTTGTCTGATTGCTAGAGCTGTCGCTGCCACAGATTTCAAGCACGCAGGCAGAGCCTGGGCTACTGGATCTAATGTACTAGAAAAATAAGCACACGGTTTGTGTGAACCTGCTGGATCCTGGGTGAGTACTGACGAACAAGTTACTTACCTTCGGTAACGATATATCTGTAAGAAACATTAGTTAGTGTTAGATTCCTTACCTTAGAATAGAATATCCCCAGGCGTCAGTCTGGATCCGGAAACTTTTGCGTAGCAGTACCCCTGCGCGTCGGTAGGCGTCGTCTGCAGGCGTCCCCTGCGGCTCCGCGTCCGTCGTCGGCGTCGTGCGCCGTGATGACGTCGCTGGAGTATATAGACGCCGCCTCCGCGCGCTGACGTCAGTTCTTTGTACACAGCTTTTCCGCGCCAGGAGACGCAGAGCCATGAGAGAACCAACACTGGTGCCATGTAAAACTAGGGCCCTGAAAGGGATGTCCTTAACCCTAGGTATCAGTTCGCAGAACGGGGAGGATGGGTGGGTTCGGTAAGGAATCTAACACTAACTAATGTTTCTTACAGATATATCGTTACCGAAGGTAAGTAACTTGTTCATCTGAAAGAAACACGTTAGTGTTAGATTCCTTACCTTAGAATAGATACCCCAGCAATACCAACCCCGGTGGTGGGTCTGCGAACCAATACATTCCTACACCAGAAAGTCCTGGAGGACAGAACGGCCAAAGAAGCCATCCCTCCGGACTTGACTGTCCAGGCAGTAGTGCCTCGCGAAAGTGTGCAGCGAGGCCCACGTAGCCGCCTGGCAAATTTCCTGCAAAGGGACTCCCCGGCCCAAGGCAGTAGTAGCCGCCGTGGCCCGAGTGGAATGGGCCCTCAGCCCAACAGGAGGCTCCTTCCGAGCCAAAGAGTAGCACGCTTTGATGCAGAGAACGACCCATCGAGAGATGGTCCGTTTATGGACCGCCCGTCCCTTCTTCGCACCCACGTAGCCAACAAACAGTTGGTCATCCACCCGGAACTGGCGTGTGCGATCCATATAAAAGGAAAGCGCACGTTTTGGGTCCAGACGATGGAGCCGCTCTTCATCCTTTGAAGGATGCGGAGGCGGGAAGAAGGAAGGGAGGGTGATGGACTGCCCGATGTGAAAGGCCGAAACAACCTTGGGCAGGAAAGAAGGTCTAGTCCTCAGAACCACCTTGTCAGGATGAATGGACAAGAAAGGAGGTTTGACAGAAAGAGCCTGGAGCTCACTCACCCTCCTGGCAGAGGTGATGGCGACCAGGAAAGCCGTCTTCAAGGTCAGGAGACGGAGAGGGCAAGAATGAAGGGGCTCAAAGGGAGCACACATCAGAAAGGTCAGAACCAGGTTCAAATCCCACTGAGGCATCACAAACGGAACAGGTGGAAACATGTGAGTGATGCCCTTCAAGAATCGAGTTACAATTGGGGATTTGAACAAAGAAGGCTGATCAGGAAGCCTTAAAAAGGCTGAAAGGGCAGAAAGGTAGCCCTTGATAGTGCCCAGAGCAGAGCCCTGCTGGGCAAGAGAGAGAAGAAACAGAAGAACCTCGGAAAGAGGGGCAGAGAGTGGATCCACAGCCTTTGCTGTGCACCATGCCACAAATCTGTTCCACCGACAGGCGTATACCGACTTAGTGGAGGGACGCCTGGCTGCCAGAATTACATCACAGACTTCAGGAGGCAAGTCAAATGGCCTCAACTGCCGCCGCTCAATCTCCAAGCATGGAGGTGGAGACTGGACAGGTTCGGGTGGAGAACCGTCCCCTGCTGCTGCGACAGAAGGTCCTCCTGAAGGGGCAGGCGGATCGGGGGACCGACTGACATGCTGAGTAGCTCGGGATACCAGTACCTTCGAGCCCAGTCCGGGGCCACAAGGATGACTTGGGCCCGGTCGCGCCTGATCTTCTTCAGCACTCTGGGCAGAAGTGGTATAGGCGGAAAGGCGTATAACAGACCGCAACTCCACTCGCGCCGAAAGGCGTCGCCGTGCGAGTGCCGTCTTGGAAACTCCAACGCGCAGAACTGATGACATTGCGCGTTCTCTTCTGTGGCGAATAGATCTAACCAAGGCTCTCCCCATCGCAGAAAGAGACCTTGCGCCACGTCCGAGTTCAGACGCCATTCGTGATCCATCGAGCACCGACGGCTGAGTTCGTCCGCCCTGGCGTTCAGGGAACCTGCCAGGTGTTGAACCGTCAGAGTCACGCCCTGACGTTCCAGCCATTGCCAGAGGCGCAGAGCCTCCTGGCAAAGGGTCCACGACCCCACTCCGCCCTGTTTGTTGCAGTACCACATGGCGGTGGTGTTGTCGGTGAACACCTGCACCACACTCCCGTTGACAAAGGGGAGGAATGCCTTCAGTGCCAGACGAATCGCCCGCAGCTCCAACAGGTTGATATGGAGCCGGGACTCCGCCGGAGACCAGATGCCTCTGATCTCTGCCTCTCCCAAGTGGCCACCCCAGCCCTGGAGGGACGCGTCCGTCACGACAACGTGCTCCGGTTGGGGAAGGGAGAGGGATCTGCCTCTGACCCAATCGCGGTCCGTAAGCCACCACTGCAGTTGTCTCGCAGCGCCCTCCGAGATCAAGACGTGGTCGGACAAGTTGCCCTGATGCTGGGCCCACTGAAACTTCAGGTCCCACTGCAGAGCCCGCATCCGCCACCGGGCGTGATGCACCAGAAGGATGCAGGAAGCCATCAGTCCCAGCAGCCGCAGCGTCAACCTGACCGAAACCCGGGATAGCGGCTGAAAGATGGGAATCAAAGCCTGAATATCCCGGACCCGCCGTTCCGGAGGATAAACCCGAAACTGCGCCGAGTCCAGAACTGCTCCGATGAAAAGGAGCTTTTGAGAGGGACACAGGTGTGATTTCGGCACATTGATGGAGAACCCCAGGTCGTGCAAGAGGTCTGCCGTCATCTGAAGGTGGTGGACGACTGTCTGGGGCGAGCCCGCCTTCAACAACCAGTCGTCTAGGTAGGGGAAGACTGAAACCCCCAACCTGCGCAGATGGGCTGCGACCAAAGCCATCACCTTTGTGAACACCCGTGGGGCGCTGGTAAGGCCGAAGGGAAGCACGATAAACTGAAAGTGCTCCTGGCCTACCGTGAACCGCAGGTAAGGCCGGTGGGCCGGCAGGACGGGGATGTGAAAATAGGCATCCTGCAAGTCCAACGCTACCATCCAGTCTTGCGGGTCTAGAGCAGCCAAGACCTGAGCTAACGTCAACATCTTGAACTTCTCCTTCCGGAGGAAGCCGTTGACGTTCCTTAGATCCAAGATAGGACGTAGGCCCCCCTTGTCCTTCTTGGGTACCAGAAAGTAGTGGGAATAGCAACCACCCCCTACTTCTGGCCCAGGAACGCGCTCGATGGCCCCCTTGGCCAAGAGGGCCGTAACTTCCTCCTGCAGAAGTGCCAAGTGGTCCCCCGACACACGGTGGTTCTGCGGTGGCATGGCTGCAGGAGGGGTCTCGAAGGGGAGGGAGTAGCCCCTTCGGACGATTTGCAGCACCCACCTGTCCGAAGTGATCGTGCGCCAGTGAGCGTGGTGATGGCGAACCCTGCCACCCACTGGCGTCACATGGGGCCGAAAGCACGGACTAGGAGGATTTTGAGGCAGATGCTGCGGGGGAAGGTGTGGTCTGACCCCGCCGTTGTCCCCGACCGCCACCACGGCGGTTTCCACGGCCGCCACCGCGTTGAAAGGATTGTTGCGGCGCGTGGCTGGCAGCACGTGTGGGGGCGCCCCTTCCTTGGCCACGAAAGGGGCGAAACGAACCCGGTTGCTGACGCTGGGTCGAGAGACCCAAGGACTTGGCCGTGACCCTGGAGTCCTTGAAGCGTTCCAGCGCGTGGTCCGCCTTGTCACCCAACAGGTGACAGCCAACGAACGGCATGTCCATCAATGTATTCTGAACATCTGCCGAAAAGTTGGCGGATCTCAGCCAGGCGTGGCGACGAATCGCCACCGTCGTGGACATCGCCCTGCCCAGCGAGTCGGTCGTATCAAGACCACACCTAATCGAATACTTAGCTGCATCTCGGCCCTCAGCCACAGCCTGACCGAGTTTTGCCCGCACCTCCATGGGGCATTCTGGCAGCAGTTCCGCGACCGTATCCCACACAGAGTGGGTGTAGCGGCCCAAGAGGCAAGCGGTGTTGCAAGACCGCAGGCCCAAACTAATGGACGAGAAGACCTTCTTGCCAAACTGGTCATACCTCTTGGATTCCCGGTCGGGCGGGGCCGACGGGAATGCGGACTGGGAGGTCGAGGCCTGGATCACCAGACTCTCAGGAGTGGGGTGGGTAGACAGGAACTTGGGGTCGTCCGGACAAGGACGGTGGCGCCTGGCCACGTTCCGATCAACAGGCGCACCTGAAGCGGGCCTGGACCACGTGCCCAACAGAACGTCTGACAAGGCTTCATTAAACGGCAGCAGTGGCTCCTGTGGGCATGACTGCGGTTTGAAGACCTCTGTGAGGATGTTAGGCCTCACGGCCGCGACGGGGAGCTCAAGGTGTAAGGCCTTGGCAGCCTTCATCAGCACCACTGAATATGCAGCTCCCTCCACCGATGCCACGGAAGGAGGAGAGACCAAACCAGGGTTAGGAGAGTCGTCCAGATCACTGGCATCCCCCAAGTCACCTGTCCAGTCCGGGTCATACTGGCACTCGCGTGACAGAGGGTCCTCGGACCCCTCCCAACCTTCACCGAACTCTTCATCCTCTCCGTATTCGGAGTCAACGATGTAGACCGGTTTCTCGGGGTTCATGGGCCCCACCGGCGCCGAGCCCGGCGTCGAGCGACGCCGGTCCGACTCCGCGTCCGGCGTCGGGGAAGGTAAGGGGACGGCGCCGCCCGGAGCCGGCGTCGGAGCCCCGTTGCCGGCCGGAGCCGGCACCGGAGAACCGGCGCCGCGCGGGGACGGCGTCGGGGGTAACCCCGATGGTAACGGCGCCGGAGAGGCCGGAAGACCAGCCGGCGCCGATCCCGAAGGCCCTTGTGGCGCCGGGGTCGGAGCCGTCGGCGGCGCCGGAGCACCCGACGGCGCCGAGGCAGGGACACCCGAACCGCTAGGGCCCCCAGACGGTGGCACTGGGCCCGAAGGCGCCGTAGGCCCCGTCGGAGAACCGAGCGCCCTCATGGCCATGAGGAACGCCTCGATCTCCTCAGGCGTCGCGCCGTGCCCAGGGACCGGAGGGTATGAGGCAGGCCGCGCCGGCGACTCTCGCGGAGCCGCGGGGTTGGGGTCACCCGAGCCCCCGGCCGCATCGCGCGAGCGTCGGGGGTACGATGACGACGCCCCGACTTCTTGTGCTTCTTACCTGATGAGCCCGACGAATGGTGTCGACTTCCGGAACGCTCGGCGCGGCTCCGCGACCGCTCCCTCGAACGCTCTCTCGACCTCCGGCCGGACCGGGACCGCTCCCGGTCCCGACGTGGGGCCGACACCCGGAGCTCCAGTAGCTTGCGGGACCGCTCCCGCCTAGCCTTGTTGGTGAGGGCCCAGCAGTCGACGCAGGAGTCCACGTCGTGGTCGGGGCCCAGACACCGGAGACAGAGGCGGTGATGGTCCATGACCGACATCGTGCGTTCACAGTCATCACAGTGCTTGAACCCAGGCATCCTATCAGGCACAAAGAGTGAAATAACAATTCGAAAAACTTGGTCAAAAAACCGGAGTACTGCTCTTGGGATCTGCGCTTACTGGCGCGGAAAAAAGAAGAACTGACGTCAGCGCGCGGAGGCGGCGTCTATATACTCCAGCGACGTAATCACGGCGCACGACGGCGACGACGGACGCGGAGCAGCAGGGGACGCCTGCAGACGACGCCTACCGACGAGCAGGGGTACTGCTACGCAAAAGTTTCCGGATCCAGACTGACGCCTGGGGATATTCTATTCTAAGGTAAGGAATCTAACACTAACGTGTTTCTTTCAGATAATGCAGTACCTTCGCGTTCTGTGACAAAAAGTGTAAAAGGCTTACTGTAACATGGTGTCGCTAAAACTGGTGCTTAACATAAGGCTTTCTTCAGATCGTCAAAAGCATGTGTATGTTCCTGAGTCCAAGGGAGGACAGTCGATGTCGCTGCCTCCTGGGTTGTCAACTGTATGAGTGGTTTGGCTAGAAATGCGTACTGAGGGATCCATTGTCTGCAGTAAGAAGTGAGGCCTATAAAGACCCGTACCTCCTTTTGTGTCTTGGGTTGTGACATGTTTACAATTAACTGGATACGGTCAGGTGTTAGCTGTCTCCCCCCTTTGGACAGCAAGTGCCCAAGGTATATCACTTGCTGAACACAGAATTGCAGCTTCGAAGGAGACACCTTGTGTCCCTTGTCAGCCAGGAAATGTAAAACTGTCAGTGACGCTTGTTCACATTCTGGTTCACTACGGGCGGTGATCAATAGATCATCGACATACTGAAGTAGGGCAGTGTTGTCAGGCATGTGAATACTGTCAAGTTGTCTTTTCAATGCTTGGCTATAGATGCTGGGGCTTTCTGTGAATCCTTGAGGTGCGCGTGCAAATTTGAAGCTTCGGCCATTTAAACAGAATCCGAAAATATATTGGCTTTCCGGATCAATTGGGACACTAAAGAAGGCATTCTTCAGATCAATTACAGTAAAGAACGTTGCCTCTGGATCAATAGCTGTCAATAATGAAGAGATGTCTGGAACCACAGGGTACTGTGGTACAATGCATTTGTTCAATTCTCGTAAATCGATCACTAATCGATAAACTGGAGAGGCATTCGGATCAGTGCGTTTAAGAATTGGAATGATAGGGGAATTACATAGATTCGAGTCGGTTTCTACAACCATTCCTTGTGCAATGAGCTCGTCAATGATTTTCAGTAAAGCCACTACAGCATCTGGGGGTAACTTGTATTGTCGGATTCGTGGTAGTACTACTCCTGGCTTGAGTGTGACACGATATGGAGTGATGTGCATACAACCTACATCAGTGGGGCCTTGTGCCCATAAATGTGCAGGAACATTCTGTAATCTGGAATCAATATCTCTCAACACATAGTGACCCTTAAAGTCACGCAAAAGCAATCTTACTCCTTCCGGAGAACAACAAATTACAGCTCCTAGAGCTTTCAGCGTCTTGATACCTAATAAGTTTTCTGGACATGATTTCGTGAGCAATAAATCTGTAGTGCGAGACAACGGACCAACTGAAAGGGGAACTGGTTTCGATACTTCATTTACAATAGGCTTTCCTGAAAATCCAAGGGAGACATTCTGTGAGCCTGAGAGGGGTGCCCCTGGAACCTCGTCGTGACTGATTGTTGTTCTGCTTGCCCCTGTGTCAATCAAAAACTTTCTATCTTTTCCTAATACTTGACTATGTACGTAAGGACCCTCTTGATCCACAGGAACCTCAATAAGAGGCAAGCCAACCTCCCTCTCTAGGCTGTTTCATGTGTATCGCTGGTAATCGGGATAATCAGTTTGTGCATACTGGTACATCTGCTGAGTGGTATGTTGTGTTGCGGCAATCGGTTGTGGCTGTGGTACCGCTACAGTCTGTACTGTCTGTTGTGGAGCATGCATAGGCTGTACATTCTGTGGTACGTGTTGTTGGGCCTGGTCCTGTCTAGGTTGACGTGGTCTCTCTTTAGTTTTACCTGTAGATATATTGTGTTTCAAAACTGCACAATCGTTTACATAGTGACCTGGCTGTTTACAATAATTGCATGTCCCTTTAACAGGAGCT
Source organism: Lissotriton vulgaris (assembly GCF_964263255.1). Lineage (NCBI taxonomy): Eukaryota > Metazoa > Chordata > Amphibia > Caudata > Salamandridae > Lissotriton > Lissotriton vulgaris. The sequence goes on from NC_141699.1 coordinate 175,027,233, forward strand.
GCTGAATTATTGGGCTGTGTCATGCCCTTTTTCTGAACGTCAGCTGGAACTGACTGAGCAACTAGCATTTTCATTTTCGTGTCTTTCATACGTCTTTGTTCGTGATCATGTTCTTCTCTAACAATATAAGGAGGTGCTGTATCATGTACATACCAGCTAGTCGCTGTTCGTCTGGGGAAAGATTCAAAAATGTTTGCGCTACTGCGTCATCATTATATTTATCAGAATTGTCAGCCCATTGTACTGCTGACCTGGCTAATACTTGTTCATCCATGGAATTGAGTACATGGTACCCCATTCGTTCTTGAAGTACTTTATCGGTAGCCTGAAATAGATGTTCAGGAGTCATCGGCTTTGACATGGCAGAGTGAAATGTTTCTGGTATTGGACAGAGGTAACGTTTCTTGTTTTCACACGTTTCTTGTTTACGAATGGGTCTGTCGAAGGGCCTATCAAAATGATGCAGTCTAGGGAGTTTCTCTCTGCCTACATATCCTATCATCTTTTTGTCTGACTGATGCGAAGGTTCTGCTAGATCCTCTGTATTATCCTCCTCCTGCGAGGAAGTCGGACCGTCTGATTCAAGATGTTCTTCAGGTGCTCGCCGGGCATGTATTTCTATTATTTCTTTACGGATCTTTCTAACCATGACATGTACACTGTTCTCCTTTTCGTGTTTACCATCCGCAATATTCTGGCTCCATCTATTCAGTCTATCCATTTCACTTTGCGGAAAACCTGCCTGATCTTGTTCTCTTATTAAACAATTAACCATAAATCTCATTATTAAACCTTTGTTCTCTACTTTCTGGCGTGACATGGCTTCAGCAACACACTCCATTCCTTCTCCTGTTCTAATAAAATAATACAATTTGTCTAGATGTTCTGGCATTCCTGGTAGTAATATCAAATAATCTGTAACACGTCTCAAACGTAGGGACGCTAACAACATGGGTCCTGTTGTACCGGGCACTGGGTCATATCTACAATCTGTAAGTTCTCTTCTAAGCTGTTCTGCCGGTGCACCTTTAGGTGTCCGAGCCTTTGCTAAATCTCTCATTGTCACTCGGTGTAACGGTGGGGGTGTTTGGTAACCTCCTGTAGCACCTCCTGAAGCGGAGGCTTGACCATAACCTGGCTGTAGGGTCGGTACCTGCTGTAACTGGGTTGGGGCCTGAGCAACGTCAGCCCCAAAAGGATTAAGCGGATGCAGTTGTTGAATACCAGGAGGGACAACGGGTGCGGGTGCAGGAAACGGTGCGGGATGGATCTGCTGTTGCGGATCTGGGGGCTGATGATCAGGGGGCGGGTTACCGTCAGCAGGTGGCACACGGGCAGGCATACTAGGATATGCGGGAGCTACATCATCCAAGTAGGATGAAATAAAAATGTCTGCTGCGGTCTTGTGACGTAATTTAGTCGGAACCAAAGGAGGGGGCAGATTTTTCGGTGTTTCCGGGGTCGCCTTGGGCAGGCCCTCGGCCAGGACTGGATACAATCCTGTCATAATTGCGTTGCTCCGTCTATCGTGTTGTTCCATTCTAACTCGTTCTCCTTCTTCTAGTAGTTCTTTTTCTTTGGCTTTTTCAGAATCCTCTCTACTTTTCTCTGCTTTTCTGAGTGCTTTCTCTATCCGTCTGTGTGATTCTTTACGCCGTAGTTCAATGGCATCTTTCTGTGACTGTCTGGCTTTCTTTTTCCATAATGCTTCTTCTACTCTCATGATGCACTCGGCATCCCATGTCCCTGTAGCGGGCCATCTCTGATTCTCTGCTAAATCCTTAGTGTAATCCACCCACAAGTCGAGATATAATACAGCGTCTAAGCCGTGCTTGTGGTACATAAAATAACCGGGAGTGTCCCTGGGTGGGATGGGAACAGCTTCCTCGAGTATCCCTTTTCTAGTTCCTATCTGTCTCAATTTAAAAAACAGTGGCATTCTGAACCTTGATACTTGATACTTGATACTTACTCGGACACAACTAATACAATAAACACAGTAATGAAAATCAAACAATCACTCATACCACGACATTAAAACACATTAAAACATTTCGGAACCGACAATAACTTGATAGCTGGATACTTGATATACTGCTAAACAGTACAGATACACTGCTAAACAGTGCAGACCGGGTCTGTGTACCCAAACCCGTCTTGACCGGACACAAATTAATGCACCCGTCTAGATGCGTCCCCAGCAACGGTACTCACCGGGAAGCACGGAACGGAAGGCCTCGGAAACTCGACACTGGACTGGACCGGACTGGACTCGACTCGACTCGTGACGTAGGTACTTCGGAACTTCGGAACTGGTGGGCCTCTGAACACCTCGGACCTTGCTCTCTCGGCTGGGCTCTGGTCGGGATCCTCCGCACTCCTCACCGCCTCGTCTGGGTGTCGATCGCAGCCTCAGTCACCTCCGTTGGCCTGAGGGAGATACAGGAAATCCTGCGGGTATGCGTAGTTGTCCGTCACGGCTGTGGCAGGGGGCTAGGCCTGCAACGCACCGCCGGCGCGTAAGGTGGGGGAGGGGTCCCTGTTCGGGCGCCAAATTATGTAGTAAATAAAGTTTACCTATGCGGAATTTCTATGCGGTAAAGTTCAATAAGAATAACTCAATCATAAAATGAGAGGCAGAGTCCGTGGCATCTGAGTTTATAAGGGTTTTATTCCATAAAATGGAATTGGTTCGAACCAGGTATCATGTTCCATCACCACGAAGGTTCAGGAAGGGATAGACAATGCTTTATTAACAGAGTACAATATATATAGTAAATGCATACAATGGTGATGGATACAGAAGGCGTAACAGCTGAGAGAAAAGAGATAAGAACACATGTACGTAACAGAAGGCGTGCACGAGGGCGTACACGGAGGTGTGTGCTAGACAACGTCACATGAGAGTGTCACAGGTGGGTGGACCCATAGAGGAATCCTGCAGTGTCAGCAGAAATATATGGCAGAGATGCGCGCGCAGCAGCATGACGTGTGATTGACGTGGAACTGGAGGGTGAAGGGGACTTGACATTTAGCACTATACGTGGAGACAGAAGTCTGGCGTGTCAGAACAACCTAAACCCAAATCATATCTAATATCTTGTGTTTGAGGAACTGTATTAACTAGAAGGAAAGGTCTCTCGGGCAGAGGCTATTCTATACTGACTGCTAGTGCATGCATATGTGACTACGTGTCTACGTGTAATACGAGGGGGCCATGGGCCTACCATGGTAACGGGAGCAATGAATTACTTGCACAGAGACAGAAAGGCCGGGCCCTTTGCTCTGCAGCTGGGGAGATGTTTTCCTAAATCACTAGACAGGAATGTATTTTCGAGGAGCGGAGCAGATAACTTGAAGGCAAAATACAGTCTTGGCAGGCAAGCAGGCCGAGCCGGGCACCGCTCGCCGCACAGGGAGTAGGGTAAGGGTCATGGATGCGGATCCAGGCTGCAGCTTTCAGAGGCAGAAGGCAGAAAGGGCTCGATGGCAGAAATCAGGGCATAGCTCGCCAGAGCCAGGAAAACGTGAAAGTGCACTATGTAAAGACGGTGGCACGGCATACTTAGGAACTGAATATTCGACCCATTCATGGTGGATCTGAAAGAGGACATGTTAACGTTGGACGCAAATGTATTTGCGTCTTCATAGCTGATTGTGGAGGGAACATACATGTACTTGAAGCACGTACATGGAGCCGTTGGGGTCTACGTTAGGGGACACAATTGACCATAAAAATTCATGTTTGTGTATTAAAGTGGGAGATTGGATCCGGGGAAAATAAAGTAAGGAAATGAGAGAGTCAATTCTTTGAACCCGAAGTGGTAGAAGTTCTTAGGAATGCAGTTTGAGTCACAAATGGCAATGTTTGTAATCTTAAATGTGTGGCTCCAGTTTTAAAGGAACAAGGGGGGGAAGTTTCTTGCAAGGAACATGTTTGGCGCCCGAACAGGGACCCCTCCCCCACCTTACGCGCCGGCGGTGCGTTGCAGGCCTAGCCCCCTGCCACAGCCGTGACGGACAACTACGCGTACCCGCAGGATTTCCTGTATCTCCCTCAGGCCAACGGAGGTGACTGAGGCTGCGATCGACACCCAGACGAGGCGGTGAGGAGTGCGGAGGATCCCGACCAGAGCCCAGCCGAGAGAGCAAGGTCCGAGGTGTTCAGAGGCCCACCAGTTCCGAAGTTCCGAAGTACCTACGTCACGAGTCGAGTCGAGTCCAGTCCGGTCCAGTCCAGTGTCGAGTTTCCGAGGCCTTCCGTTCCGTGCTTCCCGGTGAGTACCGTTGCTGGGGACGCATCTAGACGGGTGCATTAATTTGTGTCCGGTCAAGACGGGTTTGGGTACACAGACCCGGTCTGCACTGTTTAGCAGTGTATCTGTACTGTTTAGCAGTATATCAAGTATCCAGCTATCAAGTTATTGTCGGTTCCGAAATGTTTTAATGTGTTTTAATGTCGTGGTATGAGTGATTGTTTGATTTTCATTACTGTGTTTATTGTATTAGTTGTGTCCGAGTCCGAGTAAGTATCAAGTATCAAGTATCAAGGTTCAGAATGCCACTGTTTTTTAAATTGAGACAGATAGGAACTAGAAAAGGGATACTCGAGGAAGCTGTTCCCATCCCACCCAGGGACACTCCCGGTTATTTTATGTACCACAAGCACGGCTTAGACGCTGTATTATATCTCGACTTGTGGGTGGATTACACTAAGGATTTAGCAGAGAATCAGAGATGGCCCGCTACAGGGACATGGGATGCCGAGTGCATCATAAGAGTAGAAGAAGCATTATGGAAAAAGAAAGCCAGACAGTCACAGAAAGATGCCATTGAACTATGGCGTAAAGAATCACACAGACGGATAGAGAAAGCACTCAGAAAAGCAGAGAGAAGTAGAGAGGATTCTGAAAAAGCCAAAGAAAAAGAACTACTAGAAGAAGGAGAACGAGTTAGAATGGAACAACACGATAGACGGAGTAACGCAATTATGACAGGATTGTATCCAGTCCTGGCCGAGGGCCTGCCCAAGGCGACCCCGGAAACACCGAAAAATCTGCCCCCTCCTTTGGTTCCGACTAAATTACGTCACAAGACCGCAGCAGACATTTTTATTTCATCCTACTTGGATGATGTAGCTCCCGCATATGCTAGTATGCCTGCCCGTGTGCCACCTGCTGACGGTAACCCGCCCCCTGATCATCAGCCCCCAGGTCCGCAACAGCAGATCCATCCCGCACCGTTTCCTGCACCCGCACCCGTTGTCCCTCCTGGTATTCAACAACTGCATCCGCGTAATCCTTTTGGGGCTGACGTTGCTCAGGCCCCAACCCAGTTACAGCAGGTACCGACCCTACAGCCAGGTTATGGTCAAGCCTCCGCTTCAGGAGGTGCTACAGGAGGTTACCAAACACCCCCACCGTTACACCGAGTGACAATGAGAGATTTAGCAAAGGCTCGGACACCTAAAGGTGCACCGGCAGAACAGCTTAGAAGAGAACTTACAGATTGTAGATATGACCCAGTGCCCGGTACAACAGGACCCATGTTGTTAGCGTCCCTACGTTTGAGACGTGTTACAGATTATTTGATATTACTACCAGGAATGCCAGAACATCTAGACAAATTGTATTATTTTATTAGAACAGGAGAAGGAATGGAGTGTGTTGCTGAAGCCATGTCACGCCAGAAAGTAGAGAACAAAGGTTTAATAATGCGATTTATGGTTAATTGTTTAATAAGAGAACAAGATCAGGCAGGTTTTACGCAAAGTGAAATGGATAGACTGAATAGATGGAGCCAGAATATTGCGGATGGTAAACACGAAAAGGAGAACAGTGTACATGTCATGGTTAGAAAGATCCGTAAAGAAATAATAGAAATACATGCCCGGCGAGCACCTGAAGAACATCTTGAATCAGACGGTCCGACTTCCTCGCAGGAGGAGGATAATACAGAGGATCTAGCAGAAACTTCGCATCAGTCAGACAAAAAGATGATAGGATATGTAGGCAGAGAGAAACTCCCTAGACTGCATCATTTTGATAGGCCCTTCGACAGACCCATTCGTAAACAAGAAACGTGTGAAAACAAGAAACGTTACCTCTGTCCAATACCAGAAACATTTCACTCTGCCATGTCAAAGCCGATGACTCCTGAACATCTATTTCAGGCTACCGATAAAGTACTTCAAGAACGAATGGGGTACCATGTACTCAATTCCATGGATGAACAAGAATTAGCCAGGTCAGCAGTACAATGGGCTGACAATTCTGATAAATATAATGATGACGCAGTAGCGCAAACATTTTTGAATCTTTCCCCAGACGAACAGCGACTAGCTGGTAAGTAAATGATACAGCACCTCCTTATATTGTTAGAGAAGAACATGATCACGAACAAAGACGTATGAAAGACACGAAAATGAAAATGCTAGTTGCTCAGTCAGTTCCAGCTGACGGTCAGAAAAAGGGCATGACACAGCCCAATAATTCAGCAGCTCCTGTTAAAGGGACATGCAATTATTGTAAACAGCCAGGTCACTATGTAAACGATTGTGCAGTTTTGAAACACAATATATCTACAGGTAAAACTAAAGAGAGACCACGTCAACCTAGACAGGACCAGGCCCAACAACACGTACCACAGAATGTACAGCCTATGCATGCTCCACAACAGACAGTACAGACTGTAGCGGTACCACAGCCACAACCGATTGCCGCAACACAACATACCACTCAGCAGATGTACCAGTATGCACAAACTGATTATCCCGATTACCAGCGATACACATGAAACAGCCTAGAGAGGGAGGTTGGCTTGCCTCTTATTGAGGTTCCTGTGGATCAAGAGGGTCCTTACGTACATAGTCAAGTATTAGGAAAAGATAGAAAGTTTTTGATTGACACAGGGGCAAGCAGAACAACAATCAGTCACGACGAGGTTCCAGGGGCACCCCTCTCAGGCTCACAGAATGTCTCCCTTGGATTTTCAGGAAAGCCTATTGTAAATGAAGTATCGAAACCAGTTCCCCTTTCAGTTGGTCTCGCACTACAGATTTATTGCTCACGAAATCATGTCCAGAAAACTTATTAGGTATCAAGACGCTGAAAGCTCTAGGAGCTGTAATTTGTTGTTCTCCGGAAGGAGTAAGATTGTTTTTGCGTGACTTTAAGGGTCACTATGTGTTGAGAGATATTGATTCCAGATTACAGAATGTTCCTGCACATTTATGGGCACAAGGCCCCACTGATGTAGGTTGTATGCACATCACTCCATATCGTGTCACACTCAAGCCAGGAGTAGTACTACCACGAATCCGACAATACAAGTTACCCCCAGATGCTGTAGTGGCTTTACTGAAAATCATTGACGAGCTCATTGCACAAGGAGTGGTTGTAGAAACCGACTCGAATCTATGTAATTCCCCTATCATTCCAATTCTTAAACGCACTGATCCGAATGCCCCTCCAGTTTATCGATTAGTGATCGATTTACGAGAATTGAACAAATGCATTGTACCACAGTACCCTGTGGTTCCAGACATCTCTTCATTATTGACAGCTATTGATCCAGAGGCAACGTTCTTTACTGTAATTGATCTGAAGAATGCCTTCTTTAGTGTCCCAATTGATCCGGAAAGCCAATATCTTTTCGGATTCTGTTTAAATGGCCGAAGCTTCAAATTTGCACGCGCACCTCAAGGATTCACAGAAAGCCCCAGCATCTATAGCCAAGCATTGAAAAGACAACTTGACAGTATTCACATGCCTGACAACACTGCCCTACTTCAGTATGTCGATGATCTATTGATCACCGCCCGTAGTGAACCAGAATGTGAACAAGCGTCACTGACAGTTTTACATTTCCTGGCTGACACAAGGTGTCTCCTTCGAAGCTGCAATTCTGTGTTCAGCAAGTGATATACCTTGGGCACTTGCTGTCCAAAGGGGGGAGACAGCTAACACCTGACCGTATCCAGTTAATTGTAAACATGTCACAACCCAAGACACAAAAGGAGGTACGGGCCTTTATAGGCCTCACTTCTTACTGTAGACAATGGATCCCTCAGTACGCATTTCTAGCCAAGCCACTCATACAGTTGACAACCCAGGAGGCAGCGACATCGACTGTCCTCCCTTGGACTCAGGAACGTACACATGCTTTTGACGATCTGAAGAAAGCCTTATGTCAAGCACCAGTTTTAGCGACACCATGTTACAGTAAGCCTTTTACACTTTTTGTCACAGAACGCGAAGGTACTGCATTGTCAGTACTCACCCAGGATCAAGCAGGTTCACACAAACTGTGTGCTTATTTTTCTAGTACATTAGATCCAGTAGCCCAGGCTCTGCCTGCGTGCTTGAAATCTGTGGCAGTGACAGCTCTAGCAATCAGACAAAGTGATTCCATAGTGTTAGGACACCAATTGACAGTACAAGTTCCACATTCCGTGGAAGTTCTTTTAAACCGAACACAGACTCAGCACTTGACTATAGCACGACTGACAGGTTATGAATTGACATTGTTTCAGCCACACATAGAAATCAGACGTTGCAATACACTGAACCCTGCTACACTTCTGCCATTAAGTGAGACAGACCCTTTGGCACATGATTGTTTGTAAGTCATTACCATTACGACGAAACCCAGACAAGACTTGACAGACACTGTATTACCAGATCCAGACCTGACACTTTATGTGGATGGTTCATGTATGAGAACAAGTACAGGAGAGTTAGTGGCCGCATATGCAGTCACGACAGAAACTGAAGTCATAGAAACAAATCGTATTGACACCCTGTCAGCCCAAGCAGCAGAGCTCATCGCTCTGACTCAAGCCTGTATTCGAGCCAAGAATAAGAAAGTTAACATTTACACAGATTCACGGTATGCATTCGGAGTCGTACACGACTTCGGTGTACTCTGGCGAGAGAGAGATTTCTTGACCTCTCACGGAGCCAAGATCCAGCACGGTCCTCTCATTCAAGCTCTGTTAGACGCAATACATTTGCCTACAGCGATATCCATCATGAAGTGCAAGGCACATACGAAAGTTACAGATACCATTTCCCAGGGTAACGACCTGGCAGATCGAACAGCCAAGCATACAGCTCAGACTCAGACTCACGCAACTGACCTGACGATGACAATAGTCCCGACACCGACACATTGCATGACAGTTAGGGATCCCGCCCTAGATGTAATTGACATACAGACACATGCTACACCAGACGAAATCAAGAAATAGACTGAACTAGGAGGGATCCAGACAGAACAGGGATGGATGACGAAGGGGAAAGCCACATGGTTTCTCCCCGACTCTATGGTTCAAGTTATCATTAACACAGTACATAGTCCTGCACATTTAGGAGAAAAAGCCATGTTAGACAGTATTCAAAACCTTTGGTTCAATAAGCATTTACGAGCAGCAGCAAAACAGAAAGTGCGTACTTGCATGATCTGTTGTCAGTTCAACCCAGGTAAAGGCATTCCCGTAGAGCAAGGTGGATTTCATCCTCCCGATCACCCTTTTGAAGTCCTCCAGATGGATTATATCCAGATGGAACGTTGTCGAGGATTCAAATATGTCCTCGTAGTTGTATGTGCACTTTCCCGTTGGACAGAAGCATATCCAGTCCCAGATTACACTGCTCCGACCACTGCCAAGCAGCTGGTACGTGAATTCTTCCCCAGGTATGGTTTGCCCCGTATCGTGTATTCAGATAATGGTCAGCCATTCTCGTCCGAGCTTATGAAGCAGGTATCACTCCTGCTAGGTTATCAGTGGAAGTTCCACTGTGTCCGACATCCCGAAGCAGCAGGTCTCGTAGAGAGACATAATCAGACCCTGAATATTCGCCTTGCCAAGATTTGTAGAGAGAAAGGCGTTGACTGGATAGTAGCTTTACCAGTTGCACTCTTTTACATGAGAATGATAGCACATTCAAGAACAGGGCTATCCCCGTATGAGGTGGTCTTTGGTAGGCCACCGAATATGTGGGGGACGCCTCTGCCTCGTAAAATAACAGATGTTGACTGTAATATGCTGACAGATTACCTTGCCTCCTTGATGTCTGCACTACAATCATGTCGTTCACAGGTAGCTGCAGCCTTTCCCGACAACACCGAGGTGAAGCCACACGAGATCGTCCCTGGAGAATACGTTTTTATCCGGAATTTCGACAGGAGGAGTCCGCTGGAGCCCCGTTGGCAGGCGCCGAAGCTTGTGTTATTAACAACAAGGACAGCAGTGAAAGTGGAGGGCCGCAAGGGCTGGCTCCACTCGAGTCACGTGAAAAGACACTATGGACTACCGCCAAAACTAGACTCCCAGCCCTGCCCCCTTCCAGAGACTGATACTAAACTCCCCCTGGTAGAGAAAACTCCTTCTCAAGAATTTCGTATGAAGTTGAGGTCTAGCAAGTCAGACAGTTTAATTGTTTAAGTCCTCCCCTAGGTGAAGCGGTTAGACAGGTTCCTGACATGTACAAGTTAGACCCCAATAGAGAGAGAGATAGACAGAAACAGATCAAGAAACATGAATATTGTAAATCTCTCCGCAGTCACTGCATTGTGACATTATTGATTATGTTTTTTCTGAGTCTTATGATTATTGCTGCAAGCATATTGCTACACATGTACTTTCCTATTTTCACACGTGCGCATTCCTCTTCAAATAACACTGCCGAGCATACTTTCAGTGAATTGCCCCCGCACGAGTTATCTTACCGACTTGCGCTGCGCAACAATACCTTCATCAGTATGTTACATCATTCCCATCAGACCAGCAATGCTACCAATTGTTGGATATGTGGCCGACTCCCTCCCTATCAGAAGTACAAGGGAGTTCTGCCCCTCTTTCCGTACCCGTTCACACATAATGGTTCCTGTGGTGCATGGTTTAGTCTAATGAATTCTTTAGATTCTGATTCCGAAGTTTACCAGGGCAATTGGGTGTGGGGAAATCTGAACACAGTTTTGCATAAAGTATGTTTCCCTGACAAGGAGGGTCTTCCCCAAAGGACAGGGACTGATCTAGAAAACGAAGTATATGGATTAGGTAATTTTACACTTAACCTCATGATTCTGAATGTCCAGTCCGAAGCCGAACCAGTCTTACCCGCTATGTCAGTATTACCAGTCAAAGGTGAATTATGTGTCAGAAAGAATGGTTCAGAACACCTGGGTCATAGTAGATGTACTACTGTGATCGAATTCAGTGATAAAGGCAAGTCTACATTCAAAGCTTCCCGTCATTCCTATTTCATTTGTGGTCATACAGCATATATACGCTTACCTCTAGATTGGGATGGTACTTGTTACATTGCATTCCTTCTGCCACCTGTTTTCCTAGCCCCTCCTGATTATCATAGGGACTCCCATCTAGTACACAATAGACCCCAGAGAGATCTCCCGATTGTCGACTATACTGAAACGGCATGGGAGCAGTATACAGACTTCAATAAAGGTTTCTTTCCCTATTTAGGTGCTGTCTTTAATAGTAAACTGATACGTAAATTAACCAGAACCCTCGAAGCAGTAGTGAATGAAACTACTTCCGCCCTAGGCAACTTAACAGAGGAGCAGTCTGCTATGCGGATTGTTGTTCTTCAAAATCGTCTTGTTCTTGACGTCATCCTGGCCGATAGGGGCGGAGCTTGTAGAGTCATCGGATCGAGTTGCTGTGTTTTCATTCCAGAAAACACACCATCAGTATATAGAGCCATAACCCGTCTCCACAAGATTGCAAGTCAGATACACCAGAATCCAGGCACCTGGACTTGGTCCGGTTGGTTCTGGAGCGTGTTATCAGCCTGGGGATGGAAAGTCCTATCCTTCCTCGGAATAGCCCTTCTCATAGTGTTCAGTTGTTGCCTATGTTTACAGTGTGGGCCAGCGATTTGCGGCTTGTGCGCCACATCATGTATTCCCCATTCAAGTTCACGTTCTAAATCCCGCCAGAAAAAGGAAGTGCAAATGATGTTATATGAACAAATTGATGGACTAATGAAGATCGATATATCATGAAGGGTCCGTAGGGGACAAGGAGGGAATGAGGTAATATGAATTTTTATGGTCAATTGTGTCCCCTAACGTAGACCCCAACGGCTCCATGTACGTGCTTCAAGTACATGTATGTTCCCTCCACAATCAGCTATGAAGACGCAAATACATTTGCGTCCAACGTTAACATGTCCTCTTTCAGATCCACCATGAATGGGTCGAATATTCAGTTCCTAAGTATGCCGTGCCACCGTCTTTACATAGTGCCCCTTCACGTTTTCCTGGCTCTGGCGAGCTAGGCCCTGATTTCTGCCATCGAGCCCTTTCTGCCTTCTGCCTCTGAAAGCTGCAGCCTGGATCCGCATCCATGACCCTTACCCTACTCCCTGTGCGGCGAGCGGTGCCCGGCTCGGCCTGCTTGCCTGCCAAGACTGTATTTTGCCTTCAAGTTATCTGCTCCGCTCCTCGAAAATACATTCCTGTCTAGTGATTTAGGAAAACATCTCCCCAGCTGCAGAGCAAAGGGCCCGGCCTTTCTGTCTCTGTGCAAGTAATTCATTGCTCCCGTTACCATGGTAGGCCCATGGCCCCCTCGTATTACACATAGACACGTAGTCACATATGCATGCACTAGCAGTCAGTATAGAATAGCCTCTGCCCGAGAGACCTTTCCTTCTAGATAATACAGTTCCTCAAACACAAGATATTAGATATGATTTGGGTTTAGGTTGTTCTGACACGCCAGACTTCTGTCTCCACGTATAGTGCTAAATGTCAAGTCCCCTTCACCCTCCAGTTCCACGTCAATCACACGTCATGCTGCTGCGCGCGCATCTCTGCCATATATTTCTGCTGACACTGCAGGATTCCTCTATGGGTCCACCCACCTGTGACACTCTCATGTGACGTTGTCTAGCACACACCTCCATGTACGCCCTCGTGCACGCCTTCTGTTACGTACATGTGTTCTTATCTCTTTTCTCTCAGCTGTTACGCCTTCTGTATCCATCACCATTGTATGCATTTACTATATATATTGTACTCTGTTAATAAAGCATTGTCTATCCCTTCCTGAACCTTCGTGGTGATGGAACATGATACCTGGTTCGAACCAATTCCATTTTATGGAATAAAACCCTTATAAACTCAGATGCCACGGACTCTGCCTCTCATTTTATGATTGAGTTATTCTTATTGAACTTTACCGCATAGAAATTCCGCATAGGTAAACTTTATTTACCACAATTTGTCAGAAATTGGTCATTGCCCTTATGAATTTGTTTTCCAAAAGGCTTTTAGTAACCATTGTGGACAAAGTTGACACCACTACTGTGTTAGAATTTTTGGACTCAATTTTTATATTCGAAGGATTTCCCAATTCTGTTCTCAGTGATATTGGGGTGCAATTTGTGTCCAATGCAGCCAAAGAGTATTTTAAAACACTGGGTGTAACACACAGAACCACCTCTCTATACAACCCAAGTGGAAATGAAGCCGTTGAGAGGTTCAACAGGGTGGTTAAGGGGGTTAGCCCTCTATAATCAACAAGTTGGATTGGGAAGTCCATTTGTTCAAAGCGGTTTAGGAATATAGAGTTACAAAACTTTATACTACTGGTTTATATCCTTTTATTATGATGAGAGGGAATACCGCTAGGTCAACAATGGCTGTGTAAAGCAGGTGTACAACATTGGTCCCTGGAATCTGTCCAGTGCAAACTGGCTGATAATCATTCTAAAATGGAAGCATATTATGACATGAAACATGGGGCGAAACCTGTGTGTATTAAAGTGGGAGATTGGATCCGGGGAAAATAAAGTAAGGAAATGAGAGAGTCAATTCTTTGAACCCGAAGTGGTAGAAGTTCTTAGGAATGCAGTTTGAGTCACAAATGGCAATGTTTGTAATCTTAAATGTGTGGCTCCAGTTTTAAAGGAACAAGGGGGGAAGTTTCTTGCAAGGAACTGTGAGGAAGATTTTTAATGGTTGGAAATTTATGATGAGGAGTTGAATAGGGTGAACATCAATGAGGAGAATATAGTGGAGGCCGTTGATGTGGAAAATGCAGAAAATGTAGAAGAGGATAATGCAGTTGATATTGCTGAGACAGTTATATCAGACAAGTTGCATGACAATGAAATAGTTAGAGAGAAGGAAAGAGAAATTAGTGGAAATATGAGAGTGCACAAACCTCCTAAGTGATTGAAGTATTATGTACCCCAAACTAGGACTAAGTAGCAAACAACCTTTCACCTACATTTGTCCCAACTTGCTCTACATAACGGTTCTAGCACTGGTCTTTTACCCAGTTATGTGCTGAATAAATGTTGATCGGTTTAATTAAAACTATCCTCGTTAATTATGAATGAGGATTCTTAGAAAAGTCCCCTGCACAAGACGTACAAAACAGGATTAACATACTCTGTATAAAAGTCATGGTCATCTTCATCCTAGGGCAATAGAAATACTTTGCATAATTGCAGGTATTGATTTGGCTCAATTACATAATTGTACTCTCAACATATCGATTATGGTAGGAACCCGGATACTACCTTCATGGTATAAAAGAACCATATCTTCACTAAATAGACAGAGGAGAAGCTTCCACACTGACACGGAGGTCCATGTATGCAAAAGCTCCAGCACGCAGTGGTCTGACATCCCTTGCGGGGTGTCTAACTTGTGGCCAAGATGGGGTCCTTCATTCTCTCCCATCAGGTAATGAGGTTGGCTCTTTCCTAGGGGATTCTTGGCTTTACATACACATACATGCTAGGTACACTTAGGTAGGGTTACATCGTAGGAGTTTACTTTATTACCGTCATGCATATATGCCCGCATATATTTACTGTTTTAGCATCATGGTAGAATTGAACAAGTTACTTACCTTCGGTAACGATATATCTTTAAGAAACATTAGTTAGTTAGATTCCTTACCTTAGAATAACCCCCAGGCGTGAGACTGGATCCGGAAAATTTTGCATAGCAGTACCCTTGCGCGTCGGTAGGCGTCGTCTGCGGCTCCGCTTCCGTCATCGGGATGACGTCGTTGGAGTACTTAGATGCCGCCCTCGCGTGCGGACGTCAGTTCTTATACACAGCTTTTCCGCGCCAGAAATGCAGAGCCATGATAAAAACCGACACTGATGCCATGAAACTAGGGCCCTGAAAAGGGATGACCTTAACCCTAGATATCGGTTCGCAGAATGGGGAGGATGGGTGGGGCGGTAAGGAATCTAATACTAACTACAGTTTCTTACAGATATATCGTTACCGAAGGTAAGTAACTTGTGTATCTGAAAGAAAATGGTTAGTATTAGATTCCTTACCTTAGAATAGATACCACAGCAATACCAACCCCAGTGGTGGGTTTGCGAACCAATAATCACACCAGAAAGTCCTGGAGAACGGAAGGGCCGAAAAAGCCATCTCTCCGGACTTGGCTGTCCAGGCAGTAATGTCTTGCGAACGTGTGCAGCGAGGCCCACGTAGCTGCCTGACAGATGTCCTGCAAGGGGACTCCCCGACCCAGGGCAGTAGTAGCCGCCGTGGCCCGAGTGGAATGGGCACGCAGCCCCACAGGAGGCTCCTTTTTAGCCAGTGAATAACAAGCCTGGATGCACAAAACGACCCATAGAGAAATGGTCCGTTTGTGCACCGCCCGTCCCTTCTTAGTGCCCACGTAACCAACAAAGAGTTGGTCATCCACCCGGAACTGGCGTGTGCGATCCAGATAGTATGAGAGCGCACCTTTTTGGGTCCAGACGGTGGAGCCTCTCTTCCTCTTTCGAGGGATGCGGAGGCGGAAAGAAGGTGGGCAAGGTGATGGACTGCCCGATGTGGAAGGCTGTGACTACCTTGGGCAGGAAAGAGGGTCGCGTTCGCAAAACAACTTTGTCCGGATGGACAGAAAGGAAAGGAGGTTGTGAAGAAAGAGCCTGGAGCTCACTCACTCTCCTGGCAGAGGTGATGGCAACCAGGAATGCAGTCTTAAGAGTGAGGAGACGAAGAGGACAGTTATGAAGTGGCTCAAAGGGAGTGCACATTAGATAAGTCAGAACAAGATTCAAGTCCCACTGAGGCATCACGAAGGAACAGGGGGAAACATATGAGTGATGCCCTTCAAGGCAACTGGGGAATTGAAAATAGAGGGCTGATCAGGGAGCCTGAAGAAGGCCGAAATGGCAGAGAGGTAGCCCTTGAGAGTGCCCAGAGCAGAGCCCTTCTGGGCAAGAGAAAGAAGAAAGAGGAGAACCTCAGAAAGGGGGGTAGAGAGTGGATCCACAGCCGTTGTTGTACACCATGCCACAAATTTGTTCCGCCTGAAGGCATATACCGATTTTGTGGAGGGACTCCTGGCTGCCAGAATCACATCGCAGACTTCAGGAGGCAAATCAAATGACCTCAACTGTCGCCACTCAATCTCCACGCATGGAAGTGGAGGCTGGATAGGTTCCCGGTGGAGGACCGTCCCCTGCTGCTGCGACAGAAGGTCCTCCTGAAGAGGTAGACAAATCGGGGGATCGACGAACATGCTGAGTAGCTTGGGATACCAGTATCTTTATGCCCAGTCCAGAGCCACAAGGAGATGACTTGGGCCGGTCGCGCCTGATCTTCTTCAGCACTCTGGGCAGAAGTGCTATAGGCAGAAAGGCGTACAATAGACCGCAGCTCCACTTGCGACGAAAAGCGTCTCCGAGCGAGTGCCGCCTTGGAAATTCCAACGCGCAGAATTGATGACATTGCACGTTCTCTTCTGTGGCGAATAGATCTAACCAAGGCTCTCCCCACTGCTGAAAGAGACCTTGCGCAGCGTCCGAGGTCAGACACCATTCGTGATCCATCATGCACCGACGGCTGAGTTTATCCGCCCTGGCGTTCAGGGAACCTGCCAGGTGTTGAACCACCAGGGTCACACTCTGATGGTCCAGCCATTGCCAGAGGCGCAGAGCCTCCTGGCACAGGGTCCACGACCCCACCCCGCCCTGTTTGTTGGAGTACCACATGGTGGTGATGTTTTCCGTGAACACCTGCACTACACTCCCCCGGACAGAGGGGAGGAATGCTTTCAGTGCAAGCCAGATCGCCCGCAGCTCCAGAAGGTTGATGTGGAGCTGGGACTCCGCCGGATACCAGAGGCCTCTGATCTCCACCTCTCCCATGTGGCCCCCCCAGCCCAAGAAGGACGCTTTAGTCAATCAATCAATCAATCAAAGCATTTATATAGCGCACTACTCACCCAGAGGGTCTCAAGACGCTGGGGGAGGGGGGTCCGCTACTGCTGGAACAGCCAGGTCTTGAGTTGCTTCCGGAAGGCGAGGTGGTCCTGGGTCAGGCGGAGGTGGGCCGGGAGGGAGTTCCATGTCTTGGCGGCGAGGTAGGAGAAGGACCGTCCCCCTGTGGTGGCTCTTCGGATGCGGGGGACGGCGGCGAGGGCGTGGCTGGTCGATCGAAGCTGGCGTTTGGGTGCGTAGAAGTTGAGGCGGCTGTTGAGGTATCCTGGGCCTTGGTTGTGTAGGGCTTTGTGTGCGTGGGTGAGGAGTCGGAAGGTGATTCTCTTGTTGACCTGGAGCCAGTGCAGGTCTCTCAGGTGTCCGGAGATGTGGCTGCGACGGGGGATGTCCAGGATGAGTCGTGCTGAGGCGTTCTGGATCCGCTGGAGTCTCTTCTGGAGTTTGGCGGTGGTTCCGGCGTAGAGGGAGTTGCCGTAGTCCAGACGGCTGGTGACGAGGGCCTGGGTGACCGTCTTCCTGGTCTCGGTGGGGATCCACCGGAAGATCTTACGTAGCATGCGCAGGATATTGAAGCACGACGAGGAGACGGCGTTGACTTGTCTGGTCATGGAGAGGGAGGAGTCCAGGATGAAGCCCAGGTTGCGTGCGTGGTCTGTTGGTTTGGGTGCGCTGCCTAGGGCGGGGGGCCACCAGGAGTCGTGCCAGGCGGAGGGTGAGGATCCCAGGATGAGGACTTCCGTCTTGTCCGAGTTCAGTTTCAGGCGGCTGTTCTTCATCCATTCGGCTACCTCTTTCATCCCTTCGTGAAGGTTGGCTCTGGCGGTAGCGGGTTCGTTGGTGAGGGAGAGAATCAGCTGGCTGTCGTCGGCGTAGGAGATGATGTTGAGGTTGTGCTGGCGTGCGATGTCTGCGAGGGGGCTCATGTAGACGTTGAAGAGGGTAGGACTGAGCGAGGAGCCTTGAGGAACGCCGCAGATGACTACGGTGGCTTCAGATCTGAACGGGGGAGGCGGACTCACTGTGTCCTTCCGGCGAGGAAGGAGATGATCCACTCCAGTGCCTTCTCCTGGATTCCGACGTTGCTGAGTCGCTGCACTAGTGTACGGTGGCAGACAGTGTTGAAGGCCGCGGAGAGGTCTAGGAGGATGAGGGCTGCTGTTTCTCCGTTGTCAAGCAGTGCTCGGATGTCATCGGTGGCTGCGATCAGGGCGGTCTCGGTTCTGTGGTTGTCCCGGAAGCCAGACTGCGAGAGGTCGAGGGATCCGTTCGTCTCGAGGAAGGCGGCCAGCTGCTTGTTGACGGTCTTCTCGATGACTTTTGCAGGAAACGGGAGCAGCGAGATGGGGCGGTAGTTCTTGAGGTCGGTGGGGTCGGCTGATGGCTTCTTTAGTAGAGCGCTGAGTTCGGCGTGCTTCCAGCTCTCCGGGAAGGTAGCGGTGTCGAAGGAGGTGTTGATGATGTCCCGCAGGTGGGGTGCGATGACAGCGTCGGCCTTGTTGAAGACGTGGTGAGGGCAGGGGTCGGTAGGAGATCCGGAGTGGATGGAGTTCATCGTGCGGACGGTGTCTTTGGTGCTGATCAGGGTCCAGGCGCGGATGGTGGTGGTGGGGGGCGGTGGTTCGGTCGTGGCGTGCGTCGGTTGAGTGCTGAAGCTGTTGTGTATGTCCGCGATCTTGTTGTGGAAGTAGGAGGCGAGGGAGTTGCAGAGGTCTTGCGAAGGGGTGATGTCGTTGTTTCCGGCATTGGAGTTGGAGAGCTCTTTAACGATGTTGAAGAGTTCCTTGCTGTTGTGTGCGTTGTTGTCCAGTCGTTCCTTGAATGCGGTTTTCTTGGTGGCGTGGATGAGTTGGTGGTGTTTTCGGGTGGCGAGCTTGAGGGCAGTCATGTTGTCCGGTGTTGGGTCTCTGCGCCAGGTTCTCTCGAGGGCTCGGCAGTTCTTCTTGGAGCTCTTGAGTTCGTCGGTGAACCATGGAGCTTTCTTGCTACCGGGTCTGCTGGGCGGGGTCTTCAGAGGGGCGAGGTTGTCTGCGCAGTTGCTGATCCACTTCGCGAGGTTGGTGGCCGCCTGGCT
This sequence comes from Lissotriton vulgaris, assembly GCF_964263255.1. NCBI lineage: Eukaryota > Metazoa > Chordata > Amphibia > Caudata > Salamandridae > Lissotriton > Lissotriton vulgaris. The sequence goes on from NC_141699.1 coordinate 175,046,544, forward strand.
TGGGTTCGTTGCGCTGGTGGGATGGTTCATGCTCAGGGAGGTCGCGAGCTGGTCGGCTGTGATCTTGTTCCAGCTTCTGCGTGCAACCTGTTGCTGGTGGTGGTGGATCGTGGTCCTTCTGAAACTGAAGTGGACGCAGCTGTGGTCCGTCCAATGGAGTACGGTGGCGTGGCTGAAGGCGATGTCCTTGCTGGATGAGAAGACGGGGTCGAGTGTGTGTCCGGCGTAGTGGGTGGGGGTGGTGACCAGCTGCTTGAGTCCCAGGTTTGCGAGGTTGTCCAGCAGGGTGGTGGTGTTGCGGTCGTTGTTGTTCTCCAGGTGAAAGTTGAGGTCCCCGAGGAGGATGTAGTCAGCGGAGAGGAGGGCGTGCGGGCTGATGAAGTCGGCGATGTCTTCGCTGAATTGTGTGCGTGGTCCCGGGGGTCACAACTACCTGCTCCGGTTGGGGTAGGGAGAGGGATCTGCCGCTGACCCAATCGTGGTCTGCAAGCCACCACTGCAACTGTCTTGCAGTGCCCTCCGAGATCAAGAGATGGTAGGACAAGTTGCCCTGATGCTGGGCCCACTGACTATTCAGGTCCCACTGCAGAGCCCGCATACGCCACCTGGCGTGATGCAGCAGAAGGATGCAGGAGGCCATCAGCCCCAGAAGCCGTAGCGTCAACCTGACCGAGACTCGGGATATAGGCAGAAAGATCGGAATCAGAGCCTGAATATCGCAACCCGCTGTTCGGGATGATAAACCCGAAAGTGCGCCGAGTCTCGAACCGCTCCGATGAAGAGGAGCTTCTGAAAGGGGCACAGGTGTGACTTGGGCACATTGATGGAGAACCCCAGCAGGTGCAGGAGGTCGGCCGTAGTCTGGAGGTGGCTGACGACTGTCTGGGGCGAGCCTGCCTTCAACAACCAGTCGTCGATGTGAGAAGTTGGCCTGATATGCAGTGCTCACTATTCTAGTGATCACTATGTATCATTCCAAACGACCCTTATTGATGATTGGTTGTAAGTCAACCTTATAGACCAGCTATCCTAGTAGCATGGACAAGAGCAGTCTTTAGGCTAAACTCTAGAGGGCGTGTTAAGCCAGCTGTTATACCATCACATATACCCCTTGAACACCAAGTGAAAGGACACCACACAAGTTGTTATGAAAATTAAAGGATATTTATTTATAACAAGTCTACCCTGATCTCTTTATGAGTCAGGGAGCTAAGCACATAACAAAACTCTTAAGAAAATACTTTAAGTTGCACAATTTACACAAATGCCCGAGGGGCACGAAAAACCATATACTACAAAAGTGGAATGCGAAATACTAGCAGGTAGGTAACAAGATCCAGAGGCTTCAGGTTCGCTAGGACTACACTGCTGGTTAGGAGCAGGAGGCCTAGGGAGATCGGGTGCAGAGTGTGCACTCTCACACGGGATGCGGTGCAAAGTCTATGGATACTAGTATCTCATAAAGTTACAGTTATCTGACGAATCCGACTAGATAGGCTGAAACGAAAAAGGATCTGGACACTTAGATAGTAAACCTACGTTGGAGCACCGAAATGCTCAGGTTACCTAGCCCAGGGGCTGCGGCTGCATAGGGTTCAAAAGACGTCGGGAATCCTCGTTACAGTCTATGGAGCCTGAAAGAAGAAGTTGCTGGCAGGCGACCAGTGATGAAGTTCGATGTGATCCAAGCCTGGATCGATGATGGAGACGACGTGAAAGCAGAGGGGACTCAGTTCTTAATCACTAGCCAGTGATCAGGTGGGCACCAGGATGGCACCGGATGAAGTCACCTCGACCAGGTGAGTGGGCGACGCTGGGCTCTGCAGTCTCTCGGACCAGGAGGCGTTGTCGGCGACCAGGATGGAGGTGCAAGCTGTCCCACGAAGGTGTCTGCTGTCGGCGCTGCTGAAACCAGGATTGGAGCAACAAGCCTTGGCAAAGGCAAGCCCACGCGGTGGAGACAAGATGGCGTCTGGAGTGGACCAGGAGGGTCCGGGGTGCTCCTCTTTTGGAGGGGAGCAAGGGCCAGTCTGGAGCAACCAGACTAGCGATGGAAGTGTCGTGGTACGTCGTCAGGAGGGCTACAAGCCAGCAGGCAAGTGGCCTGACAACACGGTGAGCAGCAAAGAGCAGAAGGGCCCCACGCAGATCTCGTGGATGCTGGGGGGCTGGACTTCGTTGCTGGAGCTGCTCAGGGTTAGGGCTTCTCAAACCCCAAAGCACTCACTCGAGGATCCCTCGGCGGTCGTGCTGGATAAGCGTCGTGCAGTCTTGAAGATGGCCGGTCCCTTCAGGTCTCGTCACACCCACGAATCTCAGCTGGGCTGATGATGTAGGTAGAGGTCAGAGGTGCCAGGGAATCCGGGTCTCGTCGAGCTGGGCAGTCTTGATCCGGAGGATGGACTTACAGCAAACCGCATGCGCTTAGATGGTGCCCCCTGGTGCAGGGTGGCTACTCCTTAGCCACAACGGAGAGTCTTCAGAAATGTTCAAGAGTTCTTTCGTGGAAAGTAGTCAAGATTCAGAATTATCTAATTTGGGAAGGGGGCCCGCTCCTACCTTTATACTAAAGAAAGGGGCTGGCACGCGACTAGGTCCTGCCCATGGGTGGGACCAGGAAGGGGGGTGGTTACACCCCTCTCCTTTGTCCGGACTTTCCCCAGCTCAGGGGCTGGTGTGCCCCTGGAACTGGTTCAAGCCGGCAAATGCACAGTGAGCACCAGGGTGCCACTTGTATTCACCTTCCTCTCAGCCCTGCCTACCTGGGATACAAAAACCCTGTCTGGGATGGTGCTAGCACCGCCCCTGACAGGAAACCCTTTGTCCAAGCTCTCCTCGCTGGAAGGACTCCCAGCAGCAGGAGGTCAGACTTGTGTCTGTGGTGGCAGCATCCATTAGATATGTACCGAAGGTACATGGAATCCATTTTACAGACAGAGCAGTGGGCCTGGGGCCCTGAATAGCAGGGTCCCAGGTCACTAAGTCGAAAAACCAGCAAAACACCAGGCAAAAAGTTGGGGGTAACCAAAGTCAGATATCCACCTTCCTACAGTCGAGATAGGGGAAGACTGACACCCCTAATCTGCACAGATGAGCTGTCACCACCGCCATCACTTTCGTGAACACCCGAGGGGCGCTGGTAAGTCTGAAGGGGAGCACGGTAAACTGAAAGTGCTAGTTGCCTACTGTGAACCGCAGGTAGCGCCGGTGGGCCGGCAGGACGGGGATGTGAAAATAAGTGTCCTGCAAGTCCAACGCTACCATCCAGTCTCCTGGGTCTAGGGCAGCTAAGACCCGAGCCAAAGTCTGCATCTTGAACTTCTCCTTCCGGAGGAAGCCGTTGACGTTCTGCAGGTCCAAGATAGGGTGTAGGCCCCCTTTGCCCTTCTTGGGAACCAGAAAGTAGTGGGAGTAACAACCACACCCTACTTCTGGCCCAGGAACACGCTCGATGGCCCCATTGGCCAAGAGGGTCGTAACTTCCTCTTGCAGAAGTTGCAAGTGATCCCTCGACACGCGGTGGTATTGCGGTGGCTTGGCTGGAGGGGTCGCCTCGAAGGGGAGGGCGTAGCCCCTTCGGATGATTTGCAGCACCCACCTGTCCGATGTGATGGTGCGCCAGTGGAGTAGGTGATGGCAAACCCTGCCCCCCACTGGTGTTAAATGGGCCTGAAAGCTCTGACTAGAAAGGCTTTGAGGCGGATGCTGCGGGGATGGATGTGGACTGGCCTCGCCGTTGTCCCCTGGCACCGCCACAGCGGTTACCACGTCAGCCACCGCGCTGGATGTTAGTTTGCAGCCCGTGGCTGGCAGGACATGTGGGGGTGCCCTTTCCTTGGCCACGAAAGGAGCAAAAGGCAGACGTTTGCTGGCGCGGGCCGACAGTCCCTGGTCTTGGCCGTAGCCCCGGAGTCCTTAAAGCGCTCAAGCGCACTGTTTGCCTTGTCACGGCTATCAAACGGCATGTCCATAAGGGTGTTCTGGACATCAGCCGAAATATTGGCGGACCTCAGCCAGGCGTGGCGGCAAACCGCAACCGTCGCTGTAATCGCCCTGCCTAGCGAGTCCGTGGTATCCAGCCCATATCGAATGGAATACCGTGCCGCATCTCGCCCCTCCACAAGGGCTTGGGCGAGTTTAAGCCGTGCCTCCTTCGGGCATTGTGGCAGCACGTCCGCGACCCCTGTCCCACTGAGAGTGAGTATAACGGCCCAAAAGGCAAGCGGTGTTGACCGACCGCAACCCCAAACTAAGTGAGGAGAACATCTTTTTCCATACTATTCACACCTTTTGGATTCCCGATCAGGGGGAGCTGTTGGGAATGCGGTCTGGGAATTAGAGGCCTAGATAACCAGGCTCTTGGGTGGGGTGGGTGGACAGGAAACAAGGGTCGCCCGGGACCGGGCGGTGGCGTCTGGCCATGTTCCTATCTACAGGGGGACCTGTAGCGGGCCTGGACCAAGTGCCCAACAGAACGTCAGTTAAGGCCTCATTAAACAACAATAGAGTCCTCACGGCCGCGACGGGGAGCTCAAGAGACAAGGCCTTGGCTGCCCTTGTCAACACCACACTGTAGGCAGCCCTCTCCTCCGTAGCCATGGTAGGAGGGGAGACAAATCCAGTGTCGGGCGAAGTGTCCAAACCACTGGCCTCCCCTTGTTCACCTGCCCAGTCCTGAAAAGACTGGCACTCCCGTGCCAGAGGGTTCTCAGACCCCTCCCAATCCGCCTCGCCCTCCCTATCCTGGTAATCAGGTTCAAATGATGGGGCCGGATTATAGAAGTATTGCACTTCCCTCGAAGTCGAATGCGGGGTCGATTGACGCCGTTCTGACGCCGGAAACAGATCGAGGGGGGGGGGATCGGGGACGACGTCGTTCGGGGATAGCGTTGGGGCGACACCCTAGGAGTCGACGCCGGCGGAGGGGTCGTTAGGTCGACCAGCGGCAACCCGGATCCGACGGATCCGGCGGGGCCCTGCGGCGTCGGAACAGAAGTCGCCGACGGCGCCGGGGCCGAAGCAACCGGCCCGCTTGGGCTCCCAGTCGGGACCGCGGGGCCCGAAGGCGCCGTGGAACCCGACGGAGGAGTGAGTGACCTTATGGCCATTAGGGAGGCATCGATCTCCTCCGGCGTCGCGTTCTGCCCAGGGACCGGCAGGTATGGAGCAGGCCGCGACGTCTCCGGCGGAGCTGCGTTGGCGGTGTCGACTTAACCGCAGCATTTGATACCATCTCCCATGCAATTCTCATCCACAGAATGCGCGATATCGGTGTGTCGGATACCGCTCTGAAATGGATATCTTCATTTCTGTCTAACAGATCACAAACAGTCTCACTTGGCCCCTTTCTCTCCAGCGAAAGAACCATTCTATCAGGTGTGCCCCAGGGGTCCATTCTGAGCCCACTTTTCTTCAATGTTTACATGGCCCCCCTGCTTACCCTGATTGAATCACATGGCATCCTTGTAACATCTTACGCTGACGACACCCAACTTGTCGCCACCCTTGACAAAAAACTCCCCGATGCCGCTCTTAGATTCCAGAATTGCCTTTCCCAAGTCTTTGCATGGCTCAATAATAATCACCTCAAGTGCAACAGCGCCAAAACTGAGATCATACCCTTAGGCAAAGACACCCTTTTTTCTCCAAAAGATTGGTGGCCCCAACACTCCGAGGCACCTCCCAGTGCAGTCTTATCGGCCCGCAATCTGGGTGTCCAATTTGACTCGTCCCTCAGTTTTGACGACCATGCGCGCATTACTGCAGGGTGCTGCTTTAACATCATTATACAGCTAAGGAAATTCTTCGACTTCCTCCCTATTTCCGCCAGGAAATCAGTGGCCGTGGCTTTGATCCTGTCCAGACTCGATTATTGTAATGGTCTCCTGGCAGGTATAAAAAAGTCCACCCTGAAGAAGCTACAGAGCGTCCAGCACGCGGCGGCCAGGCTCGTTCTCGGACTTCCGAGAAGGTCCTCAGCCTCGGCGGCCCTCAACACCCTCCATTGGCTGCCCCTCCACAAAAGGATCCTTTTTAAACTCCTTGTTACTGTCTTTAAGGCCACTAAGAACACAGGCCCCTCCTATCTTGTCAAGCGCTTCCCTCAGTACACTCCATCGCGCTGCCTGAGGTCATCAGGAGCTAATCTGGTTACCATACCCAGGTTTAAGCTCAAAACGAAAGGTGGAAAAACCTTTTCACTCCTGGCGGCTAAGGCTTGGAACGGCCTTCCCCCTAACCTCAGGCACGCCCCTTCAGAAACCCTTTTCAGAAATCTTCTGAAGACTTGGATCTTCCTCCGACCCGACTCTTTGGTCCTCGCAGCCATATGATTCCCATTTCCATCAAGGTGGTTTCTTCTGATTGCTCAGCGCCAAGATGCTCCTTCCGGAGCGATAGTAGCGCTATATAAAAACTAATAAATATCAAATATCAAATACCCCCGTCCGTGTCGCGCGAGCGTCGGGGGGAGTCAGAAGAGCGGTGTCGCTTCTTCGACTTCTTGTGCCTCTTACCTGAGGACTTGGAGCCCGACGAGTGGTGTCGACTCGCCGAGCTGTGATGACTCCGGCCCCGTGACCGGTATCTCGACCTCCTCCTGGACCGGGACCTCGAGTGGCGCGGGGTCGACCGCCGGAGCTCGAGACGCTTACGGGACCGCTCCCGCCTAGATTTCGACATCAAGGCCCGGCAGTCGGGGCACGACTTGCCATCGTGGTCGGCCCCCAAGCAATACAGGCACCGGCGATGGGGGTCGGTAACCAACATCAGTCGCCTGCAGTCGACGCAGGATTTGAACCCGGGCATCCCTACCAGCACCGATGGAGTCGGTCGACTCGAAAAACAGATCAAAAAGGATCGAAAAAGTTACGTCAAAAAATGACTAAAGGGTACCACTTTTTCCGGATCGGCGCTTGCTGGCGCGGAAAAAAGAAGAACTGACGTCAGCGCGCGAGGGAGGCATCTAAGTTCTCCGGCAACGTCATCCTGGCGCCAACGACACCGACAATGGACGCGGAGCCGCAGACGACACCTAGAGACGTGCAGGGGTACTGCTATGCAAAAGTTTACGGATCCAGACTGACGCCTGGGGATATTCTAAGGTAAGGAATCTAATACTAACCTGTTTCTTTTAGATACTCAAACACCAGAGACACACCTCCTGGTTATCTGTCACAGACATATTCTTGCGACTTCCCAACAAAGTTAAAACCCAGTAGTGTTAGGTGGGTACATGTTCCCTTGCTAACTGGAAATAAATTGAGACAGAAAACTTGTCAACTGACAAGGGAAAGTTAGGAGCTAGCTCTGGATCCATATACAAAGGTGCAGAAAGAAAGGAACGGACGTCAGTGCACTTCAGTGGTGCTGGTATGCAGCTGCAAGCATCACTTCTTGGGTGGAATGTAGTTCAAGCAGAGCCACACAACACCATCATCTGATAAGCAAGGCTATGCTGAAAACTCTTCCAGGTCTAGTCTGGTCACTGGGGATATTCTAAAGGTAAGGAATCTGTAGAAAGTAGTATCCATCAGAAGCACATTTTCACATGCAAAAATGTCAACTAAGTGGAAAGGGCTTGTGTACATTTTATGCAAGAAAGCACTGTAACTCTAAAACAGGTGTAGATTGTCAGGCATTGCCTGGGATCCTATGTGACACTCAAGAAGCTGAAGATCTATTTAAAAAACAGAAGCAGTCTTACACAAGTATATTTCATATGCACAAAGTCCTGGCTTTGGGAAAGAGACCCTTAGTTTGCTTTAACGTTCACACTCACCACACACAGGCCAAAAAATCCCACTCTATTGTAATCATGGGTCGAAGCACATCTAGGAGGCCCTTGGTGCCCTAGGTGGGAACCCAATGATGAAGAATGCCACCAACTAGGTTGGTGGGTGAGGGTTGTTTTAAAAACCTAATGGGGTTTCTGCAAGGGAGACTACTTTTATGACCAATGAGAGATTGGTCTTTCTAGACCACCATTAGCTCGTTCGCAGTGTTTATTCAGATGATGCTTATTAAGTCAAAGAGTAGGTAAAGTAGCATCTCCTTCGTGGAGTAGTGGAAGGAGACAGGATGAGTGAATAGGGTTAGGAGAGGAACTGGCTGGATTAAAATAATGTTTAACATTAATTGATGAATGTATGCCTTGTCGTTGGCCTTACATTTGGGAATTTGAATCGTCTGAGATGGTGTTTTTAAAAAGAGTGGCTTTATCCTCAACTGAGCACCATGTAACAAGAAAAGGAAACAGGTTAAAACAATGTGGGGGGAAGATAGTGCATTTTATTTTCATTGTAGTAAATCACCTGCAAAGAGCCACAAATCAGATGGTCACACATATTATGTGCTCACCAATGGCAACGCATCTCATTGAGAAGGGGCACAATATAAATACATGTTTTTTTAAGTTATGGAGTTAATTCACTGCCCTTACCCTCTCAATAAATCAATAAAATAAGAGGAGTTTGAGAAGAAAACTCTCCATTAGAGAGTTGTTTGTCCCACCCTTGAACATAATCCATTCTTTTAGTCTGAGTGAAAAATACCAAATAGGCTAATCTCCAAAGCAATAAGTGGGTGCTTGGAAGTTAACAAGAGAAATTAAAAATTGTTTAGTTTGTGACCTTCGAACGTGTGTAATAAAGTGTATTCATATCCCCTGGCTTGCTTGGCAGAAAAAAATATATAACATTACTTCATCTCAGTCCTAACGTTGTATTCAAAGGCAGGAGAAACATGGCACATTTTTCTCTAATAAGGGTAAAAGAGCTCCTAACTCTTAGGAAGTGTATCGCAATTTTACATTCTACAGCATTAGCCATAATTTCTATTACAAAACAGGCCCTCTCATTTTGTTAATTTCTAAAGAATTTTTTAAAAGTTTTTCAGCTTTGCCTCAATCAAGATAGCTTCATGTGTGCCACACTTTTGTCATATATAAGAATGTTAGCTCACCACCACCACACGCAACCACGTTGCACCTCAATAGACCGTGCTCGGCTGGACCCCGCTCACAGAGGACACACTCAAGACCAAGACCATAAAGAGCATCCATTCAGGAGCCCCATTGGATTCTTGCCCATACCACATCTTCCATAGAGCAGCCGCCACCAGCTTTGTTGCACGATCAACTGCTTCATCAAAACCGCCCCCTTTCCCGACGACTGGAAACACGCAGAGATCAACGCCCTGCTGAAGAAGCCGAATGTAAGTACCTTGTGCATTTGAAAGAAACATGTTAGTGATAGATTACTTACCTTAGAATAGATATCCCCTAAATACCAACATCACACCAGAAAGTCCCAGAGAACAGAACGGCCAAAGGAGCTGTCTCTCCGGACTTGGCTGTCCAGGTAATAGTGCTTAGTAAAAGTGTGCAGCGAGGCCTACGTAGCTGCCTGACAGATGTCTTGAAGGGGGACGCCACGTTCCAATTCTGTAGTGGCTGCCTTTGCCCTGGTGGAATGGGCATGCAGCCCCACTGGAGGCTCCTTCCTAGCCAGAGAATAACAGGCTTTAATATACAAGACGACCCTTCTAGAGATAGTCCGCTTGTGAACGGCCCGACCTTTCTTGACGCCGAGGTAGCCAACAAACAGCTGGTCATCCACACGGAACTGTTGTGTGCGGTTCAAGTAAAATGATAGCGCACGTTTTGGGTCCGGACGAGTGAGCCTCTCTTCCTCTCTAGAAGGATGCAGAGGTGGAAAGAAGGTGGGCAAAGAGATGGCTTGCCCAATGTGAAAGGCAGTGACAACGTTTGGCAAAAAGGATGTACGGGTTCTGAGCACAACCTTGTCCGGATGGACAGACAGAAAGGGGTGTTCACAAGAAAGAGCCTAGAGCTCACTTACTCTTCTAGTGGAGGTGATGGCAACCAGGAAAGTAGTCTTCAAGGTTAATAGATGTAGAGGACAGTTGTGAAGAGGCTCAAAGGGAGCGCACATCAAATATGTAAGAACCAAATTCAAGTTCCATTGTGGCATCACAAAAGGAATAGGAGGGAAAAGGTGAGTAATGCCTTTAAGGAACCTATTTACAACAGGGGACTTGAAAATAAAGGGCTGATCAGGTAGCCTGAGAAAGGTGGAAATAGCAGAAAGATAGCCTTCATAGTGCCCAGAGCAGAGTCCTGCTGGGCTAAAGAATGGAGGAACAGGAGGACTTCTGAAAGAGGGGCAGAAAGGGGATCCACAGCCTTTGCAGTGCACCATGCCGCAAATTTGTTCCACATGCAGGCGTATACCAACTTAGTGGAGGGAAGCATGGCTGCCAGAATGACATCACAGACTTCAGGAGGCAAGTTAAAAGGAATCAACTGCCACCGCTCAATCTCCAAGCAAAGAGGTGGAGACTGGACAGGTTCAGGTTTAGGACCGTCCTCTGCTGCTACACAAGATCCACCCGAAGAGGCGGTCGGATCAGGGGACTGATGGCCATACTGAGTAGCTCGGGATACCAAACTCTTCTAGCCCAGTCCGGAGCCACAAGAATGACTTGGGGGGGGAGGAGCCTAGCCTGCAACCACAATGGCCGCTTAGACTCTCGGCTCCGCCGACCTTCTCGCTTTCCTTCTGCATCCTGTAATTTATCCTGCACTTGAGCCGAGTTTTTGGAACGGGGATGTGACTCGGATCCCAATGGTGTGTTCCCCGGCTTGTTTCTAGCGGTAGCGGTGGTGAAACGTCCTCGCTTCTTCCCCGGCCCTTAATGGCGGTGAGACCGGGTCTTTGTGCGTGAGGGACGGCCAGCCCCGGCCACAACAACAGCGGCCATCGAAGACGGGGAGGAGTCGGTCAGCCGGAGAGAGGTTGCCGCACTGCGCTTCCCACTGCAGCGATCCAATCTGCCCTGCGACTCTGCACGCTTGGAGTGTATCGCAGTTGTGGGAGTTACATTGTATCCTCTTCCCCGCCTGTGGACGGCCCGGACAGTTCTTTCATCTTTCTCTGAGCTGAGGTGGGAGCCATTTTGTGTATCGCGTACTCGGCGATTGGAACTGAAGACCCTGGACCGCGACTGAGGGTCCAGGTGATTGCCGACATTGCATCAGCGCTGTTTGTGGTGACGGAATAGAGTCTGCTGCCCCTGTGCCTCCGGCCCGATTGTACTTTGCAGAGTGTCGGCGGGGTGATCAGCTGGTCGCATGGGATGACGGCGGTCAGCCTCGAGAGCCACTACATGCCCGTTAACCTCGGGTGAAGAGACATGCTACATCCTTTCTTTCTGGGGCAACGCTGGGGATCAACGATGTTCTGGGCGCTCTAGGTGCTTTGCGAGCTGCCCTGCATAATAGTGCCCAGGATCTGGGGAGCCGGCTGGATGCCATTGCTCCTGATGTGCCCTCGACTGGCCGTGATTGTTCTCGGGTGCGGGGCACTGCGCCACACCCTGCATCCTACCGCAGTGGACAGCCTACCCAGGTATATACGGAGGCGTTGGAGGACCAAGATCGCGATACTGCCACGGTGCTGACTGCAATGGTCGGGAAGAGGTCTGGTGTTCGTGGACTCATGCAGTGGTTGGGGAATCGTCTCCGGACGCCATGTCCGGCAACTCCTTTGTGGTCTGATGGCGTGATTCCCCATCCTTTCTTGGAACTGATGTTACCGTACTGGCCCGCCAGCTTTGGGGGACTACTGCTGTGGGTTGATCCTTTTTGTATCGTCATTGAACATACAGCGTTGGTTTGGGCAGACTTTGGTGGCCAGCTTCCTATTCTGTTGTGGCCATCCCGTTCGTCTATTTCATCTAAGATGGCGGCTGGACAGCTGGACTCCGTCGACGCACTTGATCGCAAGGGGCAAGGTTGAGGATGTTTTCTTGATTGCTGTTGCTCGCATTGCTGGGACTATGAGGGACAGGCGGGACATTGACTGAGTTGAACGTTGGTATTTCATCGGTTCGAGGGTCGGGGGGTGGGCGGCTGAGAACACACATGTTGGTTGTCTTCCTCCTCCATCTTTTCTTTTTTCTTCGCTTCTTCTCCAACTATATTTCGGGTTTCCTATTAGGGCGACGGGCACACTGCTGGGGGGATAGGCCATGGCCTTCTGCAGGGGTGCGGGGTGGGGGGTTGGGGGATGGTTACTGTGTATCTTCTTGTTTTCTCTTCGGTTCTATGGCCCTTTTCTTTGCCTTTTTCTGTCTTATTCTTCGGGAATTCTATGGCGTACTCAGTTCTTGTGGGGTGGGGCACTGGTTTGTTCTGTATAGAGACTGCGCTTATGGCTGCTCAGTATTGCTTATTTTGCCCCCACTCCCACTTTAACTGTCCAGTTGGTCGCTTTTGCACGATTTGACAATTGGCTGTAGACTCTGAAAAGATTGCTCACTATCGATCCTGTGCATTAGAATCCCAAAAGAAAAAAGAAACCTCATCCATCCTGGTATTTGATAATACGAACATTATCCTGAGCTACAATGGGGCAATTGGGGGATGTAATGCTGTATGTTTATTGTGAGAAGTTGGCCCGATATGCAGCGTTCGCTATTCTAGCGACCGCTATGTATCGTTCCAAACGACCCTTATGGTGATTGGTTGTAAGTCAACCTACAGACCAGCTATCCTAGTAGCGTGGATACGAGCAGTCTAAGGCTAAAGACTCGAGAGGGCGTGTTAAGCCAGCTGTTATACCATCACATACCCCTTGAACACCAAGTGAAAGGACACCACACAAGTGTTATGAAAATAAACAGTATATTTATTAAGAATCACAACAGCCCTGTACTCTTTATGAGGACAGGGTACTAAGCACAAACCAAATCTCTTAGGAAAATACTTCAAGTGCACAATTAAAACAAGTGTCCGAGGACACGGAAAGTTTAGTGGTCTCGGGCGGACCCGATAAGGCAAGTCGGAAGCGAGGGACTCGGGACCCTAGAGTAAAGAGGCTATGCAGGCACCGAAATGCCGAAGTTACCTAGCCACGAGGGCTGCGGCTGCACAAGTCTTACAGGCGTCGGGGGTCTTCGCTGACGAGCCAGGAGCCGGAAGAAAAAGGAGTTGCTGGCCGGCGACCAGTGATGAATAGTTCGTAGAGATCCAAGCCTGGATCAGAGATCGATGATACCTGAAAGCAGAGGGGACCAAGTTCGTACTACTAGCCAGTAGTCAGAGGGTGCCAGGAGGGCACCGGTTGGCCGTCACCTCGACCAGGTGAGTGGGCGACGCTAGGCTCTGCAGTCTCACGGACCAGGAGGCGTTATCGGCGACCAGGATGGAGGTGCGAGCTGTCCCACGAAGAATGATGCTGTCGGCGTCGCTGGGCCCAGGAGTGGGGCAACAAGCCTTGGCAGATCTCGGGCCACGTGGTGGGCCTAAGATGGCGTCTTTGGATGGACCAGGTGGGTCCGGGGTGCTCCTCTCGAAAAAGGGAGCAAGGGCCGGTCTGGAGCAACCAGACCAGCAGTGTTGGTTGTCGGATGTCGTCAAGGAAGGGCACAAGCCAGCGGCTAGTGACCAGACAACGTGCTTGAGCAGCGAGCAGAAGGGCCCCACGCAGATCGTGGAGATGCTGGGAGACTGCACTTCGGTGCTGGAGCTGCTCAGGGTCGGGGCTTCTCGGACCCCAGAGCACTCACCAGAGAATTGCTTCGATGGTCGTGCTGGTTAAGAAAAACGTGCAGGTTTTGATGATGGCCGGTCCCTCGAGGTCTCGTCGCACCCACAGATCACAGCTGAGCTGATGACGTGGGTAGAGGTCGGAGGTGCCAGGGAAGCCGGTTCTCGTCGAGCTGGGCCGTCGGATCCTTGAGGAAGGACTTGCAGCAAACCGCAGAGTTCTTAGATGGTGCCCGCTGATGCAGGGTGACTACTCCTTAGTCACAAGGGAGAAATCTTGAGAAGAGTCTCGAATGTCCTTTCGTAGAAAGTAGTTCTTGATTCAAAGATGATCTAATTTGGAAGGGTCCCCGCTCCGGCCTTTATTCTAAAGAAAGGGGTGGGTACATGACTAGGTCCTGCCCTAAGGGTGGGACCAGCAAGGGGGGTAGTTACACCCCTCTCCCCTGCCGGACTTTCCCCAGGCCAGGGCTGGCGCCCCTGGAACTGGTTCTGACCGGCAGATGCGTAGTGAGCACCGGGGTGCCACTCCGCAGTCACCTTCTCGCAAAAGCCCTACCTACCCAGAATACACAAACCCTGTCTGGGACGGTGCGAACACCGCCCTCGACAGGAAACCCTTTGTCCAAGCGCTCCTCGCTGGAAGGACTCCCAGCAGCAGGAGGTCAGACTCGTGTCTGTGGTGGCAGCATCCATTTTGTGGAGCTGAGGCTTTAGTTAACTTTAACCGGGGTTCACAGTTACGTACATGTCGTGTCCCTCTAGAAGGGTGGAATGCTAACCTCGTCGCCAGAATTGGTGAGAGGGCAGCATCCCGATTCGTATGACACCTTACTCGACATGCCTTGATAATGCGACACCGAAGTTACCGATGTGGTACGCGTTATCATGGAACAGCCATTGGGTCTTGATTCCGCAAGCTGCAACCGGGCTCGGCTCGGGCCAGAACCTAGTTCACACGAGCCCATGCACTCTGCCTTCAGGATTGTCAAGGCCTGCCATAGGAGTGACTGATAGGAACTCGGGTGTCCATTGTATGGTTAGATATAGAGCTACTATACCTAAAGCAAAGGGTGATTACACGACTTTGCCCCAGCTGTCATGCAGCCAGTTGTGTCAAATTTAGGAGGCCAGCCAGGGGTGGCATAATACATGCTGCAGCCCCTGGCGGCCCTGGGTACACCTATGCCCTGAGTTACAGGGTCTGATAAGGTGGCCCAGTACCAATTGGTAAATGCACCTAGGGTACATATCGTAATTTAGAAAGAGAACAGCCAGGCTGTGGGTCTGATTGGCAGGCCCACAGCCAGAGAAAGTCGTAAACCAGTGAAACAAAAGCAAAAAATCTGGGTGATCATAGGATTGCAGACCCTACTTTCCTACATTTATGATCTTGGTGCTTTGCTTGCCCGCGATTGTATTGCTATAAGTACAATAAAGGTTTACCAAAAAAAAAAAAAAAAAAAAAAAGAATGACTTGGGCCCAGTCACGCCTAATCTTCTTCAGCACTCTGGGCAGAAGTGGTATAGGCAGAAAGGCGTACAACAGACTGCAACTTCACTCCAAGACGAAAAGCATCGCCTAGCAAGTGCCGCCTTGGAAATTCCAACGCGCAGAACTGCTGACATTGCATGTTCTCTTCGGTGGCGAATAGATCTAACCACTGTTGAAAGAGACCTTGCGCCATGTCCGAGTGAAGACGCCATTCGTGATCCATCATACACCTGTGGCTGAGTTCGTCCGCCCTGGTGTTCAGTGAACCTGCCAGGTGTTGAACTACCAGGGAAATGCCCTGATGTTCCAGCCATATCCAGAGGCGCAGAGCCTCCTGACATAGGGTCCACGACCCCACCCCGCCCTGTTTGTTGCAGTACCACATGGCGGTGGTGATGTCTGTGAAAACCTGCACTACTCTCACCTTGATAGAGGGAAGGAATGCCTTCAGTGCAAGCAGGATCGCCCGCAGCACCAGAAGATTGATATGGAGCTGGGACTCCGCCAGATACCAGAGGCCTCTGATCTCCGCATCTCCCATGTGGCCACCACATCCCAGGAAGGACGCATCCATCACCACTGTGTGCTCCGGTTGAGGAAGGGAGAGAGATCTGCCATTGACCCAATGCCGGTTTGTGAGCCACCACAGCAGCTGTTGTGCAGTGCCCTCTGAGATCTGGACGTAATCGGACAAGTTCCCCTGATGCTGCTCCCACTGGAACTTCAGGTCCCACTGCAGAGCCTGCTTATGCCATCTGGCATGAGTGACCAGCAGGATGCAGGAGGCCATGAGGCCCAGCACCCTCAGGGTCATCCTGACCGAAATCCATGATCGGAAACAGAACCTGAATGTCCTGGACTCGCCGTTCGGGAGGATAGACCCAAAACAGCATCGTATCTAGAACCGCTCCGATGAAGAGGAGATTCTGAGAGGGAACCAGGTGCAACTTCGGCACACTGATGGAGAGCCCCAGAAAATGTAGGAGGTCGGCCGTAGTCTGGAGGTGGGAGACGAATGCCTGGGGCGATCCCGCCTTCAACAGCCAGTAATCGAGATAGGGGACGACTGGATCCCCTCATCAGCGCAGATGAGCTGTGACCACAGCCATCACCTTTGTGAACACCCGGGGGCACTGGTAAGGCCAAAGGGGAGCATGGTGAACTGAAAGTGCTCGTGGCCTACCGTAAACCGCAGGTAACGGCTGTGAGTAGGCAGGACCGTAAAATGGAAATATGCGTCCTGCAGATCCAATGCTACCATCCAGTCTCCAGGGTCGAGGGCACACAAGACCTGAGCCAGAGTTAGCATCTTGAACTTCTCCCTCTGGAGGAAGCGATGGATGTGCCAGAGGTCTGAGATAGGACGCAGGTCCTTGTCTTTCTTGGGTACCAGAAAGTAGTGGGAGTAGCAACCACGACCTACTTCTGGCGTAGGAACCCGCTTGATGGCCCCCTTGGCCAAGAGGGCTACAACTTCCTGTTGAAGAAGTGCCAAATGATCCCCCGACATGCGGTGGTACTGGGGTGGCATGGCTGGAGGGGTAGTCTCGAAGGGTAGGGAGTAGCCCCTTTCGACTATTTGTAAAACTCACCTGTCCGTAGTGATGGTGCGCCAGTGGGGGAGGTGATGGTGAATCCTGCCGCCCACTGGCGTTTGATGGGCCTAAAAAACCAGACTAGGCAGGTTTTGAGGCAGTGGTGGCCGGGGGGGAGGTGGACTGACTCGCCCGCTGGCCCCCTGACCCACCTCGGCGGGTCCCATGTCCGCGCCTGCGCTGAGACTGTTGTTGCGCAGGCCTGTCTCTCTGATGCGAACGTGGAGCGCCACTTCTGTGGCCACAAAAGGAGTGAAAAGCAGAAGGGGGAGGAGGTTGGGTGGCCGAAAGGACCAAGGACTTGGCCATAGCCTGTGAGTCCTTAAAACGCTCCAACGCACAATCTGCATTGTCGCCACAAGGTCGAATGCCATCAAAGGGCATGTCCATGAGAGTATTCTCGACATCCCCAGAGAAGCCAGTAGTCCTGAGCCAGGCGTGGTGATGGAGCACCACTGTCGTGAAATTACTCTGCCCAGCGGGTCGGCGGTGTCAAGGCCACATCGAATTGTGAACTTGGCTGCATCTCTCCCTTCAGCAATAGCCTGAGAGAGCACTGTCCGGGCCTCATCTGAGGCAGCACCTGCACCACAGTATCCCACAAAGAGTGGAAATAACGGCCCAAGATGCATGCAGTGTTTACAGCCCGCACCCCTGAACTGGCAGAGGAAAACATCTTTTTCCCAAACTGTTCCAGTCACCTGGATTCCCTATCAGGGGGTGCGGTAGGCAATGCACTTTGGGACTTTGAGGCTTGGACAACCAAGCTCTCAGGGGTGGGGTGTTGGGAGAGGAAAAGGGGGTCGCCCGGGGCTGGGCGATAGCGTCGGGTCACGTTCCTATCCACAGGAGCCCTGTCTTGGGCCTGGACCAGGTGCCCAAATAAACGTCAGAAAGTGAATCATTAAAAGGCAACAGTGGCTCCCCAGAGGTAGCCGCCAGCTGAAGCACTTCTGTCAGGAGGTTAGTCCTGACGGCCACTGTAGGGAATTGGAGGTGAAGAGCCTCCGCCGTCCCACGCGACACCACAGCATAGCTTGCACCCTCCTCCGTAGCCACGGTAGGAGGAGATAGCATGCCAAGGTAAGGAGAGGTGTCAAGACCACTGGCATCCCCCAATTCTTCTGCCCAATCCGGGTCATACTCACACTGCACTGTGAGAGGGTCCTCAGACACCTCCCAGTCCTCCCCTTCCTCCAAAGACTGATGAACAGGCTGGAAATAAGGAGGATAGAGGTAGAAAGGCTCCATCGGAGTCAGAATCGGCGTCGAGCTACGCTGTTCCAGTGCCGTGTCCACTTTGGGGCTGAAACTGGGGACGACGTCGTCCAGGGGCACGGGCAACGTTTGAAGTGGTGCCGGTGGGGTTGATTTTGATGGAGGTGTCACTAGGTCAACCGGGATCCAGGCCTGGATCCTTGGGGCCTGCGGCGCCAGGGCCAGAGCAGACAGCAATGCCATGACTGGAGCCGCCGACAATGCAGAGTGAGAGCCCCCAGTTGGGCCCGTAGTGCCCAAAGGCATGCCGGCTGGGCATGAAGGCCCAAAGAGGCAGGCCATGACTGACAGAAATTCCTGCAGCTGGGCCGAGTCTCTGACGGACCCGGGAAGGGCGGGTAGGCAGATGGCAACTGCGTAGGCTCCGCCGGAGCCGCGGGGGTGGCACCACCCACACCCTCAGCGGTGACGGGCGAGGGTAAGTCGGAGAGCGAAGGGGCTTCTTTGACTTCTTGTGCCTGGTCTAACCTGACCTCGAGTGCGAAGCCTTCGATCCTAACAATTGATGGTGATAGCTCCGCGACCGGTCCCTCGACCTCCCACGGGACCGGGACCTTGAACAGGGCAGAGCCAACTGCCGGACTTCCATCAACTTCCAGGACCACTACCGCAAAGTCTTCGTGCAATGGCCCGGCAGTCGGGGCATGACTTGGGGTTGTGGTCACGGCCCATGCAGTAGAGACACACACGGTTCGGGTCTGTCACCGACATTATACGATGACAGTCCCCACAAGGCTTGAAACCGGGCATCCCTACGGCACCAGGAGTCGATCGACTCTAAATAACAGAGACAAAAATCCATGAAAAAACTCTGTCAAAGAGTGACTGGGGGTACCGCTCTCTCTGGATCTGCGCTGGCTGACGCAGGAAAATAAAGAACTGATGTCAGCGCGCGAGCGCGGTGCCTAAGTAGCTGCCGCAACGTCATCTCAGTGACCACGACGCCAACAACAGACGCGGAGCCGCACAACGCCACCTTTCGACG
Source organism: Lissotriton vulgaris (assembly GCF_964263255.1). Classification (NCBI taxonomy): domain Eukaryota; kingdom Metazoa; phylum Chordata; class Amphibia; order Caudata; family Salamandridae; genus Lissotriton; species Lissotriton vulgaris. Next base: position 175,065,467 of record NC_141699.1, read on the forward strand.
CGCAGGGGTACTGCTGCCGAAAACTTTCTGGATCCAGTATGATGCCTGGGGGTAATTCTAAAGAAAAGAATCCATCACTAACGTGTTTCTTTCAGATACTTATCTTAACATTGTAGTACACTTTGTGACCCCTTAGTGGTGTCCTGCAGTGTCTTCTTATTCTTGTTCCTCAATATCCCTGCCCAAAATTCTATCCCACATACAAATATACAGACTATTTTCTGGCAGGGGTAGTAGCTCCAGTAACACATACAGCCCTAAACTCAAACCCCTTGGCCCAACTTGTGTCAACTATGAATTCCTCGAAGGTTGCAGCACCCAGTGCTTCAGTTGGACATATTCGGCCAGATGTAGGTAATTCCGATTTACCGACTCTTAAATACCGACTCATACCAAATCGGTATTTAAGAGTCGGTAAATTGGAAGGAGGCAGATGTAGGTAAAATATTACCGATTCTGTAAGAGTCGGTATTTACCGATTCTGTAAATACCGAATCTGTATTTCCCATTGATTCCTATGGGCCTTGAAGCCCATAGGAATCAATGTGAAATACAGATTTGGTATTTACAGAATCGGTAAATACCAAATCCTGGCAGGGGGAACGGGGTGTCACTTTGACACCCTGTAGCACCCCAAATGCAGGCTTGTGTGTCACATGGCATAGGTGTACATGCACAGATGTGCATGTACATTGGAATTCGGTATTTTACCACCCTATAGGATTGGGTGGTAAAATAAGAAATCCTAAGGGCCTTTGGCACTGCAAACTGTGCCACCTACATATGGATTTACAGAATCGGTATATTTACTGATTCGGTAAAATACCGAAGTGGTAAATTTACCGAATCGGTAAATATACCGATTCTGTCAATTCTGACCCACCTACATCTCAAAAGCCAAATACCGGTCGGTAACGGCCAAAATCGGCCGTTACCGACCGGTATTTGGGTACCTACATCTGGCCCATTGTGTTCTCTGAGACTCCATTCAACTTCTCAAATTACTGGCCTCAATGTCTGTTTATAAGAAACAAACGTAGTCCTAACCACAGTAATGATCTCCCACTTTAAGAGTGTTTTTAGATTTTCGAATTAAGTATGAATTAATCTTGTAATATATTCGAGACCTCAGCTGCATCAAATTAACTTCTTGGAGGAAAGCAATGTCAACTATATAAAAATTCAAGAAACTCCAGAATTTTTCTTTAGACTGCCTCAGACTTGACACACTACTTTCAGTAGGAAGTGAAGAAGCACTCGAAAGGACCAAGCGGACATTCTAAACATGATCAGGCTATTCAGATAAAGTGAGATAAAATACAAAATGCCTTTAAAGTCTGCAGATAAAACTAGAAAAAAAAGAAAAGACAGTCCTGAATAGCAAAGATATCATCAATCCCAACAAGCAGAACAATCTTTGCACTGTTTCCGTGCCCGAATTTAGACTGGCACATTTGCAGAATGTCTCTGTCCTCTTTAAAATCTCTATGTGACAATCTTGTTGCTCTGAACAGCAAAACATCTGGGATGGCTGTTGTACTGGCTGGGAATGGGCTGTAAAATGTCTCTCCTTCAATCTTTCCAACGCCGAGTTTGCCGTCCCACTGAAAAGTCTTGAGCCATCAAAGTTAAATTTGGTTGTGTTACAAAAATCCAGTTGGCTGCCGCCTGAGTACTACACTGGTGCTCCTGGCACGCCTCACACAGTTGGTGCATTAAGACCAACAAGCAGCACATACTTTGCTGTGACCTGTTTATTCTCCATGGTTTGGGAAAAATTTGTACCAAGATCCTCTGGGACAGCCAACAAGATTTTGTTGACAATGTCCCACAAAGTGTAGGAGCAGCTGCCCAGCATGTAGACTGCATTTAGCGAGCTGGCTCACTGCAGGAGTTCAAGCACGGCTTTCTCCAAATGGCCATAGGGGTTAGGGGAGTTTGGCTCTGCCTGGAAGGTTTCTATCAGAAAATCTGATTTAGTTTAGACAGTAGGCAGCTATAAGTTGAGGAGGCATTCATCGGGAAATCAGAATATCTGTCTCCTAATTGTAATCACCATATGTAAGTTTAGAATGCATCAGAATTGGGGCCTAAGGGGGATCCTGCCCTCTGGTAATATGGTGTAGAAGAAGCTGAGATCAGTTTCAAGGATGGTTTGCCACACTTTAGTGAATTCGTAGTTCAACATTCAACTGGCAGGGGTGACTAGCTCGTGGTCAGTGATCGGCCTTGGCACTTGGTTCAGTACGTATGCTGGTGTAATGGTGCTGGTACAGAGGGGACTGACGGACTGTGGAGAAAGACTGGATGCCAGGACTGGCATCGGGGCCAGTGAAATGACCCATGGAAACAACCAGTGTGAAGAAGGGCAGGCTAACTGGCAAAAGTGTGACTTGAGGCCCTTGTGGCTCCATTGGATCTGAAGGCACAACAGTGGGAGCCTGCAGAGTCTTAGAAATTGAGCAGCATGGCCTTATTCAAGGCCCCTATATTGACTTAAGTCAACATTATGAATTCATATGTGAAGAAAAACTATCTCTGTGACCTGTCTATATGTATATGCTATTACGATATGATGATTAGACAACGTTATTTAGTTTACTCATAGAATAGGATTGACTCAATGGAGTCACCAATATTCGGAGTTTATTTTAAAATGTAACATTTATATTTTTGATAATAAAAAGATATGATGAATGATATTCGCTTTGCTTTGCTCTCCTTAAATTACTAAATTCCATAGTTAAAGAATAGGCTGCTTAGGGTCGTTACTCAGAATATATTTTCCCTGCCTTAAGAGCATTGATTATTAGCAGGGGGTCCTTTTTAGTTCTCAATCACTTATTTAAGGCCCCTGCCAGCCGCAAGGGCTGATGATGGCTGAGGTAAGTCAGGGAATGTCAGGACCATCTGGGTATGTCCCAGAGTCTGTATATGCTGGAGGCGAAGGTCCCTTGGGGTGCTGGCTGTGCTACTTTTCATCTGACTTTGAGTGATGAGTGTTGGTCAAATCTAGCATGGTCTTCTTGCACTTGTGACAGAGTTTTTTTTACTTACCTGAGGACTTTGAGTGGGGCCAAGATTCATTGTGGGACAGACCTCACAATCTGGAGCTGGAGCAGCCCCTCTAATTTGGAGGGGAGCACTGTATCAAAAACAGCCTCTTCTGTTCGGTAGTATATAGTTTTGCTTCCCCCTCTCTGATCCCCTTTAGGTGCCTCAGGGAACACTTATCACATACCTGCGAGTAGTGACCAGAGCCCAGGCACCATAGACACAAATTGTAGTGGTCCATAGCTGCCATCTGCTTCCTGCTGTCATGGCACACACTATGAAAACTTAAGAAAGCATCAGAGGACCGAAAAGTAGAGAGCTGAGCTCAAGATTCATTTTGAAGAGTGCAGGAAGAAAGAAACGGGTCAGTGTGCAGGGGTGCGTCTAGATGTGGCTCCGCTCCATCTCTTCTGGGGCACTGCGAGCTCACCACGGATCCTTATGGTGCCACCAGGTGGCACTTGAAAGCTATTGCTTGAAAATCTCTTTACTCAGCATGGTTAATTAAAAGTATCTATCAGAATTATTTAGAATTGTATTGCCATCTCACTGTGGTCAACCTCAGTTTCCACAAATATTCTAACAAATAGAATAGCCCCTTCCATGGACCAGTGTGATGAAAATAGAACGATGATCACTTATTATAAGACTATATAAGTAACCCCAACAGGAGATAAGCTATAATTACTATCCCCACCATAAGGAATGATTAGATTATTCTATGTTAAATGGATTTTGTTTTAGGGCATCATACATGCCTTTAAAGCAGCATAAAGATACCAGATACATCCCAGCATTACAGTCAAAAGGTTAAGGGTGTTAAGTTGATCACGAAAATTGTATTCAATTTCTTCACTGGGACCAATCTCCAATAGCATATAAGGCAAGTGTTAAAACCAGATAGAAATTTCAAGGAGAAGCCTCTGCTAATTTTGCAGAAACAGCTAAATGATAGGGAGAAGGAGCAAGCAGAGAAGTCATTCTGAGGCTTAGCCGGGAGAGACCACCTTTTTAAATCTAAAAATACCTAACTCGCACTATCTGCTGGACTATTACTGCACTGTGGCAATTTTAGAATTCAATTTGGGGCACTTCGAAACAGGTTTTTAAAAAATACGATTTATGTGTTTTTAACCTCTGTTTTTTGCCTATGTGATTTTAAACTTTGCTCTTTTCACATTTGAGATACGCTACCTCCAATCTCATAGCTTTTCCCCCCGCAGTCTAAACGCGGGACCGCCGCCCTCTTGGTTGTACTCCGGTCAGCGGTCTAGCGTCGGGAGACTCTGCCGGTACAAAAACAGATGCAAGTGCGAACGCGCGCAGCGGGAGCGCTGATGGCGCGCCGAAGGCCCCGTCTGCGCCAGACCCGCGCTTAGTGCCAGTCCCCCTGGTCGGATCATCTCAGGTAAAGATAGAATCCAATATTCAAATATTACACTTAAAGCGCTCAATCCAATCACCTCATCTCTGAGGTGCTCGAAATCGTACACAGACTTTGCACTTCCTCGGAGCAAGAACCATTGTTCAGAGTGTAACACCATGCTGCCAGAGATTCGGCTGGATTCAATAGCGACCCCACCACTGCTGAACAGAAATGGGGCCCATAATACCTCTCATTTGGGTCACAAATGTACCCTGTTCAATGCCAGATCCCTGGTCAAACATAGTGTAGAGTGTGCCTCCTTAATCGAAGAGAAAGGAATTCTGGTCGCATTTATCACAGAATCATGGACAGATGATTCCTCTGGTCCAGATCTAGTTAAAGCCACACCACCCAATTATCTTTGCCAAACTTTAAATCGATCCCATAAAAAGGGGGGGCTGGCTATTATATATCATGAATCCATCTCCGCTTCCTTCAGTCCTATTCTTATGGAGGATTGTGAATCTTTGGAGTTCTGCCTCAATTTCTCACATCATTATTCTTTTAGAGGAGCCCTTATCTACAGGCCCCCGGGCCCAAGAGGGCGATTTCTGGCTCAGATAGGATGCATACTGGAAAGAGGGATTAGCCTCGATTCCTACACCATTTTGGGGTACTTTAACCTTCACCTAGAGGCCTCCCTAGACCCAGATACCCTCCGGTTGCTGGAATTAATGGAAGGCGCAAATCTAAAACTAAAACAACTAGTGAAAGAATCTACTCATGTAGCCGGCCACACCCTTGACGGCATTTTTTCAAATAACTCCCTACTGGAAAAGCTTAAGGTCCTTCCCCTAACATGGTCAGATCACTTAGCAGTCTTTTACCAGGTTACCTTGACTGAACGTATGACTCCCAAACTACTAAGAAAACAATCAGCAACTAGAGCCTGGAATAAGATAGGTAATAAGGAATTACACCAACTGTTTACATCAACCATGCCGTTGTTGTCTAGAGACTTAGATGAGGCCACCAATACATATTCCAATTGGCTAGCAGAGGCAGGTATGAAACTAGCACCTATAAAACATCTCCATCAAACAAGACAAAACCCCTCTGCCCCATGGTACTCTTCCGAACTCAGAGATCAGAAGTTAATCTGTAAACATCTAGAAAGAAAATGGAGGAAGGACTACAGCGACAAAGATAAACAGGACCACAAAACAAGCCTTGTAGTATACAAACAGCTGCTCCTCAAAGCAAAACAAGAATATTTAGCAAACAGAATTATTCAGGCCAGAAACTCCTATAAAGAGATTTTTAAAATAGTAAAGCAACTATCTGCTCCACGCACACCACCCCCTACAGCTAACCAAGAGTTATGTAATAAAATTGGCAATATTTTTTTTGAGAAAGTAAACAATATTTTTGTCACCTTCACTAAATCATGTAACGAAACTGCATATGATTTGGCACCAGCTCCTTTAGAATATAACAAAACTAACCTGTTTTTAATCAGTTTTACCCCATTAACAGAACTAGATACCCGCAACTTACTACAGAAGGTTAAATCGGGCTCTCCAATAGATCCATGCACCACTTCTAAAGTTATTTCAGATGCAGAGCCTGTCTTTAAAATACTGACCCCGATCTTCAATACTATGTACTCGGTAGGGTACTTCCCTAAAGACTGGAAGCAGGCTCAATTCTACCACTGCTCAAAAAAAATAATTTGGATGTCACCGATCCCAACAATTTTAGACCTATTTCTAGGATCCCATTCCCTGCAAAAGTCATAGAAAGGAACATTAATGTCCAATTGAACACCTTTCTACAAGACACTCAGGCCTTGGACCCAACCCAGTTTGGGTTTAGAGGAGGTCATAGTACTGAAGCTGCACTGATAAAACCCACAGAAGAGATTAGAATGATTTCAGACCAAAGAGGCAATGCAGCATTGATAATGCCGGATCTGTCTGCGGGATTTGACACGGTCCATCATGCGGTATTGATGGACCGTCTACAGGAGATAGGAGTGAGGGACTCGGCATGGAAACTCCTTCAATCGTTCTTAACGGATAGAGTGCAAACCGTAGCTCTTGAAGAATTCAAAGCAGAGCCATTTTCTCTGCCTTGTGGTGTTCCCCAGGGTTCATTTTTGAGCTTGACCCTTTTTAATATTTACGTCTCCACGCTGGCCCCACTTTTAGAATCATTTGGATTCACATTAACATCCTATGCCGACGACACTCAGATAGCCGTGAACCTTCTTCCGGGCAATTCTCAGACTGCCCCCCTGAGGCTACAGAATTGTATGAGCGCTGTGGGGGATTGGATGGCCCAAAACTGCTTTATGTTGAACTCCAACAAGACAGAGGTGATTTTGTTTGGAAATAATCCCAACCTTTGGACACCTGACTGCTGGCCATTAGACCTAGGCCAGCTCCCCACTCCAGTAAAAAAAGTGAAAAACCTTGGTTTTTGGATCGATGAGAAACTGAACTGTAGGGACCAGATCAATAAAGTGGTTTCGGCTACCACCTATATTCTTAAATCCTGTAAAAAAATATTGCCATCTCTCCCTAAAGCAGCACAATAAACTATTGTTACTGCCTTAACCATGACTAGACTAGATTACTGCAACAGCTTGTACTTAAAGATACATGAGGGATCTTTGAATAAATTACAAGTTTTACAAAATGCAGCGGCCAGATTACTCACCTAGAGCCGAATCCATCTCCGCCCAAATTAACCCCTTCGCTGCGGAGACCATTCCGCCGCAGCACTAGGGGGGAGGGGGGGGGCCGAGCGGCGCTCACATGCTCGTGACGGAACTGCTCCGTCACGAGCCTCGGTTGAGCTGTTCTCATGATGGAGTGGTTCCGTCATGGCCCCGCCCGCTCAATGGAACATCCAGCACAGGCGCGGAATTCGGGCCGCGCAGGCGCGCCGAGCGGGCCATGACGGAACCGCTTCGTAATGAGCACAGCTCAAACGATGCTCGTGATGGAGCGGTTCCGTCACGAGCATGGAAGGAGTTAAAGCTTTACACTGGCTTCCGGTAAGGAAATGCACCCAATTTAAGGCCTTGTGCTTGGTCTTCAAAGCCCTCCATGGAATGGGTCCAGCATTCCTTAAACAACTCATCCAATGGTACATCCCTAGCAGAACGCTACACTCTTCTGATGCCAAGATGGTAACAATACGTAGGGTGAAGAAGGCCAACTGGGGAGGCACAAGCTTCACAGTTAATGCAGCTAAGGCCTGGAATGCACTTCCCCTCTCCTTGAGAAACATGACCAACCTTGTCGCTTTCAGAAAGACACTTAAAACTTGGCTTTTCACAAACTGATTCAAAAATCCCTATATTTCTCCTTTCTTCTGATTCCTCTTCAGAAACTTCTCCTAGCGCCAGGACACCTTTTTGGTAACAGTTGCGCTCTACAAATAGCCTTAACATTAACATAACAGATTGCAGATCACAAAAAACATACATGCATGGAATTTAATAGAGAATAAAATTAATCTTTGATTGTAGAACGCTTAAGAAACAATACATTTGGTTCTTTTTGACACAAAAGCATCTAGTAAAGATCAGGCTGAAGAGTACACGTGTACGTCCCGCTCAATTGGATATGTGCACCACCCAAATTCCTTTTAAAAAAAAAACAATGCATTTTAAGATATTAATCAAGGGTCTGAGGAAGAGGCTTGCCCATAGAGATTCAGAGAACTCAATATTGTACAGCAATAACAGTACATTGCTTCATCATTCATTTGTATTCACTTTTTTATTATCTTATGTAAACATATAACTGCAAATTGGGGGGCTTAGAACATGAAGGTCACTTAAGAAAACATGATTTCACACTAGTCTTGCATGGAAGAATGCGGATATACAGTGGGCTCATCAACACTTTTACTTTAACTAAAAATATCAGTTTCTAGATAAAAACAAGTCATTTAATATGAGTGAAAATAAGAAATATTATCTACTATACCTGCTGCTCCATCTGGAGGTGCAATTTTCATTGGGTAGGGTGGGACATGTGCTGTGTCCGGGCCTCCATCTTTGCAAGGGCAAGTAAATGGTATACGTTCCTGATTGCAAGCAAATTTTATGAATTTGCAGAGTTCTTCCTGAGTAAACATTTCTAAAGCAGACCAGAAAAACTCAATGTGTTGGTCAGTCTCCATTAGACCAACCTGGTACATCGTATGTGCCTAAAATAGGAGAAAGCATAAGATAATATAACATAAGTTGGGGAAAAGAAAATTATATATGTTAGAAACTATTTAGTTTCCATGCTAATTGTAATTATATTGGCAGGGATACATTGAAGGAAACATTGATCAAGAAGAAACTCCTGTCTTAATGTTCATTCATTTTAGCTCAGTTGTTCTGTTGTAAAATCTTAACCCATGATACATGCAAACATATCCATCCACTCTGCATCACCCCTTCATTCTAGCAAGGCATAACAAATAAGTTACTTACCTTTCGTAATGCCTTTTCTGGAAGAGGCTATATAACCACAGATTCCACACCTTGTGAATTTCCCTGGATGCCAAACTGGATCCAGAAACGTTTTCGGCAATTCTTTCGAGCATCGACAGGCAGCATTGTGCAGTTCCATGTCAGATCAGTTTGCTTCTGATATGACATTGGGCCCCCATTTATATTTCTCACCTCCAAGCGGTCCCTGTAAATTTCCTAGCAGCGCATAGAATGTTTTGATGCATAACACAATCCATCTTGAGATGGTCTGCTTCTGTACCACTTTGCCTTTCTTAGCCTGAGAGAAACCAATGAAAAGTTGTTCATCCTGTAGGTAGTGTCTGGGTTGATCTACACAGAAGCTAATCTCCCTGTTAGGGTCAAGGAAGTGGCCCGTTCCTCCCCTTGGAGCAATGAACTGTGCATGAAAAGCTGGCAAGGTGATGGACAATCCTATGTGGAAGTAAAGGGCATGTAAGGGGTCAAAGGGCATAACTGCATTGGGCAGGAATGTCGCTTTTGTGTGCTTATGTCTGTAAAATATGTCAAGTGGAATCACTGATAAGGCCTGAAGCTCGCACACCTGGCCGATATTATTATGGCGATGAGATATGTCATCCTGATAGTGAGGAGGCGAAAAGGACAACTGTACATGGGCTCGAAGGTAGTGTACATAAGGTAGGTGAGTATCTAGGTAATGTCCCACTACGGCATCACAGATGGTGGGGACATGTGGTTGAGCCCCTTCAACAACAAAAAAACGCATCACACAAGTGAATTGGAAAGTGAAATGAAAAGAGATGCCTGATCAGGTAGATGTAGGAAAGCTAAAAGGGCCGAAAGACAACATTTAACAGTTGCCACAGAAGGGACAAGCTGGGCTAAGGACAAACAAAACAGGAGAACATATGATAACTGTGCATTCAGGGGTTGGACGTGTCGGGAGAAACACCAAGCAACAAACTTCATCCTGCGCCCCTCATAGACAGATATTGAGGATGGACATCTGGCTGCCAAGATGAGACTAACCACTTAAAAAGGAAGATCAAAAGGCATAGGGCCATATGTATGAACACATTTTCCCATAGGCACAGAATGGGTAAAAACTTTTGATACATCTGGCCCATAATCTCGTCACTCAATCACCACACATGGAAGTGCAAATTATGCAGCTTGGGTGCAAGACTTGACCCTGCTGTTGCGACAGAAGATCCTCCTGAAGGGGCAGCCAGATTGAAGGACAAATGCTGAAGGCCAGACGTCCTGCGCACCACGCTTTCCTTGTCCAGTCTGGAACCACTATGATGAAGTGGGCCCGGTCTATCTTGATCTTCAGCACTCCGGGCAGAAGATTGAGAGGCGGAAAGTTTACAGGAGTTAAGACCTCTGATGATGACAGAAGGCATCTCTGAGGGAGGACTGCCTTGGGAACTCAAACACACAAAAGGTTTGACACTGCATGGTATCTGCACTGTCTAATAGATTGAGTTGGGCTTCTCCCCATTACTGGAAGACTCCCTGTGCTGGAATATATTCACTTTTCGTGATACACTAGGCAATGTCGACAGAGTCCGTCCACTCTGGCATTTACAGATAATGCCAGTAGGTGTATGATCAGGAAAATATCCGGACAACTCAGCCGGTTCCAAAGGTGTAATACCTCCTGACACATGCCCCATTACCAGACGCTGCCCTGCTTGATAAAGTACCACATGATAGAAGTGTTGACGGTGAGGGGGAAACGGCCAATGCAACAATGGCAGAGCCACGGTTGCAGTTTCCCTGCAAGTGCAACAAAGCATGCCTTAGCCACGCATATACCTTAACCACACGTATGCGTGGTTAAGGCAGTTTGTGTCGTCTAGATGTGTGGATGGGCGGGCACAGGAAGCAGAAGGAGCAGGAGCGGATGTGGACTAGTAAGGGGACTTTGTTTTGGGGGCTGGGGTAGTTTTTAAGGGTTGGGGTTGTTTTTAGGGCTCGGTGGGTTTAGGGCAGATTTTAGGGCGGGGGTCAGGTCGTTTTTATGGCTCAGTGTGGGTGAGGCAGTGCTTAGAGCTTGGGGGGGTTGGGGTAGTGTTTAGGATTGAAGGGGTTGGGGTAGTGTTTAGGGCTTGGGATGGTCAAGGTAGTGTTTAGAGCTCGGGGTTAGTGTAGTGTTTAGGGCTTGGGGACACAGGTAGTGTTTAGGGCTAAGGGGGGGATCTGGTAGTGTTTAGGGCTCAGGGGCAGGGTCTTTTTTAGGGCTCGTGGTCAAAATAGTGCTTAGTAATCAAAGGGGGGTCTGGGTAGATTGTAGGGCTGGGGGGGGGGTCAGGGAAGTCTTTAGGGTTCAGGGCGGGGAGGCTGGAGTGTGATCTTTACCACATATCCTTTTACCAGTCATGTCTTTACCACAAAATTGCGTGGTAAAGGCACGTGTGGTAAAGGAATGTGTTGTTCAGATGCATTGGTTATTGGGGCCGTGTAGTAGAGGCACTTGTAGTTTAGCTATGTGTGCCTCTGTAATACAACCGTTGGTGAAGACCTGCACCCATTCATTGCAAGGCACAATACTTTTAGTGCCAAGCGAAGTGCCAGCAATTCCAGCAGACTGATGTGGAGCCGGGGCTCAGCCAGAGACCAGAGTTCAACGATCTCCATCTCTCCTAGGTGGCCGCTCCAACCCAGCTACAATGGATCCATTATAAACCATCAACTCTTGGAGGGGCTGGGAAAGGGGTATTCCACTGGTCCAATTCTAGTCTAGCAACCACCAATGCACATCTTTTGCAGTCGCCTCTGACACGTGGATGGAATCAGACAGGTTCTCTTGGTGCTGAGCCCACTGAGACTTTAGTTCCCACAGCAGATCCTGCATATGCCACCTGGTGTGTTCAATGAGTAGGATGCAGGAGGCCAAGAATTCTCGGAGCCACAGTTAGTGAGAACTAGGCGAAAGGATGAAACATTGCAATTATAGACCGAATGTCTCAGACTCATTGAGGTGGAGGGAAGGCTGCTTTGTATCCAGAATGCCCCTGATGGAGAGCCTCAGCAGAGGAGTCAGGCTTTGCTTTGGCAAACTGATTAAAAATCTCAAAGATGTCAGGAAGTTTGTCACTGTCTAAAGGTGATCCACAATTGACTGATGTGAGCCCTCCTTAAACAGCCAGTCATCGAGGTATGGGAAAATTGGAATTCCAAAACTCCGAATTTGTGCAGCGACCTCTACCATCACTTAAGTGAACACAAGAAGACACTGATAAGGCCAAGGAGGAGCACAGAGAACTGAAAATGCTCATGTCCCACTTGTAACCGCAGATAACAACAGTGGGACTACAGGACGATAATGTGGAAATAAGCGCCCTGCAAATTCAATCCCACCTTTCACTCGGCTGGATCCAGAACAGATAGACTTTGGGCCAAGGTGAACATCTTAATTTTGTCCTTTTGGGGGAAACATTTCAGATGGTGAAGGTTTAACATAGGACAAAGTTCTCCATCCTTCTTCGGCACCAGAAAATAACTGGAGTACCATCCAGTTCCTATTTCTGATGCTGGCAACCTCTTCGTCCGCAAGAGTCTAAACGAACAAGTTACTTACCTTCAGGTAAGAAACATAGGTTAGTTATAGATTCTTTACCTTAGAATTACCCCCAGGCGTCAGACTGGATCCGGAATGTTTTTCGTCAGCAGTACCCCTGCGCGTCGGTACTTGGCTTCGGTCAAATCCGTGTCCGTCGTCAGCGATGTGGTCGCCGGTATGACGTTGCGGTAGCTACCGATGCCGCCCTTGCACGCTGACGTCAGTTCTGTACACGAATTTCCAGGCCAAAAGCGCAGACCCATGCAAGACACTGAACACTGGTGCACAAAACTAGGGCCCTGAACGGATGTCCTTAACCCTAGAAGTCAGTTCGCAGAATGGGGAGGATGGGTGGGGGGGTAAGGAATCTATAACTAACCTATATTTCTTACAGCTATATCGTTACCGAAGGTAAGTAACTTGTTCATCTGAAAGAAACAGTTATGAAATGAAATGAAATGAATGAGATTTATATAGCGCACGACTTACCCTGGGGCATCTCAGCGCTTGCTTAGGGAACCCGTCCTGGTATTCCCCTGTGAGATACCCTGGCAGGGTATCCACAAGGTGAAAGCCAGGCATCCCACCGCGAGGGGCCGTTGTGGAGATTAAGCAAGCTATTGCCCAGAGTCGCAGAGTGTGAACGCATGAGTCGAGAAGGCACTGGAGCGAGAATTAACGAGTCCGTGGAATTTTTGAGCCCAAGACCCGCCGAGGCGGGGAATTGAACCCTGGTCCCGGGCCGAACTCAAGCTCCAGGTCTGCCGCCTCTAACCCCTGAGCCACACTTCTCCAGTTATAGATTCCATACCCTAGAATAGATACCCCAGCAATACCAACCCTGGAGGTGGGTTTGCGAACTAAGTTCAGACCAGAAAGTCCTCAAGAACAGAACGGCCAAAAAAGCTGTCTCTCCGGACTTGGCTGTCCAGGTAGTAGTGCTTGGTAAAGTAGCGAGGCCCCTGTAGCTGCCTGATAGATGTCATTTAGGGGGACTTTCCGTCCCAAAGCAGTAGTAGCTGCCGTCACCCTGGTGGAATGGACGCGCAGCCCCACTGGAGGCTCCTTCTTTGCCAAATAATAGCAGGCCTTGATGCACAGAAAGACCCACCTGAAGGGGTCTGTTTGTGCATGGCCAGACCTTTCTTAGCACCCTTATAACCAACAGAGAGCTGGTCGTCCACCCGGAATTGTTTGGTGCGATCCAAGTAGAAGGAGAATGCTTTGTGTCCAGACAGTGGAGCCTCTCTTCCTCTTTTGAAGGATGTAGAGGCCGAAAGAAGGTGGGCAAAGCGATGGTTTGGCCAATATGAAAAGAAGTGAACACCTTTGGAAGAAAGGAAAGTTGAGTTCTGAGGACGACCTTGTCCGGATGAACAGCCAGAAAGGAAGGCTTCGAAGACGGAGCTTGTAACTCACTCACACTGCATGCAGAGGTGATGGCTAACAGAAAGGCAGTTTTTAAAGTAAGAAGTCTGAGAGGACAGTTATGAAGTGCACATAAGATATGTCAGAACAAAGTTCAAGTCCCACTGGGGCATTACGAAGGGAACAGGAGGAAACAGATGAGTAATGCCCTTAAGAAATCTATTTACAACAGGGTACTTGAAAAGAGAAGGCTGATCTGGTAGCCCTCAAGAAAGAGGGGCAGAAAGGGGATCCACAGACTTTGCTGTGCACCATACCACAAATGTATTCCATCTGCTGGCGTATACCGTCTTAGTGGAGGGACGCCAGGCTGCCAAGATGACATCACAGACTTCGAGAGGCAGGTCAAACGACGTCAACTGCCGCCGCTCAATATCCACAGAAGGAGGTGGAGGCTGGACAGGTGCGGGTGGACGACCGTCCCCTGCTGCTGCGACAGAAGATCCTCCCAAGAGGCAGTCAGATCGGAGGATCGATGGCCATGTTGAGTAGCTCGGCATTCCAGACTCTTCATGCCCAATCTGGAGCCACAAGAATGACTTGGGCCCGGTTGCGCTTGATCTTCTTCAGCACTCTGGGCAGAAGTGGTATAGGCGGAAAGGTGTATAGAAGACCGCAAATCCACTCGCGGCGAAACGCGTTGCCTAGCGAGTGCCGTCTTGGAAATTCCAACACGCAGAATTGCTGACATTGCGCGTTCTCTTCCGTGGCAAATAGATCTAACCAAGGCTCTGCCCACTGTTGAAAGACACCTTGCACCTCCTCCGAGTGAAGACGCAATTCGTGATCCATCATGCACCTGCGACTGAGTTCGCCCGCCCTGGCGTTCAGTAAACCTGCCAGGTGTTGAACCCCCAGGGATATGCCCCGATGTTCCAGCATGTCCAGAGGCGGAAGGCCTCTCACCCCACCCTGTTTGTTGCAGTACCACATGGCGGTGGAGTTGTTCGTGAACACCTGCACTACAGACAGAGTAAACAAATGCTTTGAGTGCAAGACGAATCCCATAAAGTTCCAGAAGGTTGATTTGGAGCCCGGACTCCGCCGGAGAAAAGAGGCCTCTGATCTCCGCCTCTCCATGCGGCTGCCCCATCCCAGATAGAGATGCATCTGTCAACACTGTGTGTTATGGTTGGGGAAGGAAGAGAGATCTGCCGTTGACCCAATCCCGGTTTGTTAGCCACCACTGCAAATGCTGTGCAGTGCCCTCTGAGATCTGGACGCAATCCTCTGACGCTTTGCCCACTGGAACTTCAGGTCCCATTGCAGAGCCAGCATATGCCACCTGGCATTATTGACCAGCAGGATGCAGGAGGCCAAGAGGCCAAGCAGGCTCAGGGTAATCCTGACCAAAACCAGGGATAGAGGCTGAAATATCAGAATCATAGCCCAAATATCCCAGACTCGCTGTTCGGGCAGATAAACTCGAAACTTCATTATGTCCAGAACCGCTCTGATGAGGAGGAGCTTCTGAGAGGGGGTCAGGTGTGACTTCGGCACGTTGATGGGAACCCCATCGAATGCAGGAGGTCGGCCGCAGTCTGGAGGTGGAAGATGAAGCCTGGAGCGAGCCCACCTTCAACAGCCTGTCGTCGAGATAGGCGAAGACTGGAACCCCTGATCTGCGCAGATGAGCTGCGACCACCGCCATCACTTTCGTGAATGCCCGAGGAACACTGGTAAGGCCAAAGGGGAGCACAGTAAACTGAAAGTGCTCGTGGCCTACCGTGAACCGCAGGTAACGCCGGTGGGCAGGCAGGACAGGTATGTGAAAATAAGCGTTCTGCAAGTCCAACACTACCATTCAGTCTCCAGGGTCGAGGGCAGACAAGACCTGAGTGAGGGTCAACATTCTGAACTTCTCCTTCCAGGGGAAGCGATTGACGTTCCTGAGATCCAAGATAGAACACAGGCCTTTGTCCTTCTTGGGCACCAGAAAGTAGTGGGAATAGCAACCACAACCTACTTCTGGGGCAGGAACGCGCTCAGTGGCCCCCTTGGCCAAGAGTGCCAAAACCTCCTGTTGAAAAAGGGCCAGGTGATCCTCTGACATGCAATGGTACTGAGGTGGCATGGAGGGAGAGGTAGCCTCAAAGGGGAGGGAGTATCCCTTCAGACTATCTGCAGAACCCACCTGTTTGACGTGATGGTGCACCAGTGGGGGCGGTGATGGCGGATGGCATTTGGTGGCCCTGGAAGGTCGGACTTGGAGGGTTTGGAGGCTGATGCAGAGGGGGCTGTGGTGGACTGGCCCGCCTGCCCCTGCCCCCTGAACCACGTCAGTGATTCCCACACCCTCGGCTGCACTGGGGCTGAACACCCTGCGCCGGCCTGTGGCTCTGCGCGGGACGTAGTGGGGCACCCCTTCCGTAGCCGCGAAAGACAGACTGCGAAGGACGGGTGGTGGAGAGGCCCAAGGACCTGGCCGTCGCCCGAGAGTCCTTAAAGCGCTCTAGCGCGCTGTCTGCCTTGTCGCCGAAAAGGCGACGGCCATCAAAGGGCATGTCCATAAGGGTGGATTGGACATCCCTGGAAAAACCAGCCAAACGCAACCAGGCGTAGAGTTGAAGGGCTACTGATGTGGAAATCATCCAGCCAAGTGCGTCAGCGGTATCCAGCCCACAGCCGATGGTAAACTTCGCTGAGTCTCTCCCCTCGGCAACTGCACGGGAGAGCACAGCCCAGGCTTCCTCTGGGCACTGAGGCAGCACTTGGGCCACTGTATCCCACACAGATTTGGAAATAACGGCCCAACAGACAAGCAGTGTTTACCGACCGCAGTCCCAAGCTGGGGGAAGAAAACTCTTCTTTCCAAGTTGGTCCAGCTATTTGGATTCCGTATCAGGTGGAGGTGTAAGGAAGGTGCCTTTGGATGTAGAGGCATGGACCACCAAGCTCTTAGGGGTGGGGTGTTGGGAGAGGAAAGTGGGGTCGCCCGGCGCTTGCGTCAGGCAATCATCCTATCCACAGGAGCCCCTGGGGTGGGCCTGGACCAGGTGCCCAAAAGGATGTCTGTTAGGGCTTCAGTGAATGGCAGCAGAGGCTCCGGAAGGCTCGCTGCCCCCTGAAGCCCCTCTTTCAGGAGGTTAGTCCTGACTGCCACCGTAGGAAGCTTGAGGTGGAGAGCCTCGGCGGCCCTATGCAAAACCACTGCATATGACGCTCCATCCTCCGTAGCCATGGTAGGAGGAGATAATATGCCTAGGTCTGGGGGGTATCCAGACCACTGGCATCCCCCAGTTCCTCTCGCCAGTCCGGATCGTAATCCAACTGGTCTGTTAAAGGGTCACCAGACCCCTCCCAGTGTTCCTCACCGTCTTCTGGCTGCCAATCTGGCTGAAAATGGTCAGGGTGGAACACAGGGACAAAAGTACCCATCGCTGCCGGATCCGGCGCGGTCCGCCTCCGTGTCCACATCGGGACGTAGTGCCAGTGAAGTTGGCACAGGCGGAGGTGTAACAAGGTCATCCCGTGCCAATCCGGATCCAGGCCTGGATCCGAAGGCACGCCGGCGGAGTCGGGCGGCCCAAACATGGCAAGCATCGCTTTGTAAAATTGGCAAAGTTGGGGTGGTGGCCCGACTGGAGGCCCTCCCAGATTCTAGGGCTCAAAGTCCCAACAAGGTCCCAAATATACACACCATGTCCTCCTTGAAGGCTTTGCCCTGTTGCAGCACCACCAAATTTCCCTGGAATTCTTGTTGAAATGAGACAAGATGAGGGATTGGCTCTGCTGCAAGAGACCAGGACCGAGATTGGGAGGTACCCCGATGTCCACCCAACTTCTCTTTACGAGAGTAGCGGGAAGAAGGGGAATCACGTTCGACCTGGGTCAATCTCCAGAATTAGTTATTCAGGAGGCAGGAATAGTTGAGTCTTTCTCTGCATATACACTGAATACCAACAAAACTCAGGTACTATTGAAGTTTACACCAGATAACGCTGTAATGGGAACATACCCTGAAGTTACTTATTTGCGTGTTCGTATCACATCTCACATCAAAAATATAATTAAACTTAACTATGATGCTTTACTCCACAGCGTTACTAAAAAACGTAAGAATTGGCACAAATTAACCACAAGTATAATTGGCAGGTGAAACATCATTGAGATGATGATTCTTCTGAAATTCTTATACTTATTTCGCTCAATTCCTCTAAGAGTTACTAATACATTTTTTAAGAAACTAGATGGGACGATAAGTAGTTTTATATAGTGCTATAAAAAGGCATGCCGAGCTATTAAATTTCTAAGGTTTCCATTTAACCAAGGCGGTCTTCTGCTCCCCGATTTCAAATTATACTATTGGGCTTCATTTATAAATAGACTATGCAGCCTCCTTTTAAATAGGGACCAAGATTTATACCAAACTTTTGCTCCGTGGGGATAGCTGTAGATTTCTCTAACGGATTCACGACCCAAATTATTTAAGAGTACGTTTTAAGACTCTCAGGGGGTTAGTCTTTATCGGGCGAGAAGTTGTTGCAAGGTATTCTCTACCGATATACTTTAGGACATTCCCTCTGTGGGATCATTCATTTATTCCAGATATTTTTCATGATGGGGAAGCGAAACAGTGGGCTAGATATGGCATTGATGATTTGGGAGACCTTTACGATTATAATGACTTTCGAACTTTTTAAAACCTGCAAGATACTTTTCCTATACCACGCCAACACTATTATAAATACATACAACTCAGAGATTTTTTTCTGAGAGCACAGGGTCCTAAATCGGTAGGGATACAGGATCTATTGACATTTTTACATAAACCTCCTCCGAAGCAGGTAATAAGTCGGGAATCTAAGCTATTTTGTCAGGATAGACTTGACCGCTGCCTACAACTAGCTTTAAAAAGGAGCACTATTCTTGTGACTGAAATTACCCCTGTAATCTTGGACGAGGCATTTTCAACATTAAAAGATGCTGTTTGGTCGACTAATCTAAGATTAAACAGTTTAAGACAGTGTGTATGTTGTATTATACTCCCAATAAGATTGTTAGGTGGGGGCAATCAAGAACTCAATATGCAAGTAATAACCTGAAGTGCATGTGGAATATATGGTGCTAATATTGTTCATATGTTTGCCACATGTTCAAAGCTAGTGGCTTTCTGGCAAGGAGTTACACAGCTATGTAAAAGCCACCTTGGAATAAATCTGGTTTTTACGACACAGGAGATTATGCTGGGTTACAAGGGGGAGATACTAGCCACACACGCCGGGCACTATTTTCTATAATATTAGTCACTGCTAGACTATCTATTTCTAGGGCTTGGATTTCTCCTAGGCCTTGTAATATAGCAGAGTGGTGGGCTATTCTTGCGGATGTTTATGAGAGGGAAAAAGCCCTGGCGAAAGCTAGAGGCTTAAACTCAATGCAATGATTTCATACAGTCTGGCATAGAATGAGCTAGGATTGATTGTACCTTTTGTGTTACCCCATTCTTTTCTTTTCTTTTCTTTTTTGTTTTATGACTCCCCAAACTTATGTACTTTTCTATGAAGTATGATTTTATCTGCATTGAAGCTAGTATAAGCTGATTTATATGTGTTTGTTTTGCCTCCCATGCACAGAAAATAAAACAAATATTTTACAAAATCAACAAAAAAAATTATCACACCAGCCACCTTAGAACAGAGGTTATCAAGAAGAATGTGCAACATATTCTGCAAATAATCCTAAGAAGCATGGGAAAACCACCCAAGCACACATGCCGTGTTGGTGGATCTCACGGCAGAGTTGGCAGAAGCAAAGTGTGTTTGCCACATGCATCTTGACTCCTAGAATCCTTACTCACTGGAGTCTTGGGTGCAGAATCCACATCATGAGAAGATAATGCAGCCTGAAGCACCAGGCTACGAGTGAAAGGATGTCAATGGAGACAAATTGGGTCTCCAGGTACAGGCAAATGACCGCGAGAGATATCCTGATCTACTGAGACCCCTGACTCAGGCTTGGCGCAAATTCCTAATAAAATATCAAACAGGGCCTCACTGTACGAAAGAACAGGCTCTTCCTGCGTATGTCCTTCATAAAGGACCTCAATCATCGGGACAGTAAACCTCTGCACAGCAGGTAGCAACAATTCCAAGACTGTGGCCACACTCCTCAGCATGTCTGCAAAGGCAAAATTCGCCTCAGTAGCGAGATTAGGGGAAGAGAAAGTAACCCAGAAGCTAGTGAAGATTCTAGTCCACTAGCCTCTCCAGAAGCAGCTATCCAGCTCTCCTCCACCTAAGATATAATAGTATCCGGAAAGGGAATTCCCCTCAGTCTGTGCTGTTGACTCCGCTTTCGACACTTAATGATGCAGAGAAGGTGACGTCTCTGCCTCAATAGGAGAAGGAGACGATTTTGACCAACACCGCCGACTTCAGTGCCGGAGTCTGCTGGTCAAAAACAGGCGCCGTAGCAGAGCAAACGGACGGCGACTCAACGTCTGATGGCCCAACCGTTACCAACATCGAACCTTCCAACAGCACCCCACTCACTTACTTGGGACCCGAAGGCACTCCAGAAGGAGATGGAGTTCTAAAAATGTGGTGTAAAGAGTTATAACACTCCTTATAATACTCCCTCTTCTGGGGCATCGACCCTCTGGCTCCCAGAAAGATGGGGAGACGCGAAGCGGAGTTGTGTAAGGCCTCCTCAACTGTAGAGCGGGAGGAGCTGTTGGCTTGGCGAGCAGCCCTGGCAGTTTAGGCTGGACTGCTCCCATGAGGTACAGGGTCAAGACTGATTTGCAATTGGCTGAGACCAAACTAGGGTCGCATAGTGAGCAAAAGAACGATGAATTAAACCCAGATCTGTTGACTGGAGGAGAGTGGTTGAAATTTTTAGCACTCCGTCCTTCATCTTGTTGTGTTTGCTATGTTCGTCCTAAGTGGCCATGGTTATGCCCAGACGTACGAGTTACTTACCTTCGGTAACGATGTATCTGGTAGAACCGATTCTAGCCGCAGATTCCTTAACGTAGAATTATCCCCAGGCCTGAGACTGGATCCGGAAACTTTTTGCCAAGCATCCCTGCTCGCCGGGGGACTGCATCCCACGACTCCGCCCAGACGTTGTCCGCGTAAGTGACATCAGCGAGGTCACATAAGTCCCACCCGGCACGCCTACGTCAGTTCACTTCGGAGAACTTTTCTGCGCCAGAACGCAGAGCCACCAGACAAAAACTGGGAAAGTATGGGAACAGTATAGGAAAAGTGTGCGAAAGAGCAGAAACATAAAAAGGAATGCTGAGGAACAACACCATAAGGGGCAGTGCCAGACACTGCAGCACCTAAGGACAGGGAAAAGATTAAAGAAAAGAGCACCACCATGAACAGCAACCATGCCAGTACGGAAATAGCCCCCCCCACCCTAGAGACAAAGAACATGTGAAAAAATGTCATGAGAACATGTAGCAGGACTATAACCCCAATCAATAACAATGAAGGGGAACCAGCCTGGGACAAACAAGGAACGGCTAAACTCCAAGACAGCCCCAGCACAGAATGTGACATCCCCCATAAGGAACAAGGGCAGAGGCCCGGCCAAAAGACCCCAACCCAGAGGGCAGCAGAGAAGCATAGGGACCAGAATCCCTAGCACTGAAAGGGGATTGGGGGTGTTGAAGGTAGCCCCAACCTGGAGCAACCAGAATGTAAGGGCACAGAAGCAGCTATAAAACTATCCTCCAATGACCAAAAGGGAGAGATCGGAACAAATAAACAGGACGAACATTCTGCCAAAAAGAGTGAAAGAATGCACTCACAGAAGACATAGCCACCCACAGGAAGGCGAGTGCAGAAGACCAAGCTAAAGGTCCTCGCAGAACGGGGAGGAAGGGTGGGTCGTGAAGGAATCTGCAGCTAGAATCGTCTCTACCAGATACATTGTTACTGAAGTTAAGTCATTTGTAAATCTGATAGAGACTACTAGCCGCAGATTCCTATATATATATATGTACATACCCTAGCCATACCCAGAGGGGGGGGAGGGTCTGCGAAGGGACCGCACCATCCTGGACGCAACAGAGGGTTCTACAGGGGACGAGTCCAACAGGGCGAAAAGCCCTGTCTCCCCAGGCAAGATGGAAACCCCCCACATCCAGAAGACCACCGACCCCAAAGGAGACTCTGGAAAACAAGAAAGAGGAAGCCCGTCCTCGCTAAGCAGGAGAAACAAGGGCAAGGCGAAAGGAGCCTAGAGCATCCCACGCCCACACAGGGTAAAAAGAAGCTCCACCCAAGGCCCATGCAACGAAGAGGAGCAACAAGGAAGAACAGAAACCTAGAGACTGCAAGGAGAAGAGGTAGAGCAAAGGCCAACCCTCCCGCCGGGAACACACAAAGTGAAGAGGGCAGCCGAGCCTATCACAGCCAGAAGGCAATAGACCAGACAGAACGGCCCCGGCAGCAATAAACAGGCGGAAGCATAAAGGGAAGCCTGGCCACCCCGGAGGAACTGTCCAACGCTCCGCAGAGACAGACTGCGCCCAAAAGAGGGACAAGGAACTCAAGAACCATCACATCTCCCCAGGAGAGGTAGAACCGAGGGCATGGCCCACTATAAGAAGCGGACAAGGCAAGGATGACTGTCCCACTAAGCTCCAAGAAGGCACAATGGTGCAGAAAAACAGTAGGTCGGCACCAGCAAGCACAGCCAGATGCAGAGAACACCACGGAACGATGCACTCAGGGCAATCTAGACGCCAGCCAAAGACAGAGAGTAGGAAGGTGAAGAAGGGCCTGGACACGCCCTAGACGGAAGTCCGCATACAGGGCCCAAAAAGAAGTAGAACCCGACAGAGGCATGACACCAGGCCGCAGAAAGCAGGCCAGACCAGGTCAATTGCGCAGCGACCCCGGAGAAGGACACCCCGGGGCGGGACCCAAGTCATACTAAGCCAACAGCAAGAGGATTGCACCTGCAACATACCAAAATGCCACGGAGAGCAGAGGCCCGAAGGGGACCACCACTCCCCAGCACATAACCAAGCTGTATAACAGCTACCACTACTCCACATAGTGCATGTTACGTCCAAAGACATGGGAACCCTCTTAGGAAAAGACTTCCGTAGCAGAGGACAACAGAAAAGACTTGCGGTAAAACCCACAGAAGGCTTGTCAAGCAGCTAAAGAGAAAGAAACGGAAGGCCTAGTGTAGGAAGGTGGATATCTGACTTTGATTACCCCAACTTTTTGCCTAGTGTTTAGCTGGTTTTTGACTTAGTTGGCATGGGGTCCTGCTATTCAGGGCCCCAGGCTATCTGCTCTCTCTGTAAAATGGACTCCATGTACTTTAGGTACATACCTAATTGGAAATTGGGTCACCTTTGTGAGCCCCTGTATAGTGTACCATAGGTACCCAGGGCATAGGTGCATCCAAGGCCTACCAGGGGCTGCAGCATGAATTATGCCACCCCTGGTTGGCCATTCAAACTGACACCACAGGCTGATCACTCAGCTTGGGCAAGGTGGTGTAATCACCCCTTGCTTAGATATAGTATTCCTATATCTACCCTTATATATAGACACAAATATACCTATAAGTCACTCCTATGGCAGGCCTTGACAATCCTGAAGGCAGAGTGCTTGGTTTTATGTGAGATGGTGCTCTAGCATGAGCTGAGCCTCTCTGCAGCTTTCGGAACCATGTCCTTATAGCTGTTCTATGATATAGCCATACCTTATACTCTTAAGTGCATTATAATCCTCGCAGTTATTGCTAACTTTGGTTTGGCTTTACCAAAACATGTCGTGTAAGGTGTCAAACACTTTAGAATACTACCCCCCTTCTCCCCACCCCCCCCCCCCCCCCCCACCCCCCCAGTCCTGGCGGCGGGGATAGCATTCCACCCTTCTAGGGGGAGAAGACATGTAGTTACTGCTTTACCCGGTTAAAGTTAAACAGAGCCTCAGCATCACAAAATGGATTCTGCTGCCACAGACACGAGTCTGACCTCCTCCAGCTGGACGAAACTCCGGCAAGGGAGGCTTGGACAATAGGTTTACTGTCGAGGGAGGTGCTAGCACCTCCCCAGACAGCCTGTAGTGGATTGAGGCAGGGTGGGTTCAATGGAAAGATGCTTTTCCAGACACTGCCTGGGACACACAAGGTGCTCCATGCATAGCCCGGCTCAAACGAGTTGCTGGGCCACTCCAGCCCCAGCTCTGGCGCGAAACTGGACAAAGAGAAAGGGGTGTAACCACCCCCTACCCAGGTTCCACCCATAGGAGGGGAAAAAGAATTTGGGGTATAGGGTAATAATGACAGCACTTATCTATATTATCATCTATGTATTAGGGTGATGTGGGTGCCAAGGACCTGAAGCTAAATACCCCTTAGCTTCCGAGGGAATAGAGCCCACAAAATACAAAAAAGCAATATGGTCCTGCACTATCCAACAAGAGTCGACAAATAACCTAACAAGTGTAATAAAGTTCTCATGGAGTCCGTTCAGCAAGGCTTAAAAAGTTCTTTATTCTTTTCCTTCACAAACAAAGGTAGCCAACGCGTTTTGTCCAGAGGACTTATTCAGGGCAATAAAAAGTGATGATTATAACAGCTCTGATAAGCTTCACACCTTATTAAAGGGAACAAATATTCATAGAAAGCAGCACCCTTAAGAGGATGCGTATTTGTACTTTCTTGTAACGACTAGTCCACTTGAAAAGAAGGGTATGTAGAGTACTGCAATCTATTATTCAGCCTGTTCGTTTCTCATACCGGGAAAAGAGCCATCTTGCTATCTGCGAAGATAGCGTACAAGTCCTTCATGTATTAGATAGAGTAATGTTGTGCCTTCATACACCCGGCATCCAAATTATGTGGTGTCTCAGAACCCCCCTAATAAAGACGTCGTCATCAGAAATCGCGTCGTTGTCTGTAGTATCGTCGGTGGAGTGGACTAGTCGTTACAAGAAAGTACAAATACGCATCATCTTAAGGGTGCTGCTTTCTATGAATATTTGTTCCCACTAATGAGGTGTGAAGCTTACCAGAGCTGTTTTAATCATCACTTTTTATTGCCCTGAAGAAGTCCTCTGGACGAAACTCGTTGGCTACCTTTGTTTGTGAAGAAAAATAGTGAAGAACTTTTTAAGCCTTGCTGAACGGACTCTATGAGAACTTTATTACACTTGTTAAGTTATTTGTTGACTCTTGTTGGATAGTGCAGGACCATATTGCTTTTTTCCACCCATAGGAGGGACCTAGCAGGTAATCCAGCCTCTTAGTTTAGTATAAAGATAGGAGCTGTGACTAGAGACATTAGATTATCTTGGAAAGAAACTCTGAAACGAAACTCTTGGACCTTCGACGTTCCATATCGACTGGAAGACTGAAGACATCTCCCTTGTGGCCAAGGAGTGACCACCCTGTGCAAACAGGCACCACCAGTAACTTGCCGGTTTGCTTTGTCGACGCTCCCGTCGGAATCCCAAGACTTAGCGACTCAGGAACTGAACTTCCAGACTTCTCCGACTCCGATCCACATCAAAGCTGAGTCCCGTGGCGGACATGAGAGACGTGGGACCGGACATCCTGGACTACCTGCTCTTTGCTAACAGTGCAGCTTCTTAGGTACCCTCGAAGTTGTGCATTGGGGTTTGAGAAGCCCCAGACCCGAGCAGCATTTGCACCGAAGCTCAGCCCTCCACACTCCACGAGTGCCGCGTGGGGCCTGCGCCTGCAATTGAGCTCGACG
Organism: Lissotriton vulgaris; assembly: GCF_964263255.1. Classification (NCBI taxonomy): domain Eukaryota; kingdom Metazoa; phylum Chordata; class Amphibia; order Caudata; family Salamandridae; genus Lissotriton; species Lissotriton vulgaris. The sequence goes on from NC_141699.1 coordinate 175,091,079, forward strand.
CGTCTTCCCGGTTGCTAGCACGTTGGCTAGTTAGCCCTCTGAAGACTTCTTTGTGAAACTACACCACTTGCCTGGTTGCTCCGGGCTTGCTCCAGCTTCCCTACGAAGGAGAAGCTCCCCAGACCTTGCTGGTCTGAACTGAAGCCAATCTTCCCATCCTGCGTGGATTGCGTATGCCAAGGATTGTTGGGTCCAATCCGGATACCGACGCCGCAGTCGACTAGATCCTTCGTGGGACAGCTCGAATTTAGCTCCTGGTCGTTATTGACGCCTCCTGGTCCTCGTGGCTGCAGAGACAAGCTTCACCTCTTCACCTGAATGCATCTCGACATCGCCTGGTTCCTTCCTGGTCACTGGCTAGTGACCCAGACTCTGTCCCCTCTGCTTTCAGGTTCTTCACTTCTCCGATCCACCTGGACACTTTTCTCTTGGTCGCCTGCAGCACTTTCTTGCAGCTCTCCATAGGAAACAGCGACGAAACCCGTCATGAAAGAACACCTATGCACCCGGCTTCCCTGGGCGAGGTAACTCGAGTACTCCAGTGCCCCCGTGGGTGTTGACTCTTGAAGTGTCCTAGTTTAAAGGGGTTTTACCATAGTCCATCCGGTAGTGTCCAAAATCTACTACTTTGTAACCTTTACGTTCCCATTATAACTCTATGGTAACTCGCGTGTGTGTTTAGACACTGCACACGCCTCCCGTGGGCCTCCTACTTTCAATACCTTGGTTGTTCAGTGTAGCCCCAGCGATTCCCTACGCCCTAGGCCTATTCACCTTTCCTGAAGTAGTTCTTATACCACTTACTTAGTATATGGTTCATGAGGCCCCTAGGGCAGAATTGTATTTTGTGCAACTTAAAGTATGCTGATTGAGTAACTTGAACTGCATCTCGATCTCTGACCTCAGAGGGGTTGTGTTAGTAATAAATACATATATATTTTATATATACCTTGTGTGGTGTCCTTTCATTTGATATTCAAGGGATTATTATTGGTAAAACAGCTGGCTTCACATGCTCTCTGAAGTTTTAGCCTAAGACTGCTTTGTCCATGCTACCACTAGGATAGCTGGCCTATAAGGTTGACTTTACAACCATCACCATAAGGGTAGTTTAGACAGGTGCAGGGTGCCCACTAGAATAGTGGACATCATATACTAGGCTAACTTCTCACAACTAGTCTCAGGGCCAGCATGGGTTAGAAACCCCAAAGCAAAAACACACAGTCAAGAAGGGCCGGCCAGAAGCCAACAGAACCACAGCCTGAACAAGGAGGGGTTGAATGCATTAAAAGCACACAGAACACACAACAGGGGCGACCCGCCCCAACGGAGAACACTTCCCAAAAACCAGATCAACTTACAGGTCAGTGAGGGGAAGGAGGAGGAGGTCGAAGCCCCGCCAAGAACCTCTGAATGGCCGAATCGCAGGGACGTGGAATAAAAGGGCCCCATCGAAAGGAAGGTCCACAAACCGTTCTCGAACGTTCTCCGGGAACACACAGTCCCGAAGCCAGGCGTGGCAATGAAGTGTGACCGATGAAACCATGGCACGACCAAGCACCTCTGAGATGTCCAGAGCGAAGAATAAATGCTGCCAGCTCCCGGCCATCTAACACATGGTGCCTCAAATCAACACAGGCACCCTCCTGAGAAGCGGCAGACATAATGGACTCCGCCGAGTCGCACAAGCAAGAGGTGGCCCTAGCCAAAACACAAAGAGTGTTAAGGGCCCGCAGAGCCGCACTGATTGAGGCGAATATATTGCGCCCCCAGGAGTCCAGCCAGCAGCCTCCCGTAATGGGGAAACAACAGCGGCGGCAGGAAGGAAAAGGCATTCTGCAAAAGAGGGCCTCTGGTAGAGGGGCGGAGGGAAAGACACACAGGATCACACAGCGCCGGATGGTGGTGGTGCAGAAGTTGTTGGGGCACCGGGTACCCGTGGCAGGATGGCCCTAATTCCCCAAAAGAGAAGAATGGAGCGAACCCTCGAAGGGAAGCAGCAGCTCCCTACCACCAGAGCCCTGATGGAGAACCTCCAGTAGATGATCCGCGGGGAAATGGGCAGCTGGGTCACCCATGCGTAAAATTCCCACAGCCGTGAAAACAGTGCGAGCGAAGGCCGCACCTGCCTCTGTAGGGCCCCGCGGTGGGGAAAGCAGCTCTCCAGTAGGCGACGGCTGCAAGCTAAGGCAGCTGTCCCCCAAGCCAACCAGAGGTAGGAAGGGCCAGGTCCGAAATCGAGGAAGAAGGACTGAGGAATGGGGGACTTGCGGCGCCTCAGGCGAAGACCGCGGCATCGGTGACGGCGAGGAGCCGGCCTTAGACGACGTCAGGGAAAAAGCCACGACGCGGCAGCCCGTCTCCGGTGAGGATTAAACCAGTAGGCGACGAACCTCTGGAGAAGAGGAGGGGTCCGAAGACAAGTCCACTACCCGACATCGGGCTGGCACCGTAGAGTCCGCAATCTGAGGCTGGACATCATCATCATCCGGCGCCAGAGGAGACGCCAGGACGACCTCCGCCACAGAGCAGGAGACCGGAGGTGGGTCGGAGCTGGGGCCGCCTGCGTGGAGGGACGAGAGGGACCTGGGAAAGGATGAGGGGTCCCCTGCCAGCTTCGTCCCGGGACCGAACGAGAAGGGCCCTCCGCCAGACCCTGTGGCGCAGCCGGCATCTAAGCGGCGTCACCTCGGCCTCGGACATGGCCACCGCCTGCCCCGAGGGCTGAGGGGGGCTCGGGATGTGACCTGAGCCCCGGCGACCTCCTGCGACACCACAGGGACTCCGGTGGGAGTTTGCGGCGAAGCAGAGGCACCGTGGTCCAAAGGAGGGACCCCCGAAGAGCCAGACCTCAAATGCACCACATCCTCCGAACCTGTTCCGAACCAGTCAGCGCTGGGGCCGGAGCCACCGGCGATGCCGCGGAGGGCCACGCACACTGCAAGGGATCCGCTGACGTCCCAGGAAAGGAAGAAGGAGGAGGAGAAGTCAGCGAGGCCTGCAAAGCCGCCGCATATGTCTCCATCCGGGCTCTAGATCCCCCTACGCCGGGAAACGGCGGATAGAGGGACGGCACGCGGGCCGGGCCAGGCCGCCCAACCCGCGGAGAGCCCACATCCCCAACATGATGGGGACCAGCTGTGACACTTACCGACAGGTGAGCGACGCTCTTGTGGCCTGGGAGAAGGACGATGTTGAAGACAGAGGCAACAGTTCTGAAAACACTCTGCAGGGGACGGGTGTGGAAATGATACAGACCTGGAAAAGCGAGCTGAGAGAAGTTTCATCTGGCGCTCCCGCCGGGACTTTGGTTTCATCTGCTGGCACGCCTCACAATCAGTGTAGTCGTGGTGTTCTCCCAAACACCACATGCAGATGGGGTGAGGATCCGTCGCCAACATCTGGCGCGCACAAGACGAACACGTCTTAAAGCCAGAAGGCATTCGCACACTGTTCCCACACACACACACAATAAGCCAAAGAGAAAGGGCCTGAACAGGCCCGGAGCACGAACCGGATCCGCGTTGCATGCGGAAAAGGAAAAAACTGACATAGGCAAACCGGGGTGGGACTTATGTGACCTCGCTGACGTAACGTACGCAGACATCATCAGGGTGGAGTCGCGTGATGCCGTCCCCCCGGAGCGCAGGTATGCTGGGCAAAAAATTTCTCCGGAACCAGTCTCACGCCTGGGCATTATTCTATGTTAAGGAATCTGCGGCTAGTAGTCTCTATCAGATATGGGTCCCTTGCTTGCTGTGCCACTGGATTCAAGCTAGCCTGAAACCTCAAAACCAGTACCAGGATGCTTGTTTGCGGTCCAGAGAGGACCTGGCCTGGCAGTTCGGGCTGAACTGCTCCCATGAAGAGCAGGGTCAAGACTGATTTGCAAAAGGCTGGGATGAAACTGGGTGGCATAGTGAGCAAAAGAATGGTGGATTGAACCCAGATCTGTTGACTGGGGTGAGTGATTGAAAAGTTGTAGCACTACGTCTATCACCTTGTTGTGTATGCCTTGGTTGATTTTTGCACAACCTTTCCCTTCTTCGCCCGACATACCGGAAAAATTGGTCATCCACCAGAACTCGTTGTTACAATCAAAGTACAACAACAACACTCTTTTTGTGTGTAGGTAAAGGAGTCTCTCCTCTTCTTTAGAAGGATGAGGCGGAATAAAAAAGGTAGGCAAGGTAATATTCTAGCCTACATGGAAAGGTGTCACAACCATAGGAAGTATGGAAACACAGGTTCTCAGAACCAGTTTGTCTGGATGGCAAGTTGTTTAAGCAGGGTGCACAGAGGGTGTTTGCAGTTTGCTGACCCTTCTGGCTGAAGCTATAGCCACCACAAAGTCTGTTTTGATGGTGAGTAAGAAAATTGGCAGTTGTGCAGGGGCTCGAAAGGCGAGAAATGTTAGGATCGGATTGGGATCCCATTGGAGCATGATGAATAGCCTTGGAGGGAACAGATGTTGAAGTCAGTTAAGAAACCGAGTCACAACAGGTAACAAACAAAGGTTGATCTGGCAACTGCAAGAAATCTGAGATGGCCGACAAATAACCTTTAACAGTGCCCACAGTAGATCCCTGCCGGGCCAGAGAAAGAAAAACAATAAAACTTATTAGAGGGGTGCAGAAAAAGGGTCAATGTCCGTGGATGCACACCATGTTACAAATCTGTCCCAACAGCAAGCTTATACTGTCTGAGTGGAGGGATGCCTACCTGCCAGAATAATATCACATATGTCGCGGGGAAGGTCAAAAGTGGTCAACTGTCACCACTCAATCTCCATGAATGAAGGCAGTGGGTAAGCAGGTTTTGGTGCAAGACCATACCCTGCAGCCTGCTCAGAGGTGCGATGCTCAGGAGTTCAGGATACTGGACTCTCTGAGCTTAAAACTGAGCCACTAGAATGACCTGCCATTGAGAACTCTGGACAGGAGTGATATAGGCGGAATAGTGTACAGGAGACCAGAGCTCCACTCAAGATGAAAAGCATCTCTGAGCGAGAGCCACATTGGAAACTCCAGCACGCAAAACTGCTGACACTGCATGTTCTCAGCAGTGGCAAACAGTTCTAACCAAGACTATACCCACTCTTGAAAAAGACCTTGCACCACCTTCAGATCGAGATGCCATTCATGATCCGCTAGGCTTAGACGGCTGAGTTTGTTTACTCTAGGGTTAAGAAAGGCCACCAGCTGTTGAACCACCAGGGAAATGCCCCGATGGTCCAGCCATGTCCAGAGATGCAGGGTCTCTTGATAAAGGGACGATGACCTCACCCTGTTTTTTTTTGCTGCAGGACCACATGGCGGAGGTATTGTTCATGAACACCTGCACCAGCCTTCCCTTGATCGAAGGAAGAAAGCTTTCAATGCCAACCGTATGGCCCAAAGCCCCATCAAGTTGGTTTGGAGCCCAGACTCCACCTGATACCAGAGTCCTCTAATCCCTACCTCTCCCAGAGTTACTCATCAGTCACTACAGTCGTCCCTGGTTGGGGAAGGGAGAGGGGTCTACCGCTTATCCAACTGCAGTTCATCAGCCAAGGCTGCAGGTCTTTTGCAGTTCTCTCCAAGGTCTAGACCGGGTGGGGAGATATCCTTGATGCTGCGCCCACTGTGACTTCAGGTCCCAAGGCAGAGCCTGCATAAGCCAACGGACACGTGTCACTACCAGTATGCAGGAGGCCCAATACCCTCGGAGTCCATCTCACCGAAATCCAGGATAGAGGCTAAAACATCAGAATCATAGCCCGAATAATCTGGATTTGCCGTTCGGGAGGATAGGCCCAAAACTACACTGTCTCCAGAACAGGTCTGCTAGCAGGGAGTCAGGTGTGAAAGACCTGAACCCCTTGTAGGAAGGTGGATATCTGACTATGGTTGCCCCCAACTTTTTGCCTGGTGTTTAGCTGGTTTTTCCACTTAGTTGGCCTGGGGCCCTGCTATTCAGGACCCCAGGCTCACTTCTCTCTCTGTGAAATGGATTCCATGTACTATAGGTACATATCTAATTGGATACTGAGTCACCTTATCAGACCCTGTACAGTGTACCTTGGGTACCCAGGGCATAGGTGCACCCAGGGCCTACCAGGGGCTGCAGCATGTATTATGCCACCCCTGGCTGGATATCCAAATCTGACACAACTGGCTGCACGACAGCTGGGGCAAGATGGTGTAATCACCCTTTGCTTATAGTATCTCTATATCTAACCCTAAAATGGACACATATATTCCTATCAGTCACTCCTATGGCAGGCCTTATCAATCCTGAAGGCAGAGTGCTTGGAATTATGTGAGATGGTGCTCTGGAATGAGCTGAGCCCGTTTGTGGATTGCGGAACCAAGTCCTAATAGCTGTTCCATGATAACGCTATACCATATACTCTTAAGTGCATTATGAACCTCGCGGTCAAAGGCTAACTTTGGTATAGCATTATCAAAACATGTCGAGTAAGGTGTCATACGAATTTGAATACTACCCCCTCGCCAATTCTGGCGACGGGGGTAGCATTCCACCCTTCTAGAGGGGCACGACATGTATGTAACTGTGAAACCCGGTCAAAGTTAACTCGGGCCTCAGCATCACAAAATGGATGCTGCCACCACAGACACAAGTCTGACCTCCTGCTGCTGGGAGTCCTTCCAGCGAGGGAGGCTTGGACAAAGGGTTTCCTGCCTTGGGAGGTGCTAGCACCACCCCAGACAGGATTTGGTGTATTAGGTAGGACAGGGCTGAAAGGAATGAGACATGCCTGGGGCACACAAGGTGTCCCTGTGCATACTCCGGTCTAAACTAGTTCCTGGGGCACTCCAGCCCCAGAGCTGGCGCAAGACCGGACAAAGGAAAGGGGGTGTAACCACCCCCCTTCCTGGTCCCACCCAGAGGAGGGACCTAGTCGTAGTGCAGCCCCCTTTAGCTGAATAAAGGTAGGAGCTGGTCCCATTCCCAGTTAGATTAATCTTGACAACTTCCACGAAGAAACTCTTGACCTTCGACCTCCTGATTACAGAAGACTGAAGAATTTCCCCCCCTATGGTCAGGGAGTGACCATCCTGCTTCGCAGGCACCATCAAGCTCCAGTGCGGTTTTCTGCAGAGTCCTTCCATCCCGGAATCCGACGACCCAGCTCGACAAGACCCGGACCTCCAGACCTCTCTGACCTCTACCCACATCCACAGCACAGCTGGGACCCGTGGGTGCGACGAGCAACGTGGAGATGGCCATCTTGAGAAACCTGCACAGCGCTTCCAGCACGACCGCCGAGGGATCCTCGAGTGAGTGCTTTGGGGTCTGAGAAGCCCCACACCGACGTAGCTCCTGCACCAAAGACCAGCCCCCCAGCATTCACGAGATCTGCGTGGGGCCCTTTTGCCTGGTTGCTGCTTGTCCTGTTGTCTGGTCACTTGCCGGCTGGCTTGGGACCTCTGAGACGACGATCCGAAGAATCCAACACTGCTGGTCTGGTCCCCCAGACTGGCCCTTGCTTCCATGTAAGGGAGAAGCACCCCGGACCCTCCTGGTCCGCACCAGACGTCATCTTTGTTCCACCGCGTGGCTTGCGTTAGCCAAGGCCTGTTGTCCAGATCGACGATCCGACACCGCCAACAGCAGCAGACTACGTGGGACAGCTCGTGCCTCCAGCCTGGTCGTGAAGAACAGCTCCTGGTCCGTACAGTTATAGAGAGAAGCGACCCTTCCTTCACCTGACTGCGGCGACAGCATCTGGTTCCCTCCTGGTTCCAGCACCGTCACTGGCAAGTGACTGAGACTCTGTCCCCTTCCCTTTCAGGACTCCTTCTTCTAAGTTCCACCTTGGAACCACCGGACTCCTCCATCTGGCTGCCTGCCAGCAACTCCTTGTTTCAGGCATCACCGGGATCAACGCAGCAAACCCGACGCAACTTCAGCCCTATGCACCCGCAGCCTGTGGGTTAGGTAACTAAAACTTCTAGGTGCTGAAGTCTGTGTACACTATCCTAGTGTCCAGGTCCACTGTTTTCCCTCCATCCAGCCGGGTTCGTCCGGAATTCGTAACTTTCTAAACTGTAAGATCCATAGACGTTGGTACGCATCCCGCGTGAGAGTTCCCACTCTGCACGTGAGTCCCGTGGGCCTCCTGCTCCTTACTTACCTAGTTTGTAGCGTAGTCCCAAGCGATCCCCCAGCCTCTGGATCTCCTGACAGTACTTTCTTTCCTCGCATTCCATTGTTCTGAGTATATGGTTTGTCGTGCCCCTAAGGCACACTTGTAAATATTGTGCGAACTCGTATTTCCTTTGTAGTATTGTCATGTGCTTAGCCCTCTGACCTCAAAAAGAGTTCAGAGGTGTATGTTAGTTAATAAATATCTGTTTATTTTCATAACAACCTGTGTGGTGTCCTTTCACTTGGTATTCAAGGGGTTATATGTGGTAAAACAGCTGGCTTCACATGCCATTCAGAGTTTAGCCTAAAGACTGCTTTTGTCCACGCTACTAGGATAGCTGGTCTATAAGGTTGACTTGCAACCAATCACCATAAGGATTGTTTGGACTGATATAAGGTGATCACTAGAACTAGTGAGCATCATATATCAGGCCAACCTCTCACACCCCTGACCTCCACATATGTGCTCCAACCACCACCACCACTTTGGTGAACACCCTAGTGGTGCTGGTAAGGCCAAAGGGAAGCACAATGAACTGAAAATGCTCTTGGCCCACCATGAACTGCAGGTAACAACTGTGGACAGGCAGGATGGGGATGTGGAAATAAGCATCCTGCAAGGCCAACTCTGCCATCCACTCTTCAGGGTACAGGATCTTGAAATTCTTCTTTAGGAAGAGGTTTAGAAGGCGCAGGTCTAGTACAGGCCGGAGGCCTTTGATCTTTTTGGGCACCAGAAAGTAGTGGGAATAGCAACCATGACCTAATTCTGATGTCGGAAACCTCTCAACGGTTCCAGTGGCCAAAAGGCCAACACTTACTGACTGAGCAAGGAGAGATGGTCCTCTGTCAGCTGGTCATAGGTGGGTGGCGTGAGTGGGGGGTTTCCAGAAAGGGGATGGAGTAGGAGTATGGAAGATTTGGAAAACCCACTTCTCCGATGTTATGGACTGCCAGTGGGGCAGGTTATGATGGATCCTACATGCCACTTGCTGCCCATGCTGGTTTAAGACAAACTAAATGGGGCTTTGAGGCTGCGGCTGCAGTAGAGGTGGGGCACTTTCCCTACCTCTGCAGTTCCCACAGAGCACGTGGGTTCACCAGCCAATCACGAAAAGGCTGGGAAACCTGTTGGCCTTGGAAAAGGACACAGTTGGTAGCACCTCCTGTAGCCACAGAGGGGCATAAAGGCAGACTAGGGTTGGGGTGGGCAATGGAGAGGCCCAGAGACCTGGCTGTAGCTCTGCAGACTTTAAAGCCCTCCAGCGCGGAGTATGTCTTTTCACCAAAAAGGCAAGAGCCATCAAAGGGCATTTCCATGAGGGAAGTTTTGGCTTCCCTAAAACGCCAGAGGTTCTCAATCAGGTGTGGTGTCTAGGTGCCACTTATGATGCAATGGCTCTGCCTAGCGAGTCGGTTGTGCCCACCCACATCTGGTGGTGAACTTTGCTCCATCTTGCCCATCAGCAATTGCTTGGGTCAGTATGGTTCGGCCTCATGTGAGACCATGGGCAGCACTTGCACAACCGAGTCCCACACAATGTGTGTGTATCGCCTCAAAAGGTACTCAGTGTTCATCAACCGCAGTGCTAGGCTGGTGGAAGAGAACATCATTTTTTTTTCATATTATTATTAAAACTTTATTTATATCAATTTTCAGGTTAAACATAGGTACACTCTGGTAGATTCCAATAAATATGACAGTTCAGTTCTAGAAACAATAAGCATTAGCACCGTATACAACAGGATGGATTAGTTACTTACCTGTAATCCTAGTTCTCTTCCAGGGGTATCCTCATCAAAGTCATAAGCATTCGAATATTCCCGCCCATGTGCGGGACCCCGGAAACACTATACTATATGTGATATATATGTGATATATATATATATATACATATATATATATATCTCTGCAATACCTCGCAGACTTTCACCGTTCCTAGGCGAAAAAACAAGACAAGGACCACTTCTTGTAGTTTTCTGCAGTGTTTATTAACCCCAACAGCTAGTCATGACGCGTTTCGGCCGTCCCTGCGGCCTTGGTCACATGACGATGCCATAAATTCAACCTCCTTTTAAAGTGCAAGTGCTCACATATACAAATGGACATAGAAAAAATACTATCCTTTTAAATACAGTGAAAGTAATGGAGCATTTATAACCGTTTAAATACGTTTACATATACACATTTTTGAACCACTCTCATTATGCAAATAATTTGTACCATATTCAGAAAAAACTACATTCCTTCAACAAATAAAGTTTTTGAAAAATTAACTGCATAAATGCTTTAGAGTTTCTGAACGTATTTTCAACTCTATTTATCCATTTGTAAAACTCTCTAATTATAATCAGTGCTCACCCTATCGTGCTCAAACCATAATAAATGAAACAAATTCTCAAATAACATTTTCATCATACTTATTTACAATTAACCATTTGAGAAATGCCAAAATATTTTAACCTCAATACAATTCCACTGGTGTATTTGGGGGTCACTAAATCATATAGATAGTGAAATTTCCCGTTGCTGTTCATGAGTGTTTATCATTTTCTAACACCTTAGTCCTCCACAGATTATCTGTGGCACTTATTGCTGCCCATAGTGCCTGTTTCATAAACATTTCACTTAATTTTATAGTGGGATCCCCCACTGTAAATCCTGATATATATATATATATATATATATCATGCAATAGCAGCCAAGTAACATCAGAGCTGAAATATGCTGTGAAGAATTTCCATCATACATGGATAATAAGCATTAAAAACATGAGAAACAACACCAAAAATTGTTTAGAAACTGTTTTAATGCTCATAAAGCAGTAGAAATTCTCATAACTCCCTGGAAGCATAGGAAGCTCCCAGGCTGCATTGCAAACACACAGTCTAAAAAGACTGAAAAGCTAACCTGTAGCTGAATAGCAATAAACTGACACCGTGCCTTTAAGGCACTCATGACCCCCTGTATCCCATCATGCCCCAGGGGTGACAGTTAGGTCAGTTGTTCTTTTCGGAGACTGAAAAACAAACCCAATAACAAATAGGTTAACAATATCTCCTTATTAAAGAGCATCCTTTGCCCGGGGAGGCGGGAGGGTTGCTTATGACTTTGATGAGGATACCCCTGGAAGAGAACTAGGATTACAGGTAAGTAACTAATCCTTCTCTTCCAGGGGATCCTCATCAATAGTCATAAGCATTAGAATAGAATAGCGAGCCTCTCCTCATCCCTGCGGGCAAAGGAAAGATAAGACAGTAATCTCATCAACAAGTCTGAGTAGCCTATATGCTACCCAAACAGATTCCTCAAGGAGGCTTGTCCTACTTGAGTATCGGCCCTGGAATCAGATTCGAGGCAGTAATGCCTCGTAAAGGTATGAACCGATTTCCAGGTTGCAGCCTTGCAAATTTCTGACATTGGAATGTCATGTAAGAAAGCTACTGTAGCGGCCTCCCCTCTAGTGGAATGCGCTTTTGGAGACATCAACAAAGGCTTGCCTGCAAGCTGATAGGCCAATTGAATGCAAGAGACAATCCATCTGGAGATGGACCTCTTGGCCGCTGGAAAACCTGTTCTCATTGAACCATAGTTCACAAACAGTTGGTCCATTTTCCTAATCCCTTTAGTCTTTTCCAAATAAAACTTTAGCACTCTCTTAAGATCTAAGGAGTGAAGTGACCGCTCGGCTGGGGTCGTAGGATTTGGAACAAGCATTTGCAATGCAATAGGTCTCGCATTAGGAAAGTTTGAGCTATTGGTATTGTAAATTACACATTTTTTATTTAGGTTTTGTTTTTATAAAAAAGCGAAATTAATAGCTTTGTCATTTACAATGCCAATAGTTATAACTTTCGCAAATGTGACACCTATAGCATTTGTAATGCAATATGTGTTGTATTTATGTGACTTACATGTATTGATATTAGGAGTTTGTTTACTTTAAACACGTGAATTCCCCTAAACATTCATTAAGCAGGATAGCTCTGTTTATATTGCCCCTGTGGCGCCTGTTGTCTGTTTCTAGCAGAGAGGAAGGAGCTAAAGAAGCAGGATGCACGTGCAGTTTTTTTTTTTGAAGGAGGTGTTACTGAAAGAGGATGACTCTGGCGGCCTTGTGGCACAGTGGCGCCTGTTGTCTGTTCGCAGCTAAAAGTTGCTAATTAAGCATTGTAGCTGTGGAACTAAAAACATTGACACCGAAATGTGCACTAAAAGTGTAAAACATTTATTTTAAAAAGTCAGCCTAAACACACAATTTCTAATACAATAATCATTATAGTGCTTATAGTATACTATACACACAATTTCTGTAACCTTAGTTTGCAAAAAATGTTAACTTCTACAACTAATCACGCGTGAAAGTTACAATAAATGCCAGAACAAATGCCAGAACAGAAGGAGGACAGACAGGTAGCTGTTTAATTCTTTGGCAAAGTATGTTTAATCTTCAGCGTTTGCTAACTGGCTGGCGTTTTCACTCTCCTCCCTCTGACCCGGCTTTTAATAACCACATAATTGTGTAGCGTTTCCTTTTTTTATTCCATTATTGTGATTATATAAAATACATGATGCAATGTCCATAACATAACAGCGGCTGTGTGCAAATAAATAAAGTGACATTGAATGCGAGGGTGGAAGGACGCAACTACAAGCTGACAAGAACAAAGAGAGACGGGTTAGAAAAGGGAGAGTTATAGTAAAAAAAAGTTAAAAATGTACATCCAAATTAAATATTTGCTTTCTACCTTTAAAAAAAATGGAACACTTGACATTGCTCAATCAGTGGCAGCAAATGTGAGGACGCAAAGTAAACGTGGCCAGTGGGCGGGTGTGTTTTCGTGTATTTTTTTTAAATCTAAATTTAAAAGTGCTCGCATTTAGATTGCGCAAACCGGACCTGATGACATTAAAGCGTTTTACAAGCACAATCATTGAAAATGCAGCATATTTTTGTTATTGTACGTGCTGTAGAGATGCCTTAGTGTTTCCCGGGAAATGTGCGATTGTATCGTTTTTACCCTGCTGAATAAAGTTACGAATAATTGAATGAAGCGCAGGAACCGAGCAGAGTAGACATATTTTAATGTTAGTGGCGCAGCTGCAAATATATATATTTTTTTTTAACAAAGCCCTTAACTGTAGTCCTAATCCGAGCGTGCGTGTGTATTAGCAGCAGTGTTTGCAAAAAAGTAAAATTAAATGCTGGGACTGAAGAAGCTCCCTCTGACCCGCATGAACAGTGATTCCTTTCACAGAAAGTTCAATTAAATGCAAGGTGAGAAGAAAAAACAAGCTCCCGGCATTGCTGTGGAGGGAGCGGCAGCCTTTGAAGTCTGATGCCGAGTCACAAACAAATGGTGGTGCGTGATGTGGCTGGCGATGATGTGCACGCGCCTGGCTCACATGAACTGTACGCGATCCGCAGCTAGGTAGACTTTTCGGACCGCTTACTATAATTGCTGGGAAGTGTGGCTCAATGATTAGAGTGGCAGACCCTGATGCAGAGGTTTAGCCCGGGACCAGGGTTCAATTCCCCGCCTCAGCGGGTCTTGGGCTCAAAATTCCACGGACCTGATAATTCTCGCCTCTGTGCCTATTCCAATCATGGAGTCCCACTCTGCAACTCTGGGCAATAGCTTGCTTAATCTCCACAACGGCCCCCACAACGCTAAGGATGGCTGGCCTCAACCTTGGGGGTGCCCAGGAGTGGACGCCTCACAGGGAAAGCCAGGATGGGTTCCACAGCGGCATTCGTACAAGCGCATTGAGACGTGCGCTATACAAGTATCAATTTACATTTACATTTACAATCTCGCCTATCAATCCCTACGGGATAGAATAGGCAAGACCTAAAAACAACAGTTGATGGACACTTTGCAACTGGATTCAAGCTAGCCTGGTTGATGAGGGGAGTTACCCCGGAACCGGTCCCAGGATGCTGTTTCCGGTCCAGGGAAGACATGGCTTGGCAATTTGGTCTTCACTGTTCCCAGGAGGCACAGGGTCAAAACTGATTTGCATGTAGCTGTGTCTGAACTGGGGTGGCAAAGTGAGCTAAAGAAGGACGATGGATTCAACCCAGATCTGTGACTGGGGGTGAGCGTCTGAATAGTTTCAGCGCTCTGTCCATCATCTCCTTGTGTTTGTGTAATACCAATGATGGCACAGATATCAAATTTGTTTTCTACCATATCGTCGCTTCCAAACGTAAAAAAACTCATACAATAAAATATCTAATCTATCAGCGTTCAAACGAACCCCATTGGACCATTCAAACTGACACCAGCCAGCAGGTCCAAGTGAAAACGGTCACTCTAAAACAGAAGAAACATCTTCCCCACAGTTAAAACACAATATATCTTATGTCTTTCAAGAAACCGGTAAAACACAAAAGTTAAATATTTACCCTTAAGAGTCAGCAACTACCTTTGATTTCCACATCTGTGCAAATCTTATTATCTTTATGTGATGAATAGCCACCAATAAACATACTCTGATCTCGGTAACTATATTAAAATCAAACAATGAGAACTTCATATATTTAAATCCATGAATCTCATTTACTTAGCTTTGATCCAATCCTAAATATATATACACACACACATCGCAGACCCCCAATCACTGACCTTTCACATCATGCAACCACCGACCTACTGCAGTTCAATCATCAAACATATATGGAGACTTCCTGCTGGGACATTTTTATAGCCCAACCACCAAGAGTTTACATATTGAAATTCAATGCCTCAATCCCACATGGATTATACACAACCATTCATCCTGGTCTCCAAGTGTTTGGGTTCTAACTGAATAAGAAAACTCTGGCCTACAAATGTTCAATCCTTTTTGGACTACAAAAACGGTATACTGGGTGATGGCTATTAGAATTTCACTGGGTCAAGTCAGCACTTCACTAGGTCTTACTAACATCGAATAAATACTAGTAACGCAGACAGTTCTTCCCATCACAATAGCTCAAAAAGAATAGGGGCAAAGTCAATTTTCAAATGATTGCATTGGAATCACTTTGAGAACACCCAGGGAAAGATGCTCAAGGTCCACACAAACGGTAGCTTGTGTTTACATAAACACTTCTAAAAATATTTTCATAACAGGTCACAATCTATAAAACAATGATTAACAAACAGCACACAGACTTCTGGGTGAGAAAGCTATTTTGATCCACCTCTTGAAACACTGTTAAATGAGGTAATCCTTAGAGTGGGCTGAAGATGGGCTTCAATAAAAACGTGTACATGCCCAAATAATGTGTAGTGAGGTTCAGAGGGAAAAATACATTAATAATCTGACAACAAGTAAAGATGTGCCAGCTAATCACATTTAACACTCCTAAAAACAAATAAAACATTGTCTCCAATTACGTAATTTCTTTATTTAACATTTGCACAACTTAAGCAAATCTTTAAAATACACACATGTAACATTCATCAATCTAGTCGCGCTGCTCAAATTAATATAAAACCAGAGATCTCTTAAAGCAGGTCTCAGTCACAGCACCGCACCAAATACTCTACTACTTCTATTTAACCAATCATCCACTGCTCCCTAACTCCAAGTCTCCTAAGAGCCCATTATCAACATTGTCCAGGCCACACAGCCTTCTGGATGGCGAGAGGATGCAGGGGGATTCACTAACCCTATAAAAAGCACTACATAAAGTCACTTCTAGTCTATCTACCCAGCACACCCTATTGCCAGACAGCACATGCTAAACGTAAGTCACTTCACATACTCCTGAGAACCTTTCCCAACTTCAGTTTTCCAGTCTCTGGTGGAATCTTCTGGCTACCAACTCTGACACTCAACAATTAAGTCAGTCATTCCCAACCCCACTTGCCGTTAAGCTACCACTGCACGCATTCGGTCTTTCTTCTCCCACGCCCCCCACCAACCACTCTCCCCAAGAGTACTGCTTCTCCAAACTACCAAATATTAACGCCCCCCAAAAGCCACAAGGGTCGACCAATGCTGCAGGTAAGGACTTTAAAAGCCTTACGACAGCAATTGAGTACTTGAAAAGCCACCAACATAACCAGGCAAGCTAATATAAACATCAACTCCACCCAAAATATATTTCATCTTTTTATAAACTTCAGAATTAAATGCTCAGGTACACAAAGCGTTGCAACCACCATACTTTACCTAATTCGGATCATTAGATTACAAAGGATTGAATTTAAGAGAATGTTAGGCGCATTACAAATGTGTCTAGTGATGGTCAACAGACAGTAGCATCACTAGGTTTTAATTTCCAGGCATTAATAGTCCCATTTACGCTTACATTGTAAAGAATCTCTTTAGATCTATAAATGAAGAAATAATACCAACTCTAGCCCTTTTACAGTTTCGCTGTTTTATTTCAACCATGACTCCTATATACAATGAAAAGACATTCTACCTCCACTTATACAATGCAACAGACCGTCACCAGATCTCTCACACAAGTGCTCCTACTCGTCTGCCTAACACGTTACCCCACTAAATACTTTAGGCCTCTCACACACACTATTTCAGAAAAAAAGAGAATTGTTCAGTCCCGACTACCTAGGACATTCATTTGCCATCTTGAGGACCATCAGAAGGATTTCTCTAATGCCTATATTCGTAAAATGAAGCACTTTGCCAATCGGTAACAGTGACATGATTCAGGGTTTTACGTTAAAAAGCATGCGTTAAGAAAATGGTTGCCAGACGGTGAGAATGCATTGTTTCCAAGTCATGGCTTCAATTAAACAAAACAGAAATTTCAGGGAATTGTGGATTACACCTAATAATTCGTAGAAACACAGTTATTAAAGTGTTCCCCAGTGAAAAGGTCACCTGGTAGGCCTTAGTAAAAACATTTGTACTCACAAAAATATGTCAACAGCTTCGATCTTCTACCCACAGATTTGTCTTGGTAAAGACTGACGACACGGCAGAGGGGGAGGGGCAGGGGTCTACGAGTCACAGAGCACATACTTCTGGGTTCATTCATACACCACCACCTCTCCACTAGACCAACTGAAAAGAAACTTGACCGGATACTGAGTTTGGCTGGATAATATGCGATTGCTGTGCCGTACTACATGGGAATGCCAGGAATGATTTAAAGAGCAACAATCGCTCGAGAGACTAATATTAGTACACATTCTCGAGAAACTGAAACTAGATGAATATTAAAATAAAAGAAGAGATGCAGTGCCCTTCTGGCATAATCCTCAATGGAAGTCGAAGAACGTGAATCAATTTGTAGGACATATTAAGTAGTAGAAGGGTAGGGGCAAAAGAGACACAAACCCAAAGTTTTTTATAATACAAGCATCAACAGGTGTAAGATGAGGATTGGGAGAAGCTTCTAAGTTTATTATATATGCAAACTGTTGCAATGTATATAGTAGTCAGAAGGCTGATTGATAGTAAGTAAATGGCTATTTATTAGACCATAATTTCCTAAGTAGAGAATGCGTGGCTCTCCCTTGGCCAGTCAATCAGCAACTTCCAAGGTACAGAACCCAGGACACTTAACTGGAATGTGGAAAGCACTAGGCAAAGTGCTCCACACTCCATAATAAACATAAAAGATTATAACACAAACCAATAAAAAAGTAACTTAAAAAAACAGGAATGGATTACAGTGTGATTATAAAAACTTATTTTGATATTAGCTTTGGATGGAGTGCAGCGCTAAGTCTCAGTAAATTTCACCGAAATGCAATATAGTAATAAATGTTTCATCTTTGGAAGAGGTTAGTCGATTGCCCTCTCAGGCACTATACTATAACAAACTGGATGATATGAAACAAACAGTCTCCTTGTGTCTCTGTCAACCAATCTTACAATATGCGAGCACTTGGAAACAGGCTTAACAGATCTAACACCAAAAGTATATTCCTAATATACGCATCCAGCGTGGTTTTCATTCACACGTTCAAAGCTGTTCAATGGCAGAAAGCTGCATACGATTTTTCTCTATCTACAGCTGACCGGGCTACTACAGCTGCACTGTACAGGGCCCCTCGTGTGCAGCAGGTCCTTCCCCTCGGCCGCAGGAGGTGCCCTCATCTACAGCTTAACACCGGAATGAAGGAGTGAGAGTTGGACACTGGCAGTCATGTCAGGTGTTTGGTTGGAATGCTCTTATCCTCCACTTCTCGTATGGACGGCCAAAGGCAGGACAGCTCCGTTCTGCAGAAATTCAGCGTGGGTAAAAAAGATAAACTACACAGGAAAACAAAACTTTGGCCACCTTAACAACTACTGACTGAATCCGTCCGATTGTTCACCCGGTAGTGGGACAAGACACTCGTATTGACAAAGCGCCCTGAAAGGTTCAAAGTGAAAATGCTTATGTGTACTTCTATCCATACAGCGGGCCACTTCACTCAAAACTACTACCAGCGCCCTTTCATCGTGTTTGTTCACCAGCATCCTTCTCCCCTGGCCCCTTCACCGCCCTGCTACACTACCCTCTCCATTCTCTTAAACTGTTGTACCCTACCCTCATACATGCACTCACAACCACGCATACCCTTTCAAATGTCTCTCCTCGTGCCTTGGCACACTGACTTCTATCTCTTCTCCTTCCAAGTGCCCAGGGGTCTGGTTTGCATCTGTCCCTCTTTCTCTTCCTGGCTCATGTACCGTACCCGCTATACATGCCATACTGGCTTTTCCTTGTCGCCCAGCCTGTCCCCACCCAACCCAACCATCACCCGTGACTCTCACTCGAAGACGAAGAAGAGGCCGCTTGTGCTGAGGATGAGCCAGAGTGTGAGCACGAACACCCCGCTGTGCCGGGCCAGCATCAGTCGTCCCCCGCAGTAGAAACGGTTGCGTCCGGGGAACACCTCCCATTTCCGACGGAGAGGAGGAGGCGGGCTGGGAGGCGTAGGGGCCCCCGGGGTGACCCCCGAAATTTGCCGGTACTCGCAGTCCTTCATTCCAGGCCTGAAGCCCGGCCTCGCTCCTTCCGCCCTCGGCTACTCTGAAGTGCTGCCGAGGGCAGCGTCACCCAGCGGAGCGGCCTGGAACCGCGGCCTGGCACCACTGCGCACGCGCACTGGAGGTGGGCGGGTCGACAACACTGCGCAGACGAGTAGGCAAAAACGCATAGCCATAAAAAGAGGGTTCGTCTTCATGGATATGAATGCATGAGTTCTATAGCCAGACTTTAATAACAAGTACCTGGAAATCGCTTGAGTTCCTGGCAAGCCACCGGCCCGACTGGTGCAAAATCCGGAAGTCCGGCAGCGTCATGCTTGCTGTGGGGCGGGACTTCCGCCATAAGCTCGTGCACGAAGTGACTCGCCGAGATGGACGTGGTGACGCTGGGCTCCCATGCCGGAGGGGGAGCCCGGCGGTTGCAGCAGAAAAGTGGTGACTGAGGCTGTGGATACAAGTGCGGGGCTCCCATTAGTGAGGGAAGCCCCGTGTGTGCCACGTCACTGGAGGCGGAGGAGATGACACCCGGTGAGTGAGACTTGGTGCCTTGGGGGCTCGTGCACAGGCTCGGGCGGCTGGTGCGTGTGTGCGCGGCCATGGCGGCTGGTGCGTATGTGGGCAGCTGGTGCGTGTGTGCGTGGCTGGGGGCGGCTGGTGCGTGTGTGAGCTGGTGCGTGTGTGAGCTGGTGCGTGTGCGCGCGGCTGGTGCCGGCTGGTGCGTCTGTGCGTGGCTAGTGCATGTGGAGGCGGCTGGTGCGCGTGCACGGACCAGAATCTGCGCGATCACGGACCTGAATCGCCGCTCGTGACACTGTCTGCGCCCGTTGACAAGCAACTTGGCAGCAATAGGTCTCGAACGAGACCTAAAAAAGGAAGGGAGGGAAATAGGCTGATTTATATGAAAATCAGAGATGACCTTAGGCAAGAAAGATGGATGAGCCCTTAGGACTACTCTGTTGTGGTGGAAAATAGTATATGGTTCCTTCGCACAGAGCCCTTGTATCTCACTTACTCTGCGCGCAGAGGTAATCGCCACCAAAAAGGCTGCCTTCCAAGAGAGATGTTGCAAAGAGGCTCTAAAGGAGGTGACATTAACCTGGATAGAACTAGGTTTAATTCCCAAGGAGGAGAAGGATTTCGCACAGGGGGATACACTTTCTTCAACCCCTGGAGGAAGTCCTTAACCACTGGGACCTGAAAAAAAGACATCTGATCAGGTGATTTTCTGTATGCTACAATGGCTGACAAATGCACTCTAATAGAAGTGTACTTTAAACCAGCAGTTGCCAGGGAAAGGAGGTACGGTAAGATGACGTCCTCCTGCCCTTTAGTCGGATCTAAGTGATGATCCCTACACCACAAGTAAAACCTTTTCCACTTGAACGCATAGGACGCTCTCGTGGAAGGTCTCTTAGCCTCCTTTAAAATGTTCATGCATTCGGGAGGCAAGTTCAAATATCCATACTGCCGGACCTCAGGAGCCATGCTGTTAGGTTCAATGATGGGAGGTTGGGGTGCATTATCCTCCCGTTCATCTTGCTCAACAGGTCCGGCCTGCCAGGGAGCCGTTTGTGTGGACAGACAGACAGATGTAGAAGGTCCGGGTACCACCACTGCAGCGGCCAATCCGGAGCAATCAGGATCATTTCCATGTTCGACCTGAGGAGCTTGGAAACTACTCTCGGAATCAGAGCCAGGGGAGGAAATGCGCATGCGAACGTCCCTGACCAATCCATCAGTAGAGCATTCCCCTGCGTTCCTGGCCGGTGGAACCTGGACGCGAAGGCGTGGCATATGGCGTTTTCGTCGTCTGCAAACAAGTCTATGGATGGACGACCCCAGCAACGAAAAAGCTCTTCTACTACTTCGTCGTTTAGCACCCAGTCTGGCTGATCTTGGAAGTGCCTGCTGAGTGCGTCTGCTTTTACGTTCAACTCGCCCGGAAGGTGCACTGCCACTACTGTGAGTGCTCGAGAGAGAAGCCAATGCCAGATTGTCTGAGCCACTCTCGAGAGTGGGCGAGATCTTGTGCCTCCTTGTTTGTTTAGATAGAACATGGTGGTTGTATTGTCCGTCTGAACTAGGACTGAGTTGGATTCGATCGCTGGTAAGAAAGCTTTGAGAGCCATGAATACCGCTCTGAGTTCCAGCATGTTGATGTGGTATGTCTGCTCCTGCGCAGACCACTGTCCTTGAATTTGAAGCGGACCCATGTGTGCTCGCCAGCCTTGCAGGGAGGCATCCGTCACTATGGACTGGGAAGGAACGGGTTGGTGAAACGGTACCCCCACCAGCATATTCTTTCTCTGAGTCCACCATTTGATGGCATATTTCGTTGCCTGGGAAAGAGTGATACGATCTTCCCAGCGTCCTGTCGCTTGGTCCCACTGATCTTCCAGAGCCTGTTGTAGAGGACGCATTCTCAGCCTGGCGTTTGGGATGAGAAAAATGCAGGACGCCATGGAACCCAGCAGGGATGCTACTTGTCGGGCTGTTGGAAGCCGAGATTCTAGCAGAATCCCACATTTCTGACTCATGGAAAAAAGTCTCTCCTCCGAAGGAAACGCTTTTCCCAAGCTTGTGTCCAGAACGGAGCCTAGGTAGTGGATGGACTGTGTAGGCCGCTGGACTGACTTCTCCAGGTTCACATGGAGGCCGAGCCTGTGTAGCTGGTGCAGGCACAGTTGTAGATTGTGCGTTACTTGTACCAGAGATGGACCTTTTAGGAGCCAGTCGTCCAGGTATGGGTAAATGAAGAGACCCTTTTTGTGAAGAAAAGCCGCCACCACTGCCATGCATTTGGTGAAGACTCGTGGTGCGGACTTGAGACCGAAGGGTAACACCTTGTACTGGTAGTGTTTGTTCCCTACGACAAACCTCAAGTACTTGGAATGTTGTTGAGCAATTGGGATGTGAAAGTACGCATCTTGCAGATCCACCGAACACATCCAATCTCCGGCTTGAAGATGTGGACATATTTGGTGAAGCGCTAACATGCGGAACTTTTCTTGGACAATGACTTTGTTTAATAGTCGTAGGTCGAGTATTGGTCTGAACTTGTCCTCCTGATCTTTTTTGGGGACAAGGAAGTATCTGGAGTAAACTCCCTTTCCTCTTTGAGCAGGAGGAACCTCCTCTATCGCTCTTTTTTGCAGTAGGACTTTCACCTCTCTTCAGAGCAAGCTTAGCTGGTGAGGGCAAGAGCTCTTTGGAGGGATGCTCTTCGGAGGAGCACGGAAACTTATCTTGTATCCATTGCGCAGTATATTCAGCACCCACTGATCTTTTGTGATGCTGACCCACTCTGCCAGGTGTTGTGAAGCACTTCCTCCCACTGGAGTGGGTAACGGCGCCAGAGGAAGCCACTGTTCAGGCCTTTCCTCCTCTCGTGGTGTTGGAGGATTGTTGGTGACCTCCTCTACCTCTGCTGGGCTTGCCTCGAAACTGGGGATTCCCTTGGTTCTTATTTTGGGACCACTGAGGGGTTTGAACCCTCTGATGAGCCCCTCTCCCCCTGTTGGTCTTGAAGCGGCGCTTGAATTCTTTTTTCTTCTCCAAGCCCACTGCCTTCACTGTATCCAGTTCCGTCTTCATTCGGGTCATCTCTTCGTCCGCATGCTCCCCGAAGAGAGCGGAAACCGAAAAGGAGAGATTAAGGATGCGATGCTGAGCATCCGGCTTCAGATCTGTAAGGCGCAACCAGGCCGATCTTCTGGCACAAACCCCATGTGAATAGGAATGAGCCGAAAGCACTGCACCATCCGCAGCCGTGCTTATCATCTGATTCGCCACCAGACACCCCTCTGTAACAGTCTCTTCAAAGTCCTGCTGGTCTTCTTTTGGCAGTTTGGCTTTGAATCTTTCCATGGAGTCCCATAAGACCCTGTCGTATCGACCCAGAAGCGCAGCCGCACTAGAAACCTTAAGAGTGGAAGCAGCTGAGTTGCAAACCTTTCGACCCCAGGAGTCTTGAGCTTTGCTGTCCTTGTCTGGTGGGACTGAAGAGGAACCAGCGACAGCGTGTGTCTTCCTCGCCGCTGCCACAATTACAGAGTCTGCTGGAGGGTCAGATTTTACAAACACCGGGTCAGAAGATGCCGGTTTGTATTTCTTCTGAATGCGGGCTGGTACCGCTCTGATAGCCGCTGGAGTTAGGAAAACCTCTTTGACAGGATCCATAATCCCCGGGACTAAAGGCAGCAGAGGACGGGAAATGGCTTTCTTGTGTAAAGTCTCAAAAATGACTGTCGTTGTTACTTGAGGGACAGACATCTCAATGTTCAGTTTCAGTGCTCCTCTTTGCAGTACATCCAGATACGTGCCAATGTCATCCACTGGGGAGGACCTGGACGTAGGACTGTCCGTCAACGTAGGGGAGTAGTCCCTCTTGGACGACCTGGTAGAAGAGGTAGATGAAGTAGACGGAGTACGTCGACCTCTACGGTGAGCACTGTGTCTCCGCTCCCGCGATCTTTTTGAACCCATCTAGGAAAGCGAGACATGATCCGATCTTCTGACCGAGGACCCCTTCCGGGAAATCGGGATCTTCTGGGACATCTGGCTGGTGGTCTCACAGGTGATTTGCGCCTGGGAGGACTACGCTTGTCCATCTCCTCTAACAGATTTTGAAGAGGAGACCTGTGTTGTGGGCTGGCATATTCTTGCATACGTTTGGTAGCCCCAGAATTTCGCCAATGGTCCAAAGATTTGTACCATCTAGGTGACAGTCTGACTTGCTCGGCCGAAGGATCTGGCCGACGCTTAGGAGATCTGTGCACAGGACTTCTGGACCTTGAAGGTTCAGTTGAGGAGCCAGAGGACCGTGAAGATGAATGACGGGAAGCAGACTCCGTCACCATGATCGCATCTGAATGCCTCGACGTCGAGCGTTCTTCCCTCGCCGTCGAACGCCTTCAAGGAGTCGGCGGGTCAAACAATCTCGACCTCGAATGTCCATGAGAGGGTCTGTGGTCTCTCGACGTCGCCGACGGAGTCCTCTGTCTCGACGTCGAACGGCGATGACCTGCCATCGACGGAGCTCTCTGCCTCGACATCGAACGGCGATACCGGGCCGTCGACGGAGCTCTCTCTCTCGACGTCGAGCGGCGATGAGCAACCGTCGACGGAGTCCTCTGTCTCGACGTCGAACGGCGATGACCTGCCGTCGACGGAGCTCTCTGCCTCGACGTCGAACGACGATGTCCAGTCGCTGACGGAGGCGTCTCTCTCAACGTCAAACGACGATGTCCTGTCGTCGACGGATGTCTCTGTCTCGACGTCGAACGGTGATGACCGGTCGTCGACGGAGTTCTCTGTCTCGACGTCGAGTGCCTGTGCGACGACGGCGGAGGGGTATTGGGCACCCTCGACGCCGAGCGCCGATGTGGCACTGACGGAGACTGCGTCCTCGACGCCGATCGACGAGCTACTGTCGACGGCGGAGGGGTCTTGGTCCTCGACGCCGAACGCCGCTTCTTGGACGACGGCGGAGGGGTCCCACTTCTCGACGCCGGTCGTCGCCTGGATGACGACGGCGGAGGAGTAACCTCCCTCGACGCCGGTCGTCGCCTGGTTGACGACGGCGGAGGGGTTATGGATCCCGACGCCGACCGTCGCTCAGTTGATGGCGGCGGAGTCGCCTTCCTCGACGCCGATCGTCGCACGGTTGACGCCGGCGGAGGGGATTTGGACGACGGAGCTGGATCCTTCGACGTCGTCGACGTACCTGGTCTTCTCTTCGACGGCGAGCCCGCCGTCGACGGTAGTTTAGAAGAGAAAAAATCCACCGGTAGTTCTTTTCTCAGCGCCAAGCCCGACGCTGAAGTTGAAGGGTGTGAAGACTTCTTTTTTGAAGATGTATGAACCTTCTTGGAGCCCTTCTTCACCGGTGATCTTCCTCTTGAAGCCCTGTGAGCCAGGCCATAAATGCGAATTCTCACCCTGTCTTTGAGAGTTCTTCCTGACAGGTTCTCACAATGAGGACAGGTGCCTGGATCATGATCTTCAGGCAGACAAAGGATAGAGACGTCGTGGTTGTCTGATTTTGCCTTCTTGTTGCCACAAGAAGGACATTTGTCAAAGAGTGAAGGCATTCGCAGAAGAAAATGTTCACTAAACTGACTGAAAAAAGCTGTATCTTACTTGACTAGATGTTAACTGTCAAAGTAAGAGCAAAAGTTGTCAAGTGAAGTATTTTTCTGTCAAAAACCAGAAAAATAGTGGAGCTGTGTAACCAGGGTCCTTCTCTGAAGGAGCCGGAAAGAACAACTGACCTAACTGTCACCCCTGGGGCATGATGGGATACAGGGGGTCATGAGTGCCTTAAAGGCACGGTGTCAGTTTATTGCTATTCAGCTACAGGTTAGCTTTTCAGTCTTTTTAGACTGTGTGTTTGCAATGCAGCCTGGGAGCTTCCTATGCTTCCAGGGAGTTATGAGAATCTCTACTGCTTTATGAGCATTAAAACAGTTTCTAAACAATTTTTGGTGTTGTTTCTCATGTTTCTAATGCTTATTATCCATGTATGGTGGAAATTCTTCACAGCATATTTCAGCTCTGATGTTATTTGGCTGCTATTGCATGTGTTTTATATATATGATTATATATATATATATATATATGTGGGGCACATATAATATAGTGTTTCTGGGGTCCCCCACATGGGCGGGAATATTCTAATGCTTATGACTATTGATGAGGATCCCCTGGAAGAGAAATAACACATTACGTATTGTCTCCCTGCAGGTCCGAAGCATGGTAAGTACTAAACAGTATAGGCCAACATCACACCTTAATACATATCGTGGTTACAGCATAGTCTAAATGTCAATCAGGATTAGTAGTTCATCACTGTCCATTTCATCGCAGTTCGCATATTTAACGTAGGTACTTCAATCATTAGCATTGCATTACTTTGCACAATATCGTCTGCAATACTTTCTTACCTAGTATTTTAGAGATACACAATTCAGATTTATATTATAAATCCGTGTTGTCGTCATGCTCGTCTTCCACTGTCCCATCTTGCGACCCAGTAGTGCTTAGGAGGTATGTTTGCAGAGGGCCCCAGATGTCCCTAGGCCTACTTGCCATTGGTTGTGTTTCAGCATAAACTGTGTTCTGTTCTTGGCAATAGATAATATCAGTTACCCAGTCCTTAAACTTCGGTGCTCTCCCTCTTCCCCAGCGGCATGCCACCCTACGTTTCGCAATTAACAGAGCAATGTCAAGAAATTTCCTGCATTGTTTAGGTATCTGCAGTGTATATCCCAGTATCATAATGAGTGGATCCCTATCCAGCGTACCCTCCACCATTGCCTGCAAAGCTGTGTGTACCTGAGTCCAATACTCCCATACCCCAGGACATTCCCACGCCAAATGCATAAATCCTGCTACTTCTGCCCTACATCTTTCACATCTATCATTATCCGACAAGTGAAATCTAAATTTCTTAACCGGCGTGTAGTAGACCCTCTGCAGAAACCTATAGTGAATGATCTTGAGCCTGCAGCTAGCCGAGATGTTGGCAGTGATACCACAGCAGTAGCCCCATTGTGCTTCAGATATTTCATTGCCTATATCTTCACTCCAGCGCATGCAAGCCGTACGCCCAACACCGTGGTGTTGTGTCCTAATACTACAGTAAATACTTGAGACCAGGTGTCGCCCATCTGTCGAATTCAGCATCCCGTGTAGTGGCATTACGGTCTCCGGTTCCTTTGGATAGTCTGGTGAGACTTCTTTCAGCCCCTGCCTCAGGCGTACATAATAGAAAATTTTCAATGGTGTAAGCTGCACAGCCTGGAACATCTGTTCCTTAGTACAAAGCTGCCCCTCCAGAAACAGATCCCACCAAGTAGCAATCTTCAGGCACCTACACATTACCTGGAACCCAGTTTCCTGCTAAAATAACATTTTGGGGTGATAATTCAGTGGCATGCGCAGCGAATATAGCACCGTGAGGTGCAGCATTTTCGCAATTCTCCTCCAGGCGTCAATTGTGCATGACACTGTAGTAAACGGTGTTTCTAGGGCCTCAACAGGGCTGTGTATAAAGCCGTTCAGAGGAAGGGGATGCGCCATCCAATCCTCTACTGCCAGCTGCAGCATACATCGCGTGGGTGCTGTCCAATGATAGGCATAATGCGCCTGTGCACTCATATAATATACTTCAAATCCGGTATATCAAAGCCTCCTTTATCATAGGGCTGAGCGAGTATGGACCATTTCAGCCGTGGTTGCTTGCCACCCCAGAACAGCCGGAGCAGTTCTGAACGCAGCGCTTAAAAAAAAAAAAAAAAGGCGCCTGGGTAATAAGGGATGTTTAGGAATAGATACAAAAAGAGAGCATCCTTTTGCCAAAGGTATTCAGCTTTTAGGATTCCCTATCTGGTGGAGTGGTAGGAAACGTACTGGGAGGGATTCTGGAGGTTGAGGCTTGGACCACCATGCTCTCCGGGTGGGGTGCCAGGTGAAAAAACTGTGGTCCCAAGTAGCGGGGAGATGGCAGCAGGCAATCGTCCTAAGCACAGGCGCTCCTGTGCAGAGCTTGGACCGTGCCCCAAGTAGGATATCAGTGAGGGCTTCGTTGAGCGGGAGGAGAGGTTTGGAAGGGGTAACTCCCGGATGAAGCACCTTCATCTAGACGTTCGTCTTGACTGCCACTGAGGGCAAATGAAGGTCTAGGGCCTTAGCCACCCTCCACACCACCATTTAAAGGAGGCTCCCACCTCTGTAGCCACGGAGAAGAGACCAGTTAGGTGTCTAACCCACTGGCATCCACCATTCCTCAAATCACTTGCCCTCTGATTCAAATATGGCGTGACGGAATGCATAATGGAACTCAGACTCCTCCCAATTGTCTCTCTCTCCAGGCCTATCAAAAGAAAAAGGTGCTGGCACTGACTACAAGGCTTGGTGCCAGGCGAAGTGGAAGGAACGCCCTACACGTGCGAGGTGATAAGTCAGACGTCTCATCTGATGACTTGAACAGGCACAGAGAAGTCGAAGAATACTTCGACTCATTTACCTTGTTGCGCTTTTGAGACGTAACTGATGATTTGAACTGAGAGCCTGGTTGGCAGGAGCGACTCCAAGAGCAGTCTCTGGACTTTCCGCATGACCGAGAGCGTTGCAGAGTCATCGGAGGGCGGGGAGCTTCAGGGAACGTTTCCTTAGCACCTTCGGGTTGAATTCATGATGTGGCAGTCCTTGCAGGCTTTGGAGTCGTGGTGCAGCTGCATAAACGTTGAAAAAGCTCAGTCATAAAGTGACTGAGGGTAACTCTTCCAGATCTGTGCTGACTGGCATGGAAAGAAAGGAACTAATGTTAGCGCACTAGAGTAGTGCTATATAGGTACCACGCACATCACTACTGATGTAGACATGGTACTGAATGACACCACCTACCGGCGTGCACAGGTACTACTCAAGAATTTCCGGATGCAGTCAGATGCCTGGGATAATATTAAGGTTAGGAATCTGCGGCTAGAAAGCTCTATCAGATGGCCGCTCCCACTCAATAAGACCATGCCCAGTCCCACAGTTGGCGGAATTACATTAACATAACTGGGGAGTGACAGGATTGCCTCCCCTCTGCAGAGTGCAGGGTGTCAGAAGACATACAGGCAAGTGCCTGCAGAATGCGCAAGAGTAAGCATGTGAACCTGACCCCAATCTATTTGGGCAGAGGAGATCAGTGCAGAAGCAGCAATGATAGATGCTGTCGGCACTGGTGGGGAACACTCCATTAAATGGTTACTCCAGAGTCGCTTTAAAATATGTGGGAGAATTCCCCTTTGCACCCATTTTTTCTCCAGACCACGCCTTAAAATCAGGGCATGAGTGTCTATTGTGCGGTAAGTCCTGACTATCACCGGAATTGCTGATTGTCCTGTTAACAAGCACTAACCGCACCACCATGGTGACAGCCAAGAGGTGAAAGCTCTTTCTGCTAAGGTCATGGATGTCATTTATGGGTAACCTGGAGTTGCAGCTGTAACCACTGGGTTGCCCCTTGAGACCCCTGGCACAGCCATGGTGACCTTTGACCTCACAGTTGGGTAAACCAGTACTAGATCACAGGGCAGCCCGCCCTTATGGGTTTTGGTTGGGCCTACACTCTCCATGTTTTCTGACAATTTTATATTACACTACTAGTGAATAATGTTTTATTATTCACTATTAATATAATAAAAAATAGAGTACAATTAGCTGGAATAGGATATTTCTTGGCTGCTGGGGTAAGTCAAAAAATATTTTTTTAATGCATGTTGTGCAAGTACTTGATGGGTGTGTGTTTATGTGAGAGATAGCATGTGTATGTGTGAGTGTATATGTGTAGGCATGTGTGTATGAGGGAAAGTGAGTGAGTCAGGGACATACAGTGATGTGTGAGACTGTGTCAGTAAGAATCTGTGAGAAAACTGAATGCATAAAAGTGACTGCAAGTAAGTAAGAATGAGTGTCAGAAGTGTGAGAATCACTGAGTGATAATGAATGAGAGGGACAGTGAGTGAGAAAAACAGTAAGTGAATTTGAGTGGATGTATGTGTGAGTGACAATTGACAGTGAGTGAGTTATGGAGTAAGAATGACTGCAAGATACTAAGTGACATTGAATGAGTGCAAGTTAGTGAGAATGAGTGTGAGTGGGTGAAGGAAAGCGAGTGTGAGTAAGAATGTGTTATTAAGCTTGTGAATCTACTGCCTGCCATGATATAGTGAAGGTCATTTTTGCCTTATGCCACAATACTGGAACTGGTACTGGCAATACTTAGCATGACAGGCACCCAACACAAAATACTGGCAGACTGGAGGCAATTCTCGGCATAAAGATAAAATACTGGCACTGGCATAGTAAAGGTAATCAGTACTGAAGAAAGTGCTTGTGGTTATGGTAAAATACGGGTTACTGGCATACTAGAGGTAATTCTTTGCATATAGGGCTGCCGTGGAACAATGCTGGAGCTGGCATACTTGGGGACAGTTTTGGCATAGGGGAAACCCTGGCAAAATGTGGCACTAGCACATTGAGAGTTCCCTCCACTTTTTATAGAGGAGGTTGAAAGACTGATTAAATTCACAAAATCGGGATCCCAGCAGAATCCTTGCCCTCCTAGGGTAGCCAAGGTTGCGGCTAAAAACATAGCTGCTAAGCTAACAGACATTTTTCAATTAATGTTCATGACTGGTTGCTTTCCTTCATGTTGAAAGAAAGACTCAGTGTTTTCTTCTAATAAAAAAACTTCCCCTCAATCCCATGGATCCCAATAGTTAACGCCTCATCTCCTGCTTACCTTTGCCAGCAAAGATCACAGAAAAATTATGAACAAAAAACGAGTCAATCATATCCAAACCAACAATCTTCTGGATTCAACTCAATTCGATTTCCGTAGTGGCCACAGTACGAAGACGGCATTGATTAAAGCCGCACAGGAGATCAGGATGTCTCTCGACCAGGATGAAAGCACTACCTGTAGGAGAGTGGGGTCTGCAATCCTATGGTCAACCCCGATTTTTGCTTTTTGCTTCACTGGTTTACGACTTTCCCTGGCTGTGGGCCTGCTAATCAGACCCACAGCCTAGCTGCTCTCTCTCTAAATTGACACACATGTACGTTAGGTGCATTTACCAATTGGTACTGGGCCACCTTATCAGTCCCTGTACAGCATACCTCAGGTATCCAGGGCATAGGTGTACCCAGGGCCTACCAGGGGCTGCAGCATGTATTATGCCACCCCTGACTGGCCATCCAAATCTGACACAACTGGCTGCACGACAGCTGGGGCAAGGGGGTGTAATCACCCTTTGCTTTAGATATAGTATTCCTATATCTAACCCTAAAATGGACACATGTATTCCTATCAGTCACTCCTATGGCAGGCCTTAACAATCCTGAAGGCAGAGTGCTTGGAATTATGTGAGATGGTGCTCTGGCATGAGCTGAGCCCGTTTGCAGCTTGCGGAACCAAGTCCTAATAGCTGTTCCATGATAACGCGTACCATATACTCTTAAGTGCATTATAATCCTCGCGGTTATTTGCTAACTTTGGTATCGCTTTATCAAAACATGTCGAGTAAGGTGTCATACGAATTGGAATACTAACCCCTCGCCAATTCTGGCGACGGGGTTAGCATTCCACACTTCTAGAGGGACACTACATGTATGTAACTGTGAACCCCGGTTAAAGTTAACTCGAGCCTCAGCATCACAAAATTGATGCTGCCACCACAGACACAAGTCTGACCTCCTGCTGCTGGGAGTCCTTCCAGCGAGGAGGGCTCGGAAGGGTTTCCTGTCAGGGGCGGTGCTAGCACCATCCCAGACAGGGTTTTGTGTATCCCAGGTAGGCAGGGCTGAGAGGAAGGTGACTGCAAGTGGCACCCCGGTGCTCACTGTGCATATGCCGGCTCAAACCAGTTCCAGGGGCACCCCAGCCCCTGAGCTGGGGAAAGTCCGGACAAAGGGAGAGGGGTGTAACCACCCCCCTCCTGGTCCCACCCATGGGCAGGACCTAGTCGCGTGCCATCTCCTTTTCTAAAGGTAGGAGCAGGCCCCCTTCCCAAATTAGATAATCTTGAATCTTGAACTACTTTCCACGAAAGGAACTCTTGACATTCTCTGAAGACTCTCCCTTGTGGCTAAGGAGTAGCCACCCTGCACCCGCAGGCACCACCTAAGCATCGCGGTTTGCTGCACGTCCATCCTCCGGATCAAGACTGACCAGCTCGACGAGACCCGGATTCCCTGGCATCTCTGACCTCTACCTGCATCATCAGCCCAGCTGAGATTCGTGGGTGTGACGAGACCTGAGGGACCGGCCACCTTCAAAACCTGCACGACGCTTAACCAGCACGACCGCCGAGGGATCCTCGAGTGAGTGCACTGGGGTTTGAGAAGCCCCAACCCAGAGCAGCTCCAGCACCGAAGTCCAGCCCCCCAGCATCCACGAGATCTGCGTGGGGCCCTTCTGCTCTTCTGCTGCTTGCCACGTTGTCCGGTCACTTGCCCGTTGGCTAGTGGCCCTCCTGACGACGTACCACAACGTTTTCACCGCTGGTCTGGTTGCTCCAGACTGGCCCTTGCTCCCTTCCATAAGAGGAGCACCCCGGACCCTCCTGGTCCACTCCAGACACCATCTTGACTCCACCGCGTGGGCTTGCCTTTGCCAAAGTTTGTTGCTCCAATCTTTGATCCAGCATCGCCGACAGCAGACACCCTCATGGGACAGCTCGCACCTCCAGCCTGGTTGCCGACAACGCCTCCTGGCCCGTGTGACTGCAGAGTCCAGCGTCGCCCACTCACCTGATCGCGGTGACTTCATCCGGTGCCATCCTGGTGCCCACACAATCACTGGCTAGTGATTAAGAACTGAGTCCCCTCTGCTTTCAGGTCGTCTCCATCACCGATCTAGCCTTGGATCACCAGGAACACCAGGAACACCATCACTGGTCACCTGCCAGCAACATCTTCTTTCAGGCTCCATAGACTACAACGAGGATTCCCGACGTCTTTTGAACCCTATGCAGCCACAGCCCCTGGGCTAGGTAACCCGAGCATTTCGGTGCTCCAACGCAGGTTCACTATCCAAGTGTCCAGATCCTTTTTCGTTTTAAGTCTACCTAGTCGGATTCGTCCGGAAACAGTAACTTTAGAAATACTAGCCTCCATAGACTTTGTCCCGCATCCCGCGTGAGAGTGCACACTCTGCACCCGATCTCCCTAGGCCTCCTGCTCCTAACCTTAGAGTTCAGTAGTGTAGTCCTAGCGATCCTGAAGCCTCTGGATCGTGTTACTTACCTGCTAGTATTTCGCATTCCACTTTTAGTGTATATGGTTTTTCGTGCCCCTCAGGCATTTTTGTAAATTGAGCAACTTGAAGTATTTTCGTAAGAGTTTTGTATTGTGCTTAGCTCCCTGACTCATAAAGAGTTCAGGGTAGACTTGTTATTAATAAATATCCTTTATTTTCATAACAACTTGTGTGGTGTCCTTTCACTTGGTGTTCAAGGGGTATATGTGATGGTAAAACAGCTGGCTTAACACGCCCTCTAGAGTTTAGCCTAAAGACTGCTTTTGTCCACGCTACTAGGATAGCTGGTCTATAAGGTTGACTTACAACCAATCATCAATAAGGGTCGTTTGGTATGATACACAGTGATCACTAGAATAGTGAGCACTATATATCAGGCCAACTTCTCACACTACCCTGATCCTGCTGCTTGATCTATCAGCAGCCTTAGATATGGTCAATCACGGGCTGCTAGAGTATCAACTAGCCAACATCAGGATTGTGGGATAAGCTTGGAATCTGTTGAACTCCTTCCTTCTTGGCCAAGAGCAGTCTGTTTGACTGGGTGGCTTTGTTTCACAGCCTTTCTTACTACCTGGCGGGATACCTCAGGGGTCCTCGCTCAGCCCTACCCTTTTCAATTTTTATGTCACCTAACTAGATGATCAAATAATGAGCTTCAGGTTTTCCCTTACATCCTACGCAGATAACACACAAATTGTTGTCTCCCTGGCCAGCGAAGACACTGGCATAGGGGATGAATATCTGTCTGAAGCTTAACTCTGGAAAGACTTATGTTCTGCTTTCGGGATACCTAATTGGGGGTCTCAAGAACTGGGCTCTCTCCCTACACTAGTTAGGAGAACAATGACAATCTGACCTACACTGATCAAGTTAACATCAATGCACATCAATACATACAGAACAAACTTCTAACTTTGCAAAATGCGGAGGCTTGACTCCTGCTGAGGTTCCAAAATACCATCCTGTGTCTAATTCAATAAGGAAACTTCACTGGCTGCCCACTAGACAGAGAATTATTTTTAAAGCACTCTGTATTGCTTTTAAAGCATTACACAATTCAGGTGCAGACTTTCTAAAAACAGTACACTACATGTAGGACCTTACGGTCCGCATCAGCAACTTTTGCAGTAGTCCCTGGGTTCTAACATTCTGCCCGGGGAGGCAGAAACTATGTATTAGGAGCAGCAAAAGCATAGAACTCTCTTCCAACGCATATCAAAGCTTCACCCAATCTACTAGCCTTCAGAAAATCCTTAAAAACGTGTCTGTTTAACACTTCATTAATTCTGTACTTCTAATGCAGAAGTTACTTACCGTCGGTAACTATATAGCTGTAACAAACATTAGTTAGCTATAGATTCCTTACCTTAGAATAGATGTACAGTTACTTACCTTCGGTAACGATGTATCTGGTAGAGACGTTTCTAGCCGCAGATTCCTTCACGTAGAATTATCCCCAGGCGTGAGACTGGATCCGGAAACTTTTTTTGCCACAGCATCCCCGCGCGCCAGGGGCGGGGCGATATCACGCGACTCCGCCCGGGCATCGTCCGTGTACGTGACGTCAGCGAGGTCACATAAGACCCGCCCCATCTAGCCTTCATCACTTTTCTTCAGAGAACTTTTCCGCACCACAACGCGGAACCACCAGATAAAAAACTGGAAGCATGGGAACAGTGTGCGAAGAGCTGAAAAATTGGAAAGAAACGGTGAATAACACCACCCAGAGTAGTGCCAAAATCGCAGAACCCAAAGGCAGGGAAAGAATAAAGAAGAAGAACAAGCAGAACCCTGCGCAGTCAACCCGCCAGCACATAGACAGCCTCCCATCCCTGTGCCCCGGAGGTAAAGAACCCGCGTAAAAGTCATGGCACACGTAGTAAACCTACCACCCCCATCCTTAGCAATTAATGGGACCAGTCCCAAGACAGACAGGGACAACAAACCTCCAAGCCACCCCAACATAGAGGTCAACCATCTACAAGGGACAAGGGCAAAACATGGCCAGATGAGCCTTATAAAAGGATAGCAATGGAAGGAAGGGAGGGGAGAAAGGACAGGGATAGAAAGCAATCCCCCCAACCTGGAGTCGCCAGAGCAGCAGGGCACCAGAGCACCGGAACCCCATCCTCCAAAGAACTAAGGAGGAATGAACCGCCCCCAGACAGAGCCACCCCTCAAGAACAAAGACGGCTTTCACAGGAGACACAGCCCCCCACCGGGAGGTGAGTACCAAGGGCCAACCCAAGGTTCCTTGCAGAATAGGGGAGAAAGGGCGGGCCGTGAAGGAATCTGCAGCTAGAATCTTCTCTACCAGATGCACAAGTTACTTACCTTCGGTAACAATATATCTGTAAGAAACATTAGTTAGTGTTAGATTTCTTACCTTAGAATATCCCCAGGCGTCAGACTGGATCCTGAAAGTTTTCGTCAGCAGTACCCCTGTGCGTCGGTAGGCGTCGTCTGCGGCTTCACGTCCGTTGTCGGGATCGTGATCGCCGGGATGACTTCGTCGGAGTACTTAGACGCCGCCCTCGTACGCGGACGTCAGTTCTGTACATAGCTTTCCGTGCTAGGAACGCAAAACCATGCAAGAAACGGACACTGGTGCCATGAAACTAGGGCCCTCAAAGGAAGATAACTTAAAACTAGATATCGGTTCGTAAAAAGGGGAGGATGGGTGGGGTGGTAAGGAATCTAACACTAACTAATGTTTCTTACAGATATATTGTGTCCTGAAGGTAAGCAACTTGTGCATCTGAAAGTAACACGTTAGTGTTAGATTCCTTACCTTAGAATAGATACCCCAGCAATACCAACCCCGTGGTGGGTCTGTGAACCAAGATCACACCAGAAAGTCCTGGAGAACGGAACAGCCAAAGAAGCCATCTCTCCGGACTTGACAGTCCAGGTAGTAGTGCTTAGCAAACGTGTGCAGCGAGGCCCACGTAGCTGCCTAACAAATGTCCTGCAAAGGGACTCCTCGTCCCAAGGCAGTAAAAGCCGCTGTATCCCGAGTGGAATGGGAGCCCAGCCCCACAGGAGGATCCTTTTTAGCCATGGAATAACAGCCTTGATGCACAAAATGATCAACTGAGAGATGGTCCGCTTGTGCACCGCCCGCCCCTTCTTAGCGCCCACGTAACCAACAAAAGTTGGTCATCCACCCGGAACGGTCGTGTGCGGTCGAGGTAGAAAGAGTGCACACATTTGGGTCCAGATGGTGGCGCCTCTCTTCCTCTTTCGAGGGATGCAGAGGTGGAAAGAAGGTGGGCAAGGTGATGGACTGCCCGATGTGAAAGGCAGTAACCACCTTGTGCAGGAAAGAAGGACGAGTCCTCAGAACAACCTTGTCAGGATAGACAGAAAGGAAAGGAGGTTTAGAGGAAAGTGCCTGGAGCTCACTCACTCTTCTGGCAGAGGTGATGGCAACCAGGAAAGCAGTTTTGAGCGCCAAAATACGAAGAGGACAATTGTGAAGTGGCTCAAATGGAGCGCACATCAAATAAGTAAGAAGCAAGTTCAAGTCCCACTGAGGCATCACGAAAGGAACAGGAGGGAACATGTGCGTGATGCCTTTCAAGAACCTATTTACTGCAGGGGACTTGAAAAGAGAAGGCTGATCAGGAAGCCTCAAGAAGGCTGAAATGGCCGAGAGATAGCCCTTGATAGTGCCCACAGAAGAGCCCTGCTGGGCAAGAGAAAGAAGAAAGAGGAGAACCTCTTAAAGAGGGGCAGAGAGTGGATCCACAGCCTTTGATGTGCACCATGCCACAAATTTGTTCCACCTGCAGGCGTATACCGTTTTTGTGGAGGGACACCTGGCTGCCAGAATAACATCACAGACTTCAGGAGGCAAGTCAAATGGCCTCAACTTTCGCCGCTCAATCTCCATGCATGGAGGTGGAGACTGGACAGGTTCGGGTGGAGGACCGTCCCCTGCTGCTGCGACAGAAGGTCCTCCTGAAGAGGCAGACAAATCGGGGGATCGACTGACATACTGAGTAGCTCGGGATACCAGTACCTTCGTGTCCAGTCCAGAGCCACAAGGATGACTTGGGCCCGATCGCGCCTGATCTACTACAGCACTCTGGGCAGAAGTGGTATAGGCGGAAAGGCGTACAACAGACCGCAGCTCTACTCGCATCGAAAAGCGTCTCCGAGCGAGTGCCGCCTTGGAAATTCCAACGGGCAGAACTGATGACGTTGCGCGCTCTCTTCGGTGGCGAATAGATGTAACCAAGGCTCTCCCCACTGCCGAAAGAGACCTTGCGTCACGTCCGAGTTCAGACGCCATTCGTGATCCATCATGCACCGACGGCTGAGTTTGTCTCCCTGGTGTTCAAT
Organism: Lissotriton vulgaris; assembly: GCF_964263255.1. Taxonomy (NCBI): domain Eukaryota; kingdom Metazoa; phylum Chordata; class Amphibia; order Caudata; family Salamandridae; genus Lissotriton; species Lissotriton vulgaris. The sequence continues at coordinate 175,128,344 of NC_141699.1, forward strand.
GAGCCTGCAAGGTGTTAAACCACCAGGGTGATGCCCTGGCGTTCCAGCCATGTCCAGAGGCGCAGAGCCTCCTGACAAAGGGTCCACGACCCCACTCCGCCCTGTTTGTTGCAGTACCACATGGCGGGGGTGTTGTCTGTGAACACCTGCACTACACTTCCCCGGACAGAGGGAAGGAATGCTTTCAGTGCAAGTCGGATCGCCCGAAGCACGCTGCCCCCCTGTCCTGCCGCAGTGGGAAACACATCCGCTGCCACGATGAGGTTGGTTCTGAGCAGGCTTGTGGCTGAACGAATGCGTCGGGCGCCCCTTCCGTAGCCACGAAAGGAATGAAAAGCAGACACGGCTGGGCGATTGGTGGAGAGACCTAAGAACTTGGCCTTAGTCCGGGAGTCCTGAAGACGCTCCAGCGCACTATCTTCCTTATTGCCAAACTGGCGAGTGTCATCAAAGGGCACGTCCATAAGAGAACTTTGTACATCCCCTGAAAAACCAGTGGACCGCAACCAGGCGTGGCGACGGAGGGCCACTGTCGTGGAAATCGCCCTACCCAGTGAGTCCGCGGTGTCCAGTCCACATCTGATGGCAAACTTTGCTGCATCTTTCCCCTCAGCACCAGCTTGGGAAAGCACTGTCCGAACCTCCTCCGGACACTGAGGCAGCACCTGCGCAACCATGTCCCACACAGCGTGGGTATAGCAGCCCTAGAGGCATGCGGTGTTCGCCGAGCGCAGCCTTAAGCTGGCAGGTGAAAACAGTTTCTAGCCAAACTGTTCCAGCTTCTTCTTAGCCAGCGGAGCGTCAGGGAATGTGCTCTGGAAAGTTGAGGCCTGGATGACCAGGCTCTCCGGGGTTGGGTGGGTCACCCGGGGCCGGGCGAAGGTGTCTGGCTTCGTTCTTATCCACGGGAACCCCCGTGGCTGGTCCAGACCAGGTGCCCATCAAGACGTCAGTTAAGGCCTCATTGAACGGCAGCAGGCGCTCCGAAGAGCTTGCCGCCGGCTGAAGTACTTCAGTGAGGAGATTAGTCTTGAGGGTCACTGTAGGCAGGTCGAGGTCAAGGGTCTCAGCTGCCTTACGGAGCACCAATGTGTATGTAGCCCCCTCCTCCATGGCCACAGCAGGAGGAGAAAGAAAACCATGGTCAGAGGAGAGATCAGGGCCACCGGTATCCTCTAGCTCTTTTGTCCATTCCTGTTCCGACCCGCACTGCTGTGCAAGAGGGTCCTCAGACCCCTCCCAGTTGTCCCTATCCTCCACTACCCGTGGAACAGGCTGCGGCGGTGGGGGAGGGACAGGGGAACACAAATTGACGAATGGCGCCGGACGGCATTGGATCCGGCTCCATGTCCCAATTAGGGTCCCAACTAGGGGCAAAATTGTCCGGTAACCCGGGCAAAGGCGGTAGCGGAACGAACGGAACGCACTGCGGCACCGGGATCGGAGCAGTGGGTGGCGCAGGGGCGGTCGGGGGAGGTCCGCAAGGTAGAGCCCTCAACTTGGACCGCGGGCCCGAAGGCGCGCTGGCGGGAGCCCAAGGCCTGAAGAGGCGGTCCATGGCTGCAAGAAAATCTTGTCACAGACGGACCCGGATAGGGCGGGTAGGCCACGGGACTCACAGGCTCCAAAGGAGCCGCGGGGGTGGTACCCCCAGTCCCCTCGTCCGTGTCCGGAGACCGATAGGGGGATGTCAAAAGGATAGTCAAAAAGTGACTAGGGTACGTGCTCTAACCGGATCTGCGCTTACTGGCGGAAAAAGAAAGAACTGACGTCAGCGCGCATGGGTGGCGCCTAAGTAGTCTCCGTGACATCATCTCGGCGCCTACGACGCCAGCGACAGACGCGGAGCCGCACTACGCAACCTTTCGATGAGCAGGGGTACTGCTGATGAAAACTTTCTGGAGCCAGTCTGACACCTGGGGATATTGTAAGGTATCTATTCTAAGGTAAGGAATCACTAATGTGTTTCTTTCAGATAAAGCCAGCGCCAAGACACTCTTCAGTATTCAAGCGCTTTAGAAAACTATTAACTTAATATAACATGGAAGATAATTATTGTCATGACAAAATGCTGGCCCGGACACAATGAAATAATTTTTTGACGTAATGTTTACCAATGATATATGGATGGCATTAATGGCTAATTTGTAGCTCTGATATATAATTTATAAGTGCATTTTGGCCTAAGAGGGCACCAATTACAAAATGCTGGCCCTGGCACAAAGGAGTACATTTTTAGCATATGGAGGGACCCAGAGCACATATGGAAAAAATGGATTTGACTTCTGGGGAGAATCAGGTTTCAATGGCTTTGCACACCAAGAAAGGATTGGAATTTTTAAGGAGTGTCCTTTTCGGGGCTTATGGCTTTTTAACAAATGTATCTGAAAGTTGTGCTTTAAAATGCGCTTTTCAACCCCATTTCTTCTCCATTTTCTCCATGGCAGGACTGCCCAAACACTCATAGAAGAGGTCTGGCTCACTTGCCACAAGTCAGGGATATAGTATTACTCTCCAGAAATTTCAAAGATCATGTCAGAACCCTAATATAGTTGGTACCTAAAATAGATGTATCCGTGTTTTGTTGTTATATTAATCATACAGTTATTCTGGAACTTCAGCTATGTCACTTATTGTGATGTTATCAGGGTTACGTTTATGTGACCTGAGCTGGGACAATTCAGGGCTAAATTCAAAGGGAGAGTGATGTTACTTCCGCTCGCTGCTGCTGGAATTTTGGTGAACTGACGACCATGGCCAAATATTCTGAGGATGCAGAGCCCAAAAGAGGGCCCGAAACGACTAGGATGTATAATTCTGAGGAAACTGTTGGAGAGTCATGCAGAGAGGTGTAATGATATTCTGTATGCTATATTGGATACAAAAACAACCTTAGAAGCCAAGATCGACTTGGTGGGTATTGAGGTAAGCCTAGTCTGGGCCGGTCACAGGAATCTCACGACAAGCGATTATCGGAGAATGAATAAGCCTTGGCCTCTCTAAGACCTACCACGCAAGATCGGAGGAAGCAGGTTATAGACCTGAAAAGGATGCCTGAGGGCCTCCACATTGAGCCGAAGTGGCAAAGACCGGCCAATATCTGCCTGTTGGGCGTGCCCGAACGAGAAGGTAGGAACACAGACACTTATGTTGAAAACTGGCTACTCAAAAATGTGTATGATGGGACTTCATCCAAATATTTCAGGATGCAGAAAGCAAACAGAATACCTGGTTGTACTCTGCAGGCAGGTGCACCCCATAGACCAATGGTGGCAAAACTGTTGAGCAACAGTGATAGACATTATATTTTGCAGAAGGCTAGGGAGAATGGACCTTGGAAGAATAGAAATGAAAAAGTATTCATTTTCCCTGACTTTCCTTCTCAAGTTCAACACCAAATCAATAAAAAAGAATGTTAAAAAAAAGTTAAACACCAAAAAAGATCCTATGGAGAGATTAAACAAAGCGTGAGGATACACAATGTAAAGTATGATTTTCTATAGTCCGCAAAATTGTAGATTTTCGTCAAGGTGGAGATTTTTTTTCTTCATAACACCAGCTGTAGCCTGGGAATGGATGGAGAATGCAGGCATGCAGGAAGCAAATCCTGAGGAAAAGTTAATGGCTCAGATGGCAAACAAGGAGAACAGTGGGGAGAACAACACGCGGCTGGACAAGTAGAACCCCACAAGAACAAGCAGCGTAGGAACACAATAATTATGTGAAAGCTATCAAGAAATCTAGAGATTCAACCGAAAAGGCAACGAACTTGGAGGAGATTGCTCACTCAGCAGCAGACTAAGACTTTGATGAGGAGTCAACGTTGGAGATCCTGTGGCCAGCTTTGGTGGTTACTTTAATGACCAGACATGTTTGTGTAACACTAAGATAGGGTTGGGTCAGGATCCCCATATGTATGTCTGTGCCTGGAGCGAAGAATTGGTGGCAGCACTTACATTGCTTATATAGACGCCTATGACACACACTTCCCACACATCTCAGAAGGAACTTGCAGTAGTGGTTATATTGCACATTAGTGGACTAAAGGGCGCCTATATTTTAGTGCCTGCCCTTTGGGTAAAATGTTTGAGGGCTAGAGCACACTATTATGAATCCTTGAAAATAAGATGCATTTAGGGTCTGATGTGTGACCTTTTTTTTAACTTTATGTTTTAAATTCAAATTTGTTTTATTGGTTTCTAGAAAAAACGCAGGCAATACATTGCAATAGGAGGGTTCCACATACGAGTAGCGTGCGAGATAGACAAGCATGTCTTCTCTATAATGCAGACGGTGATCGGGATAAATGGACCGAGCCATGAGCGTGAGGCAAAAGACATATGCATAAAGCCTGGTAGGAAAGTGCAATCTTAAGAACATAAACCAAAAACACCCACCCCCCCAACCTCCCCCTGCCCCAACCAATGTGCCAAACTAATAGAGCAAACATCCAAGCCTCTAAGTCCCATTCAACTTGTCTCTTCATGAGATAGGTGAGGATCAGTTGGAATCTCTGTGAGGCGCAGCAATCGAAGGTATCTGGGGCATGTAATCTCGTTAAACTCCTTCGAAAGAAGGGACAATAATGGTAACCAAGTCTTGCGGAACGTGTCAGCTGACTGTGTAAGTGTGGCCTGGATTCGTTCCATTCCCAATGTAAATCAGATTGTGTGTAACCACCCTGTGTGAGTGGGTCTAGTGGTTGTGCCTCAAAGTGACAAAATGTGTTGAGATGCGGCTTGCATGGCAATCCCCATTTGACGCCCGCGTACAGATTTCAGGGGGAAGGCGATCGCATTGGGGAGGCCCAGGAGCGTGTAGGCAGGGAACCTCGGGATTTCAGTGTCGAATGTGCTGTCTATGTCATCTAATACCGCTTTCCAATAGTCTCTGACCTGTCGGCAGTCCCAGAAGAGGTGGGTCAGTGTGCCCCGTTCCCCGCAACCCCTCCAGCAGAGCGCGCTCCGAGCAGGGATCCCCTTTGTTGAGCCGGACAGGGGTAAGGTGCCAGTAGATAGCAAGTTTCACTGCCGCTTCACTACCGGCAGTATTGCGTGTTGTGTGGGAAGCCCTATAGTATACGTAGTGCCATTCCCGGTCTGTCAATGACCTCTCTAGCTCTGCCTCCCAGCGTTTCTGTCCCGCCATGCGGCCTTTCGTGAGTGGGGGTGTGAGCATCTTGTAGAGTTCCGAGATGAGGCTTTTATCCGAGTCTTTTGTCACTAACCAACGTTCGAATTCCGTCATTCGTCTGCCAACTAATGATGCATAGTCAGGGTGGGTGAGCCAGTGCCGGAGTTGGAAATATTGGAAGAGGTGGGGTGAAACAACACCATACCCGTGAGATAGATCTGAGAGGGGGAGGAAGCCCTGTTGGTCGAAGGGATGCCCAGCCGACCTGCAGCTGGTGCTGTGCCATTGTGAGAAAGCTTGTGGGGCAGTGCCTGGCGGGAAGTCCGGGTTATCGAAAAAGGGGAGTGAGCGGAGAGGGGAAGGTCGTAAGGCCTTTCCTGATGGCGACTGTGTCCCAGATGTGTAGTATAGTATGGGTAATAGGCGATTTCTGGAGGTACCGCGGCCTATCGCGGCGGTGGAGGAATGGGATCTTCCAAAGGGACGTCTGGGCCATTGCCCTATCCTGGAACAACCATCTCTTTTCAGACTCCGGTCTGTACCACTCGACGAGGTAGCGGAGCTGGGTTGCTTGAAAGTACTGTTGAAGATTGGGGATCCCAAGACCCCCCTCATCCTTGCCCCTGTAAGCTAGTTGTTTGTGCAGTCGCGGGCGTTGCCCCCCCCCCAAATGAAGAGCTGAAAGGCACTCTGTAGGGCGGCAATGGCGCCTGTCGGGGGCAACACCGGAATAGTTAGAATCTTGGGCAGAGCTGACATCTTCACTGCCGCAACACGCCCTAATAGGGAGAGAGGCTGTTTGGACCACTGTGCCAGATCTGAGCGGATTTAGGATAGTAGGTTTGCATAATTCAGGGTGACCGTCGAGTCTGTGGAGGAGGTGAGGGTGATACCCAGGTACGAAATTTGTGATCTTGTCTGCAGGCCCCCTCTGTACACCGGCGTATCCTCAGAAGGATGGGCATTGCCACCCAGGGGCAGTATGAGCGACTTTCCCCTGTTTATCTTAAAACCGGACACCGCGCCAAAGGACTCCACCTCTTCTAGAAACGCGGGGATCGAGTGGTCTGGGCTATCAAGGCTATGATATCGTCAGCGTAGAGGCCAATCGTGTGAGGCTCTCCGCCGAAAGTGATGCCCTGTATATCCGGGTTGTCGCGGACCTTTTGCGCCAGCAGCTCCACATACAAAGCAAACAAGAGGGGAGAAAGAGGGCACCCCTGTCTCATGCCCCGTTGAATCTCGAAAGGGCTCGAGAGCAGGGTACCCAGGCGAACCCGCGCTTGTGGTTGGTGATAACAGCTCGCGACCCAAGATTGGAAGCGATCTCCTACAGCAAAGTGGGCCAAGACCCGTTGCAGGAAAGACCATTTAACGCGGTCAAACGCTTTCTCGGCGTCAATGGGCAGCAGAGCTGAATCAGACTGTTGGAAATGGGTCTTGTCCACCAGGTGGAGGATCAGTTTGGTGTTATCGCTACATTGGCGACTTGAGACGAAGCCAGCCTGGTCGTGCTCGAGAACCCCGGGTAGGTATGGCCCGAGGCATGCAGCCAACACGCCTGTGAAAAGCTTCAGGTCCAAGTTGAGGAGGGAGATAGGGCGAAATGCCGAGCAGTGTGTGGGGTCCTTGCCGGACTTAGGTAGCACCACTATCTCGGCTTCCAACATGTCTGGGGGGATGGAGCCCGGACCACTGAAGGAGTTGAAGAGCCGAGTAAGGACTGGAGCCAATAACGGACTAAAGGTTTTATAAAAACCTGCGTAGTAACCGTCCGGGCCCGGAGATTTGAGGGGCTGGAGGCGGGATATAGCAGCTACCACCTCGTCTAATTGAATGGGGGCCTCCAAGGCCCCAGCGCTCACCGAGGAAAGTGCCGTGGTCGCCACATTCTCCAAATATGTGTCAATGTCCGTGCCCGGAACACCATCAGATCGGTACAGAGAGGCGTAGAAGTCTCTGAATGCCTCCGCAATCTGTGTCGTCGCCGCACTCGTTGCCATCCGCCCCGTGGGTGCTGCGTGGATCCCTCCTGCGACCGTCGTGGTGAGTCCTCTCCCGGCAGCTCATCCTCCACAAGTTCGATGCCCAGCAGGGTACAAGCGTCTCGGAGTGAGCGCATTTGGTGTGGTGCCCCTTTCCATTTAAAGACTAATCGAAATGGGTGACCCGAGGAGTAGGGCACCTCGTTGTCCCGCAAGAATGTCGTGGCCACCCTGAAAGCCCTCCTCTTCTGAAGGGTGATGGCGGAAAGGTCCTGGAACAAGGCCACAGGATGGCCTTGGAAGTGGAGAGGCTGGTCCTGGCGGGCCTCCTTTAGGAACCGCTCCTTTAAGGGGAAGTCAGGGAGATATGCCAGGATGTCCGGCGGAGGGGCAGGTGCACGCCGTGTCAGGCCGACCCTGTGCGCACGGTCAATGCGAATGTCAAAATCAGCAGGTTAGCTAAGAATGTCCCTGAATAGTTCCTGCAGATAACAAGTGACGCTGTTCCCTTCGGCTTTCAATGGCACTCCCCGGACGCGTATATTGTTTCTCCGAGAGCGATTTTCGAGATCCTCTGTATGTGCCTGAAGGTCCACTTGTTGCTCCCGGAGGCGGAGGACTTCTTGTTGCAAAAGTTCTACCTCCTCGCTGCGGGCCTGGTCTGCTTCCTCCACAGTGGCCACCCTCTCTCCCAGGCCGTCCACGTCTCGGCGCAGCTCACGTTGCTCCCCGGCCAGCTCTTGTTTCAAGGCCTGAAAGTCGTCCCGCAGAGTGTTGAATAGCGATTCTAGGAAGGCTTTAGTAATAGGGCCCCCTCTGCTCTCCTGCCCCGGGGTGTGGCTTGGTGCCATTGGCGGGGGGTGTCTGGGTCTTCTCCCCATTTGTGGCGCTTTTGGCCAACATATCGATTATAGTGCGGCCTCCCCTGCGCCCTGCATTGGCCATGTCCCCTCCGTCTCTGATCCCTGAAGGGAAGGGCAGGTCAGCGCCCGGTGGAGTGGGGCATGATGAAGGGGCAGTTCCCGGGAGGTCAGTCAGCTCGGCGGCGACCCGGTTGGTCCAGCAGGATGTATACCGCCCCAGGGGATCTCCACGATGTGGGCCGGCCTCTCTACTAATGCTCGGAAAACCCCCGGTTGCACCCGGTGGTCCCGTTGCGTGACAAGTGGCTGGGCACTACCACTCCTACTGTGTCTCTCCTCAACTGTCGGCCTTGAGTTCAGTCACTGGGGTGTGAGGCTCGCTGGTCCGTCTGTGCCTCCTCACGTCAGGCTCCGACCCTCAGCGCCTCTGCAAGTCGCCTCCTTTCTGCTGGTTGGCAGGCCTTCCTGGGTTCGAAGCCCAGGCCTCAATTTCGCGACAGTCTGTGCCGTCTGTGTCTGCCCCAGCACCCGGTCTCAAGCTCCTAGGTGTCGGCGAGCAATGGGGGCCAACATCCACACACTGAAGCGGGTACTCGCCGCGAGATCTGCTGTCCACAAGTAGAGCATGAAGCTCCGCCGGGTGAAAATGCTGTGACTCGGCCTCACCTCTACGTGCGAACCAGGCCCGAAGCCGGGGCCTCAATTTTCGCAATGGCCCGTCGGGCCTCTCCAGGACGCCACCGCCTCCGACCACGGCTGTACGCCAGTCGCGTTGGGTCCCGACTGTCTGTCTCGGGTCCCGGTCGCGGCGATGGAAGTCTGCAGCACTCAAGGTATTTTACTTGGCATCAGATTTGATATGGCTGATGTGGAAGCTAGGCTGTGAGACAGATCATGAGATGCAGGAGATACAGAGCTACCCTCAGGACAGTTTCACTATTTAGAGCCATATTGGCACTGAAGAGTTCACATCCCAGGGCTCTTAAATAGAGAAATAGGGATGTGAAAGTGTATGCGGTGGACATCCTGCTGAGTCGTGTGCCCAGAGCTACTCAAGATGCATGATAAAAGATTCTGAGAGGATGTAGGTGTCAGGGTATTAGGCAATATATATGCTATTGGAATGTTGAAGTTATTCTAAACATTTTAAGAGAAAACTATAAACCTTTTAGAAAGTTTATGTCCATAATGCCCTGCTAAGAGCTGCTAGAGGAACATGTGAGATGGAGGATGTAGATCCCCGCCCAACCTGGACGTACTGGTGTTATGTTTCGTAATGTACCCCTATATAGGCCTGGGTAGTCGCCTAACCTTTCACCTACATTTTCCCTGCAATTGTGCTACATAACGGTTTTTGGTATTGACCTTTTACCTAATTAAGGTACCGCATAAATGTAGTGTAGTTTACCCAGAAAACTAGCCTAATTTATTATGTATGAAGATTCTCAGAATCACAGCAGGATTACCTTCTTCTGCATAATAACTATGTATAAAGGTCATCCCTTTCGTCATCCTCGGCCGACATGACACAGCAAGGTAGAACCCCTGAGGGTACCTTTTGGATATATATAAACCATATCTTTGCTGGGGCAGGCATAGGAGAAAGAGTTCCATGCTGACACACTGACGCGAGACGCTAAGGTTCTGCATGCAGACACTCCAGCTCGCAGTGGTCTGACATCCCTCGTGGAGTTTCCATCTCAAGACAAAGACTGGGTCCTACAGTCTCTCACTTCAGGTAATAGGGTTGGCTTCAGCCTGGTGCGGTTCTTGGCTCTACATCTGCATACATGCTAGATACACCTAGGTACAGTGGAAAAGTGTGGCTCACTGGTTAGAGCTGCAGACCCGGATGCAGAGATCTGACCCGGGACCAGGGTTCAATTCCCGTCGCGGCAGGGTCTTGGGCTCAATGTCCGCGGACCGATAATTCTCGCCACGTTGCCTATTCTAATCATGGGTCCCACTCTGCAACTCTGGGCATTAGCTTGCTTAATCTCCACACCGGCCCTAATCACTAAGGATGCCTGGCTTCACCTTGGGGTGCCCAGGAGTGGGCGCCTCACAGGAACAGGCTAGGATGGGTTCCTTAGCGGTACAGCACGGGGACACACTGGCTAGTGTAACTAGGCGCTTTATAAGCTCAGTTAATTTTTCTACTACTTTACTACTACATCTAGTTAGGGTTGCATCGTAGGAGTACGCAACATTATTATCATGTATTTATATGCTTGCATATATTCATTTTTTAGCACTATTGTAGGAATCTACCATCTTTTTACTCTATTGGTGCTTCTAATCATTTATATCTGCTCTGTCTTATGGTTGTTTCAGCACACCTATTTTAAACACGCTGTTTCTGGCCATACCCGTATTCTGCTATTCAGAGCTGCATTGCGCCGATAGGGGAAGGCTCCCCTCAACAAACACATCTTCAGGCTGTAGAGACCCCCCACCGTCTCCCTCCCGCCATCCTGCTGTTTCCCTACATCGACAGCGGGGCCGCCGAGTGGAGCGAGGCGAGGGGCTGCCTACAACTCCCGGCAGCCCTCGAGGTCTCCAGCCACACCCCCAGCACGCCGCGCCAGGAGGCGCATAAAGGGCGTCACTGTTCCCTCTCGCGGGACGCGAGCGGGATGCTGGGCGAAGCCTGGGCCAAGGGTGGGCCCGTCCTAGCCCGTCACAGACCGGAGAAGACTGGGCTGGGCCCACCCCCCTAACATCTGCTACCAGGTAATAAGAATATACAATCTATACTCGCCTTTTTGGGGAGGAACTGCCTAGTACTTACTTTTCTCCACCAAGAATAATCCATGAGCAACAACTTACCTGGTCAAATCAAACATAATGTCTACAAGAGGTTCCAGGAGTAAAACATTAAAAAATATGACGACTTCTACAGGTCCCATAGATCAATTCATCACCAAGGTGAACCAAACAATAGATCACACTGTCATGCTGATCGACAGAGGTGTCTCATATGAACTTGAGCAAGCAAGACTCTCATCAATGGGCCTGCTGGCACAAGCACGAACACCCAGTGTGCAATCTCATAATAATATCACTACACTGGACTCACAAGCCGATATTCAAGTAATTCCAAATACTGTTGATTTGTCGGTATCCTTACAACTGTCTGACTCACAACTGTCTCAGGGACTTGAACAAACCCCGACATCTTTGCAAGTCCACAGCTACCTCAAAATAATCCCACACAGAGTGAAACCAGAGGGATAAGGGAAGGAGCAATCCCAAAACACCCAACGTGCAATGAAACTCATCCAGGAAATCACGCAAAAATAGATGTCGTGATCTCTGAATCCAATTTACCATCAGACTTTTGTGATACAAATAAACCCCAGAGCTCAAACAATATCAACACCACAGCAGTTACAGTACATAACAGTAACATTAATACAGATGTACTTACAATAGAAGACCACAATAATGAAACTAAATCTAACCAAACTCATCATAAAAAATTAGCACAAATGCAAGTCAAAAATTTGATCAACGATAAGACTCTATCCTCTCTGACAAAAGAAATAGCAGAAATAGTAAAGTATCAGTTACAACCCATTCAAAAAAGCTTAGAACTGATAGAAAAACAAGTAGCGGTATTAATCGCTCTCTCAAAAAAGCCCACAAATCCAAGACTTTTAGCTCCATCAACATCGGCAGGGCCTAAAGCCCCAACTGGAAACGCTAATCCTGCAAATAACTCAAAACAACTAGCCAACAACTCAATTACAGCAAACATTCCAAACACAAAAACAGCTCAACCAGAGAAAAATTCAAAAAATTCCACCTCATTAATTAAAACTAAGCCTCTTCAAGAACCCCATAAAACAGCATTAGACAGTCAAAACCAACCATCAGCAAGTGCTCCCTCAGCTAAAGCCCCCCCAGTAATCGCGTCTCCTAGACCACCAGCTTCTTCAGCCCCTCATCCCGATCGTACGCAAAGGCAATTTAATAAACCAGAACGACCAAAAAAGAGATGGACCAAGCCAGCAAACCTCCCACCGGAGGCTGCCCCCTTTGTAGTCATTCTAACAGGGGTCCCAGAACTAACCAATGACACAGACGAACCAACCTGGTCTCTGTTAAACAAAACCCGGTATTGGCTGAACATCAACAGACCTAATCATCCCAGCAATATTACCAGAATTACCACGGTTAGAAGGGTCCCATGGATAGGTCATCAACCAAAAACGATCCCCGGTGATTGCATTATAGTCAACCTAGAAAATCCCCGTGCTGTGGACTATATATGCTCCTGGGACTCATTGGAAGGTAGTGGCGGAATTGACACCAAACGCTTGTCTTTCTTTTACCCTCGACAAGGTCATCATGCAGAGGACTCAAACTGGCCAACAAATCGGTCCTGGAATCAGTATGAGCAAAGTGGCAGGAACCAGGGCGACTGGGGCTTTGGAAACAATCAAAGGAGTAGATTCCAAGGAGAATGGGGGTATGACCAAAAAGATCGTGACGAATGGAACACCTACGGCAGGAGGGCTCACCAATTACCACAGAGGGAATCATGGGCCGGAATTCCAACTTTTAACACCTATAGTTGTCTAGAGATGGTCGACTGACCATCACCACAGTCTAATGATAAGACTTTCTTGTCAGAAAACAGTCCCCCACCAAACAACGTAGCAAGTCCTCCCTCAAGCAATCTACCCAATGAGGAATACCTCACGCTAAAAACTAGGGCAAATGAACAAACCGGGAGGCAAAAGCCCCATCTCAAGGCAAATATGGCACATGAATTAAAATGTCTATTCAAGGGTTATACGAGTCCCTCATCAACAATACAAGCATCACAAAAGATGCAGGCACCTGTCCTAAATACGACATCTGATCTGCAATCCATCCAGTACGAAGAAACAACCGCTGAAAATTTGACACCCACCGCAACCCCGGAGAAACCCAACAAGAGGGTGCTCTTCTGGAATGTCGGAGGACTAGCGACCAAACGTGCAGAAAAAAGCTTCCTTGAACTGATCAACTCGAATGATGTAATCTGTCTCCAGGAGACATGGCTTAACAACCCAATCCACTTACTGGGGTATAAAACATTCTTCTCTCAAGCAATAAGATCAAACTCGGGGAGAAGTAAAGGAGGTCTAACAGTCTACGTTTCTAACCTCTGGCCACGACTTGAAACAACTTTTACAGTAACTCATCAGAACTTTCAAATCATCAACCTTCAAGGAATTAACCGTGAGTGTTTATACCATCATAAACTTTTACAACAATATGAATACGACGGAGTTGACTAATACCCTAAATGAAATTCTGAACCAGACCAACGATCTCATAATAAAGCACGCCAAGGTATCTCATACAATAATCTGGGGAGGAGATTTCAACCTTCACATATGCAATGAAATCAACACCTTCATTTGCGGGACCCCAGACGAACAAGGACACTGCCTTACTCACTTCTCCCACACTACTGAAGGTAACAACATGCAGGCAATCATGGCCGAACTAGATATAGGGTTTGCCAACCTGCTAATAACTCCTACAATTCAATTTACTCCCACCTTTCATGGAAGAGGTCTTGAAACTTTAATCGACTATATTCTAATATCTACTAACAAAGCCTCACGCATCAAGACCTTTGAGGTGCTTAATAATGTACTAAGTGATCATTTTCCAATAAGATTGACCTATCAAGAACTGACCCATCGTAAGGAAAAAGACAAGGCCAATTTTGGTTTGCTCAATCAGGACGCTCTAACATTGGATAGATTAAACGGATATACGCTCAAATGGAGTAAAATAGACCAGCAAGTTGTCAACACACGAATAATTAATACGTGTAAAAATCAAATAGACAAGTGCCTAGATCCCTTGACATCTTCATCAGAGATCATGGCTAACTACGAAGAAATCGTACTGATTTTAAAAAACGAACTAACTAAACCTTATAAATCTAATAAGGCAACAAGAACGGGATGGTTCGACACAGAATGTACCAAAGCCTACTCGGAACTAAAGAGGGACCTAACAAAAAAAGACAGAAATAGACAAGAGGTAATAAATCTACGAAAAATTTATAAGCTAGCAATCAGGAAAAGAAAAAAGGACCTTAAAACAAATCTCTGGATACAACTACTGAAAAGTAGCTCCCTAAAAGATAGCTGAGCCTTTTGGGAGATAGTAAAAAACCCCTTCTTAAGAGACAACAATGATGATCCATCCCTGGATGTAGCAATAAATGCACAGGACTGGGTACAACATTTTTCAGGAGTTTTTGGTGAGGATACATCTGCAGATCTAACCGCCCAGAAATCTCTTCCTCCCGTGAATTACCGAATAACTATTCACTTCACACTGAGTGAAACGACAAAAGCAATAAAGATGGCTAAAACAGGAAAAGCACCAGGACCCGATGCGGTCCCAATGGACTTCTATAAACTTCTACCTGACCTCTGGTCCCCCCTCCTTACCAAAGTATTGAACGCGGCAAAGAACACTAATCTCCCCGACTCCTGGTCCACTTCAATACTCGTCCCTATTTTCAAGAAGGGCAATAGGGACAGTCCTTCATGCTATCGCCCAATTTCCCTCCTGGACTCTATAGGAAAGATGGCGGGGCGTATACTTCTCGATCGCCTCCAGGAGTGGTCGAAAGAACACGGCGTGCTCTCAGATCTGCAATACGGATTTAGGGCAGGACTGAGCACAGTGGACCAAGTGCTAAATCTAACGTTATTGGTGGGAAAATACGTAAACGCAAAAAGATCATCCTTACATATGGTTTACGTTGACCTAGCCGCAGCATTCGACTGTGTGCAACACTCTAAACTTTGGACTATAATGCTGCAAATGGGGATTGAACCATCAATAGTCAACTTCCTCCGCGAACTATACACAGGAGCCACAGGAAAGGTTAGATTTGGGACAGGTGGACAACTGACAGACAGCTTTCCTATACAGAAGGGGGTCAGACAAGGGTGCGTACTGGCCCCCATCTTATTTACGCTTTACACTAATGGCCTCGAGAAAGCTATGCTAAAGGACGTAAAAGATCTCCCTGAAGCCGGTCGTCGTCAGATTCCTGCGTTGCTATACGCCGACGACGTGGTAATCCTTGCACAAACTCCTGTTCAACTTCTACGGGCTCTAAATAATTATTGCTCCTTCATGACCAGCTTAAACTTGAAAATTAACATCAAAAAAACATATGTGATGCATGTGGGCACAAAGGGGAAAAAAGTAAAAACTATCTACGTAGACAATCTACCACTCGAAAGAACAAACACTTATCCCTATCTAGGCATCACTATAGACGAGGCTTTCAATTGGAAAGAAGCAGTCAACTTCCGAAAACTGTCCCTTATAAGAACAGTCGGTGCACTAAAAGCCTTCTCCCTTCGTCTCGGAAAACGACCTCCGACTGAAATGATTAAAATCTACAACGCTAAATGCATAAGTACTGCAACTTTCGGAGCAGGGGTTTGGGGAACGACAAATGTCGAACAAATCCAAAAAGTGGAATATTCTTTTCTTAGATTTTTACTGGCCGTTCCGAGAAGTACAACCACATATGGCTATCACCTCGAACTCGGGGTTGACTTTATCTCCGATATCATCAAAATTCAACCCATTATGTTATGGCGTAGAATATGGGCCACGGACGAGTGCCAGCTTACAAGAACAATAATTCAGGACTGTCTGAAACTAGACAAGAGAAAGATAAAATGGTTGGCCTATGTGGAATCCTTTTTTATAGACATTGGTTTTCCTGGGTTTTTTGATGACCCACCGTCAGTAACAGACATATCAAAAAAAGATTTTAAAACACTTTGCATGTCACACTTATCTCAACTTCAGTTGTTGACTGAAATAGGGAAGCCATCAGTTCAGCATTGCTTATTAATTCAGCTGGTTCCTACCATCCAACCTTATCTGCAGTATGAGTTAACACAATTTGAAAAATTTCTTCTTACCCGTTTTAGGTTTAATTTATATCATTACTTGGTTCTGTTTCCCAAACAAAATGTCTGGACACAACACCTCAGTATGCCCTTGTGATTCAATGTCATCACAGTCCACTATTCACGTTTTATTTTCCTGTAAATTTTACACTCCATTACGCAGACGATGGATATTACCCGTACTAAAAGCTCTATAAATTCGTAGATGCCGCCCAGCTTATCTGGCACTACAATTTTTGGAAAACAACCTGATGACCAAGTCGGTTGCTCAGTATCTCAAACTTTGTATTAGGCACCGACTGAACTTATGATTTCTGATGATGAACCCTGTTTTAATAGTTGTTATAAGACGGAAGTCTAAAATAAGTTCCTATGCACAGTCTGAGTTAAATTGAATGTAATTTTTAAATTATTTATTGTGTTTTTATGTACTTTTATGATCTTCAAAAAAACGGAAACCGAATAAAGATGATTTGATTTGAACTAGAATGATGCTGGTTCAATAAATACTTATTGAAAAACGTCCCCACTGTTTATTCTGTGTATCTCTCTGAGATAAAGTGAGCACGAGTGACTGAGCGAAAAGTACTGTACTGTTTCCACAATCCCTGATGGGACAGAGTTATCATGTTCGATAGTTGCCAGTAACTATTCTCTCCTTGGTAAGAGGAGTTTACCGTGCCACTGTGAGCTAGCTGGTATACAGGCGAACAACTCCGGTGGGGGTGTCTGGAATCAGTCTGGGATTCAGAGACATGAGGTGACAAACTTATACACTACCTTGGCACACACATTTAATACAGACCGGTCACAGTTAAAATTGAAATGGGTACAAAACATAGATAAGGAAATCCATGAAAAAGTCTGGGTTAGCACATTGGAATAACCAAGGCTGTAACAAGGATTCCCGCTTTATTTTAATAAAACTGAACTATCCCCTTCCAGAGTGGCCAAAATGTACCCAGATGTGCATGAGGTTTGTCTGAGATGTCAGCAGGAGAAAGCAGACTTTTTCCACATGGTTTCGGAGTGCGTATAGATCGGGCAATACAGGTTGCGGATATTAGACATTGTAAAGGAGGTTTGAGCTGCCTACTGGATCAAACAAATGCCCAAACTGAGAGCACAGATTTGCAGACCTGGTGCTACTGGTTGCTAAACGAAGCATAGCTATGTAAGTAAGTAAGTAGGGGTTTTATATAGCGCTCGATTGCCGAGGTGTCTTGGCGCTAGAGAAACATAGAAAGTTAAGTCCACAAGTACATGCTCTACTAATAAACCGGGAAGAGCCAGGTTTTTAAAAGGCCTCAGAATTTGGAGCGAGCTGGTTGAGATATAATATCCAAAGGCAACCTATTCCAGAGTTTGGGAGCCAAGTATGAGAGGCATCTACCACCCCATCTGGCTTTCCTCCATTTCGGGATTTTAACCAAGGCCTGATTACCAGACCGTAACGATCGCCCTGGACAATAATATTGGAATAAGTTGCGGTACGCCAAAGGACCACTACCATGCAGGGTTTTGTGGACCTGGCAAAGAGCCTTAAATTCGATACGCTGCTTAACAGGGAGCCAATGAAGGCTCCTAATGGCCCCATACATATGACTGAATTTAGGAATGTTAAGTAATGTCCGAGCAGCAGTATTCTGAAGGGATTGCAGCTTAGTTAGCAGTCGTTTGTCAAACCCTAAAGGGCATTACAATAATCGATGCAAGACAGTACAAGAGCAACCACCACAGTTTTCCTTAGCTCCATTGGAAGAAATGGTAAGATCTTCCGTAGAATTTTTAACGTAAAATAACATGCTGAAGTAATTTGATTAATCTGAACGGAGAAATTAAGCTGTGTGTCCCAGACCACACCCAGATTTCTCATCTTGTCCACTGGTGACGGACAGTCTCATGCCTCCATTGGCCACCAGGCTATATTCCAAATTGGAGGGCCATTGCAAAACTCCATGACTCCGGTCTTCTGTGTATTTAGTTTCAAATAGTCGGTGTACATCCTTTGTATGATGCAATCCAAACAGTTATGAAACCTTGCTGATGACAACTCATTAACAGAAGAAATTGATACTATAATTTGAGTGTCTCCGGCATAAGACAGGAGAGAAAGCAAAGTCTCTAACTAGATTGGCCAATGGCGTCACATAAATATTGAAAAGGGTGGGTGAAGTGGGGGCGTGGCCAACCGGGCAGCGAGATGGCCGCTCTGTGAGCAAGCTCCGCCGGCTGCGTGTATTAATCCTGGAAATATCCTGTCCCTGTAACACCCAACGTTCCAAACTGCAAGGCAACCGTGTGCGGAGGCCCAGGAGATAACCCGATCAAAATTCTGGGGCGATTCATCGGGAGAAAATCGAGTTATGTGCCAGTGAAGACAGACCGAGACTACACGTAAGTGGACGCCGGCTGCCTTGGAGCCTAGACCGTGCAGAGACTGCTGCTGTGGCCCGGGGATCGGCGGGCCTAAAGGTAACCCCTGCATTGCTGTGCAGGAGCGCACGGGCAGAAACGCTGTGATAATCGGCGGCACCGGAGGAACTATGAGCAGCCGGGGCTGCAACACCTATCCTCCCTGGGCCTGGCAAGGGTGTAATCTTGGTGGCGGGGCCGCCATTTTGTGGAGCGCTTGCACGGGCGGAGGAGTGTGCGCCGAGTGAAAGCCTTCCCTAAGCAGACCTGAGTACGGCCCCAGACTTACACACGAACACCTGGATACAGGCCGGGGGGCTGATCAAAGCATGCGTTCGAGGCCGGTGGGGGCAAGAAAACCAAATTGCACCATTAATACGTAGGAGGCACCGGTGACATTCACAAGCGCTGGCCGCACGCCCGGGCTGGAACGAGCACCGCAAACACCCGACCCAGGCAGCGAAATAAGGCTTAGCACTACTTTGCCACGCAGTGCATCAACAAGAGGGATCTCTGTGGCGTGAAGACCGGCACCTGCGCTATGGCACCTGAGTGACGACTGCGCTGCCAACACGCCGCCTCACCTGCAATTGGTGATGAACTAGAAATAATGCCCGGCCAATAACTTACATCTGCCACCACCCAAAACTGGATAAGCGTGTGACCTAAGCAGTTAGCTGCGGGATACGGGCGGAGTGAGGGCGGCCCTGACCCCTTCCTGGTACAGATGACCCGGATTTGCAGCAAGTGCACAACGGCTCACAAGAGCGGGATACCAGCACGAACAGAGAGTACGCAAGGCCAGAGAGGCCCAGATCAAGAGACAGAGTGAGGCATTGAGCTGGGCACATCATACAGTTAAGGCGCAGCCAGGACACAGTCGTTTTTACCTACAGGCGACAAGGCACACACGCGGTGGCACAAAGACAAAAAGCGCCAGCATTAAGGCCTATAGGGGTGCAGTCGTTGTGAGGTGTTTACTGAGAGGGAAACCACACTTGCATAAACAGTTGTCAGAATATCTGCGCTCAGCCTGCTTTAACCTATTATTTAGGGACGAGTGTGTTGTGCCACCACCCTATACTCGGATGTGAAACGGAGTTGCACTCCAAACACAGGCCACACCCTTGAAGTTTATGCTGCAGTTGGACACCTTGCTTGTGACTAAGGGGATGCTAGTGGAGAGTGCAGGTCGCTTCTGATCTGTACAGCAATATATGTGCACCGCTCACAGGCACGCGAGTGCAGCGGCGCCTACGGAGTAATCCTAGGAGTAGACACACCTAGAGTTCCACAATGGGTGGGAAAAATGATGCAAGACAACCCAAACTCACTTTCGAACAGAAACGGCAGGCCAAACAGAATGCAGCAGGCCAGGAAACGGCGGAAACGCCCTCACAAGGAGCTGACTCGGATATTGATGTCAAGGCTCTGATGCTGGAGGTGAGATCTAGCCTTAGAAGCATAGATACCAAACTTGACGCCATGTCCTCGCAACTAGAGACGGTGAAAACAAAGGTGGACGCACACGAAACAAGACTGGACAGCCTTGAAAATAGGCACACAGAGTGTTGCGAGTTCCAACAGGATGCCAAACAACATATCACTAACATCGAGAAGGAGCTGGAGTTCCTCCGTGCAAAGACTATCGATTTAGAAGCGCGTTCTCGGAGGTCCAATATCCGCATCACAGGCATTCCGGAGACGACGAACACTGGCAGAATGGAAGTGTATGTGTCTGACCTATTATGCGAAATCTTTGACCCAGCCCTTTCGCAGGTGTTCACGGTCGAGAGGGCACACAAATCGCTTGGGAAAAAGCCACCGGTGGGATCGACCCCGCGCCCCATCCTTGCGAAGCTGTTGAATTTTCAGGACAGGGACCTTATTCTACGCCTAGCTCGAGAGAAGGGTAAAATCACACACAAAGGTAACAATATCTCCTTCTACCCTGACTTCACTCCTCCGGTGCAATCCACTAGAAAATAATTTTTGCCGGCTAAAAGACTACTGCTCCAAGCGGGAATCCAGTACTCCCTTCTATATCCTGCAAAGTTAAGGGTGGCGCATGAAAGTACCACACATCATTTTACTGATGCCCAGTCTGCATTGAAATTTGCGAAACACATTTGTGGCTCTGGGGCGAAAAGGAAATCGCCAAGATTGGGGGTGGAAGATGACCATCTAAGTGACAATGACTGATAATACTGCTAGTGTGCAAAAACGGCTGTATACATATTTCACCTCGCACTGCTCTATAGGCAGAAGCTCTGATACACCTGTAATGCTAAGATAAATCTGATTGATCTGTGACTGGGTACTGAATTGCTGTTCCGTCCATTGGGTCACCGCAGCTGACATAAGCTACAACTCTGGTTTTCCGCTGAGGCTGATGGTACAGATAATGTGACATGGTTAACGTTGGGAATGGGGAGAGACTGTTATAACGCAGCCACCCTGTGTAAGCAGGGGTGAACGCCTGGAGCACCACGCCCTCATGGGGTGTCTCCCACTGTTTTTGTTTCTTAGTTGCTATCACGCTATGCGTGTATATCTAGGGGTTTTGTCGCGTATCTCTAGGAGGGATTTATCACAACCTGACTGGGGGGTTGGTGAGGGCGGGGGGTGGTGGGGGGAGTTGGGACGTTTGATGGTTGCTGCGATTTGGTGCGTAAAAGGATGCTATATGACAAATGCTATATACGGGGCATTGCTGTGCTTACACTGGGTTGGAGTGCTTGGGGACACTGTGACAGGCACCGGACTGTGCCTTGCGAATTTGAATGAATCACGTAATGGGGGGTGTTAAATTGTGGACATGGAACATTCGGGGTCTTGGGGACTACAAAAAAGCTAGGCTGATGCATGGGATGCTTGCTAGACATAATGTGGATATCTGTTTCATACAGGTGACGCACATCAACTCCACTCCCTCGCCTAAATTTAAGTACTCTAGGTGGTCGCAAGTGTACTCTGCTATCTATTCTAACTACGCTAGGGGTGTGGCGATACTGATTCGTAGGGGCCTAGACTGGAGGGAACATGCTGTTATACTAGATAAGGAGGGGAGATACGTGTAGGAGAGTAGGGTCTGCAATCCTATGATCACCCCAGATTTTTGCTTTTTGCTTCACTGGTTTACGACTTCTCTGGCTGTGGGCCTGCTAATCAGACCCACAGCCTTGCTGTTCTCTCACTAAATTGACACGTGTACCTTAGGTGCATTTACCAATTGGTACTGGGCCACCTTATCAGACCCTGTAACTCAGGGCATAGGTGTACCCAGGGCCTACCAGGGCTGCAGCATGTATTATGCCACCCCTGGCTGGCCATCTAAATCTGACACAACTGGCTGCACTACAGCTGGGGCAAGGTGGTGTAAACACCCGTTGCTGTAGATATAGTATACCTATATCTAACCCTAAAATGGACACCCGTATTCCTATCAGTCACTCCTATGGCAGGCCTTGACAATCCTGAAGGCAGAGTGCTTGGAATCGTGTGAGATGGTGCTCTGGCATGAGCTGAGCCCGTTTGCAGCTTGCGGAACCAAGTCCTAATAGCTGTTCCATGATAACGCATACCATATACTCTTAAGTGCATTATAATCCTTGCGGTTATATGCCAACTCTGGTATCGCTTTATCAAAACATGTCGAGTAAGGTGTCATACGAATTGGAATACTAACCCCTCACCAACTCTGGCGACGGGGTTAGCATTCCACCCTTCTAGAGGGACACGACATGTATGTAACTGTGAACAATAAACATATAATGTGCCATCAAAGGAAAAGTTTACTGATTTTGGAAAATGGTTAACCGATGTTAGAAAATGGGCTGCTGCAGTGCTGACTGAATTACTCATTCAAATTAACTTTACTGGGCCCTCTAAAGCAATGGATGTGTGGGACACAGTCATTTTAGCCATAAGGGCTAAAACAACATGCCTTTGTTTTTTTTGTACTGCTACTTAAGTTACTCTTCTGACCACAAATGAGCCAATGGAAGGGCGGGCTGGAGTTGTGAGGGTTACTGCAGAGGTTAAGGAAGCTATTTGC
This sequence comes from Lissotriton vulgaris, assembly GCF_964263255.1. NCBI lineage: Eukaryota > Metazoa > Chordata > Amphibia > Caudata > Salamandridae > Lissotriton > Lissotriton vulgaris. The sequence goes on from NC_141699.1 coordinate 175,150,755, forward strand.
AACAAAATCAATAAAAAGTAAGTGCCACAGGTAATACTGGTCTTCTGGCCCTGGCCTATTCCCTTTTCCCTCTCCTATCCTCTCTCCAAGCTTAATGCCCTGAAATTTAAGAAAGAACATGTCTGTTTCCAGAATTGCCTATCTTTCTGACTTATCACCTCGCATGTGCAGGAAATTCCACCACAGGCATGTTACATAATGCCTAGACTAGCCAGTTTGGGGAAGGAGGGGGTCTTTGAGGAGGATGTTAAACCATTTTGTTTGACTTTGAAAGAGGTTTTGAAGCTAAAATGTACTCCTTGTCATACATCATTGTTGCACAAGTTACTACTTGTGTAACGATATATCTGTAAGAGACATTAGTTAGTGATAGATTCCTTACCTTAGAATATCGCCAGGTGTCAGACTGGATCCGGAAACTTTTGCGTAGGAATACCCCTGTGCATCTGTAGGCGTTGTCCGCGGCTCCGCGTCCGTCGTCGGCGTCGTTAGCGCCGGAATGACGTTGTCAGAGTACTTAGACGCCGCCCATGTGTGCGGGTGTCAGTTCTGATACACAGCTTTTCCGCACCAGATACGCAGAGCCATGATAGAACCAACACTAGTGCCATGAAACTAAGGCCCTGAAAGGGGATGACCTTAACCCTAGATATCGGTTCGCAGAACGGGGGGGATGGGTGGGTCGGTAAGGAGTCTATCACTAACTAATGTCTCTTACAGATATATCGTTACACAAGTATTAACTTGTGCATCTGAAAGGGACACGTTAGTGATAGATTCCTTACCTTAGAATAGATACCCCAGCAATACCAACCCCGGTGGTGGGTCTGCGAACCAATAATCACACCAGAAAGTCCTGGAGGACGGAACAGTCAAAGAAGCCATCCCTCCGGACTTGGCTGTCCAGGCAGTAGTGTCTTGCAAACGTGTGCAGCGAAGCCCACGTAGCTGCATGGCAAATGTCCTGCAAGGGCACTCCTCGGCCCAGGGCAGTTGTAGTCGCCGTGGCCCGAGTAGAATGAGCCCACAATCCAGCAGGGGGCTCCTTTTTGGCCATGGAGTAACATGCCTGGATACACAAGATGATCCACCGCAAGATGGTCCTCTTGTGCACCGCCTTTCCGTTCTTAGAGACCACGTAACCAACAAAAAGTTGGTCATCCACCCGAAACTGGCGTGTGCGATCCAGATAGTAAAAGAGCGCACGTTTTGGGTCCAGGCGGTGGAGCCTCTCTTCCTCTTTCGAGGGATGCGGAGGCGGAAAGAAGGTGGGCAAGGTAATGGACTGCCCGATGTGGAAGGCCGTGACAACCTTGGGCAGGAAAGAGGGTCTCGTCCGCAACTCAACCTTGTCCGGATGGAGAGAGAGGAAAGGAGGTGTAGAAGAAAGAGCCTGGAGCTCACTCACTCTCCTGGCAGAGGTGATGGCAACCAGGAAAGCAGTCTTCAAGGTATGAAGACGGAGAGGACAGTTATGGAGCGGCTCAAAGGGAGCACACATTAGATAAGTAAGTACAAGATTCAAGTCCCACTGGGGCATCACGAATGGAACAGGAGGGAACATATGTGTGATGCCCTTTAAGAATCTGTTGACAATGGGGTACTTGAATAAAGAGGGCTGATCAGGTAGCCGTAAGAAGGCGGAAAGGGCAGAAAGGTAGCCCTTGAGAGTGCCCAGAGCAAATCCCTGCCGGGCAAGAGAAAGAAGGAAGAGAAGAACCTCAGAGAGAGGGGCAGAGAGAGGATCCACAGCCTTTGCTGTGCACCATGCCACAAATCTGTTCCACCTGCAGGCGTATACCGACTTTGTGGAGGGACGCCTGGCATCCAGAATGGTATCACAGACTTCGGGAGGCAAGCCAAATGGCCTCAACTGCCGCCGCTCAATCTCCAAGCTTGTAGGTGGAGACTGGACAGGTTCGGGTGGAGGACCGTCCCCTGCTGCTGCGACAGAAGGTCCTCCCGAAGAGGCAGACGAATCGGGGGATCGACTGACATGCTGAGTAGCTCGGGATACCAGTATCTTCGTGCCCAGTGCCGAACCACAAGAATAACCTGGGCCCGGTCGCGCCTGATCTTTTTCAGCACTCTGGGCAGAAGTGGTATAGGCGGAAAGGCGTACAACAGACCGCAACTCCACTCGCGACGAAAAGTGTCTCCGAGCGAGCGCCGCCTTGGAAATTCCAACGCGCCGAACTGATGACTTTGCGCGTTCTCTTCTGTGGCGAATACATCTAACCAAGGCTCTCCCCATTGCTGAAAGAGGCCTTGCGCCACGTCCGAGTTCAGACGCCATTCGTGATCCATCATGCACCGACGGCTGAGTTCGTCCGCCCTGGCATTCAGAGAGCCTGCCAGGTGTTGAACCACCAGGGTCACGCCCTGATGTTCCAGCCACTGCCAGAGGCGCAGAGCCTCCTGGCAGAGGGTCCACGACCCCACCCCGCCCTGTTTGTTGCAGTACCACATGGCAGTGGTGTTGTCCGTTAACAACTGCACTACACTCCCCCGGACAGAGGGGAGGAATGCCTTCAGTGCAAGTGGGATCGCCCGCAGCTCCAGAAGGTTGATGTGGAGCCGGGACTCCGCCGGAGACCAGATGCCTCTGATCTCCGCCTCTCCCATGTGGCCTCCCCAACCCTGGAGGGACGCGTCCGCCACAACCACGTGCTCCGGGTGGGGTAGGGAGAGGGATCTGCCACTGACCCAATCGCAGTCCGTGAGCCACCACCGCAGTTGTTTTGCAGTGCCCTCCGAGATCAAGACATGATCTGACAAGTTGCCCTGATGCTGGGCCCACTGAAACTTCAGGTCCCACTGCAGAGCCCACATCCGCCACCGGGCGTGATGCACCAGAAGGATTCAGGAGGCCATCAGCCCCAGAAGCCGCAGCGTCAACCTGACCGAGACTCGGGATAAGGGCTGAAAGATCGGAATCAGAGCCCGAATATCCCGAACCCGCTGCTCGGGTGGATAAACCCGAAACTGCACCGAGTCTAGAACCGCTCCGATGAAGAGGAGCTTCTGAGAGGGACACAGGTGCGACTTCGTTACGTTGATGGAGAACCCCAGCAAGTGCAGGAGGTCGGCCGTAGTCTGGAGGTGGCTGACGACTGTCTGGGGCGAGCCCGCCTTCAACAACCAGTCGTCGAGGTAGGGGAAGACTGACACCCCTAACCTGCGCAGATGAGCTGCGACCACCGCCATCACCTTCGTGAACACCCGTGGGGTGCTGGTAAGGCCGAAGGGGAGCACGGTAAACTGAAAATGCTTGTGGCCTACCATGAACCGCAGGTAACGCCGGAGGGCCGGCAGGACGGGGATGTGAAAATATGCGTCCAGCAAGTCCAACGCTACCAGCCAGTCTCCAGGGTCCAGGGCAGCTAAGACCTGAGCCAAAGTCAGCATCTTGAACTTCTCCTTCCGGAGGAAGCCGTTGACGTTCCATAGGTCCAAGGTAGGGCGTAGGACCCCTTTGCCCTTCTTGGGTACCAGAAAGTAGTGGGAGTAACAAACACACCCTACTTCTGGCCCAGGAACACGCTCAATGGCCCCCTTGGCCAAGAGGGCCGTTACTTCCTCTTGCAGAAGTTGCAAGTGATCCCCCGAGACACAGTGGATTTGCGGTGGCATGGCTGGAGGGGTCACCTCGAAGGGGAGGGAGTAGCCCCTTCGGACGATCTGCAGCACCCACCTGTCCGACATGACAGTGCGCTATTCGGAGAGGTGATGGCGAACCCTGCCTCCTACTGGCGTCACATGTGTAGGAAGGTACATCCTGACTATGGTTGCCCCCAACTTTTTGCCCTGTGTTTTAGCTGGTTTTGGACATAGTCGACCTGGGACCCTGCCAATCAGGACCCCAGGCCTACTGCTCTCTCTTTAAAATGGATTCCATGTACCCTAGGTACATTTCCAATTGATACTGGGCCACCTTATCAGACCCTGTAACTCAGGGCATAGGTGTACCCAGGGCTGCCAGGGGCTGCAGCATGGATTATGCCACCCCTGGCTGGCCTCTTAAATTTGACACAACTGGCTGCATGACAGCTGGGGCAAAGTCGTGTAAACACGCTTTGCTGTAGGTGTAGTATACCTATACCTAACCCTAAAATGGACACACAGATTCCTATCAGTCACTCCTATGGCAGGCCTTGACAATCCTGAAGGCAGAGTGCTTGGAATCGTGTGAGATGGTGCTCTGGCATGAGCTGAGCCTGCCTGCAGCTTGCGGAACCAAGTCCTAATAGCTGTTCCATGATAACGCATACCATATACTCTTAAGTGCATTATAATCCTCACGGTTAAATGCTAACTTTGGTATTGCTTTATCAAAACATGTCGAGTAAGCTGTCATACGAATTGGAATACTAACCCCTCGCCAATTCTGGCGACGGGGTTAGCATTCCACCCTTCTAGAGGGACACGACATGTATGTAACTGTGAACCCCGGTTAAAGTTAACTGAAGCCTCAGCTCCACAAAATGGATGCTGCCACCACAGACACGAGTCCTTCCAGCGAGGGGAGCCTGGACAAAGGGTTTCCTGTCAGGGGCGGTGCTAGCACCGTCCCAGACATGGTTTTGTGTATCCTGGGTAGGCAGGGCTTTACAGGAAGGTGACTGCTGAGTGGCACCCCGGTGCTCACTACGCATAGGCCGGTCTGAACCAGTTCCAGGGGCACACCAGCCCCTGGCCTGGGGAAGTCCGGCATGGCTGAGGGGTGTAACCACCCCCCACCTAGTCCCACCCATAGGCAGGACCTAGTCACCGGGTCAGCCCCCTTTTTTAGTATAAAGATGGGAGCGGGCCCCCTGTTCAAATTAGATCATCTTTGGAATCAAGACACGACTTTCTTCGAAAGGACTTCACGATTTCTTCTTCAAGATTCTCCCTTGTGGCTAAGGAGTAGTCACCCTGCATCAAGCGGGCACCATCCTAAAGAACACTGCGGTCTGCTGCAAGTCCTTCATCACGAATCCGACGACCCAGCTCGACGAGACCCGGCTTCCCTGGCACCTCTGACCTCTACTCACCTCTACAGCCAAGCTGAGAACCGTGAGTGCGACGAGACCTCGAGGGACCGACGATCGCCAAGACTGCACGACATCTTTACTGCAAGCCCACGTGTCCTCCACGGGTGAGTGCTTTGGGGTCCGAGAAGCCCCGACCCTGCGCAGCTCCAGCACCCAAGGTCAGCCTCCCTGCATCTCCACGATCTGCGTGGGGCCCTTCTGCTGGTTGCTGTGCACCGCGTTGTTTGGCTACTAGCCGGCTGGCTTGTGGCCTTCTGAACGACGCCCGACGACATCACTGCTGCTGGTCTGGTTGCTCCAGACTGGCCCTTGCTTCCTTCTTGAAGAGAGGCATCCCGGACCCTCCTGGTCCACTCCAGACGCCATTTTAGGTCCACCGCGTGGGCTTGAATTTGCCAAGGCTTTGTTGCCCAATCCTGGGTCCAGCGACGCCGACAGCTTCTATCTTCGTGGGACAGCTCGATCCTCCTTCCTGGTCGCCGACAACGCCTCCTGGTCCGTGTGATCTCTGAGCACAGCGTCACCCACACGCCTTGTCGAGGTGGCTACCATCCGGTGCCCTCCTGGTGCCCACTGACTACTGGCTAGTAGTCTCGAACTTGGTCCCCTCTGCTTTCAGGTGTCATCTTCCATCGATCCAGGCTTGGATCCACCGAACTTTCTTCACTGGTCGCCTGCCAGCAACTTCTTTCTTCCAGGCTCCTGGTCCGTCAACGAGGATTCCCGACGTCTTTTGAGTCCTATGCAGCTGCAGCCCCTGGGCTAGGTAACTTCGGCATTTCGGTGCCCCAGCATAGCCTCACTATCCAAGGGTCAGAATCTACTTTCGTTTTCTCCCTACCAGGTCGGGTTCGCCCGAGAACACTAACTTTGCAATTTCTAGCTACCATAGACTTTGTCCCGCATCTCGCGTGAGAGTGCACGCCCTGCACCCGAGTCCCCTGGGTCTCCTAGAAGTAATCTAACGATTCTATAGTCAAGTCCTAGCGATTCCAAAGCCTATTAGTACTGTACTTACCTGCTAGTAATTTCGCATTCCACTTTTCAAGTATATGGTTTTCCGTGCCCCTCGGGCATTTGTATATACTGTGCTAACTTAAGTATTTTTGTAAGAGTTTTGGTTTGTGCTTAGTACCCTGTCCTCATAAAGAGTACAGGGCTGTTGTGAATCTTAATAAATAACTGTTTATTTTCATAACACTTGTGTGGTGTCCTTTCACTTGGTGTTCAAGGGGTATATGTGGTATAACAGCTGGCTTAACACGCCCTCTCGAGTCTTTAGCCTTAGACTGCTCGTATCCACGCTACTAGGATAGCTGGTCTATAAGGTTGACTTACAACCAATCATCAATAAGGGTTGCTGGACTGATACATAGTGTTCACTAGAATAGTGACCACTGCATATCAGGCCACCTTCTCACAACATGGGCCTGAAAACTCGGACTAGGAAGGTTTCGAGGCAGGTGCTGCGGAGCGAGGTGTGGACTGGCCTCGCCGCTGTCCCCGACCGCCGCCACGGTGGTTTCCACCGTCGCCACCGCGCTGTTGAACATTCTGCGGCGCGTGGCTGGCAGCACGTGTGGGGGCGCCCCTTCCGTGGCCACGAAAGGAGCGAAAGGCACCCGATTGCTGGCGTGTGGCCGAGAGGCCCAAGGACTTGGCCGTAGCCCTGGAGTCCTTAAAACGCGCTAGCGCATGGTCTGCCTTGTCGCCAAAGAGGCGACGGCCATCGAACGGCATGTCCAGAAGTGTTGACTGGACATCGGCCGAAAAGTTGGCAGATCTCAACCAGGTGGGGCGTCAAACCACCACTGTTGTTGCCATCGCCCTGCCCAGTGAGTCCGTGGTATCCAGCCCACACCGGATGGAATATCGCGCTGCATCTCGGCGCTCCACAAGGGTTTGGGCGGGTTTTGCCCGGACCTCCTCCGGACATTGTGGCAGCACGTCCGCTACCGCGTCCCACAGAGTGTGGGTATAGCGGCCCAAGAGACAGGCGGTATTGACAGACCGCAGCCCTAAGCTTAGGGACGAGAACACTTTCTTCCCAAACTGTTAATATCTCTTGGATTCCCGATCGGGCGGAGCCGAAGGCAATGCGGTCTCGGAGGTGGAGGCCTGGATGACCAGGCTCTCGGGGGTGGGATGGGTGGACAAAAAGCAAGGGTCGCCCGGGGCCGGGCGGTAGCGTCTGGCCATGTTCCTATCCACAGGCGGACCTGTGGCGGGCTTGGACCAAGTGCCCACAAGAACGTCACACAAGGCCTCATTTAAAGGCAGCAGAGGTTCGCTGGAGCTTGACTGCGGTTTGAGGACCTCAGTGAGGAGGTTAGTCCTCACGGCCGCGACGGGGTGCTCAAGGTTTAAGGCCTTGGCCGCCCTCGTCAACACTACAGTATAAGTAGACCCCTCCTCCGAAGCCACGGTCGGAGGGGAGACAAATCCAGTGTCTGGCGAAGTGTCAATACCACTGCTGGCCTCCCCAAGCTCATATGTCCACTTCTGCTGAGACTGGCACTCCAGTGCCAGAGGGTCCTCAGACCCCTCCCAATCTCCCTCGTCACCCGTCTCTTGTAAAACAGGATTAACAGACGAGGCCTCCTCGTGGAAATACAAATCTCCAAAGGCCGTCGGAAGCGGCGCCCAGCGGCGCCGTTCCAGCGCCAGAGTCGGCCCAAGGGAAACATTGGGGGCGGCGTCCACAGTGGGCGCGACACCCGTGGGGCTGGCACCGTTGAGGTCGACCAGCAACGACCCGGATCCGGAACCGGATCCGGTGAGGTCCTGCGGCGCCGGGGCCGAAGCACCCGACGACATCGGGGCTGAAGCCCCCGACCCGCTAGGGCCTCCGGCCGGGACCGTTGGGCCCGAAGGCGACAAATAACCCCGCTGAGGAGGGAAGGACCTCATGGCCATGAGGTACCGCTCGATCTCCTCCAGCGTTGCGCCGTGCCCAGGGACCTGAAGTTGTCTGGCAGGCGGCAACGCTTGCGACTCCCTCGGAGCCGCGTGGGCGGTGTCGCCCGAACCCCCGGCCGCATAGTGCGAGCGTCGGGGTGGGTCGGAGGAACGATGACGCCTCTCCGACCTCTCATGCCTCTTACCTGAGGACTTGGATCCAGACGACCGTTGTCCACTCCCGGAGCTGCGATGACTCCGACCCCGTGACCGGTCCCTCGACCTCCCGTGGGACCGGGACCTGGAACGGCGCGGGCCGACTGCCGGAGCTCCAGTCGCTTGCGAGACCGCTCTCACCTAGCCTTAGACGTCAGGGCCCGGCAGTCGGAGCAGGTGCGGTCGTCGTGGTTGAGGCCTAAGCACTTCAGGCACCGGCGATGGGGGTCCGTAACCGACATTAGTCGGTCGCACTTCGAACAGGGCTTGAACTCGGGCATCCCTACCGACACCGATAGAGTCTAAGACTCGAGGAAAGAAATGATCAAAAAGATCAAAAAGGGAACATTTCCACAGAACAGTGCTTTTGCCCACCCGAGTTGCACCTCCTTTGCACCCTGTTGATGTGGCTCTCTATCCTCTGCGGCCCTGGCTGTGTCGTGATTTGAGATGGTGGCTTGGAACCTTGTTATCAGACCTGGACATTCGTATGTTGTGTTTTGTCGGTTCCTTGCTGCTGGAGTCTCACGAGGAGTTGGTTTTGCTTTGCTTTCCAGGCGCTTCGGATCGTGTGGGATTGTACTGTATGGCGAATGTTCAGTTGACGTGTACTAATGGACGGGTTAGAGCGGGTCAGGGGTGAATTTCTTCCAGATGCCAAGGGACGGATGCCTAGCCAGCGACTGAGAGGGGTGTGCTTTATTGTTTTATTCTTAATAATGCCATAGTCGATTGACACTCCCCGGGTTTATTTAGGACCGATCCTGGGCTACTTAGTGCGAGCGAGGCGGGGGAAGGCCGGGGCCCGGTTTTGATGGCTCTCCTCCGCTTTTTCCTTTCTTTGGGGTTTTCACTTCGGGGGCGACAGGCACGCTGGTAGGGGGGTAGGCAGTAGCCTCTTCAGATGTGCAGGGTGGGGGGTTGGGAGAGGTGGGGTTTTTAGTTTCGTGTATTCCTTATTTCTATGGCCCTCTTTCTTTTGCTGTGCTCTTTCTTTGTTATTGTCTTCTTTCACGGGGTTTCCCTTCTATCTAGTTTAAAAGTCTTTTCTTCTCTTGCTGTATCTATATTTCGGGTACTCGTTTTATGGGCGACAGGCACGCTGCTAGGGAGGGGGGTGGGGGGGGGGGTAGGCCGTAGCCTCTGCAGGGGTGCAGGGTGGGGGGTTGGGGGATGGGCTTTTTGTTTCGTCCTCTCTTAGTTACTATGAGCCTCCTTTTTCTCCTTCTCTTTCTCTCTTGTTTCCCTTATCTGTTCTTTCTTCTTTTGGGTCAGTATGGTGGGTCAGTGTGGTGCCTCTTGCTGTTTTCGCTCACTGCTGTAATGCAAAAGGTATTAGGGTTGTCCCACGTTCATGGGGTGGGCGATGACTGGTGCAACATGTGAATATGTACCCCCTTATCCTGTTAAGTGTATTTTAGCACCGGTATTCTGATTATCCGCTTTGTCGCCACCCTGATGTGTGCATTGCCCACTCGGAGTCTTTGTTAGATTGTATAGCATCTGATCCTTTATATTCTTAAATTTTAAAATGAACCTTATCTACTCCTGCATCTCAGTGGTCACGTTCACCTTAAGTGCTACACGGAATATCTGCTGTTTTTATATCGGTGGACTGCTGAGTTGTCGTATAATTTGCGTATGTGATTCAAATTGATGTTGAGGCCGGCCAGGATGGTTGTAGGCCCGTAACTGTATGCTAATACTGCACAATAAAGGTTTTCAAAAACTTAAAAAAATAAAATTAAAAAAAAAAGATCAAAAAGTTTAGTCAAAAAATGACTAGGGGTAGAGCTTCTCCGGATCTGCGCTAGCTGGCGCGGAAAAAAGAAGAACTGACGTCAGCGCACATGGGCGTCATCTAAGTACTCCGACGACGTCATTCCGGCGCTAACGATGCCGACGACTGACGAGGACAACGCCTACCGAAGCGCAGGGGTATTGCTACGCAAAAATTTCCGGATCCAGTCTGACGCCTGGGGATATTCTAAGGTAAGGAATCTATCACTAACGTGTCTCTTTCAGATGTAGATTTTCTGCTGATATGTCATGTGATGGAGGATTAAAATTCAATAAAGAACAATTTTAAAAAACTGAAAATAAACTGGCAAAGGTGAGCCCACTAAATCAGACAGTTATGTTACATGAGTTACATCATTCAGTTATTCCAAGGTACTTTGTGTATATGTTCAATAGTCCTGAAAGCAAATCTGGCTCAAGCGGCTTTACCAAGTTTTGTTTTTCTTTTAAATACAGCAATATCTCTGACACTATTTAAAGTGCTTGAGCAGATGGTGCTCCTAGTAAGTAAGTAAGTAGGACGCTTGTAGAGCACAACACATGGCGATGCGTCTTAGTGCTATGAGTAGCCAGTGAGTGGGTAACAGACTAGAAAAAGTGGGTTAATTTCCTATCCAGGAAAAACCAGGTCTTTAACTTTTTCCTGAAACATATTCAGGAAAGCAAAAACCTGATGATGGATGGCAGCTCATTCCAGAGCTTTGCTGTGATGGATGGCAGCTCATTCCAGAGCTTTGCTGCTCGGTATGAGAGACTTCTCCCACCCATTCTGGCCCTATAGATCCTGGGAACCAGAACAAATCCTTTGTTTGCCAATCAAAGTTTCCGACTTGGTGAATACCACTGAAAGATTCTGCAGGACTCAGACTCTCCCCCATAGAGTGCTTTGTGCACCAAGCACAATGCCTTAAACTCAATGTGTTTCTTCATCGGTAACCAGTGCAGGTCCCTAATGCTATTAGAGTTATGTTGATATTTAGGAATGTTAAGCAGCACTCGAGCTGCTGTATTTTGCAATGATAGAAGTTTTGACAGTTGATGCTTGTTAACTCCCAGGAAGAGCGCATTACAGTAATCAATATGAAAGAGACTGTGTCAACTATGACCACTTTCCTTAGGTCTAACAGACTGAATGGTAAGATTCCTTCCAGGTTGTCAATTAGGGTGAAAGTAGCCCAATTACTTTTACTCTCTAAATGAAAGTTAAAATCCCCTAATTTCTTGAAGGTAGGATGTTCCAAACTGGATACCACCATTATCTGTAATCCTTGGATAAACAGGCCTTTTGGTCCTTGTGGCCTGTATATAAGTAGCCCGGGGAAGGATATGGTGTTAGAAATGTTTATATTGAAGGACATAGCTTCAGCGCCAGGCAGCTGAAATGGCTCAAAAGAAGTTTTGAGCCAAGACCAGTAGATGATAGCTAAGCCTCCACCCTTTTGTCCCATTCTATCCACTTTAGACATTAAGTCATCGGTTGATAAGGCGGTAATCCGTCGGGCTCTATCCTTTTGTTGGCCCAGGTTTCTGTTAAAAAATCCACATCCAGGGACGCTGATTGCAACAGCAATTACAATTTGTACTTATGTTTAATCACAAATCTAGTGTTAAGCATTATGGCCTTTAGTATATTAGCAGCCAGTCTGGATTGTTTGTTTTTCCGTTTAATGGTGTTTTGTGGAGGGCTAGGTGCCAAGCTGGCTACATCGGATTAGTTGTTCTTCCTTCTAGTAGGACTCTGGGCAGGTAGGCTTAAGGGAGATTTGGAGAGCGTAAAGGGGGAATTGCCTGCGGTATCGTAAAATAGAAACTAATCCCTTCTCCCATCCAGCGTAATTACCTGTATTAGATGCCGTTAGCTGTTCCCTGGTGTAAATCTGGCGGGAAAAAAGGGCAGAGGTCCTGGCGCAAGGCGCAATCCGGGCACTGACGGGGTTGCCTTTGGCGCGACCACTGTGTGCGTCAGCTGCGCAGTCGCAACAGCGTACTGCTTTTATCCCGATTGCGCTTGAAAACAAATTAGCGCGTCGACATTGCTGTGGGAAGGCCCGCTCCAACATACGGGCACCGCAGGTCGTCGGGAAGAGCATCGCAGAGGGAGTCTGGCAGACTGAGTCCCCTTTAATAAAGTGCAAAGTGCAATATGGCAGTGAGAACTCAATTAAAACAATTAAACTTTTTAAAAATGCCTACTTTCAAACAGAATGAAAATTGCTTTCCCCGACCCTTAATCAATGCTTTACTGGCACCACAAACAAGCAACAGTGTTAGAAACCTACTCCTAAGCTGGTCCTGGCCTAAATAGAATCCCTAATAGTGTTTACAAGCATGTTACTGAATTCTGGATATGTCTTTGTGCAATATTTAATAATGCCCTACAGTTTCAAGCTATTCCAGAGTCTGGGCATGGGTCAATTTTGCCTCCGAATTATAAAGAAAGCTCGACTTTAATTCCATCCAACTACAGACTTATAGCACCAATAGATGCAAAAAGCAAACTCTCGCAAATACTGTTAAACAATCTAGAAGAACATGCTTGTTTCAAAAGGGCGTGTGCTATTCAAGCAGGCAGGCTTTCACTTCGCAATGGGAACTTTAGTTTGGTTTATCTATTCTAGCACAAAAATCTATTGCATCTAAGTTGCTTATTTATGCTTGTTTTGTTGATTTCAAGAAGTAATTTAGCCATGGTAAATATGAACCATCTATGGCACAGCCTCAGTAAAAAGCCTCAGTAAAAAGAACATTACCACCTCTCTCCTATGTGCAAACCAAGTATTACATACTGATAAATGGGTTATGGTCAAAGGATTCCAGTGATCGTTTCTCCCCAAATCTACACCACAGTGGGGCAGAAGTGTGTACTAGCCCCATTTCTTTTCAAATTCAGATCACATACATCATATCCGAGCTAAACAACAGCATTATATCTGTGAACTCACACATGGCAAAAATTGAAAGTCAATTAATTACTTCCCTCCAATATGCCAAGGACAGTGTCCTGTGAAACAGATGTAGATCTAGAGGCTTTTCTACTCGACCAACCAAACGGAAATTAATATACACAAGGCCAAAGTAGAAGGTATCTAAAATTAAGGACAACCAGCATATGTAAATCATAACAAAACTGAGCATGCTCCATTGCAAGAAATCTATGGTATACTCTTTGATAGGTGAATCAGTTCTAGTTAACCAATTTCTTCCTTAAAGATTACAGGAGCCTTTCTAGGCTTCACTTTTATCACTCTGGCAAATATATTGTGTTGTCTATTGTTAGCACTACAGAAACAAGTAATTGAGTCTAAGTTTTCACCTTCTATTTCATATGAGTTGAGGCGACTCGTGGAAAATTTGTCAAACTCTTTGATCTGTCACGGTGTAATGTACACAGAAGTTTAAACACTCCATCGACTTCCACATCTCAGGCTCAGAACCTCTTGATTATGGCCTGACTAAACAAGTCTTGTAACAAGCTGCATTTCTTTTCTTAAAACGTGCTATATTCTGAAAAAGGCCCTACTTTTACATTAAAATAACTTATTTGAAAAGAAACATAACTAATAAGAGATGACTGTACTAATCCATGGAACATCTTTCTGTAGCCAGCCAACTTTCAATTTAGCTAATTCTATCATGTTAATCAATCTGTTTTAACAAAATCACTTAAGCATTTGTCACATGTAGAAGATAAAATAGTGTTAAGTAAGCACCTGCATGCTATAAATGCACAAGTTACTTTCCTTCGGGAAGTAATGTTTCTTACAGATATATTGTTACCGAAAATAATCCGCGCTATATAAAACTTTATAAATAAATAAATAACGTGTGCATCTGAAAGAAACACATAGTGATAGATTCCTTACCTTAGAATAGATACCCCAGCAATACCAACCTGGGTGGTGGGTCTGTGAACCAAGATCACACCAGAAAGTCCTGGAGAACAGAACCGTCAAAGAAGCCGTCTCTCCAGACTTGGCTGTCCAGGTAGTAATGCTTGGTAAACGTGTACAGCGAGGCCCACGTAGCTGCCTGACAGATGTCATGCAAGTGAACTCCCCGTCCCAAAGCAGTAGTGACTTCCATCGCCCTGGTAGAATGGGCGAACAGCCCCACCGGAGTCTCCTTTTTAGCCAAAGAATGACAAGCCTTTATGCACAGAACGACCCACCGAGAGATGGTCCGCCTGTGCACGCCCCGACCTTTCTTGGCGCCCATGTAGCCAACAAAGAGCTGGTCATCCACCCGGAACAGCTGTGTACGGTTCAAATAGAATGAGAACGCACGTTTTGGGTCCACACAGGGGAGCGCCTCTCCCTCTTTCGAGGGATGCAGAGGCGGCAAGAATGTGGCCAAAGTGATGGGCTGCCTGATGTGAAAGGCAGTGACAATCTTTGGCAGAAAAGAAGGGCGAGTCCTTAGCACAACTTTGTCCGGATGGAACACCAGGCTTACCTGACCTATTTGCCATCGGGCAATTGCCGTGAGGGGAACGGCCGGAGCAGCGAGAAAAGCGGAGGAAAACGCCGGGAGGCGAAGGAGGAGTCCCGTGAGCCCGGACCACACTCCCCAGCATTCCCTCTGCTGGAAAGCGCGCCCGTGACGCGCAGTGAGCGCCGGAGGCGCCGGATAAAGGCTGACCCCCCGGGAGCCCAGTGGGGGAACACCAGGCTTACCTGACCTATTTGCCATCGGGCAATTGCCGTGAGGGGAACGGCCGGAGCAGCGAGAAAAGCGGAGGAAAACGCCGGGAGGCGAAGGAGGAGTCCCGTGAGCCCGGACCACACTCCCCAGCATTCCCTCTGCTGGAAAGCGCGCCCGTGACGCGCAGTGAGCGCCGGAGGCGCCGGATAAAGGCTGACCCCCCGGGAGCCCAGTGGGGGAACACCAGGCTTACCTGACCTATTTGCCATCGGGCAATTGCCGTGAGGGGAACGGCCGGAGCAGCGAGAAAAGCGGAGGAAAACGCCGGGAGGCGAAGGAGGAGTCCCGTGAGCCCGGACCACACTCCCCAGCATTCCCTCTGCTGGAAAGCGCGCCCGTGACGCGCAGTGAGCGCCGGATAAAGGCTGACCCCCCGGGAGCCCAGTGGGGGAACACCAGGCTTACCTGACCTATTTGCCATCGGGCAATTGCCGTGAGGGGAACGGCCGGAGCAGCGAGAAAAGCGGAGGAAAACGCCGGGAGGCGAAGGAGGAGTCCCGTGAGCCCGGACCACACTCCCCAGCATTCCCTCTGCTGGAAAGCGCGCCCGTGACGCGCAGTGAGCGCCGGAGGCGCCGGATAAAGGCTGACCCCCCGGGAGCCCAGTGGGGGAACACCAGGCTTACCTGACCTATTTGCCATCGGGCAATTGCCGTGAGGGGAACGGCCGGAGCAGCGAGAAAAGCGGAGGAAAACGCCGGGAGGCGAAGGAGGAGTCCCGTGAGCCCGGACCACACTCCCCAGCATTCCCTCTGCTGGAAAGCGCGCCCGTGACGCGCAGTGAGCGCCGGAGGCGCCGGATAAAGGCTGACCCCCCGGGAGCCCAGTGGGGGAACACCAGGCTTACCTGACCTATTTGCCATCGGGCAATTGCCGTGAGGGGAACGGCCGGAGCAGCGAGAAAAGCGGAGGAAAACGCCGGGAGGCGAAGGAGGAGTCCCGTGAGCCCGGACCACACTCCCCAGCATTCCCTCTGCTGGAAAGCGCGCCCGTGACGCGCAGTGAGCGCCGGAGGCGCCGGATAAAGGCTGACCCCCCGGGAGCCCAGTGGGGGAACACCAGGCTTACCTGACCTATTTGCCATCGGGCAATTGCCGTGAGGGGAACGGCCGGAGCAGCGAGAAAAGCGGAGGAAAACGCCGGGAGGCGAAGGAGGAGTCCCGTGAGCCCGGACCACACTCCCCAGCATTCCCTCTGCTGGAAAGCGCGCCCGTGACGCGCAGTGAGCGCCGGAGGCGCCGGATAAAGGCTGACCCCCCGGGAGCCCAGTGGGGGAACACCAGGCTTACCTGACCTATTTGCCATCGGGCAATTGCCGTGAGGGGAACGGCCGGAGCAGCGAGAAAAGCGGAGGAAAACGCCGGGAGGCGAAGGAGGAGTCCCGTGAGCCCGGACCACACTCCCCAGCATTCCCTCTGCTGGAAAGCGCGCCCGTGACGCGCAGTGAGCGCCGGAGGCGCCGGATAAAGGCTGACCCCCCGGGAGCCCAGTGGGGGAACACCAGGCTTACCTGACCTATTTGCCATCGGGCAATTGCCGTGAGGGGAACGGCCGGAGCAGCGAGAAAAGCGGAGGAAAACGCCGGGAGGCGAAGGAGGAGTCCCGTGAGCCCGGACCACACTCCCCAGCATTCCCTCTGCTGGAAAGCGCGCCCGTGACGCGCAGTGAGCGCCGGAGGCGCCGGATAAAGGCTGACCCCCCGGGAGCCCAGTGGGGGAACACCAGGCTTACCTGACCTATTTGCCATCGGGCAATTGCCGTGAGGGGAACGGCCGGAGCAGCGAGAAAAGCGGAGGAAAACGCCGGGAGGCGAAGGAGGAGTCCCGTGAGCCCGGACCACACTCCCCAGCATTCCCTCTGCTGGAAAGCGCGCCCGTGACGCGCAGTGAGCGCCGGAGGCGCCGGATAAAGGCTGACCCCCCGGGAGCCCAGTGGGGGAACACCAGGCTTACCTGACCTATTTGCCATCGGGCAATTGCCGTGAGGGGAACGGCCGGAGCAGCGAGAAAAGCGGAGGAAAACGCCGGGAGGCGAAGGAGGAGTCCCGTGAGCCCGGACCACACTCCCCAGCATTCCCTCTGCTGGAAAGCGCGCCCGTGACGCGCAGTGAGCGCCGGAGGCGCCGGATAAAGGCTGACCCCCCGGGAGCCCAGTGGGGGAACACCAGGCTTACCTGACCTATTTGCCATCGGGCAATTGCCGTGAGGGGAACGGCCGGAGCAGCGAGAAAAGCGGAGGAAAACGCCGGGAGGCGAAGGAGGAGTCCCGTGAGCCCGGACCACACTCCCCAGCATTCCCTCTGCTGGAAAGCGCGCCCGTGACGCGCAGTGAGCGCCGGAGGCGCCGGATAAAGGCTGACACCCCCTATCGCCCCGCGAGTCGCGCGCGGGAGCGCCCAGGCTAAGCCCGGGCAAAGGGCGGGCCCTCTGTGGCCCTCAGGGGCCTGAAGGAGACTGGACTGGGCCTGGACCCTTATCATTCCCCTGTGGACCTTTTCCGCGCCTGGAGCGTGTAAGACAATTGATTATTAATTTTATATAGAGCTGTATAGGGTGTTTAATATTTCGTGCTTAGATTGAGGATAACTGTTTGCAAGTATTAGTCCTATTAATATTAATAATGTCTAAATCAAAAAATGATAAGGCACTGGTGGGTCCCGCTACTCTTGATAATTTCCTGGTTAGGAAAGTAACCCAGATAAATAGTAATAGGCGTGCATCACTGGGGAAAAACTCTGTGTCAGGGGAAATGTCTTCTGAAAATACCCCTATCAGCCCGTTACAAGGATGTGTAATTAATTCGTCTGAGGTTATCTCTATTGACCCTCCAGTGTCCATTCTAGTTAACGTGGAGGCTCACTCTGATCCTCAGGAGCTATCATGTCCTGATACTAGGGTGTTACATGAGCCCCAACCAGAAACCAGGGCTATAAGATCTTGTAGATCACTCTCTAAAAGGGTAAATGGGAAGCAAAATAAGCTTAAAAAGAAGGATGGTGATGCAATTGTCAGTCCTGCAATACCAACACCTTTTGTTTTTACGGGCACTAACAATGATGGTAATGAAAATAGTGTAAGCATAACTCCTGATTTTCTAGCTTCACTTATAAAAAATCTAGAAGCCTCTTTGACTACTAAAATGGAGGATCTCATTAAACCATTAATGAGTAAGATAGATAATCTATCAAAGGAAGTGACAAGGTTGGGTGGTCTGTTATCAGCAAAGATTAGTGTCACATCTTGTGGAAGTGTACCCTCTGGGAGGAAAGGCTTAGAACTTGCCGATGTCAATGAAACATGTAATAAGGCAAGGGGGAATGCTGCTGTTGCAGTGGCCAGTGGCTCTGAAACCCCTACTTGTCCAGCTATCCCTGTGACAGCGGCTCCACCGATAACATCCACAAAGCAAATAACAAGTAGTGTACCCAGACCCCCGAGGTACAATCGTTATCTTAATTTACCACCAGATTGTGCTCCGTACGTGGCTGTACTAACTAATGTGCCCCCCTGCGGGACTCATCCCGCATCTCCTTTTGATGAATCCCAATCCTCTTTGAAAAATAAAACTGTGTCTTGGCTCAATAAAAACTGCGGGTTCCCTGTTTTATACTCGGACCAAATTATGACAGTAAGACGTGTAAATTGGGTTGGGCCGTCAAAAAAGACTGGGACAGGGGATTGTATAGTCATAAATTTTAAGCACCCCCAGCACGTGGCAACTATCCTTTTGAGAGCCTCTGCACTGGTATATAATATGAATAGTATTTGTGTACGCCCCTTGGGTTACTTTTATGCGCATTTGTGTAAACCTACACCACAACAGAATCTAACCAGGCGGGGGTTTGAACCCTATACTCCTGTTCAGGAGTCTCAGTTTCTCTATAATGTTACTAACCCTTGTGGGTCAGGGGGGCCTACTAGAAGCCATAATAGGAGTCCAAGTGACGGTCATCACCAATTTGGTTTGAATCTAAATACACAGAATAGATTCGAAATGTTATCTGGTTTGGAGCAGTGTGATTGACTGGGGGCACCTGCGGCTCAGACTATTGGGGCTTCAGGTGTAACTATAAATTCTCTGAACCCGGAGGGTAAAACTTCAGGAAACCTTGTTGTCTCCTGGAATATTGCTGGTCTTGCGGCCAAAATGTCTGATGTAAACTGGGTTACTTACATAAAGCAGTTTTCTATCATTTGTCTCCAAGAGACCTGGGAGTTGGGCTGTAATCTGTTCTTAGAAGGGTATAAGGCCTTCTTTGTGCCGGCCGTGCCTTCATTGCGGGGAAGGCCTAAGGGGGGTCTTGTAGTCTTTGTCTCCATATTGATACCATGCGAAGTACGGAGACTGGTAGCTCAGCACACAGGGGTCATGGGACTAATTCTATCTGGTGGTAATGTTCTTGTGGGACTGGTGAATTTTTACAATGCTGCTTTTGATAGTGCAGGTTTGAATCATATTAATGCTCTTAATTCTTTTGTCTCTAATTTCATGGAAAAAGTGGGCCATAACCTCATGATTTTGGGGGATTTTAATCTGCATCCATGTGTAGATCCTTTGCACAAGTGTCTATCAGAAATGATCTGTGCTCGTGCGGATTGTCTGCATATGGAGCACACCATAGAGGGGGAAATGTGTAATGACTTAATGAATGACCTTGACCTCTCTTTGGCTATGTCTTTAAAGGACCCTTCATACTGTTTTGATATCCCTACTTTCAAGGGCCATGGCAGGGGTACCTTCATTGACCATATACTTGTCTCTAGGACTATGCAAACTTTTTTAGATTCTTTCTATATCCTCCCTAGTGAATTTAGTGACCATAATCCTGTTACAATCTGTTTGAACTGTCCATGGGGGAAAAATTGTCCTAAAAGTACTGTCCAAGGAAGCCTGGGCACAACAGATGGGAGGAGGCGGTTAAAATGGTCAATTGACTCTGCAGATGCACTATATAAAGACATCTCTGAAGGGTGTGCTGAGGACATTGACGTTTGTATCAATGGGGAAGGCGAACCTAAATTAGTTCTAGAGGCTTATCAAAATATAGCGGAGAAGGTGTCAGCGTTCTTATCTGTTCCTAATAAATCTCAGGTAAAAGTAGGACCGAGATGGTTTAGCCATGATTGCACCATAGCTGCTCGCAAACTGAGGCTTGCTTTGTCAGCTTCCCCGAGGGATCGGGAGGTTGTAAGACTCTGTAGAAAGGAATATAAGGCTATTACTATCTCCCGTAAGGAGCTACTGAGGAAAGAGGCGTGGGAGGAATTGCTTGACCCCACTAACCTGAATAACAGCACCAAATTCTGGTCTTTGGTTAAGAAACCTTTCTTGATGGAGGACCCTGATGACGGAATTGTTTGCTGTATAACCAAAAAAGAATGGGAAGGCCATTTTAAAAGTTTATATTATTCTGACAATGCTGGATCTATGGTTGCTGCCCCCTTTGATAAGGTTACCCCTATGATTTTTAACAAAAGTGAGGTTCTGGTAGCTATAAGGGGCCTCACTGCTAATAAAGCGCCGGGCCCTGACGGAATACCCCCGGATCTTTACAAGTCTGATCCAGTCTTTTGGGCTCCCATTCTGGTTGCCGTATTTAATGCGGCGGCCGCAGTGGGGTGTCCAGAATCTTGGGGACTATCAACTATAGTCCCCGTATTCAAGAAGGGAGATAGGGGAAGTGCACTTTGCTATCGACCCATATCCCTAATCGATTCAACGGTTAAGATCATGGGGAGAGTTATACTTCAACGACTAATAAGTTGGTCGAATGAAAACCACATCTTGTCAATCTCCCAATATGGTTTTTGTGAGGGGCGCTCAACTATAACTCAGTGTCTCAACCTGTTCCTTATTCTGAATAAATATACTGTCGTCCAGAAGGGAGCAATTCATCTTGCCTTCATGGATCTGTCCTCAGCCTTTGACTGTGTCAACAGGGGGAGGCTGTGGAAGACCATGAAGGACAAGGGAATAGATGGGGGTATTGTGGAGTTCCTTGCAGATCTGCACAATGAAACAAGAGCCAATGTGAGGTATACTTCGACTGGGGAAACCACGGGTTGTTTTCCAATTAATAAAGGTGTACGTCAGGGGTGCATTATGGCTCCTTACCTTTTTAATTTTTATATAAATGACCTGGAGGCTGATTTACAGGAAATAAAATCTGATTGTCCTAGGGCGGGTGCGAGGGGTATTCCTTTGCTTTTATATGCCGACGATGCGGTCTTAATTTCTCGAACTGAATTAGGTCTTCAGGCACTTTTGAATGGATTTAATAAATTTATGTCTGATAGGGACCTTACGGTCAACAATTCAAAATCTTTTATAATGTGTGTTGGCCGTCAATCTAAGAAGAAGTTCAATTTTAAACTGAATGATGTTCCGATACCCATCACCCAGATGTTTTCCTACCTGGGTGTCTTATTTGATACAAAAATGAGTTGGGTCCCACATTTGGCCAAGAAAAAGGGGGAAATGTCCAGGGTAAACGCTTCTATCTTCAATTTTGCCTCCAAATTAGGAAAAAAGCCAAATGGGGCTATGATGAAATTATACAACGCTAAATCCATAGCCACTGCAGTGTACGGAAGCGAGATATGGGGCTACAAAAACAGTGATCAACTTCAGATAGTTGAAAATAAATTTTTAAAACGTCTGTTGTGTGTCCCGGGGAGCACACCGAATTTAGCCGCTCATGAAGAACTTGGCTGTTTACATTTATCGGACATTGTGGGACTGAAACCATTGTTGTGCTGGGTAAAACTTTGGTTAAGTGATGCAATTCCTCTGACCCACTTGATAGTGGAGGATCTCTTATCGCTTGACCACTCAATGCGTGTACCCTGGCTCAAATATTTGAAGTCGCAATTTGCGAAACTTGGCCGACAGAACCTGTTTGACAATCCGGGGGATATAGTCAAGGGTGATGTTGTTGCAATTAAGAGAGCTTTTTACCTGAACCGTAATGTTGCAAGAGATGAAGTAGAGCTTCTGAAACCTAATGTTAGAATGTATATTATGTTGAGAACTTGTAATTCAATGGAATTGTACCTAACATGCTCCTTCACCACCCATGAGAAATTTTTGCTGACCCGCTTCAGGTTTAACATCTTTCATCAGCTTTTAATTAGACCCAAGTCGGACATTTTTAAGAGACCAGCAGCTCCCTGTGGCTGCGACGGGAAGTCTCCACAGGACATGCTGCATTTTATATTTTTATGTACATTTTATGAATACCCACGAAAGCGGTATCTGGTTACTCTTTTAAAGAAATTAAATTTTAATCAAATCAGACCCGCCCTTATGTACTTACAGTTGCTGCATCCGGACAGTGTCCTCCAGGTGTTAGAATTCTTAAAAATGACTATGAGACTAAGAAATTGTTTGGATGAGTAAATGTGCATTAACCGTAGTTTATGGCACTATTGCACTTTATTTTGTATATTCTGCATATGGACTTTACTTGCATCTCTTATTTTAATTCTTAATGAACCCTCTCTTTTTATGATAAATGTGTGTTGTATGTAATTTAAGATTGACTTTGTGAGTACTGTGATGTTTTTATGAATGTTTAACTGTGTGTACTTTTATGGATTGCAATTTATCCGAAATAAAGTCAATTTGATTTGATGTCCGGATGGACAGAGAGAAAAGGAAGTTTAGAAGGAAGAACCTGGAGCTCATTCACTCTTCTGGCAGAGGTGAAGGCCACCAGGAAATCTGTTTTTAAAGTGAGAAGATGTCGAGGACAGTTGTGAAGTGGCTCAAAGGGAGCACACATCAAATATTTCAAAACCAGGTTCAAGTCCCACTGAGGCATAATGAAAGGAACAGGAGGGAAAAGAGGAGTAATGCCTTTTAAGAATCTATTTACAACAGGGGACTTGAAAAGGGAAGGCTGATCTGGAAGCCGTAAAAAGGCTGAAATGGCTGAGAGTTAGCCCTTGAGAATGCCCAGAGCAGAGCCTGCTGGGCCAACGAAAGGAAGACTAGAAGGACCTCTGAAAAAGGGCATAAAGTTGATCCACAGCCTTAGCTGTGCACCATTCCACAAACCTATTCCACCTACAGGCGTATACCGACTTAGTGGAGGGACACCTGGCTGCCAAGATTACATCACAAACTTCGGGAGGCAGGTCAAAAGATGTCAACTGCCGCCTCTCAATCTTCACACAAGGAGGTGGGGGCTGGACAGGTTCGGGTGGAAGACCATCCCCTGTTGCTGCGACAGAAGATCCTCCCAACGAGGCAGTCGGATCGTGGGATCTATTGCCAAGCTGAGTAGCCCGGGATACCATACTCTCCGAGCACAGTCAGGAGCCACAAGAATGACTTGGGCCTGGTTGCGCTCAGCACTCTGGGTAGAAGTGGTATAGGCGGAAAGGCGTATAATAGATTGCAACTCCACTCACGATAAAAAGCGTGCTGACTTGGAAATTTCAACGTGCAAAACTGATGACATTGCGCGTTCTTTTTGGTGGCGAATAGATTTTACCAAGGCTCTCCCCACTGCTGAAAGAGACCTTGTGCCACATCAGAGTTCAACGCCATTCGTGATCCATCATGCATCAGCGGTTGAGTTCGTCCGTCCTGGCGTTCAGAGAACCTGTCAGCTGTTAAACCACCAGGGAAATGCCTTAATGTTCCAGCCATGTCCAGAGGCGCAGAGCCTCCTGACATAGGGTCCACAACCCCATTCCGCCCTGTTTGTTGCAGTACCACATGGCGGTGGTGTTGTCCGCGAACACCTGCACTACTATTCCCCGGACAGAGGGAAGCAATGCCTTCAGTGCAAGCCAGATCACCCGAAGCTCCTGAAGGTTGATATGGAGCCTGGACTCCGCCGGAGACCAGAGGCCTCTGATCTCTGCCTCTCCCATGTGGCCACCCCATCCGAGAAGGGATGCGTCCGTCATAATAATAATAATCCTCATTTGTAAAGCGCACAATCACCCGTTAGGGTCTCTAGGCGCTGGGGGCCATCGGGAAGATTAAGCAAGCTATTGCCCAGAGTCACATGGTGCTGGACTAATCTGCCGCCGGTGTCAGGGATCGAACCGTGTTCCCCAGCTTCAGGAGTCAGTCGCCCTAGCAGTGTGTTTCGGTGGGGAGGGGAGAGGGATCTGCCATTGATCCAATCTCGATTCGTGAGCGACCACTGCAATTGTCATGCAGTGCCCTCAGAGATCTGGATGTGATCGAGCAGGTTACCCTGATGCTGCACCCACTGGAACTTTAGGTCCCACTGCAGAGTCCGCATATGTCATCTGGCATGATCCACTAGCAGGATGCAGGAGGCCATCAGGCCCAGGAGCCAGAGGGTCATCCTGACCGAAACCCAGGACAGAGGCTGAAAGATCGGAATCATAGCCTGAATATCCCGGACTCGCTGCTAGGGAGGATAAACTCAAAACTGCGCCGAGTTCAGAACCGCTCTGATGAAGAGGAGCTTCTGAGTGGAAATCAGAGGGGATCAGGTGTAACTTCGGCACGTTGACGGAGAACCCCAGCAAATGCAGGAGGTCGGCCGTGGTCTAGAGGTCGGAGACGATGGCTTGGGGCAAGCCTGCCTTCAACAACCAGTCATTGAGATAGGGGAATACTGGAACCCCTGATCTGCGCAGATGAGCTGCGACCACCGCCATCACTTTCGTGCTGGTAAGGAGAAAGGGGAGCACGGTAAACTGAAAATGCTCGTGGCCTACCGGGAACCGCAGGTAAAGCCGGTGGGCCGGCAGGACGGGGATGTCTCCAGTCTCCAGGGTCGAGGGCAGACAAGACCTGAGATAGTGTCAACATCTTAAACTTCTCCTTCCGGAGGAAGCGGTTGCCGTTCCTGAGGTCCAAGGTAGGACGCATGTCCTTGTCCTTCTTGGGGACCAGACAGTAGTGGGAATAACAACCATGACCTAATTCTGGTCCAGGAACGCTCTTGATGGCCCCCTTGGCCATGAGGGCCGTGACTTCCTGCTGCAGAAGCGCAAGATGGTCCCCGCCATGCGGTGGTACCGAGGTACATGGCTGGAGGGGTAGTCTCGAAGGAGAGTCAGTAGCCCCTTCGGAATATTTTCAGCACCCACCTGTTCGAGATGTTGATGCGCCAGTGGGGGAGATGATAGCGTATTCTTCCGCCCAGTGGCGTTTGATTGGCCTGAAAGTTCGGACTAGGAAATCTTTGAAGTGGATGCTGCGGCGGTGGAGGTGGACCCCAGAACCGCCCCGGCGGTGCCCACGTCCATTGCAGCGCTGAGGTTGTTGGTGCGCAGGCTTGTGAGTCTGGAATTAACGTGTTGGGGCACCCCTTCCATGACCACGAAAGGAGCGAAAAGGCCCAAGGACTTGGTCATAGCCCGAGAGTCCTTAAAGCGCTTTAACGTACTATCCGCTTTATTGCCAAAAATGCGAATGTCATCAAAGGGCATGTCCATCAAAGTGTTCTGGACATCCCCCGAAAATCCTGTTGTTCTGAGCCAGGCATGGCGCCGAATCGCCACCGTTGTGGAAATCGCCCTCTCTAGAGAGTCGGCGGTATCAAGCCCACAACGGATGGTGAACTTAGCTGCGTCTCTCCCACCTGCAATAGACTGGGAGAGTACTGTCTGGGCCTCCTCCGGACAGTTGGGCAGCACCTGCACAACCGGGTCCCACACAGAGTGGGAGTAACGGCCCAAGAGGCATGCAGTGTTCATTGACTGTAGCCCAAAGCTGGCAGATTAAAACAGCTTCTTGCCAAGCTGCTCCAGCTTCTTGGATTCCCTATCCGGAGGTGCGGAAGACAATACACTCTGGGAAGCAGAGGCTTCGACAAACAAGCTCTCAGGAGTGGGGTGTTGGGAGAGAAAGAGGGGGTTGTCCGGAACTGGGCGATGGCGTCGGGCCACGTTCTTGTCCACAGGAGCCCCTGTGTTGGGCTTAGACCAAGTGCTCAAAAGAAAGTCAGACAGTGCATCATTAAAAGGCAGCAAGGGCTCCGAAGAGGTTGCCGCCGGCTGAAGTACCTCAGTCAGGAGGTTAGTCCTGACTGCCACTGTAGGGAGGTCTAGGTGAAGGGCTTCGGCCACCCTACGCAATACCACTGCGTAACTTGCTCCCTGCTCCGTAGCCACGGAAGGAGGAGACAGCATGCCAAGGGCAGGCGAGGTGTCTAGAACACTGGCATTCCCCATATCCTCTGCCCAGTCCGGGTCGTAACCACACTGTTGTGTGAGAGGGTCCTCAGACCCCTTCCTGTCCTCCCCTTCCTCCAAAGTCTGTGAAACAGGCTGCAAATAAGGAGGACCGACGTAGGGGTAAAAAGGCCCCATTGGAGTCGGAGTCGGCATCGAGCGACGCAGCGTCCGGCTCAATGCTGAAACCGGGTGCGACATCGTTGGTAGTACCGGACGACATCGGAGGTGGTGCCGGAGGAATGATCGACATCGGTGGAGGTGTTATCAGGTCAACCGGTGTTGCCCGGGATACGAGCCCGGATCCAGGTTGATCCTTGCGGCGCACCGGCAGGGCCTGAGGCCCAAAGAGTTGGGCCATAGCAGCAAGTAACCCTTGCACCTGAGCATGCGTCGCCGACGGACCCGGGAATGGCGGGTAGGCCGGCGGCGATGTTGCAGGCTCCACCAGAGCCGCAGGGAGGCATTACTCGCGATAGGAAGTCGAAGAGCGGCGACGCTTCTTCGACTTCTTCTTGGAATGCTTCGACTTACCTGACCCCGAGTGCGAAGACTTCGATCCAGATGAATGATGGAGACGGCTCTGTGACCCGTCCCTCGACATCCCCCGGGACGCGGACCTTGAGCGGTGCGGAGCCGACTGACTGTCTCCCAGCAACTTTCGGGACCGCTCCCGATAAGTCTTCGCGCCATGGGCGAGCAGTCGGGGCACGACTTGGAGTCTTGGTCGTGCCCCAGGCATCAGAGACACATGCGGTGCGGGTCCGTCACCAGCATCATGCGATGACAGTCCCCAAAGTACTTGAAGCCAGGCATCCCTACGACACCAGGAGTCGACCGACTCGGAAGAATTAGGTAAAAGGGCTCGAAAAAATTCAGTCACAAAATTACTAGGGGTGCGTACTCTTCACGGATCTGCGCTTGCTGGCAGTTAAAAAGAAAGTACTGAAGTTAGGGCTCATGGGCGCGTCTAAGTAGCTCAAGCGACATCATCCCGGCGCCAATGACTCATGCGGAGCCGCACGATGATGCCTACCGACGGGCAGGGGTACTGCTGACGAAAACTTTGCAGATCCAGTCTGATGCCTGGGGGTAATTCTAAGGTAAGAAATCTACCACTGTATGTTTCTCTCAGATTCATGCTTATGGCTGAAGGAAGACCTACCTAGGAACAAGCTTCCTTGTTTACGCTAGGATTAAGCTAATGAAAATTGATTTGATTTTCTGACACAGGTGGTTTCTACCCTGTATTGCTTCCGTGATTACAGAAGAGAGACAACTGAGAATTCAAACTGCCAACAACCACTTATTCTATGCATAAAAGAGGATTATTCACAGTTGACTTGTAAAGTCATTAAATACATGGGCTTAGTTAAGAAATTTTTGTCTGTCTATAACTGAACATAATCACAGGGAAGGAAAATGCTACTTACGAGTATGCATCTGTTCTTGGCATGTAGAGCTGCAGAGTTACATACTATGCATAGATGGCCACCTAGTTTTGGGCCCGGATGCTTGCAGTTTGTTTTGTTGTAGAAAAGTCTTTCGGAGTCACAGGATAGGTGACTCCTCCTTAGGATGATACTGCGCATGGGCATCGGCTCAATCCCCAGATTGCTTTTCGCCATTAGGGAAGTGATGGAGCTGTACAAGAAGTAGTGATGTCCATGTGATTTGTATCTAATTAAGATAATACTGGAACAGATAAAGGCAGCCGGGGAGGCGGGTGGGCATGTGTAACTCTGCAGCTCTACATGTCAAGAACAGATGCATACTGGTAAGTAGCATTTTCCGTTCGAGGCATATGAGCTGCAGAATACACACTATGCATAGATTGTATAGCAGTACCCACACCTAGCGGTGACTACCCGTATCTGTTGTAGTTGTTTGAAACAGTGTTTTTAATACAGCCTGGCCCACAGTGGCTTGTTGTTTAGTATGCGCATCTACACAATAATGCTTTGTGAATGTGTGCGGTGTAAGCCATGTAGCTGCTCTGCATATGTCATCTAAGGGGATGTTCCCTAAGAATGCCATTGAAGCCCCTATCTTTCTTGTTGAGTGGGCTTTTGGGGGAATTGTTAACATGCGTTTTGCTTTTTGGTAATAAATTTGTATGCATTTAACTATCCATCTGGCGATCCCCGATTTTTATATAGGGTTGCATTTATGTGGCGGCGAAAAAGACACAAAAAGTTGTTTTGTTTTACGAAACGATTGTGTTCTTTCGATATAGTACAGCAGAGCTCTTTTAAACGTTTAAAGTGTGTAGAGCCCTTTCTGCGACTCTTTTCTGAATCATTTTGTCCACCATAAGCGTGGAAGTGTATACTCAGATGTGAGTCCCTTGCTCATTGCACCATCAGGATTCAAGCAAGCCGGGCCGAAGACGGCTGAAATGCCAGAAACCGGTCCCCGGAAGCTTGTTTCCTTCCCAGTATAAGAATTGGCTTGGTAGTCTGTATGTACAGGGCAGGGCCACATGGACCACTGTCAGGAATACGCACTTTTAGAACTAGGATACTTGTTAGAATTAGCACTTAGAATATAAAATCACTGTAGCACCAAATAGCAAATAGAACACACAACCAGTAACTACTGGCAAGAGGTAAGTACCACCTACGCAACCCACCTTAGGAGAATGTTACGCAGGGAACCAGGACCTCACTAGCAACACCTGTACTAGGAGAAAACAACCACCTAATTATCACCATACATTTAGAGGTAAAGACATAGGAATATTACACATGATGCATCACAACCTTCAGAGGTGTAGGGAAGGAAAACACATGATGCATAAACATACATTCAGCGGTGTAAGAACAAGGCACATGACGCATCAAAAACACATTCAGAGGTGCAGCAAAGAACAATTTGCGGAAATCGCATTAGCCCAGAACTTACATCAAAGTCCAGGTTGCGCCACTGCACCAAAACCTAAACGTAGCAGCTGCCCACTACTTGTTGGGCCGCTGAGGACAGGGACAGGGCCTAAACGCTGCAGCTGGCACTAAGTACTGCGCAGCTGGGGAAGGCCAAGTAGGGCGAAGGAGTGCGACTCACTCCTGAGTCCAAAAGAACATGTCCCTAGGAAGCAAAATACCTAAACGGTGCAGCTGCCCACTAATTGCTGGGCAGCTGAGAATCAGCAAAATGTGGCATGGGCTCTCTGTAGCCCTGCAAATAAACTGTGCAACACGTTGGAGCCCTCTGGGCTCTGAACAATAACTGGGGCCCCCAGGGGCAAGAACAGGGCCCCTCTCTGGCCCTCAGGACCCCCACTGGGGTCTTTTAGAAAATGGCTGTGCCCCCTGGGATCCTCTCAGGCTCGGGAGGAGATGGGATGGAAAATGGGGGAGCCACTCGGACTCCAGAGATCAGCAAAGGAGTGGGCCCCTCTTAACAGCAAGGTGCCCACTTTACCAGTGGAGCGGCCCACTCAGCACACGGGGCCGCTCGGAATCTAAATAAAAACGGACCATGCCCCCCCCTCGAGGAGCGGGGGTGAAATGCGGCCATGTCCATGGGGTCCTTCTGGACCCTTCAACTAATTGTGCGCCCCTCGAGAACTAATGTGGCCGTGCTCCCCCCATGCCCAGCCCTCCCTTACTGGGCTCCTCTCTATATGCGGCAGGGGGGACGTGGTCTCTTCATGGTGGTCTGCCGGGGCTCTTGACGCTGCCGGTCGTCTCTCTCTCTCCTCTCTTGTGGCGCCGCTGGACTTCCTCTGTCGGGGCTCCCTGCTGGACACGGGAGCCCCGCAAAACTTGTTGGCGGCCCCGGGGCTCTCCCTACTTCACGGGAGCCCCGGGCCGCGAGAGGACATTCCGCTCTTCTTCCCGGGGGCTCGAGGAGGCGCGGTGGGTTCCCGACCTCCTCTCTCTCATGGCGTCACTTCCGGGTTGCCGCGTCACTTCCGTCCAGCGGCTCCGCCCAAAGTCAGGCGGGCCGCGGACGGCGGCGGCATCCCTTGGGCAGAATACGAGGGGTGGGCACCCTCGGTAGGCAAAAAATGTAGCAGCGAGGTGGGCACTCGCCAAGGCACACAACCACGGGGTGGGCACCCGTTCTGCAAACAACAAGGACAACAAGCGCAACTGAGGGGGCAGGCTCCCTCCGAATGGGACGACACAGCAGGGTGGGCGCCTGCCATAAACACGAGCAAAAACACACGGGCCAGATGCAGGGAAAGTGCCTCAGGCGCCAAAGGCACAGCAATCCAGCCCCTAAAGGGCAAAACAGCGCCAAAGGGTCACAAGAGCCATCCCAGCAAGCAGCAGGGTCCCAGAAAGAAGTCCTCCAGGTATCCAGGGGCTGGGCAGGGCACAGGGAGGCAAGCCCTCCCCTGGGCCCCAGCAGCAGCACGCCCCTGGCAGATTCGAGTTGGGAACAAGAACATTTTTTTGTAAGGGGATACAGCCCCTTTTTATACAGTCAAAACCTTTGTCTCAGGGTGCAGGGTGGGGGAAAAAACAGTTGCAGCTGGTTTTGGAGTACTTTGTTTTCCTCAGCCACCCTTTCCATTCACCAGGCAGGCTAGGGTCATCAGTCGCACCACAGGGGGCTGAGCGAGCATGCTCTGTGGGGAAAGCCCAGTCTTATTCAGGTCCCAGGTGCACCACTCCCTCACATCACACATGCTAATCTCAACACTCACCACCGGGGCAGACCCATGGAGCCTGGCACACCAGCCAGCTCCAGCCAATCACAAGCCAGAACATTCACTGCACAGACAGACACCCTTCTAGAAGTGGCACTTCCAGATAAGACACAAACATGCTGCACGCATCATTGCGCAGCATTCAATCACACGAGTCTGCACATACCAGACTCGAGCCTGCACAGCTCACGCATCAGGAACTATCAGATACACAGACATTCCCCATGCATTCCTATGGGTGGGCAGGCCAACCTTACTTCACGCACTCAGAGTGCGCACGCACTTTCCACTGGGACACAGTGAAAGTGCGCAGAAACCAAAAATCACTATCACCAGGTCACTATTACAAGCAAAAAGTTTAGGGGTGAACCTGCCAGAAGGGCCAAGTCCAACACATTTATGTAATGGTTCAAAGGGATGACCCATTAACCTTGTAAGAACAATGTTCAGGTTCCACACTGGTGCTGGTGGCGTTCTGGGAGGAATTATTCTTTTGAGTCCTTCAATGAAAGCTTTAATAGCTGGTACTCTAAAAAGAGACAGATGTTGTCTGTTTTGTAAGTATGCTGCAATGGTAGCAAGATGCAGTCTGATAGACGTATAGGCTAAGTTACACTTTTGAAGGTGTAATAGATATCCTATGATGCGTTGGATAGACACGTCTAAGGGATCTATTTGGTTGTTTTGGCAGTATATGACAAAGCGTTTCCACTTAGCAGCATAACATGCTCTGGTAGTGGGACGTCTAGCTTCTTTAATGATGTTCATGCATTCTGGAGGAAGGTTGCGGTAACCAAACTATATGACCTCAGGAGCCAGATCGCTAGGTTGAGCTGAGCTGGCAATAGCGTGGTGTACCACGGTTGTCTGGCCCAAGTTGGAGCGACTAGAATGAGTGTCAGGGAATGTTGTTGCAGTTTGCGCACCACTAACGGAAGTAGTGGGAGAGAAGGAAAAGCGTACGCAAATAGTTTTGACCAGTTCATCCATATCGCATTGCCCTTGGACAATGGGTGTGGGTATCTGGCGGCAAAGTTTGGGCATTTTGCGTTTTTGTGGGTGGCAAAGAAGTCTATCTGAGGTTGTCCCCACATTTGGAAGAACGGATGAAGAACTTGTGGGTGAAGTTCCCACTTGTGGATCTGCTGTGTTTGTCGACTTAGCAGATCTGCGATAGTGTTTTGTACTCCTGGGACGTGTTGGGCTAAGAGGAAGATTTTTAGCACAACATATCATCTGTGCTAACTGAGAGAGCTGCAGAGAGTGTGTCCCCTCTTGTTTGTTTATGTAGTACATAGCTGTCATATTGTCTGTGCGGACCAACACAGCTTTGCCTGACACTTGAGTTTGAAATGCTTTCAGAGCTAAAAACACGACTAGCAACTCCAAATGATTGATATGGAGTAATTTTTGTTGCAGTGTCCTCCTGCCCTGCATGGTGTGATGCAGTAGATGGGCTCCCCAGCTGGAGAGCGATGCGTCCGCTGCCATGACTACTTGGCGAACTGGCTCTAGAAACGGTCGTCCCTTGGAAAGGTTCCACCAATGATGAGTCCGACCGTCTACCAACACTAGGTCTGTTAAGTGACCTTGAGCCTGGTTCCATTGGCGTGCTAGGCACTCTTGAAGTGGACGCATTTGCAATCTTGCGTGAGGTACTACAGATATGCAAGATGCCATCATTCCTATGAGTTGCATGAACACGCGAGCTGGTAGCGAATGTTGTGGTTTGAATTTTGTTAGGAGAGTTTGTACACTTGTTATCCTGACTGGAGAGGGATAGGCTAGTGTTAATTGGGTGTTTATTGTAGCGCCGAGACATTGTTGTATGTGCGAGGGGTGCAGTTGCGATTTGACGTGATTTACTGTGAATCCTAAGTTGTGAAGCAGTTGAATAGTAGCTTTAGTGTTTCGCACACACTGTTTGTATGAGCTGGCTTTTATGAGCCAGTCGTCCAGATATGGGAAGACATAAATCTGCTGTCTTTTTAAGTGTGCTGCTACTACTGCTAGGCATTTGGTAAACACCCGTGGCGCTGTTGTGACTCCGAATGGGAGCACTTTGAACTGTTAGTGTTGTCCGTCTAGCACAAATCTGAGATATTTTCTGTGTGCTGAGTGGATGGGAATATGGAAGTAGGCGTCCTTGAGATCTAGAGTGACAAGGAAGTCGTTTAGTACCAGTAATGGGAGGACCTGTTGTAGTGTGACCATATGAAAATGATCCGACTGTATGTAAATGTTTAGAGGTCTAAGGTCTAGGATGGGTCTTAGAGATCCGTCCTTCTTTGGTATTAGGAAATATAGGGAATATACTGATGCTCTGGAACTATTTCTATTTCATTTTTCTGCAGGAGGGATATTACCTCTTGTCTGAGCAATGTTAAATGGTCCTGTGACATTGGACGTTGCTTGGGTGATATGTTTGGGGGGGGGGGTAGATGTTAGTTCCAGGCAATAACCTGATTGAATTATTTGGAGCACCCACCTGTCTGATGTGATGTTTTCCCAGGCTGGCAGGTACTGTTGAAGTCTTCCCCCGACAGGAGTGGAATGAGGCGGGGGAAGGAAGTCATTGGGCAGGGGTAGAGGCAGAGCGTGAGTTGGTATTTTTGCCTCTGCCTTTGTTATTGTTACCCCTGTACCCACCCCTTTGGCAGCCTTTACTGTAGGTAGACTGTGTAGGGGCTTTGTACAAGGTAGAAGCTGTGTCTGAAGTATATCTCCTGGTGGTACCTCGATAGTTTGAGCGACGAAATGAACGTCTGGGAGCCTGCGATTGCAGGGCTCCCATAGATTTGGAGGTGTCTGTATCTTTTTTCATTTTCTCTAATGATACATCTACCTCGGGTCCAAATAGGTGTTGTTCGTCAAAGGGTTGGTTAAGAATGGCGCTTTGTACCTCGGGTTTAAACCTTGATATGCGCTGCCAGGCGTGTCTGCGTAGCAAGGCGCTGGTGTTAACTGCCCTAGAGGCCGTGTCTGCTGCATCAAGGGCACACCTAATAAAGGTGTTGGTGATGTTTTTCCCCTCCTGGATGAGCTCGTTTGCTCTATCCTTGTACTTGTCAGGGTGGTGCCTCATTAGTGACTCTAGCTCATCGTAATGTGCCCGGTCATATCTGGCTAGCAGTGCCTGTGTATTGGCGATATGCCACGTTTGCTGCTTGAGACGCTGTTCTTTTGCCTGATGCGGCAAGTAGCTTAGACTCTTTATCTGGTGGTGAAGCCTTGACGGATGTTTGTGAGTTTGCTCTCTTGCGTGCGTTGGAAACTACAAGTGAGTCCAGTGGTACTGGGTCTTTAATATATTCTGGGTCTGATGGGGCAGCTTTATATTTTCTCTCTATCCGAGGGTTAATGACCCGAGTTCTGAGCAGGAGTATGATTGATCAGTCCTTTGAGCATGGGCAAGATGATTGAAGACCTTTGTGCATTATCGAATGTATCCATCAGGAAGACTTCCTCAACAGGGTCTGTATAAATATCTACCCCATGATAATGTGCAGCCCTGTGAAATAATTCATTACACCCTATAGTGTCTTCTGGTGGGGAAGGCCTTGAGGGGTATATGCCATCCTGAGGGTCATTTGGGACATCTGGGGTGGTATAATTGTCCCACGGGTCTGGGGATCCTGTGGGCGTTGTTGGATCAGGTGTGTTACCCCTCATATCATCAGAGCTATCATCCCTGTGTGGTGTGATAGGGGATGCTGGAGAATGCTGTGGTGGTGGTGATGGTACAGGCGAGAGAGAAGGGGAAGGCAGTCTTAAGGGAGAGGTAGCCATGTCCTTCTTCTTTGAATGCGGAGCTGGAGCTGGTGTGTCCAGTGGTCGCTTTTTTGGAGCCAAAACTAGGTGTCCAGTGACTGGGTCCTTAGCCATAGTCTTTTGAGCAGGGTCTGGGTAGGATAAATCCACTACAGGGGATTGATCTTTTGGTGCGGAGGAAGTCATGTGCACCGAGATGGCCTGTTTTTGTTTCTTGGCAATGTCTTTCACTGGGGAGGTGCCGTCTTTTTCGGCTCCAAAGCTTTTTTCGGTTTCAAGTGTTTTTTTGGTTCCGGTAGGGTTGTTGGATCTGATGACCATTTCGGATCAGAGGATTTTTTCGGTTCCGGTGGTGTCTTGGAATCCGAAGCAGGCTTGCTTGGTTCCTGCCTGGGTTTCGGTGCCGAAGGAGTAATGGTGTGCTTCGGTGCCGATGGCTTGGATGTCGGGCCGTTGTCTTTTTCCGTGCCGGTGTGTGTGGGCCGGCACAGTGTGAAGGTCGACTCGAGCTTGAGTCGCCTGAAGGCTTGGTTAGCTTCTTAGCCGGGCCCGAAGGTGGGGAAGTAGAAGCAGTTTGATGGTGTGCACCCGAGCTGGAGGGTGAGGGTGTGACCGGGGCCTTCTGGGTCGACGGTCTTACTTACGACCCGCTGCGCTGGAGTGATGTCCTCGACTTCGGAATCGTCTGCTTCGGAGCTGCTGTCGGCGTCGTGCTGTTCAGGAACGTTGACGCCTTCCTCGATGATGTCGTCCGGAATCAGAGCGGAAGATCTTTGAGCCATTGTTCTCCTCGCTCTTCGGTCCCGGATAGTCTTTTTGGAGCGAAAGAGGCACAAGCTGAACAGTTTTTTGCCTCGTGCTCCGGAGACAGAGGTTAGACACCTTATGCGGGTCGGTGTGGGGAAACTTCGACCCACATTGAGGACACTTCTTAAATGGCGTCCTTTCCATGAGCTGGAGTTGAGGCCTAGGTAGGCCCGAAGGCTGTCGACGACGACCGGAATCGAGATCCTCGATGTTTGAAGATTAGTGTCGACTGGAAAGCGTTCGAAACTTAGTTTTGCAGTTTGGTGAGGATTGCGCGCCGAAGGAAATCGGTTCCAACACGGAGTGCTGGAAACACATCCGAGCCCGGTGGCGGAAAAAAACCAATCTGGCAATGGAGCCGATGCCCATGCGCAGTATCATCCTAAGGAGGAGTCACCTATCCTGTGACTCCAAAAGACTTTTCTTCAACAAAACAAACTGTAAACATCCGGGCCCAACACTAGGTGGCCATCTATGCATAGTGTGTAATCTGCAGCTCATATGCCTCAAACACTATGTTTAGATCGCATTTTGAAGTGTTTTTACTATTTTAATAACTGTATTTTCATTACAATTCACACTGAGTAAATTCATTTAACTTTTTGTAAATGCATATGGCTAGTGTAGTATTGAAACTATGGCTCACCATGAGCCTATTCTTGTCATTCAAATTTTAAGGCTCGATATTTCATTTTTGATTTTAAAAACTCTTAAATGGTTTTAACTAACCAAAATGAACTAGTCATTTATTAAAGATGGCCTCAACAACCCAGCAACGAAGTATCCTTTAAGACCGTTAATTTTGGCTGGGTTAAGGAGAGGGGACCGATGACAGTCCAATTGTAGTCCAGCAATCACCACTGTAGATCTTTCGCAAACTACCCCAACACTTGGATTGAATCGGAGAGGTTCACTTGGTGCTGAGTCCGCTGAGACTACAGATCCTACTGCACATCCCACATGTGCCACATGGCATGGTCCACAATCAGGATACAGGAGGCCAAAAATTCTCAGAGCCGCTCCCACTGAGACCCACTTCAAAGGCTGAAACATTAGGATCACAGCACGAATATCCTGAACTCTAGGAGAGGGAAAGCTTGAAACACTGCTGTGTCCAGGATGGCTCCAATGAACGGAAGCTGTTTTGAAAGAGTCAGTTGTGATTTTAGCATGTTGAGAGGGGAAAAAAACGATGTCAACAAGTCAGCGGTCCTCTGGAGGTGGCTTACCATCATTTGAGGTGAGTCCGCCTTCAGCAGCTAGTCGTTAAGGTCTGAGAAGCCTTCACAACCTCTGCAAATGAGCTGCAGCCATTATGATCACTTTTGTGAACACCAGAAGTGCAATGGTTAGGCCAAAAGGGAGAACCGAGAACTGGATGTCCTTGTGGCCTACCTGAAACCGCTGATAATGTCTGTGGGGCTGTCGGATGAGGACGTGAAAATAGGCATCCAGCTGTTGTGTGTTTCTTGCATGGCCCATTGTAGTTTTCCATATGTTAGCCTAACTGCACATATTTTAGGCCTTATTTTTCTTTGCACCGTTACTATATAAACATGCTTGCTATTGTGCCACATTGTACTTTAACACAGAACCATCATATGTTTTTGCAATCTGTGTATTTCCCGAGATTTAGTCTGAACACCACCTACAAGATCAAACAACAATGTCTCTTGTTATTCTTTCTGGCCAGGCACTTGGACCTAGACATAACACAAGAATGCAGCTGTTTATATGTACATGTATTGACATGTAGATGAGCACAGAAGCCAAAAACACACACATGGAACGAGAATTCTGAGACGGAAGCACTGCACCTGCTGAGATGTAGAACATTCATCTGTATATGCTAAGGTACGGGGAATGCTAGTAATCCCAGAGATCTTTTCTAAATAATCAGTTAGCTTCAGAGGAAGGCGGTGGGGCTGTCCTATATAACGAGAGGGTTTTTTGTGGTATATGGTTTATTAACCCTTTCCATGCTCATGACGAGCTGAGCTCGTCATAATGCACGGTTGAGCTGTGCTGGTGACGAGCTGAGCTCGTCATGAAACAATGGAAATAATCAAAAGTCAGCACGGGAGGGGAAAACACCTAGCAGCCAAGGTGTTAACCATGCTAACAGTATTTTTATTATGCATTTGTTTTCTAATTGTGGCACGAATACTGTAGTTCAGAGCACTATAGTTAAAATATTGTAAACATCCTTCGTGTCTCCTGTTTATCTTATTGTTAAAAAATACGAGTGAAAGAGAAAAAGGGTGCGTCCTGTTATTGCGATTCCTGAGATGGTCGAGAGTGTTGTGGTCTGTCCCAATTCACTTGTTTGTCTGGTAAGGTTAGGAGGGTAAGTGTCGCACTACACTTAGTCTGACTTGTGCTCATGGATACTGCGGTGGTATGGTGACTCACTCCCTTCATAATGATGTTTTATGGTCCCAAGCGTAGTTCTGTTCCTGAGCAAAATCCATGTAACACTGCAGGTCGAGAGCAACCATCTAGTCTCCTGGATCTAAGATAGACAGGACTTGGGCTGGGGTAACCATTTTGAACTTGTCCTTCCAAAGGAAGATGTTCAGAGAGCGGAGATCTTGGATTGGACTGAGGCCTCCATCAAATAATGAGAATAGCAACCAAACCTGTTCTCTGATGCCTGCACAATCTCTTTTGCTCCCTTGGCCAAGAGAGCCAGAACCTTTGTTTAGAGTATGGACAAGTGGTTCTCAAGAAGGAGTGTGGTGTATGTGGCAGGTCTGGCGGGACAGGGAGAAAGGTGCAGGAAGTAGACATGTTCTATGCTCTGGTGCACCCATTGGTCAGACGTGATACTCTTCTAACCAGGGAAGTGAAAGCTGACTCAACATCCTATAGTGACGATCGTGTGCTACCAAGGGCAAATTAAAGCTGTATTCAGCAGCTAGAGGGCGGGGGTGT
The DNA here is from genome assembly GCF_964263255.1 of Lissotriton vulgaris. Taxonomy (NCBI): domain Eukaryota; kingdom Metazoa; phylum Chordata; class Amphibia; order Caudata; family Salamandridae; genus Lissotriton; species Lissotriton vulgaris. Next base: position 175,188,746 of record NC_141699.1, read on the forward strand.
TGGGTATAGCCAGTGCCTAATTTGAGCCGGTGGTGGACCACCGGCACTAAGTTTTGGGGACTTGCACTTATTTTTCCTTTGCCTAAGGGCAAGGGAGGGCAAAACAAAGGGGAAAGAAGGTGGAAGAGAGATGGAAAACTGTCACAAAGGGAAAAGCAAGAACCAGCAAAAGTGAGATAATGTGGCAGGCATTGTGTGGTAGTCATGAGGGGAATTCCAGACTATGCAGCCTTGGTATTTGGTGACAGACTAATGTCTTGGGAGGAGGAAAGATCACTAGTGTTCAGTAGATCTTCAAAAATATTGAGATTAGGAGTCAGAGTCACATAGCTGTATTAGTCTTTGGAGCAGAGTTGGGGGAGAGGAAGGTCTGAGCTTCCAGAAATAGGAAAAACACTAAGAGCGCTCAAGTTCACTTGCAACCTAAAAAAAAGCCGAATAAAATACTAGGTGCATCTCAATCTCTATTGTTTTTCATATGGCGACTTTGAGACTCTCAAAGAGTTCGCAAGTCAACTACAGTTAGTGTGCTATGGAAGACTTGCTACCATAACAACAAAACATAGGTGACCACATTGTTAGTTATCTTCCCAAACGTATCTTTATAAGTTCACCTTTTAAGAGTAGCGTTGTTAATGCATAAAAACAATACCTTTAAAAATTCCAAGTTGATATAAGGTAATCCACATGTTCTTAGCTCCATTTCTAGGGGCGTGAGAGTGGTTAATAGCTGCAACGGTATAATAGAGCCAAGGCCTGCCCGCACTGCTGTCATGCACTCAATATTTTGAAGTTCAAGCATTCTTAGGTTCCTGATTGCTGTTGCATATAAATCCTTGTTTTCCCATCTGATGAGTAAAGCAAAAAACAACAACAAAAAAGAGTTTTATATGTGTTCCAACAAGTATAACGTACAGGGTGATTCACTGTACTTGCACTTTGTAAATTACTTTCTTCCTCTAAGTCAAAATGGATAACAAATCACTTAAATATTTTAGTACAACCAAAGAGATCCTTATGGTGTCCGCTAGCCTTAACCTTACTGTTGGCTCAGGACTGTATCACCCTCAAAGGTTATACATCAGAAGATCTTTGACAAAAATGATTTGGAAGGTCTGGGCTGTGTGGTTCCAGGAGTTTCTTAATGGTTCTTTTGAGTTCACAAAAATTGTTGAATTCAATCAATCACTGGGACAACCTTAATTAGCCAACATATGCCTGGTAGACCTGACTTCACCACACATCAAGTGACCTCATACCCCTCCACTTCTCTTTCTTACCTTATTTGTTTCAGCTTCTTGTACACTCAGGAGTTCAAACCCTTGTCCTACATGGAGAGCCCTTGCTTTGCCTCCTGCTAGCATACTCCACTTATTTTATAGCTTTCTTGTTTATCTGTAGAACTGTATGCTGTTCTACATTGTACCCTGTAGCGTGCATATACTAATTACTATGTAACAGTTTTTATTTTTACTTGTTTTTCAATAAAATTGTCTGAGCAAAAAAAATTATCTTCAGACATAACTATGAAATCATAAACATTTTCCGGCTGAGTGCAGGTGTTCTATTATTAGCTCCAGCAGGGCAATCATTTTGTAAATGATATTTAGAACACACTATTCTTGTCAGATTATATTTACCCCAAGATATTCTTGTACCATATCAACATATCAGCCATATAGTTTGTCCTAGACTTCCACACTCATAATGCTGCTTCTGTAAGACTTTCTCCCTTTACAATATTTAGCCAGACAATTATAGTACACTTGCACACAAATAAAACTTATGAATTACAGGGTTGCAAGACGAACAAGTTACTTACATTCAGTAAGGTATTTTCTGGTTGATATTCCATATAAATGCAGTTTCTCATCTTTTGAATTTCCTCAGGTGCCAGACTGGCTCCGAACAGCTTTCACAGAAATAGCCCCCGCCCACCGGCAGGTGGAACCATCAATCCGACTCTGCAACAACCTCTCTTCAGCTCTTGAAGTGATGGCACAGAGCCATATGTGGGCACCACCCGTGCCTGATAATGTCAGTTTGCCTGAACTCTTTTGCAGTCTCAGGCACAGAACTACCATGACAAACGGAAAGAAGGGATTTATGTGAATTTCTAAACTTTTACAACACAAAAAGTATTAACAGGGTGAGGGAGGGCAGTGAGGAATCTGGGACAGCTAGAGTATCCATGAGTAACCTTGAGGGGTGGGGGGGGCTGCTATGTTGCCAGAACATGGCAGATCCTGATGACAACACATCCTGACTGGGTTATTTCCTGCATTGCATTTCCCTTTCTTCTGTCCAGAGAATCTAACAAATGGCTACTCATCCACACAAGGTCTTTTTGAGTAGTCAGTGTAAAAGCTCATTGCATTTTTGGGGGTTGAGTCAATAGAATCTGTCTTCTTCCTTTAAAAGGTGAGAGAGAGTGAAAAATATTGGTGATAGACTGGACAACATATAAAATTCCTACTACTTTGGATAAGAACGCCACCCATTTTCTCATCACTAACTTGTTCGGAAAGGAGATACTGTAGAACGGTTGCACTAGGAGTGCCTGCAATTCACTCACACAGCATGCAGAGGTGATGCCTTGCTGGGCCAATGATCATAAAGACAATAACGCATCTGAATGTCTGGCCTTAAAAGGATTGGTAGGACAAGCACAGCAAGCAACAGATTTCTCTCAGCACCCAGCCTACAAGAAATTTGTTCAACGCTGTTGTGTTGCAAGGATAACATTGACTACGGCGACCAGAAGGTCGAATGTATTCAACTGTCACTGTTATAAATCGTAGTGTAGATCTTTCTAAAGTGGTGGTTGGATTGGAGGGTAAATGCTCATGCTCCAGAGCTCTGGTTACCATAATCTTATGGCCCAGTATGGGGACATCAAGATGATTTGGGGCCAATCTGTCCTGACTTTCATCAGAAGTCAAGGGAAGAGAGGCAGTGATGCAAACACACACTAGAGCCACATCCGAGCACCGTTGGAATGTGTATCTCAGTGACTTTCCTAGAGGAAACTCCAGCGCCCAGAAGGGTAAACACTGTGTGCACTTGCCAGTGAAGATCAGATCTAACTAGGAAAGGCTTCACTAGTCAAAGATGCCCTTACTACTTTGATGGTGGTGATGCCACTAACCAACATATGCTCGGCTTATCTTCTCTACTCTTTAGAGATCCTTCTAGATGGCAGGCTACTAGAAACATTTTCTGCTAGTCAAGCCATTTCCTTCATAGTAGGGCCTCTTTGCACAGGACCCCACTTTTCCTGCTAGCTGCTGTACCAAATTGCGATTTGTTGTCCATGAGGACCTGCATAAGCCTTACCTTAATAGACAGCTGGAAAGCTTTCAGGGCGGCATAAATTATTCAAAAGGTTGATATAGTAGTTGACTCTGCCGAAGACCAGAGGCATCTGATCTCTACATCTACCAGATGACACCCCAATCCCTGCAGTAACATGTCTGTCACAAGTGAGCAGTCTGGATTGGGAAGGGACAGTGGCCTTCTGCAAGTCAGGCTGGTGCTCATCTGCCACCACAGAAGACCCTGAAGAGTCTCCTGTGAGATCTGGAAGGAGTTCGAATGGCAACTCTGATTCCAGGAGCCAGCCAACGTTCCATGGCAAAAGCTGCTTCAAAGAAGTTGGACCTGGTTGAAGGATCTCAATTAACAAGTTTGCATTGGTTTCAACAGAAAGCAACTGTAAATCAAATATTTCTGCAGCTCTTCGGGCAGTTACTGCAAAAGAGGATCTTCCCTCCGCTAGTGGCACACATGGTGAGTCTTGCTTAGACTCTGGGGCTGTATCCAGTGCGCTGATATTTTGTAAATGCAAGTATAGCTTATCATCAGTATAGTGAGGGGGGAGTAGGTTGTCCAAGTCTTCATCAGTGTTCTGTTGAGTATTTTGCATACCCTAAACCGTGTTTAAGTCGGAACCAAATATGGCCTCTAGCCTCTGATAGCACTGGGGGTTGATGGAGGGCAAAGATTAGAGTCTAGGTCACATTGACTGATGGCGCCTTTGTGCTCTCATAGTGCGACACAGGCCTGCAGTTTGAACTAGCGTTGGAATTGGCCTGGAATTGGGTCCTATATGGTCAGCTGGCATCAAAGGAGAGTCCACTAACAGATGTTCACCGGGTGCACCGTGCAATTCCGTGGGACGCGGAGCACCAGAAGGAGCCGGAAGCATCTGAAAAGCTGCAGCAAGGCCTCCTTGAAGGTTGCAGTTTGCTCTAGGGTATAAAACGACCTTGGTAATTCTGAGTGGAGAGAGAGAGCTGAGTCCCACTCGGCGCTCGTGTATAGGTCATATCTTAAACTTCGCAGAAGACTGAGACGAAACAGATATGACCCGGAGATTTAGAAAAGGAGGGAATTCTAGTTTGCAATAACAACCTCTTATTATGGTCAGCAAAACAGCCAACACCTGCAGTCATGGTGCAGTTTGAATCTTCTCATTTTCGGAGGAGACATTGTCCATGGCACACAGATGGCACCTAGAAGTCGTTGGAAAACTTGGGCAGACATTTTTTAACCTTTCACTCCATAGAAATTGTTCTGAAGTTAAAGATCTGCAATTGGCCTGAGTACTCCATCTTTTGTTTGGCACCAAAAATTAGATGGAGTAGCACTTGCAATGTCTTCACCTGTGGAACTCTCTCTCCGCCTCTCTGACCAGCTGCAACTAAACGTCCAACACAATGATGGAAGTGAAGGATACGAAGGGGAGAGTGTAACTTAGTTGAACATTCTGTAGAACTAACTGATCAGAATTTGTAGCATGCCAGTCAGGCCATAAAAAAACTCATTCTGCCCTCTATTGGTTTACATCATCATGGGAGGAGGAATCAAAGCAGCTTTGCTGCAGGAAGGAGGAGGAAATAAGGACTGCTTTCCCTGGGGGTGTCAAAGGCCTCTGTCACCATCATGTCGCCTTGAGCCACAGACTAGCTGTGTTGGCTGTTTTAAGATTTGTGAGGGCTGCCGTTGCCAACAGGAAACAACTTGAGGAAATACTCAGATTTTTTAGTACTGTTTATGAAACTGATGGGTTGGAGAGTGCAAATCTAACAGTCGGCTGTAGCACAGCTGTCTTTAAATTTTTCAAGCGCAGAATTCACCTTTTCATCAAAAAGCTTGGAAGGACAAGTTACTTACCTTCCATAACACGTTATCTGGTAGAGACAATATCTAGCTGCAGATTCTTTACCTTTGAATAGATACCCAAGCCATACCATCGTGGCGGATGGATGCAGAAAGATTTTCTACACTAAAAAGTCCTGCAGGACCAAACAGGCAAAAGGCCTGTCCCTGCAGACCTGACTGTCCAGGCAGTAATGCTTGGCAAACATGTGCAGAGATGCCCCATGGCTGCCTGGCAGATGTCCAGGACTGGGAAACCCAGAGCCAACGCCGTATTCGCAGCTTTTCCCCTGGTAGAAAGGGTCCATAAGCCTTCAGGAGGCAGCTTCCTAGCAAGGACATAGCAGATTTTAATGTAGTTAACTACCCAGTGTGAAATGGATCTTTTCTGCACTGCCTGACTTTTTAAGCTCCTACGAAACCCACAAAATATTGGCTGGCCACACAGAACTCTTTTGTGAGGTGACGGTAGAACAACATTGCTGTTTTTTGGATCCAGGCGGTGGAGACACTCCTCTTTCTTAGAGGGATGCGTTGAAACAAAAAAGGTGGGTACAGTGACTGATTGACCCAGATATAATGGGATCACCACCTTTGGTAAGAATGAAGCACAGGTGCGAAGCACCACCTTATACACAAAAGTCATAATGCAGGGAGGCTTGCATGATAAAACCTGTAACACACTCACCCTCCAGGCAGATTTTATCGCCACCAAAGAGCTGACAGAGCGGAAAGATAACCGTTGAGAGTACCTAAAGCAAAACCCTGCTGAGCAATGGTATGAATAATGAGAAGAATATTAGACAGAGAAGCAGAAAGAGGGTCAACAGACCATTCTGTACAATATTATTTTTTAAATTGGCCACAGCAGGAGTATACTGTCTTAGTGGAGGGCCGCCAAAATAACATTACATACTTAAGGAGGAAGGTCGAAAGCTATCAATTGTCGCTGCTCAATCTCCACGCAAGGATGCAAAGAGTTGACAGGTTCAGGTGGAGGACCCTCTCCTGCTGCTGCGACAGAAGACACTCTCGAAGGGGCAGCCTGATCGGAGGACCGATGCTCATTTAAAGAAGCTCTGGATACCAGACTCTCAGTGCCCAGTCCGGAGCCACGAGAATTACTTGAGCCGGCTCATTCTTGATCTTCTTCAGAACTCTGGGCAGAAGTAGTATGGGCAGAAAGGCGTACATGAGGCCTGAGCTCTACTCGCGATGAAAAGCGTCACCAAGCGATAGCCGCCTTCGAAACTCCAGTGGGCAAAACTGCTGACATTGCGCAGTCTCTTCGGAGGTGAACATATCTAACCAAAGCTCTCCCCACTGCCGAAAGAGACCTTGCTCCACCTTCGAATGGAGCGCCATTCGTGATCCGCTGGGCATCAATGGCTGAGTTTGTTCACCCTGGCATTCATAGGACCTGCCAGGTGTTGAACCACCAGGGTTATGCCCTGCTTTTCCAGCCATGTCCAGAGACTCATGCCCTCTTGACAAAAGATCAACGACCACATCCGCCCTGCTTGTTGCAGTACCACAGAGCGGTGGTGTTGCCCGGGAACATCTGCACCAACTTCCCCTTGACAGAGGGAAGGAATACTTTCAATGCTAGAAGGATCACTCACGTTGATGGTGAGCCTCAACTCCGCCGAAGACCAGTGTCCCCTGATCTCCACCTCTCCCAAATGGCCGCCCCATCAGTTTTGTACGAGCCAGGAATGCAGAGCTATGAAAGATACTGACCACTGGTGCACTGAAACTAGGGCCCTGAAAGGGACGACCTTAACCCTAGAAATCAGTTTACAGAATGGGGAGGATGGGTGGGGCGGTAAGGAATCTATCACTAACTTAGGTTTCTTACAGATATATCGTTACCGAAGGTAAGTAACTTGTTCATCTGAAAGAAACACGTTAGTGATAGATTCCTTACCTTAGAATAGATACCCCAGCAATACCAACCCCGGTGGTGGGTCTGCGAACAAAGATCACACCAGAAAGTCACGGAGAACAGAACGGCCAAAGAAGCTGTCTCTCCGGACTTGACTGTAAAGGCAATAATGCTTAGTAAAAGTGTGCAACAAGACCCACGTGGCTGCCTGACAGATGTCTTGCAGGGGGACACCACATCCCAATGCAGTAGTAGCTGCTGTCACCCTGGTAGAATGGCGCGCAATCCCATCGGAGTTTCCTTTTTAGCCAGAGAATAACAGGCCTTGATACACAAGATGACCAAGTGGGAGAAAGTCCTCTTGTGTACAGCCCGACCTTTCTTGGCGCCCAAATAGCCAACAAAGAGCTGGTCATCCACCCGGTCCGGTTGTGTGCGATTCAGGTAAAATGAGAGTGCATGTTTTGGGTCCAGACGGTGAAGCCTCTCTTCCTCTCTGGAAGGGTGCGGAGGCGGAAAGAAAGTGGGCAAGATGATAGTTTGCCCAATGTAGAAGGCAGTGACAACCTTTGGCAAGAAGGAAGGACGAGTGCGAAGCACAACCTTGTCCGGATGAACCGACAGAAAAGGAGCCTTTCAGGAAAGAGCCTGGAGCTCACTCACGCGTCTAGCAGTGGTGATGGCAACCAGGAAGGCACTCTTCAAAGTCAATAAACGAAGAGGACAGTTGCGAAGCGGCTCAAAGGGACCTATCAAATAGGTAAGAACCAGATTAAAGTCTCACTGTGGCATTCCAAACAGTATAAGAGGGGAAATGTGAGTAATGCCTCTGAGAAATCTATGCACAACAGGAGACTTGAAAAGAGAGGGCTGATCAGGGAGCCTGAGAAAGACCGAAATTGCAGAAAGATAGCCCTTAATAGTGCCCAGAGCAGAACCCTGCTGGGCCAGAGAAAGAAGGAACAAAACGAATTCTGAAAGAGGGGCAGAAAGGGGATCCACAGCCTTTGCTGTGCAACATGTCACAAATTTGTTCCACCTGAAAGCGTATACCGTGGAGGGAGCCCTGGCTGCCTGAATAATATCACAGACTTCAAGAGGCAATTCAAAAGGAATGGAAACTCGCTACTGGTGGGAGCAAGGGAAGATCTCTTATCTCGACTCCAGGTAGTGCAGAATACAGCGGCCCGCCTTGCCCTCAACATGCCGGCAAGAACACCATCAGTACCGCTGCTGCATCAGTTACACTGGCTCCCGGTGAGGAAAAGAGCTATCTTTAAGATGCTCTGAGTAGTCTTTAGATCACTACAGGGGAAAGGCCCGGCCTACCTTAGGAATAAACTCAGGTGGTATCAACCGGCCCAACAATTGAGATCCAGCAATTCCAACTTTCTGTGCACCCAGAAAATACGGAGGGCATGCAATGGCGGTAGAGCCTTTTCCTATTTGGCAGCTAGCCATTGGAATATGCTCCCACAGAACATCAGGTCCTGCGGTGAACTAACGAACTTTAAGAGACTGTTAAAGACATGGCTCTTTTAGATATAAAGCCTCACTTATTTTCCTCTTTGTACAGCGCCGAGAGATCCCCTTGGGGATGATTTGTATGCACTCAATAAATCCCCAAAGTAAAGTAAAGTAAAGAATCAACTGCTGCTTCTCAATCTCCACGCATGTAGGTGGAGGCTGGACAGGTTTGGGTCGAGGTTCGTCCTCTGCTGCTGCGACAGAAGATCCTCCCGAAGAGGCAGTCAGATCTATGGATCCATGCTCATACTGAGTAACTCGGGATCCAAAACTCTTCGAGCCCAGTCCGGGGCCACAAGAATGACTTGGGCCCGGTCATGCCTGATCTTCTTCAGCACTCTGGGTAGAAGTTTTATAGGCCGAAAGGCGTACAATAGACCACAGTTCCACTTCTGATGAAAAGCTTTGCTGAACGAGTGCCATCTTGGACGCGCAGAAATTATGACATTGCGTGTTCTCTTCGGTGGCGAATAGATCTAACCAAGGCTCTCCCCACTGTTGAAAGAGACCTTGTGCCACCTATGAGTGAAGACGCCATTCTTGATCCATCATGCACCTGCGGCTGAGTTTGTCCGCCCTGGCATTCGAAGCACCTGCCAAGTGTTGCACCGTCAAGGAAATGCCTTGACATTCCAGCCATGTCCAGAGATGAAGAGCCTCCTGACATAGGGTCCACGACCCCACCCCGCCTTGCTTGTCGCAATACCACATGGCGGTGGTGTCTGTGAACACCTGCACTACTCTCCCTTTGACAGAGGGAAGGAATGCTTTCAGTGCAAGCAGATTGATTGCCCGGGGCTCCAGAAGGTTGACATGGAGACTGGACTTCGCCAGAGACCAGAGGCCTCTGATCTCCGCCTCTCCCATGTGGCTGTCCCATCCCAGGAGGGACGCATCCGTCACCACTGTGTGCTCCGGTTGGGGAAGGGAGAGGGATCTCCAGCTGACCCAACGTTGGTTCGTGAGCCACCACAGTAACTGTTGCGCAGTGCCCTCCGAGATCTTTACGTCCTCGGACAGGTCCCCCTTGATGCTGTGCCCACTGGAACTTCAGGTCCTACTGCAGAGCCCACATATGCCATCTGGCATGATTGGTCAGCAGGATGCAGGAGGCATTGAGGCCCAGCAGCCTCAATGTCATCCTGACCGAAACCCAGGACAAAGGCCGAAAGATCACAGAATCATAGCCCGAATGTCCTGGACAGGCTGTTAGGGAGGATGAACCCGAAACTGCGCCGTGTCCAGAACTGCTCCAATGAAAATGAGCTTCTGAGAGGGAATCAGGTGAGACTTCGGCACATTGATGGAGAACCCCAGCAAATGCAGGCGGTAGGGCGTAGTCTGGAGGTGGGAGACGACTGCCTGGGGCGAGCCTGCCTTCAACAGCGAGTCGGCGAGATAGGGGAAGACTGAAACCCCTGATCTGCGCAGATGAGCTGTGACCACCGCTATTACCTTCGTGAACACCAGAGAGGCGCTGGTAAGGCCAAAAGGGAGCACGGTGAACTGAAAATGCTCGTGGCCTACCGTGAAGAGCAGGTAACACCGGTGGGCGGGCAGGACAGGGATATGAAAATAAGCATCCTGCAAGTCCAACGCTACCAACCAGTCTTGCGGGTCTAGGGCAAACACGACCTGAGCAAGTGTGAGCATCTTGAACTTCTCCTTCAGGAGGAAGTGATTGGCGTTGTAAGGTCTAAGATAGGAAGCAGGCCCTTGTCCTTCTTTGGAACCACGAAGTACTGGGAAAAACAACCACGACTTACTCCAGGCATCGGAACGCGCTCAATGGCCCCCTTGGCCAAGAGGGCCGTAACTTCTTGCTGAAGAAGTGTCAAGTGATCCCCCGACATGCGGTGGGACTGAGATGGCATGGCTGGATGGGTAGTCTCAAAGGGGAGGGAGTAGCCCCGTCAGACTATCTACAGAACCCACCTGTCCGAAGTGATGGTGCGGAAGTGGGGGAGGTGATGGCGAATACTGCCATCCTCTGGCATTTGGTTGGCCTGAAACACCAGACTAGGAAGCTTTGGAGGCAGTGGCGGCACGGGAGGTGGTGGACTGACCCGCCCGCTGGCCCCGTAAACCACCTCAGTGGGTCCCACGTCCACAGACGCGCTGAGACTGTTGCTGTGCAGCCCTGTGGCTCTGAAATTAAAGTGCTTAGGCGCCCTTCCTTGCCCACGAAAGGAGCAAAAAGCAAAAGCGGAAAGAGTGCGAGTGGCCGTATCCCGTGAGTACTTAAAACGCTCAAACGCACTGTCTGCCTTGTCGCCAAAAAGGCGAGTGCCATCAAAGGGCATGTCCATTAGAGTGTTCTGGACTTCCCCTGAAAAGCCAGTTGTCCTCAGTCAGGCGTGGCGGCGTAGCGCCACTGTTGTGCAAATCGCCCTGCCCAGCGAGTCGGCGGTGTCAAGGCCACGACAAATTGTGAACTTGGCTGCTTCTCTCCCCTCAGCAATAGCTTGGGAGAGCACCGTCCAGGCCTCTTCCGCACACTGAGGCAGCACCTGCGCAACTATGTCCCACGCAGAATGGGAATAATGGCCCAAGAGGCATGCAGTGTTTACAGACCGCAGCCCTGAACTGGCGGAAGTAAACAGTTTCTTTCCACACTGTTCCATTTTCTTGGATTCCCTATCCGGAGGTGCGGAAGGGGGACGCAGAGGCTTGTACAACCAAGCTCTCAGGGGTTGGGTGTTGGGAGAGGAAAATGGTGTCGCCCGGGGCCGGCGACGGCGTCCGGCCACGTTTTTATCCACATGAGCCCTTGTGTTGGGTCTGGACCAGGTGCACAAAAGAACGTCTGAAAGTGCGTCATTAAAGTGCGTCTAGAGGAAGACGCTGGCCGGAGCACTTCTGTCAGGAGATTAGTCCTGACGGCCACTGTAGGGAGCTCAAGGTGGAGCGCTTCGGCTGTTCTACACAACACAAGAGAATATGTGCCACCCTATCCGTAGCCACGGTAGGAGACAGTGAGCCAGGTTCTGGAGCAAAATCCATGTCACCTGCATCCTCCAAATCCTCTTCCCAGTCTGGGTCTAACTCACACTGAGCTGCAAGAGGGTTCTCAGACTCCTCCCAGTCCTCCCTTTCCTCCCCAACCTACCGGGTAGGCGGAAAACAGGGCGGCGGATGGAGAAAGGGATAGAAATTCCACATCGGCGGCGTATCGGCGTCGATCGACACCGGTCCGGCGCCGACTCCACGTCGGGGTGGAAGTGGACAGTGTCGGCCATGGAGCTGGCCGACGGCGGTGCCATAGACGTCGAAATCGGTGGAGGTTGTAAGAGGTCACCCGACATCGGCTGGGATCCACGCATGGATCCATGGGGGTCTCGCTGTGCCAAGACCGGAGTAGTCGACGACGTTGGGGCCGGAGCTCGTGACGAAGAAATAGAGTGAGGACCCCCAGTCGGACCAACGGGGCTCTAAGGCGTTCTGGTGGGGCCCGATGGGCCAAAAAGGCGGGCCACGACTGACAGGAAGTCCTGTAGCTGGGCCGGAGTCACCGATGGACCTGGGAAAGGTTGGTAGGCCGTCGGCAACTGCGCAGGCTCCGCCGGAGCCATGGGGTGGCACCACCCGCACCCATGTCACGCGATAGGCTAGAGGAAGGCGAAGAGCGACGAACGATTGAGGTGGTGGCGGCTCGGCGATCGGTCCCTCGACCTCCCATGGGACCAGGAACATGAACGGCGCGGAGCCGATTGCCAGGCCTCCAGCAACTTTCAGGACCACTCCCGCAAAGTTTTCGGATCCATGGCCCAGCATTCGGGGCACGACTCAGAGTCGTGGTCGCGCCCCAGGCAGTAGAGACACTCACGGTCCAGGCCCGTCACCGACTTCGTGCAGGGAGAAGTCGCGCAAGACTTAAAACCGGGCATCCTTATACACCAGGAGTCAAAGACTCAAAAAACAGAGACTAAAGTCCCAAAATAACTCGGTCAAAAAGTGACTGGGGGTACCGCTCCCTCCGGATCTGCGCTTGCTGGCGCGGAAAAATTAAGAACTGACATCAGCGCGCGTGGGCGCAGCTAAGTAGCTCTAGCGACGTCATCTCGGCGACTACGACGCCAACAAGAGCGAAAGGATCTTCCTCTGGCCAATAGTCTGGGTCAGCTCTGGATACGCAGATTGCCGACGGGGTGCCCGCGGAATTCCAGATGGCGTGAATTCCAATTGGCTGATAACTGAGTTGGGATGTGACTGCGGGCAGGACTGAACACTAGGAGCACCATAGAACCAGTGACGTCACATCGGGCCAAGATAGCGACTTCAAAATGCCCAGCTGCACCTACAGAGCCTAAATCTGCTATAGCATCTGGACAAAGTGGATAATGCACAACCCAAGATCTCCTTTGAACAGCGCAAACCCAGAACGAGAGAGAGAGCACCCCAGAGAAACACTCTGGGGGTCATGGGGAGATGCCACAACATGTGGAGGGAGACGTGTCTCACACTGGATGCCATGCAAAAATAGCCTGTCCGCAATCGATACAAAACCGGATTCCCCATCAGATCACATGGACCGCATGTCCAAAAGCATGGATAAACAGGTGGAGTGAATGAACATGACGGAACACAGAGTCACTGAGGTGGAGGAAGCCCAAACAGAAATGGATGTTGAACGCAAACAGATGGGTAGACTCCTACAAAACCTGCAGGATAAAGCCAAAAAGCTTGAAGTGCGGTCCTGAAGAAGCAACATAAGGATTACCACCCAGACTGGTAACATGGAGTTATTCATGGAAAAGCTGTTGGTCACACTGCTGGGAGCTGAAACATTCTCTACAATGTTCCTAGTGGAAAGGGCGCATCGCTCGTTGGGCCCAAGACCTAACCCTGGAGCTCCCGCGAGCCCTATAATAGCCAGGTTGTTAAATTATAGGGACAGATATGCTGCGTTGAAAGCAGCATGAGAGAAGAAGTCGTTAAAATATGAGGGATCTACTATTTCACTGTACCCGGACTTCGCGTTGCGCGTACAGGAGGCACGCAGACAGTTTGCTCCCTTCAAATGCCAACTACGAGAAAAAAACCTGGACTACGCCATGCTGTACCCGGCGAGGCTTAGAGTCAACAGACAAGTAAGTCCAGGATCTCAAGGAACCCTAAACAACTGCAGAAAGCTATAAAGACGTGGTTCAAGGAGAAGCAGCGCAGCCCTGAGCACCACAACATAGAGGGGGCAATCGGAGGCGATCTTGATGAGCAGGACTAATGCTAGAGATGGACACATGCACAGATAAGAGGGCTGGGCGCTAGGGTGGGATACGGAAAGTGGGTAATGGGCATGATCTGGGGACCTGAAGAGGAACTGACTCATGATCCTTTTGTAAGACTTGAACAATTTAAAAAAGATGTACTACTGAAGGGCGCTATAAGCAGAATGCACAATATTAGGAAAAATGCCTGATGCTTTAAAGTTGCTAGATGGCAGGCCGAAGGGGATTGAAAGCGTGAAAAGGTTTAGTTTAAAAAAAAAAAGGGTCAGGCAACATCTGCCCACGCGTGCAAACCACAACCTGGGAAATACTTATAGTATTTTGAGACTAACACAGTTGAATGTAAAATGTTGATATGACGTACGGGGATTGTTTGGGGGGATATCGCCATTGCAGAGTTGGGGATTGTTTGGCGTGGGTGGAGGGATACAGAGATCACAGTTTAGTGTAAGTTCTTTAGAAACAGTTGCGGTACTGAATCAGAGTAGTATAAATGGTGAGTGCAAAGCAGGCGCAAACTACAATCGTATGGACACCCCACATGATGACAGAGCATACCACTAACGACAGGATCACATACAGTAAAATCAGAGCCATTACGGGGAATGTTAGGGTTCTTAACAACCATAGAAACTTAAGGAAGGCCATGGCATACTTGGAAAGACAAAATATTGATATAGCTTTGCTACTAGAGTCGCACTTGCCCCCAACCAGTAACATGCTACGAGACAGAGGATTACAGGGCAGCGTACACATTGCTGGCTTTACCACACATGCACGTGGTGTTATTACCTGGGTGAACACTAAATCCAATTTAAAGCTGGAACCCCTAGACACTGACCTGGAGGGCAGGTTTGCAATAAGGAGATGTCAGGGTAAAGGGATGGACCTGTCGCTAGTTAATATATATGGCCCGAATTATGACAACCCAAAATTTTATGCGCTACTGCTGGAAAAGATGGGACGATAAGTAGGAAGCTATCAACTTTGGGGGGACACTTTAACTGCATACTAAATCGCCATGTCCAAGCATTCAGGAGTCCTTAGAGCGCTCCGCAAGCGACTGGCAGATCTAGAGAAATCCCTCAAAGAATCAGAGCATTGGCTCCTGACGGGAGCCGATGAGGGGGTCAAGGAGGAGCTTAAAACTCTCTTGGCAGAGTACCAGGAGGTGGCGGACTCTGAAATGAAGCACCTAGGCAAATACAGTGCAGAAGGAGAGGTGTTAACAGAAGAGGGGAATATAGTAGAGCGATTTAGGCAATATTACTCGACTTTATACAACTCACAGAGTGCAGGCATGGAAGAAGAAATATTAGATTATCTGACACATATCATACCACCCTGGCTCACTAATGAGCAATAATTGCTTGAGCTGGAGGAGATTACTTTGACACTGCCAGCGATAAAAACTGGCAGCGAGCCTGGAGTAGACGGGGTGACCGTCCAGTTTTACAAAGAAATTAAAGACCTGTTGGTCCCGCGCCTGGCGACATTGTTCGAAAAGATGTATGAGGAGGTAATCAAGCCAGCGTCTAAGAGAGGCAGTCATAGTTGCCATCTTAAAGCCAGATAAGTGGCTGGTTGAATGTTCGTCATACCGACCCTGTCACTGCTTAAGGTGTTAAAATCTACACCAAGATACTAGAGAGCCGCTGATCCCGCCCTTAGAAGCACCTGAACAGGTGGGATTTGTTCCAAGTAGAAACTTAACGCACAAGTTACTTACCTTCGGTAACGATATATCTGTAAGAAACAGTAGTTAGTGTTAGATTCCTTACTTTAGAATATCCAAAGGCATCAGACTGGATCCGGAAAGTTTTGCGTAGCAGTATCCCTGCACGTCGGTAGGCGTGGTCTGTGGCTCCGCGTCCGTTGTCGGCATCGTTGGCGCCGGGATGAGGTCGGAGTACTTAGACGCCGCACTCGCTCGCTGACGTCAGTTCTTATACACAGCTTTTCCGCGCCAGGAACGCAGAGGCATGATAAAAAGCCGACACTGGTGTCATGAAACTAGGGCCCTCAATGGAATGACCTTAACCCTAGATATCGGTCCGCAGAACGGGAAGGATGGGTGGGGCGGTAAGGAATCTAATACTAACGACTGTTTCTTACAGATATCTCGTTACCGAAGGTAAGTAACTTGTTCATCTGAAAGAAACAGGTTAGTGTTAGATTCCTTACCTTAGAATAGATACCCCAGCAATGCCAACCCCGGTGTTGGGTCTGTGAGAAGTTGGCCTGATATATAGTGCTCACTATTCTAGTGATCACTGTGTATCATACCAAACGACCCTTATTGATGATTGGTTGTAAGTCAACCTTATAGACCAGCTATCCTAGTAGCGTGGACAAAAGCAGTCTTTAGGCTAAACTCTAGAGGGCGTGTTAAGCCAGCTGTTTTACCGTCACATATACCCCTTGAACACCAAGTGAAAGGACACCACACAAGTTGTTATGAAAATAAAGGATATTTATTTATAACAAGTCTACCCTGAACTCTTTATGAGTCAGGGAGCTAAGCACAATACAAAACTCTTACGAAAATACTTCAAGTTGCACAATTTACACAAATGCCCGAGGGGCATGAAAAACGATATACACTAAAACTGGAATGCGAAATACTAGCAGGTAATTAACAAGATCCAGAGGCTTCAGGATCGCTAGGACTACACTACTGAACCCTAAGGTTAGGAGCAGGAGGCCTAGGGAGATCGGGTGCAGAGTGTGCACTCTCACGCGGGATGCGGGACAAAGTCTATGGAGGTTAGTATTTCTAAAGTCACTGTTTTCTGACGAATCCGACCAGGTAGACTCAAAACGAAAAAGGATCTGGACACTTAGATAGTGAACCTGCGTTGGAGCACCGAAATGCTCGTGTTACCTAGCCCAGGGGCTGCGGCTGCATAGGGTTCAAAAGACGTCGGGAATCCTCGTTGTAGTCTATGGAGCCTGAAAGAAGAAGTTGCTGGCAGGCGACCAGTGAAGATGTTCGGAGTGATCCAAGCCTGGATCGGTGATGGAGACGACCTGAAAGCAGAGGGGACTCAGTTCTTAATCACTAGCCAGTGATTGTGTGGGCACCAGGATGGCACCAGGTGAAGTCACCTCGACCAGGTGGATGGGCGACGCTGGACTCTGCAGTCACACGGGCTAGGAGGCGTTGTCGGCAACCAGGCTGGAGGAGCGAGCTGTCCAACGCAGGTGTCTGCTGTCGGCGATGCTGGACCCAAGATGGGGGCAACAAACCTTGGCAAAGGCAAGCCGACACGGTGGAGTCAAGATGGCGTCTGGAGAGGACCAGGGGGATCCGGGGGGCTCATCTTTTGGAAGGGAGCAAGGGCCAGTCTGGAGCAACCAGACCAGCGGTGAAATCGTTGTGGTACGTCGTCAGGAGGGCCACTAGCCAACGGGCAAGTGACCGGACAACGCGGTGAGCAGCAAAGAGCAGAAGCGCCCCACGCAGATCTCGTGGATGCTGGGGGGCTGGACTTCGGTGCTGGAGCTGCTCAGGGTTAGGGCTTCTCAAACCCCAAAGCACTCACTCGAGGATCCCTCGGCGGTCGTGCTGGTTAAGCGTCTTGCAGTTTCAGAAGATGGCCGGTCCCTCAGATCTCGTCACACCCACGAATCTCAGCTGGGCTGATGATGCAGGTAGAGGTCAGAGATGCCAGGGAATCCGGGTCTCGTCGAGCTGGGCAGTCTTGATCCGGAGGATGGACGTTCAGCAAACCGCGAGGCTTAGATGGTGCCTGCGGGTGCAGGGTGGCTACTCCTTAGCCATAAGGGAGAGTCTTCAGAAAGTATCAAGAGTTCCTTTCGTGGAAAGTAGTTCAAGATTCATAATTATCTAATTTGGGAAGGGGGCCCGCTCCTACCTTTATTCTAAGAAAAGGGGCTGGCACGCGACTAGGTCCTGCCCATGGGTGGGACCAGGAGGGGGGTGGTTACACCCCTCTCCCTTGTCCGGACTTTCCCCAGCTCAGGGGCTGGTGTGCCCCTGGAACTGGTTTGAGCCGGCATATGCACAGTGAGCACCGGGGTAAAACTTGCAGTCACCTTCCTCTCAGCCCTGCCTACCTGGGATACACAAAACCCTGTCTGGGATGGTGCTAGCACCGCCCCCGACAGGAAACCCTTTGTCCAAGCCTCCCTCGCCGGAAGGACTCCCAGCAGCAGGAGGTCAGACTTATGTCTGTGGTGGAAGCATCCATTTTGTGATGCTGAGGCTCGAGTTAACTTTAACCGGGGTTCACAGTTACATACATGTCGTGTCCCTCTAGAAGGGTGGAATGCTAACCCCGTCGCCAGAATTGACGAGGGGCTAGTATTCCAATTCGTATGACACCTTACTCGACATGTTTTGATAAAGCGATACCAAAGTTGGCAAATAACCGCGAGGATTATAATGCACTTAAGAGTATATGGTATGCGTTATCATGGAACAGCTATTAGGACTTGGTTCCGCAAGCTGCAAATGGGCTCAGCTCATGCCAGAGCACCGCCTCACATAATTCCAAGCCCTCTGCCTTCAGGATTGTTAAGGCCTGCCATAGGAGTGACTGATAGGAATACATGTGTCCACTTTAGGGTTAGATATAGGAATACTATATCTAAAGCAAAGGGTGATTACACCCCCTTGCCCCAGCTGTCGTGCAGCCAGTTGTGTCAGATTTGGATGGCCAGTCAGGGGTGGCATAATACATGCTGCAGCCCCTGGTAGGCCCTGGGTACACCTATGCCCTGGATACCTGAGGTATGCTGTACAGGGACTGATAAGGTGGCCCAGTACCAATTGGTAAATGCACCTAACGTACATGTGTGTCAATTTAGAGAGAGAACAGCTAGGCTGTGGGTCTGATTAGCAGGCCCACAGCCAGGGAAAGTCGTAAACCAGTGAAGCAAAAAGCAAAAATCGGGGTTGACCATAGGATTGCAGACGCCACTCTCCTACAGGTAGTGCTTTCATCCTGGTCGAGAGACATCTTGATCTCCTGTGCGGCTTTAATCAATGCCGTCTTCGTACTGTGGCCACTACGGAAATCGAATTGAGTTGAATCCAGAAGATTGTTGGTTTGGATATGATCGACTCGTTTTTTGTTCATAATTTTTCTGTGATCTTTGCTGGCAAAGGTAAGCAGGAGATGAGGCGTTAACTATTGGGATCCATGGGATTGAGGGGAAGTTTTTTTATTAGAAGAAAACACTGAGTCTTTCTTTCAACATGAAGGAAAGCAACCAGTCATGAACATTAATTGAAAAATGTCTGTTAGCTTAGGGGTGACCATAGGATTGCAGACCCCACTCTCCTACAGGGTCTGCGAACCAAGATCACACCAGAAAGTCCTGGAGAACGGAACGGCCGAAAAAGCCATCTCTCCAGACTTGGCTGTCGAGGCAGTAGTGTCTCGCAAACGTGTGCAGCGAAGCCCACGTAGCTGCCTGACAGATGTGCTGAAAGGGGACGCCTCTCCCCAGGGCAGTAGTAGCCGCCGTGGCCCGAGTGGAATGGGCCCTCAGCCCAACAGGAGGCTCCTTTTTCGCCAGGGAGTAACAGACCTTGATGCACAACACGACCCACCGTGAGATGGTCCGCTTGTGCACGGCCCTTCCCTTCTTAGCGCCCACGTAACCAACAAAGAGCTGGTCGTCCACCCGGAACTGGCGTGTGCGGTCTAGATAGGACGAGAGCACACGTTTTGGGTCTCTTCCTCTTTCGAGGGATGCGGAGGCGGAAAGAAGGTGGGCAAGGTGATGGACTGCCCGATGTGGAAGGCTGTGACTACCTTTGGCAGGAAAGAGGGACGCGTTCTCAAGACAACTTTGTCCAGATGGTCAGAAAGGAAAGGAGGTTTGAAAGAAAGAGCCTGGAGCTCACTCACTCTCCTGGCAGAGGTGATGGCAACCAGGAAGGCAGTCTTAAGAGTGAGAAGACGGGGGCGTGGCTAAGATGGCGGCTTAGGCAGACGTGTTCTTCGGAGGCTCCCCGTCCTCCGTGCCCTACCTAATTAGCTGACCAACCTGCAGCGGAGCCGGGGTGTCGGTGGCCGGAGGTGAGGGGAGCACCCGTGGGGCGACTGGAGACGATTGGCGAGCCCTGAGGCGGAAAGCTGATCGGTGAGGCGGGAGAGTCACTAAACAGGGCCGCGCTATGGCGGAAAAGCGGCAACCTGACTCCCGCCTTGAGGAGAGGCCCAGGGGGTTCGCGACGCCACTGCCGGACCGGGAGAGGTCACCGGAGCTGCCCAAGACGCCTGCGGAGGTCCGTGGGAGGCGAGACAGCAGGAAAGGCCCCGGCTGCGGCCTAGCCGACGGAGGAGGAGAGACCCCGGCAAGAGAGCGCAAGTAAGGGCAGCGTCGGCGGATTGGAGGCGCTCCTACCCCGGGGTGAGTGCGTGCTCGAGCTCATATCGACCGGGAGGCCGGGAAAGGACACACGGAGGCTCCGGTCTGTGTGGAGGAGGGGCCGGGAGGTTAGGCGAGGAGAAGGAGGTAGGGCCCCGGGAGGGGCCTAGCCGGGGCAGACGACCCGGCCTCAGCCACCGAGCACACCGAGAGCATCGGTCCCTTGGAGCACACTGCCACCGGGAAGAGAGGACATACACCGGCCTGACAGAGAGGAGCGGAGGCCCCGGGATCTGGAGTTGGGGCATCAGTACTGGTGCCGGAAGGTTCACAGCTGCAGTACAACGTGGCATTAGAGCCAGAGGCCGAGGTGAGCAGGCCCTGGAAGGACACGGGAGATCGGGGGGCACAATTCGGGGCCCCGGCCGTGACTGCAGTCCACGCCTCACCGCTGCTGACCGCGACCCCACCCGACCCTACAGCAGGGGAAAGGGTTGACATCGCTGGGGGCGCTGTAACCGAGGAGGGGAACAGAGGCCGAATACCGCAAGAGGGCCCCCCAGAAGAGCCACTTGTCAAGGGAACGGATCTAGAGGTGGCGAGTGCTTTGCCGGCGCAGAGTGAGACGGGGTCCCTGGTCCCGATGACAGAACAAGCGCCTGAAGCCGCGGCGAGACTGGTAGCGCCAGGGGGCCACGAGTGATACCAACAGATCACGGTAGCAGGGGCAGTACGCCATTGCAGACAAACTACGCGATCCGGACGCGCTGTGTTCCCGGCCCCAATGCTGGCCCGAGCCGACTGACTGGGACCTCGACAAGCGGGCGGAGAGGCCAGGTAGCGGAGGGGCCGACTAGAAGGGAGAAGATGGCTACCGTCAACCGCAAGGGAAATCACACCATCACTGACATGCTGTCGAAGGGGTCTTCCAAAGCTGAAAAAAGTCCGGACAAACCGGCTCAAGGACCCCCCCCTAAAGGAACGGACCGCGAAGTAGGAGAAGCCCCGGCGACCAAGGCCTTCATGGAGGCCCTCTTCACCTCCCTTAAGGAGGACATTCAATCCCTCAGACAGGAAATGGCGGGGGATTATAAAGAGCTTCGCCGAGATGTTGATGAGCTTGGGGAGCAAGTGGCTGCAAGCGAACTCTCAGGACAAGCCAGAAGCAGAGAAGTGGAATTTCTAAGACAGGAAATCGCCGGCTTAATGAGCAGCAGACCGATCTCCAGTCCCACACGGAGGACCTCGAAAATCGTTCAAGGCGAAACAACATTCGGGTTCGGAATGTGCCCTCTTCAGCAAAGGGGGGAGATATCGCAAGCTATCTACAAGGCCTTTCCCGGACAATACTTGACGAAGGGGATGACTTTGAGATCCGTATGGATACAGCTCATCGGGTGGGTCCGGCCCGTAGATCCCAGGGTCCTCCCCCCGACATACTGGCCTTTCTACCCGACTACCCTCTAAAGGAGCGCATCCTGAAGTCGGCGCGTCTCAAACAGCCTATTCAGTATCAAGGCCAAGCTCTGGAACTTTTCCAAGATCTTTCGGCAATCACTTTACAAAAGAGGAGATCCTTGAAACCAGCAACCACATTTCTCTGCAACGAGGGGGTCACCCCTTTCGACTGATCTTCCGATGGAATGGAGCCCTCCACCAATTGCGTTCCTTGAGAGACACTTGCTCACTACTGGGTATCCCATATGAGGAGGACGGACTAGGAGACGAAGAGGGAGGAGCCTCTTCGGGGACTCCACCCAAATCTTTCCAAGCGACAAGCGACGGATGGCAGAAGGTTCGACGCGGCCGTTCTTCGAAGAAAAACCTCAAGCCTGATCTAAAGACAATGGAACAGGAAAAGGCAGCAGGAATTCAGGAGGTTTCCAAGGACACTGGAGCAGGCTCCTGAGATCTGAAGGGGAGGTCGTAATTAGATAAGTATGGCAACGGGGAAGGGGAACGGGGTGGGGGGGGTCTCGAGCCGTCGAGCCGCCACTGCCACTTATCCCTTGCAAGTACTCATAGACTGCAGGTCCGAACTGGTGTTACTGGGACCTGGGTCACAGTCTGAAAACTGAGTTTCATGTTGGGGAATGTTGTTACATTATCCTGTTGGGATGTGTAGTGGGAGGGAGGGACTAGTGGTGTTGATGTGGTGCAACTGCACACCGTGAGTCCTCTACTGGATGTGGCAAGGGCGGTTAGGGGGGGCTCCGGCGGGGGAGCAATGATGGGGTGGAGGTGGGGAACGATCCAGGCAACGTAAAAGTGGGAGTTCTGCACTGCGGGTTGGGCAAGATGGAGGGAGGAACGCTCAAGGAGGGGAGGGCAGGGCATAGGACGGCTACTATACAGGAGGCGACAGGTTTGACTTAGAATGCCTATTACTATCGGAACCTGGAACGTTAAGGGACTTAACTCCCCGCAGAAGCGCCAGAAAGTCTGGAGATATATAATAGATCAGCACTTAGATATTGTAGCACTGCAGGAAACACATCTCCTGAAGGCTGATGACCACCGACTTAAGCATAAGAAATACCCCCTTATATATAAAGCCTCTGCATCCACTAAACAGAAAGGGGTAGTGCTGCTCTTCAGTTCGGCCGCCCAGTTCCAGCCTATGTGCACTCAGGGCGACAAAGAGGGGAGATGGCTGATGGTCAAGGGACGGATGAAGGGCAAGATATGCACTTTTGTGTCGGTTTATGCCCCCAATACTGGCCAAAAGAATTTCATACTTACACTACTGGGAAAAGTGACTGATTTTGCAGAGGGTCCTTTATTCCTCTTGGGTGATTTCAACCTGGTCTGGCACCCTACACTGGATAGTACACACACTAGACGCTCGGACATGGGCACCTTACCGGACACTATTCAGACGCTCATTGGGGACATGGGGCTTCTGGACATCTGGCGGTTAGCGCACCCACTCACCCACTCACCCGTGACTACTCTTTCTATTCCCATGTACACCAGACCTACTCACGACTAGATTACATCTTTTTTAGTCAGTCCCTGCAGGGCAATTTACAGGACGCAAAGATTCTCCCCATCTCAGTATCCGATCATGGGATGTACACAATTTGTTTAACCTGGCTTGGTAGGGCCCCGAAACCTGCACGTTGGTACTTCCCAGAAGCTTTAACGAGGGATAAGGAATAGAATGCGCAGCTGAGGGAGACTATTAGAGAGTTCTTCTCCTTTAACGACCCAGAGGAGACCTCAGAATACAATACCTGGGACACGTTCAAAGCGGTTTTGAGGAGTAAATGCATAGCGCTTAACTCAGCCCTAAGTAGACAGCGCGCAAAAGAAAGGGAAGGCCTGGAGCAGGAACTGACGACTGCAGAGCAGACCCACAAGCGGACACCTACCAGGCAGACGCTTCGCACACTCACGGCACTTAAAGGCAAACTGCGGGCCATCTATAACAATAGGGCAGAGTTCACCCTCCTCAAGCTGCGCAACCTATCTTATACCCAGGGTAACAAGGTAGGGAAGCACCTGGCCAGACAACTGAAGGACAAAAGAGAGAGAGAATATGTAGGGGGAATACGAGATAGGTCGGGGACCTTACTCCACAGAGATGAGGACAAGGCGGGCCTCTTCGGGACATTCTATGAATCCTTATACACGGCGGATACTCCTGACACTGAGCATCAGCACGCTTTTCTGAGGGACTTACCCGTCCCACAGGTTTCTCCAGAGTGGAATGAAGTCCTCACGGCCCCCATTACCCTAGAGGAAGTCCAATCAGCTATTAAATCACTGAAGCCCCGCAAGGCGCCTGGAACAGATGGGTACACTGCAGTCTTTTATAAGACTTTTGCGGCTGAGGTCGGGCTTCACCTGGTCTGGCTCTTCAACCGTATGGCCACGGATGGCATTTCCGCGGCCTCCATGGCCGAGGCGGTGATCTCCGTGATCCCCAAACCAGGCAAGGACCCCACCCACTGTGCCTCCTACAGGCCCATTGCCCTCCTAAACGTAGATGCAAAGCTGTACTTCTCCATACTGGCCAAAGGAATGTATGACCTTATGCCACTTATCATCCATCCCGATCAGTCCGGCTTCATCAAGGGACGGCAGACGCATGACAACACCCGGCGCACAGTCCATCTAATAGAGAAGGCCAACAAATTTAAAATTCCTGCAGTGTTAGTCAGCCTTGACGCCGAAAAAGCGCTTGACAGCGTAGATTGGAGTTTCCTGTGGTCCACGCTAACGAGGTTTGGTTTCTCCCCCCAATTTATTACAATGCTTCAGGCCAACTATAAACACCCATACTCTAAAGTCTCAGTCAATGGGGTGCAGTCAGCCTCCTTTAGCACTCAAGGGGGACTAGGCAGGGTTGCCCCCTGTCCCCCCTACTCTTCGCCCTCAGTATAGAGCCCCTAGCTATAGCGGTGAGGGAACATCAGGGGATAGAGGGCCTCCCTTTCTCCGGAGAAGCCCATAAAATCTCGCTATTCGCGTATGATGTCCTCCTCTCATTATCTAATCCGTTGGGTTCCCTCCCATACTTACAGGAGGTGCTTAGCTCCTTTGAAAAAGCGGCAGGTTTCAAGGTCAACCTGGACAAGTCTTACATCCTTAATCTAACTCTTTCACAGGCGGAAGCCTCACAACTCCGAAAGCTCACGACTTTGGATTGGGCGCCCTCTTCCATACAATACCTAGGGGTCCAACTGACCCCCAAGGTTGAGCAACTATATGCAGCCAATTTTTCCGCAATCCTCACCCGCATCCAAAAAGAACTGGTACGATGGAAGCCGCTTTTTCTCTAATGGTTGGGTCGCATCCATGCTATTAAGATGACCCTCCTACCCAAACTGCTCTATTTATTCCAGGTGCTCCCAATAGAATTGGAGGAGGATTTCTTTAAACGACTAAAATCGATGATCCTGAAGTTTGTGTGGCAGGGAGGCCGGGCACGCTTCTCCTTTTTCATGCTACGACGACCACAAAGGGAAGGGAGAGCTAGTCTCCCCGATCTTCGCCTATACTATAAAGCGACCCAACTGCGCATCCTGGTTGAGTGGGCGCAAATGGAATCGGAGAAACACTGGCTCCAGATGGACCGCAGCGTAGCAGGCAGGACAATCTGGGACTTGATCAGGCGCGACAGGAAGGACAGACCGCGTAATGCGTACATCAACACTCCAACACGCACCACCCTCAAAGTGTGGGACTCTGTGGCGGGAAGGGAGGGCTGGACATCTTTCCCGTCACCACTCACTCCAATCCACTTCACTTCTTCCTTTCCCCCAGCGCTCCGGGAGGGGCGGTTTGATGCCTGAAGGGCAGGTGGATGTCTCGCACTTACACACCTGTTCCACAACTATGACCCCTTACATTTGAGAATTGCAAAAGGGACTATGGGGTGGGGGATCAGGAGCGCTACCACCACGCGCAGCTGCTTCACTGGGCTTTGGGTCCACAGATTAGGGATGGTGCCACCAGACCCCTCACCAGGTTCGAGCTGTTCCTCCTCAGAGCTAAATCCATGAAAGGGGCTATCTCTGCGCTGTATACGTTCCTGCTCTCCACGGAGACCGCCCCGCGGCCGTGCTATATGTCTTGGTGGGAGGGGATGGCCATGCGAGACCTCAGGGAGGATTTCTTTAAACGACTAAAATCGATGATCCTGAAGTTTGTGTGGCAGGGAGGCCGGGCACGCTTCTCCTTTTTCATGCTACGACGACCACAAAGGGAAGGGAGAGCTAGTCTCCCCGATCTTCGCCTATACTATAAAGCGGCCCAACTGCACATCCTGGTTGAGTGGGCGCAAATGGAATCGGAGAAACACTGGCTCCAGATGGACCGCAGCGTAGCAGGCAGGACAATCTGGGACTTGATCAGGCGCGACAGGAAGGACAGACCGCGTAATGCGTACATCAACACTCCAACACGCACCACCCTCAAAGTGTGGGACTCTGTGGCGGAAAGGGAGGGCTGGACATCTTTCCCGTCACCACTCACTCCAATCCACTTCACTTCTTCCTTTCCCCCAGCGCTCCGGGAGGGGCGGTTTGATGCCTGAAGGGCAGGTGGATGTCTCGCACTTACACACCTGTTCCACAACTATGACCCCTTACATTTGAGAATTGCAAAAGGGACTATGGGGTGGGGGATCAGGAGCGCTACCACCACGCGCAGCTGCTTCACTGGGCTTTGGGTCCACAGATTAGGGATGGTGCCACCAGACCCCTCACCAGGTTCGAGCTGTTCCTCCTCAGAGCTAAATCCATGAAAGGGGCTATCTCTGCGCTGTATACGTTCCTGCTCTCCACGGAGACCGCCCCGCGGCCGTGCTATATGTCTTGGTGGGAGGGGATGGCCATGCGAGACCTCAGGGAGGAAGAGTGGACCCGCCTGTGGGCAGATATCTTCCGGTTCAACCAATCCACTGCGCTGAGAGAGGTACATTTGAAAGTAATGGCGGACTGGTACCTATACCCATCTAAGCTCGCGAAAATCTTTCCAGGTACATCAGATAGGTGTTGGAGGGGGTGTGGCCTTTTGGGAGACTTCCAACACATTTGGTGGGATTGCCCCTCCATTAGGCCGTTCTGGGAAGAGATCCTGGCTCAGATAAAATCCATCTTAGGATACCCGGTCCAGACTACGATGGCAGAAGCTCTGCTTGGCATTAGGGACCCCTTGCTAGAACACCAAACCAGGGCCGATAAAAGAATTATGTGGCTATGTCTGGGGGCTACCAAATTGGCAGTGGCGAATGCATGGAAGAAGAAAGAGGCGCCAGCGATGTCCCTATGGCACTCCCGCCTATGGCAACTGCTCAGCTTAGAGCGCATGTCTGACATATCCCGAGAAGACTTTAAGAACTTTGAGAACGGCTGGGGACCACTGGTTTCATTCCTCTCGAAAGGCCTACCATCTGCGGTGTGCCCCTCCAACCTCAGGGCCATGCATCTGTTCCAGATTTAAGGGCCTTATACGGTTGACACACTAATGTTTGGCAACTCCACCACTGGGAGTGGGGTGGGAAAGGGAGTTGGGGGAGGGGGGGGGGGGAGGGAAAGTTGAGGGATCTGGGTTGGTTACTATTTGATTCGAGATATAATGCCCACTTTTAGGTCTCCTTGAGCTCCGGGGAATCAATACTAGCTAAACAAGCTCGTTGACGACTGGTTGGGCTTGAGAGCTGGGAGAGCACACTGCGTTTAAGGATTCTTATGATGCACCACTGCTCTCGTTGACTACCTCTTATGGGTCTAACTGGGACTCTATCCTGTCCGCCCAAGCGCAGAACATTATGAACTTATGGCGGACAGTCCAGAGGTGATTCAGGACCTTGGGAAGCATCGACCCTTCCACTTGCCGATGTTGTATATGATAAGCTCAGTATTTCGAAGGGCCCCTGCGTGGGCTTATTGGCAGATTGTGCCTTGAGTCTTTTGCTGTGGAAAACAAAATCTGTTTTACAAAAAGAGTGAGAAGACGAAGAGGGCAATTGTGAAGTGGCTCGAAAGGAGTGCACATCAAATAAGTAAGAACAAGGTTCAAGTCCCACTGAGGCATCACGAAAGGAACAGGAGGAAACATGTGAGTGATGCCCTTCAAGAATCTATTTACAACAGGGGACTTGAAAAGAGAAGGCTGATCAGGTAGCCTTAAAAAGGCTGAAATGGCAGGGAGGTAGCCCGTGATAGTGCGCAGAGCAGAGCCCTGCTGGCCAAGAGAAAGAAGAAAGAGGAGAACCTCTGAAAGAGGGACAGAAAGGTGATCCAAAGCCTTTGATGTGCACCATGCCACAAATTTGTTCCACCTGCAGGCGTATACCGATTTTGTGGAGGGACCCCTGGCTGCCAGAATCACATCACAGACCTCAGGAGGCTAGTCAAATGGCCTCAACTGTCGCCACTCAATCTCCACGCATGGAGGTGGAGACTGGACAGGTTCGGGTGGAGGACCGTCCCCTGCTGCTGCGACAGAAGGTCCTCCTGAAGAGGCAGACGAATCAGGGGATCGACTGACATGCTGAGTAGCTCGGGATACCAGTAGCTTTGTGCCCAGTCGGGAGCCACAAGGATAACTTGGGCCTGGTCGCGCCTGATCTTCTTCAGCACTCTGGGCAGAAGTGGTATAGGCGGAAAGGCGTACAATAGACCGCAGCTCCACTCGCGACGAAAAGCGTCTCCGAGCGAGTGCCGCCTTGGAAATTCCAACGCACAGAACTGATGACATTGCACGTTCTCTTCGGTGGCGAATAGATCTAACCAAGGCTCTCCCCATCGCTGAAAGAGACCTTGCGCCACGTCCGAGTTCAGACGGCATTCGTGATCCATCATGCAACGGTGGCTGAGTTTGTCCGCCCTGGTGTTCACGGAACCTGCCAGGTGTTGAACCACCAGGGTGACGCCCTGGTGTCCCAGCCATTGCCAGAGGCGCAGAGCCTCCTGACAAAGGGTCCAAGACCCCACCCCGCCCTGTTTGTTGCAGTACCACATGGCAGTGGTCTTGTCCGTGAACACCTTCACTACACTTCCCCGGACAGAGGGAAGGAATGCCTTCAGTGCAAGTCGGATCGCCCACAGCTCCAGAAGGTTGATATGGACCCGGGACTACGCCGGAGACCAGAGGCCTCTGATCTCCGCCTCTCCCATGTGGCTCTCCCAGCACAGGAGGGACGCATCCGTCACTACTACGTGCTCCGGTTGGGGTAGGGAGAGGGATCTGCCGTTGACCCAATCACGGTCCGTGAGCCACCACTGCAACTGTCTTGCAGTGCCCTCCGAGATCAGGACGTGGTCAGACAGGTTGCCCTGATGCTGGACCCACTGAAACTTCAGGTCCCACTGCAGAGCCCGCATCCGCCACCTGGGGTGATGCACCAGAAGGATGCTGGAGGCCATCAGTCCCAGAAGCCACAGCATCAACCTGACCGAGACTAGGGATAAAGGCCGAAAGATCGGAATCAGAGCCTGAATATCCCGAACACGCTGTTCGGGAGGATAAGCCCGCAACTGCCCCGAATCCAGAACCGCTCCGATGAAGAGGAGCTTCTGAGAGGGACACAGGTGTGACTTCAGCACATTGGAGAACCCCAGCAGGTGCAAGAAGTCGCCCGTAGTCTGGAGGTGGCTGACGACTGTCTGGGGCGAGCCCGCCTTCAACAACCAGTCGTCGAGATAGGGGAAGACTGACACCCCTAATCTGCGCAGATGGGCTGCGACCACCGCCATCACTTTTGTGAACACACGAGGGGCACTGTGAAGGCCGAAGGGGAGCACGGTAAACTGAAAGTGCTCACGGCCTACCGTGAACCGCAGGTAACGCCGGTGGGCCGGCAGGACTGGAATGTGAAAATATGCGTCCTGCAAGTCCAATGCTACCATCCAGTCTTCTGGGTCTAGGGCAGCTAACTTGAGCTTCTCCTTCCGGAGAAAGCCGTTGACGATCCGCAGGTCCAAGATAGGGCGTAGGCCCCCTTTGCCCTTCTTGGGAACCAGAAAGTAGTGGGAGTAACAACCACACCCTACTTCTCGCCCAGGAACACGCTCGATGGCCCCCTTGGCCAAGAGGGCTGTAACTTCCTCTAACAGAAGTTGCAAGTGATCCCCCGACACGCGGTGGTACTGCGGTGGGATGGCTGGAGGGGTCGCCTCGAAGGGGAGGGAGTAGCCCCTTCGGACGATTTGCAGCACCCACCTGTCCGATGTAATGGAGTGCCAGTGGGGGAGGTGATGGGGAACCCTGCCCCCCCACTGGCCTCGAATGGGCCTGAAAGCTCGGAAGGCTTTGAGGCAGATGCTGCGGGAGTGGATGTTGACTGGCCTCGCCGCTGTCCCCTGGCACCGCCACGGCGGTTACCACGTCCGCCACCGCGCTGGATGTTAGTCTGCTGCTTTTGGCTGGCAGGACGTGAGGAGGCGCCCCTTCTGTGGCCACGAAAAGAGCGAAAGCCAGAAGTCTGCTGGCGCTGGCCCGACAGGCCCAAGGGCTTGGCCGTAGCCATGGAATCCTTGAAACGCTCAAGTGGACTGTCTGCCTTGTCGCCAAAGAGGCGACGGCCATCAAACGGCATGTCCATGAGGGAATTCTGGACATCAGCCGAAAAGTTGGCGGACCTCAGCCAGGTGTGGTGGCGAACTGCCACCGTCGTGGAAATCGCCCTGCCCAGCGAGTCCGTGGTATCCAGCCCACATCGGATAGAATACCGTGCTGCATCGAGCCCTTCCGCAAGTTTGACCCGGGCCTCCTCCGGCAAGCTGGCAGCACGTCCGCGAACGTGTCCCACAGAGAGTGAGTATAAAAGCCCAAAAGGCAAGCGTGTTGACCGACCGCAACCCCAAACTAAGTGAGGAGAACAGCTTACCGAACTGCTCAAACCTTTTGGATTCCCGATCAGGTGGTGCAGTCGGGAATGCGGTCTGGGAGTTAGAGGCCTGGATAACCAGGCTCTCGGGGGAGGTGTGGGTGGACAGGAAGCTAGGGTCGCCCGGGGCCGGGCAGTGGCGCCTGGCCACGTTCCGATCTACAGGGGGCACTGTAGCGGGCCTGGACCAAGTGCCCAACAGAAAGTCAGTAAGGGCCTCATTAAATGGTAGTAGAGGCTCTGAAGAGCTTGCTAGCGGTTTAAGGAACTCGGTGAGGAGGTTAGTCCTCACGGCCGCGACGGGGAGCTCAAGACCCAAGGCCTTGGCCGCCCTCGTCTGCACCACGCTGTAAGCAGCCCCCTCCTCCGTAGCCACAGTAGGAAGGGAGACAAAGCCAGTGTCGGGCGAATTGTCCAAACCACTGGCCTCCCCTAGATCCACTGCTCAGTCCTGAAACGACTGGCACTCTCGTGCCAGAGGGTCCTCAGACCCCTCCCAATCCCCCTCGCCTCCCATCTCCTGATAGTCAGGTTCAAAGGATGGGGCCGGATCATAGAAGAATTGCTCTTCTCTCGGCGTCGAATGCGGCATTGAGCGACGCCGGTCCGACGCCGGATCCGGACCGAGGGAGGGACCGGGGATGACGACGTCCTGGGACGGCGTCGGGGCGAAACCCTGGGGGTTGGTGTCGGCGGAGGGGTCGTAAGGTTGACCAGCAGCGACCCGGATCCGAGCCCGGTGGTGCCCTGCGGCGTCAGAACCGAAGTCGTTGACGGCGCCAGGGCCGAAGCACCCGACCTGCTTGGGCTCCCAGTCGGGGCCGCGGGGCCCGAAGGCACCACAGCGGGACCCGACGGAGAAGAGAGCGACCTCATGGCCATGAGGAAGGCATCGATCTCCTCCGGCGTCGCGTTCAGCCCAGGGACCGGCGGGTATGGAGCTGGCAGCAGCGCCTGTGGCTCCGGCGGAGCCACGTGGGCGCTGTCGCCCGAACCCCCGGCCGCATCGCACGAGCGTCGGGGGGAGTCGGAAGAGAGATGTGGTCTCTTTGACTTCTTGTGCCTCTTACCTGAGGACTTGGAGCCTGACGAATGGTGTCGACTTGCCGAGCTTCGATGACTGTGGCCCGCGACCGGTCCTTCGACCTCTTCTTAGAACTGGTCCGTGAACGGCGCGGGGCCGACTGCCGGAGCTCGAGGCGCTTACGGGACCGCTCCCGCCTAGCCTTCGACGTCAAGGCCCGGCAGTCGGGGCACAACTTGTCGTCTTAGTTGGCCCCATGGCAATACAGGCACCCGCGATGGGGGTCGGTAACTGACATCAGTCGGTTGCAATCAGCACAGGGCTTGAACCCGGGGATCCCTACCGGCACCGACAGTCTTACAACTCGACAGAGGATCAAAAAGATCGAAAAAGCTAGTCGAAAAGTGACTAAGGAGTACTGCTTTTTCCCGATCTGCGCTTGCTGGCGCGGAAAAAAGAAGAACTGACGACAGCGCGCGAGGGCGGCGTCTAAGTACTCCGACAACGTCATCCTGGCGCCACCGACGGACGCGGAGCCGCAAACGACGCCTACCAACGTGCAGGGGTACTGCTAGGCAAAACTTTCCGGATCCACTCTGACGCCTGGGGATATTCTAAGGTAAGAAATCTAACACTAACCTGTTTCTTTCAGATCTACAATTTACGTGCAGTGTTTGGAGCAATGCAACACACTAGACAAGACGTACAAGCAGTGGCAGTCTTCCTAGACATGGAAAAGGCGTTTTACTCAGTAGAATGGCCCTTCATGAAACAGGTCATGACCAGAATGGGATTGGGTGGAGTTTTTTTTGCAGATGGTGGGTACCCTATATAACTCTCCTACAGCGAGACTCAAAATTGGGGACTTAGTCACAGCTCCACTAAGCATAACTAGAGGTATGAGACAGGGGTGCCCGCTATCCCCCCTATTATACGCACTGGTGGCGGAGCCATTGGCTTGACCATTTCGAGAATGCCACAAAGCATAAAGGGATACGCTTCCCGGGTTAGAATTTTGAATTTCCACATATGCAGACGATATGCTACTATATGTAAGAGACCCTGACCGTAATCTCTCCACACTATTGAGAGAGGTGGTGAAATTCGGCACGGTATCGGCACTAAAGGTTAATTGGAATAAATCACTTATTTTCCCCCTCACCCCAAAAACAAGGGCTTTGACACCGGACTACCCACTCCAATGGACGGCAGACCCGGTGAGATACCTTGGCGTCAAAGTACACACTGACTTAGAGTTGGTATTCAAAGAAAACTCCATGGTAGCTATAAGCAAACTGGAGGACGATATAGGCAAATGGATCAGGCTACTGTTGTCACTGGCAATAATGAAAGTGGTTATACTCCCCCAATTCATGTTTCTCTTTACTAATATACCTATGGTACTGCCTGGAGCCTTTTTTCGCACACTTACTTCATTAATGATTAAGCTAGCTTGGGCCAGGAAACATGCACGGGTAAAATGGGACATACTTATGCTCCCATACAGCATGGGAGGGCTAGGAGCTCCGGACCTCGACCTATACTACAGAGTGGCGCAAAGCGCTCATGTTCACCACTGGGTGCATGGTCAGCCTAATACACCCCACCTACAGATAGAAAGGGCGGTGGCGTCCCGCTCCTACTCCCAGCTTTGCTGTTTAAACCACCGGACCATCGAACTGGCATTATAGATTCTTTTAACGCAACCACACAGGCCTGCCAGCATTTGTTGAAGCTGCAAGCAGGGGCCATCTTGTACTCCCCGCTGACCCCGCTGGACTGGTGCCACTGGCTGCCTCTTTGTAGAGAAAAAGGGGTAACCCGTGCGCTCAGCTCTCCTAATGTCCAGATGATCGGAGATATATTCTCAGAGGGTATTGTAAAGAAATGGGAAGAGGTAGAAGCCATAGCTGAGAATCTCACCCTAATTCATAGATTTAAGTTCCACAGAACTAGACAAGCCCTGATGACTATACTGGGAAGAGACCTAGCTGAACCGCCTGAACTTGCCCCCCTTACATCCGTGATTAAAATTAAGTCCAGAACGAAGCTGGTGTCCAAGATTTATAAAATATCCCTTGAGTATAGGAAGAACCACTACACGAAGGCCAGTCTCGCATGGCAGACAGGGAGCTTGATGATTCAACATGGAGATACTGCTGTGAGAGTAGTAAACGCATCTCCTTAACCCCTTCGACGCTTGTGACGGAACGGTTCCGGCACGAGCGTCGGTTGAGCTGTGCTGGTGACGGAACCGTTCCGTCACGACCATGCCCGTTTTAGAATCTTCAGCACAGCGCGAACATTCGCGCCGCGCTGAAGCGGTTAAATGGCAGACATAGATTAATACATTTAACATTTTTAAATAGGGTGTACTACACGCTGGAGAGACTATGCAGATATGGGCTTCGAGACAATGCGGAGTGTGAGCACTGCGGGGAGCTCACATCTGACCTGGCTCTGCCCAAGATTCGCTCATTTCTGGATTGAGGTTTTTAGGGAGCTGGCAGAGGTTACTGACACAACACTAGCACCTGACCCATTACTGGCCCTGTCAGGGTACTCCAGCCCCTGCCTAAAGAAATCAGAAGACTAGTTGACATGGGACTGCTCATAGCCAGACGCAGAGTGACGATATGCTGGGCTAAGGGCGAATGATATGATGTACTGCAGCACACAGACAGAGAGCTACAGCAAGCTACTCCCACCACGCAGTCGGCCCAAAAACCTCTGGGCGCTATACAAGACATATCTCCAGACTAAACACACTGAAACTGAGGTTGAGGACACTACTGCATTGGTGGTCGAGGGTCAGTGAAGACAAGGGTTATAGCCACAATGCAATATTGCTCAATAGAGATATGGTGAACAGTTTATTGAATGCTAAAGTTGACAGTAAGAGTGCACCTGGTTGGGGAAAGAGGTGCTGGGCTCTGGGAGAAGGGTTGGAAGAAGTATTGTGCTAAGAACAAAATATGGTGGCGTAATGTAATAGCGAACAGGTGCTGTAGATAATATGGAGAATATGCCTTTTGGACCGGATGTGACACTGGGATATGTGTAGTGTGCCTGTACTGCTCTGCTAATGTACTGAAAAATATGTTATCTCATTGTATTGAGTTAAAAGTTTATAAAGAACTTCAATAAAAAAAAATGTTTAAGATATTTTTTAAATGTTAAATTATAACGATCAATATTATAAAACAAATATTTATTATAATAAAATATATATATATTAAATTACCAATGTATATGAAAAAAATTTACTGTTTGCAAATAAAGTGAGAACAATTATTTTTAAAAAAGGGACCCAGGACCCCCATGGAGGCTGTGTAAAGAGTGGAAACACACCCTTGTGCCCAATGCAAGTCAATGGAGAAGGTGTGGTTGCAGTTTTAAGGAAGAAGGACCCCAAATAAATCCTTTTTTTTGTTTTGGTTTTTTAAAACTTTTTATTGTTTTGTAAAACAATAGCAGGGCACAAATCAGTTAAAAGTTGCATACATTGATTGAGGCAAGTCAACATATTTAACATTGTTAACACATGATGGAGATGCTTAAAATAATACATAATAATTCCACTTGGTACATTACCTAAGTCCCTCATTCCCTCCCGTCTCCTACTCAATGTCATCCTCTCCTTCTCGCATTGGCGGTTCACATAAATATCCCCTATATTCATTCCAGGCGCTCCAGATTCTGTCCCATTTCTGAGGGCATCCCCGGTTCAAATATATCGCTCTCTCCGCCACCATTGCTAAATCAAGATCTTTACACCAATCCGTGAGCGCAGGCACCTCTACAGAACCCCAATACCTGGCTATGTTTCTTTTAGCGTACATTATACCTAATGTTACCCAGTCCTGTGCTGAGTGAGTAAGATCATTTGGCTCCCAGATGTTCAGTAAGCAGCACCGTGGCTCGGGGATGACCGAGACCTTCACCACCTGTGACATTGTCCTCATGACTTTAGCCCAATATGTTGCCACTTGGGGGCACTGCCATATGGTGTGGAGGAATGTTCCCTCCTACCCACACCCTCTCAGACAAAAGCTATGTGTGGCTCTCCCTATCATGTGCAGGGTGACCCTAGTGTAGTATACTCGGTGTAGTATCTTGAGCTGCACAAGACAGAGTCTGGACGGTATGGCCACTTCTCGGGGGGAAGATAACGCCGTCTTCCAGTCCGCCTCATCAAACTCTCCTAAATCAGTAGACCAAGTGTTCTGTAGTTTCAGGGTTGGGTCCGGTAGGTTATTAATTAGTTTACGATTTACAAAGGAGGTTGCTTTTTTGGCCATGTGTTCAGTTAATAGCCTGTCTTCTATGGGGGTGGATTCCGGTACCTCCGCACCAGGTGTAACAATAGACCCAGAGCATGGCTGATCTGTAAGTACCGGAATTTTTCAGTGGGTGCTAAATCGTATTGTGTTTGGAGCTGTTCGAATGTCATTATGGCACCTCTTTTCCATAGATATCCCACCGTGTAGAGACCTATTAGATCCCATAACCTGAAGCCCTTACTATTGCGAAGTTTACCTAGTCTCAGCGAAGAACAAAGCGGTGCCATTTGAGTAATAGCGTCTTTACATTTGAGACGGGTCTGAGCTGCATACCAAAGGCTAACTGCGTGCGCCGTTGGACCGATAAGGACGGAGGCGCCTCTTTTATCATATAGTGCTGCAAGCACACCGGCTTCGCCCAACTCATACCTGTCTGCCTGGAATGCTGGTTCTGACTGGGGTGCATGCAACCATTGGTTTATTATTTTCAATTGGGCCGCCCAGTAGTACAATTGAATGTTTGGGAGGGCCACCCCTATGTCGTACCAGCCCCTTATAAACTTATTCCGCGATATGCGTGCTGGTTTATCACCCCAAAGTAGGCCCGAAACCAATGCGTCAATCAATTTGAAATATTTCAGGGGGACAGGGAACGGGGTATTTTCCACTACATATAACAGCCGGGGGAGTGTCATCATTTTGTATAAAGCCGCCTTACCTAGTAGGGTCAAGGGCAGAGTATGCCAATGCTTCACATCATTACGGAACCGCTCAATGGGGGGCTCCAAATTTTGGCGTAGGAAAGCGTTCTGACAAGGCGTCACCCAGACACCCAGGTATTTAAAAGGCTCTTCCGTAACCCTTAGGGGGCAATCCGCCAGGAGCTGTGGGGGGGTGCCCTTAAGAACAAATAAAACAGATTTGGACCATTTGATGTTGTAACCGAATACCCGCCCGAAAATTTCGCAAATATTCAGGAGCACTATGATTGATCGTCTGGGGGGGAAGTCAAGTATAGAAGAATATCGTCCGCATATAAACATATGCAGTCTTCCCACGTTGCAGTCCAGTGTAGCCCCCTAATCATGTGGTCCCACCGAATCCAGGCTGCCAATGGGTCTAACGCCAACACGAAAAGCAGAAGGGAGAGCGGGCATCCTTGGCGTGTACCGCCACCCAGTGGGAAGTTCCTAGAGATATGGCCATTAGCTACGACATGTGCCAAGGGCTGAGAGTATAAAAGTTTCACCCATGCAATGAATTTGGGTCCGAACCCGAGATGCCTAAGGACAGCGAACAGATAGGGCCATTCTATCATGTCGAACGCCATTCGAGCATCCAAAGAGAGGATAACTGCTGGCTCTTGGATACTTGGTACTCGTGCCAACACTGAGTGGACCCTTGAAGAAACCCTTTTAAGACAGAAGGTTGGAGCGCCACCTCACATGTGGATGCCACAGGAACCAGGTTACCTGCACCAAGGAAGCCGGGTACATAGGGGTGAAGTGACGACAGAACCTGATGTAGACGACAATGGAAGACTTCAAAGAAGATGCCTCTGGAGAAGACTGTAAAGGAGTCTGGTGGATTCTAAGGGTGGATTTTGGAAGTGAAGAACCTGTAAGCAGAGGGGACAGACTCTATGCCACTCAGAGGTGACCAGGAGGCATGGATACACGATGCCAACCGATGTTGGGAGGTTCTGTAAAGTAGACTGTGGCCTTGGTGCTGCAGCTGTGAAGACCAGGCGATGCGGAGGATGACCAGGAGCTGTGCCATATCGGATGACGGTGTCTAGGTGGTCGGTGTCCAGCGGGAGCTCCAAAAAGCCTTGGTAGCAACAACTAGTGTGGAGGAAGAAAAAAGAGTAAGGTTGGGGCCAGCAAGGTCCAAGGAACTCACCAACAGCAGGAGAGTGAGAGCAGGCCCCGAGCAAGTAGTGGAGCCCACTGAAGCAAGAGAAGACCCACAGGCAGAAGGCACAGGAGTCGCAAGAGGACGTAGAGCAGCTCACCAAAGATGGAGGCCCAAGGTTCAGAGGATGCAGTGAGGACGCTGATCTTGGAGGGAAGAGATGCTAGAGGCTGGAGCTTCTCGTAGCCTAAAGATCTTTGGAGTGCACAGCCAACAAGCCTTGGAAACAGCAAGTCAATGCAATGCACAGGGGTTTGGTTGCAGCGGTACTGATGAGGGATACTGGCCTCAAGATTGCAGAGGACAGGTCAGGCCTCAAGGGAGTTGCAGAACCACCACCTGTTACTGAACCTCGTGAAAGGAGCAGCAGACCGGTCAGCTTTGTTGCTGTGACTGCAGATGGAGGGAGAGTGACTCCTTCACTCCAAGGGAGATTTCTTTGGGTGTCCTTGATTCCCACAGGTCTGCTGAGGAACCTGAACGAAGCACAGACACAGACGAAAAAGACTTGAAGAACAGCTAGACCAGTAGCAGCAGGAGTCTTTCTTGGTGCAGTTTTGATTCCAGTCAAAGTCCAACGAAATCCAAATGTCCAGACAAGTGAAGAGCAAGGTAGTTTCAGGGTTGAGTCTTGACCCACCCATAGGTAAACCCTTAAGTACCCTAAGAAAAGGGCTGGAATAAACTCGGGGGTCCCTCCTAGAAGAGGGGCTGGACAGAGGGGAGGATACTCCCATGTCCTTTGTCCAGTTTCACGTCAGAACGGGAGTCAAAGGCTCCCTGAACTGGCTCAAACTGGAGTATGCAAGGAGGGAACCAAATAAGCCCTTCAAAGCAGTCTGATGACGCACCCACCCCAGCCCCATACACTAAGTCCTAACTTGTGACAGGAAATCTATTGTTCTACCTTCCCCTGCTTGAGCTTGGCTCAGCAGAATCGTGTCTGAGGGCGGCAGCAGCACTTGCAGACCCTGAAAGGCTGTTACCAGGAGTAGAAGGAGGTCCCCTAAGGAGCCCCCCAGTACATGGGATTATACTTCTGACACTGGAATCAGTATTGAGGAATAATCCCAACATTTGTTATACCAAACATGACCGAGGTTGGTGCATCAACTATATAGTTAGGCATCTCATAATGACTGATGTCCACTAAATTCCTTAAAATGGCTGGCCGCACTTACAAAGCCTGGCAAATCGACTCTGAGGTTTGAAGGGGGTCCTGCTCATGCAGGGGCACCCTCACACTTATAACCAAGCACCCTGCCCACAGGACTGCAGACCCTGCCATAGGGGCGACATAGATTTTAAGTGCAGTGACCTCAAATATAAGGAAACATATCTGTTGTGAGAGATGCAAGCACCAACTCACACAGGCTGTAATGGCAGGCCTTTAGTCATAGTTTAAGTGGACTCCCATGGATGGGATAATTCATGCTGCATACCATGGGAGATCCCTGGTGAACCTATGCCCTGGGTGCTTCAGTGCCATATACTAGGGACTTACTAGGGCACCCCAGTAGTCAATTGTGGTGATACCAAAGTACTTATGACACTTTATGGGAGAAAACACAATTGCTGGGGTACCGATTAGCAGGATCCCAGCAGAATAAGTCAAAAACACACTGACACCAGGCAAAAAGTGGAGGTAACCATGCTAGAAGTATCCTACCTTCCTACAGTCACCGCTGACCCGACACGGTCCTATGAACAGAATATGGAGCTGCGGTTAGTACGCCTCAGATGAGATGTCAAATTTTGGTCAACTTTTTGGGTGATCATTTTGGTCTCTTTTGGGGCGATCAGCTATCTTCACGATGGTCACCCTCCTACGCCTCCTTTAACATCTCCAGAACCAACTGCTGAAAAACTGCTTCTTCAAGAGCATCAATGCACAGATTAGGTTTGCGGCTATGGAATGGTGAAATGCCTTGTATAGCCCTTGTAAATTGCTACAAGAAGGCCATTGAGGGTGGAATAGCTATGCCAGATCTGCTCCTATACTACTGGGCAGGTCATCTGTTGGTTGTGAACAACTGGTGGTTCACAGCTTTTAGTGATCCGGTTCATGCTGAGGAGGGATTACAACTGGGGGGCTACTACAGGGAGATTGGGATCTTGCTCATTTTATATCCGAGGGGGATATTCCTGCGGTATCTTCCACCTGCTATCCGGGTGGTGTTTGAGATTTGGAACGCAGCCCGTAGGAAGGTGGGCTAGGCGGAGCGCGTTACGTTGGAGACTCCATTGTGGCGGGGTACTAGATTGCCACAGGTTGCCACCTTGCCAGTTTTTTTTGGCCTGCGATACTATAGACATCTCAACAGTAGGGAACATGATCAGGCGTGGGAGGCTTAAATCTTTTCAGGACTTGCAGGACGAGTTTGACTTACACCGCACCCAGTTCTTCTGTTATCACTAGCATGCCCTCCTCCCGATGATACAATTAGACACTGATACAGAGTTCTCCCCATTGGAAGCCAAAATCCTGCTCGAGCACCTCCGGGAGCCGAAGTTGTCAGAGCTCCACAAAATGCTACTGCGCAACCAGCGAGACCCCCTTATGGGGGTTTGGCTGGCTTGGGAGGGAGACCTGGGCTTGTTGGTTGATGATGATTAGAGGGAGGAAGCGGAGGCCCCTAGAGAGGCAGTGACAGCATCCCAATCCCATTTCAGTTGATTCAACTAAGGGTGCTCCATAGGTTGTACTTCACTAGAGCCAGTCGTACAAGGTCGTGCCTCATCCCAATGGGTGTATGCTTACGATGCGGCGATCTGCAGGGTGATTTGCCACAAACTTTCTGGCACTGCCTGGGGTTGGCCACTACTGGGGAAATGTACTGAGGACACTTGAGGGGGTATTGGGTTGGAATGTACCCCGGGATCCCAAACTTATACTTCTCCATATCACAGATGACTTGGGAGGCACATGATACCAGAGGGCACTCTTGTGGTTGGGCTTAATTATTGCCTAGAGTGACATTGACAGGGCATGGAAGGACGCGGAGGAGACTGCGGTAGAAGTTTGGGCAAAGGG
The DNA here is from genome assembly GCF_964263255.1 of Lissotriton vulgaris. NCBI lineage: Eukaryota > Metazoa > Chordata > Amphibia > Caudata > Salamandridae > Lissotriton > Lissotriton vulgaris. The sequence continues at coordinate 175,229,488 of NC_141699.1, forward strand.
CATTGACCATTGCATATGGCTGCAGCGCTCGGTCTATTTGTCGCTGGGATGTCCCCAGAAAATGTCAAGCTATGAGGGGGCCTGGGCGGAACAGAGAGGGATCCATCTGGAACCGCATGGGGACAGGCCATGAGAGGCGTAGGGGACCCAGGGAGCACAGGATGCTGTATTTTCACTGTATTATAATAGGTGAAGGGATCAGGCATTGCTATTTCAAAGTACACCACTTCGATGAATTCTGTGGGGGGACGATTTCACATGCATTTATCTTTTGTCTGGTGTAGTACTTTTGTCTGGTGTAGTACTGTGGAGTTGTATATGGATGTCACCGTGAGTGCACTGTTCTCATTTATATATAAGACGCAATAAAAATGTATTTCAACCTTAAAACAGGCTTAAATGGCAGGCCTGAGATGTTTTAAAAGGGCTACTTAAGTGAGGGTGCCCTGGATGCATGTAGTACCACATGATTAGGGACATTAAAAGTGCCAATTGGGTGTAAGCCAATTTTACCAATGTTAAAGGCGTGAGCACCAGCATTTTGGAACTAGTTGGCAGTAGTAAAGTGCACAGAGCTCTATAGTCAACAAAAATGAGTTCCAGCAATACAGGGGAAGTGAAGGCAAAATGTTGGGAGGGGAAAGACCTACCTAAGGCTGTCAGGTCTAACGGGGGTGCTATGAAAATATTTTGCATCCAGTATGGTGTATAGGAAAAATAAAAAAGGCGAAGAATCTGCAGTTAGATGCATCCATCAGAAAGTCAAAATACAAAAGGAAACTGAGCGACTAAAGAGGTCTGATGAATCATACTGATGCAATGTTGCACCCATGAGCTCTTATGTTTCTGAAAGTCACCACTACAGGACAGATTTCCAAATGGCAGAATGGCAATAATAAATAGTTTTTATATAGCCAATGTACCACAATTTTGCCTTTTTGTTTTTTTCTGTAAATAGCAAAAGCTACTACTATCAAATAGAACAATTACATAATTCAATAACGTTTTGAATACTAAGTTCTGAATTAATCCTGATAAGTTCTAAGCAGCAAGTGAGACTGCTAGTAAACTGATCCAATACTCTCTTTTTCAGGGTTAAAAAGTATATTCTGTAGACTATGGGTACAGGGCATGTCCAAAGAAAAGCCATCTACATTTGCAGATTATTCAGAAGCAACCTCAGTAGACTAGCACAAATTCACTGTTTGTAGCTGGGTTTACTCCTAACACTAACGCAGAGCCCTTTCATAATTGAAGTGCTGCTAAAGATGTCAAAGCTAATGGATCAATACAGTTTAACAGGTCTCGAGGAAGCTCTGGGTCACGGAAATGCTAGAAGTCGCTAGTTAGCTGTGGTACTGAGCGCCGGACCTTTCAACTTTTCATTGGAACATAACGCAGAAAAAGCTGAAGCTGATAGAAGTTTCAAAAGGGAGCTGTAAAACAGGAAACTGTGAGGATACATTGAAGACAAAATGGGATGCCTTATTTATCCTACAACTGTTAACTTACACAACAGGAATATGTCTGCCTCTGGTGCACAGTTCAACTTCTTCACCACTCATGGTTAGATATGTGAATTTGCAGCAGGGTTTATTCGGCGAATCAGGGCTCTCCGTTACAAGATGCTGAGATGCTATTTCTGCACACAGGCCCTCCAATTCAGTCTCATCGTTGAGCTAGGACAAAAATAAGAATAAGTAAAGTGCTAAAGAGCAATGCAAAACAGGTAAAATACTAGCAAGAAGAAGTGGGATATATTGTGGTGGGAATGGAGCCAATATCTATAATTATGAATAGTCCAATGCCTTGGATTTGAAAATAATTATACAACATTTTCCCAAGACAGCTTTTCATTTAATTTCCTCATAAAGTAGTGCAATTGTACAACAATAGTAATGTTTTTTCGAAACAGACATTAAAACTATTACAGATAGCTTTACGTATGACATCCGTGCATCAACACCTTGTCCCAATCATTCTCACACGAGGCACAAACATATCAAGTAACAAAGGTTTGGCTACAGAGTCGATGATACTCTTATTATTTCCCCATACTTTCTCATGTTTACGTGGGCACACTCTAGCTAAAGAGACTTACTCTCCCACTAATGTGCACTAGTCCATATGGTTTCACTATGCTGAAAGTTTCATTGCATATGGATATTTCGGGCAAAGACCGATGTCTCTCTCACCCAGGACACCCTAAGAGGGTAAGGTAAGTGCAGCTGCCAGGTTCTCAAGAGAGCACTTTCCTAATATCCCCCCAGTATTACTCAATTTTGGGGCTCCCCAATACCATTTGGAAGATGTCTGTGTCTTGATGGGTACATCTGAGGCAGGCCGGGGTGGATACCAGGTGGGCATGCAAGAGGGAGCGGGTAGTGAGATAGGTAACATGCAAATATTTCAACTGAATTAGTTGGAGGTGCGAGAAAATGGCAATAGTGCAGGCACCGTTATGGCATCACGCCAATCAGCATAGTCAAGGGGACTGTGAGAAGGTCACCTCCATAGACACCCTGCCCCTCCTTCCTTTTCACCCCGTAGATCAGAAACGAAGGAACGGCAAGCATCCTGGACAGTGAGAGAAAGGGTTAACAATTTCCCCTGCCTCTTGCATACAGGGAAGTAACTCAGCGAGAGAGGAAGTTAGCCAATGGGACGTCGGAGAGGCAGGGTTGATGCCATATGAAGAGAACTCAGAAGAGGAGGCACGTCGTTGAGGACCGGAGGAACGAGGAGAACAGATTTGGAGCAAGGAGGAGAGTGATGCGGAAAAGAGGCGTGCAGGGAAGAAGACCTCCAAAGAAAGGCAATCTTGGACGTCGGCCCCAACACCATCCAGGACACGGAAGAAGGAGTGGGAGACCTGGACGGAGGAGTGGTGGACGCCCCCGGAGGACACCTACGAGCCACCACAACCCAAGAGAGTTGCGGCTGTCACGGTACGTGAAACGGGAGGAGGGAGGGAGTAAAGGGTGGACAAGGGGAAGTGTAACACTGCACTGGGCACTGTAAATCTAGTTCACATGTGTGTGTGTTCTGCATTACTTCTCCCCACATCCTGAGCACAAACCCCGTCCTATGAGCATGTCTATTCTCATTTGTCCTCCTCTATTGATAGCACCGATAGCTTTCAGTCATAAAGGAAGGAGGCTGGGTTCAGGTGTTCCCATTCGACCACCACTAACAGTGTTTATGTTACGCTTTAAGTAAAACCACCACAAGGAACCAGTCACGTCAAGCACGGCGGGTGCACCTCGGTAAAAGACGGTGGAGAGTTCTTTTCCATTAGGGTAGGGCTTAAATAAAACACATTCAAAAATGATCCCCAAATTCAGCCTCCTCATTTTTCCTTCCGAACAACCCTCTCACAGGGACCCACCCAGTTCTTCCATTTCTGCCGAAGGGCCGGCAATTAACCTAGGTGTGGATTTTTAGGTATTGGTAAAGTTAGAGAGAACCCCTTTTCCGACCAGTCCAATGATGAGTTTAGCTTCCAGGGGATTATATTCCGGAACCTCATGTAATGCTGCTTGATGACTCGCTAGTGCATCTTGTAATTTCAGATATTTATGAAATTGGGTTTTTGAGAACCCAAAGTGGGATTGGAGATCTTGGGATAATTTCATGCATGAACTTTGCCAGACAACTCCTAGGTTGGTAATCCAATTCCATCGTATCTCCAAAATCTGGGGCCCACTCCCATTTGAGCGATGACATTATCTAGGAGCGTCCCGTCAACAGAGCTAATGCCTTTTTGAAGTTGGTTAGAAAAAGTACACAGAGGTCAGAGCACTAGCAGTAAGTTGCAGTGGGCCAAGGTAGGCAAAACTTGTTGGAGCCTGTTGACGAGAGCCTTCATGAAGATTCTAAATTCAAAATTAGTCAACGAGTTTGGTCTACAGTAGGAGCACTGGACTATGCATCGCCTATCTGTTTGAATAACCATGCTAGTGACCAAGTCTAGCTCTGGCGTAAAAATTACTTACTTTCGGTAACGTAATATCAGGTAGAGACACAGTCTAATAGCAGTGCATTAACTTTTGAACTCTCCCCAGGTGACAGTCTGGATCTGCAAAATAATCAGCAGTACCGCTGCACACCGTTTGGCTCTGTGATGACGTTGACTTCAGTCATGACGTCAGTGGAGCCATATAAGTCCCCTCCGGCACGCAGAGGTCTGTAGAAACTGGTTGCTTAAACAGTGTGCGAAAAAGATCAAAAATCTTTGAAACATTAAAAAGAAGGAACAACAAATGGTATATTAGTACCAGACATGGATTTTTAAAGGAAAACCCCAAAATATTTGACAAAGCACAGGGCTACATGAAACTCTGCACCCTGGTGAATAACCATCCTGTAAAGTTAAAAAACCTTACACTTCATTGACTATTCATAAATGGTAATAATTGGCATGGTATCCACAAATTACACCTACAAAACAACACCAAGTTGTTTGTTGAATTACATGACATATTGATAGTGCCAATACAGGGGATGATGATACCAAACAAAGACTTTCAAAGAAAGAACAATTAAATCAATACTGCCCACTGGTGTGCAATCCTGTGTGAAAGAGAAAACACCCCCCCCCACTCTACCAACCACTCACATTTGAAAAGGGATGGTATGGCCCCATCTAAACAAAACCTAGTGGTCAGGCTAAGTGTTCTGTTAAATCCCAACATAAGTTGAGATAGTGATCACCAGTATATAAACCAGAACTGAATAAGGGTATAACCCTTACCTCAAAGGTCATTCGAAGAGTTGGGAGGATGGGCAGGTAATTAATGAATCTGCGACTAGAATGTCTCTACCAGATATTATGTTACCGAAGGTAAGAAACTTTTACAGCTAATAGAGGCATCTAGCTTCACATTCTTTAACTTTTGAATTAAATACCATAGCTATACCCCACTAGAGGAGGGTCTGCAAACTAATCCTACAAAAATTCTCAAAGAGAAACAGCGGGTCATAACTAACAACCGACCAAATGTATATAGGAATAGCAGAATAAGAGCTTGGCTCTACATAGAATACATAATCACTCTCACAGAACATATAAATAAAAAACAACCTTACATGTCCGCGAGAAATGACCCTTGAAGGAAAAAAGGGGAGGGGGAAAACCCTTAATGAACCACCTGTCAGTTAATAGACATTATCCTCTATCCCCCAAGAGGAAAGAGAACTCTTTGATCAAAAGTGCAGAGAACCAGACAAAAGTCCTTTAATCCGCACTCTACACAACAATAAAGAAATATCAGAGAAAGAACTGTCCTGATTAAATCCAAAAGAAGGACTCTGCGAACTCATTCCATTGTACTGAGATAAATGAGCACCAAAAGATAGATGAACACTAATTACTTTATGGTGGTAACCCTGCAGCCGCAGAGCTTTCAAAAATAGAGGGAAAGTCTTAAATGTTCCTCTCCACAGAAATCTTTAGTAAAATGTGAAAGATATATTCGGTTTGAAGGGAAACCAGAGTATAGAGGTGACCACACAAAGACTACATAATGCACTATAAAATACTAAAAAGACACAAATAGGTTTGAACTCAATACTGCGATTTGTAGGAAGCTGGCTCTGTATATACTATACCAAAGTGAGGTATAATGTGCACAGAGTCCTGCGGAACCCCAAAGGTAGGCAGAGGTAAAGTTAGATAGCACCTTACTCTCTATTTGCGGTAGGGTGTTCAAGCAGTAAGGCTTTATCAGAGGACAGTGTTAAGCATTTGTTGTATACACTCAGTCAGCAAATGATTTCACACACTCAAAGACTGAACTTCAGACCAATTGTTTTTGTATAAAAATATTCTTTTAGCCAAGGGCCAGCTCAAACATCAGCGTCAGACCCAAGCAGAACAAATTACCAGTCGTGAGGCGCAAGCCTTGCGCCTCAAACAAACCTCTGCTCAGTCTCTAGACGCCCCGGACGCCAGACTCCTTACCCGGCTCCGGTCAGAAATTAAGCAGTTGTCGCTGGAGGCGGCCAAACTCTTCTGGTGTTCATCCGTGGCCAGGGTGCATGGATGAGGCTACAAGAACGGTTCGCTCCTCCATCACCTTGCCACATACCCCAGGGCAAACTGCATAATTCCCAAGGTCATGGCACAGGATGGCTCGTTGTGCCGTTCCCCAGACGGGATGACCCGTACCTTCGCTTCCTATTATCACCAAGTATACACGGCCAGACCTCCATCCCTTTCACTCGCTAATATGTTGGAGGTTGAAGGCGGCCCCCTCCCCAGCCTAGATCCCATTAGCCAGAAAGACCTTGAGCGCCCCATCAAATGTGAGGAGGTAGAGGGAGCGATTGCCCTTGTTTCCTCCGGTAAGACACCTGGCCCAGACGGCTTCCCTCAAGAATACTACATGTACTACCGGGACAGTCTCACTCCACATTTGGCGGGGCTGTTTCGGGAGGCTGTTGAGAAGGGCTCCTTTCCGTAGGAGACTGATCTAACCACCATTGTGGTTTTTCCCAAGTCTCAACCACCCTCGCCACGGTGTGTGGACTATCGTCCCATCTCCCTCATCAGCACTGAAATTAAACTGTTCGCCACGATACTTGCCCAACGACTCAAACCACACTTGTCCAAGTTGGTTCACCCCGACCAATGTGGATTTATGCACTCACGTGGCACCAGGCATTGTCTTCGCAGACTGCAAGACACCTTGGCACACTGTCATCTCCTCACTCCTTAACTTGCCATTCTTCTGGAGGACTTTGAAAATTCCTTTGGTTCGGTGGACTGGGGGTTCCTAGAAGCCGTCCTTGATATGACGGGATTCGGTCCCCGCTTACGTGCCATGGTTAAAGACCTTTACGCCTCCCCCGCGCTCACGTCTTGGTGAACGGGGTTCTGTCGGAGCCTTTCCCGGTTCGTAGAGGAACGAGACAGGGTTGTCCCCTATCCCCCCTGCTTTTCACCTTGGTAAGGGAGCCCCTGGCGTCCATGATGCGGTTGTGTGTGAGTATGCAGGGATTGGAATGACCAAACTCCGAACCAGATAAAATTGCACTCTATGTAGATGACGTTCTCATCTACTTGGCAGATCCTGCCGGGTCAGGTCCCCATTGCCTCTGTATTCTACACCTCTTTGAATGGGCTTTGGGACTTAGGCTTAACCCGGATAAGTCGGCCTTGGTCCCTCTACACCTGTCCCGAGAATGTTTTGATTGGCAATCCAACATTCCTCTCCACCGTCAATCCGTCAAATACTTGGTGATATGGATGACCTTGCTTCTGGAGCTCAGCTGGGCCCTTAATGTGGCCCCACTGGTGAAGCGGGTTAAGGCAGACCTCCAGAAGTGGCAGTCATTGTCCCTGAACCCCATGGGGAGGGTCACCCTATATAAAATGATGGTGCTCCCCCGTTTCCTCTATGTACTGCGAAATACCCCTATCGGCATTCCCAGAGCCTGGTTCCGTGAACTTGACAGCATAGCCAGCAAGTTTTTATAGGGGAAAGGCAGGGCCCCGTTGGCACTCAACGTATGTAGGATCCCCTCATTCGACAGGGGCTGAGGATGACCCACCTCTACTTATATTATTTGGTCATACGGCTTCTCTCCATACATGATTTGTTCAATGGGGGTTGGTCAGACTCTGCATACAGGCTCGAGGTCGGAGAGTTGGGCTTCACCAGGATTCAGGCTATGCTATACGAGGGCCCTATTCCCTCCCGCTTGCCAGAAGTGACACGCTCTTTGTTGCTGGCCTAACGGGCAGCACTGCGTCATACCAAATGGACACACACGTTAACCCAATACACCCTTGTGGCACGGGACCTGGCTCAAAGGCGTCAACGCACTACAGGGGTTTAGAGCCTGGGACTTGATAGGCATTTCGCAGCTAGGTGATGTATGGGTGGGGGATCACATGCGGACCTTCGAGGACCTTCAGAGCAGGTATTCCTTACACCGGTCACAATTCTATAGGTACTTGCAGTTACGCCATGCTCTTCCCACCTACCTTGCGACTGGCATGCGCCTTCCTGACCACAGTCCGCATGAGGCCCAGATAATGTTCGGTAACATGGAAAGGAGTGGCATCTCCTGCATCTACCGTACAGTGATCAACAATGCCCCCACTTCCTTGGACCGCCTACATGCTCTGTGGGAGGGTTGGGTAGGCACATTAGACGAAGAGGATTGGCGTGATGCCCTTAGGCCCCCTAGGACGGTCACGGCCTCTGCTAGACTGCGCTTAGTGCAACTATATTATTTACACGCTGCATATCCCACCCCGACGCCTTTACCGGGCAGGACTTAGCCCAGCCTCTGCTTGTGCCAGGTGTGGTCACGACCCCGCTGATTTCTTCCATATGGTGTGGGTATGTCCCCGCTTGGAGCGGTTCTGGGGGGAGATTGAGGAGGAACTCAGCAAGGTTTTGGGGTGGGAGGTTCCCCATGACCCAAAACATGCGCTCCTGGTTATCACTGATGGGCTGGAAGGGTCACAGTACGAAAAACTGTTTTACACTACGGCAATGGTGGTTGCGAAAAGAGACATGGCGTCCCCCTGGAAGCTCTCCGAACCTCCGTGCGCTGGACGATGGAGGACTGGGGTGGATTGGTGTGCCATGCAGGAGAAGGTCATGTACGAAGCTCATGGGTGTCCTAGGAAATACTGTAGGGTTTGGGGGAAATAGTTGGTGGAGGTGGAGTAGTCATAAGGGGAACGCCCAACTTTATTCTCCTATGTGTGTGTGTTTTTTTTTTGCTAATGCTTGCAAATCTTGTGGTGCTGCTTTCCTTTTGTAAGTCGTGGAATTTTACGGTGTTGGACTGTAAGACTGGTGTATGTTCTTTATTTTGTCACTAAATAAACAAAAATTTGTTTTATCAAAAGAAGATGCACCTGGAAGCCCCTTTTGTGGCCAATAAAGGAGACAGAGGTGGACTGGGGTTGGTGAAGGGCCTTGGAAAGCCCTATGGAACTGGCCGTAGCCCTGCTGTCCTTAAACTGCTTCAGCCCTGAGTTCCGCCTTGTCTCTGAAGAGACAGGAGCCATCAAAGGCATGCCCATTAAAGATGACTGGACGTCGATCATACTCTCTGCCTAGCGAGTCGGTGGCATCCAGTCCACATCTGATCATGAACTTAGCTACGTTCCTCCCGTCAGCAGCAGCTTGGGAAAGCATGCCATGGGCCTCCTCCAGGACCATGGACAGCACCTGCACAACCGAATTCAATAGCACACGAGGGTAATGGCCCAAAAGGCATGTGGTGTTCACGGGCTGCAGTGCCAGTCTGGTGAAAGAAAACATTTTCTTGCCTAAAGTGTCCATCCTCTTAGGTTCCCTAACAGGTGGGGCAGTAGGGAACGCGCCAGGATTTACACAGGAAGTAGAAGCTTGGATGACTAAGCTCTCCGGGGTAGGGTGTTGCGTGAGGAACTGGGGCCCCCCCTTGGAAGGGGAGATGGCAGCGGGCAATTATCCTGGTCACAGGAGCCCCTGTGCTGGGTTTGTACCAAGTAGGATGTCTGTGAGGGCTTCATTAAATGAGAGAAGCGGTTCTGAGGGGGTCACTCCCGGCGGAAGCACATCTGTCAAGATGTTAGCTTTGACTTTCACTGAAGGTAGGGATAAGTTCCAGGACCTTGTCCGCCCTTATGACGAAAGATGCATCCTCCTCCGTGGCCATGGTAGGGGGAGAAGGCATGCCAGTATCTGGGGAAGTATCCAGTACACTGGTCTCTGCCCAGTCGTCACACCAGTCCAGGAGGTGGTCTAGGGACTGGTATTTTTCAGGGTTCAGTGACCCGTCCCACACCTTCCTTGGTCCTAGCCCATAGGAATATGGCTCAGGCTCTGGCCTGGAATGTATGGCTCCAGTCGGCGTCTATGACTCTCTGTCATAGTCTGGGATTAGATTGGTAATGGGACAGAGAGAGTCTGCATTGGGACCTGTGCTGGGGAAGGTCGAGGTGGTACGACTGGCGCCGGTCCGGATCCATCTGTGGATCCAAGGGGCCCGAATGGTGCTGGGGTCAGACCTGCTGAGATAGAACCAGTAGGAGCCCCTTTCGAAGCTACAGGGCCCAAAGGAGCCACGGCAGAGACGAGCCACCTAAATATGAGCTGCATGGCCTAAAAAGACACTTTGCAAAAGTCAAAAAAAGGTCAGTCAAAAATTCACTGGGGGTAGCTCTCTCTGGATCTGTGCTGACATGGAAAAAAAAAAGAACTGACGTAATCGCGCTGGGGTTGCACCTATCTAGGCACCGGGCATGTCACTTACATCGTGGACGATGCCACGTGGAACAGAACTACACTACCAAGTGTCATGCAGGGGTGCTGCTCACGACAAAATGTCCAGATCCAGCCTGACACATGGGGATAATCCTGAGGTAAGGAATATGCGGGTAGATGTCTATCAGGGTTTTCTGTGCTGCTGACATGTGGGTGTACACCCTATCCTGTGGATGCAATGTCCTCCACACAACACAGAGATCCAATGAAGACATCCACGCCATCAGCAGCTTTGTCTACTGGGGTTGGGAGCTCCTGCTGAATTCTTTTCCAGGTACATTGAAGTCACCTTCAACGATTGTGGTACCTGGAAGAAATTTATGTACGGTCTTGGTGCAGGCCTCCAAGTCGCTTGGGGGTGTTGGGGAAATACACAGGTATATTGGGAGACTTCGAGCTATCCCTTCACCCTGACATACCTGCTTTGTGGATATTAGGTTACGTCTATCATCACCAATGGGAAGGATTTATGTACATTATTATTTTTAAATAAAAAAAATATTAATTAGACCACAGCACTGCTACCATAAGCTACCAGCTACCATAAGCTACCACTTCAGTTTCCCTGGTTGTGGTAATGGAAGAATGTGTCAGCACCTAGGTTAGGACCCAATTCAAGATGTTTACAACTCTTGCCTCTTTCATCCACCACCATACTCGTCAAGCCCCTTTATCTCACTCTTGCAAGTTATTTCTCACCCCAGTTTCCTCCCTTTGTCACTGTCTTTCTCCTTCCTTTCACTGTTATTCCCTCCTTTCTCGCTCTTGTTCTGGGCCAAAGTCTAATGATGGAAAAATAAGTACTGATCCAAAAACATAGTGCAGGTGGGCCAACATGTAACCATCGGCCCAAATAAAGCACTGGTGTCACAACTTTAGGAAGGAAGGCCTAAGCACTAACTATTCCAGAAAGAAGGTGGTGTAGAGTGGTTGTCCAAACATTGTCTGCAGTTTACTTACGTGGAACACTCATATGATGACAATAAGGAAAACGGTTTTCAAAGTTGAAAGCATAAAGGGCAGAGGATGTAGCCTTATGGCTAGAGCATCCGACCTCGAAGCTGGGGAACTGTGTTCGAGTCTCGGCAGTAACGCTCATCATCCTGTGATTCTGGGCAAATCACTTAATCAAAGTTCAAAGTTCAAAGAAGTCTTTATTCGATTAATACATCATAAAAGACATACATCACAACATACACATAAAGAATAAAATGGTATAAAACAGTATAAAAACATCTTAGACCATATTAAATCACTTATACAGGCTTCTTTTGAATGAATAAAAAAATTACAATAAATCACATTAGATTACCACAATATCACAGGCCCAATAGGGGTTGCACATACACAGATGAGCATAGGATAATAGGTAAGCACCTAGGTCAGTTTAATGAACCTGGTTCTTAGAATCCAGGCCCATCCTAAATATTTTGCTACACCTGTTACAATTAATGGGGACAAATTTGTCTTTAATATTCTACTGGCATTAACAGCCGAGCGCGTACCCAGACTTCTACAAACCGGACTTAACCATTTAGCTGTAGGGGCGACATACAAGGGGCAGACAAACATAAAATGGTTTAAGCTTTCTCCCTGGCCAGGGCACTTAGTCCCACCAGAGCCCCACTTTTTAGTAAACTCCCTTAAAGGCAGCGAACCGCATCTAAATTGATGAAATAATTTACGGTCCAGGAGCTTGGTTATGACATCCCAGTATTTTTCAAGTTTGGGGGCATCTTTAATGGCAATAAATAAACCAGTGAGATTACTGGCACTCAATCTCGAGTGTCTGTTTTGAACCACCCAATCCCAATAGTGTGATTTCAAATCCTTTTTAGAAGGGAAGGTTACAGATACGGGATTTGACCACAGTTCACCATACCCCATGGAACACAGAGTGGTTCTGAGGTCCTTAAACCAGCCTATATTAAAAGAGCCTGGAAGATCTTTAACCTCCAAGCAGGCTCTTGCATATAACTGGAGTTCCGGCGTTGTCCAAAGGCGACGCCAGAATGCTAGTGGTCGGAACCTGGCCTGGTCCTCCACGGGCTGACACCCAAGATCATACAGAAGCGGAATCCGTGGTGTTGACTGTGGGAGACCAGTTGCCACCCTAAGGAATTTATTTTGGGCTGCTTTCAGAGGATCCAGATTACTAAAGCCCCATAGTTCCACCCCATACAAAACAGAGGGAAGAACCTTTGATCCATAAATCTTAACTAATGGCGAAATTGGCCGAGTGAAGGAACCTTTATGCTCTTTAATCAAGGCTCCTCCTATCTGCATGTGCTTTAAAGCCATACGATCAACCTGGTGGGACCAACTAAGGGTCTCACTGAATGTTACTCCTAGGTATGTAAACAACTTGGTTTGTTCCAAGGATGTACCCCCATGGTAACCCTTGCTGTGATGGGGTTGTGTCCTCTTAGTACCATAAATTTTGTCTTAGAGACGTTCACCTCAAGCTCATGTTCGCTACAGAATGACTCAAACCTCATCAGGGCCTGTTGGAGACCCCGTCTAGTCTTTGAGATTAGAAGAGTATCATCAGCGAACATGAGCAAGGCGATTTTCATTCCAGCTAGGGACGGGGTGTCGGTGGGGTGGTTGTCAAAGTATTTGGTGACCCTATTAATGTATAAAGAGAAAAGGGTAGGGGCTAGTACACACCCTTGCCGTACACCTTTAGCAACTGGAAATCTATCCGTTACCTCCCCTGGTTTGCCCCAGCGTACTTGGGCAAAAGTTTGAGCGTGTAAATTCACCAGGAGGCGTACAAGGGGAGCTGGCATACCCAATTCTACTAGACAATTCCACAACCCTGCCCTTGGAACAAGATCAAATGCAGACCTTAAATCCACGAAGGCTCCATAAACGTTACCTTTACCTAGAAGGACCGTCTTCCAATAAAGAAGAATGAAACGAAAGGTCTGGTCTAAGGTACTCACATGAGACCTAAAACCAGCTTGAAGTGGGGTTAAGTTATTAAACTCATCAATCCAATCCTGAATCCTGCCAAGGACAAGGCGGGCTGAGATTTTTTGCACCGCATCTATAAGGCTGATCGGCCGGTAGCTGGAAGGAACCGACCGGTCACCTTTCTTGTATTTTGGCAGGATTTCAGCCCCCGCCCAGGACTCGGGAACCCTTGCACCAGTGGCCAGGGCATTTACCAATTGGACTAGATAAGGAACCCATAAATCCTGGTCTTGCTGGAATAGGTCAGCTGGTATACAATCAGGACCAGGTGCCTTGCCCCTTGGGATAGATTGCAGGACAATTTGACTTCACTACTCGTAACCTCGAGTAGATCAGCCGACACTGGACAGATAATATCATCCTGTACTCTACTAGGGCACCTAAATTGTTCCTCGAAGTATCGTACCCACTGGTGTTGACCAACCGATGCGGGGCTTGGACGATCTTCCTGGGATGAACCCCATTTTAATAAATGTCAAAACAGTTGCATATTCCGAGAGCTACATGCTTCGGATAATGTGGACCACCGTTCCTCGTCCCAATTGGCCTTGGCTGTACGTTTAGCAACATTAAATGCCTTCCTACAGGACCTGATTAGAATATGGTTCTTAAGCTGTAACGCTTTGAACAGATCTCCATGGGTCCGTCGACACTCTTCATTGAACCAATTTGAAGTTTTCGGTTTCCCTCTATTACCCCGCTTGGAGATAGACTTTATGAACAATTTTTTAAAGCTGTAAATAAACTGGTGTGAATATCAGTAATGGTTGCATTAATAACCTCCTGTGAGTCACATTTGGAAATTTCTGCCAGTGAGTTGGAAACCAAGGATCTGATCACTTTGCGTGCATCAACATCAGCAGAGATTTTTGGCCAGCGTACCCTTCTCATATCATTGGTCAGTACGACTTCGTCCTGAACTAAATTAGTCATGCATTTTACTGGCCCAGAAAAACTGGAATCCCTTAGTTCCACCACCAATGGATCATGATCACTTTCTGGGCGAGGCTTAACCTCCATATCCTCTACAGCAGCCCACAGCTTAACGTCCAGTAATATGTAATCAATACGGCTACTGAATCTACCATTACTAAAGGTATGTCTGCCCGACCTATCTGAGCGCACTCTACCATTTAGAGCACGCAAGCCCTGATCCAGGCACAGCCCTTTAATAAATGTAGCAGCTTGTGACCATTTTCTTATCGGGGCTAGCTCAAGCTGGGGAATCCCCCAAACTAAATCTTCGGCCTCAGTGAGTAAGCCGTCATCCTGACTCAGCGGTTCAAAACAAGTATTTAGATCCCCCATAACAACCTTGTGTCCTACTATAGATGCACCGCTTAGGAAATCATCCAAAAGGAGGAGGGTTGGAGAGACCCTACCGCCCTGGATGCCCCTGGCGTATATGTTAATCAATAGAATATTCAAACCACTGGTAGATTTAATACTAACCATTAGTATGTCGGGGCTATCAATGGAAACTTCCTCTGCTATCACACCCTCGTACTGCCGAACCCAAACAGTCAGGCCACCCATAGCTCGTCCTCTATGACCTTTAATAGCTGGTTTACTGAAATTCAGGTAGCCAGCAAGGAACATTGGTAAAAGTGCCCAAGTTTCTTGAAAGGACCATACATCACCTTGCTGTATAAAATACACCCAATCCGGAATGCACATACGGGACTCAAGGCCAGCTATGTTCCAACATCCAAGCTTAATACCACATGGGACCGCCAGAACTCTAGAGTTATCCTTGGGGGAGGAATAAACTACATCATGTGAAGGAGGGGCTATTTTGTCATAAAGAGACCTCCTATAACTCGGACCTTCATGTGTGGGTACATCATCACTCCTTGTATCAATACTGTTAGAAAGCCCTCCCTTAGAGTCGATCACCGTTTCAACATTCTCTGTATTTAAATCAGCTTATAACACCAGTTCTAATACAAATTTCGTGTCTCCAGTCCCGCTCAGGAAATGAGAACTCCCATTATCGCTTAGCGATGACTGATCCTTTGGAACTTCAACATAACATAGAGCATTAACTGGGGTAACAGTAGTACCCGTACAATCTATATTAGCCTCTAGAACCAAAGGTTGGATAGCCGGTCAATCATTATAATCCAATCCAGAAAGGGGTTCATAAAGATTACGCAGCGGGATGTTCCAATACTCATTGGGTTGGGAGTAGTTACCTGGGTTGTTTGGGTTGAGATGTAAACTGTGGGGCTGGCGACTAAATGGAAAATTTGGTGTAATGGGGGGGCCACAAAAACGGGAATTAAAGTTAGCCCAATTCGGAGTGTGAATGATACTTTTATAGCTGGATTGGGCATGAGGTCTAAACAAGGCCTCAGGGTTTGTAGGTGGACCTTGGAAACAAGGAGTGAAGTTGGCCAGATTCAGAAAATGAGGTTCTTTTTTAGAACGGGGATGGGTATGGGATCTAAGCAATGACTCAGGGTAGAAGTAACTGAGATTCCGTGTAGAAATTCCTCCCTCGTTGTTTCCCCAAGTACCAATCACTGATATGAGAAATAACTCTATGATCCTTAAAATTAATGATCACAATGTCATCCTCTATATCCTTTGGACGAAGACCCACCCACTTACATCTTCTAACTGAGATGATGTCCCCATTTAGGTGGGCAGGAAGAGGTCTGTTGGTTTTCAGCCAAAAGATTACTTTATTTTTCAGGTTTGCATTATTTTCCAAGTTCCCATTTGAGATCGGGGGCACACCTGTTAATATAATAACAAAATTTGCCGAGTCAGGAGGGAGGTCTACTGTGTTCCTACGATTTAAAGAGAGTCTATGGGTGGAATTATTAGGTTTTTCATCCCCATAATTTACAGATGGCTTTTTTCCCGGTGGGATTGGTTTGTTTGAAGCCATCATGGGCTTCTCTTTAACAGGATTTAAGGAGCAGGAAGGTTTAGATAGCATTTGGTGAGCATTAGAGTTAGTGTTACAAATGGTGTTACTGTTGTTAATGTGGGGATTACTAGGAACAGCAGTATTAGCACTAGGCTGTGGCAGTGGAATAAGCTGAACATTAGGATTCGTTGTGTGAGGTGTAGCTGCTGTTGCCAAGAAGCGATCCATTTTATCCCCCAGAATCCTAACTCTCTCCAACAAAGGGAGCATGTATGATTTTAGGAGTTTCTCGAAAAGTTCGATACACTCTTTATTGAGCCCAAAACTGCTATCTTGGGGAAGGGGAGGTAAGTGAGGAGTACCTAAAGGGTATATATTAATCAACAAAAGAGTGTTACTCAATGCAGAAATAAGATGCTACAATAAGAATTTTTCGAAGAAATTGTAGAATTTCATGCATCAAAGGAAACTGTTAATACAGTAGAAGAATATAGAGTGCACGTGCTCAGAGAGAACTAACTAATAGGACCCTCAGGCCCCAGCTGAAAGCTGGTAGCCAGTTGTCTTCATCGGGTCCCCGTTAGTTACGGAAAAAGTGAAAAGTGCATTAAAAAGAGTATGGACTACTCCCCAAAACTATTTTAATGAGAGGGTAGCTCTAACTCTATTAAAACCAATGTGAAAAAATAGTTTTTTCAGGACTGCTGAGTGGTTGTGTAAGTTTGAACCAGTAAGTCCCATTAATAGTGCAAGAAAGAATAGTGGTAAAATATGGTCAACATGTTTCTGCTAATCGAGCATAAAATCAGCTCAGCATTCGTCAGGACCAGAAAAACACACACACTTCTACTCACTGGTGGACACCCCCTAAAGTGTCCAGACCTGTGAGGTAGAAAAGAGAACAGATACGACCTGAATTGTCGAAGTTCTTTATGGAAACTTCTTCCCAAAGTATCTCCTCATTGTGGGAGAATCGTAAAAATATAATATCGTAGTGTAGTGGACCCCCTGGGCTTAGCGGCAGGAGGAAATCTTCACGTTCAGAATTAATTCTTATTGAACGGCTCCCCGCTCGAAAACCTACGGCAGCCACATCCGCCGCCCGTATCCAGTACCTAAAGGGACCTCAGTCACTGGGGGCACCACAAGATCGGTAGTAGAATTTACTATAGAAGGAGAAGAAACCTGGTGACTGGTGCCTTTTCTTTTAACACCACCCTTTTTCTTTTTTTCGTTGGTGGGGCACACACAGCCCTTTGAGGGTTCGTAGGCTTAGTTCCAGTCTCGCAGTTAGTATGTGACTGGATATTCTCACATGGAACAACGCTCTCTAAAGAGCGATTAGTAAGGGTTGAGTGCAGGTTAGGGGCTATAATCGGGGCAACAGGGGTGTTAAGGTCAATAAGACTGATAGAGGCGATGGGGGGGCTATTTATATTACCCTCACTATTATTTACAGAATGAGTAGGGGAAGTATTGGGGACCCGAAAAATACTAGGAATTTGGTCAGTACTAAATATATCAGCCTCTCTGGCCGTACCCCCGGTACTGCCCGTTTCTTGTGTATTATTTAAATTAAGTTGGGTAGACAAGGGTTTTTTTTTTAGATGTTCTATAGAGCGGCGACGCTCCGCACGTTTCTCCGCTAGTAGGAATTCTTTATCTATCTCCTTATTTGCCTTCTCAAAATATTTATCGAGGGGCCCAAGGAACGAAACTCCAACGCAAGGAGGTAATGAGCTAGACATGTCAATGGCTGGTCGGGGTAAATAAAGTACCTCAGAACCTACTACACCAATAAAACAGTACAGCAAAGACAATAAAGCAGGGAGTGGATGTTAGCGACCGGGCCCAGCCCAGCCTCCTTCAGCCCCTGACGGCCACAGACGGTCCCGCCCTTGTCCCGGGCTTCTCCCGGTCGCTCCCGCGCCCTCCGTGCTGCGGGACTTCTAGGCTATATTTATGTGGTCAGTGTGAGAGGGGAGGAGCATGCAGGGAGAGAAGCCCATGTGCTGGCAATTGGGTCAGACGGGCGCTCCTGGGACTTGGAGTCCTGCGGCCGCAACTCGCTTGCAGCCATGCACAAACGATCACCCACAGTCACAGCCAGAGTCAAAGGGCGTTAAAGACCACGGCCAGGCTTCGCTGAAGGCAATCAAGGCCCCCCACGAAGCAGGACCCGCGAAGCGGGTTCCGTGAGCTGTAGCGTTCAATCAGGAAGAGTAATCCGCAACTCTGGATCCCAGCGTGAGCACAATGGAAATCACTTAATCTCCCCGTGCCTAACAAAAATGAATTTGTCCTCATGTAACGAAACTGGAACAAAACTGGTGCTCATGCAAAGCGCTCTGCTATCCGATCTTTCGGGTCTAGTTCACGCTATATAAAACTCTTAAAAAAAAAAACAGAGAGACTCAAAGAGCATGCACATAGGAATTATCAAGACCAGATGAAGGTCCCACTGAGGCATCCCAAATGCTTTGCCGGAAAAGTGGGTGGATCTTTATTAAAGCACATCATAACCAGTCAGTTAAACAAGGCCGGTTGGTCCGGTAAACACAGATAACAAACCTTAACCGGTACTACTGCACAACCTTGATGGGCTAGCAAAAGCACAAATGAAAAAATATCAGAAACTTTGGTTGATAAAGGGATGGTATTTTCCCAGCGCCCTGGAATAAAGGCGCTGGGAATTTGGAATAGGTGGAATTTGTCAAAGCTGGATTGGCTGTAGGGTGGCTGGAGGGGTTTATCAACCACCCCGGTTGGCGAATCATATATTTGCAGGTATTCCCGTTCTATTTCCATGCACGAAGGTAGGAGTTGATTGTGCACTATCGGTTGCAATACCCTGTGCTGTTGTGGAGACGGAAGGTCCTCCCCAATCGGACAACAAATGCTCTGGTGCTCTTGGTACCCCCCACTCTGTTGGCCAGTATGGAGGAATTAGAATGAATTGGACCAGATGAACACGTTCCTTACCTTCAGTGAAGCTTTTTCTGGTGGATCCAGTATCCCAATTCCTCACCTTTTGAATTACTCCAATGCATGGCATTCCACGGAAAGGTTTCTCCTCAGCTCTTCTTGGGACTACGCGTGACGTCTTGGGAGCCATACAATGTCTCGTTGGCGTGCTGACATCAGTTCCACTCGTTTTTTTTTGTGCCTTTGAGGCGAACGGGTGAACCAACAACATTTTGACAAACATACGCATTACACAAACACTACCAAACCTGAAAATGTATTAAAGACATTTCCTAGTGACAAGTATCACATGATTCCAACAGCAAGTCACATAAAATACAGATTAACTATTTTGCGGTATAAGCAGATAGGCATCGGGGAGGCGGGTGGGTCAGTGAGGAATCCATAGGCAGATACTGTATCCACTGGAAAAAGCATTACCTACAATAACTTGTTCTTCTGATGGATACATCAGACAGTGGATTTCTCACCTTTTGAATTGAATCCCCAAGCAGTCCCGCTCCCAAAGGAGGGTTCCTGCCTGCTTATACTAAAAATCCTACAGCACAGAACCTGCAAAATGGCAGTCCCTTCTCACCTCTGAATCCAAGCAATAGTGCTTCAAAAAAACGTGGAGGGAGGCCTAAGTTGCAGCTTTGCAGATGTCTAACACAGGGACACCTCTAGCTTAAGAAGAAAACAACAACTTAGCTCTGGTAGAATGAGCACGAAACTTTCAGGAGGTTCCTTCTTAGCCATGGCATAGCAGATCTTGATACACAGGTTGATCCACCTGGACAGCGTTCTCTTGTGGACAGCCTTGCCTTTCATCTTGCCCACATAACCAACAAATTGTTGATCGTCCAACCTGAAGTCCTTGCTTCTGTCCAAGTAGAAGCTGGCAGCCCTCTTGGGGACCAGGCGATGAAGTTGCCCCTCCTCCTTAGAAGGGTGAGGTGGAGGTTATAAAGTGGGTGAGGTGATGGATTGCCCAAGTGGAAAGGAGTTACCATATTAGGCAGGAAAGAAGCTCTGGTCCAAACAACCATCTTATCTGCATGAAATTATGTAAGAAAAGGCTTAGAGCTAAGAGGTTTCAATTCAATCACCCACCTAGCGGAAGTGACTGCAACCAAAATATAGTTTCAAATGCAAGAAACCTTAAGGGACAACTATGTAATGGTTCAAAGGGTGAACACATCAAGAATGTGAGAACCAAATTTAAATCCCACTGAGGTATGATAAAAGGAGTGGGAGGAAACCCATTAGTGAGACCCTTAATGAATCTCATAACTATGGGAGATTTAAACAATGAGGGTTGATCTGGTGAACTGAGAAAATCCGACAAGGCAGACAAGTAGCCCTTAACAGTAGCTACTGCATAACCTTGTTGCACTAAGGAAGAGAGAAACTCAGGACATCAGATAAATGGTCTGTAAAGGATCAATCAATCCCTCTCCACACCATTCAACAAACTTGGCCCACCTACCAAATAGACAGATTTGGCGGAGTCTTCTGGCTGATAATATAAAGCCCACCACATCCGGTGGGAGAGAGAAAAAACTCAGGTTGCCTCGTTCAATCTCAAGGCATGAAGGCGCAGGCTCTAGAGGTGGGGGTGTAGAATTGCCCCTTTACAGTCAATCCGGAGCGATGATATGACTTGGGATCGGTCTTGGCGAATCTTCCTTAGAACTCGAAGCTGTTATCTCCAATTTACCTGAAATGCGTCCCCCAACGCTACCCGTGGCGGATACTGGAGCCTGCAGAATGCTGGGCAGTGCGCGTTCTCATGAGTGACAAACCGGTCCAAGTGAGGGAACCTCCACATCCTGAAAATGTGAAGGACCACCTCCGGATGAAGATGCCACTCGTCATCGGCTGAATACTGCCGGCTGATACTGTCCGCAAGCACATTCAGATTTCCGGCCAATTGATTTGCGATCACGCAAATCTGATTGTTCTGAGCCCAGGTCGGGAGTCACAGAGCCTCTATGCGGAGAAGACAAGATCCTACTCCTCCCTGTCCCTGTTTGTTGATGTACCACATCACAGTAGTGTTGTTCGTTAGGACCTCAACTGATTGCCCGTGAAGGGAAGGGAGGAAGGCCTTGAGAGCCAAACATCGCCCGCAATACCAGAAGATTAATGTGAAACAATCTTTCCTCTGGCGACCAAATACCTTTGACCTCCAGAACCCCTAAATGGGCTCAACACCGAGAGTGGAGGCATCCATTATCACTGTAGCCACCATAGAACGAGGTTGAAATGGCTTCCCTTGAGACAGGTTGGCAATAACACTCCACCATTGCAGCTCCACTGCAGTGTCTCTGGAAATTCTGACCATCTCTTCGATATCTCCATTGTGCTGAAATCACTGCCTGCAGAGGCAACACTGGAGGGCCCTCATATGCCGGCGTGCATGGCTGACCAACAGTATGCAGGAAGTGAACAGACAGAGCAGGCGCAAGGCGCAAGATCTTCAGCACTGGAACCGCCATTCCATTCTGAAAAAGTGGAATCATAGCCAGGATGTCTTGAATCTTCCGTAGAGTGTCCACTACTGCCCCTATGAAGAGGTTGCACTGAGAGGGCACCAGGTGAGATCGGGGTACATTTATCAAGAACCCAACTCGAACAACAGTTGTGGTGACTTTGCTTTGAGCAGCCAGTCGTCCAGATCAGGAAAAACAGGAATCACCGCCATCACCTTTATGAAAACCCAAGGTGCGGAGGTAAGGCAGAATGGAAGGACTGCAAACTGGTAGTGTTGTGACCCTACGATAAAACGAAGATACTTCTGATGCGACTTCAGGATGGGAATCTGAAAATCCGCATCCTGTAAATCGATCGACACCATCCAGTCTTCCTTCTCAAGTGCAAGAAGAACCTGAGCCAGGGTAAACATTTTGAATTTCTCCTGTTTGAGGAAAAAATTAAAAATCCTGAGGTCGAGGATCGGCTGTAACCGACCGACCTTTTTTGGGAATCAGGAGGTACCGGGAGTAGCATCCTTGACCTTTTTCCTGCTCCAGAACCACCTTCATCACACCCTTTTGCAGCAATGACAGAACATCCTGTTGGAGAAGCAGATGATGCTCTTCCGAGCAAAAGCCCTGATGAGGAGGGATAGGAGGGGGTAACTCCCGGAAGGGTAGGGCATACCCATTCTCTATGATGTTTAACACCCAGAGATCCATAGTAACAGACCTCCAATGCTGTAGAAAATTAGACACCAGTAACCCAACAAGACAAGTATGCTCTAGGATGGTGGAGATAGAGCTGCTTCCATGCCTCACCAGCTGGACAGGAGGAGGAGGAAGCTTGCTGTCGTGCAGCAACCCACAGATGACCTTTTCCCTTTCTCCTGTAAGACCTGTACAGGGATTTGCCTGCTGCTGCTGTGGTTGCTGCCTGCACGAAGGGTCAAGTTTCTATCAAAGCCACAAAATATGCGTAACAGCTCAATGCTGAAGGGTTGAAACGGAAGCACCAAAGATCACACTGTGGCTTTACTGTCCTTAAAGCGCTGCAGCACCAAATCTTCCTTAGCCCCAAACAGACGATATCCATCGAACGGCAAATCCAGCAATGTAGCCTGGACATCAGGCAAGAATGCAGAGCTACGCAACCATGAGTGTCTCCTAGTAGCCACAGACAAACCAATCACCCTGGCTACTGAATTGGCTGTCTCCAGACCAGATTGTATCACTTGGCAGCAGCTTGGGTATCAGACAACACCTCAGAAAAAAGCCCTTGTACCTCCTCGGGCAACTTTGGGACAATCTCTCTTGCTGAGTTCATAAGGGTATGGATGTAACGACCGAAAAGGCATGTGGCACTGGTGGACTTGAGGGCCATACTCCCCGACGAGAACACCATCTTTGCCGATTGCTCCATGCGCTTTGATCCCTATCAGGCATAGATGGGAAAGAATCCACAAAAGAAGACTGCCCCTAGATTGTGTTTCTAAAGGTATCTACAGAGTTAGGGGAGATGCGTTGCCAATGGGGGCATCTCATAAAAAGTTACGGACTGGCCTCACACACCGCCTGGTGTCATGCTTCATCATCGGCTGTCCTCGCCCTCTAAAAACTTGGTTTGATAGAGGGCGGTCATACACCTGGAGACAGGGATGCACTTCTAAATCTAAGTGATTGCTGTGGGGGGAGTGAAAAAATGTATTAAAAACCATTACCCTTGTCCATATCCTAAGTTTATTCAGGGATCAAATGTATGGTAGTTAAAAGAAGTGGTCGGTGATATGGGACATTAATCTCCCTTCACTGTGTTATAAAGGGTCGACATGTTTCTGCTAAATTGTCCCCGAAGGGTACGCAGTATTCTTCAGGACCAAAGGGGGGGTTATTACCTAGAGGTCCACCTAGTGTCAGAAAAATGGACCTGCTATAAATGTGTGAAGGGGCTGTGAATTACAAGTACCCCTCTTGGCGTAGTAACCTAATGAGTGACTCTGTAGAAAAAGGAAACAAAAAAGAAAAGAAGCATACACACCAAAGTGTGAGTATGAGTACAACAAGAACACTGTACCATCCATGCAGCGCCATACCTATTGCACACGTGGTTCGGTCTATATGAAACACGTGACATGTACACCTGTAAACTTGCAAACCAAAGAAAAGACTGTTTTTTTTACCTTACCCTATAATCTAGTCTACTTGCTCCATGAGAGGGCAGAGGTGGAAGGACCTACTGAGACTTTCTGAAAACAAGAAGTAAAAACACAATCATGTGTGGTAAAGATTCCAACATCCTGATTTAAAACCTGTTGGTTTGTTAAAAAGGACTCACAAAGTAGAGCTACAAATATTGTGGCCTCTCAGCAGAGTGAAGCACCCATACACACATATGGCACAAACAGCATCATGCATACTCTTACTGTCTATCTTCAGTGCTTCCAGCAGATTTCCCTTAGGCGTCCTCTCGGAAACTGATGGGAGGGCTGGGGCTATATATACTGAGCTCAATTGGTTAATTGGTTCAGGTAATGAGGGGTAATTGGAGCACAGGTGTGTTTCCTGTGTCCTCCTAGAAGGTGCCTGGCCGCCTGGGGGAGGATGTATCTTGATGGCTGTGTTTTCATTGGTCTGTGTGCAAAAGAGAGGTAAAGGCTCTGTTCAGCACATGCGCGGTCTGTTTTATGCTTGGCCGAAACTTCTTCTTTTAAAAGAGTTCAGAAGTATGGGAAACACCTGACCTTTTCTGCTGGTGTGGGCCAAAGTACAGTCAGTGCAGTTATTGTGCTTGCAATCGCTCGGAAATATATGGGACATCAGCCCGACAAGTGTGGTAGCTTTGCGCATGCGCGCTGATGTGGCGGGGATCGGTAACCTGACAGGATGTTAGCGCAGGCGCACTGTGTGAAAACTGGCAGACTTGGCCTATCACACTGGACCAAAGGGGGGGGGTTATTACCTAGAGGTCCACTTCCCGGCACCTAGTATCAGAAAAATGGAACTGCTACTAATGTGTGAAGGGGCTGTGAATTACAAGTACCTTTCTTGGTGTAGTAACCTAATGAGTGACTCTGTAGAAAAAGGAAACAAAAAAGAAAAGAAGCATACACACCAAAGTGTGAGTATGAATACAACAAGAACACTGTACCATCCATGCAGCGCCATACCTATTGCGCACGTGGTTCGGTCTACATGAGACACGTGACATGTACATGTGTATCCTTGCAAACCAAAGAAAAGACTGTTTTTTTTACCTTACCCTATAATCTAGCCTACTTGCTCCATGGGAGGGCATAGGTGGAAGGACCTACTGAACTACAAATATTGTGGCCTCCCAGCAGAGTGAAGCACCCATACACACAATTTAGCAGAAACATGTCGACCCTTTATAACACGTTGAAGAGAGATTAATGTCCCATATCACCGACCACTTCTTTTAACTACTATACCTTTGATCCCTGAATAAACTTAGGATATGGACAAGAGTAATGGTTTTTAATACACTTTTTCACTCCCACCACGGCCATCACTTAGATTTAGAAGTGCATCCCTGTCTCCAGGTGTATGACCGCCCTCTATCAAACCAAGTTTTTAGAGGGCGAGGACAGCCAATGATGGAGCATGACACCGTGTGTGAGGCCAGTCTGTAACTTTTTATGAGATGCCCCCATTGGCAACGCAACTCCCGATACACCCCCCCCCCCCCCCCCTTATCTCTGTAGATACCTTTAGGAACACAATCTAGGGGCAGTCTTCTTTTTTGGATTCATAGTAGAGTGGAGGCTGGCTTGCCCCTAAGCTCCGAGCCTCTGGTTCCGACCCGTGGCATTTGCTGAGGTTAGTGTGTATGTAGTATAGATGGTAAAGAACCTGTAGACAGCCTCAAAGAACACAAAGCCGGGACCACCAAGCTTTCTGGCAAAGGATCGGTGGACAGGAAAGCAGGATCCCCCGGAGCCACCTTTTACCTCATTGCCACAGTCCTGGAAACCGCTGGAGTAAACATTGGCTTCTGCCAGACATCAAGGATGTGCTCTGAAATGGAGGAAGGGGAATGGAGCACCTCCGTCAGAATGTTAAACCTCAACTTAGCTGTAGGAAGAGGCCACTCCAAGATGTCTGCAGCTTTCTTCATTACAGCATAAGTGGTCACGTCCTGCGTTAGCAAGCCTTTTGGTGAATAAAGTTCCCACTCAGGAGCAGTGTCCAGACCACTAGCCTTCTGCAAACCATCATTATCCAGGTCAGAATCTACCAGCTCTCCTTTCTCAGCCCCTCCATGTTCATCCTGGTACTCTTCTTCCTCCAACAGCCTTTGAGCCAGACACAGCACCAAAGACTTATGGATCGGCGTCGAAGCCGGTCGAGTTGGTGTAGGTTCTGAACCAGATGGGACCGGCGATGCACCCTCTAGAGGAGCTCGACCCTCGAAGGACAGCAACAGCGTTGAAAATCTTGGTGTTGGAAGAGGCCAACTCCCTGGAGCCATAGGCATGATAGGCATGAGTGGTGCCTGGGGAAAGTGAGGTGGCAAGCCTCTCAGGGAATTTGCCAACAGAACCATGGGGACAACAGGCCCACCAGTAGGGTTTGAGGCTCTGGCGAAGAAGCCAAACAATGCATTTAAAACAATACAACGGATCCGATCCTGGAGTCAGGAGAGCAGGCTACATCCGGTATTACAGGCTCTGGAGCTGTTTGGGGAGGCACTTAATTTGGCTCCAGTTTCAGCGAAGGAGACCCTGGAGCCAGAGGTGGAGTGGTTGAATTAGGCAACAGTGGAGGCGCTGGATCGGAGTCAGAGAGATCTCATCCCTGCGATAGCATCTGGGAATCGGGGACACCAACTTCGGAGATGAATCCTTTGAAGAGTGACACCACGAACTATGACATCGCTCTTCTTGTGTTTCTTTGAAGACCTCTAAGTGTGTGGAATCGGTAACTTCGAGCAGGTTCCTTGACCTCCTGCGACCTCTCCTTCAGCACCTTTGGATTCATGCGCTTGCATGAAGTGCATGTCCCGACATCGTGGTCCGAGACACACCACAATCTTCATGGGGGTCGGTGATGGACATCTGCCCCCCACATTCTCTGCATGGCTTGAAACCAGACTTCCTCTGGGTAGCCATCTTTTTCTAGCAACAAAGTTGCGACACTAGCAACAAAGAAGCTCCCAGGAATGGAGAGCCTGGGGAACAAAAAGTTACGCGTCAACAGTGAGGAAAAAAGGGAACGGACATCAGCACGCCGACGAGGTCTTCTTATGGCTCCAATGACGTCACGCGGAGTCGCAAACGGAGCCGTTCCATTGTGATGTCCTCGTCGACGTGTGAAAGCAGAGGAGAAAAGTTTCAGTGGAATGATGCGCATTGGGGTAATTCAAAAAGTGAGGAATACACAGGCAGATGTATCAATCAGAAGAAAACAAGTTACTTACCTGTAACTTTGGTTCCCCAGTATTGGTAACTTTCATAGATTCCCATGCTTTGTATCATTCCCCCGTCGTCGGAATGGGAGCCTCGGTAAATAAAAAATACCATAGCAGTAAGTACAAAAGAGAAAACTAGGCCTAGGCCTCATCTCATTTTGTAGCTTGTCCACCTCTTTTTGTAAAAGAGACCAAGAATTCTGTAACAACCAATCAGAACAGCCTCACCCCTTAGAACCCTCCTGAGAGAGCCTCAGAGCCCACTATCTCAGTAAAAAGGCCGAGCTTTCCCAGGGGAGGAAGGTGGGCGCATGGGAATCTATGAAAGTTACCAATACTGGGGAACCAAAGTGGAACTTTCATAGATTCCCATGCTTTGTATCATAGTAGCTAGCAGTAAGCCCTAAAAGCACATTTTGTTATAAGAATATCACCACCTTGCCACATAGATACTCACATTGGAAAACCAAATCTATATATTCTTGTTACATTAGCAAGGACTATCACAAGTGATACAAATTGTACAACACAGGAAGGAGGGATTGTAGAGAAAGCTCACCTCTCATTGAAAAAGATTCCTCAGGACTGCCTGTCCAATAGCTGCATTATTCTTCGTAGAAGAATCCAGGCAGTAGTGCTTCGTGAAGGTATGCGTACTGCTCCACGTCGCTGCCCTGCAGATGTCCTTGATAGGGACTCCTGAAAATAGAGCCACTGACGATGCCACTGATCTTGTGGAATGTGCACGGACTCTTCTTTCGAGCGGTTTGCCCGCTTCTTGATGGCAGAACTGAATAGCACTGGTGATCCAGTGAGAAATGCTGTGTTTGGACAGCGGAAATCCCTTCCGCGGGGCACAGTAGGAGACAAAACAATTGTGAGTATTTCCTAAAAGGTTTTGTGCGCTCCAAATAGAACTTTAGACACCTCTGAACGTCCAAAGAATGTAAAGACCTCTCTGCTGAAGTAGTAGGTCGCAGGAAAAAAGACTTCAAAATCAATGGTTCATTCAGACGGAACCTTCGGGATGAACTTTGGATTCGTCCGTAGGATCAGGACATCCCGCTTGAATTGTAGGAAAGGCTCCACGATTGTCAGTGCCTGGAGCTCGCTAATCCGTCTGGCCGATGTCAATGCCAACAGGAGAGCTAGCTTCCAAGATAGGAATTTAAGGTCCGTTTTGTGAATGGGTTCAAACGGTGCTCTCATTAGCTGAGCCAAGACCAAATTAAGTTGCCAGACTGGTGGAGGAGGACGGACTGGAGGAAAAACCCTGAACAGGCCTTTCAAGAACTGCTTGACAATCCTAGCGGACCAAAGCGAAGGACCTGAAGATGTCCGTCTGAACCTCGAGTTGGGTGCCAGATGAACTTTAACAGAAGAATGAGCCAACCCAGATTTAGCCAGCGACAGGATATATGGCAAAATCTGATGCGGAGCTGAAGTGTAAGAGTGAAGATGTTGTTTATGACACCAGAGGCAGAACCTTTTCCATTTTGCCCCTTAAGTTCTGTTCGTACTTGGAGCTCGAGCTTGAGACAAGATGTCCCTACACTCCTCGGTGAGGTTCAGATTCTGGAATTCCCTGTACTCAGGAGCCACGCTGTCAAGTGAAGTGAGCTCGGGTCCGGATGGAGTACTTGACCCTGAGACCTCGTCAACAGAGAAGGAACCGGTTGCAGGCGAATTGGATGGTCCTGAGAAAGCAGGAGGAATTCTGTGTACCAGAACTGTCGGGGCCACGCTGGTGCAATCAAGATCATTCTGCACGGCTCCGCCTTGGCTTTCCTGATCAACCTCGGGATTAGGGGTATCGGAGAAAAAGCGTAAAAGAATGCGCCGTACCATGCAATCGAAAGCGCGTTCCCCAAGGACCCCGGATGGTGATCTCTGCTTGCATAGAATCGGCATTTGGTGTTCTCCGGGGTTGCAAACAGGTCTATGGTCGAGGTCCCCCAGACCGAGAACCCCTCCTCCAGAATGGTTTGGTCTAACTCCAATTCCTGACTGATCGATTTCTGACGACTCAGCGCATCCGCTGTTATATTGAGCGAACCTGCGAGGTGTTCTGCTGTCAGAGCAATATTGTGAAGAATCGCCCAATCCCAAATCAGTTGAGCTTCTCTGGAGAGGATCTGGGATCTTGTCCCGCCCTGCTTGTTGATATAGTGCAGGGCCGTTGTGTTGTCCGTCCGGATCAGCACTGAACCATTCTGAATTCATGGCAGAAAAGCATGCAAGGCTAATCAAATGGATTTGAGTTCTAACAGGTTGATGTGGCACTTGCGTTGAACTGGATCCCAGTGACCGCTCACGTGCAGTTCCTGGAGCACCGCCTTCTAACGAGGCGTCCGTGGTGAGAACCATGGGAGACGGAGGAAGCGTGAATGTTAATCCTTTTGCGATGTTGTCTTTCACCAACCACCAGCCGAATGCTATTTTCATTGCTGGTGTTACCGTAATCCTGTCGTCGAAAGAGCCCTCCACCTGGTACCATTGCTTGTCGAGCTGCTCTTGCAGTGGACGCATTCGCAGCCTGCAATATGGAATCAATGGTATGCAGGATGAGATCGATCCGAGCAGGGACTTGTAGAGCCGTACTGACAGGGATTTCCTCTTTAGCAAGAGGCGAGCCGATAGCATCAATTTGTTTTGACGTTCCTCCGTTGGGTAAGCCTTGCAGCGTTTCGTGTCCAGAATGGATCCCAGAAACCTTGCTGACCTGGATGGTTGAAGAACCAATTTGTCCTTGTTGAGCCGAAGGCCCAGGCAGTTGAACAGTTGGATGCAGGTCATAATGGCCTTGGAAGTTCCCTGGAAAGATGGAGCCTTGACCAGCCAGTCGTCCAGGTAGGGAAAAACTTCCAGAGATTGTTTCCTGAGGAATGCTGCCACCGGAGCCAACACCTTTGTAAATATCCTTGGTGCAGGCCGGAGACCAAAAGGAAGTACTTTGAACTGAAAATGGCTCTTGCCTACTGTGAAGCGCAAGTATTGTCTGTGAGCTGGATGGATCGGCACATGGAAATAAGCATCCTCTAAATCCAGAGTCGCCATGTAGTCTCCTGGATTTAGCAGATGAAGAATATCCTGGAGAGTGACCATCCTGAAGGAGAGCTCCCGTAGATCTAATATGGGGCGCCATTTTTCTGTTGTTTTGCGAACCAGGAAGAACCTGGAATAAAACCCTTTCCCCCTTTGTGAGAGAGGTACAGGTTCTATTGCCCCCTTGATGAAAAGCTGGTGGGCTTTGAGACGTAGCAGTCCCAGATGTTTCGAGTCGTTGGCGCCTGGAGCTCTGTTTGGAGGAAGATGTTGAAATTCCAACGTGTGGCCACTCTGAACGATATTCAGGACCCACTGGTCTGATGTAATAATCTTCCAGCCACTAGCCAATGAGAAATCCTGCACCCCACTGATGTAATCGGAGGGGTAGAAACAGTAGAAAGAGCCGTGAGGCCGCTATTGTCGTTTGGAGTTATCCCATCCTTGACGACCTTGACGCCCTCTCTGTGATTGGCGAGAGAAAGACGCCGACTGGCCTTGGCGTTAATTGGAGTATTGGGATTTGTAGGATTGGGAGGATTGCGAATATGATGAGTATCGCTGTTGGTTGCCACCTCTGTATGAGGAAAAACCGCTGCCTCTCGCACCTTTGAATGGAACTTTGCGGTAGTTCAAAGACCCCAAGGACTTCGCCGTGTCTGTGTCCTTTTTGATGCCTTGAAGGGCTTCATCCACATGCTCTCCGAAAAGCATGTCCCCATCGTATGGCAAATCTAAGATCTTGTTCTGGACCTCCTGGCGAAGCCAGGTTGCCCGCAGCCAGCCCTGGCGCCTTAACACAGCTGAACCCACCCGGACACGAAAAGCAGTAGCCGCTATGTTCATAGCACAATCTATCACCACCGAAGAGGAACGCTCTCCTTCCATCAGAACCTTCCTGGCCTCATCTTTCGCTGCCTCTGGAAGCTGATCCACAAACGGGGATAAATCGCACCACATCTGGCGATCATACCTGCCCAAGATGGCAAGAGCATTAGAAGCTCGAACTAGGAGGCTGGCCATGGTAGAGAATCTTTTGCCCACATTGTCCAGACGTCTCCCTTCTTTGTCTGGCGGTGTTGTAAGTGGTGTCGATGGATTTTTAGACTTGTTTTGCGCCGCTTGGGAAATGACGGAATTCGGTTTTGGTTGTCCAATTAGACAAGCTGGACTGCCCTCTGGCGCTTTATACCTCTTCTCCAGCCGGGGAAGAACAGGGATGACTGTTGCAGGATTTTGCATGACCTTAATACCTTCTGACCATACATGCTCTATTATTGGGATTGACCGAATAGACTTTCTGTAAGGTTCCTTAAAGTCATAACAGTAGTAATCTGCAGGCCAAATCTCTTAGACGCCCTCTCCATAACGTTATGGAAACCTCCAATGTCAGCTGGAGTGGAGGTAGCAGTATCCAGCACTGGTGCATCTGGATCCTGAAGGTCATCATCATCATAACCTCTATCTGGATCATGAGGAGGATCTTCCTGAAGATTTTCATCAGAGGAGACATCGTCATCTTGAACGGTCACAATCTCTTGGTAACTCTCTCTGGGTTCTGGTTCCGCAACTCGTGAAACCACAGATGTCACTGCCACCGCAGGAGTAGTAGGAATAGATGGAGAAAGAGGACGCTCCTGTTGTACTGCAGTTTGCGATGGAAACCTCTTCCTATAATCCTGCAACATTAACTGCAAATCCGAAATTAAGTAGATGGCATTGCCACCATATCCTGACGTAAGTTCTGTGGAGGCCTGTCTTGTTGGACATATTGGCGCCCTGTATCGTAATATTCCTCAGAATCTGTATGCTGACACTTTACTTGCAAGTCCGATGGGCTGTAGGCATCCCCATAAGGACCATCATCACCCTCGTCGTCAGACTCCTCATCGAATAACAGAGTGGGAGGCAAAGGTGTTACCCGTTTAGGAGAGGTCATCTCAGGGGTTATTTGTTGCCTTCGTATGGAAATGCAGAGTTTTTGGATCGATAGAACTGTCAACGGGACAGTCGACGGAAGAATGGATCTCGTCATCACCATTAAAGCTGCCGTCGTTGTCGACACTACCTTCGCTGTCATGATCGTCGACGTCAAGAATGTAGACACCATCGTCGACGAGCAGGAAACAGGCACTTTAAACGTCGACGAAGGTACCGTCGACGGAGCTATACGAGAACTCGGGTCTTTCTTTGAAGCGGTCGTCAACGTACCTGCTGATTTCGTCGTCGACGGACGTTGTTTTTTGTCAGGCTTTCCTTCCTGGGGTACAGTAGAAGGTTTCTTGCCTTCCTTCTCCTTCTGAAATGGTGGAGAAGTAACAGAAACGTCTTTTTTCACTTTATTGGCTGTGTCTGTCTCCGCAGCCTGTCCCAGCCTCTCCTTTTTACCTCGGTGAGGAGATTTAATGGGACTAGACCTTTCAGACCTATCAGAGTTCTTTTGTAAGGCTTTGACAGGTGGCTCAGTAGAAGTAGAAGGGGATGAGCTACCCCTCTTTCTGGATCTTCTGGAGGACGCAGCTGATGAAGAGTCCTCATCGTCAGATGAAATAACTTCCTTACATGATTTCATCTTCTGCAGCCAAGTTAACAGGCGGCCCTCCCTGTCTCTCAAGGTCTTTGTCGAGAAAGTTCTACAGATCTTACAATCTGTGGCCTTGTGGTCTGGGTACAAGCAGTAGATACAGTCATCATGCTTGTCCTCCACAAAGTCTCTTTTTAGAACAAGTAGCACAAGCTCTAATTAATGCCTTCTTCTCCTTGTTAGACATTGTAAATTTGAAGAAAATGTAAAAGAATCCAAGTTGAAGAGAAAAACTCTGAGCAGAGCTCAGTGGAGACTCCCTAGCAGTGTTCCCTGTAACGCGCGCGCGCGCACCTTGCTTACCCCTGAGCGCGCAGAGTCCCGAGGTAAGCGCGCACACATCCTGTGAGTGCTTTTGCGCTGCCGCTTTTAAAATGCGAGCGGCGCGAAAGAACAAGTTACTTACCTTCGGTAACGCTTTTTCTGGTAGATACTATATCTGCCTGTGGATTCCTCAGCTTGTGAATATCCCCCTTGCGCCAGCAACATTCGGAAATTCTTTTCGTAGCCTCGCGCCGAAGTGGATAGGACGTCACAGAGATACGGCTCCGCTCACGACTCCGCTGACGTCACCAACGCCTATAATAGGCCGACGCCGGCATGATGACATCAGTTCCGCCCTTTTTTCCGTGCCATCGAGGGACACGGACGGACCAATGACAGTAGCAATATACAAAGTATACACAATTGCCAAGGAGAAACACACATAGTGTCAAGCAAATGCAAGAAAGCAAATAAAACAACTCCTTAACAATATTAAATATATAAACAATGCAATACAGTAACTCTGGTAAAGAAGAGTGGACAACGGGGAGGCGGGTGGGTCAGTGAGGAATCCACAGGCAGATATAGTATCTACCAGAAAAAGCGTTACCGAAGGTAAGTATCTTGTTCTTCTGATAGATACATCTGCCGTGTGGATTCCTCACCTTGTGAATAGAGTCCCACAGCAGTCCCCACTCCCGGAGGAGGGTGTCCACTCTTCTAAACCAGGAAATCCTGAAGGACAGAGCGCGCAAAGTGACCGTCCCTCCTCACTTCGGTATCCAAGCAGTAATGCTTCGCGAAAGTGTGGAGGGAAGACCAAGTTGCCGCCCTACAAATGTCCTCCAGAGGAACACCTCTAGCCAAAGCTTAGGTTGACGACTTAGCTCTAGTGGAATGAGCCCTAATACCCTCTGGAGGTTCCTTACCGGCCAAAGAGTAGCAGATCTTAATACACAGAACGATCCATCTTGACAAGGTTCTCTTATGGACCGCTCCCCCCTTCTTGCAGCCAGCAAATCCAACGAAAAGCTGGTCATCCAAACTACAGTCTTTAGTTCTGTCCAAATAAAAAGACACCGCCCTTTTGGGGTCCAGACGGTGCAACCTCTCCTCCTCCTTGGAAGGGTGCGGGGGAGGATAAAAGGTAGGGAGGGTAATGGATTGACCAAGGTGGAAAGGAGTCACCACCTTAGGAAGAAAAGCAGCCCTGGTCCTTAGAACCATCCGATCAGCATGAATGGTCAGGAACGGAGGCTTAGAACTAAGAGCTTGAAGCTCACTCACCCTCCTTGCCGAGGTTATTGCAACGAGGAAAACAGCCTTAAAGGTTAAAAGCCTCATAGGACATTTATGAAGAGGCTCAAAGGGAGCATCCATCAGAAAGGTCAAAACAAGATTCAAGTCCCACTGAGGCACAATAAAAGGCGTAGGAGGGAACTTGTTAGTAAGACCCTTCAAAAACCTTAAAACTACAGGAGACTTAAAAAAAGAGGGCTGGTCAGGCAAACAAATAAAAGCCGACAGCGCCGAAAGATAGCCCTTAACCGTGGCAACAGCAAGTCCTTGCTGCGCCAAAGAAAGAGCAAACCAGAGAACATCAGACAAATGGGCTCCTAAAGGGTCAATATCATTCTCACCACACCAAGCGACAAATCTTGACCACCTATATGAATAGACCATCTTAGTGGAGTCACGCCTGGCTGACAAGATGACATCCACCACGTCAGGCGAGAGAGAATAGGAAATCAGGTTGCCCCGTTCAATCTCCAGGCATGAAGGTGCAATGTCTGGAGGTGGGGGTGTAGAACCTGCCCCTCCATCTGAGAGAGGAGGTCTGCCCTGAGACGGAGCGGCGGGTGAGAGGAGAGGTGGAGTAGATCTGTATACCACACCCTTCTTGGCCAGTCCGGGGCGACCAATATAACTTGGGCCCGGTCTTGGCGAATCTTCCTCAGAACCCGAGGAATCAAGGGTATGGGAGGAAACGCGTAAAGGAGTTGATTTCCCCAACTCAACTGAAACGCGTCCCCCAAGGCTCCTTGCATTGGATACTGGAGGCTGCAGAATGACGGGCAGTGAGCATTCTCGCGAGTGGCAAACAGGTCCACCCGAGGAAACCCCCACGTCCGAAAGACGTGACGAACCACCTCCGGGTGAAGCCTCCACTCGTGGTCGGCAGAGAACTGCTGACTGAGACTGTCCGCACGCACGTTCAGAACTCCGGCCAGATGATTTGCCATCAGACAAATCTGGTGGTCCTGAGCCCAGGACCAGAGACGCAGAGCCTCTCTGCAGAGACACTACGACCCTACTCCTCCCTGCTTGTTGATGTACCACATCGCGGTCGTGTTGTCCGTTAGGACTTGGATCGACCGACCGCGAAGGGAAGGGAGGAAGGCCTTGAGCGCCAAACGTATCGCCCGCAACTCTAGTAGGTTGATGTGAAGCAACCTTTCCTCTGGAGACCAAAGACCCTTGACCTCCAGATCCCCCAGATGAGCACCCCACCCTAGAGTGGATGCATCCGCTATCACTGTGGCAACCGATGGAGGTAGATGAAAAGGCTTTCCTTGCGACAGGTTGCCTTCCACGCTCCACCAAGACAGATCCGCTGCAGTTTCTCTTGAGATCCTCACTGACTCCCCGAGATCTCCGTTGTGCTGATACCACTGCCTGCGGAGACACCACTGGAGTGCCCTCATGTGCCAGCGTGCATGGTTGACCAACAGAATGCAAGAAGCCATCAGACCGAGCAGGCGAAGGACCTTCAGGACTGGAACGACCGCGCCATTGAAAAATAAAGGAATCATTTCCTGAATGTCGCGAATCCTTTGAGGAGGAGGGAATGCACGACAAACAGCAGTGTCCAGTACCGCACCTATGAACAGGTTGCACTGGGAGGGCACCAGGTGAGACTTGGGTACATTTATCGAAAAACCCAACCTGAACAACAACTGAGTTGTCTCTTGCAGATGATGGAGCACCTTCTCCGACGACTCAGCTTTGATCAGCCAGTCGTCTAAATAAGGGAACACAGGAATCCCCGACCTCCTGAGATGTGCTGCCACCACCGCCATCACCTTGGTGAAGACTCGAGGCGCAGTAGTAAGACCAAACGGAAGGACCGCAAACTAGTAGTGTTGCGATCCCACCGTAAAACGGAGATACTTCCTGTGCGACTTCAGAATGGGGATGTGGAAATACGCATCCTGCAAGTCGAGCGACACCATCCAGTCTCCTTCCAGCAGCGCTTGAAGAACCTGAACAAGGGTGAGCATCTTGAACTTCTCCTGCTTCAGATAGAGATTCAAGATCCTGAGATCCAGGATTGGACGTAGTCTGCCATCCTTCTTGGGAATCAGGAAATACCGGGAGTAGCATCCCTGACCCCTTTCCTGCTCTGGGACCACCTCTATCGCACCCTTTCGTAACAGAGTTAGCACCTCCTCCCGCAGGAGAGACAGATGTTCCTCAGAGCAAAAGCCTTGGGTAATTGGGAGGGAATTCCCGAAAGGGAAGGGCATACCCATTTTCTACAAGATTGAGAACCCAAAGATCTGAAGTAACTGTAGGAGAGTATCACTGCCGGTCTGGTTGCTCCAGACTGGCCCTTGCTTCCACCTTTTCGAGAAGCACCCCGGACCCTCCTGGTCCACCCAAGACGCCGACAGCGCCATCCTTCGTGGGACAGCTCGCACCTCCACCGTGGTCGCCGACAACGCCTCCTGGTCCGTGAGACTGCAGAGCCTAGCGTCGCCCACTCACCTGGTCGAGGTGACGGCCAACCGGTGCCTTCCTGGTACCCTCTGACTACTGGCTAGTAGTACGAACTTGGTCCCCTCTGCTTTCAGGTTTCATCAATCTCCGATCCAGGCTTGGATCACGACGAACTATTCATCACTGGTCGCCGGCCAGCAACTCCTTTTCTTCCGGCTCCTGGCTCGTCAGCGAAGACCCCGACGCCTGTAAGACTTGTGCAGCCGCAGCCCTCGTGGCTAGGTAACTCGGCATTTCGGTGCCTGCATAGCCTCCTTACTCTAGGGTCCCGAGTCCCTCGCTTCCGACTTGCCTTAACCCCTCCGTGTCTTCGGACACTTGTTTAAACGTGCACTTGAAGTATTTGCTAAAGAGATTTGGTTGTGCTTAGTACCCTGTCCTCATAAAGAGTACAGGGCTGTTGTGATTCTTAATAAATATACTGTTTATTTTCATAACACTTGTGTGGTGTCCTTTCACTGGGTGTTCAAGGGGTACATGTGTGGTAAACAGCTAGCTTAACGCGCCCTCTCGAGTCTTTAGCCTTAGACTGCTCGTATCCACGCTACTAGGATAGCTGGTCTATAGGTTGACTTACAACCAAACACCATAAGGGTCGTTGGAACGATACATAGCGGTCGCTAGAATAGCGAACGTTGCATATCGGGCCAACTTCTCACAGTAACCGATTCCCAATCCTGTAGAAAATGGGTAAGCCAACCCCCAACCAGACCCACATGATCCTGAATGGCGGATCTAGGGCTGCTTTTCTGTGGCAGGGGGGTTGGAAGGTGGAGGAGGAAGAGGCCTGGCGTCCACGAGGACGGGCTCTTTGCTTTCCCCTGTACGATCTGTACATAGAATTTTGCTGCTGCGGCTGTTGCTGCTGCTGCTGTTGGCCTTGCCGGAAATTCCGAAAGGAGCGACCAAAGCCTCTGAACCTTCTGTTGGTCGAAGAGCCTCTGATCTGGAGACCTAAAGACTTTGCTGTCGCCCTGCAATCTTTAAATCTCTGAAGGGCCGCATCCGCTTTCTTCCCAAAGAGTCCAGAACCATCAAAAGGAAGATCCAGCAAAGTCGCCTGAACATCAGCGGAAAAGTCTGAGGACTTCAACCAAGCTGACCTCCTAGTGGCGACAGCAGTGCCCATGATACGAGCCTCAGAGTCGGCAGTGTCCAGACCACTTTGAATAACCTGGCGAGCCGCCGCCTGAGTATCAGAGATCACTTCCTCAAAATCCTTCCTGCTGGCATCAGGAACTTTTGGAACCAGGACACGCAAAGAATCCATCAAGGCATGGACATATCTCCGCATCAGACAAGTGGCATTAGTTGACTTCAACGCCATACTTGCCGAAGAAAAGGTCTTTTTCGTGACCTGGTCTTGTTTCTTCGCTTCCTTTTCACAACGAACCTGAGGAAAGGCACTAAGACTCTTCTTAGAACAGGCAGCCTGAATGACCAGGCTCTCTGGCGAAGGATGAGAAGACAGAAAAGCCGGGTCCTCTGGTGCTGCCCTGTATCTTCTCGCAACACTCTGAGAAACCGCAGAAGCCGACAATGGTTTCTTCCACACTTCCATAATGGGATCTGTCAAGGCATCATTAAATGGAAGCAAAGGCTCAACCACGGAATTCAGAGAATGCAAGACCTCAGTGAGGATATTGGATTTGAACTCCACCGTTGGCAACGTCAATTGAAGAAGCTCAGCAGCCTTCCTCATAACTAGATGGTAAGGTTGATATCCTTAGATGGAGCACCAGAGCGTGAGGGCAACTCCCACTCAGGAGAGAAATCAAGACTTCCTGAATCTGCCAGCTCCTCAAAACAGCTCTCCTCCAATTCACCTTCCTCCACATCTGAATGTGAATCCAGGTACCTCTGCTCTTCCAAAAGGCGTTGAGCTTCCCTTCTGGACCTCTGCTTCACACGCCTCACAGACGGATCCACCTGCGGCTCCGACGGATTCGGGGCCGACGCCGGTATCGAATCCGACGGCACAGAGGAATGCCCTCGAGGACGATCTGGAACGGGCGACGCCGGAATCGGCGTCGACGACTTCGGCGGAGCCGGGAATTGCCAATGCGGCGTCGGAGCCGGCATGCAAGGCAAGAACGGAGCCGGAGGATAGGAGTGTGGAACTCCGAGCATGTAAGCCAAAGGACCCATGGGACCCGAAGGTGCACCAGAGGGGTACCACGCCCTTGAGAAAACGCCATACATAGCGTTAAGAAACGCTGAAGGGTCCTGGCCTGGGGCAGGAAAGGGCGGTTGAAAACCATCAGGCTGGTCCTGAGGAGGGAACGGATTCGGCTCTTCAACAGGCGCAGAACCCACATCCTCCCGAGCCTCTTCCTCTTCACGGGCCGGGGACAGATTTGGAGCCGGAGAAGAAACCGGAGCCGGAGTGGGAGAACGCTCACGCGACTCCGAAGGTGAGGCTTCACCTTCAGGCTCAGAGACTTCCAGAGTAACCACCTTCGAACGCACCTTCTTCGGTGACCTCGACCTCGAGCCCGACTCCTTACCGGAACGACGTCGGGACTCATGCCTCCTCTTCTTATGTTTCTTCTTCGACTTTGAAACATGATCCGAAGCCGACCTCAAAGACTACCTCTCTCGAGAACCAGACCTCGACCTCGCCCTCGACTTCGACCTCGCCCTCGACCTCGACTTCGACCTCGGCCTTTGAGAACGAGACCTCGACGATTTCTCCTTCCCAGCCTTCATCTTCGCAACCAGGAGTTTGGCCTCTCTTTCCCTCAGGGCCTTCGGGTTCATCTTCCGACATGAAGAACAATCCTCCACATCATGGTCGGAACTCAAACACCAGATGCAGTCTTCATGGGGGTCGGTAATCGACATCATTTTACCGCACTCCCTGCAGGGCTTGAAGCCAGTCTTCTTGGACGACATCGTCGAAGAGTCAGGATACAAGGAAGCAGAAATTTGCAACAAAATGGCAACAAAGTACCAGTTGGCTACAAAGATTCCCGATAATCGTTAGCGTCGACGACGTGGAAAAAAGGGAACTGATGTCATCATGCCAGCGTGGGCCTATTATAGGCGTCGGTGACGTCAGCGGAGTCGCGAGCGGAGCCGTGTCTCTGTGACGTCCTATCCACGTCGGCGCGAGGCTACGAAAAGAATTTCCGAATGTTGCTGGCGCAAGGGGGATATTCACAAGGTGAGGAATCCACATGGCAGATGTATCTATCAGAAACGGTAATTCCGGCTGTGGCTGCGGGCTGTTTGTGGCCCTTTGTGAAAACTTTTGTTAATTGCAGCCCCGTCATGCACTGCAATTACCAAACATTTTCACAATGGTTCACAATCAGCCCCCAACCGTGCTCCCTTAAGAGAAGACATTTAGCAAGTCCATGCTTTTGGACTTGCTAAATGTCTTCTCTTAAGGGAGCGCGGTTGGGGGCTGATTGTGAACCATTGTGAAAATGTTTGGTTATTGCAGCGCATGACGGGGCTGCAATTAACAAATGTTTTCACAAAGGGCCTCATGGTTTCATAGCTTCCAAAGTTTCAAGTTTGCTTTGTGTGACGTATGCGCACAGGTCCCTGCAGCAGGCCAGCCAAACCTTCATGCTGAGATAGAAATGTGACGCGAATGAAGGCTTCAGGAACATCTCGGTAGCAGTGGCATTAACTGTCCGGGCTATCAGACCTGCACTTTTCATCCCCATCTCTGCCGTAGGGACATAAACCCACTGAGCTTTCTCACTTGGAGTGAATCATGAGAGCTGCACATACTTTTCTGTTGCAAAAGTCTTTGGCCTGTAAGTTATGGAAGAATCAGCGCAGCATGTGCTGAACCCATTGAACTTTCTATTCAGTTCGTTTTTGCCTCGCACACAGACCCTTGAAGGTTGATAGCTTATTTTTGGCCAATGCTATATAGTTTTTTAGGTAAGTCCCTGTCCGCGTGGCGCTACTTTGCAGCAATATATTATTTCATTATTTAAGGGGTGCTATTTTACTCCATTTGGGCCAGTGCTGTTTTCCAGAAAGTCCATATTGGTAAACAATATGAATATTGATTTTAGCTGCTGTAGAAAAGCACTGACCATTTGAATAAGATATTGGACACCATTATAATCCGCAGGTGCTGGCAAATAACTCCTCGTTCCCAATTAGCACCATTAGGATAATTCACGTAACCGGCTCAGTGGGGTTCGTAGATAAAAGGGACCGAGTTTGTGCAGCTGATTCAAATTTACCTTAAGGTGGTTAAGAGGCTGTTATACTCCAGTTCATTGGTACTCATTTTATCAACCTCAGAAGGACGAAATGGCGAGTTGTTCCCGCCAGTATTTTTCCCTATGACTCTGCTGCTTCTGGAGTTCTCTTTAGGAGGTTCATGCCTGCGAGTTCTGAGTAGAAAAAATACACAATGTGTGAAGAAAGCTCAACAGTGTGTGCTGTCGTGACGAGTGAATGGTTATTGATTCACAGGTTCAAATACTCAAAAGGACTTCACATCCTTTTGAAGTAAGTAAAATGAATATCAATTTCAATTTGGCAATAGTATTTATGTAAAAAAAAAGGTCTTTTTACCATACAATGGAATTTGAAATAATCTATCAAACGTATTTATTGATTTTCTAGAGATGCATTGTGAGAGCACTTGGAGTGTCTTGGATCTGAGGCACAAGTGCACTGCATGTGGGGACAGGGGGGCATCGCAGAGTCTGTACTTAACAGTTGTGTATGCAGACTGCATTATGAGAGATTCATTCGATGCATAGTGTAGATGTCGGTGATGTTGCATTATATGCCCGCCCCCTCCCCCGAGCAGAAGTTATAAGCGATGACTCACCTGGTGCAAAAGAACAACCACAGACTATTTGTGGTGAAACAACTTGAGTTGCATTTATTATACACTTCTGTTACAAGGTAACACAC
The DNA here is from genome assembly GCF_964263255.1 of Lissotriton vulgaris. Taxonomy (NCBI): domain Eukaryota; kingdom Metazoa; phylum Chordata; class Amphibia; order Caudata; family Salamandridae; genus Lissotriton; species Lissotriton vulgaris. The sequence goes on from NC_141699.1 coordinate 175,271,057, forward strand.
CTCCTCAATTGCAACATCAATAAATAACTTGTTAGATGGAGTTGACACCATTCCTGTATGTATACCCATGGCTTGCATCACTGATCGCATTTTTCTTTTGGTACAATAATTGATTTTGATGAATAAAGGTGAAAGTTTAAGCAACCCCCCTGCACTTCTGCCAGAGAACAGATCAAATTCTCAATCTTAACTGTTATTGCTTTTATATATTTCTTACTACCCCTGATGAGGCGGCGAAGCGCTTTATGCCGGGCAGCACATTGCTCGGAACCCGTGGTTAATGGTTAGTTCAGTGTTATTGGTTACTGTTTGTTATTAGGGTTAGTCTTGTGCACTCAAAGCAAACCATTGCATGCAGTCATTTCAGTTTGTTATGGTGTACTAAAGTAATAGTGGATGGTTGCTGTCCTTAGTGGTGAAGTGAGCTCAGGCACATGGTTGGTGGTATTAATAAAGGAGTTACAGGAGATTAGCTATGGTAAGGCTTCTCTGTGTAGTTAGGCCTCTGGTGTTTGCAGTCTATCTTTTCCCCAGTGGGATACAACCATTATTTGGCCTTCAGAAGCTGCTGCATGACTTGCTTCCCAACACAGCTGGAATTGATCCGTAATTGGGAAATCCAGTATGATGACTTCTGAGGTTTTTAGTAGAACAATACATTGATCTCTTCTACATTTCCTGGCCCAGTTCCCAAAATGACCCCAACTTGCAGACTCTGGCCTTTTGTTTAAGTATTAATGTTAATCGGAGCCCGTGACAGGGCTCTGATTAACATCAATACTTAAACAAAAGGCTAGAGTGGCTGGGGAACCGAGTGGAACAGGAGGCAAAAGGGGCATGAAAACATGGAAAAGCGAAGTGGGACAGAGGGCAGAAGGGCACCAAAACGAGTGGGACAGAGGGCAGAAAGGCAAAAAAACTAGTGGGACAGAGGGCAAAAGGGCACCAAAAACGATTGGGACAGAGGGCAAAAGGGCATCAAATACGAGTGGGACAGAGGGCAGAAAGGCAAAAAAACGAGCGGGGACAGAGGGCAGAAGGGTACCAAAACGAGTGGGACAGAGAGCAGAAGGGCACCAAAAACAAGGGAAAAACAAGTGGAACACAGGACAGAAAGGGACAAAACGAGTGGGCCAGAGGGCAGAAGGGCACCAAAAATGAGTGGGACAGAGGGCAGAAGGGCACCAAAAATGAGTGGGACAGAGGGCAGAAGGGCACCAAAAACGAGTGGGACAGAGGGCAAAAGGGCACCATAAACGAGTGGGACAGAGGGCAAAAGGGCACCAGAAATGAGTGGGACAGAGGGCAGAAGGGTACCAAAACGAGTGGGACAGAGGGCAGAAAGGCAAAAAAACGAGTGGGACGGAGAGCAAAAGGGCACCAAAAACGAGTGGGACAGAAGGCAGAAGGGCACCAAAAACAAGGGAAAAACTAGTGGAACACAGGACAGAAAGGGACAAAACGAGTGGGACAGAGGGCAGAAGGGCAACAAAAATGAGTGCAACAGAGGTCAGCATGGCACTAAAAACGAGTGGGACAGAGGGCAGAAGGGCACCAAAAATTAGTGGGACATAGGGCAGAAGGGCACCAAAAACGAATGGGACAAAGGGCAGAAGGGCACCAAAAACGAGTGGCACAGAGGGCAGAAACGCACAAAAAACGAGTGGGACAGAGGGCAGAAGGGCACCAAAAACGAGTGACATTTGGCACCGCAGACACGCGGGGTTTGGTTCCTGGCGCACATAGACATGGTTGCAGCGCACAGAGACCCTCCACTGCCGCACACAGAGGAAAAAAATTAGAGGGAACATTGCTCCTTAGCACAACGTGCAGTATAAAAATCTGAGGCTCTGAGGCTCTCTCAGGAGGGTTCTAAGGGGTGAGGCTGTTCTCATTGGTTGTTATAGAATTCTTGGTCTCTTTTACAAAAAGAGGTGGACAAGCTACAAAATGAGATGAGGCCTAGGCCTAGTTTTCTCTTTTGTACTTACTGCTATGGTATTTTTCATTTACTGCGGCTCCCATTCCGACGACGGGGAATGATACAAAGCATGGGAATCTATGAAAGTTCCAATACTGGGGCACCTGTCCTGATCTTCTTCATTACTCAAGGCAGGAAATGTAGTGGACCAAATTTATACAGGAGCTCCTCATTTCAGCCGGAATGTGTCTCATAACAATTACCTTAGAAGAAACTCCAGCATGCAAAATTGCATGAACTCGATGGTGGCAAGTAGATCTAGTAAGGGAGAACTTCAATGATTGAAGCTCTGCAGTACTCCAGGTTAGCGATGTCACCTTTGAGTTGACAAATTATGACTGCTTAGCCTGACTGCTCTGACATTCAAGGACACGGGTAGCTGGTTGCTACCATGAAGATGTTCTGCTGGTCACGCCAATCCCAGAGGCGAAGAAACTCCTGGTATATGATCCAGTACCCTACTGCAACCTGCTTGTGCAGTACCACATGGAGGTAGTGTTGTAAGCAGTGTTCCCTCTAATTATTATTATCTACGTGCAAAGGTGACCTGCTTGAGAAACGATGTTTCTTGGTTTGTGTGTGCGACTGATTCATTTGGTGAAGCATGCTGCTACTATTTGGTGGACTTGGAAAGGAACCCTCCAACATTAATTTAAAAAGGATTTAACATATTCATTTAAACCATTGTTCCCTACTAAATTGGCTAAAATGTGATAACTTTTAGAAAAAGGTCTGAACGAGAATACATTAAATAATCAAGTTCATGCTCTGCTCAAGTACTCAACTATTCTCTGTAGAACAAACTAAGTATATGTTCCTATTACAAGCATTCAGGAATTCAAATGTCTAGCTGTGCATTGAAGTAGCATGTGGCTCAGACACACTGAGTTAGAGCCACACACTCATCATAGGAGCCATAGAACAGTTTTATCGCAAAGGTGAAATTACACTAATCTGAAAAATGACAACGTTAAAAATGAATACTCATGTACATTTGCAAGTAGAAATAGCAGTGGTGTTAGAAGCTCTGATCGGAGATACAGTGGTCATTACATTTGCCACGTCATGGAATATACCTATCAGAGGGCGTGTGGCATGAGTATATGTCCTATTATCAGGGCATAGAAATTGGGAATCAGATATCTTGTGCTAGGTGCTATGGTGTTCAGAAAAACTGCTCAGAGAACCGCTTACATCATATTCTTTGCTGTTCATTCAGCAACTATTGCACACACTATTGAAATTTCTTTGTTCCTGTTAATGTTTTAGGCAACAGTGCAGTGAACCATTGGCTGATAAAATGTGTTATATAATTTATTTAGGATTCCAATCTGAGCTATTGTGCCTATATATGCATTAGTTACTGGACTGGGCTATAGGTCACATTTTCACCTGTCTGGTAGTGTACCAAGGAATCCCTGTCCATTGCTTTCAGCACCCCATCAAGAACTGTGAGAGTTTGCATATCAGGTGCTGAGCCATTGAATGCTTGCTATAGAATACTTGCTCTTCATTTATAGTGGCATAAATATCACATATTGTGATACATGGAAGCTGGTGCTGTCTCCTTTGTAATTCACTATTCTCTGCATCCTTTCTTCTTTCAATTTTCCACTCCCTCCTTATCTTTTCCTCTCCCTTCGGTCTACATCATCCGTACAGCTCTGTTTAAATTTATTTTTGTCCTACACCAAGTTCAGCTTCTCACTCTCTCTAATTCACCCTATGTATTGTCTACTCATGATTGCTCGCACACCCTTATTTAAGCTACAACACAGTTACACTCACCTTTACTTTCTTAATGTCACTCATCCTTTTCATTCTCTCTCTCGCCCCCTTAGTAATTCTCATTTCCTTTCTCACTTTCTTACCTTGTCTTGCTCACTCTGACATGCTCTCTATAGCTCAGTTGCCCCACTACAAATTCATGCAAATTAATGCTTTTGCTTGCCTTCTGACAAGTTCGGTAACAAGTTCAGTTGCTTTCCCCTTATTTACTGACATGCACTAAGGTGATAAGAAAAATCCAGTAAATGTGGCAGTTAAGTTATAAAGTATAAAGTCCTCTGTATGGAAGAAGTTAGACTTAAGATGAGAGGTGAGGTGAAGTGGTAAATTGGAACAAAAACAAGTGCATAAGGCTCTTCCTGGTCCTAATCGATCCAAACAGTGAAGATGCCACAGGGGAACACCCCTAATCTCTCTTCCATTTACCTCGAGACCCTAGAAGGAGAAGTTAAGTAGAATACCAGACTCAATCAGCGGGGAGTTCGTAGCAGATCACGTGACCAATGCTTTTAGAGGATGGCGTCAATGGATGCCACAAGCGATAAGGGGGAGAGAAATTCCTTAATGGAAGTTCAGCTCAGACAAAGTTCAAAGGTTAGAATCGGAAGCCCATACTTGATGAACAACGGAGGGCTTAGTTACAGAAAAGGCTCCGTTTCCCCCAATATGTAAAAAAGAAATACAGAAATATAACATACAAAAATGCCACAGGCAACTGTGGGCACATCACCTGCATTTTGCACCTGTACAGTGCATATTACAGAGATGCTGTGCAGAACCTCTGCACTACTGGGGCACTATGCAACCCTATCCTTAGACACTTTAATTCAGTTGAAGCAAATCAAGGCTACAACTCTCAGAATGCATCCAATAAAGTCCACAACTAAAAATATGCCTGCTGTCAAACTAATCTATGTTTAAGTTTTGTGACTAAAAATGCTCAATTTTGTGAAATAAATAACCAAGTCCCAAACGTATAAACTAGTTGTATGTTTGCTGAAACTTTACTAAGCACACTGTGACTGCATTATCCTACCAATAAGACAAGTCTCAATGAAATGCAATTTGAAAAAAATTGACAGCAACCTTCATTGTAAATGTGCAGGAGCATTTAATGCCTGACCCACCCAAAATTATCTAGGTTCTTAATGTCTGTATAAGGAACAGAATATAATGTTTGCACTCCATCCTGACTGCCCATTGTTCAAGAACTGTATCATTCCTTTACAAGATCACTATCTTAAATATCTTGCACATATCTCTCTCTTAGTGGAAGGTAGCTACATATTTGCAGTCCATTTGCATGTGCTTTTCCTCCGCTCCCAAAGTGAAACATTCCATGAGTAAGTCACATTTCCACTAGATTCATTTTTTATTGCATTTTGATAACGTATTCAATTGCTCATACCGAGCAATGAAAACTTAAGACTGCTGCAGTTTTTTGCACTGTTTAAAAAAATATATAGTATCTCACAAACAAATGTGCTGCATGATCTGTAAATCTTAATGTAGTGCTTTTGTGAATAAAGTAATAGGTTCTGACTTTGGTTTCCTTCTATGGCTAGAAGCGAGAGCAAACTTTAAACAAAGGCATGGAGGCATTGGTATTAAAAAAATACTGCTTGCTTTCCACGATTTAACTGATAGGAGTTCCTGCTGGGCTTCTTTTGTCTTTCCCTATCCACTTTGAGTTTATTTACAACTATTGAGCTTTTCTGCTGTGATCGCGGGAGCCCTATGTAGTGTGCGCACTTTAAAGCTCTCTGAGTGGCAAAAATCGAGGGAACATAGCTTGTCATTGAGGATCTCCACCTATCTCCCACTGATGGACAACAGAAAGGCTTTGTGATCAGAGGAACCTGATAGCCACCTCCCCCAGGTGACCCCCAACCGAGCAGTGATACATTTGTTACAACTGTGAACTTTGGAGGGGAAGGGATAGTGGTCTGCTACAAGTTAGGTTGTCGTAAGCCAGCCACCACTGCAGACCCTGATCTGCCGCCTTAAAGATCTGAATGGAATTGGGGTGACAGTCCGGATGCTGAGGATGCACAAGGCCAAGAGACCAAAATGCCTCAAAGCCATCCTCACTAACACCCATGACTGATCCAAAAACATCTGGATATTATTCTGAATATCCAAGATACACTGCGGTGGAAGAAAGGCCTTGAAAGCCTGCAAGTCCAAGATAACCCGAACAAATGGGTTACTTTAAATGGGGCTCTAGTGCCACTTCATCTCGTTGATAGTTAATGCCAAAGATGTAAAGATTCCGGCGATATTAAGGAGGTAGTCTCTAAAGGATGACTGGGGTGAGTTCACCTGCAGCAGCCAGTTATCGAGATATGGGACTAGAAGTACACACCACAGTCAAGGTAAGGCTAAAGGGGAGCACAACATATTGAGCATGGTCTTGATTTACCTTGAACTGCAGGTAACATCAGTGGGACTGCAGGAAGGGCACATTAAAAGTACATCATCCAGTCTCCTGGGACCACAGAGGAGATGACCGGAGCCAGTGTGAGCATTTTGAAAGTATCCTCCTGCAGAAAGGTATTCAATGAGAGGAGGTCAAGAACAGGCCTAAAGGTCCCGCCCTTTTTCAGAACGGGACTGTAGCGTAAATAGCCCCCTCCTCTTTTCTTCAAGTCTAGTAACTCTTCGATGGCACCCTTGGACATTAAACTATTGACCTCTTGCATCAGAATTGAAGACTGCTTCTACGAACTTAGCTCAGGAATGGAAAGAAAGTCACTAATGGAAAACCCAAGAGGCCTGTAAGTTGCTGCCGCTGGCGAGGATTTATTGGAAGACTGCTGATCCTGCTGGCATACACTATTCCTACCTGTGTCACTGCCTTGTAAGGACTGGGTTAGCTTCTACATAAATTATTGCGAGGGCTGATATTACCTATATGCTAACTCACTGAATTTCCAGAACTGGAGCAGAAATTGCTTCACTTGTGTATAATCACAAGGATCAGCGGTACCACGACTGCTTTTGAATCTTTTAATCTTCCTAGTGCAAAATCAGCCTTTTCTTTGAACAGCATGGACCCATCAAAGGGCATATCCACTAGGGATGCCTGCATGTCACCAGAAAACCCAGCTGACCTCTTCCAGGCATGCCTACTGAGCATGACGCTCATTCCACGATGTTGCTGGTATGTCGGGTGATGCATGCGTGCACCTGCCTAATGAGCAAATCGCATTGATGGATCGAAGGGCCAGGCTAGCTGATGAAACGTTCTTTTTCTAGAAGCATAATTTCGATTTCCTACAAGGGGAGTTGGTCGAAAAAGAATAAGCATTAACCTTACTTGTTGAAGCCTAGATAGTCAGGCTCGCCGGTGTAGGGTGTTTAGTTAGAAAGTCAGGATCAATTGGAGCTAATGCACATTGTCGACCCACAGGCAGTGCTTAAGTTGTAAACGAGTAAGTGTTGGGCCCAAACATGTGCTCAGAAGCCGATGGTTGGCGTTAACGAATGTGGGGGGTGCTGAATACCAAGGCTACGTAGTCATGAATCGACCTAATGCCTCCTACATCCATCACCAGACACTCTCTGCTGCTTTATCCCACTCTTTCAGGTTATTTCTCATCCTGCTTTCTTTTTTTGTCACTGTTTTTCAGTCGTTCTCTTTCTTTCCCACTTATGTGTTTTGCTCCCTTTTTCTGTGGGTTAAAGTCTGAGGAGGAAAGATTAGTGCTAGTGGGACCCACTTGCAATCACCGTCACAAATAAGCACTGGCTATAGGTCGAGTAAGGGGTGACAATAAGTGGCAGCACTGACTCCGATGAAGTGGGTCGTAGTCCTGGTCCAGTCAGAGCAAGTTTTGGGTTATGTTATATTATCTTAGTGTATGAACGGCATCTGTTGCCCACAGACTGTCCTGACGCTAAAGGCAAAAAGTTTAACACAAACCTATCCTCTACTTATCACATGAAAAGCATGGTCTTAGGAGCTTTCCTGCAGGGGAGATGAAAGGTTGTCTGCTTTAAGGAATGGTGAAGGGCATTCCAATATTTAGCTGCTAGATAACCAAAGGCACAGTCACCACAAGGAGACGTGTTAATCCTTGGGAGTGTAAGACTATGGTCTCGAGAAGGCCAAAGCAGATGGCAGGAGTGATATCTCTGGAACTGCAGTTCTGGTTTCTCTGGCGCCCAGCAAACCGCCAATGCAATGAAGACACTTTCTTCTGTTGGTGGTCCATGTGGCGAGTCAAGCTCTGCTTCAGAATACTATCTAGCCAGATGGCCTTTTGCAGGTTTAGATATAGTGCATCATCAGTGAGGGGAAGCAATCCATCATTTTCCTCATCATGTTCGGTGTCGTGATGGGCAATATGTGCCTCCTGTACTTGGTCAGAATTAGACCAAAGAAAGAGAAGGGAGTCTTTGCTGGTAGAGGCCTTAAGGGAATGACCTCATGACCTCAGATCAAAGTCAGGCTGCATAACAACCAGCTTTTCTCTTAATTTCCTAGCGCTATATCAGTCTTGATTTGGTCGAATATTGGTACCAGGTTTGCTATCGGTGCTGGTGGAATGCGAAGCACATTGTGGTGAGAATAGGCACAGACCGTGACGCCAGCATGCAAGTCTGACCAAGAGTTAGTTTGGACATGATAACATGCCGTAAGGGTTCAGATTGTGTCATGTGCAGACCATCCAGTGGTATTCACACTGGAGATCCTTGCGACTCTTAGGAGCCTGAAAGCATGCAAAAAGGGACAGGAAGCACACCATAAATCCTGCAGCATGATCTTTGTGAAGGCCACTTTATGTTCTGGAGTCAATGACTACCTAAGTAAACTCAATGCGCTTGGGCAACTGTGGGATCAGTACGGATTTTATGTACTTTGAAAATGGGCATATTTTTGTGTTGACGTCCTTGCACCTTTTTGTGGGATTTTGAGTGGCAGGATGGGGTAGAATCCCACTTTTTATGCTTTTGTGCTTGAAGTTCAATTTTTAAATAACAGAAGAGTTAGTTTGAGAAGTGGATTGTTTGCAAGAATGGCCTTGTGACCAGGAGCGTTACTTTGAGGAGGAGCTGGACCTATGCTTTGACAGCAACCACTTCTTGTGTTTGACAACAGAGTTTTGCCTCCTGCCCCTCAAATCGCCTTTGGATGCATGAGGGCACACTTGTCACATAATGAAGTCATGACCAGTGCCCAGGTACCGAAAACATACCTTGTGCAAGACCATAACTGACATCTGTTTCTTGCAGTCTCAACATGACTTGAAGTCGAAAGCTTTCTGGAGGGACATTATTACTTAGAATACTGTTGAAAGTTTTGAACATGTAAGAAGACTGACAAAGTTGGGAGCAGAGCTCTGTATCCATATCACAAGGCATGGAAAGAAAAACTGATGTCAATGCACAAGGGTGGCATTGATATGTTACTCCGCTCTGACTTCTGTGCTGGTACACAGTCACTGTGGAGCTGTAGGACGCCACATACTAGGCCGTGGGAGCACTGCTAAGGAAAATCTATGCATCCAGTCTAGAGCTCCAGGGAGTGATTAATATGCAGTTAGAAATATCCATCAGAGTAAGCTTTTCACTGTGACATTTGATTGGCCGAATCTGTCTCTAAGACATTTTCAGTGGAAATCGCACACCAGTAGTGCATTTGTACACTGACCTTTGTGAGACAAGCATTTAGATATTTGCACCCATGAGGATATTCATTGAGGAATAAAAAGTAAAAATGTATAACAGACAACACCATGTTAGTCAGTGATGCTAAGCTAAAAGGTCAGCATGTGTACAATATATGGTGGATACATAAATAAGTGGTAGATTCAAGTTAAAGAAATTACATTTTCAAATTTTTTGATGTAGTTATACGTGAGTACGTCAGCTTCCAGAAGATCAGCATCAGGATCAAGCGGCTCGCCAACAATCATCTTCCAGAATGAGGACAGCAGGTCCAGGGGTAGCGGAAGATCTGCACGGATGGCAATACCCAACAGCTGACCAAAGAAATGCAGCAGCTGCTCTTCTGCATATGTGATGGGGCTAGGAGTCAAAATGTATTTTCCCTTAAAAATGTAAAACAAGAAAAACATGATAAATGTAAAGCTCTTTGATTAGCGTAAAGGGAGGCTATATATCAGTACAAATATATTCTATCTAGTTATCATTCAATATTAAACAATTCACCTGACATTGGTTAAAGATGAATACAAAACGCTGGATTCTATGTACCACAGTCACAGGTTGTTTTGAAAGAGAAAGAATATGGAATAAGGTTATACAACATATGACCTAATGCAGAGTGATAACATTTCCATTTAAGGTCCGCTATGTTGTTTACTTCATAAACAAACGACATCACAAAACTGTTAAAACTAAACATCAAGAGGCAAAGGGCCCAAATAATAGATTTTTAATCGAAAAGTAGTTGTGTTTTTGCACAATGACTGTTTTGCGATCCGACATGACTTTTTAACTGCGAATGAGTACTAACCAGTTGCAGCACAAACCCGCCATAAGCAAGGAGACTCAAAAAGTTCTGCATCATTATCATTTGTAAGGGAGGATTTGTTTTAGGACTCATTGCAAAGAATGAAAATCCAAGGGTGGAGGCCTTCGAGACACACCTTTCCACTGGTATTCTCTGAATTACAAAATTTTAATTCAAAAGAAGACCCTGTTCCATAAAGGGGATATCAAGTGAAAATATTTTTGTTTCTGTTTAACTAATCCTGCAGTAATACAAATCATCAATAACAAGCATTCTAGAATGGTATTTTGTTTCATGAAGTCTGCTGAGGTTTCAAGATCTTTTGCTAGAACATTCATCAGATGACCAATAAAGGGGACAGGAGTTGCTTTCAAAAATGAAAGTTGGCATTCAGATAATGTAATGATCCTGTAGGCCAGTGCCTTCTCCTTCTCCAATGCACGTTGTGGGCATTCATAAAGTGGGAGATATCTGCTCCTTCGATGTGGGCATTGACAAAATAAATGGAAGCTGTCTGTTTCAGACAAATTCCCCTTTGCGAATGGAGACTACCTACTTTGAGATGTCCGCATTGCGTCAAAGGTTTGTAACTGCAATTAGGGTATCAACACATTGATATATACAACTGCAACCTGTAATAAGAAGTGGAATGGTCCTTCACGCCACTTCACCATGTTATTCACAATGCATCAAAAATGGCATTTTGCAAATCGGAAACTTATTTTTAACTCTAATGTGCCCTTTGTACATAGCGACATGCCTTTTTACAGCCGCAAAACTTCGGATTTAGTAAATCACAGACTTTGTGTCTCAAATTGGCTTCATAGCCTCAAAACGCCCAGAAGAAACATTAAAAAGAATGAACAATGCAAACCCTTCCTAGTAAGTTTGCTTTACTGAGATAGGGAGCTCCCGGAACAGTGATATTAAATACATAACAAGTGCAAATCCTCAGAGTCCGATTAAAAAAAATGGAAGTGTACCTGGTGTTCTGACATCCTCCCCTGCCATTCTTGGCATTATCCAAAATACAAAAAGTACCTGGAGCCAGGACACCCTCACCCATTTGCTTTACCAGCAGGCATAATGACCTCACAACTCATATGTAATAAGTTGCTACATCGTTTATTTATTACATGTGATGCACAAGTTACTACTTGTGCAACGATATATCTGTAGGAGACATTAGTTAGAGATAGATTCCTTACCTTAGAATATCCCCGGCGTCAGACTGGATCTGGAAATTTTTGCGTAGTAGTACCCTTGCGCGTCGGTAGGCGTCGTCTGCGGCTCTGCGTCCGTCGTCGGCGCCGTGCTGACGTCGTCGGAGTACTTAGACGCCGCCTCCGCGTGCTGACGTCAGTTCTTAGACACAGCTTTTCCGCGCCAGAAACGCAAAGCTATGCCAAAAACCAACACTGGTGCCATGAAACTAGGGCCCTGAAAGGGGATGACCTTAACCCTAGATATCGGTCCGCAGAACGGGGAGGATGGGTGGGTCGGTAAGGAATCTATCACTAACTAATGTCTCTTACAGATATATCGTTACACAAGTAGTAACTTGTGCATCTGAAAGAGACACGTTAGTGATAGATTCCTTACCTTAGAAAAGATACCCCAGCAATACCAACCCCGTGGTGGTGGGTCTGCGAACCAATAATCACACCAGAAAGTCCTGGAGGACGGAACAGCCAAAGAAGCCATCCCTCCGGACTGGACTGTCCAGGCAATAATGTCTTGCAAACGTGTGCAGTAAGGCCCACGTAGCTGCGCAGGGAGCAGTTAAAATCTGTGAGAATACAGAGAGGGGCACCGTGTTACCGCGCTGCTGTTTGGATACTGGGTTGAAAAAGGTGCACTTTTAGAATGTATCCGCATCCGCGCTAGTCGCGTATGCATTTTAGACTCTTACAAATGGTCCACTTACTAAACAATTTGTGCTCGCTGGTGAACACTACATGTAACGTGTTCCCCTCCCCTTCCCCCCGCAGATATTTACCCGAGTAAGCGTTGGTTGGCGAAATGCAGTTTTAAAATCAGAACCCCCATTGAAGTCATCGCTACTCGTTGTCAAAGTAAGTGGGCCATTTGTAAGAGTCTAAAATGCATACGCGACTAGCGCGGATGCGGATACATTCTAAAAGTGCACCTTTTTCAACCCAGTATCCAAATAGCAGCGCGGTAACACGGTGCCCCTCTCTGTATTCCCACAGATTTTAACTGCTCCCTGCGCGGCAAAACGTGATCACAAAATAGAACCCCCACTGAGGTCACTGCGGACCTATGCCCAAGTAAGTGGTTCATTTTAAAATCTATACACGATTAGCTAATCAGCGAGTAAACAGTGCACTAAGTCGCACTCTGTCCCCTATGTTTCAGAAAATAAAGGATCTTCACCGCAAGTGTCGAAGATGTGGCTCAGCTTCCATAAAAACTCAGGTAACCGAGTGATAATGGCTTTCAAGCATTATCTTCCTGTGCACCCGGCTAGTACTTATTCACTCCATTACTCTGTTGCAGCGTAGGCCGCCAAGCCTAGACGACATTTCTTCTAATTCAGAACTGACTGTGGGCAGGATTCACACAAGGTACAAACTGTTTTGTAATCTTACTGTCCAGAGATTAATGGCTAGAGGACCCGCTAGATAGTAAATATGTTGTTTTGTTTCATTTTAAATAGTGCCCATGGACTAGATCCAATCTGCCCTGACGAGAATTCTGCAAGTTGTGAATCAGGATTCGAAACGCGTCGGCACTCTTTTTTCCTTTGTTCGGCCGGTTGGCCATTGCCATTTATTGTAGAAACGAGCTATGTTCCTGAAACTCAATTGATTAGTTGCTATTCAGGTTTTGGGAGGTTAACTATTACTATAAACGCTGTTTTCTCCCCGGGTTCCTAAATGTTAGGAGGAGCCCTTGTTTCACAAATGTAAAAAGCTTTTTGGTCCATGTATTCAATGTGATGTTTGTATATGTCAATAAGTCACTGTTTTTCTAATTGTTCACCACTTGTTCGGTTCACTGCACATTTGTATTGATTTCTTTTGAATTTTTATGGCTCAAACATGAGGTCGATAGTGATCTTAGTTCTGTTTATTGTGAATTCTCTTTCTTTAAACTGAGTACCAAATTGACAAAAATAAAATGTTTTGTGTAAACTAACAAGTTGTGGTTTACTCGTACATGAATTAGTGTGTACTTTAAGTAGTTTGGAGGCATAGGCAAACATTTCTATTTTTCATATTGTGAGGCCCTGCCTACCCTCTTTCCCATTGGGCCCAGCCACCCCTGTGTGTTTTGGAAATTCCAAAGCGCAGAACTGATGACATTGCGCGTTCTCTTCGGTGGCGAATAGATCTAACCTAGGCTCTCCCCACTGCAGAAAAAGACCTTGCGCCACGTCCGAGTTCAGACGCCATTCGTGATCCATCATGCACCGGCGGCTGAGTTCGTCCGCCCTGGTGTTCAGAGAACCTGCCAGGTGGTGAACCACCAGGGACACGCCCTGATGTTCCAGCCATTGCCAGAGGCGCCGAGTACCACATGGCGGTGGTGTTGTCCGTGAACACCTGCACTACACTCCCCTGGACAGAGGGGAGGAATGCCTTCAGTGCTAGACAAATCGCCCGCAGCTCCAAAAGGTTGATATGGAGCCGGGACTCCGCCGGAGACCAGAGGCCTCTGATCTCCGCCTCTCCCATGTGGCCTCCCCAGCCATGGAGGGACGCGTCTGTCACAACTACATGCTCCGGTTGGGGAAGGGAGAAAGATCTGCCGCTGACCCAATCGCGGTCCGTGAGTCACCACTGCAGCTGTCTCGCAGTGCCCTCCGAGATCAGGACATGGTCGGACAGGTTGCCCTGATGCTGGGCCCACTGAAACTTCAGATCCCACTGCAGAGCCCGCATCCGCCCCCGGGCGTGATGCACCAGAAGGATTCAGGAAGCCATCAGCCCCAGAAGCCGCAGCGTCAACCTGACCGAAACCCGGGATAAAGGCTGGAAGATCGGGTGGGTAAACCCGAAACTGCGCAGAGTCGAGAACCGCTCCGATGAAAAGGAGCTTCTGAGAGGGACACAGGTATGACTTCGGCACATTGATGGAGAACCCCAGCTGGTGCAGGAGATCCGCCGTAGTCTGGAGGTGGCTGACGACTGTCTGGGGCGAGCCCGCCTTCAACAACCGGTCGTCGAGGTAGGGGAAGACTGAAACCCCTAACCTGCGCAGATGAGCTGCGACCACCGCCATCACCTTCGTGAACACCCGTGGGGCGCTAGTAAGGCCGAAGGGGAGCACGGTAAACTGAAAGTGCTCGTGGCCTACCGTGAACTGCAGGTAACGCCGGTGGGCCGGCAGGACGGGGATGAGGAAATACGCGTCCTGCAAGTCCAACGCTACCATCCAGTCTCCTGGGTCCAGGGCAGCTAAGACCTGAGCCAGAGTCAGCATTTTGAACTTCTCCTTCCGGGGGAAGCAGTTGACGTTCCTTAGGTCCAAGATAGGGCGTAGGCCCCCTTTGCCCTTCTTGGGCACCAGAAAGTAGTGGGAGTAGCAACCACGTCCTACTTCTGGCCCAGGAACGCGCTCGATGGCCCCCTTGGCCAAGAGGGCTGAAACTTCCTCCTGCAGAAGCCGCAAGTGATCCCCCGATACGCGGTGGTGTTGCGGTGGCATGGCTTGAGGAGTCGTCTCGAAGGGGAGGGAGTAGCCCCCCCGGACGATCTGCTGCACCCACCTGTCCGAAGTGACAGTGCGCCAGTGAGAGTGGTGATGGCGAACCCTGCCCCCCACTGGCGTCACATGGGCTGAAAAGCACGGACTAGGAGGGTTTAGAGGCGGATGCTGCGGGGGAAGGTGTGGACTGACCTCGCCGTTGTCCCCGACTGCCTCCATGGCGGTTTCCACGGCCGCCACCGCGCTGGGTGTTAGTCTGTGGCGAGTGGTTGGCGGCACGTGTGGGGACGCCCCTTCCTTGGCCACGAAAGGAGCGAAAAGCAGCCGTTTGCTGGCGCTGGGCCGAGAGGCCCAAGGACTTGGCCGTAGCCCTGGAGTCCTTAAAGCGCTCAAGCGCGTGGTCTGCCTTGTCGCCAAAAAGGCGACGGCCATCGAACAGCATGTCCATCAGAGTGTTCTGGACATCTGCCGAAAAATTGGCGGACCTCAGCCAGGCGTGGCGTCTCACCGCCACCGTTGTTGCCATTGCTCTGCCCAGCGAGTCAGTGGTATCCAGCCAACACCGGATAGAATACTTGGCTGCATTTCGGCCCTCCAACGGACACTCTGGCAGCACTTCTGCCTCCGTCTCCCACAGAAAGTGGGTGTAGCGGCCCAAGAGGCATGCGGTGTTGGAAGACCGCAGTCCCAAACTAAGGGAGGAGAATATTTTCTTTCCATAATTCTCATACCTCTTGGATTCCCTGTCCGGCGGAGCCGACGGGAATGCGGTCTGGGAATTGGAGTCCTGGATGACCAGACTCTCGGGGGTGGGGTGGGTGGACAGGAAACATGGGTCGCCGGGGCCGGGTGGTGCGTCTGGCCACGTTCCTATCTACGGGCGAACCCGTAGCGGGCTTGGACCAGGTGCCCAAAAGAACGTTGGTCAAGGCCTCATTAAAGGGCAGCAGAGGCTCGGCCGAGCTTGACTGCGGTTTAAGGACCTCAGTGAGGAGGTTAGTCCTCACGGCCGCGACGGGGAGCTCAAGGCCCAAGGCCTTGGCAGCCCTCATCAACACCACACTATAGGTTGCCCCCTCCTCCGAAGCCACGGTAGGAGGAGAGACAAAACCAGTGTCTGGAGATATGTCCAGGCCACTGGCCTCCCCAAGGTCTCCTGCCCAGTCCTCCTGAGACTGACACTCCCTGATCAGAGGGTCTTCAGACCCCTCCCAATCCTCCTCATCACCCATCTGCTGATACTCAGGGTTGTCAATCAATGGGGCCGGTTCGTAGAAGTGGAAATCTCCAAACTGTGTCGGATGCGGCGCCCAGCGGTGCCGCTCCGACGTCGGAACCGGAGCAAAGGAGGAATCGGGGGCGGCGCTGCCCGAGGAAGGCGCCGGAGGCGACACCTGACGGACCGACGCCGGGGGCGTCGTAAGGTCCACCGGTGACGATCCAGAGCCCGAGGAAGGTCCAGCGGTGTCCCGCGGCACCGGGCCCGAAGGCGCCGGCGGCGCCAGGGCCGCTTGACCTTGCGGCGCCAGGCCCGAAGGCGCCGGCGGTGTTGGGATCGTGGGGCCCTGCGGCGCCGGGGCCGAAGCACCCGACGGCGTCGGGCCGAAGCCCCCGACCCGCTAGTGGCCCCAGACGGGTCCGCTGGGCCCGGAGGCGCCGCGGAGCCCGGAAGAGAAAGGGACCTCATGGCCATGAGGAAGCGCTCAATCTTCTCCGGCGTCGCGTTTCGCCCAGAACCGGAGGGTGTGGGGCGGAACGTGACGCCCGCGACTCTGATGGAGCCGTGTGGGCGGTGTCACCCGAAACCCCATCCGCGTCGCGCGAGCGTCGGGGGAGTCAGAAGAGCGATGACGCCTCTTTAGGCATGGGCGGAAAATCCGTTCCGCTCGCGGATTTTGCGGATTTTCGGGAAATTCGCAATCCGCGAGATTTGCGAATCTCCCGCAAAATCCGCGAGCAGCGGATTTTGCTCGCACTGCTCGCACTGTTCGCGTGAGTTCGCGCCCCGCGAATAAGTGCAAAATTGCAGAAATACGATCTTAGCAAAACTGAAAGTAGCTACTTACCAGGTTCAAAAGTTCAGGCTCATCATTAGTAGCCATTTCCTGTAGTGCTTCCTGAGGGGCCCCTCCAGAGTTCAGTTGCCAGTTGAAACTATTATGTGACCCTGCTCTGAACCTCAGAATAGTTACACATATGCCACAAAGGTCCTGAATTACAGCTAAGGGAGACAAGCAGGAGCCAGGCTGGAAGTTAAAATCCATTAATCAGCCCCTAATTCATTATTGTCAGTTGGGGCAGGGCAGGTGTTGTAACTAATTTTGCAACAATGAAAGCACTTAGCAAGTGCAAAAGATCACTAATCAGGGCGCACTAAGGAAGCAGGTGCCAGCTAAAAAAATATTCTGTGACACATTAATCAGCCCCAAATTAATTCAGGTCACTTGAGGCAGGGAAGGTGTGCTTTGCTTTGTCGAAAATAATGTACACTGGACAACCAGAGGGTGTGGTGATGAAACAGAGGGTGGCATGGGTGGGCCAGAGGGTGGCATGAGTAGTCAGAGAGTGGCAGTGGTGACAGAGAGTGGCAGTGATGAAGAAGAGTGTCCCAAACAGGCTGGACACGTAGAAACAACAAGTTCGCAAAACTTGCGACCCGACAGGTAAGTTCGCAAATTGCGAAATTGTAAAAACCCTCGCGAACTGGCAGAAACACGGGCGAACACAAAAAAAAAAAAATCCGCAAATTCGCGGGAATTCGCGGATTTTGCGGATTGCGAATCCGCAAATCCGCAAAATTCGCGAACGCGAGATCCGCAAAATTCGCTCATGCTTACGCCTCTTCGACTTCTTGTGCTTCTTACCTGACGATGACTTCGACCCGGAGGAGTGGTGCCGACTCCTGGAGCTTTGGTGGCTCCGTCCCCGCGACCTGTCCCTCGACCTCCCGTGGGACCGGGACGGGACCTCACGCGGCGTGGGGCCGACTGCCGGAGTTCGAGTCGCCTGCGAGACCGCTCCCGCCTGGCGTTCGAAGAGAGGGCCCGGCAGTCGGAGCAGGCCTTGTCGTCGTGGTCGACACCTAGACAAGTTAGGCACAGGTGGTGAGGATCCGTGACCGACATCGTACGGTCGCAATCTTCACAGTGCTTGAAACCAGGCATCCCTACGGCACCGATCGGAGTCGCAAGACTTCGAGAAGGATCCAAAATGATCTCAAAAAAGTTAGTCAAAAATTGACTGGGTTACTGCTTTTTCCAGATCTGCGCTGGCTGGCGCGGAAAAAAGAAGAACTGACGTCAGCACGCGGAGGCGGCATCTAAGTACTCCGACGACGTCATCACGGCGCCGACGACGGACGCGGAGCCGCAGACGACGCCTACCGACGCGCAAGGGTACTGCTACGCAAAAGTTTCCGGATCCAGTCTGATGCCTGGGGATATTCTAAGGTAAAAAATCTATCACTAACGTGTCTCTTTCAGATACTGGGATTTGAGGATTACATGTATTATAGCCTTATAATGTACTGTGGGGGTACTTTACACTATATGTTAAGAGCTACGTAAACTGCTTTGGGCTATAACCATGTATAAACTGTCTACGATTCATCAACTATAAATCCTTTGATTCCTAAAATGCTGTTATATAGGTGGTGTGATTACACACCTAGATGCTATATGCAGCCTCTTTGGAAACTGAAATTGGCACAGCCTATTACAGCGCTTAGGACATGTACAGTAGCTACGGTATGTATTTATTTTGAATCTTCTTCAGTACAGTTCAGGGATGTGAAGCTGGCGGAAACAGATGAAGCACGTGCTTGCTTGTGGTAGTTAGGAAGTTAAAGATCTTAAGGTCTACATGCAAATGGCTATTACTAACTGCTAAATGTCTGTGTAAATGTTCTTTAATTTACACAGTTCTCACAGCATTTAACAGCTAGAAAAATCACTCTACAATACAGAACTGAGATCTTGATTTCTTGCAGTTACTTTTATGCTTATTTGTAAGATTTTTAAGCATTGATACTAAATAAAAATAAACATTTGCCATAAACACAGAGTAATCTTATTATTTAATAAGTTTCAAAGTAAATATGTTCCTTGTAACTTTACCTTATTTTTATTAGCAGCGGAACTTGGACACAACAGAAGAAGGGAAAGTGATGTGCTCTGAAGCTCCTTACAGACTTGCCAAAGAAAATGACGGAAGGAACCACCTGTTAAAACATTTTTTTTAAAAGCAAAAAAAAATAAACAATTAGAAAATATACTTTCACAGGTCTAGACTGTAAATTACCCACCTATTACAACTTTCTTCAGATCATGCCCTGCAGAAATTTAACTCCTTCAGTAAACGAAACTTTTGTAATACTAAAGCAGTGGCTTATAAATATCAACTAGAATAAATATAAACAGACAACAGCTTTTTCACCTTGTAAACTTTCATCTTCTAAAAAAATCGCTGGTCCTTCTGGTCACAAATCTTTTTTAATTATTGAGTGCTACAGAAAAGCATTCTTGTCATGGTCATGGAGACCAGGTAAGACTCTCCTTCACTTTCTCTGACCAGCGGAACCTTCATTACACTGGACACTGTAATCTAGAGCTTGCCATTTCTGGGAGAGGGTAATATAAAATGTGATACAATGGGGTAAAAATAATTTGATTCCTGTACAACATTGCGACCATTATGCCATTAAACTAGAGAAGGCGATTTCAAAACACGCAAAATTGCTTTTAGTATTTTGGCCCAAATCAATACTTCCCGTGGATGAATTTTCTCCAAATAAATTCCACATAAAACTTCAGAAACAGTAGCCAAATCAACCAGTGCTACTTAAAGTAAGGCCATAAAATTGATGATTTTGAAAAAATGTGTAATGTTAGTAAGCTTGTCATAAACAATGAAAAGACCTAGGGCCCGATGTAGGTAATCCCAGATTACCGATTCTTAAATACCGAATCATACCGATTCGGTATTTAAGAACAGGCAAATGGGATGTAGGTAATTTTACCCACAAATTTACCGAATCGGTAAGTTTCGGTAATTACCGAATCGGTAAATACCGATTCAGTAATTGCCATTCATTCCTATGAGCCTGGAGGCCCATAGGAATGAATGCCAATTACCGAATCGGTATTTACCGATTCGGTAAAAGGGGGAAACATTGAAGGGTGGCAGGGTGTCACTTTGACACCCTGTTGAACCCTTCAATTGTGTATGGGTGCACATGTTGCAGACATGCATGCCCTAAGGGCATGTATGTAGGAGAGTAGGGTCTGCAATCCTATGATCACCCAGATTTTTTGCTTTTGTTTCACTGGTTTACGACTTCCTCTGGCTGTGGGCCTGCTAATCAGACCCACAGCCTAGCTGTTCTCTCACTAAATTGACATGTGTACCTTAGGTGCATTATCCAATTGGTACTGGGCCACCTTATCAGACCCTGTAACTCAGGGCATAGGTGTACCCAGGGCCTACCAGGGACTGAAGCATGTATTATGCCACCCCTGGATGGCCATCTAAATCTGACACAACTGGCTGCACGACAGCTGGGGCAAGGTGGTGTAATCACCCTTTGCTTTTTATATAGTATACCTATATCTAACCCTAAAATGGACACACAGATTCCTATCAGTCACTCCTATGGCAGGCCTTGACAATCCTGAAGGCAGAGTGCTTGGAATCGTGTGATATGGTGCTCTGGCATGAGCTGAGCCCGTTTGCAGCTTGCGGAACCAAGTCCTAATAGCTGTTCCATGATAACGCATACCATATACTCTTAAGTGCATTATAATCCTCGCGGTTAAATGCTATCTCTGGTATCGCTTTATCAAAACATGTCGAGTAAGGTGTCATACGAATTGGAATACTAACCCCTCGCCAATTCTGGCGACGGGGTTAGCATTCCACCCTTCTAGAGGGACACAACATGTAGGTACCTGTGAACCCCGGTTAAAGTTAACTCAAGCCTCAGCATCACAAAATGGATGCTGCCACCACAGACACGAGTCTGACCCCCTGCAGCTGGTAGTCCTTCCAGCGAGGGGAGCTTGGACAAAGGGTTTCCTGTCAGGGGCGGTGCTAGCACCATCCCAGACAGGGTTTTGTGTATCCTGGGTAGGCAGGGCTTTACAGGAAGGTGACTGCAAGTGGCACCCCGGTGCTCACTACGCATCTGCCGGCTAGAACCAGTTCCAGGGGCACACCAGCCCCTGGCCTGGGGAAAGTCCGGCATGGGAGAGGGGTGTAATCACCCCCCTTCCTGGTCCCAACCCTAGGGCAGGACCTAGTCGCGTACCCACCCCTTTCTTTAGGATAAAGGCAGGAGCGGGGACCCTTCCAAATTAGATCATCTTTGAATCAAGAAACTACTTTCTACGAAAGGAACTCTCGACTTCTTCTTAAGATTTCTCCCTTGTGACTAAGGAGTAGTCACCCTGCATCCACAGGCACCATCTAAGAACTCTGCGGTTTGCTGCACGTCCTTCCTCCGGAATCCGACCGACCAGCACGGCGAGATCCGGCTTCGCTGGCACCTCTGACCTCTACGTACCTCTACAGCTAAGCTGAGAACCGTAGGTGCGACGAGACCTCGAGGGACCGGCCATCATCAGAACTGCACGACTTCTATCCAGCACGACCGCCGAGGGATCCTCTGGTGAGTGCTTTGGGGTCCGAGAAGCCACGACCCTGAGCAGCTCCAGCACCGAAGTCCAGCCCCCCAGCATCCACGAGATCTGCGTGGGGCCCTTCTGCTTTTTGCTGCTCACCGCGTTGTCTGGCTACTAGCCCGTTGGCTTGTGGCCTTCCCGACGACAACAACACTGCTGGTCTGGTTGCTCCAGGCTGGCCCTTGCTCCCTCCCACAAGAGAAGCACCCCGGACCCTCCTGGTCCACTCCAGACGCCATTTTAGGTCCACCGCGTGGGCTTGAATTTGCCAAGACTTGTTGCCCCAATCCTGGGTCCAGCGACGTCGACAGCATCAACCATCGTGGGACAGCTCGCACCTCCATCCTGGTCGCCGACAACGCCTCCTGGTCCGTGAGACTGCAGAGCCCAGCGTCGCCCACTCACCTGGTCGAGGTGACTTCATCCGGTGCCATCCTGGTGCCCATCTAATCACTGGCTAGTGATTCAGAACTTGGTCCCCTCTGCTTACAGGTGTCTTCCATCTTCGATCCAGGCTTGGATCCACCGAACAATCTTCACTGGTCGCCTGCCAGCAACTCCTTCTTTCAGGCTCCTGGTTCGTCAACGAGGATTCCCGACGTCTTTTCAGACCTATGCAGCCGCAGCCCCTGGGCTAGGTACCTTCGGCATTTCGGTGCCCCAGCATAGCCTCACTATCCAAGGATCCAGATCCACTGTCGTTTTCAGCTTACCTTATCGGGTTCGCCCGAGAACACTAACTTTGCTTTTACTAGCCTCCATAGACTTTGTCCTGCATCCCGCATGAGAGTGCACACTCTGCACCCGAGTCCCCTAGGCCTCCTACTAGTAATCTGAAGGTTCAGTAACGTAGTCCTAGCGATTCCAAAGCCTATTAGTCCAATACTTACCTGCTAGTAATTTTGCATTCCACTTTCATAGTATATGGTTTTTCGTGCCCCTCGGGCATTTGTGTAAATTGTGCAACTTAAAGTATTTTCGTAAGAGTTTTGTTGTGTGCTTAGTACCCTGTCCTCATAAAGAGTACAGGGCTGTTGTGATCTAAATAAATACACTGTTTATTTTCATAACACTTGTGTGGTGTCCTTTCACTTGGTGTTCAAGGGGTATATGTGATGGTATAACAGCTGGCTTAACACGCCCTCTAGAGTCTAGCCTAAAGACTGCTCTTGTCCATGCTACTAGGATAGCTGGTCTATCGGTTGACTTACAACCAATCATCAATAAGGGTTGTTTGGACTGATACATAGTGATCACTAGAATAGTGAGCACTGCATATCAGGCCAACTTCTCACAATGTATGTCTGCAACATGGCACTGTTGGAAAAGCAAAAAAAATGCTTTTTCCAAGGTTTTCATTATTTACCACCAACTTGTAGTTGGTGGTAAATAACAAATCCTAAAAGGGGAAAAGCACTCATTTGAGTGCTCCCTACATAGCAAAATCGGGAATTTACTGAATCGGTATTTTAAGGAATCAGTAATTTACCGATTCCTTAAAATACCAATTTGGTAAATTACCGAATCAGTCAAATGCCCACCTACATCTCATTTTCCAAATACCGGTCGGTAACGGCCGAAATTACCGAATTTCGGCCGTTACCGTCCGGTATTTGGCTACCTACATCTGGCCCAAAGACTTTAATCTTTCTCTCAGAAAACATTTAAATTCATATGGTAGTTAACTTGCTCTAAGTTAGAGCAGGTGTCCGAATTTAAATAACCGGGTCTTTAATTTGTATCCAATTTGAAAATAGATGAATATATTGCCACTGGAAGTACTTCATTTTCAGTTAATGCTCTCCTTCGGCCCCATAACTGCTTTGGAGAGGTTTTTCTAGTTTCAGACTTAAACGGCTGGCTCATGAAGGGTGACAAACCCCGAAACCGGTCCCAAGATGCTTGTTTCCGGTCCAGGGAGGACCTGGCTTGGCAGTTTGGTCTGGACTGTTCCCATGAGGCACAGGGTCAAGACTGATTTGCATATGGCTGGGTCCAAACTGGGGTAGTATAGTGGGCAAAAGAACAATGGATTTAATCCAGATCTCTTGACTGGGGGAGAATGTTTGAATCATTCAGCATTCCGTTTATCATTTGTTGCAGTTACACGACATGAAAAGGTGTCACCAACTTTGGCAAAATGGATGCTTGGGTTTTAAGAACCAGCTTGTCTGGGGACAAAGGAAGTGTACTGGAGAATAACAGAAAGCACTTTCAATTTGCTAACATTCGTGACAGATGTGATTGCCACATGGCAGACAGTTTTGAAGGTCAGTAGTCTTAGAGGGCAGCTGTGCATCAGTTCAAAATGTGAGCACATGAGGAAAGTGGGGATAAATTCAGGTCCCATTGGAGCATAATGAAATGAGTAGGAGGAAACATGTTGCAAGTGACTTGAACAGGGAAAATTGGGACAGCAACCACAGGAAGGTGAAAATGGCAGAAAGGTGCCCCTTAACCCTGCCCAAACCAGAGCCTTGCCGGGTTAGGGATAGAACAAATATCAGAACTTCAGTCAAAGAGTCAGACACAGGATTGACAGATTTGGATACAGGCCAAGCAACAAATTTGTCCTATCGGCAGGCATAAATCTTTTTTGTGGAGGGATGCCTGGCTGTCAAGACGACATCACACACTTAAGCAGGGAGGTCAAACATTCAACTGTCCCCATTAAATCTCCAAACATGTAGGTGGAGAGAGGATAGGCTCGATTGCGGATCCCTGCCCTCGTTCTGTGACTGGAGATCCTCCTAAAGGGGCAGTCTAATCAGAGGACAGAAGCTCACTATGGGGGCTTGGTCGTTTTTGATCTTCATGAGAACTCTGGACAGAAGTGATATCGTCAGGAAGGTGTACAGGAGTGCCAAGCTCCACTCGAGACAAAATGTGTATTCAAGCAGTAACTGCGTTGGAAACTCCAGCACTTGGAAGGGCTGACATTGAGCGTTCTCCGCACCAGCAAATAGAGATAACCAAGGTTCGCCCCAATCTCTGAAGAGGCTTTGCAACACCTCCGGATGAAGATGCCACTCATGATCCGCAAAGCATCGACAGCTGACTTTGTCTGCTCTAGTGTTCAGAGATCCCGTCAGATGTTGAACCAACAGGAAAATGTCCTGATGTTCCAGCCATGTCCAGAGACACCGGGCTCTTGACACAAGGTCCTTGACCCTAATCCATTGTTGCAATACAACCTGACCTACTCTTCCCTTGATGCAAGGAAGAAAGGCTTTCAATGGCAATCGGATCGCTCTCAGTTTCAATAGGTTGATGTGGAGCTAAAACTCTGCTGGAGACAAGAGTCCCCTGATCTCTACTGTCCCAGATGGCCGCTCCAACCCAGAAGTGATGCATCTGTCATGACTGTGAGCTCTGGGTGGAGGAGGGAAAGGGGTCTGCCATTGACCCAATCGTGGTCTGTGAGCCACCACCACAGAGCTTTTGCAGTTCCCCCAGTTATCTGTACTAGATCATAAAGTTTCCCCTAATGCTGTGCTTATTGAGTCTTAAAATCCCACTGCAAAGCCAGCATATGCCAAAGCTCATGTTTTACCAACAGGATGCAGAAGGCGATGAGGCTCAGCAGCCTCATAGTCATTCTCACCGAAATCCAGAATAGAGGCTGAAACATAGGCATTATAGCTTGAATATCTCGCAGTTCCGGAGGATAAGCCCAAAACTGCACTGTATCCAGAACAGGATCTAAGAGGGAGTCAGGTGTGACTTCGGCACATTTATAGTGAACACCGGCGAGTGTAGGAGATTCGTCAAAGTCTGTAGGTGGGAGACAAACCGCCTGAGGCAATCTCGCTTTCAACAGCTAATTGTCAAGTAGGGAAAAACTGGAACCCTTGACCTCTGCAGATGTGCTGCAACCACTGCCATCACTTCGTGAACACCAGAGGGGCATTGGTAAGGCAAAAGGGGAGCGCATCGATCTGATAATCCTCTTGGCATACTGCGAACCACAGGCAAGATGGAGATAAGGAAGTAAGCACCCAGCAAGTCTAATGCTACCATCCAGTTGCCAGGGTTGAGGGCAGGTAGGATCTGAGCCAAGACGAGCATCTTGAAGTTTTCCTTCTTCAGGAAGTAGTTGAGAGGTCCTTCTTCAGCACCAGAAAGTAGCAGGGAAATGAAATGCCTCTTTTTGTATGGTAACCTTCAAGTTTTCTGACTGATACTGCTGGATTTCCAACTCTGAGAGAGCATTAAGGGCTGCTGACCAGACTTCAGTGCCAGTGCTCTGACCCTAAAGTGTATATCAAATTGGCTATACCCAATTGGGAATGGCTAACTTACCTGTAAGTCCCTAGCAAGTGGTTCCCAGGTACCCAGAGCATGTAAGTTAAAGTGGCACCCCATGGCATGCAGAACTGATTAAGACCCAAGTAAAACAAGTCCCCCAGTCCGTCACTTAAGACTGGTAGAGCAGTCGCGCACTGCTAGCCCGAATTTGCCATCGAAAGCAATAGCAAAACCACAATTTCCCCGAACATGTGTGCGATTCACCCATCTGGTACATCTACCAAGCCCTAAAGGCAGGGTGCAACGTATGACACAGGCAGGACATGTACTTTACATGTCCTGACAATAAAACACGCAAAATGAAAGTTTTTACTGTGGAAAGACTTGGTAGCCCAATTGGCGAGTACAGGGTTACATGCTAACCCATCAGCTGGGCTACCTCCGTAACAGTGCGTCCAAAGTGGGCACGCCAAGGTATCAAACAACTTGTTACATTAAGCCTGACTTGTATCTCCAATCGAAATTAATGTAACTTGTTGCAGTGTGCAGCTTTAACAAAGCTGCCACTTTGTTGCCTTTAACACTCCTGTGCCTTCCTGGACTCACATGGAACCTGCTCCAGCAGACAGCTTCCTGCCCCTCCTGGGTAGACATGTTAACGACTCTCAGGACGGGGAAAAAGAGGGATTGCAGGCCAGGGAGGTTTCACCTCCCTCCTGCAGGAAGCCACTTGTGGGCTAGCCCCAAAAGGAAGGCTTCAAATGTGAAGTTGCCTTTGAAAGGCTGATGTGTAGAACCAGGGGGGGAAGGCTGCCTATTGTTGAGGTTGACAGGCTGGCATGGGAGGCATTGCGGAAAAATCAGTAGCCAAACTTGTTTCCCCAGGGCAGGGCTGTGTAGCCCTGAGGTAGCCTCTCCTTAGGGGTGGGTTAGGGAGAACTGTACACCAGGAGAGGGATCTCTCAGTCTTGGAAGTGGACAGAAGGGTGAATCCTGGGATAGCCAGATGCCACACTCCACACGAATTGGCCATAAGGTGGGATAGAACATAGTAATCTATTGGTTACCAACCGAATCCTGCTCTGAGGGCACTTTCCGAGCATTAAGAGGGCACCTCTAACACCCAGACCTCAGATCTCAAATAACTTGGAAGAAGGACAGAAGAAGTACTGCCCTGCTGCACAGAGAAACCAGCAAAAAGAGGCTGCCCCAATGAGGACTGCACCTGCCGGCTAGCAGAGAGCCTGCCATATCCTGCTCAGGGAGAACCTGTCTCCAGAGCTCAGTCAAGCCAAAAGAACTCCAAGGGCCAGCTGAATGACCTTTTGTTAGCAGCACAGGGACACAACAGCTGAAGACTGCTGAGGCAAGTTGGTAGCCCAAAGTCATCCAGATGCTACCACCATCGCCCTGTAGCACTGAGGACCATGACCCGATGTAAAGAGTTGCACCAGAGTACGCTGAGCCCGGGAGTGCTGTTGGAGAGTTGCTGAGAATCGTCAGTAGGAAAGTTATCAATCCGGAAAGGATTGGCCTCTTAATTCGACAATGGGCGACTGGTAGTCTGGTGGTGACTGGACTTTGGCCAGACCAGAGAGGACTTAGTGGGACCCCCTCACCATCTTGGTGGACTGAGTAATCCCTGTAGGAAGACCCTGGTTGACTGTGTCTCATCCACAGTATCCTTAGAGCATCTTCAGCATCCTTCATCCCTTACAACAGGACCACTCAGTAGGAATCCATTGCTATGTGGATAAGCTGCCTGAAACGGCTGAAAACAAGCGTTTGGTTTTATTTTATTTAAAACAAGCGTTTGGCTTCTCCTGGGCACGCACTGCGCTTTGAGCGCCTTCGCTTAATTACAATCTGACACCAATATGTTGTTGTTATTTTGACTAATGCATGGACAACCTTCAGGGCGCGTGGTTTCTTATCTCCTAGTAATGGGCACCCTTCTTAGTTATCGATGCACCGATGCCCTCTACGCATCCAGTACCGCCCTTTATCACACGTGTATCAATGATCTTGTGTCACAAATTAATTTGCTAGTTCAATAGGGACTTTGCATGATCTGTTCATCATCAGAGAACTGATTAGTCACCCGCACCAGTCCTACTTGTGCATGATCTGTTCATTATGAGAGAACTGGTGAGGTACTCATACCAGCTCCACTTGTTCCCTTTAGATTGGCCTGCCGGCTTCCCTCCAGGGTGTGATAATTCCCCCTGCTATACCAGACCCCCATGTGAGTATTCCCTACTCACATTAGTCATTTGTGACGGCCAATACCCACACCTCTCTGAAACCTCTTTCCCTTTCTTTCCAGGTTCCCCCCCTTCCCTCCCTTGTCTTGATAAAGACCCGCCGCGACCACCAATTGGGGCGCAATAGGGGCGAAACGTCGACGCTCAATATTGGTCAAGAAACCTCCAGGAACTTGCACAGCAACCATCTGTTTCCTTGGAGCATCAACTCAGAACTCTGACCTTTAAACTAAAAAAAAACCCTCCCCCCCCCTTCCCCCTGTATAAATTCGTATATACGTGTCACTAAATTTATTGCACTTGTCACTTTTGTTCACCAACAGTCACTCATCACATGTTTTAGCATTAATTGAAACTAAAACGGAATGAAGCAATTCCTGTGTATTGTAATTGTGTTTTTTACTATATAAAAGTTTTGAATTTCACTTGTTTTCAGAGAGGTTTAATTTATTGTGTAATGAGCTGAGATAGCCTTCCTTCAAAGCAATTCTTTCTTCCACCCAACAGAACCACCTTTGTTTTTAATCATTGAAACTGCTGAAGGACTGTTTCACCTGTGAAGTTAATAGTTCTTGAGGACCTTGCTGGTTCTCAACCAGTTTGCTTTCAGAGTTGATCGCCCCAAGTACTTCTAACTGATCACAGTGACGCTTACCTATGTTTTCCTTGAAAATGTGTTTAGTGTCCGATTTGTTTGTGGTAGAGTAAAATTGCACTGCTTTATTATCGATTGTAAAATCTATATCCCTGGAATCTTCTGGAGGATCTTTTTTGTTCGAGTGTCTAAATTCTTATAAAAATACAGTCTAAATTTATAAATTGGAGTTGGATTTCTTGACTGGCATGTCGATTTCTTCTGCAATTGTTTTGTAACTGTTTAAATGCTTTACACTTCTTATGCTGTGTAAGCCTTGCTGCTCAGTGCCACAACTACCCAGGTTTGAGCTGAGGGCTCAATCCTGGGTAGTTGTGAGACGACGGGTTGGGTAAGGGTATTACACAGTGAGTTTGCACGACAACAGCATATAATACACCCTATTTACTTGTAAGCAGGAATAGCAACTACAACCTACGAATTATGCTGGTAATCTCTTGATGGCTCCTTTGGGCAGAATCGCCGATATTGCCTGCCGCAAGAGCGAGAGGTGGCCTTCCGTCAACCGATCGAACAACGGTGGCAGGGTCTGTTGGAATGGAAGGATGTAGCCCCACTGGACAATTTGAAGCACCCACTTGTCTGAAGGTGGTACCGAATCCTCACATTAGCCAGATGCCCATGTTGTTTTGAGGGCAAACTAAAGATAATTCTGAGTTGTGGTTGCCGGGTGGGGTGTATTGGGTTGAACTCTGGCTCTGGCTCTCATATGATTTGTGAAAGCTGCGTCTGTGGCCACGAAAGGACTGTGATGCCTGCATTTTGGTTAGGCAGGAATGGGCGTGACTGACAGCCTGTGCTGTACCAATGAAAGGAGTGGAAGGCAGAGTACGACTGCCGTGGAGCCATAGTGAGCCGCAACGACCTAGCGGTGGCCCTACTGTCCTTGAAACTTTCCAGAGCAGAAACCGACTTGTCCCCAAAGAAGTGAGTACCATTGAAGGGCATGTCCTGAAGGAAGGCCTGGACATTCCCGGAAAATCCCATATTTCTCAGCCAAGCGTGGCATTGTGGCACTACTGTAGAAGCAATGGCTCTGCCCAGGGAGTCAGTTACATCTAATCCACATCTTATCATAAACTTCGCGCATTTTTCCTATTAGCAATAGCTTGGGAAAGCATGGACCAGGCCTCATCGGGGACAAATGGCAGCACTTGCGCAACAATATCCCACACTATGTAGATAACAACCCAAAAAGCACACAATGGACCAGCCGGTGGAACTCCAGTGTAAGATCTTCCAGGACCCATTGGGCCGGAAGGCATTTCAGAGGGGCTTGGCCGCCCAAATATGAGGTTCATGGCTTCAGAGAATTTTTAAAGTTGGACGAGGCTCGGTCCAACTCCTGGAAACTCGGTGAAGTGCGAAGAGGACACAGTGTCACATGGTGGCTGTGCAGGAACAACCCATGAGCGGGGCCCAGTTTAGTGGCATTATTTCCTTGCATCGTCCGAAGAGTAAGAGCGACAAACAGAAGTCGAAGAGCGCTTCAACTTCTTTGACTTCTTCTTATGGAACTTAACAGAAAAATGAATGAGGAAAGACATGACCGTCTCTGGGATCGGCCCGTGACTTCCATCGTGAAGGAGACTTGGAATGGCACAGAGTCACATGGTGGGCAAACAAGAGCCTTGTGGAATGCTTACGAAAGACCATGGACTTCAAGGACTGGAACTCTGTCCAGGATAAGGAGTCATGGTCTATTTCCAGGCACCGACATTGTTGATGACAGGTTTAACAAGGTTTCAACCCAGTAGGTTTCTTCAGGGACAACTTCTGAAAAATAAGGATGGAAAAAGAAACACTAAACTTTAACAAACAACAACAAAAATCCAGTCAAGGAATGACTGAAGGGAACTCGTCCGGATCCGCACTGATGGTGAGGAAAAGAAGAAAATGAGGTAAAAGCGCTGGGGTGAGGTCTATTTGGCTACGCGCACACCACTTCAGATGCAGGCAACACCACTTACAAGCACGCAGAGGGATTGCTAAAAAAACTTCTGTATCTAATCTGATGTCTGAGGAATATTCTACGATAAGGAATCTGCGGCTAGATGACTTTATTAGATGACACAGATAAAGCAATTGATTTTTTCAATAGAGCTATAAAGCAATACATTACGGGCCTTAGCAGCATGGCAAACATTCTGCTTCTCCATTTGAGGAGTAGATGGGGAGCACATACGTTTTCACTAAAACATAATGGCTGCTTCAGAACACCTGGCAGACCGTCACACAAGCACGTATCACCAGCAGGATGGACTACGGCAAAAACTCTCTATTCCAGAATCTCCAAACAACTCCTACACAGACTCCGAACCATCCAGAACGTACCTGCAAGACTCATTCTCGACCTCCCATGCCGCATCCACATTACATCTCAGAAAGCTTCACTGCCTCTGCTTTCACAACAGTAGCAAATTCGTACTTCTCATGCACACATACCAAGCCCTACACAACACAGGACCAGATGCACAAGTTACTTACCTTCAGTAACGATATATCTGTAAGAAACAGTAAGTAGTGTTAGATTTCTTACCTTAGAATATCCCCAGGCGTCAGACTGGATCCGGAAAGTTTTCCGTAGCAGTACCCCTGCACCTCGGTAGGCATTGTCCACGGATCCGCATCCGGCGGCGGGATGACGTCGGAGTATTTAGACACCGCCCTCGCACGCTGCCGTCAGTTGTTATACATAGTTTTCCGCGCCAGGAACGCAGAGCCATGCCAGAGACAGACACTGGTGCCATAAAACTAGGGCCATCAAAGGGAATACCTTAACCCTAGATGTCGGTTCGCAGAACGGGGAGGATGGGTGAGGCGGTAAGGAATCTAACACTAACTACTGTTTCTTACAGATATATCGTTACCGAAAGTAAGTAACTTGTGCATCTGAAAGAAACAGGTTAGTTTTAGATTCCTTACCTTAGAATAGATACCCCAGCAAAACCAACCCCGGCGGTGGGTCTGCGAACCAAGATCACACCAGAAATTCCTGGAGAACGGAACGGCCGAAAAGGCCATCTCTCCGGACTTGGCTGTCCAGGCAGTAGTGTCTAGCAAAGGTGTGCAGCGAGGCCCACGTAGCTGCCTGACAGATGTCCTGCAAGGGGACTCCCCGAACCAGGGCAGTAGTAGCCGCTGTGGCCCGAGTGGAATGGGCCCTCAGCCCAACAGGGGGCTCCTTTTTAGCCAAGGTGTAACAAACTTTGAAGCACAACACAACCCACGAGAGATGGTTCGTTTGTGCACCGCCCGTCCCTTCTTCGCGGCCACGAAACCAACAAAGAGCTGGTGGTCCACCCGGAACTGGCGTGTGCGATCAAGGTAGAAGGAGAGCGCAAGTTTTGGGTCCAGAAGGTGGAGCCTCTCTTCCTCCTTTGAGGGATGCAGAGGCGGAAAGAAGGTGGGCAAAGTGATGCCTGCCCGATGTGAAAGGCTGTAACCACCTTTGGCAGGCAAGAAGGACCTGTTCTTAAAACAACTTTGTCCGGATGGACCCAAAGGAAAGGAGGTTTAGAAGAGAGAGCCTGGAGCTCAATCACCCTCCTGGCAGAGGTGATGGCAACCAGGAATTAAGTCTTAAGAGTTAGAAGACGAGGAGGGCATTGTGAAGTGGCTCGAAAGGAGCGCACTTCAGATAGGTTAGAACAAGATTCAAGTCCCACTGAGGCATCACGAAAGGAACAGGAGGAAACATGTGTGTGATGCCCTTCAAGAATCTATTTACAACAGGGGGCTTGAAAAGAGAAGGCTGATCAGGAAGCCTTAAGAAGGCTGAAATGGCTGAGAGGTAGCCCTTGATAGTGCCCAGAGCAGAGCCTTGCTGGGCAAGAGAAAGAAGAATGAGGAGTACCTCTGAAAGGGGGGCAGAGAGTGGATCCACAGCCTTTGTTGTGCACCATGCCACAAATTTGTTCCACCTGCAGGCATAGACCGATTTTGTGGAGGGACGCCTGGCTGCCAGAATCACATCACAGACTTCAGGAAGCAAGTCAAATGGCCTCAACTGTCGCCGCTCAATGTCCACGCATAAAGATGGAGACTAGACAGTTTCGGGTGGAGGACCGTCCCCTGCTGCTGCGACAGAAGGTCCTCCTGACGAGGCAGACAAATCGGGGGATCGACTGACATGCTGAGTAGCTCGGGATACCAGTATCTTCGTGCCCAGTAATGAGCCACAAGGATGACTTGGGCCCAGTCTCGCCTGATCTTCTACAGTACTCTGGGCAGAAGTGGTATAGGCGGAAAGGAGAACAACAGACTGCAGCTCCACTCGTGACGAAAAGCGTCTCTAAGCGAGTGCCGCCTTTGAAATTCCAACGGTTCTCTACGGTGGCGAATAGATCTAACCAAGGCTCTCCCCACTGCCAAAACAGACCTTGCGCCACATCCGAGTTCAGACGCCATTCGTTATCCATCATGCACCGGCGGCTGAGTTTGTCCACCCTGGCGTTCAGGGAACCTGTCAGGTGTTGAACCACCAGGGTGACGCCCTGGTGTTCCAGCCATGTCCAGAGGCGCAGAGTCTCCTGACAAAGGGTCCACGACCCCAACCCGCCTTGTTTGTTGCAGTACCACATGGCGGTGGTGTTGTCCATGAACACCTTCACTACACTTCCCCGGACAGAGGGAAGGAATGCCTTCAGTGGAAGACAGATAGCCCGCAGCTCCAGAAGGTTGATGTGGAGCCGGGACTCCACCGGAGACAGGAGGCCTTTGATCTCCGCCTCTCTCATGTGGACCCCCCATCCCAAGAGGGACGCATCCGTCACTACTACGTGCTCCGGTTGAGGTAGGGAGAGGGATCTGCCGCTGACTCAATCGCGGTTCGTGAGCCACCTCTGCAACTGACTCGCAGTGCCCTCCGAGATCAAGACATGGTCGGACAGGTTGCCCAGAAGGATGCAGGAGGCCATCAGCCCCAGGAGCTGCAGCGTCAACCTGACCGAAACTCGGGATAAAGGCTGAAAGATCGGAATCAGAGCCTGAATATCCCGAACCCGCTGTTTGGGGGGATAAACCCGAAACTGCGCCGAGTCCAGAACCGCTCAGATGAAAAGAAGCTGCTGAGAGGGGCACAGGTGCGACTTCGGCACGTTGATGGAGAACCCCAGCGTGTGCAGGATGTCGGCCGTAGTCTGGAAGTGGGAGACAACTGTTTGGGGCGAGCCCGCCTTCAACAACCAGTTGTCGCGATAGGCGGAATACTGGAACCCCTGATCTGCGCAGATGAGCTGCGACCACTGCCATCACTTTCGTGAACACCCGAGGGGCACTGGTAAGGCCAAAGGGGAGCACAGTAAACTAAAGTGCTCGTGGCCTACTGTGAACCGCAGGTAGCGCTGGTGGGCCGGCAGGATGGGTATGTGGAAGTATGCGTCCTGCAAGTCCAACACTACGATCCAGGCTCCAGGGTCTAGGGCAGCCAGGAGCTGAGCTAAAGTCAGCATCTTGAACTTCTCCTTCCGGAGGAAACCGTTGACGCTCCAGAGGTCCAAGATAGGGCGTAGGCCTCCTTTGTCCTTCTTGGTGTGAGAGTAGCAGCCACGTCCTACTTCTGGTGTAGAAACGCGCTTGATGGCCCCCTTGGTCAAGAGGGCCGTAACTTCCTCCTGCAGAAGTTGCAAGTGAGCCCCCGACATGCAGTGGTACTGCGATGGCATGACTGGAGGGGTCGCCTAGAAGGGGAGGGAGTAGGCCCTCTGGATGATTTGCAGCACCCACCTGTCCGCTTGAAGCCAGGCATCCCTATGGCACCAGGAGTGGAAGTCGACTCGAAAAAGACATACAAAATAGACCAAAAAGTTAGTCAAAAATTGACTAAGAGTACTGCTCTTCCCCAATCTGCGCTAGCTGGTGCGGAAAAAAGAAGAACTGATCTCAGCGCGCAAGGACGGCGTCCAAGTACTCCGACGACGTCATCCTGGCGATCACCACGCCGAACGCGGAGCGGCAGACGATGCCTACTGACGCGCAAGGGTTCTTCTGACTAAAACTTTCTGGATTAAGCCTGACGCCTGGGGATATTCTAAGGTAAGGAATCTAACACTAACCTGTTTCTTTCAGATGATTCTAGCCACAGATTCCTTTACGTAGAATTTTTCCCCAGGCGTAAGACTGATCCGGAAACTTTTTGCCACAGCATCCCTGCGCGCCAGTGGTGGTGCGACACCATGCAACTCCACCCAGGCGTCGTCCGCGTACGTGACGTCAGCAGGGTCACATAAGCCCCACCCGGCGCACCTACGTCAGTTTTCTTCAGAGAACTTTTCCGCACCGCAATGCGGAGCCACCAGGCAAAACTGTGGGAGCATGGGAACAGTATGCGAAAAAGTAGAAACAAGGAATGGAGACAAGCGACACCATAAGGAGCAGTGCAACACTGAAGTATCCAAAGGCAGGGGCGGAATAAAGAACCGAGCAGCCACTCTGCCAGAATGTAAGCCGCCTTCCTCCCCTCCCCCGGAGATAGGGAACATATGTAAAGACATGACACCTGTAGCAGGCCTACCAGCCCCACCCGAAAATAGGGAAGGGGAGCCAGCCCCAGAACGGACAGGAACAACAACAACCCTCCAAGCTACCCCAGAACAGAGGGCAACCATCCCCCAAGGAACAAGGGCAAGGCATGGCCAGATGACCCCAACACAGTGGACAGCAGAGGGGCAGGGACCCCTAGCAGCAAGAGGAAAGGGGGCGAGGGCAGAGACTGAAGGCAAATCTCCCCTCCCCCCAAACCTGGAGCAGCCAGAGTAGGTGGGCACAGGAGCACTATAACCCCATCCTCCAGAGAACCAAAGAGGAGGAAGGAACAGCAACAGGACGGAGCAACCCGCCAAGACCGAAAGAACGCACTCACAGGAGACACAGCCCCCCCACCAGGAGGTGCGTGCCAAGACCAACCCAAGGGTCCTCGCAGAACGGGGAGGAAGGGCGGTCCGTGAAGGAATCTGAGGCTAGAATCGTCTCTACCAGATACATCGTTACCGAAGTTAAGTAACTCGTACATCTGATAGAGACTACTAGCAGCAGATTCCTTTAGGTAGAATAGATACCCTAGCAATACCCAGGGGGTAGGAGGATCTGCGAAATGACCCCACCAGCAATGACAGGACAGAGGGTCTCACAGGGGACCAGACCTCCAGACCGGGCAAGGAACCCGGCCCATCTCAGGCAAGACCACAAGCAGAACACCACCGACCCCAGAGGGATGGAGGAAGAAGAAAGAAGAGGGGGCCCTAAAACTCACGATAGAGGAACTAAGGGCAGGGCCAGAGAGGCCGAAGCACCTCACACCCCTTCAAGGCAATCAAGCTTCCATCCAAAGCCAGAGGGAGAACCCAGAGAGCTCAAGGAAACTAGGGAAAAGAAGGCGAGTTCACCCCCAACGAAAGGCAACAGGCCAGCCAGAGCGGCGCCAACAGACATAGCCGCCAGAAGCAAGAAAAAACAGCCCAGTCCCCATGAAGACCGGGCGGGCGATGCCGACAAGGAAGCACAGAATTATCATAAGCAGGGAGAAGAGGAAATGGCCTGGCCCACCATGACGAGGGGCCGAGCACACAACCTCAAGAAGCAAAACAACATACTGAAACGCCACGGAGAACATGCACCCAAGGGCCACCAGAACTCCTCAGCAGAGCGCAAGCTATATAAAAGCTACCACTACCCCACATAGGGTATGTTAAGTCCTAAGACATAGGAACCCTCTTTGGAAGAACTTCCACAGCAGAGGAAAAAACAAAAGAGCCACGGGGAAAACATCCTGCGAAAGGCTTGATAAGCCGCCCAAATAAAAACAGAAGGCCTAATATCAGGGCCAAGTCTGTGCAACAGTCCAGCAAAAAACACACACACGGTGAACAAGGGCCGACCAGTAGCCAACAATGCCAAAGTCCCAGCAAGGAGGTCTCAATGGCCAGAAAACCACTCTACAGCAAGAGCGACCATCCCAAGAAGGACGAGAACCAGTTCAAGTCCGCAATCACTGAGGAGGAGGAGGATAAGGCGGAGGAGGACGGAGCCCTGCCAGGAACCTTTGGAATTCTTTTTTTTTTTCTGACACTAAGGAGTTAGGTACATAACCATGAAGTCAGCTGGACCATCAATTAATTGTGTACAAAAAAATTGCCAACTTCACCTTACTTGACACCTCCCAATTGAGGAAAACAAACCAGTATTACTATATGGTCTGTTTGGTATATTTACTTAATACCTTTTTGCTTTTTATTTCATTATATTCAAAAAAGTTTAGGTACAAAAAAGACACTTAAATACATTCAACAATTCCAACATAAATTTTCAAAGCAAATTACATTCCACATTGCATATATAAACACCACATAAATTACATTACATATATAGACACCATATTCATTTTGATCAACAATTAGACTCACATAAATGATATCCAACTAAACAAAGGACAAAGTGAACATTTAGATACTATTATTCAACAAGTAGCAAATTAGTGCATATTAAATTTGTCAAAGTCATTAAATGTACTGCAAAATAATGCATTCCTGATTCAAAAGCCGACGCGTTTCGAACCCATTCCTGTCACTTTATGGGTTCTCATCAGGGCTCTGTCTCTTTTATTTATCTACAGGATAAATGTAAAAAAAGAAAAAATGAGATTCTACTTTAGTATTTGGATAGAATTCTTGTCATCACCTCTCTACCATTTGCGGAATGACGAAACCAGTACCTGAATCGTTGCTGGTCGTATGCTCTAGTATTCACTTTCTAGATCGTGTGTTTCTTTATCTATAATGTAAAGTATCATTATCAGGATTTTTATTTTCTATGTGAGCTCGGGAGTTCGTATGCAAAAGCATTGCTACACAGCCTACCTTTTACGATCTTTGTCTTCGTGTTTGCACCCTTATCGATTTTTTTATTTCGTAATGTTTAAGATTACTGTGAAGAAATGGAAACATTTAATTTAATATAAGTTTTTCCATTGGGTTTGTTTGTCTACTAGTTCTCCCATAAAGGCGATTTTAAAGGCATACCTCTTTTTGCTTCAGCGCCTTCATGCGCGGGTGCTGCACGTCTCGGATTTATTTTATGCAATGGAAGGAGTGGTCCTCGTGTTCCTACAAATTATTCAAAGACAAACGGGGGAGAGTTTTATCACCCGTGTGCACTCATTTTATATAAGTGTTTCCGCATTGCTTCTAAATCTGTTAGGCATACCTGCTTTCTTTAGATGCGCGATTGTAATGCTGTGTCCAAGAGCAGAATTGGTAGATTTGGCCCTTGTGGAATGAGCACAGATCCCTTAAGGTGGTTCTCTTGACCAAGGTGTATCAAGTTTTAATGCAGAGAATGGTCCATCTTGATAGAGTCTTTTCTGAACCACCATACCTTTTTTAGCACCACAGTAGCCAATGAACAGTTGATCATCTAGCCGGAGTTCCTTTATGCAGTCTAGGTAGTAGTTGGCCGCTCACCTTGGATCTAACAGATGCAGCCGTTACTCCTCCTTTGAGGGATGAGGGTAGGGCAAAAGGGGGAGGGACGAGGATAAAAGGTCTGAAGAGTGATGGGCTGGGTGAGAAGGAATGGAGTGACGGTTCTGGGAAGGAAGCAATCTTCAAGCACGTAAGTGGAGATTGGGGTGCAGAACCACTACACCCCAAATCCTCAATGGTGAGAGAAAATTTGGCCTGAATTACAGAGGGAGCAGATGACACGTGGAGAATCACAGGATGTCTGTATACCACACACTTCCCGGACAATCCGGGGTTATGAGAATGACTTGGGCCCGGTCTTGGCGATTCTTCTTCAGAACCCAAGTAATCAAGATATGGGGCAAATGAGTAGTGCAGCTGAATGTTCCACCTCCACTGAAAATTGCCCCAAAAGGCTCCCTTCAATGGATACTGGAGGGTGCAGAACTGTGGGCACTGAGCATTTTCCAAGGAAGTGAATAAGTCCACATGAGGAGTGCCCCACTGGACGACGATGTCCATGAATCTCTCTGGTAGAAGACATCACTTGTGATGATTTGGTCACCCCCACTTTTTGCTCACTGGTACTGATGCTTTCATGCTACCATGCTAACCAGGTCCCAGTGCAACTGCTCTTACCCCAAAGCAAAACAAATGCTAATTGCAACCCAAATGGTGGGACTTTAGAACCCCTGAAAGTACCTGGTAAATGGTTCCCCTGGTACCCACAGCATGGGTACTAAACAGGGTCCCTTGGGGTTGTAACATGTATTTTGCCACTCTAAGGGACCCACACACAAACTGCATGCAGACTGCCATTACAGAATGCGTGAAATGGTGCAAACAATTACAAATACACAACATTGTCCACTCTCTGTGGGCAATGCCAAAGTACACAGCATGTCCTATTCCTAAAGCAGGCCTTAAAGTCCTAGGACAGGGTGCTTATAGTACATGTGAGGGCACCTATGCACAAGCTGATATGCCCCTGTGATGCCTAGTTCTATTGCTAGGCATTGCAAGTGATCAGGCAGTCATTTGAAAAGTTTGTACTGGGCAATGGTCATCACTGGTTACCCAGCTACAAAATGGCTTCACTGAAAATATTGGTTTTTGGTATTAAACACCTCATCTTAATAAATCAATACTGATGCCAGTATCTGATTTATGAAGAACTGCACGCAAAGGGAACCTTAGAGGTCCCCCTTGTAACCCTACTAGTCTCTTAATGTGTTGGCTGACTGGTATCTTCCGGTCTGCCACCACAGACGAGCTTCTGATCCCGTACAAGGGACAACTCACTCTATCAGAGGTCAGGAACCATGCCTGCTCGGCAGAAGGTTTTCCCACCTCCTCTACCAGGATGCCTAGTAAATCAGCACACCAAGCCCGCAGGCTTCAAAGTCTCCACTGCCTCTGATATGAATGAATGAATGAATGAATGAATGAATGACAGGCATTTATGAAGTGCTCTGTTACTCCAAGCAGTGTCCTGACGCTTTGCACCTCTGCCCACACATAGAAGGCCAAACCAGTTCAGACTTGGTTAAACAACCATGACTTCAGTCTTTTCCTGAAATTAGACATATTTGTAATGCTCCAAGTCTCAGAGCGAAGTTTGTTCCAAGCTTAGAGACCTACGAAAGAGAAGGATCTGCCACCAGTCCTAGTGCGCCTAATCTTAGAAGTGTTGGCTAAGAAAACTTTGGTTGAACGAAGGCATTTGGAGGGAGCATGAAAATGAATGTGAGCCCTTAGATATTTGGTCTCCGTCTGATTAAGGGCTTAATGGACCAGAAAAAGTCTTAAAATAAGATTCTCTTTTTCATAGGGAGCCAATGCAGTGTCTTCAGGTGGGGAGACACGTGTGCTCTCAACGGCAAACCCAGGAGAGTATATGCTGCTGTGTTTTGGACCACCTGTAATTTTTAATAAGGTAGTCAGGACGTCACAGATACAAGGCATTGCCGTAGTCAGCCTAGACGACACCAGTGCCTGTATCACCTGTTTCCTGGCTTAGAAAGACAAAAAATGAACAAACTTTCTTAAGATACGGAATAATCTGAAGCAGGACCACACTACTGTGTTCACCTGTGGTACGAATGAAAGGCCATTATCGAAATTAATACTTAAATTCTTCACAGAGTTCACTTGGCACTCTGGGAAGGGGATTTCACCTGGTCAATAAGATTACCATGATTCCTGGCTCTTAGCTTAAAAAACATAACAGTTCTATTTTTTTTCTGCATTACATTTGGGCTGATGAGAAGTTATGCAACCCTGGCTTCCCCCACACCTGAGGAACGCCACACTCTGAGGCCAATTTCACACCAGAGCAGGCGGCATATTAGGTATTCAGTAGGTGTGTTCATCCCGCACAGGCTAGTCACACCCCTAAGGTGGGCTACCTGAAGGGAGAGCCAGAGAAGGGGTTCACCATCTTGTTTTTGGTGAAATAAGGAATTCCAGGTTTGGGTTGTTCCTGCTCCCTGCAGAAGTTGTAATATAGGGGGTGTAGTTACCCTAAGGGTAGGTAGCCAATTGGCTACTACCATATACTCCCCTAAACGCCCCTAAATTGACTATTTAAGGGTTCCCCGACACCAGACTGACAGATTCTTCTTCCTGGGAACTAAAGAGGACATAAAAATAGCCGACCCCGCTAGAACAAAGGACCTGCACCAAAACTGGTACCAAACCCTGCCTGGCTGCTTACTCTTTGACAACTGCAACAACCAGACTCGTCCTGCAGCTGTGCATCAACTGCAACACTTGGGAGACTTGCCCAACACTCCGACAACGAATAAACATCTCCCTCGAGATGGAGAAGCCATCCCCTTGTATCTGCAGGCACATACGCATCTGCCCAGTTCACAGTGTGGATGGCATTCAGGCCCTCCGAGGGAGCAACACTTCAGGAGGAGGTTTTCTTGTCTTTCTGCTTAATTTCGAGATGCTAGACCCTCCAGGAGCTCTCCTGCACAAATACCCTGAGAACTGGAGTGCCTGCACCAGCCAATGCGTGTTTGTGCCAACACCACCACTGAGGAAAACCTACCTGCACGACGAGGGACTTCAGGACAGATCCACAGCCAGAGTTGCCCTGCGGTTGTGTTTTTCCCTCCTCTGCAGAATAGTCCCACAACCGTTAAAGCCTTGACCGCCAGAGGCCAGTCAGGCCAGACCTCTGCACCTAAGCTCGACAGCCTGGGGCTGTGACTCCGGACTGCATTCTGTTGGCCTAGGGGTCCTCACGACCTGAGCCCCCCTTTGGGTTCACCCAAAACTTGTCCCAAAGTCCCTCCTTGCAGCCTTTGTTTTCAGGTCCGCATTGACTTCAACAGTGTAGCACACAAGGCTACCATCCCGACCAGCACCCCTGCACTAGGACACCCCAGGGTAGGTAACCCCAAACTGCTGGTGGTTCCTTGAGTCTTGGCCCCCTCGCACCGTAAGTCCAACAGGTCACTCCCGAAGTGCAAATGCAAGTATATGTATGCTGTGTATGGTTTCCCTCCCATAGGATAACATTACCGCGTTCGAGGTGCATACCTCAAAAACGTTATTCGAGTATTTTTGCTATTTATTTGTAAAATCGATATCTCCGAAAGTACTATAGTAATTCTAAAGTTCTTGGTGTTTAAAGGTACACACATTTTTTTATTTTTTATAAATTGGTCTTGGATTTGTTTATTAAGCGTGTGCATCATTTATTGCCTGGGTGTGTGCAACAAATGCTTTACAATCCTCTCTGATAAGCCTAAACCGCTTTACCACACTACCACAAAGAGAGCACTTGGGATTATTAAAGTAAGCCCTGTAAACGACATGAGGGTCTTCTGGACTTTTTGCATGGTGTGCCCATACATTGGCAACACTACATAAAAAGCCAGGTTCCTACAATCTGCAAGATGGTGCCAGCTCAGGCTGTCAGCTTTGACATCCGGAGACCCCGCTAGGTGATTGGCGATGAGCTATATCCCTTGACAGCATGTCCAAGACCCCAGTTGCAATGGGGGGCATGGCCTACAGGGTGATTGACGATGAGCTATATCCCTTGACAGCATGCCCAAGACCCCAGTTGCAACGGGGGGCATGGCCTGCAGGGTGATTGGTGATGAGCTATATCCCTTGACAGCATGCCCAAGACCCCGGTTGCAATGGGGGTCATGGCCTGCAGGGGCAGCATGGTGGACGAGTCTTGGGATAGCTCCGCAATTGATCCTCATTATCTGATACATTTCTCAGTACTGCAGCAATGTCTGCAGCGGGGCGCTGAGGCGGACTGAGGGTCGGACATCCAAGCACCCATTGGAGCGGAATCGTCACTGTGGAGGCCGATGCATGGGCACTTAAGCCTGGGAGCTCGGTTCTCGACTAGGCCCGAGTACACGGGGCGGCACTTGCTGACTCGTCCGGGAAGTGGGCAAGGTTGCTGGAAAGCAGTGGCAACAGAAAAGGACAAACGTCTCTTCACCCGATTAGACGGCGCGGAATGGGGGAAGGGAATACTGAGGGAGCCATTCGGAGAAACAGAATGAGCAGAAGCTGACCCCCAGGAGAGAGAAAGGAACAAGAGTGCGGGCCGGAGAGTGGAACCGAGAGGAGCTGTGGCATCAGAGTC
Source organism: Lissotriton vulgaris (assembly GCF_964263255.1). Classification (NCBI taxonomy): domain Eukaryota; kingdom Metazoa; phylum Chordata; class Amphibia; order Caudata; family Salamandridae; genus Lissotriton; species Lissotriton vulgaris. The sequence continues at coordinate 175,313,907 of NC_141699.1, forward strand.
GGCTGCGGCCTAGGGAACGGCGTCGGCCCAAGTCGATACAAACTGCTCGTGGAGGTGATGTGAACAGGAGAGTGGACTCTGACCAGGGGCCAGAGAGAACTGCGGTGGCTGCTGGTGGGCCCAGTGCTGTGCTTCTATAAACAGGGATGAGGCACTGCTTGGCGAAGAGGAGAGGCGGGCGGAGCTGCGTTCTGGGAAATAAACTGCAGCTTTGTGAGCGGCTTGTACTTACTGGTGCCCTTGTGGTACAGACGCAAGCAGGAGGATCCCTGCAGGAGGGGGACATGACTGCATGAGACGCCGTGAGAGACGGGTGGAGCGGCGGCTTGCAGCGCTGATTGCGGCCTTGGGAGGTGTCCGGTCAGGCCTACTCGGGTGGATCAACGCACCTGCTTGAGAGGAGGTGTGTACTGGTTGGAGGGGGCCCCGCTTGCTGCTGTCTCGCTTCCCTCCTCCACAGTTGGAAATACAGATACAACAAAGGCTGCAGCAGGTGACAGTAGACCCAGGCGTGGATCAGCTAGGTGTAATCATGATGAGCATCGCATTAGCATCTGCGCTCCTGGGAATGGCCATACCTGTGATGGAACTGCTCACAGTTCAACATAGCTACTAGAGACAGTAAGCCACTGCCTGTTCACATTTATGTTTTATAGTCTCCTACAAGACGAATTTGATCCTCAGGGGGAATCATCGTTTTGCTGACCACATAAGTTGATGAACGGTGCAGGACCTTCCTGGCCACTTCGGACGATAGGGACAGCACAGAGAGCTGGGAAGAAGTTTCGAGTCTACCACTCTGCCCCAGCGGGACTCCTGGTGCACACTGGAGAAATTGGCCGGACAGATGTGTCGCATTAGAGGAGCAGGGTCGCTGACCTTCTCGCAGGCTACATGGCAGACACCACCATTAACGCAATAGGACTTCTAAAACGATCGCCAGGATGCCATCTTGTACGCCATAGAACGATTCAGGGAGTCGATGGAATCCAAAGTAGATAAAATGGCGCTAGATCTCACGAAGACTTACAGCAGCAGAGCAAGACACTGCAGAATTAAAGTCTGTTAATGATTTCCTGGAGAAGCAACAAAATGAGCATGAGGCCAGAATACGGTACCTGAAAGATAAGGTGGAAGATGAGGAGGGCCGCTCTAGGAGGAACAATATCCGCTTGATTGGTCTGCCGGAGGGGGCGGACGGTAAGGATGCAGTAACCTTTCTTGAACAATGGCTCAAGGATATACTTCCTTCCTGCTCCTTTTTTCACCATAGAGCGAGTGCATTGCATCCCAGGAAGGCAGCCAGCGCCAGGGGCTAATGCACGTCCACTTATTTTAAAAATACTGCACTTGAAGGACAGAGACATGATCCTGTGTGACACTAGGAAGCTGTCGGAAGTGAAATATGACAATGTAAAGGTCCTCTTTTTTCCAGATTACACAATTAAGGTCCAATGTCAATGAGGATCTTTCCTTCAAGTGAAACAGAAGCTTCTCCCACTAATGTGGTTTACTCAAATTTTTATCCAGCAAAACTTCGAGGGGTCTGTGATGGGAAAACAAGATTCTTTGACACTCCACAAGACGCATGGGACTGGCTCGAAACCATAGGTCAATATTAAGGCCCCAGACCTGCAGGGTTGCCGGACAATGGAAAGGGAGGATCGAGCAGTGTGAGGTACCGTCGTCGATGATCCCGGAAACAGAACTCTGGCTAGACAAGGGCACATGACCAGGAACAAATTAGACAAGGGAGACAGGCGGCGGACTACGTGGCGCTCATTGGGTCTAACAGTTGCTTACACTACCAGCGCACAGACATAAGACACATGAGGATTTTACAATGGCTGGTCTTGCATGGCATACACCCCCTTACGTTTTCCCTTACACAATGATTCAGTTGGACACACGGTTAGTTGCCATTTTGTCAGGGTTTGGGAATTCCCCCATTTTTCTGAGGGCTGCCATAATAATGTTTTCCCAGTGCCATGTTGGGGCATTTTTTTTCCCTTTAGAAATGGAGGCTTTTTGGGACGAGTGGACAAAATTATAGCGATTGGCCGAGTCACACACAAGGCTGCATGCATTGGTCAGATTGTAATCAACTTTCACATAATGTAGTACTATGGCAGTACACACGATACTTACATGGAATGTGAGAGTCTCCGCACACCATCTCGCAGATATGCGGTTTATTCATACCTCAAGCGCCATAATGTGCGCATTGACCTCTTATAAGAGACGCATTTAAATTGTGCTGGAGCAGTCTTATTACAGAGAAAATGTCGGGGTAAGGTATATGCCACTGATTATTCATTATTTACCAGAGGGACTCTGGTTTGGGTCCGCCCATGCACGCCCTTTCCCTTGGATGAGTTTCTTGTCGATAACATCAGATATGTGTTTCTGAAAGGTAGGCTGGATGGGCACCATATTTTGCTCTGCAAAGTATATGCCCCTAATACAGAGCAAGGTCAATTTCTTAGATCACTCTCCCAATTGTTAACAAAATGGTGTGACATATCGTGGGTGATCGGAGGGCATTTCAATAGCATTATGGACACTGGATTAGACAGAGCTGTCCCTCCCCTAAAAAAACAACTGCCACAGTAAACTCTACAGTATTGAGCAGATGGGTGGGAATTGGTTGATGTTTGGAGGCATCGTAACCCTAGTGAAAGGGTATATTCATTTTATTTAGCACCTCATGATCTACATATTCGATTAGACACATTTCTCAGCTCTTCTTCCTTACCCCCATACATCAGGCTGTGACTACTGGGGTCGTACGCATTTAGACCACAACCCGCATTATGTTACACTAGCCTGGGAATTCGGGACTCCTGTCGTTCCCACATGGCAGCCACAGTCAATGATGCTGAAGGACCCGGTCTTTAGAGATACAATAGGGGAGGCAATCAGTGAGTAATTCACGTACAACACTGGGACGGCGTCATGTAGCATGGTGGAGTGGACTGCCATGAAGGTTACAATAAGCGGGAGAAGTTTGGGATTGGGAGGGTGCTTGAATAAGCAAACAGAATCGGAGCTGCATGCAAAAGAACAGGATTTATTGGGTTTAGAATCTGGAGCAATAGTTGATGCTTCTGAAGTTAAACTGCTGTTAGAGGCGCGTCAAAAATACACTGAACTACTGGAGGGCCAGAGATGATTAAACTTTGCGGTGTATTCCGCTACATCGCATGCTAAGTCTGACCGATCCGGACCCTTATTAGCCTTGTTAAACATGCAAAATCGGGATACAGTACCCATCACAGCAATGCAATCTTAAGATGGCTGACTTAAATACATACAGCATGAGATTCATAGTGTATTGACCACGCACTTCACCTGATTATATAGGTCTGCCTTGAACGTCTCAGAAGAACGAGTTCCTTACCTTCGGTAACGATGTATCTGGTAGAGGCACAGTCCAGCCGCAGATTCCTTAACTTAGAAAATCCCCAGGCGTCAGACTGGATTCCGGAAATCTTTTTCCCCAGCAGTACCTCTGTATGCCGGGGGGCAGCGTCGCCTGGCTCCGTCCTGACTTCGTCCAGGAAAGTGACGTCAATGGAGCCATATACGACCCCCTCAGCGTGCTGACGTCCCTTTTCTGCTGTGAAACTTTTCCGAGCCACAACGCAGCCACTACAAAAGCTATGAGAGTATAGGACAATGTGCCAAAAAATAAACAAAAACCTTTGTAAGAACAATTGTAAGAAACCATCCCATGTTGAAAAGTACTCAACACTTGGAGGGAACGAAAGAAGTGAACAAGCAGCCACCCCAATAAAATTCCACCAAGTAAAGAACTGTGTCCTCCCTAAAGAGGGAACGGCAGAGGAAATGAAAAACATGACAATCAAAGGACAGAACGGCACAACAGGATGGAACTGTATGACAGACAGTCTGTGAGCAAGTATGAAACTGAAGTGGGGAGGGAACAGGTCTGAAAGCCGTGACTTATGGCCAGTGACCAGAATAAATCCACCACATAGAAGTGGTACCACACCCCCACAATGACCTATGCACAGAGCATAATCCAATAGAAACACACCCAAGCGCCTGTAGCAGAGACAAGGAGACCCAAAAGTCATGGGGAGACAGACACGGGTGGAGGGAGTAGTGGCGAAAAGCACATAACCTAGGCAGCCAAAACAAGATTGGGGGGAAAGCGAACTTGCCTAGAGCAGAATGACACACCCTGCCTCTGAGGTGAGTGAACTAGAGCACCCCTTAGGAAGACCATGGCCACCTGAAAGAAGGCAAGGTGGTAGAAACCCACCTGGAAAGGTCGTCGCAGAATGGGGAGGATGGGTGGGCGTTAAGGAATCTGCGGCTAGACTGTGTCTCGACCAGGTACATCGTTACGGAAGGTAAGTAACGCGTTCATCTGATAGAGACATCTAGCCTCATATTCCTTCACTTAGAATAGATATCATAGCTATACCCCACAGGAGGAGGGTCTGCGACCAAACCCCATCATGTCCCCGAAGGGAGCAGACCGTCAAGGACGTTGACGGAAACAATCTGGGGTCCGCAATGCCAGCGCAGCTGACACCAGATCCATAAGGCTCAGTATTGCCAGCCTAACTGACACCAAACCCTGAAGGTCAGGGCGGAACAAATGACAAACCCCTGAGGTCAGGGCGGAGCATGAGCATGGGAAACAAGGTACCACAAGTCATCAGAGGACAGCAGAAAATCACTGGAGGCCAGACAGGGGCAAAACGAAGGCACAGGACCAGAAAATCAGTGCACAAAAACAGAATACCATAGAGTCTCACGAAAAGAGGGAAACTGAGGAGCCAGAAGAAGAACACCTGGGTTGTATGCGAAAAGGACCATATAAATCTGACCTAGGCCGGGGCCCCTCTAAGGGAGGCCAGGTACACAACGCAAAACGAACAGAGGACCGCTCTGGTAAAAAGTGCACCACTCATAGGCCCCAAGCCTGTCTCAACACCAGGAAGGAAGGCCACAGCAAAGGTGCGCATACAAGACACTGGCTTAAGTAACCCAATGGATCCCCTGCGATAACACAAACACAGTACGGAGCACAAGTGGCAACAGAAAGAACCAATCCGGAGTGGACAGGGTCATGTGCCCACGTTCAAGACCGCTAACGGCTCTTAAGGCAGAAGGAACGCGCTGAAGGTACACTATGGGAAACGTAGGGGACATAAGGCTCGGCGATCTCATGCCCAGCAGTCGCACATAAGTACCACTCGCACCCTGCTGCTTGCTCGCTTTTAAAATTGCATTTTAACCTGCACTTAACTGCCATTTGCACAGTACTTTTAAATAACTTCTCCCTACCTCCTGCACTTGCTGCCTGCATCCTGGTCCACCATGGGGCTCCCCCGATTGTGGTGGACGGTGCAGGCTCACAAAGGAAGGACGGCAGTCTTTCCTTGCTGCCAGTTGGGGGCGGAGCACCGCGACTAGCGCTGTGTCCCCACCTATAACTGGGGATGTGCTTCCCGTCACGCAGCGGACGCGCCTAAGGCAAGCCGTCTGCACCAGTCTGCGCCTGTCCGCGGCCAAGGGCCACACACCCTGCCCGATTTTCCCACAGACACACATCAATGGAGATCATATCTCTCCAGGGAAAATGGCCCATTCACCTAGACCTTCTCAGCACATAAAACACCGTCAGCATTCTGCCGCCTAAAAACACCACTCTCGTCCCTTTCCCGGGCCTCCCCCCTCACACATCTCTCATGAGTCCTAGGGTCTCACATCCTAAACTCCCCCCCCCCCCCCTTTCGCAGCCCAAATCAAGACCACTTATCCATATAGTATCTTAATACTTGTTCACTGGTCAAGCACCAGCTCGAGATCTTTTACCTTCTTGACTTCATCAAGCCAGACATCCTGCTCTTATCGGAAACATGGCTTACATCTGAATCAACTCCGGACATACTGGCCGCCATCCCTGACAACTACTATATCCTCCAGGCAAATAGGCCAGAGGGTAAAGTAGGAGGAGGAGTCGCTGCCATCATCTCTCATTCTTACTAATTCCCCTCCATTACCACCCCCAAAATCCCTTCTGTTGACTTTCTGTTGTTTAAACTTGATTCCAAATGCCTCCCCTTTAACCTGTGCCCTCTTTTACAGGCCACCTGCCCATCTACCGAATTTTCTCCAGCTATTCAGTAGCATGACAGCCGAGCTGGTGATAAACTATGCCAAAATCCTCATCATAGGGGACTTCAATTACTGGCCCCACGACCAGCACGAAAGCGCTTGCTCGATGGACTTTACAGATTCACAAAATGGTCTGAACTTTACCCAGCACATTAAAGTGGCCACCCACACTAAAACATCCTGAACCAAGTCTGGACCTCAAACCTGGACATCACTAATCTCCAGATTTCCCCCTGTGACTGGTCTGATCACTTTTTCGTTTCTTTCTCCCTCCTTAAACCCACCCCCACCAAACCCCCTCACCACCGATCCTCTCATGATCAGGAACTGGAGTCGGGTAGACATCCCTACCCTCTGTGCATCCCTCGCCACATCTATGCCGAGTTACCCCCAACTCTCCAGACCGCCACTCTCAGTTCACACACAGGCTGAAGACCTCAACACCTGGCTGGCCCAGGCGAGAGACATCTTTGCTCCTTAAAAAAAACTCAAAAACATAAGGCCCCACGATGCCCAGCTCTGGTTCACTAAGGACCTTAAAGACAGGAAACTCGCTCTACGCCAAACCGAGCGCAAGTGGAGACTGGACTACTGTCCCCTCAAAAAATCCACTTTCCTCGCCGCCTTAAAAGACTACAAATCTGCCATCCTCGCACCAAAAACTGAATACTTCTCCTCTAAAATCCTGAACTCATCCTGTAAAGCCAAAGACATCTTCTCAATAGTGGACGAACTAGTGAAACCCGACCGTGTTACTATCAAACCCCTGCCATCACAATCCCTCTGTCACTCACTCAACATTTATTTTATTGAAAAGATCACTAAAATCAAAACCAGTATCCCCAGGGCCATATCACCCCCTGATTTCGGTGACGCACCCCGTAACTCCTCTCTCTTCTCCAACTTCCCTCTGATCACTCAGGAGGTTTTCTTTCCCCTCCTCAGGAAAGTTCGCTCCGGCTCTCTGCAGGACAGCTGTCCCCCTCACATTGCCCGGGAGATCTTTCTTAACATCCCTGACCCTCCCCTCTCTCTTCTTAACAATTCCCTTACTTCTGGCGTGGTCCCCAACTCTTTCAAAACAGCGGTAGTCTCGCTCATTCTTAAAAAAACAGGAGCCGACCCTGAGGCATTAAGTAATTTCCGCCCTATCTCGCTACTCCCCTGATTGGGAAAATTTCTGGAGGCCTTTGTAGCAAACTGCTTCAGTACTTTTGTGGAAACTCCCACTACTTAGACCCCCACCAAGCTGGCTTCAGGCCTCAACACTCCACTAAGTCCATCGCCTTGGCCGTCCATGATTAACTTAGAAAGGGGGCCGATCTGAACACCTCACAGGCATTGGTGCTCCTGGATTTGGCAGTGGCGTTCGACACCGTCGACCACGCTGTCCTCCTCGATCGGGTCCAGAACGCCGGCATCCGGGGCCCACCGCTGAGGTGGCTCACCTCATTCCTCCAAGACCGATATCAATCGGTCCGCCTCTCCACCTTCGCCTCGGAGGAAAAAAGTCTCACCTGCGGAGTCCCTCAGGGCTCCTCCCTCTCCTTTTGTTTAACCTGTATATTCTTCCCCTGATCTCTGAACTCCAAAAAAGATCAGTAGTCATTTTTAATTATGCCGATGACCTTCAGCTCATCTTCAACATCGATCCCTCCCCCTCCTCCATTGAGAACGTTCAAACCTTCATCAGCTGTTGTATGAATGTAAACCAGCTCAAATGTAATCCGGATAAGACTGAGCAGGTTCTCACAGGGCCCCCAGGCAATCCTTGGAATTCCAACTTCTGGCCCCTCTCCCTGGGCTGTCCACCACCCCCTGTCAACTCGGTCAAGAACCTAGGCGTCACCATCAGCGACAATCTCTCCATGAGGGCTCAAATCAATTCAGTTGTCTCGGTCTGCTTTTTCCACCTATGCCGAATCAGGAAAATCAGCAGCTCTCATCCAAGTTACTCTGGGACTGGTCATGTCCCACATCGACTATGCGAACTCCATGTGCGTCGGAATACCCGCGTACCAATCCCACCGACTCCAACTCATCCAGAACCAAGCAGCCAGGCTTATCCATGGCCAGCCAAAGAACAGCCATACTAAACCTCTTCTCAGGAGCCTTCATTGGATCCCAGTGGCCCAGCGCAGCCTCTTCAAACTGGGCTGCCTGGTCCATAAAGCGCTCTCCTCCCAGGGAGCCTCCCGTATCCACTGCTATGTCCCCTCCCGCGTCCTACGCTCCTCCTGCTCCAATCTCTTGTCCCCCTGCACCTTCAGTCGCAAGAAACATGGTGGTCTGAGATTTTCCACCCAAGCTCCACTCTTCTGGAATTCCCTCCCCCCAGAACTCCGCCTAATACCCTCCTACTCTCAATTTAGGAAGTCGCTCAAGACCTGGCTTTTCTCCCAAGCATACAACTAACCTTAACACATTGCCGTGACCTTCAGCCCCTCCACTAAAGCGAAAAGAAACCACTGGTGTACGTGCGCTCTACAAATAATTTTTATCATATCATATCATATCAAGGAAGGCAAAAAGAGGAGCCACAGCAAGGCGGGGGGGATGTAAAAACCTCTCTGGGGCGAGACAGGAATGGCAAAGCCCCAACAATACACCAAAATCAACTGCGTCCACAGATGCCTGAGAATGCCACGGAACAACTGTAGGCAGTGATGCAGAAGCAGCTGGACAGGGCCACGTCAGTCTGTGGGACCCAACCAAGAGTATGTACCACCACTGCAGGAAGCAAGTAACAGGGAGAGGTGCAGTAGAACCCATGGTAAAATCCCCAGGCAGGCTGAACACGAGAGCTCCACAGGATCCTCCAAACCTTCCTGGCAAGGAACAGCAGCTACACAACAGCAAACAAATACCCCACATAGGTTACGTCACATCCCTATAGAAAGCAAGGGACACCTCTTGAGACAAGCTCATAGGCAGAGGTCAAAAGAAACATACAGCTGGCCCAGCTGCAGTAAAGTAAGGGAAAAAACCTCTGACTGAACAGTCATACAATCTTTCTGGTACAAACCTCCTGGACCCAGAGACAAAAAAAGAAAAACAGTGACAACACCGTCACACGAAAACATAGATCCACCATAGGGGACTAAAACCCCGAGAGTCAATGAAATCCTGAAAAGAGATGCTGCACTGCTGATTCGGAATGGTCGTCAAACAAATGGGCTCCATCAAAGGGCAAATCTCTGAGTCGCTCACCCGAATATTTTCTGGGAAAATGCCATCTCGTAGCCAAACATGGCGACGCAGGGCAACTGAGCTGGCCACAGCTTGACCCACAAAGTCAGTGGTGTCCATGGCTGACCGGATGGTAAACTGAGCCATGTCGCGGCCATCCAGAACAAGCTGGAGCAGGTCAGGACGAGGGCCCTCCGGCAAAGAGGTAAGGAGTAGCTCAACGGAGTCCCAAAGGGAAGGAGTAGCTCAACGGAGTCCCAAAGTGCAGAAGTAGCCCGAGAAAACACGCAGATCGTGTTTAGGAATCGAAAGCCGGAGTTGGTCGACGCAAAAACATTGCGGCCATACAACTCCAACCACCTAGACTCTTGAGTGGGAGGAAGCAGCGGTGGAGGAGAGGAAGGAAGTGCAGCCTGGACTACCAGTCCATGAGCCCTAGGATGAATGGATAAACAGGCAGGGTCAACTGGAGCCGGGCGGTGCGCCACAGCACGAGCCATGGGGTCACCAGACGAGGGTCTGGCCCAAGACCCCAGAAGGACATCATATAATGACCTGCCAAAGGGCAAAAGAGACTCTGCATCCACCGAGCCCCGGTGAAGAAGATCCAACAAAGGATCCGAAGGCTGGGAGACCAAGGGCGGCTGCATTTGTAAAACATATTTGGCCCTACTAACTGCCCTCGCAAAGTCAACGCTGGCCTCCGTGGCCATTCGAGGGGGAGACAAGTCATCTGTAGGGGAGGGTTGCAGGTTATTCCATCCTCCCAGCAACAGAGGCCTTGCAGCGAAATGAGCCGACCAGTGCCCCATGGGATTTTGCTCTGTGGTGCATGGGAACACCTGTTTGGGTGGGGAGCCCACTGGGGTCACGTCTCCAACAGAGGAACAACCGGGGACTGAACCGGAGTTGACCGATGTCGAGACGGCGTCGGATCGGCGCTGATGGCCTCCGTAGAGGGCTCGTCCACCCGGTGTTGGGCCGGCATCGATTCGACCTCCAACAAGGTTGGAGCCTGCCGAGAGGTACAAAGTCGACTCAGAGTCGAACTCCACGCTGCAGCCCCATCCAGCGACGACGCAGAAAGCCCCGCAGGACTGTGCGAAGATGTGTCAGGAGGGCTAGACGTCAGAGTGGGATGCCCATCCGGGCCGTGACCCGATGTTGCAGCGACTCCAGGACCGGAGTCGAGGCTCTCGGTCGGTGCAGAGGGCAAACCCCCAACCTCAGTCGTTATCCCCCGTGTGGGGCCCGAAGGCGCACCAGGAAGAGGGGGTGACCCAAAGATGGCATGCAGAGCCCTGGAATAGGCTTCCATCTGGGTTCGAGTCGCCCCAGCACCTCTCCTGAGCGCTCGCGTCTCCGATCTGTCCCCGAGGAGAGACCTTGGCGTGGGAGGAAGAACTGCGCCATTTGGAGCCCTCCACTGGGGATGAAAGCCTGTGCTGTGAGGACTCCGACCGGGACATCTGGGCAGACAACAGTTTCATCCGCCATTCCCGCAGGGACTTTGGCTTCAACTGCCGGCAGGCGTCGCATTCGGTGGGGTTGTGGTGCTTGACCAAGCACCACATACAGATCACGTTGGGATCAGTCGCCGACATCTGCCGCGAACAGGACGCACACGATTTGAAGCCTGCAGGCATCGGCACACTGTTCCAGTTGTGAAGGGAGTCGCAAAGGCCTGAAAACAGGCCAGAGGAACCGCTTAACTCCGGATCCGCGTTGGGACGCAGAAAAGAAGAAAACTGACTTCAGCACGCAGAGGGGGGTCTTATATGGCTCCACTAACGTCACTTCTGTAGAAAGCCTGCAGAGGTACTGCTGGGCAAAAAGTTTTCCAGATCTAGTCTGATGCCTGGGGATATTCTCAGTTAAGAAATCTGTGGTTAGGTGTCTCTAGAGATACAGTCATACATTCCTTTCTGGATTACCTCACATTCCCCACTCTCACGACTGAACAGCGCATGGAGCTAGACACCCTGCTTACTCTGGAGGAAGTGAAATGTACAATGTGCGCACTGCCAAATGGCAAAGTCCCAAGACTCGGCGGCTTTCCCTATGAATTTTATAAGACATATACCAAGCTTTTAGGGCCACAACTACTGGGTGTGTGTGAGGCGGCCTTAGAGGGCGTTCCCTTTCCTACCTCTCTGAAGGAAGCTACTTTGATTACCCTGGAACGTCTTCCTGGCGGCGTTTCAGGTAGCAAAAACCTTGGATGAACCTCCAGATATTCCTAGTATCAGTTAATCTAGGTTGCCCTTAGAAGGTGAGGTGAACTGATAGCAATGATGTCTGAAATGCACATCGCACACCATGTACACTGGTCCAATGGGCAAGAATACGACACTGAGATTGATGTACTTCTGCTTGTGATAATGGCACTACTGTGATAGATTGGTACTGCTTCCTCTTCCCCCCTGCCGCCCCTATTTACCCCACTATTTCATTGGATTGGTTGTTTTAAAGTTTTATTATCATATATCCAGTAGCTTGAACATCCATCTGGGAGTTGCGACATAGCAAAAAGTGGAACTGCACATGCGAAATCCATACGTGAGTGTAATTGACACTGATGTTATGTTTCTATAGTGGAATAGTAGCAAAGCTTGTATGACATTGTACAAATACTTTATTAGATGTAAACTATTTTAATGTATAGATATGGATGGGGGAAATACTGTGTTAATATAGCAATACAATTATATGATGAATATGGTTTTGCTAATGTCAACTGAGTCTGCAGATGCGGAACAGGCCCGTAACTGGAGTTATATATGTAAAACGCAATAAAAAGATTAAGCAAAAAGAAAAAGACCCCAGTCACAACGCTTCCAGACAAAGGAGGTGAGACCCTACTTCACCTTGCTTGTTGGCATACCACATCGCCGTTTTGTTGTCTGTCAACGAACCGACAACAATGCAGGGGAAGAAAGCCTGGAGTGAATAGTCTGTAGTTCTACCAGGATGATGTGAATCATCTGTTCCTCTGGAGACCAGAAGCCCTTGATCCCCAGATGAGCACCCTACTCCAGGGTGAAGGCATCCGTTACTACCGTAGCCACAGCCACCAGAGGAATAATGGCTGTCCTGTGTGTCAGGTTCACCTCCTTCCCCCACCAAGCCACTTCCACTACAGCACTGTGGTAGATTGTGATGGAGTCTGCCAGATCTATCCTGTACTGTAGCTATGCTCTGTGGAGACACCAATGCAGGGCCGTTATGTACCAATGTACGTGTGTGACTAGGAGAACAGGAAGCCAGCAAACCTAGGAATCACATGATTCTAAGGTTTGTAATTCTTGCCTCTGGTTGGAAGAGCAGAATCATTTGCTGTATGTCACGGACACTTTGTGAAGGTAGGAAGTTGCATAGAAGATTGGTTTCCAGTACCGACCCTATGGACTGGATTACTTGGGTGGGCCACAGATGAGATTTGGGCTCACTTGACTGAAAAGCTCATGTCAAACAGCAGAGATGCAGTGGTCTACAAAAGGCGGGACACCAACTCAGACGAACTGGCTTTGAAGAGCCTGTTGTCCAGGTATGGAAAGATGGGGATGCCAGACCATCTGAGATGTGCCGCCATCACTGCTATCAATCAAGGGTGAGGGTTTCAAGACGATGGGAGAAGATGGGGAGCAGATCTGTCTAAGTGCTGGGGTCATTCCAAGAGCCAGGTCTTGAGGTTCTTCCTGAACTGGGGTAGCGTGGGAGATAGTCTGAGGTGGAGGGGTAGGGTGTTCCAGGTCTTGGAAGCGAGGATGGAGAAGGACTTTCCACTGGTTCTGGTCTTGCAGATCAGTGGGACGGTGGCCAGGGTGAGCGGGACAGAGGGGATGTGTCTTTTGGTTGCATGGAAGGAGAGGCGGCTGTTCAGATATGCTGGTCCGGCGTTGTGGAGGGCCTTGTAAGTGTGGGTGAGGATGTAAAGACGCAAGCTGCAGATGTCAAACCGCAAATTGGTAGTGCAAAGAGCCTACCACAAACTGCAAGTATTTCCGATGAGAATGCAAGTTAGGGATGAGGAAGTAAGCATCCTGCGAGGACAGCAACCAGTCTCCAAGCTACAGCACCAGTAGGACCTGAGCCAGGGTCAGCATCTTGAACTGTTCCTTTTTGAGGAAGACATTCAGGCTCCGGGAATCCAGGATAGGGCCCAGACCACCGTTGTTCTTTGGGACCAAGAATTAACGTGCAAAACAACCTTGACCCTTTTCCTTTCCTTCTCTGGCACAAACTGCACTGCTCCTTTGAGAAGGAAATCCACCACAGACTGTTGCAGATTGGTCAGGTGGTTGGGAGGAGGGGGCATGGGGGTGCAATGGTAGGGAAAATCTGTAGAAAGTAGGAGTAACCCTTTTCTACAATGTCTAAGATCCACTGGTCTGAAGTGATGAGACAGCCTTCAGAAAATGGGACACCTTTCCTCCCAAAGGCTCCACGTGGGGTTGAGGGAGTTTACTGGGCTTACTTTTCCTGGAGCACTGGGGAAGAAGAGGAGGAGTGTTGCACATTACATCTTGGGCCTTTTGCTTAACTACATCTTTACTATAACTTCTGTATTGTCTGACTTCTGCTGCTGTTCCAGGAACAATAGTGGGTAAAGGTGAGGATGGAAGGTGAACGCTCTTCGAAAACAGTGAAAGCAGGTTGAGGTATCAGGTCTTAAACCTCTCCAGCGCAGTGTCCCCAAAGAGTCAAATGACATTGAATGGGAGGTCCATTAGATTAGCTTGGACATCAGAAGAGAAGTTTTAATGTCAGGAGCCAGGCATATCGTTGTACTGAGATGGAAGAGCCATCGCCTGGGCTAACAAGTCCGCTATATCCAGTTTGGATTTTATTATGTGCCGCAAAGCATTCTGGCCATCACCTATCACTTCTTGGAAATGTTCTCAAATGTCAGGAAGCACATGGGAAATGATCCTTTGTTCCATGTTCCCTAACGTATGGTTGTAGCGAGCAAGTAATTAGCATTAAGTCATTTTTGAGCTATGCTTAATGCTGAAAAGATCTTCTTTACCCAAGCCTCCATGCATTTTGAATCCCAGACAGAAGGAACCACTGGAAAGCTGCCCCCAGATTGTGCCCTGAACATGAAGCTTGCATGAAACCAAGCTCTCCGGGGAGGGATGGGAAAACAAGTAGGCCTGACTAACATCTGCAGAATGTTATTGGCAGGCCACTAGGTGAATTACTGCCAGCGATGAGGAAGGTTTCTCCCCTGCTGCTAGCTCCGGGTCCAATAGGGCTCCAATGAAAGGGAGAAGTATCTCAGCTAAAGTCACCGAAGGAAGAAGAACCTCAGTGAGGGCATTTGTTTTAGTGACAATGGTGGGCAATTTAAGGTCCAACATGTCAGCATCCTTGAGGAGCATCACTTTGCGAAGGGAGACAAGCTAAGGTGTAAGTGGTGAAGTGGGGTAATCTCATGCAAGGTGTCCAACACGCTTACAGTTGACAATCCTTGAAAATCGAGGTTGTATTGGATGGGGTTGTCCTCAGAGTAGTGCTTCACTGGATCTGAATTAGACCTGAAAATCTCATAGAGACATGCCCTACACATCTCCTCTTCCAGAATCCTCTGTACCCCTCAATGAGAGTGAACTCACTGCTTGACGTTGGGTTGTGGTGACTGCTGTATTGTATCTAGGGCTGGTGGAGGTGGAGTTGGCGATGGCAGAGGTGGTATCAGCAAAGTCCATGGAGCTGGTTGCGGCACCAAGTAGTGAACTGCGGGGTCGAAGTAGTATGGAATCAGCTCCAAAGGAATGGCCCTGAAGGGCATAAAGAGTGGAAAACTTTGAAGCACTGTTGGACCAAGGGGTGCTGGATGGCTTTGAAGTTCTTGTTGATATGGCACACATGGAATTGAGAAACACTGCAGGATTTGCACCAGGCGCCGAGAAGTGATGGGGCTGACACAGGAAGCGTCTACTGCATTGAAACCTAAAGTTTACCTAGAGCCAATCCTACAGGGGAAGGTCTGCATGAAGGATCCGCTGTGGGGATAACAATAAGCTCTGGCTCCGATGACGAGGGTTTTGTTGGAGATGGAGATCGATGAGAAGATTTACCATGAGACCACTTCTTATCCTTCTTCTTGCGCTTGTGTAGTTTCTTACCTGGCAATTTCAATGGAGAATGGGAGCAATTAGATTGTTAATGGTGGCGTAAATCATCCTTTGTCTGGGCCATAAACAGTTTGGCTTTTCACTCTTTAATGGCCTTAGGGTTCATGCTGAAGCATGAGGAGCACAACTAAGTGCTTTGGTTGGAGCCTAAACACCACTAGCAGATGGCATGGGATCTGTGATGGACATTTGTCCCTCACATTCCATGCAAGGCTTAAATCCTGACTTCTTTGGGGAAGCATTCCAAAATGTTTTGTTACTGTATTAGTAATGAATTTATGAGGGAATATTTTCCTTAGATGTGAATTTCCGAATCTGCATCAAAGGCGCAGAATAAAGGGAACTGACGGTGCGCCATGGCGAGGGCTACATGGCTTAATTGGCATCATCTGATGTCACTTCTGGCAACGACCGAGTCCAGCACCCTCTACTAGCTTCCTCAAAGCGTTGAAGTTTCCAGATCCAGTCTGATGCCTGGGATTGTTCTACGGGCGAGGAATCTACAGGTAAAAATAGTACTCAGCATAAGTCCTTTTCAAGTGAACCCTTGAGTGACAAAAGAAGATACTTTTCTCTTCTGACCAGTTTGATAAAGAAGAATCTCATCCAGTCTGTCTCCCACTGACTGTAAACACTTCTCTGGAGACCTCTGCAGATACATTTACTATTTTTCACAAACCTATAAAGAGCTCTTTGTCTGAATTCAGACCTCACAGGTCCACTTGCTTGGCTTAGCACACGTAGGTCCTGCGTGCAGCTATTGCTGCAATGTCTGTCACAAAATACCTCCTTCTGCTGCTGTCAGCTTCAGAATCAGTGTATGTATGGTGAGAGGGCACAGTTGCATTTTGTACCTCACGGTCCTGTCCTCAATTGGGCTTTCTCATATCTACCTCACTGTAAAGACCTAACGCCTCAATGCTTTAAAGTTAGGCAGCTGAAAAATGCTTTAATAATGACTGGCAGTTGCATAACACAATTTTAAGCGAGCCCCTGTCCTTTCGGTTAGCACAACAGCTAGGGAAGCTTTGGGAAAGGCAAGTAGTCTTTTAAACATCACCAGAATCCTTCACATTCAGCATCAAATGGTGGATGTGGACAGCCAAAGGTATAAACAAGCATATTATCATGGAGCACTGATGCACAACTCATTTAACAAATGTTAACAGTTCTACTATTGAGCTCTTGCTTTAACGTAGTCAAACAGTTTTGCAGCATGTGTTACTATCTTCCCTAACTCTACAGCATTAATTTGGATGGACTTCTCAGGATGAAAAGAGCGGTTGATGTGTTCAGATTTGAATTTGTAATCTCAAGGTTATACACCTTAGCAGGCACATTGACCAATTGAGTAGTAACTGACAAGTTTAAAGCCTATATTTGAATGTTGTTGGATCAAAGTCAATAAAAACCATAACCATTTTTATTCAAAACTATAAACCTCTTACTTACTTGTTCCATGCACTTCTTCTCCAGTAAAACGAATGTTAAAGGCATACGTGGGGTCTCCTCCACTTGCCAATTTAACACACAGCTGAGAAGATGGGACAGATTCAAGCTGTCGGGCTGCCTGGCAGAAGTAGGAATTTTCAGAACAACGAATTTCTCCTAAAAAGGGAATAAGACAAATAGAAGATACTTTATAGAGCACAACATTCTCCAACTTCCAGGTGATCAGCCAAAGTGTAGCAACTTTCACAATATCTAACTAAAAACTTACAATTTAACGAGTCTCTCCCCAAATGTGGGTCACAACCCACTGAACAGACAGCAGCTATACTCTGAAGCACACATTTCTGAAGTGTGGAAGCTAGCTACCAAGAGAGAACAATGTTTCTCGAGCATACCTTAGCACCTCTGCAGATATTCCACTTTTTGAAACGTACCCTGGTAATAGACAAGATCTGGACACTTCAAAACAGCTTGGAGACATAATCCGTCAGACATATCCAACACTGTTCCCACAAAGTCAGAGCAAATGCCTCACACTTATTCTTGATGAACAAATAACACAAGTAGCTTACCTTTGTTTAGTATCTTTCAGTGGGTAATGTATCTTCTCACAAACTCCCACTTTTGAACTCTCCTCCAGATACCAGACTACATCTGTAAAATCTTGGAATAACTCCCCAATACCTAAAGGTGATATCAAGTAGCTAAAGCTCTGGTCCCTCCCCTCAGTTATGGTGACACAAAGCCAGGTAAGGCACCACCCAAGTGCTGACACAAGTTCCTATCCTCTTTTTCTATGGGGTACGGAGAAAGACTTAATGATATTGATGGCATGTACAACAACACAATGCTAACTTGAAACCTTTTAATACAAAATGTAAACCTACTTATCAGAAAGGGAAGGATGGTGGGGGTTGAGTAATCTAGGGCAAGATAGTAGATCCACCACAAAGTGTTTTACCAAAGATGAGTAACTTGATTGATTCTTCACCATATGAATCCCTATCAAAGCAGATCCACAAGGAGGCAGACAGGCATTACACAAAAAGCCATGCAGCAAACACATGGTGAAACGCCCCAGGTGTAAGTCAAAGCAGTAATGACAGGTGAAGGAGTGGACCAAGGTGTTGTAGGGTTGGCAAATATCCAAAACAAGGACCCCCTCAGGCAACTGCAGGAAAAGCATCCTTGCACCTGGAATTGGAACAAAGAGGCCTGAGCCGTAGCAGCCGGCTTTAGGGTGGAGTGGCAGAGTTGTGAGCAGGGGTGGAAGCGGGAGGGCAGAGAAAGAAGGAAAAAGAGAAGAACTAACCTGCCGTCTGCAGCCAGCCAGTTTGTGGCTCCACTGCAGACAGAGGCTCCCAGATGCCCCTGCGGCCAATCCTGAAGCTGCTCTCATGCATGAGAGCAGCTTCAGGATTGGCCTGCACGCCGATCATTTGCACTCACAGGGAAACTGGGAGCCTCCACCTGCTCTCTCCAACCGGACAACTCCGCTCGGGTTGGAGAGAGTTTTAGTGCACATGACGGTTTGGCCAGCCAACCCCATATGCGCACTGATAGCAGTGCTGTCCACCACTCCCTCTCCTGACTGCCCCACGATGTCCCCATGCCCAAGGAATAGCACGTAAACGTTGAAAAATAAAATGATAATAAACTTGCTTTATTATGGTTTTATTTTTCAACTTTTGAAGCTGCTGGCAGGGGGGGGGGTGACGCTCCGACATAGCAGAGGAGCCACAGATGGGCCAGAGTGCAAAGCACCAACTTGAGTGGAAAGAAAGAAGTAATTAGCAGATGGACAGAAAGGGCCTACATCTTACTCATCTGGTTTGCCTAGGTGATGGCAACAAGCAATACCATAGCATTCGCTTGAAAGGAGTCCACAGCAAAAAAACAAGCAAAGATCAAAAACAAGTACCATTGAGGCATGATCAATGTAGAAGATGGAACAGATCACAATTGATGATACAAACAAGGAGAGCTCATCAGGAAAGCAGACAAAAGCTAAAATAAGATAGTTAACTTTTTACAGTGCCTAAGGCTGAGGCTTGCTGGGTAGAGGATAATACAAACTTCAAAACACCAGAAAGGCGGGATACTTGGAGGGCCAATCTTTTCCTCGTCACAACAGGTTACAAAGCGTGATAAGGGGTCACAATAAACAGCTTTAGTAGGAGGATGTTAAGCAGTCAAAATCACAACTACTACCTCAGGTGCCAAATAAAAGGTGCTCCGATCATTCGGCTTGATCTCCAAGCACAAGAGAGCAAGACAAGAAGGTTTCAAAGGAGAACTCTCCCCACCTGCTGTGACAAGAGGTCCATTCAGGGCAGATGGAGAAAAGGAATGCAAACTCTGCTCCACCAGTTCGAAGTACCCTATGCCCAATCTGGGGAAATCCAATGAATCTGTGCGTGGAATCACAAAAATGGGTCGTAACGAGTAGTGAATATCAAATTCCGACTGGATCCTGAAAGCATACGTGGGGTCATCCATCACATAACTTAGAGGTCACAAAATGAGTGAAACTGACTTTTTTTTACCAATTAGCAAACAAGTCCACTAGGAGTGTGCCCCAAAAGGTGAAAACTGACCAAACCACCAATGGACGAAGACACTACTCGTGGTCAGCAAGATAACACCTGGTTAACTTGTTTTTCCCCACACTGAGGGACCACAGCAGATGGCTCAGAGAGAAAGAATACAGGTTAGCAACGACTCAGTGCCAAATCTTTAGCTCTTTTAGTGAAAGGAGGCAAGAGCACACATCACACTACTTACAGCAATACCAAAATGAAGTAATATTTTCAGTGAGGATCTTAACAAACTTGTTGTACACAGAAGGAAAAAATCATTTGAGAGCTTTCGAATTGCCAGCAACTAAAGCAGTTTTTATGTGAAGCCTTTGCTCTGACAGGAACTACTTCCCTGTATCTCTAGCTAATCCTGGTAAAACCTCAACTGAAAGTTGAAGCATCCACCACAACAATGGCCACAGCTGGAATCAGGCAAAATGATCTACCACAGAAAAGTTGCACCACTGCAGATCACCGGAGATTAGTATCTAGTCCAAAATATGCCTGAATGCTGGGCCCACTGGAACCAGGGACACCACTGTAGAAAGTCAATATGCCATTTTACTAGTATGATGAGCAGAATGTAGGAGACCAGAAGGCTGAGGACAAACACCAGGCTCAAAGCTCTAAGCCTCAACGTTACAGTTTAGCTGCAGAAGCATAAACGCATGCATATGATTAGCGTCTAATGCTACTCCACTACTTTTTTTTTTTTACTTTCATGGGGTGCAGTTGGGAATTCAAGAAATAAATTGAAAAGCTCAAGTGGAAGAAAAGTGTAGCTGTTCTGCAAGGTTGGCCCAACACCAGCTGGAGCAAACAGCCCTCATCAGCCAGGCACCAATGTATGGAAAGACATGTATCAATGACCTGGAGATCAACCGTGACCGTAAACATGACAAATATGAATACACACAAGGTTGATGTGAGCCTGAAGGATGGGACAGCAAACTGGTAACTGGCGTACCCAATCACAACAAGCAGATACTTCCTAAGGATTTGTTTAACTGAGTCATGGAAATCTAGGGACACCATCCAATTTAAGGACTCTAGGGCTTCACAAACTATGTCAGACAGGGTATTTTGAAATTCTCCTTGCATAGAAAGTAATTACGAATCCACACATACAGAATGAGCCAAAGGTTCTGGTCCTTCTAGGAGCTTAAAAAGTAGTGTGCCACAACAGTGAACATGGTTGATCTTCTCTGAGCTACACCGTCATCTTGCTTTCTGCTTGGAATCCATATAGATCCATGGGGTCCTAAGTGCTCAGGTACCTCACATCTGACAAAAAACCTACAAGGGGTGAGGGGGCAGCAGTGCCCTTAGTGGACCTGAAAGTGGTCTTGACAATACCGGGGCCGCACAACCACTGACTGAGGAGAGTTACGTGACCTGGGTCGACCCATCATCCCCTCCCCACGGCAGGTCCTGGCACCTCACGCATGCTGGAGAACCTGCCTGGAGAAGCTCCAGCGGCTGCAGCAGTCTTGGAGAGCAATCTGTCCAGCTGGGGAGCTGCAATGCTTACAGTCTGTGACATTGGCAAAGTGGCCTAGGATTGGTGGGTGTCAGGCCCTCGCTCCGGTCGGACGAACCCGTCTGGGAGGCACCAGCGCCAATTTGAAGGAGCTCCTGCCAGCACAGGGGCCCAAAAGGCCTGTAGATAAGGAGGCAATGCGGCAGGAGCTGGGAGAACATTTTACCACCTCCCCCTTGCGTCGCAGGGCTAGAGTGTCAGGAATCGGAGCGGTCTAGCCCTGAGCCTCCACCCCACAAGACTATTGTGGCCCAAGGCTGTAGCCCTCCACCAGACAGCACACTGCAGAGTGGATTCTAGGAGGACTTGAGGGGTAAACAGATGTGGACACCCAACCAATTTCAGGGGCTTGCAACCACTGAGCTGTTGTTATAACATATCAGGGATACAAACCACAAGAGGCTCCTCAGGGCCTGGGTCCCCTAGATTCTATGACACGTTCAGACTCAATCAGCAGCACAGAGGGGGGCTTACGACTAGCCCCCCCTCCATCTTTCTGGTCACCGACATGGTAGTGAAGACCTCTGGACAGTATCAGTCACTAGGGCCCAACAGATTAATACTATTTATTGCCTAATCAGCATTCATCCATGCGAGTTCCAGAGGTTGGGTGTGACAGAGGTGAAAAGAGTAGAGGGGACTCAGTGATCTAGAGAGCTCAGGTGACACCTTAGGCGGACCCGGCCCAAATAAAGCAGACCAGTCTTCAGCACAACATATGACTCTGCCCAATACAACTTAGACCACCTACAAGACCCTGGCGATTCAGGGCCCATCAATAACACCATAGAAAAGATAAAAAGCCTGTAGCCCAGACCTCTTAGCGCTGAATAGAACAATTCACATTGCCCAGAGGGACCCCTAATAAAGAACTTTCATCAACTGCTACATCGCCCCTTCTGGACCAGTCGGCTCCCATCCTGCATTCAATACAAGAACTTTGGGGCATATGTAGGTAATTTCCATTTTGCGATTCCCATATATCGATTTTTAAGGAATCGCTATTTGAGAATAGAAAAATGGAATGTAGGTAAAAATTCGCAATTTATTTGCGAATCTCTAACATTCCTTAATTGCGATTAGCAAATTGCGAATCGCAATTAAGGTATGGGTGTCCAATTCATTCCTATGAGCCCATAGGAATGAATGCGGATACATTCTCAAATTGCGATTTTCTATGAGAAAATCGCAATTTGAGAATCGCAATTCCAAGGGTGACAGGGTGTCCAAAGGACACCTGTTGTACCACTGGAATGTGCCTGTAAGTACATGTGGCGCACATACATGCCCTAAGGGCATGTCTGTGCGCCACATGGAAGTTTGAATTTTTTAATAAAATGCATTTTTGAAGGAATTCGCAAAATACCATCTACTTGAAGTAGGTGGTATTTTGCGATTCCTTATGCAAAAATCGCAATTTTTAAAGCACCCCTACATAGCATTTAAGGAATCGCAAAATTGCGATTCCTCAAATGCTATAAGCAAAATAAGGAATCGCAATTTTTGCAATTCCTTATTTTGCTAAGTGGCACCTACATATCAAAACGGTGTTTGCGATTCGGAAACGGCTACCTACATATGCCCCTTAGATCCTCCCTGGAAGGGAAAACGGGCAAATTGAAGGTCGACGTGTCTCTGCTGAGACAAGACTTGCCCAACACAGCAGAGAGGCTTAAGGAGGCCAAATGTCACATCTCTGAAGCACAAAACACACTCTACACTTTACCAGTCACGATAACGGAGTCCAGAAAACTGTTTATCACCTTCAGATATGGGCGGAGGACTCTGATGGGCGCTCCCGTCACAACAACATTAGAATCAGAGGGAGAGGAGGGAACCTCCTCCACCTAATTTGTGATACCTGGCTAAATTCAGATTCCAAAAGACAAGATGTTACCCTGCTTTGCTGTAGAGATGGTGCAAAGATCCCCAAAGCCAAGACCTCCATCCAGGGGCTCCACCACATTCCATAATTGCCTCCATCTTTAACTTTGCAGACCGTGACACAATCCTTAAAGCCTCTTTGAGACAGGACATGCGACTCTGTTCGTGTGATGGTCTTTCCCGAGTACACACTTAAAGTCCTGCAACATAGAAGTACCTTATTGGCTGTTAAACAAATGTTGAGAACGCCACATACCTAGTAAAAGCTGCTCTTCCTAGCAGAGCTGAAAGTCATCGTCCAGAAAAAAAAACTTATCTTTTGATGGAGGAAAGAACCAATCTTCGATGAAAAATACCAAACTCGCATACCCATCTTTGCAACCCAGTGGCGAGTCACAGATAAGGGGCAATTGCCCCAGAGGTCTCTTTGGATGTGGCGGCAACATCATTCGACCTCAGGTTCAGCTGATGGTCTTACACCCTGCCGTTCAAAGTCCTTGGACCCCGACCACACGGAATCTAGCACGAAGTGGAGTGGCTTCCCATTGCCTAATTTGGTCCAACCCTCCTTTTTTTCTTTTTGCGGGTTGAGTTACAGGGACTGTTTTAGGGGATGGTGAAAAGGAAGGATGTTGGGTTATTGTTGCCCAGTTGGTGACAGTTGCTAATTCATTTGATATCAGGTATATTTTTACGAGGTATGAGGAGGCGGTTTGGGGGCGAAGGTTAGCTTATGTTCTGTTTTTTTGTTCTACATGTATTTACGTCAGATACCACTGAGCACTACTATGACCAACCCATAGCCCAGAAAACCTCTCCCTACAGATCCCGGCTATCGCATAGTCTTGCACACTTTAGGGAGTAGGTGGTGAGGTATTATCAGCGCATAGCCTATGTAGCAATGAATCTACAGATGATTATCTCAAAGGGGCATCAAGGGAACCAAGGACAGCTGCCACCCACCGCTGTCAAGAGACAGCAAATTACAAAGTAATTGTTGTCACAATAGCAAGAATTTGTAGAGTTCAAGTTTTGAAAAAGTCCTTATTTTATTTTCTTCAATCCAGATGATCACGAAGACTTGTAAGTACAGCAGTAAAGTCTTGGTATAGTATACAACAGCCAAACGCCAACACGTGTTAGTAGCAGCACGCCGTACTAACAATGAGGATCGGGATTACGCTTTAGCACGGGAACCCGAGACACACTTGATGGTTCCAGAATCGTAGGCTAATATTGCCTGTTGCTCTCTACTGTTGAAGACACTAGTCAGCAATATATTTGCAAGTTCATTTGAAGGTGAATTGTCTTACAAAGGTCCTAGATATCATCCTGTTTGTTTTGCAAATACAAGTGATAACAGTTTCATGCCCTGAGGAAGTCATTGGGTGATGCCCCTTGACGAAACACGTGTTGGCGTTTGGCTGTTGTATACTATACCAAGACTGTACTGCTGTACTTACAAGTCTTCGTGATCATCTGGATTGAAGAAAATAAAATAAGGACTTTTTCAAAACTTGGATACACAGATATGGACAATTATTGTTTGAATAGACATTATCTGTAAATCTCACAGATACGTTTATACATTTTTTTGTGCCCAGGGAACTCTACAAATTATCGCATAGTCTTGCCCCATGGTCAACTCAGCAAACACTGAACGCATGGCACTGTCCATCTCCAGACATGGAATGTTAACAGTATCCTGGACCCGTTCAAGATAGGCGCAGTGCTGAAAACTACTAAACTATACTCTGCTGACATACTCCTACTCTAAGAAACACACTTGGTAAGAACTAGGTGGTAAGTCCACACCAGCATGGGCTACAAACAAGTGTTTCTGGTAGGTTATAGCAGAGGCTACCTTCGATAGTTGAGAAAATATGGCATGATAATCTAGTGTTACAGCAAACAAATGATGGATGGAATACTGACAATGCAAACATTCTCCCCCAGTCAAAAGATCTGGGTTAAATCCATTGTTCTTTTGCCCACTACGCCACCCCAGTTTGGACCCAGCCAAATGCAAATAAGTCTTGACCCTGTGCCCCATAGGAACAGTCCAGACCGAACTGCCAGGCCAGGTCCTCCCTGGACCGGAAACAAGCATCCTGGGAGCGGTTTCAGGTTATATCACCCTTCTTCAGCCAGGCTAGCTTGAATCCAGTGGAACAGTGAGCAAGGGACTCAAGTCTGGGCATACCTATCCCACTTAAGGGGGAAAAGTGTTACAGCAAACAAATAAAGGACGGAATGCTGACAATGCGAACATTCGCCCCGTCAAAAAATCTGGGTTAAATCCATTATTCTTTTGCGACACACAGTGATATTTGGTCTCCTCCACAACCAACCTATTGTAGACAGTATCTACGCTCTCCCAACCCACACCACTCACACCCTACTTTCTCAAAATATTTGGGACCTTGGTGACACAATTCCTGATGAGACTCTGGGTACTTGGCGAAAAGACATGAATGGGTTGGCAGACTGGAAGCTAGACAGGATTTCTAAGGTGGAGGGCACAAACCGAGGGCATTACCCGCTTAGAAGATTTATTGAGGCTATGGGCCTAGCAGATGTGTGGAGGGCCCTTCACCCGCAGGAATAAGGTTGCACCTTCTATTCCAGGGCCAAAAAAGTGTTTTCCTAACTAGACTACTTTCTCATATCTACCTCAGACTCTCACCGGATTTTCGAAGCGCACATTCATGCTAGGGGCTTCTCCGACCATTCCCTAATGGAAATATCTCTGCAACTAGGCCCATCACATTCCCGGCTGGGCTGGAGCCCCAAGTCCTGGTAGCTGCAGGATGCTGAATCCTGGAAATACATACATATGGCAATAGAAACAAAAAAGCCACAGTTGCATCCTTAGAGACCCACTGGGAAACAATATTAGAGGGGACATCATTGGCCACATTTTGGAATGAGTAAGAGGCACATACCGGAAGTGACAAACTTTCAGACTCACATGTAAGAATTAGAAGAAACTTACGAAATGTCTAGATCTCGCACCACGTTGGGGGGACTCCCTCCATCAAAAACAATACTCCATTAGCTCATTTTAGATGAGGCATGGGCTGTGCGGCTCAACACGCAGAGCTGTATATATTAATGGCGTGACAAAACCAGCAAGACACTGCATTAGATCTGTACCAAAATGACACCCACTGCATTCATAAATGGGGGGTGCAAGACACATGGATGAGGATCTCAGCACACAGAGCTTTTCTTCATACTGTAAGGAGCACCTCCTGAGGTAGACTCTGAGGCCCTGCAGGACTTTGTGAAAGACCTGCTTCACCCCACTTGACAGCCCTAGATTGGAATACACTAGAAAAGTATATTAAATGAGAGGAACTGGGGGATTCCCTAATGCAACTCCAGCGCAGCCAGACGCCACCCACAACAGGTTTCTAGAACAGTTCTTTAGAATCCTGCTCCTTGGCATGCTTCACCAGGCCTAGGAGACCGGCATGCTCCCTCCGGACCTCTGACTAGCCGAAACAGTGGTCATACCCAAACCGGACCATTGCTCCTCATATCATCCCCTCTCCCTTCTGAATATGGTAGTCAAAATATGGGGCAAGATCCTGTCCAACAGACTGATGCCATTGATAGCCAATCTGGTTCATTAGGATCAGTCTGGCTTAATGTCTCATCGGCCACAAGACATAACATTCAACATATATAAAATATGTTAGCAGACAGAATACAGGAGCTCATGCCCTTCTTCTGGTAGACTTTCAGAAGGCATTCAACTCTGTTCCGTGGGACTATCTGTTTTGCTTATTGCATAAACTGAACTTTGGACCCAAGTTTATTACCTGGGCATGACCACTGTAGACTGACTTACATGTCAGAGTGAGAGTGTGGGGCTCATTGTCCAATCGATTCCCGATATATAGATGAATGAGACAGGGATGACCTTTATCGCCTTTGCTATTCACTATTGCGATCAACCCCCTTGCAGGATGGGTGAGGATAGATGCCTTCGTCAGAAGCCTAGAATGGCTGCCTGGTATCTCAGATAGGTTTGCACTGTACGCAGATGATGTCCTGACATTTTAAGATGACCCCCCAGGAATCTGGATCCTGGGTCCTCCAAAACTTTGGAATCTGTGAAGGCTTATACGGGCTTACCATTCACAGGGCCAAATACTCAGGGTATGCCCTGGCATGTTCCTCTTCAGCCCCTGATTGGGCTAAAAACATACAGATCATTCGAGAAAGCTTTCCATATATAGGGATAAGTGTGACAAAAGACCCAAAACGAGCATTGGAATGAGCCATCCAACCCTAACTGGAACATGTGAGCAATGACCTTGGGTTTTGGACAAAGCTGCTCCTGTTTCCTATGGGGCTCGCCTCCATTTATAAAACGGTCATCCAGCCCAGCTTGCTATAAGAGTTACACAATTATCCCTTTCCACTTCCAAACTCCTTTTTCAAAAAGTTGGATTCACTCCTGCGGTTTATCACCATACCCCACGAATAGCCGACATAACATTTTATATATCTACATATGACGGGAACATGGCAGCTCCAGACCTACTTACGTACTATAGACAATCTCACCTCATTGCCATAAATGAATAGTGGTTCAATACCACAGCCGATCCCGCCTTCACCAAATAAAGGTGGGATATGCAAGATACCCCCTTCTACATCTATTGTATGTTGGGACACCCCCCACCCTGAAGAAAGTCTTCCATCAGTGACAAAAGTGACTCTTCAGATTTGGAGGGAGAACCATAGAGCACTCATTGGGGAGGGGAGAAGGGGGGACGACGCATGACAAAGGAGACCCCATTGTGGCACAGAACTCTTATAACAGAGTCCGACCATTGAGGGCTTCAAACCTGGGAAGTGATAAGTGTCTCAAAGCTGTTGAATCAGGCCAGATGATTAAAACCTTCCTAGAGATACAGGCAGATTACCACGTAGATAGCACACAGTTTTTCAGCTACCAGACACCCTTTTACCCAACATATAACAGAGCCCAAAGACATACAGTACTAAAGCTCACTAGAGGCCAAGATAATCCTAGGTGAACTGACTGAACAAAAGATCTCCCAAGTATACCAGTGCTTTGTGCTTAATACACCAGACTCATAGCTAAGGCCCAGAAAGACAGTGGCCCCACCCCGCCATTGGAATGGTGCAAATCTGTGCTACAGTGCTGCATGAGCGTGGAAATCTCTATATACAAAGGTAAGGGCTGCCCTCTGAAAAATCATAAAATACAGGCTGTGTGGGGCATCACCCTCAAAAGGGCTAAAAACCCACCATCAAGCTCTGGTAGAGGAAATACAGAATTATAATAGCAAAGCATGAGCTGGGGACTCAAGAGCGAAAGGGCAGAAAAATTATAAATGTATTGTTAACTGTTGGCTGAGAGTTTGGGGAGGGGGCTTCTGTACTGTTAAATCAAGGGTGTGGCCATGAATGCATCAGTTGTCTTGTATTGTCAGTTGTGCAAACATGTCTGATGTTCCAAAAACAGATAAAATGTTGTTATTAACAAAAGTACTGGGGATAGCACCCTTGGCTTGCGTCTACTTCAGGGAAGAACTCAAGTCTCCTTTTAGAAAAAACAGAACTTCTCTGGACAAGATTTAAGCATGGTTAAGTTGACGAAGTGTATCTTGAAATCAGAGGCCAAATCCATCAATTATAAGGTGATGTAATGGCCTGCAAGGTCTCTGTAAAACGAGATACCCGACACCCAATGGCTGGTCCTGCTAGCACAGTTATTAATTAAAGAGGTTGATAAGCCGGGGTGCCAGCCATGGAGCTGGAAGCAGAAAGCGCTGTTGCTGGCGGAGGCGGAAATTTTGATATACATATGTGCTTCTAATGGAACATTAGTTGCATCCCCTTGTGCGCACCTTTAGGTCCCTGGTGTTGTGCCAAGGATTCCTTGAAAAAATGTGAGTCACTTTGTTGTAAGTTTTTTGAACTTCCAATTCTTTATTTAATTTCTTTTTTGCATCTTTATATGGTATTTATGAAATTGTTCCAGCATTTCATCATCATTACATATGAACGTATGGCATCTAGCTTTAGTTCCTCCTATGCATTTCGGGCATAGAGACCTTCATCAGGGAGCATCGCTATGAAATTAAAAGGAATATAACACTTTTACTTAATCTATAAATGCAATGCCCTCCCTTTTTAAAAAAGACTACTCATGCAAAATGCTCGTGAACCCAGTGAACAACATCACACAAAAAAAATATGTGAAAAAAACTGTGTGTCATGTGTACAATTATGAATTCAAAGTTCATAGCGAAACAAAATGTTCCACTGCCACTTACATGCTGGTACGGAGCTGATACCACTATGGGGATCAGGTTTGTAAGTAGCCTTTCCGGGATTCTAAAGTGCAAGGTTTAAAAAGGAAGAGTTTTTGTAGTCGCGTTTCTCTGTGCGCCGGCACCCTCATAAGAAATGTTTGCTGACCAATACTACGAACAATCTCACTTACGATTTAGATCCGTGGCGTCTCTTTCTCTCGTCCGTCTTATCTCATAGATCGGCTCGTGTAAAAGCTAACTTCGCGCTGCTAGTTATCAATGTCGGGTTTCGGCCTACGAAGGCTCACATTGTACACATTTTATCTTGCACACAAATTTTTTTCAGCACCCATTTCCATTACCTATTTTTTAGCAGCACCCATACATTTTTTCTAACTACCAAGGTTGATCCTGTTGTCACGACAACAGCATTTTTAGTATATTTTTTTCTCTTCAAGTCGAAGCGTCAGCCTGTAGTCTTTCGTTGAGCTTATGATCACGTGATCGGCAACGAGTGACCAATCAGGGCGCTTCGTATGCCGAAACCCGGACATTGATACCTAGCAGCGCGAAGTTAGCTTTTACACGAGCCGATCTAGGAGATAAGACGGACGAGAGAAAGAGACGCCACGCGTCTAAATCGTAAGTGAGATTGTTCGTAGTATTGGTCAGCAAACATTTCTTATGAGGGTGCCGGCGCACAGAGAAACGCGACTAAAAAAACTCTTGCTTTTTAAACCTTGCACTTTAGCAATCCCGGAAAGGCTACTTACAAACACGATCCCTATAGTGGTATCAGCTCCGTACCGGCATGTAAGTGGCAGTGGAACATTTTGTTTTGCTATGAACTTTGAATTCACAATTGTACACATGACACACAGGTTTTTTCACATATATTGTTTCGTGTGATGTTGTTCACTGGGTTCACGAGCATGTTGCATGAGTAGTCTTTTTTGAAAAGTGAAGACACTGCATTTATAGATTGTTAAATAAAAGTGTTATATTCCTTTTAATTTCATAGCGATGCTCCCTGATGAAGGGCTCTATGCCCGAAATGCATAGGAGGAACTAAAGCTAGATGCCATACGTTCACATGTAATGATGATGAAATGCTGGAACAATTTAATAAATATCATATAAAGCTGCAAAAAAGAAATTAAATAAAGAATTGGAAGTTCATAAAACTTACAACAAAGTGACTCACATTTTTTCAAGGAATCCTTGGCACAACACCATGGACCTAAAGGTGTGCACAAGGGGATGCAACTAATGTTCCATTAGAAGCACATTTGCATACGTGATTATTAACGTCCAAGACAGGAGGCGTTACCCTTGTAGCACCCATAACCTACAATACAAACCACACGAATTTATCGACAAAAATTAAGGTTGTGCACCAGTCTTCAACATTCGCTCCTCATTCGGAACTTTTGATATACCATGAAAAATCTGGTGTAGCTGCTCGACACGCTGGCAAGGCTGCTTTTGGTGAAAGGGTTGGTCCCTTGAGAAACCACAGACCATGCCGTTTTTTTGATGGAATTGGCGAACTGGCAAGGCCCAAGGAATGTGCAGAGATTTTGATTGATTTGCCTAAAGTGCTCCAGTGCTGAAACAGTTTCATCTTAGAAAGGCGCTCACCATCAAAGTGCATGTCCATTACATTTGCCTGGATGACTCCAGAGGGCCTGGTAGATTGCACTGAGATGTGGCTACAGATGACAATACCAGTGATCATAGATCTAGCCACGGAATCAGCAAAAGGACTCTTGTAAATGCTCAAACAGACTACACCTTTGCCAGCTGCACCATCTCCTAAAACGTATGGTATTAAATAAGCCTAAAGGCATGTCAATATGGAGGTTAGCAGGGATAAGCTCAGCAAATAAAATACTTTTTCTCCCTTAATGGTGCACTTGGACTTTGGCTCCAAAAAGGATTGGAAGGGAAAGTAATGGGGTTCAAGTTCTAGCATAGAGCCCATATCTCTAAATTCTCTGATAAAGGATGAGTGTACAGGACATGGGATTGTTCGGAACCGGTCCATAACTCTAAGACACTTGGTGACAAACATAGGTCTGAAAAGCACTGATTCCCAACCCACAGAAGTCAAAAGATCTTAAAGTAAAAGTCTTGTTGGAAAATGACATTGGGTTAACTTTGGTAAAACATGTCTTATTAGAGTAAATATTACCTCCCACTATTTCCAGTGGATCTAAAGTAATCTCCGGGGCAGCATGATCAGCTGTTCGTTGCACAGTTGCATTTAACACTCGATTCATCACAGTCACCTTAGTATCATAAAAGATTAGTCCTAAAGGAATGAAAAAATAGAGAGTTCTCTTTCCATTATTAAACGTGTAAATCAACTCAATAGTAACATTGTTACATCTATAATCATTCTAAAAAACAGTACTAAAACAGTTTACCAACAATCCAAAAATCCAAATAGGTGTTTTAAAGTGTAAGTTACCTGTAACAAAATTTCTTCCCACATTCATATCTTTTATAGATTCACGTGCTTAAATACCTCTCTTGCTGGTGTTCTAATATAATATAAAACAGTACTAATGCATCCCTATGTAAAACAATAATGTTTGTTTAACAGCGCAATTAGGTCCCTGGAAAAAGCCTAAACTTCAGTGAATGAGGCGGAAGACCTAAGCACCCCATTCCCCTTTCAGTCCACCACAGCCCAGATTTCATAGTAAAAGAATGAAGCAAGCCTCTAACGAGAGGGAGGGAGGGTAGCAGGTGAATCTATATCAGTGCTGGGGAATTACTAGTAAATTAGGTTTTTTTTCTCTGGCATATGATCTTCCCTCTGAGCAACTGCTGTTTTTTTAATGAATATTTAGCAGTGCCCTCACAATACATAAGTCAATCCATGCGATGAATTTGAATAGAAAAAGGCAATGGTCATCATTGGGCTATGGCCACACCATGAGTCCAATTACAGAAAAACTCTACTTTTTGCCTATTTTTCAGGGGAAAGCTTGGTTGATGGGACTCAACTGAGCTGCTTTGACAACGAAAACACATTTCATATAAAATGCTCCTGTTGCCTTTAGAGGAAATGATAATAACATTGCTCAAAGTAAATGCTATAAGTAGGGGCATTTGTTGACTAAAATGGAGGTATTTTACAATTTGGCAGCTTTTTCATTACAGCAATCCCAGCTCACCACTGCTTTAAAATGTTAAAGCACAAGTTACTACTTGTGTAACGATATATCTGTAAGAGACATTAGTTAGTGATAGATTCCTTACCTTAGAATATCCCCAGGCGTCAGACTGGATCCGAAAAGTTTTGCTTAGCGGTACCCCTGCGCGTCCGTCGCTGGCGTCGTATGCGCTGAGATGACGTCACGGAGACTACTTAGGTGCCACCCATGGGCGCTGGCGTCAGTTCTGTACACGACTTTCCGTGCCAGGAACGCAGAGCCATGCAAGATACTGACCACTGGTGCATTGAAAACTAGGGCCCTGAAATTTACCATAACCCTAGTAATTAGTTTGCAGAACAGGGAGGATGGGTGGGGCGGTAAGGAATCTATCACTAACTGATGTCTCTTACAGATGTATCGTTACACAAGTAGTAACTTGTGCATCTGAAAGAGACATGTTAGTCATAGATTCCTTACCTTAGAATAGATACCCCAGCAATACCAACCCCGGTGGTGGGTCTGCGAACAAGATTACACCAGAAAGTCACGGAGAACAGAACGGCCAAAGAAGCAATCTCTCTGGACTTGACTTTCAAGGCAGTAATGCTTGGTAAAGGTGTGCAGCAATGCCCACGTAGCTGCCTGACAAATGTCCTGCAAGGGAACACCTTGTCCCAAAGCAGTAGTGGCTGCGGTTGCCCTGGTGGAATGGGCACGCAGCCCCACAGGAGGCTCCTGCGTGGCCAACGAGTAACAGGCCTTCATGCAGAGAACAACCCACTGAGGGATGATCCGTTTGTGCACGGCCCAACCTTTTTTGGCGCCCACGTAGCCAACGAAGAGCTGGTCATCCACCCGGAACTGTTGTGTGCGCTTCAGATAGAACGAGAGCGCACGTTTTGGGTCCAGACGGTTGAGCCTCTCTTCCTCTTTTGAAGGATGCGGAAAGAAGATGGGCAAAGTGATGGTCTGCCCAATGTAAATGAGCGTAACAACCTTTGGCAAGAAAGAAGGACAGGTCCTTAAAACCACCTTGTCTGGATGAACAAAAAGGAAAGGAGGTTTAGAAGAAAGAGCCTGGAGCTCACTCTCTCTTCTGGCAGAGGTGATAGCTACCAGGAAAGCGATCTTGAGAGTGAGAAGACAAAGGAAAGTTATGAAGGGGCTCAAAGAGAGCGCACATCAGATATGTCAAGACAAAATTCAAGTCCCATTGAGGCATTATGAACGGCACAAGACAAAATGTGTGCGTAATACCTTTCAGAAAACGGTTAACAACTGGGGACTTAAAAAGAGAAGGTTGATCAGTAAACCTTAGAAAGGCAGAGATGGCAGAAAGATAACCTTTGACAGTGCCCAGAGCAGAGCTCTGCTGGGCCAAGGAAAAGAGGAACAGAAGAACCTCGGAAAGAGGGACAGAAAGGGGATCCACAGCTTTAGCTGCACACCGTGCCACAAACAAACTTGTTCCACCTGCAGGCGTATACCGTTTTAGTGGAGGGACGCCTGGCTGCCAGAATGACATCACAGACTTCAGAGGGAAAATCGAAAGCAGTCAACTGTCGCCGCTCAATCTCCACGCATGGAGTTGGAGGCTGGACAGTTTGGGTGAAAGACTGTCCCCTACTGCTGCGACAGAAGATCCTCCCGAAGAGGCAGTCAGATCGGGGGATTGATCGCCCTGCTGAGTAGCTCGGGATACCAGTATCTTCGTGCCCAATCCGGAGCCACAAGGATGACTTGGGCCCGGCCGCGCCAAATCTTCTTCAGCACTCTGGCCAGAAGTGGTATAGGCAGAAAGGTGTACAACAGACCGCAACTTCACTCGCGACGAAAAGCGTCGCCGAGTGAGTGCCACCTTGGAAATTCCAACGCGCAGAACTGATGACATTGCGCGTTCTCTTCGGTGGCGAATAGATCTAACTAAGGCTCTCCCCACTGCAGAAAGAGACCTTGCGCCACGTCCAAGTGCAGACGCCATTCATGATCCATCATGCACCGGCGGCTGAGTTCATCCGCCCAGGCGTTCAGAGAACCTGCCAGGTGTTGAACCACTAAGGTAATGCCTTGATGTTCAACCAACGTCCTGAGGCACAGAGCCTCCTGACATAGGGTCCCCAACCCCACCCCGCCTTGTTTGTTGCAGTACCACATGGCAGTGGTGTTGTCCATTAACACCTGCACTACACTTCCCCGGACAGAGGGAAGGAATGCTTTCAGTGCAAGTCGGATCGCCCGAAGATCCAAAACATTGATATGGAGCCGGGACTCCGCCGGAGACCAGAGGCCTCTGATCTCCGCCTCTCCCAAGTGGCCTCCCCATCCCACGAGGGGCGCATCCGACACCACCGGTGCTCCGGTTGGGGAAGGGAGAGGGATCTGGCATTGACCCAATCGTGATTCGTGAGCCACCACTGCGAGTGTCGTGCAGTGCCCTCTGAGACCTGGACATGATCAGACAGGTTGCCCTGATGCTGTGCCCACTGGAACTTCAGGTCCCACTGCAGAGCCCGCATATGCCATCTGGCATGTTGCACTAGCAGGATGCAGTAGGCCATCAAGCCCAATGCTACCATCCAGTCTCCAGGAGCCAGAGTCAACATCTTGAACCGACTGATATTCCTGAGGTCCAAATGGGGTGCAAGCCCCCTTTATCCTTCTTGGGGACCAGAAAGTAGTGGGAATAACAACCACAACCTATTCCTGGCCCAGGAACGCACTCAATGGCCCCCTTGGCCAAGAGGGGCATGACTTCCTGTTGGAGAAGCGCAAAGTGATCCCCCGACATGCGGTGGAACTGAGGATGCATGGCCGGGGTGCAGACTCGAAGGGGAGGGAGTAGCCCCTCCGGATAAGCTGCAACACCCACTTGTCGGAAAAGACAGAATGCCAATGAGGAAGGTGATGGCGAATCCTGACACCCACTGCTGTGGGATACGACCCGAAGCTCAGACTAGGAAGGCTTTGAGGTAGACTTCACGGGGAGGAGGTGGACTGAATCTCACGCTGTCCCTTGGAGCCACCACGGCGGTCGCCTCGCTCACGGGCCCGCTAAGTCTGGTCCTGCGCTGGCTTTTAGCTGAACAAACGGCCAGGTGTGCCTCTGCCATAGCCAAAAAAGGAGTGAAACGTGGACGTGGACGCGCGAGTGGTGGAAAGGACCAAGGACTTGGCCGTAGCTCGAGAGTCCTTAAAACGCTCCAGTGCTGTGTCGGCCTCGTCACCAAACAGGGGAGTGCCATCAAAAGGCATATCCATGAGCGAGCTCTGGACGTTCAGGGAGAACCCAGTGGACCACAGCCAGGCGTGGCGCCGTAGTGCCATGGTCGTGATATTTGCCCTACCTAGGGAAGTCTGCGGTGTCCAAGCTACAACGAATGGCGAACCTAGCCAAGTACTTGCCCTCAGCCACAGCCTGGGTCAGCACTGTCTGGACCTCTTCCGGGCACCGGGGTAACACCTCAGCCACGGAATCCTACACCGCGTGGGAATAGCGGTCCAGGAGGCATGCGGTGGTTACTGGCCACAGTCCTAAGCTGGCCAAAGAGAACAACCGCTTGCCAAACTGCTGCAATCTCATAGAGTCCTTCTCCGGCGGAGCCATGGGAAAGGCACTCTGGGACGTAGAAGCTTGAATGACCAGACTTTCAGGTGTAGGATAAATGGTCAGAAAGGCCGGGTCACCCTGTGCCGGGCAATGACGCCTGCCGATATTCTTATCCACATGGGCCCCCATGGCGGGCAGTGACCAAGAGTCCAACAAGACTTCGGTGAGGGCATCATTAAAAGGCAGCAGCGGCTCCGAAGAAGTGGACACCGGCTGGAGCACCTCAGTGAGGAGATTTGTCTTCAGGGTCACTATGGGGAGATCGAGGTTAAGGACCTCAGCAACCCGACGGAGCACCACCAT
Organism: Lissotriton vulgaris; assembly: GCF_964263255.1. Classification (NCBI taxonomy): domain Eukaryota; kingdom Metazoa; phylum Chordata; class Amphibia; order Caudata; family Salamandridae; genus Lissotriton; species Lissotriton vulgaris. Next base: position 175,350,223 of record NC_141699.1, read on the forward strand.
ATAAGGGGCACCTTCCTCCATAGTGGGCGGGGAGAGGCAAGTCCCGGATAAGAAGAGACGTCGAGGCCACTGGCCTCCTCCAAGTCATCCACCACAGTCCTGCTCTGAATGACTCTGACGAGCAAGCAGGTCCTCAAATCCTTCCCAGTCATCCTCCTCCGCCAGCCCGGAAGGCACAGGCCTCGGCGGCGTGGGAGGGACGGGTGAAGGTATAAACGGCACTGGGATTTTGGATCCGCCTCCAGGAACCAGTGCAGAGGCAGAACCAGCGGGCGCTGGCGGCGGAGCCTTGGGTGGCGCCGGGGCCGGAGCCGGCAGCATGGGTCATCGCGGAGCGGAGGGCGGCGCCGGGGCTGGAGCCAGCAGCATGGGACCTCTTGGGGCCAAGGCCAGAGCCAGGGGCACAGGATCCTGCGGCGGTGGACCTGGATCTGCCAAAGGAGTCGATGGACCAGCAGGATACGGACACGGACACATTTGTGGGGGAGTCACCGACGGACCCGGGTAAGGTGGGTAGGCCGCAGGACTCCCAGGCTCTAAAGGAGACCCTGGGGCGGAGCCCTTTCCCCCTCATCTGCATCCGGGGACCGACGAGGGGACATCGGAGAGCGAAAACGCTTCTTCGACTTCTTTTTGTGCCGTTTCTTACCCTAATCCGAAGGGGAAGAGGAGTGGTGGTTACTCAAAATAATAGTCAAAAAATGACTAGGGTACATGCTCTAACCGGATCTGCGCTTACTGGCGTGGAAAAAGAAAGAACTGATGCCAGCGTGCATGGGTGGCGACTCCATGAGCGGTCACTGGAACTATCCCTGGATCTGGAACGGCGCGGGGACGAGTGCCAAACCTCAAACAATTTCCGGCGCCGCTCCCTCAGGGCCTTCGGGCCATAGCCCTACAGTCCAAACAGGACCAGGTGTCATGGTCGCGCTCCAGGCAGTAGAGACAGACGTCATGCGGGGCCGCCACCGACAGATTTCGACGGCAGGTCCTGCAAGACTTAAAACTAGGCATCCCTACTAGCACCAGAGAAACCAACACAAGACAAAAGTCTCAAAATAATAGTCAAAAAAGGACTAGGGTACGTGCTCTAACCGGATCTGCGCTTACTGGCGTGGAAAAAGAAAGAACGCATGGGTGGCGTCTAAGTAGTCCCCGTGACGTCATTCCGGTACTCAAATAGGCTTGGGGTTTCAACCTAACATAGTCACTGAGCACTATCCAGCCGTGTGCCTTATTAATGAGAGTTGCTTTGTCTTCTAAGACAGATAGCATTGATGTTGTTTTTCGTGCTGTTTTTTTGAAAGAAAGAAGGTCCGTTGGAACAGTCCAGAGATCAGACAAGCCCAGTAACTCAATTGAATCGAGCAAGTAATCCCTGGCTGGGTATTTTACTTGGCTGACCAGGTCTTTCCAAAGATGGAAATTTAAAGTTCCTACCTCAGCGCTTCGGATTTTATGCCAACTTTTAACATAGGTGCTCCTCCTTTCAACCGTTTGTCTTTGAATCCCAAATTCCAAATTCTAACCGGATTTGAGCCGGGGAGGCGTATTTTGGGAGGTGGAAAATTGCTCTGTAGGAGTTAGCTATTGCGACGTCTAAAACTGCTACATCTTTGCCTTTTAGAGCCTCACTCCCATATGACAGTGTCAGCAGCAGTTTAGCCCTCAAGACTTGTAAAAAGCGTTCAAGAGTGAGGTCGGGGCGCTGTCTCTTGAATGACTTCAGGGCTAGATACGTAGTGGTCCCCTTTCTTCGGATGGACTCTAGCTGGAGTTTAAATGTATTTTTATGATCCATTAGGATTCCCAGGTATTTGTAGCTTTGTACTTGGTCCAAGCGTTGGCCGTCAAGAAACCAACTATTGGTCTTCTTTTTATGATAGTTGACTGCCATAATTTTCGTCTTCTTGAGGTTTATTTTTAGGGAGTTCCGCTTAGAAAAACTGTTTGTCGTGTTTATCAAATGCTGAAGGCCAATTGGTGTCCTACTAATTAAAACTAGGTCGTCCGCATATAGCAAGTTTGACATTAGCTTGTTCTCCAAGTTGGGAGCATGAGATACGCAACTGTCCAACTCCCCAGGCAGGTCGGCCAAAAAAAGATTAAAGAGGGTCAGGCCAGGACGCACCCCTGCTTGAGGCCCTTAGAGGTCTTGATGCGTTTTGAGATGTATGCCCCTTCCCCTAGTTTAACCTGATCCATGTGTCTGTGTGCAGCTGTTTTAGCCGGTCCAAAAGAGTGGTTGGAATACCCCAATTGTCCAGTTTTACCCAAGGTTTGGAACGGTCAACATGGTCGAAAGTGGCTGTATAGTCAATAAAACACAGGAAGAGAGGCATCTTTGAAGTTTTGGCTGCATCCATTAGCAGTGTGAGAGCCAGTATGTTTGTTGTAGTTCCTTGGCCGCTACGGAACCCGGTTTGATTGATGGGGATGATGGAATGGTCTGAAGCCCAAGATGTTAGCTCGTCCAAGATTGTGTCGGCATAGTATTTGGCGTCTACGTCGAGGAGGGCGATCAATCGGTAGTTATTTGGGTCGTTTCTTTTGCCTTGCTTAATAATTGGGCTAATAATAGATCCTTTCCAAGATTCCAGAATGGTAGCCGTGTTTTTTAAGCTCTTGAAAACTGGTAATAAGAGCCTTGCTCCAAAAGTTGGCATCATGTTTACACAGTTTCGGTGGTATCCCGTTAGGGCCGGGCGCTCCCATGTCTCTACCCTTGGTTATTAAGCCTTTTATCTGTTTTTCTGTGGGGGCGTACCCTTCCTCTTCTATAGGGTCTGTGGGGTCTGAATCCCCAGCCGTCTGGGTCCCCTGTTGCTTTAGATGTTGGTGCTGCTGACCAAGTGTGTCACTTTTCTCTTGTTGGGGGATTCAATGACAGATGTCAAGGTATCTGCTCCCTTGTTATTGAAGTGAGTGGAAAGGTAATCAACCCAGATGTTCTCTGCTATATTGGAACTGATTCCATGGTGGTTCGGACGTTCTATCTTATGAATTGTAAGCCAGAACTTGGCACTATTATGTTGCTTGGCATCGTGCAATAATTTGGCCCACGTTTCGTCGTTCTTTTGCCTTATTTTTCTCCACTTCCTCCGTCTAAGTAGTGCCATTGTTTGTCTAAGGGATGACTGTAGCTCAAAGTTCCCCGGTGTTTTTCGCAGTTGAAGGGTTCGGTTTATGGTGCATTTGAGGCTCTTAGTTTCTGGACTGGAATTTACTTTTTTTGATCAGTCTTCTAGTTGTCTTGATTTGGCCCCTGTCCTAGTTGCAAAATTACAACTAAAGGTCTTAATAAAGTTTTCCCATGCTGTTACAATTGGGATACCATTTTCTTTTTCCCTCTCAAACAAAGTTTTTGCAGCGGCTGAAAGGGCTTCAATATTGTTGGCATTGCACCTTAAATGCATTATATTAGAGACTTCTTCGGTGCCAATTGGTTTCCAGATGTCTAGTGTAGCGACTGATCTCGCTTTCAACGTTATTTCCTGTGGAAGGTGATCGCTCTGAGCCATATCTCCTATTTTGAAGGTTGATATTTTATCGAACATGGCTAATGTTGCAAACGTGTAATCCAGAAGAGAGGATGTTTTTGACGAGTGAAAAGTGGAAACTGGTGGAATATCCTCAGGAAAGCGCCCATTCAATGCTCTTAGATTTAGATGTTCTAGTTCTTGTAGCAAGTGTCTAGCCAATCTTGAGGGTTTGCTGTTGTTTGCTTTGCCCTGAGTCGGTATCCCCCAACGTGAAGTGAGTTTATACACAGGGCTGTCATCTTGGCTTGACCCAAGGAGGTGTAGATTGAAATCGCCAGAAACAATAAAATGGTCAGTTTCTTGCTCATCCATAATGCGCTTTATTTCATTTGACAGCTCCTTTACAGCCAGTTGTTTGTTTTGGATGCACGTAGGTGTTAATTATTATTACTTCATGCATCGCGTTGTTAAATTTGAGCCTTATCAGTATTGCATGAACAGCGTTGGGTGATGTAATTTTCACCTCAATAGGCTTTGTTGAGCCCATAGTATTAATCGAAGTCATCATCATTAGTCCCCCAGAACAGCGACCAAAGTTTGACCCCTTTGCTGCCGGGACAAAGTCGGAGCAGTAACCTTGGAAATCCTTGGCGTTCTCTTCCCAAGTTTCCTGGAAAAGTATTAAGTCAAATGTTTTCAAATAGTTGGGTAGTTCCTGGTCGACTAATTTGGCTCCCAGACCATTAATGTTCCAAATGCAAAGTTTAGTTTGTCCTTGAACAAGTGAGGGGTTTCACTCACTTGTCACTTTGGACAATCTATTAATATTGTGCGTGTTATTTGTGGCCGCACTTCTGGACCCGGCTTCTCAATTGGAATCAGTTTTCCAAAATTTCTGCCAAACTTAACTCCTTCTGTTCGGGCCAAGAGTTTACCGGGGGTTCTACTTCTTGCCCCTCTTAGTACTGAGGTGGTAATTTGATCTGGGGCGGTGGTTGGAGCTTTTAAGAACGGAGTTGGATAAGGCGATTTCAATTAGACTAGAATTACTATGCCCCAGTGCTTAAACATACTTTCCTCTTCCTTGATTTTGTTTACGATTTCACTTGAGCTTCATCTTGTCCTCGTCACCTCCTGGCCTAGGGGGTTATTATTTGGAAGGAATTCTATGGAAAGTAAATCCTTTGAGTTTATGTTTCCAAGACTCTGGATAGAGTTTAAGAGTCGTAATACATTTCCTCTGTTTAATATGTCGTTTCTTCCCCGTGATATATATTCCGGAATGAAAGTGATGCTGACCACTTCATCCGTTATCCTTTCCTTGATTTTATTAGTAGGGGTTAAGACCTGTGAAAGAGGACTTAATTGCAGAGATTTGTTCTTTTCTACTCCTTGGATAACAGATTTGGGAGAAGGTGGTAGGAGGGCAGATAAAGACTTGGTTTTGCAGGGTGAGTCGCAATCCTTTGCCGAGCCCCCTGACGGCAATTTTTGTTGGTCCTCATTTTTTGACAAATGGACTTCAGTGGATAATCCCCCTGGGGTTGGATTTCCTTGGTGTTTTTTGAGGTTGCTGAATTTCTGAAATTTTGTTCTAATAATGTTGCCTCCTGCCTTTTATTCGTTGTTGAGAGGTTCCTTCTTGCTGGCTTTTTTGCAATTAGTGGTGTGTCCTGCCGCTCTATCACTATTAAGGACGTCCTACTTTCAGGACTTGGCGGTGGCCCGGGGGGGGGGGGGGGGGGGGGGGACAGCCATAGTTGTGAGGGGCTCTACGATGGACTGATCCAACCTGCCAAGCAAAGCAGAGCGATGGCTGGACCCGGTTTCATCATGAACGGAGACTGGTTACACTGCGAAGAAAGGTGGTTTGCTCAATATGTTTATAATATGAGGTAGTGGCTTCTTATTACGACCCTTCTGTTTTTGTTTTTTAGAAGCTTTCTGTACTGTAGGGTATTTGTTTGAAGGAGCTATTTTTTGTGGGGCTAATGTTGGGGTTGCATCTCAAACTTCAGTATTATTGGGAGGACTAGATACTATTGGTTTAATTTTTTGAGATTTGAGTAAGGCGATCCCTACCTTATGCTGACCATCTGGAGTTGTAAAGGACGGTAAGGAGTTCCCTTTTATTTCTGATAGTAAGTTCCCTAACATAGTTGGTAATGTTGTTAGCTTATCAATTATTGGTGCGCAAGTGCATTCAAGATGGATGGTTTGGCTTCCATGCAATGCTTCTTGACCCCGCTTGATTAAGTTATTAAGCTCTGATAGTTTGTTATCGATCCCTGATGTGAAATCGGCCAGTGTCTGGAGAACTGAGAGTTGTAAGTCCATTTTATGAGATTGATATGGTAAAGCTGTAGTTGCATATTGCATTGAGTTTAAAATTGCTGCCCAAATTGAGTCGTGGGTGCAGTATTACTGAGATTGCTTCTTTCCTGCAATGATGTATTATGAGGTACGGCAGGTGTAATATTTTGGGCAGGTTTTAGATTATATGAGGCGACAAGCTCCTCCCACTCCTGTGAGGCCAAAAATACAGGTCCGGGCTGGTTATATAGGAGTCTTCATAAGGAGACATTGTGTGGCGCTCTGGTAGGTTACCAGCCAAAGTGCTGAGGGGTCCGTGGAGTGATCTGAAGCCCCCGGTACACCTGACTGTGGATTTTCCCGGAAGAGTTGGGGGCTGTTTTTTGGAGACTGCAAGAGAGCCATTTCCAATCGATCTTTGAGCGGATTCTGGGGGGAGCCCCCTAATGTATTTAATACCTCTTCTGAGGCAATTTCAGCTGAACTAGCATCAACAATGCTTTTTAGTTGTTGCTGATGCTGGTCTTCTAAGGTGGGTAAGATCCACTGTTTGGTTTTGGCTTGGTTTACAACTTGATTATTGAATTGATGAGGTAAAGATTGCGGTTGGGATTCAAGTGGCGTGTTGGGCGACATAGAGAGAGCCTGACTGGCTGGCTGAGTGATTAGCTGAATAGGCTGGCCGATCGGTTGGCTAATGTCAACAGTGCTTTTTGGAGAAGTCTGGTCATCTATTGTAGATGTGTTCCTTTGGTCGGTTTTAACTTGGTTTTCAACATTGTTATTAAATTGGTGAAGTGGGAGTTGAGATTGGTGGACAAGTGACGTCGAAGATGGCTTGAGAAAAGCCTGATCGACTTGCTGGTTAATTGGCTGTTTGCTTAGCGGATAAGTTAGTCCGGACTTCTCAGGCTGTAATGGCGGTTGCAGCCCTTTTACGTTCGCACTCTTTGAATAGATTGCTGACCCTGGATCTTTCAAAAATCCGAATTTCGTATACATTTTGGGTTGGAAAGTGCAAGGCTTTTTTCTTTATAGAGCCCCATCGATGTTTATCAGTGTGCAGTCCCCTTGACTTACTAAAATTCCTGGTAATTGCGTTGGATTAACTGATACATTAGAAGTGGATTTACCCGTTCTTGAATTAGAGCTGAGCACGTCGCCATTAATGGAGGTGTTTACAGAAGAATTTGTGTCAGAGCAGATGGTGGTAGACCCCATTCCTGGTGTGCCTTCTGTGCCTTCTTTAATAGATACTGACCCCCGTCGAGGGCCACTGGGCTGGCATATACTCGCTGTTACATTGTCTTGTTTGGACTTGGACTTTGACTTCGGAGGAGTCCTGCTCACTCGGCCAGATCTCATGACTGGCTCCACAGACCGTGCCTAGTTTAGCACGTGATATATAATGAGAACCAGTGTACCATACAGTTGGAAGATCTAGTAAAGTACCAGAAGGAGGACTGGACCGATGAATGTGAGAGTGTCTGCCGATGACCCAATTGCTGAGGCTGAAGCTGCAGAACACTAATGTAGCATGCACGTACCTTGCACTCTTCCTGCCACCAGGGTGGGGATTCAACTGCTGGTCGCACTCCTCTCCGCTCTCTCAGATGCCCCCCGAGCTCCTCTGAGCGGCCTGACGGCAGACCAACCGGGAGAAACTCAGCTTGCCCTTGCCTCAGATCTATGCAACCTTGCCTCAGATCTATGCACCCAATGTCAAACAGTCAGCACAGCGAGCACACTATCCAGAATTGGGCGCAAGAAGCTAATAGGAGATTGAACGGCAGGGCCGATAAGAGGGCGAGCTGATGGAGCCCAAGGAGTCCGTGGAGGCGCAGCTGAAGCCGGAGGCGGAGGGCGAGGCGTGGGCGATTAACAATTTTAGTTAATTTTTTTTTTTTGCTCTTTGACAGATCACTGCTCCTCTCTGGCACAAATAGTGGGGCACAGGCTGGCCTTGTCCATCTGCCATCCCTCAGCACTGACGACCCTGCAGCAGACCCACAAACCCGTGTTGCGTTGGGTCACGTTAGACCAGCCTCCACAGTGCCCCCCCCTCGCTCCCCTGCCCCCTCACCGTAGATGATGCCTTTGGGACGAGACAGGAAGCTGGAGTATGGCGACGTTAGGGGCCCCAACAGAAGGCGGCAGTAACAGCAGTGGAGCCTGGGAGACCCAGGAGAAGCCAGGGGGGCCGGGGGGAGCCGGCGGCAGTGCAGCACAACAGCAGTACAGCCCAACGCCCAAGGGTGGCCCGGTTTGGCTGGTTGCGGCGGCGGCAGAGATGAAAGGAGCAATCCCGCTAGCCTCCTTCTGCTCCGCTCAGCCCCGCAAGCTCTCACCCCCCGTAGTCCGTAGGCCAAAGCTCCGAGGGTTCCAGGGGGTCGATGTCCGCCGGTAAAAGCTGGCCGCAAGTAGGAAGGCGGCGGCTCCTGCAGAGAGAAGAGCGCAGAGAGAGGACCGCAGGTGGAGACCCAGCAAGCCAGCGAGCCAAACAAATTACTCCTCACAGCTGTGGACTCCGGGCGTCGGCAGCAAAAACAATCAGTTTCTAAAGTCACAGAAACAATCTGAGAATTAGAGGCACAAACACAGAGGTAGCTATTACACTTACAATGATGTGAACTCAATTGATCAAATCAAGAACTAATTCCAACAGGTTGTGGTGAACCACAAAGCAGTTCCATTTCATTCCCTAAGCAACTCTATCACTGTGTTCCTGGACACCTCTCTGCTAATGGTAGTGAGGAAAAAGGACTTTAGGGGAATCACATATTGCTCCCATTTGGACTATTAGCTGTTGGTTTTTTGACTCAGAGTGCACTGAGACCTGCTAACGAGACCCAAGTGTCAGGTGACCGATTACAAAAGGTGTGTCGAATTGGATGTCCCCAATTGGCAAGTGCTGACTTACTTATAGGTTCCTAGTATATGGCACTCATGGTACAATGTCCACTCAGGTTTGCAGCACTGACTGTGCCACCCTGAGTGTGACAAAAGAAAAACTGGCTCCCAGCCTGCCACTGCAGACTGGAAGAACAGAGCTTTTTATTTTAATTTTATTTTTTTTAGAGTTTTATATAGCGTGAACTAAACCCGAGACATTGGGTATCAGAGCACTTTACATGAGCACCAGTTTTGTTACAGAAGGACACATTGTTTACAATGCTAGTTCGACTTTGCCATTTAAACTAATGGCAAAGCCACCAGTCCCTTGATAATTTATGTAAGGCTCTCCTAAGGAAGGCATAGAGCCCTATGGCAAGGAGATGTATATTATTAAGTAAGACATATAGGTTTATGTATTTCTTAGCAGCAAACCCCTTAAAGTTGCCATTTTGCTGAGGATAAGCTAGTAGCCCCCTTGCCTAATACAGCGTTACTGGCTAGCATCCCAGCTTGGCTAACTTATGAATGAGACTACCTAAGTGGGTACTGCACGGTATCAAATTAATTGTGCCACTAAATCCGACCTGATGCCCTCGTCAAAATTAATGTCGCTATTAAAGTTAAGCAATTTTTAGAAAGTTGCCACTCTGTGCCCCATCTAGTCCAGAGGTGTCACAAAGACTTTAGTACACAAACACCTTTCTACCCGCTTGGGGAGATGCACCAACGACTCCCAGACTTAAGAACAAAGGCAGTGGCAGCAGAGGGAGGTATGACCTCCTCTCCCAGGGAAGCCACACAGGGTAACAGCCCAAAAGTTGAACTTCAAAGGGGAAGTCGCCTTTGAAGGGCCACCTGTGACAACTCTCCCTAGCAGAATGCCTTTTGTTCCTGTAGACAAGCTAGAGACAGAGAAAGGGAGGGAAAGAGAGGGAAAACCAGTCCCCAAACCGGTTTTCTTGTGGGCAAGTAGCCCTTAGGTAACCACACCTACATGGTGGGCTACCAAGTGCCTCATAGTTGAGGAAATGTCCCGACATCTTGAGTGGCAAGAATTTTACACTATGGGATTGCCAAATGCTACACATCACTGGAACTTTGCCACCAAAAAGGAAGGGACCTACTAGCCCACTGGCTAGTGACTACGTTGTCCCCTCTGGGCCCTTTACCAGGATATAATGGACACCCGAAGTACCCTGGACCTTAGTACACGTTTGATTGGGAGAGAGGACCGAAGAAGGACTGCGCTGCTGCCTTTGAAGCTGCAAGAAGAATGGATGCACTGTCAAAAGGACTGCACCTGCTGCACTTTGGGATAGTACATTTTGGGCTAGTAAAATTTGGATTGTGCTTACGGCTCCTGACATAGGGAAAAGTGGATTCCTGAAACCAAGTCAAACAGTGACACCAAGGATCAGTCAGTTGATCCGCTGGAATCAACTGACTGGGGGGATGATGTAGCCTAATGGCTAGGATGGTCGACCTCAAATCTGGGGTTCCGGGTTTGAGTCTCGGCAAGGACGTGCAACATCCTGTGATTTGGGGCAAATCACTTAATCTCCCTGTGCCTAACAAAAATGAATGTGTCTTCATGTAATGCAACTGGTGTTCATGTAAAGCGCTCTGATACCTTCGGGTCAAGCTTGCGCTATATAAAAATCTGTTAAAAAAAACTTTAAATAAAACAAACTCCAGAGACAAAAGAACTGAAGAAGCCCAATTGGCAAGTTGGTAGCCACCGCAGAGGTTTAGGCACTACCTGCAGCCACGGTGACCAATCCACAAAGGTTGAAAAGTGCACCAGAGTCTGCTGGACCCGGGAGTGCGGTCAAAGACCGGATTTATCAACTAGAAGGACACAAGCCCCTACCAAGGATTTTTGCTGTAACATTTGTGTCGCAAGATCGGTAGCCCAGCCTCAGCTGGACTTTTTTAATGTAGCAAAGAGGACGTTGTGGGACACCAAGATCCGTGGCCAAAGTTGCCACCTCACCCATGGACTTAACCGCAACTCACCCCTGTCAACCGCACAGCCCCAGAAGCATCTTTGAGCATCTTTTCCTCCTGCACCCCCAGAATCAGGATTACTCCATTGTCGTTTAGGCGGCCATTTCCTGAAGGTTGGAGCTGGACTGGAATAGGCTCCTTGACCTCCGCCCTGTCAGATTTGGTCGCCCAAGTCAAGCCAGAGTTGGCAGACAAACTCTTTCAAACTTTTCAAAAGTTTACAACCTTTTGGTTGACTAATGCTTGCTTGCAGATGGATTCAAAATTATTTAATGGAGGGGTGTGTCCAGCAACATGGCGGACTAGCCGGAAAGGCCGGATCTCCGGCTGCCCAACACAGATCCGGACCGTAATCCGGCATCCTTTAAACACACTGCATACCACCCTAAAGACCTCCGTTACCAGGTATAGAAGGCGACGAGTGCCGTGCTGTCCTGGTTCACCGGAGAAAATGCGGCGATAGATACTGGTCAGGAGCATGGCTGGTGAAGATGGCGCCTGCCTCCAGGCCCGGACTGGGAGCTTGATGAGGTTAGCCGTTTGCACCCCTTGACCTCTTCGGGCCGGGTGCGGTAGAAGCTGATCTGGAGGTCCTTGCTGGGTAGTGGGGGCAAGCACTAGCAGAGGGGCCGCAGACACGCGGCCTCAGACCCGAACAGATGGTGCTCCTGGAGGGCTACTGAGTGATGAGAGTACAGGCCTGGAGATCCCCGTGGCAATCTAGTCACCACCAGAGTCCGGGAGCGGAATTGAATGGCCGCAAGCAGCCGGGGAGTGGAGGCAGGACAGATTCATGTGGCTGCCGACCGTGCACGCGCAGCGAGCCGATCCGACGTTGCTGCCTGCAGAGGGACACCCAATCTGAGTGACACAAGCTGCGACAGACGAGCCGAGGCCCCGGTGGTGTGCTGGTGACACAGCGGAGGCGGCTTCGGCCCGCTGGAGGTGGGAGAAGCGGAGTCCAGCAGAGCGCCCAGAGGTGTGGACATGCACCAGGGTGAGCTCAGGGGGATATCCTGCCGGTCAGGTGGTAACAGTGGAGCCTGGCCGCGTCAAGTGTTTGTCTTGCACACAGCGTTAGAAGCCTGAGTGGGGGAGGGGGAGGGCGGAGATCCCTGTTACGGCAAGATCTCCGCAATGTAGCCGAAAGAGTGACATAAGCAGAGCAGTGCATCTCAGAAACAGAAGATGTAACAACATACCTGAAGGGAGAAGTAACAAAACTGAAAATTCCCTGAAAAAGACAAAGTGGAAGGTAGATCATGCAGAAAACAGGGCTAGGCGAAATAACCTGCGATTCATAGGTTTTCGGGAGGGAATCAAAGGTGCAGACATGGGAGGGTATCCTCAAATGGCTGAAGGACACTCACGGATGCCGCATTTTCCTCCTGTTTTGTGATAGAGCGAGTGCACAGGATGCCCACTACCAGGTCGCTGCCAGGGGCACTGCCCAGGCCGGTAATAACCCGGTTCCTCACCTACCAATATAGGGACCTAATACTTCACGAGATGCAACGACTGGGAGAAGTGCAGATGCAAAACACGAAAATATTGTTATTTCGGATGATTCCAGAGAGGTCCAGAAGCAGAGGAGAACTTTCGACTCCTTAAAAGAAAAGCTGAGGAACCTCTGCATTCAATACATGCTCCTCTTTCCTGCCACGCTTAAGGTCATATTCAACACAAAACTTATTTTTTTCAGACTCCTGAGGAGGCATGATTATGGGTAGAGGAGAGGCCCATTATAGCGAGAACTGCGGAGCGGGGTTGCTAAACCCATAAGAGCCAAAATCAAAAGAAGATTGGGACACGGATCAGACTATCATAGTAGTACACCCAGAAGGCGCAAAGTGATGTCGGAGAGAGCAAGGTGAGAACGCGACTCAGAGGAAGAGTCAAACCAAAGGTCACAGGACCGACCACATTCTGGAGGTAGACCCTGGAGGCAGGTTACACCGGAACTGCAAGAAACGGAACACTCGGAGGGATCAGACAGCGACCATCCATTGCTACAGAACATTAACCTACTAGAATAATCCGCGGCGCTGAAGGAAATGAAAGAGACATTGCAACTAACTGCACCAGATGGAAGTGAGGAAGGCCGATTTAATCCAGGCGGGTCTTTACTGGCTCTCAACCTGGCACATCAAGGACCTTAGGCTTAGTTAACTTAGGCTTAGTTAACTAATCTTGTTGTTGGGATAGGGGGATGGGGGTGCATAGACCTCTTAAACGGTACCTGCTACACTGTTGTCATGTTGAAACGTTGCGGCAAGTGGGAGGGGGAAGTGAGAGAGAGTGGGGTAGGGGTGTTGGGGGGGTAGTTCGGGGGGAGGGGACATAAAGGGTGGAATCCGGAACACCATGAATGGCTTCGAGGAACTTGAGCGGACATAACTGGGCACAGTCAGCAGGTTCCTCGGGTAGACAGGGCAGTGATATCTCCAGGAGATATGGCTGACACGGGCTATACGGTTATGACCTGGAATGTAAATGGGCTGGGACACCAGATCAAGAGGGGCCTGGTAATTAAATACCTTAAAAGACTGAAACCTGACATAGTGCTCCAGGAGACACACGTGAGAGGGACGTGCTGCACCTTTCTGGGTAGAGGCATGTGTGAGAAGTTGGCCTGATATTCTAGTGATCACTGTGTATCATACCAAACGCCCCTTATTGATGATTGGTTGTAAGTCAACCTTATAGACCAGCTATCCTAGTAGCGTGGACAAAAGCAGTCTTTAGGCTAAACTCTAGAGGGCGTGTTAAGCCAGCTGTTTTACCGTCACATATACCCCTTGAACACCAAGTGAAAGGACACCACACAAGTTGTTATGAAAATAAAGGATATTTATTTATAACAAGTCTACCCTGAACTCTTTATGAGTCAGGGAGCTAAGCACAATACAAAATTCTTACGAAAATACTTCAAGTTGCACAATTTACACAAATGCCCGAGGGGCACGAAAAACCATATACTCTAAAAGTGGAATGCGAAATATTAGCAGGTAAGTAACAAGATCCAGAGGCTTCAGGATCGCTAGGACTACACTACAGAACCCTAAGGTTAGGAGCAGGAGGCCTAGGGAGATCGGGTGCAGAGTGTGCACTCTCACGCGGGATGCGGGACAAAGTCTATGGAGGCTAGTATTTCTAAAGTTACTGTTTTCGGACGAATCCGACTAGATAGACTTAAAACGAAAAAGGATCTGGACACTTAGATAGTGAACCTGCGTTGGAGCACCGAAATGCTCGGGTTACCTAGCCCAGGGGCTGCGGCTGCATAGGGTTCAAAAGACGTCGGGAATCCTCGTTGTAGTCTATGGAGCCTGAAAGAAGAAGTTGCTGGCAGGCGACCAGTGAAGAAGTTCGGTGTGATCCAAGCCTGGATCGGTGATGGAGACGACCTGAATGCAGAGGGGACTCAGTTCTTAATCACTAGCCAGTGATTGTGTGGGCACCAGGATGGCACCGGATGAAGTCACCTCGACCAGGTGGATGGGCGACGCTGGACACTGCAGTCACACAGGCTAGGTGGTGTTGTCGGTGACCAGGCTGGAGGTGCGAGCTGTCCCACGCAGGTCTCTGCTGTCGGCGATGCTGGACCCAAGATGGGGGCAACAAACCTTGGCAGAGGCAAGCCCACGCGGTGGAGTCAAGATGGCGCCTGGAGTGGACCAGGAGGGTCCGGGGTGCTCCTCCTTTGGAAGGGAGCAAGGGCCAGTCTGGAGCAACCAAACCAGCGGTGTAATCGTCGTGGTACGTCGTCAGGAAGGCCACTAGCCAATCATCAATAAGGGTTGTTTGGACTGATACATAGTGATCACTAGAATACGGCACGTAATACCCTTTTGAGGTATAATAGTCACCACCCCCGTAACCTACGGGATAATCTCCCTTTTGGTCAGTTCCTCCGTATCCGGAGGAATTGTACCAAAAGGGAAGATTATTTTAGGGAAGCAAAAGTTCTGCAAGAAAAACTTGTGACTCGGTCATACCCATATCGGCTGGTAAAACATGCTATGAAGCGTGCATGGTTCTATGACCGTCAAGCCCTCCTACAAACAAAGCAACTCACAAACCCTAATACCATACCAGACACTATACCCCCAACGTGTGTCTTGACCTTTGGTACTGAATCTACAGAAATAAAGAAGATCATCAAACGCAATTGGCATTTGATTCAAAAGGTTGAACCCCAGTTAGCTATTCCTAGATTTGCCTTCAAAAGAGGTAAAAATCTACGAGACCATTTGGTCAAAGCCTACAGGGAACCCAAGATCAATACCCTAAGTAGTATGTGGGGCATGGCACCCGTTGTCGGACACTATCCATGCGGTGGATGCACAGCTTGTGCGACCACACAGATAACCAAAACTTGCTGCATAAATGGGAGACAGTTGACGCTGAAACAATTCTCTAATTGCATGACCAAAAATGTAATTTATTGTAGCCAGTGCCCATGTGGACTCAACTACCTAGGAAAAACAACACAGGAAGTAAGGAAACGAATAACACAACATCAATCACGCATTAGATGCAAAATTCAAACGGCGCCTTTAGTAGAACATTTCATCAACATGTCACATGCTCCCACCGATATGAAATGGTTTGTCATTGAATGTGTAAAGGGTACAAGGAGACGTCCCAATGTGGATAAACTTCTTGCTCAAAGGGAGAACAAACTGATTTGGCTTTGTGACACAGTAGAGAATGGGCTTAACATTCTTATAGAATGGCATTCATTGGCCACTCTTTATTAAAGGTCTTTTGATTCTAGATTGCCACATACGGCTGTATGTGAGATAGATATACCTAACTGTATGCTTTTCACTGTAATATAAGGACATTTGGGCATATTTGTTAATATTTGTTAGTTTTGTAGTCGGTTACCATTGTGTCATTGTATAAGTGTTGTTGTTGTGCGACAATTATTTCTCCCTTGTCATTCCAATACGGCATTGTGCGCACAATTTCCTAAATATAGTGCGTCTGTTCCGCCTATTCATATTTCGTACTCACAATAGTATCTCAATAACTATTGCTTAACGTAATTACAGTTTCTAGCCCCATCGAGTACACTTTAAGATGGCCGCCATGTTAACCCAGTGAACTGACGTCCTGATGCCTAACGTTATATACGTCAGACGCGGCATCAGAATACTTTCGCGTTCACCCACGGAGAAGACACACGGACTCTTGAGAGCCGGCGTCTTTCGGTAAGTTTAAGGTTGGATAGCGGTACAATGATGCTAATCTCGGCATAGACATATTTTCTGATGCTTGCCTGTTTTTGCAGAACTTTTGGCGGCTGCCAGATGTAAGTCACATTTCATGCATGCTTTGTTTCCTAAAACCGGTCTTAATTTTTAAAAGGGCGTTTGATTACACGGAGTGTAACTGACTCAGTGTTTGGTTTACAGAACGACCTGTGAGGCGTTTTTGTTGGCTTTACAAACACGATTTAATACACAGGTACATCTTGTATTAATGGATTATCGCTCTGTATTTTCCTGGCATGATACTATTAAGGTCCTACAGGCACTTGGTCGCTTTTGGCACAGTTGTGTTGGTTTGAAGTACACTTGGTGGTTGTGTGTTTTTGGCACATCTGTGTTGGTCTTGTATATACCAGGTGGTTATAGGTGCATGTCACACCTTTCCATGTCGTAAGTTAAGTGTTTGTGTCACTAGTGCTTTGTCATTTTGTTCTTTTTATTGAGCTGAAAATATCTTCGTGTACCCTAGGGTTTCACTGATTTTTGATATTGTTATGTTTGTATTAGATACCCCTGTGCAACTTCTTTTGTCCTGAAGATGGTCCTCCGGATCTTTATGGCCTACTTGGACCGAAACGTCGACGCCTAACACCTTTTATACAACCATACTGTATAATTCACTTGAAATTACAATTTGTGAATTAGGCTGCATATGTAATAACGTGCATGTGGTCCTTTAGTGTGTCCATACTATGTGGTAAAGGTGTTTATATGCCACCATATGATTCATGAGATATGGTTTTGGTGGTTTAATGTTGCCGGACTTTTTGATTCGTGAAAAACTGTAAAACAAAAAAAGTTTATAATTGAAAAGCAAAAAATAAAAATATATTTTTGATACTATTTACTGTTTGCTGTTGCTGAAACCCTTTGGTTACCTTCTTTAATTTAGTGATCATTGTCATGACACTGTTGAAAGCAAAATTTACGCTGTGAATGATTCCTACTTGGACACTTAGCTTATATGATTTACATTACCCAGTCCCGGTGGGATTATTGGGTGGCTCTGTTCTAATACCACTAGAATAGTGAGCACTGCATATCAGGCCAACTTCTCACAACCGGACAAAGCGGTGAGCAGCAAAGAGCAGAAGGGCCCCACGCAGATCTCGTGGATGCTTGGGGGCTGGACTTCGGTGCTGGAGCTGCTCAGGGTTAGGGCTTCTCAAACCCCAAAGCACTCACTCGAGGATCCCTCGGCGGTCGTGCTGGTTAAGCGTCGTGCAGTTTCAGAAGATGGCCGGTCCCTCAGGTCTCGTCACACCCACGAATCGCAGCTGGGCTGAGATGCAGGTAGAGGTCAGAGATGCCAGGGAATCCGGGTCTCGTCGAGCTGGGCAGTCTTGATCCGGAGGATGGACTTACAGCAAACCGCGATGTTAGATGGTGCCTGCGGGTGCAGGGTGGCTACTCCTTAGCCACAAGGGAGAGTCTTCAGAAAGTATCAAGAGTTCCTTTCGTGGAAAGTAGTTCAAGATTCTGAATTATCTAATTTGGGAAGGGGGCCCGCTCCTACCTTTATTCTAAGAAAAGGGGCTGGCACGCGACTAGGTCCTGCCCATGGGTGGGACCAGGAGGGGGGTGGTTAAACCCCTCTCCCTTGTCTGGACTTTCCCCAGCTCAGGGGCTGTCGTGCCCCTGGAACTCGTTTGAGCCGGCATATGCACAGTGAGCACCGGGGTGCCACTTGCAGTCACCTTTCTCTCAGCCCTGCCTACCTGGGATACACAAAACCCTGTCTGGGATGCTGCTAGCACCGCCCCCGACAGGAAACCCTTTGTCCAAGCTCTCCTCGCTTAAAGGACTCCCAGCAGCAGGAGGTCAGACTTGTGTCTGTGGTGGCAGCATCCATTTTGTGATGCTGAGGCTCGAGTTAACTTTAACCGGGGTTCACAGTTACATACATGTCGTGTCCCTCTAGAAGGGTGGAATGCTAACCCCGTCGCCAGAATTTGCGAGGGGTTAGTATTCCAATTCGTATGACACCTTACTCGACATGTTTTGATAAAGTGATACCAAAGTTGGCAAATAACCGCGAGGATTATAATGCACTTAAGAGTATATGGTACGCGTTATCACGGAACAGCTATTAGGACTTGGTTCCGCAAGCTGCAAACGGGCTCAGCTCATGCCAGAGCACCATCTCACATGATTCCAAGCACTCTGCCTTCAGGGTTGTTAAGGCCTGCCATAGGAGTGACTGATAGGAATACATGTGTCCATTTTAGGGTTAGATATAGGGATACTATATCTAAAGCAAAGGGTGATTACACCACCTTGCCCCAGCTGTCGTGCAGCCAGTTGTGTCAGATTTGGATGGCCAGCCAGGGGTGGCATAATACATGCTGCAGCCCCTGGTAGGCCCTGGGTACACCTATGCCCTGGATACAGGGACTGATAAGGTGGCCCAGTACCAATTGGTAAATGCACCTAAGGTACACGTGTCAATTTAGAGAGAGAACAGTTAGGCTGTGGGTCTGATTAGCAGGCCCACAGCCAGGGAAAGTCGTAAACCAGTGAAGCAAAAAAGCAAAAATCGGTGGTGACCATAGGATTGCAGACCCCACTCTCCTACATACTATTGTCAAGGTTTCTGTTTTGGTGGAGCCAAAAGCTTCATGTGCAACAATAATCTGAAGGGACCTTTACTGTAGACACACCAACACTAGAGTGTGTGAATTAATGACTGAACGCTATGTCCTTCAAATGTACTTCACTGGAGAGCTTTTTGGAGGTGGTGGTCATTGTCTAGAAATGCTCTAGGCACACAACTCATTTTCACTCAAAAACAGCTTTAAGGAGGGCGTGGCTTGCTGCCGAGGAAGATGGCCGCAGCCTGAAGGAGCTCCGAGGGTGAGGCTGTCTCCCCTACAATCCGTACATTTTTCCACAGTCCAAATTATACCCAAAGGACACCCAGAAGCAGATGAGAGTGAGCGGGACAAATTGAGCTGGCTCCGGCATCTTTACGCCGTCCAGAACACTGTGCAGACAGTGCCGTAGGGTTCGGCCTACAAAGACGGCCTACGCCGGGGACTACATTTTGGTGAGAGCCCGAGCATCGGACATGCAGCCTGGGATTGTTACTGGGGGAAGAGCCGGTAATCGCATACACGTAAGCGTGTTGACACCTGTGAGGCCTGCCGACGCCCGCGATTCTTCTCTGCCCTGGAGCTGGTGTGATGGAGCGGGCCCCATGGAGGGAGCGGACTGTAACCTGTGGGCCGGCTTTACGATCGGACGAGCACCGGTGGAGGAAGGTGCGGGATCGGTCCAGCTCCGCTGCGTCGGTTCAGCCAGAGCTGTCAAGGACTGCACCTTGGGCCACGCGTGGTGCCTCCAGTGGTGGTGGTGGTGGTGGTGGTGGTGGTGGTGGTGGTGGTGGTGGTGGGGGGGGGGGGGGGGGGGGGGGGGGGGTGAGGGGTGTTCATCTGTTGGGAGCTGTGCCGGTTGACCTGACCAGGACTGGGGCTCTGGTGACAGGAGAGCCCGCCTAGGCCTCGACTGGCTGCACCGGGAGGCGCTAATTAGCACAAGGGTACAGGGCATACAGATTAAGCTGCGGGCCAGAGGGACGAGTGGCGCCCAATATTACACGTAGACTTTGATACAAGGTTCGTGGTGCAGGCATGTACATTTTTGTAAGCCCATGAAGGGGCCGCTGATACAGGCCGATACGAGTTGGCCACAATCGACCCCTAAGCTAAGGCCTTGTGAGAGACGGCGCTGAGATTGTAGGTCGCACAGCTGCGGGACAAGCCAGGGAGTTACCTCCAGTGGCCGCCCCGTAAACTATACGGCCCACCGTAATAAGTAGCGGCGGAGAGGGGATTCTGCCCAGCCGAAAATGGGTGGAAGAGGTCCACGCACAACCCAGCAGGGAAAACTGGATAAATTTGCATACAGCAAGGACTTTTCCCCCACTGCCAGAGTGCAAAGGACACACTGATAAAGCCTCGGAGGAGGCAGGAATTTCCAAAGTGACATTGGAAGATATAATGTCCGCCCTCAATAACGTGCAGTCGACGGTGGGGTCTATCTCTGCAGATGTAACTTTCCTCAGGGCAGACTTTCAGAAAATGTCCGCTAGGGTCACTGAGTTGGAACAAGGGACTACATCCCTCACAAAGGACACTACCACGTTAATCAAAAAAGTATCACAGTTAGAGACTGAAAACAAACGTATGGCGGCAAAGCTGGACGACCAGGAAGGGCGTTCCCATCGTAACAACGTTAGAAATACGGGAATTCCAGAAAGTGAAGGGGGCCCACCATTGACCTATACGTTGAGGATCTAATAAAAACTAGACTGCAGCCCAGAGGTCTTTCCAATTTCTTCTCGGTAGAACGCGCACACAGGGTGCAAGAAGGCAGGCCCAAACCTGGGGACCCCCCAGACCAGTACTTTCTCGCATCTTTAATTTCCGAGATAGAGATGCCATTTTACAAACGGCGCGGGTAGCGCCGCCCATGCGTGTGCAGAACTCTGTGGTGTCCTTCTTCCCGGACTATACAGCAGCGGTCTCAGCACGTCGTAGGAGTTTCCTGGAGGTCAAGAAGAAGTTGAGAGCCCGTGAACTGCCCTATTCAATGCTATTTCCAGCAAAGCTAAGGGTGGTGGGAGATGGGAAAACATGGTTTTTCGAGACACCAGAGGAGGCCCGAGATTAGTTCGAGGGATGGCGGCGGCTGCAGAGTTCCGGGTGTTCTGACAGGCGGCGACGGCGTCTCGGGATGGAGGAGGACCTCGATGAACGAGAGCCAAGGGTGGAGGAGGATGGACAGCTGCAGGAGGAGGCCGGAGAGTGAGACTTTGTGTGACAATCTTAAACCACGTGCAGACAGTATGAAAAGGTGCCTGACTGGGCCCGCCTCGGCTAAGAAATGGAGATGGACTTTTCAGTGACTATGGTCTTTGGGGCAGGGGATGAGTACTGTCTTCCTCAGACTTCCCGCTCCCTACACGCAAGTAATGTTTATGGGGTTGGGGTCTGAGCTCTCTGCTGAGTTGGGGTTGCGGGCAGTTCTGAGTCCGCATGGCAGGAAGGCAGGGAGGTGGGTGTGGGGGTTGGGATTGTTCAAATGTTCTTATCAAGGCCTATGTTTTGGTTTTAGATACAACACCTGGTTATGCAGTAAAGAACAAGTTACTTACCTTTGGTAACAATATATCTGGAAGAAACAGTGGTTAGTATTAGATTCCTTACCTTAGAATATCCCCAGGCCTCAGACTGGATCCGGAAACTTTTGCGTAGCAGTACCCCTGCGCGTCGGTAGGCGTCGTCTGTGGCTTCGCCTCCGTCGTCGGTGTCGTTTGCGCCGGGATGTCGTCGCCGGAGTACTTAGACGCAGCCCTTGCGCGCTGACGTCAGTTCTTATACACAGCTTTTCCGCGCCAGAAACGCAGAGCCATGATAAAAACCAACACTGGTGCCATGAAAATAGGGCCTTGAAAGGGGATGACCTTAACCCTAGATATCGGTTCGCAGAACGGGGAGGATGGGTGGGTCGGTAAGGAATCTAATACTAACTACTGTTTCTTCCGGATATATTGTTACCGAAGGTAAGTAACTTGTTCATCTGAAAGAAACAGGTTAGTAATAGATTCATTATCTTAGAATAGATACCCCAGCAATACCAACCCCAGTGGTGGGTCTGCGAACCAATAATCACACCAGAAAGTCATGGAGGATGGAACGGCCAAAGAAGCCATCCCTCCGGACTTGGCTGTCCAGGCAGTAGTGTCTTGCAAACCTGTGCAGTGAGGCCCACGTAGCTGCCTGACAAATGTCCTGCAAGGGGACTCCCCGACCCAGGGCAGTAGTAGCCGCCGTGGCCCGAGTGAAATGGGCCCTCAGCCCAACAGGAGGTTCCTTATTAGCCAAGGAGTAGCATGCCTTGATACACAACACGACCCACAGAGAGATGGTCCGCTTGTGTACCGCCCGTCCCTTCTTAGCGCCCTCGTAACCAACAAAGAGTTGATCATCCACCTGGAACTGGCGTGTGCGATCCAGATAGAAGGAGAGCGCACGTTTTGGGTCCAGACGGTGGAGCCTCTCTTCCTCTTTCGAGGGATGTGGAGGCGGAAAGAAGGTGGGCAAGGTGATGGACTACCCGATGTGCAAGGCTGTGACTACCTTGGGCAGGAAAGAGGGTCTTGTCCGCAACACAACCTTGTCCGTTTGGACAGACTCACTCTCCTGGCAGAGGTGATGGCAACCAGGAAAGCAGTCTTCAGAGTAAGAAGGCGAAGGGGGCAATTATGAAGCGGCTCAAAGGGAGCGCACATCAGATATGTAAGAACAAGGTTCAAGTCCTACTGGGGCATCACGAATGGAACAGGGGGAAACATGTGTGTGATGCCCTTCAAAAACCTATTTACAATCGGGGACTTGAACAAAGATCAGGTAGCCTTAAAAAGGCTGAAAGGGCAGAAAGGTAGCCCTTGAGAGTGCTGGGCTAGAGAAAGAAGGAAGAGAAGAACCTCAGCAAGAGGGGCAGAGAGAGGATCCACAGAATTTGCTGTGCACCATGCCACAAACCTGTTCCACCTGCAGGCGTATACCAACTTTGTGGAGGGACGCCTGGCTGCCAGAATCACAGTACAGACTTCAGGAGGCAAGTCAAATTGCCTCAACTGTCGCCGCTCAATCTCCAAGCATGTAGGTGGAGACTGGACAGGTTCGAGTGGAGGACTGTCCCCTGCTGCTGCGACAGAAGGTCCTCCTGAAGAGGCAGACGTACCGGGGGATCGACAGACATACTGAGTAGCTCGGGATACCAGTACCTTCGTGCCCAGTCCGGAGCCACAAGAATAAATTGGGCCCGGTCGTGCTTGATCTTCTTCAGCACTCTGGGCAGAAGTGGTATAGGCAGAAAGGCGTACAACAGACCGCAACTCCACTCGCGACGAAAAGCGTCTCCGAGCGAGTGCCGCCTTGGAAATTCCAACGCGCAGAACTGATGACAATGCACGTTCTCTTCTGTGGCGAATAGATTTAACCAAGGCTCTCCCCATTGCAGAAAGAGGCTTTGCGCCACATCCGAGCTCAGACGCCATTCGTGATCCATCATGCACCGCAGGCTGAGTTCGTCCGCCCCGGCGTTCAGAGAACCTGACAGGTGTTGAACCACCAGGGCCACGCCCTGATGTTCCAGCCATTGCCAGAGGCGCAGAGCCTCCTGGCAGAGGGTCCACGACCCCATCCCGCCCTGTTTGTTGCAGTACCACATGGCGGTGGTGTTGTCCGTGAACACCTGCACTATGCTCTCCCATACAGAGGGGAGGAATGCCTTCAGTGCTAGACGAATCACCCTCAGCTCCAGAAGGTTGATATGGAGCCGGGACTCCGCCGGAGACCAAAGGCCTCTGATCTCCGCCTCTCCCATGGGGCCTCCCCAACCTAGGAGGGACGCGTCCGTCACAACTACCTGCTCCGGTTGGGGTAAGGAGAGGGACCTGCCGCTGACCCAATCGCGGTCCGTGAGCCACCACTTCACCTGTCTCGCAGTGCCCTCCGAGATCAGGACATGGTCGGACAGGTTGCCCTGATGCTGGCCACACTGAAACTTCAGGTCCCACTGCAGAGCCTGCATCCGCCACCGGGCGTGATGCACCAGAAGGATGCAGGAGTCCATCAGCCCCAGAAGCCGCAGCTTCAACCTGACCGAGACCAGGGATAAAGGCTGAAAGATTGGAATCAGAGCCTGAATATCCCGAACCCGCTGTTCCGGAGGATAAACCTGAAACTGCGCCGAGTTGAGACCGCGCCGATGAAGAGGAGCTTCTGAGAGGGGCACAGGTGTGACTTCGGCACATTGATGGAAAACCCCAGCTGGTGTAGGAGGTCTGTCGTAGTTTGGAGGTGGCTGACGACTGTCTGGGGCGAGCCTGCCTTCAACAACCAGTCGTCGAGGTTGGGGAAGACTGAAACCCCTAACCTGCGCAGATGAGCTGCGACCACCGCCATCACCTTTGTGAACACCCGTGGGGCGCTGGTAAGGCCGAAGGGGAGCAGGGTAAACTGAAAGTGCTCATGGCCTACTGTGAACCGCAGGTAGTGCCGGTGGGCCGGCAGGACGGGAATGTGGAAATAAGCGTCCTGCAAGTCCAACGCTACCATCCAGTCTCCTGGGTCCAGGGCAGCTAAGACCTGAGCCAGTGTCAGCATCTTGAACTTCTCTTTCCGGAGAAAGCCGTTGACGTTCTGAAAGTCCAAGATAGGGCGTAGGCCCCCTTTGCCCTTCTTGGGTACCAGAAAGTAGTGGGAGTAACAACCACACCCTACTTCCGGCCCAGGAACGCGCTCAATGGCCCCCTTGGTCAAGAGGGCCGTAACTCCCTCTTGCAGAAGTTGCAAGTTGTTCCACCGACACGCGGTGGTACTGTGGTGGCATGGCTGGAGAGGTCTTCTCCAAGGGGAGGGAGTAGCCCCTTCGGACGATTTGCACCACCCACCTCCCGAAGTGACAGTGTGCCAGTGGAAGTGGTGATGGCGAACTCTGTCCCCCACTGGCATCACATGGGCCTGAAAGCACGGACTAGGAGGCTTTAGAGGCAGGTGATGCGGGGGAAGGTGTGGACTGGCCTCGCCATTGTCCCCGACCGCCGCCACAGCAGTTTCCACGGCCGCCACCGCGTAGGATGTTAGTCTGCGGTGCGTGGCTGGCAGCACGTGTGGGGACGCCCCTTCCTTGGCCACGAAAGGCACCAGTTTGCTGGCGTGGGGCCGAGAGGCCCAAGGACTTGCCCGTAGCCCTGGAGTCCTTAAAGCGCACAAGCGCATGGTCTGCCTTGTCGCCGAAAAGGCGACGGCCATCGAACGGCATCTCCATTGTAGTGTTCTGGACTGTGAGAAGTTGGTCTGATATGCAGTGCTCACTATTCTAGTGATCACTATGTATCAGTCCAAACAACCCTTATTGATGATTGGTTGTAAGTCAACCGTACACCAGCTATCCTAGTAGCGTGGACAAGAGCAGTCTTTAGGCTAAACTCTAGAGGGCGTGTTAAGCCAGCTTTTATACCATCACATATACCCCTTGAACACCAAGTGAAAGGACACCACACAAGTTGTTATGAAAATAAAAGGATATTTATTTAGAACACAACAACCCTGGACTCTTTATGAGTACAGGGTGCTAAGCACAATACAAAGCTCTTAAAGAATTTCTGAAAGTCGCACAATTTACACAAATGGCCGAGGGGCACAGACAACCATATACTACAAAAGTAGAATGCGAAATACTAGCAGGTAAGTAACTAGTCTCAAAGGCTTTAGGATCGCTAGGACTGGACTACTGAACCTTCAGATTACGAGCAGGAGGCCTAGGGAGATCGGGTGCAGAGTGTGCACTCTCACGCGGGATGCGGGACAAAGTCTATGGATGCTAGATTTCGTAAAGTTAGTGTTATCGGACGAATCCGACTAGGTAGAACGAAAAAGGATCTGGACACTTAGATAGTTAAGCTATGCTGGAGCACCGAAATGCTCAGGTTACCTAGCCCAGGGGCTGCGGCTGCATAGGGCTGAAAAGACGTCGGGATTCCTTGTTGCAGTCTATGGAGCCTGAAAGAATAAGTTGCTGGCAGGCGACCAGTGAAGAAGTTCGATGTGATCCAAGCCTGGATCGATGATGGAGGATACCTGTAAGCAGAGGGGACCAAGTTCTGAATCACTAGCCAGCGATTAGATGGGCACCAGGATGGCACCGGACGACGTCACCTCGACCAGGTTAGTGGGCGACACTGGACTCTGCAGCCTCTCGGACCAGGAGGCGTTGTCGGCGACCAGGATGGAGGTGCGAGCTGTCCCACGAAGGTATCTGCTGTCGACGTCGCTGGACTCAGGATTGGGGCAACAACTCTTGGCAAATGCAAGCCCACGCGGTGGACTCAAAATGGCGTCTGGAGTGGACCAAGAGGGTCCGGGGTGCTCCTCTGTTGGAGGGGAGCAAGAGCCAGGCTGGAGCAACCAGACCAGCGGGGAAGATGTCTTCGTTCGTCGTCAAGAGGGCTACAAGCCAGCAGGCAAGTGGCCGGACAACGCGGTGAGTAGCCAAGAGCAGAAGGGCCCCTCGCAGATCTCGTGGATGCTGGGGGGCTGGACTTTGGTGCTGGAGCTGCTCAGGGTTAGGGCTTCTCAAACCCCAAAGCACTCACTCGAGGATCCCTCGGCGGTCGTGCTGGATAAGCGTAGTGCAGTTCTGAAGATGGCCGGTCCCTCGAGGTCTCGTCACACCCACGAATCTCAGCTGAGCTGACGATGTAGGTAGAGGTCAGAGGTGCCAGGGAAGCCGGATCTCGTCGTGCTGGTCGGTTTGGTTCCGGAGGAAGGACGTGCAGCAAACCGCAGTGTTCTTAGGTGGTGCCCGCAGATGCAGGGTGACTACTCCTTAGTCACAGGGGAGAAATCTTGAGAAGAAGTCTTGAGTTCCTTTCGTAGAAAGTAGTTTCAGGATTCAAAGATGATCTAATTTGGAAGGGCCCCCGCACCCACCTAGTGAGCACCGGGGTGCCACTTGCAGTCACCTTCCTATTCAGCCCTGCCTACCCAGGATACACAAAACCCTGTCTGGGATGGTGCTAGCACCGCCCCTGACAGGAAACCCTTTGTCCAAGCTCTCCTCGCTGGAAGGACTCCCAGCAGCAGGAGGTCAGACTTGTGTCTGTGGTGGCAGCATCCATTTTGTGATGCTGAGGCTCGAGTTAACTTTAACCGGGGTTCACAGTTACATACATGTCGTGTCCCTCTAGAAGGGTGGAATGCTAACCCCGTCGCCAGAATTGGCGAGGGGTTAGTATTCCAATTCGTATGACACCTTACTCGACATGTTTTGATAAAGCGATACCAGAGATAGCATATAACTGCGAGGATTATAATGCACTTAAGAGTATATGGTATGCGTTATCATGGAACAGCTATTAGGACTTGGTTCCGCAAGCTGCAAACAGGCTCAGCTCATGCCAGAGCACCATCTCACATGATTCCAAGCACTCTGCCTTCAGGATTGTTAAGGCCTGCCATAGGAGTGACTGATAGGAATCCATGTGTCCATTTTAGGGTTAGATATAGGTATACTATATCTAAAGCAAAGGGTGATTACACCACCTTGCCCCAGCTGTCGTGCAGCCAGTTGTGTCAGATTTAGATGGCCAGCCAGGGGTGGCATAATACATGCTGCAGCCCCTGGTAGGCCCTGGGTACACCTATGCCCTGAGTTACAGGGTCTGATAAGGTGGCCCAGTACCAATTGGTAAATGCACCTAAGGTACACTTGTCAATTTAGTGAGAGAACAGCTAGGCTGTGGGTCTGATTAGCAGGCCCACAGCCAGGGAAGTCGTAAACCAGTGAAGCAAAAAGCAAAAATCTGGGGTGAACATAGGATTGCAGACCCTACTCTCCTACATGACCCCCCCCCCCCCCAAAACTTTGGGTCAATAAACTAACCTTGACCAGGTGAGTCTTCTTGCTCTAAGTGGAAATACCTGGAGAGCCCATCTGCATTGCCATGATCAGTGCCAGGTCTATGCTCCACTGTAAAATCCATCCCCTGTAGGGAAATGGACCACCTAAGTAGTTTGGGGTTTTCACCCTTCATCTGATTTAGCCACAAGAGGGGCTTATGGTCGGCCTGAATCTTGAAATGAGTGCCAAACAAGTATGGCCTCAATTTCTTCAGGGCCCAAACCACAGCAAAGGCCTCCCTCTCAATAGCTGACCAATTTTTCTCTCTGGGGGTCAGCCTTCTGCTAATAAAAGCAATGGGCTGGTCATGACCATCAAAATTCAGCCGAGATAGAACAGCTCCCACACCCAACTCAGAAGCATCTGTTTGGACAATGAATGGTTTGGAGTAGTCTGGACTCTTTAGGATAGGTGCTGTGCACATGACCTGCTTTAGGTCATCGAATGCTTTTTGACAGCCTGCTGTCCACTGAACTTTCTTTGGCATCTTTTTACTTGTCAGGTCATTAAGTGGAGTCACAATTGATCCATAATTTCTGACAAATTTCCTGTAATAACCAGTCAGGCCCAAGAAAGCTCGAACCTGAGTCTGGGTGGTTGGAGGAGCCCAGTCCTTGATGGACTGTATCTTGCTCTCCAGTGGCTGAACCTGGCCTCCACCTATAAGGTGGCCCAGGTATACAACCTGTGTCTGCCCTATCTGGCACTTGGTGGCCTTGATAGTGAGACCTGCTGCTTGCAGTGCCTCTAACACTTTCCTCAGGTGGACCAGGTGATCCTCCCAGGTGGAACTAAAGACAGCTATATCATCAAGATATGCTGCACAGAAGTCATCCAGCCCAGTGAGAACTTGATTCACCAGCCTTTGGAAGGTGGCAGGTGCATTTTTCAAACAAAAGGGCATTACCGCAAACTGATAATGCCCACCAGGGGTAGAAAATGCTGTCTTGGGCTTGGCATCCTCAGCTAACCTGATTTGCCAATACCCAGCTGTCAGGTCAAATGTACTTAAGTAGTTGGCAGAAGCCAATCTATCTATAAGATCATCTGCCCTTGGTATTGGGTGGGCATCAGTCTTAGTGACTGCATTGAGGCCTCTGTAGTCTACGCAAAACCTCATCTCTTTCTTACCACCCTGGGTGTGAGGCTTTGGCACTAGAACTACTGGACTAGCCCAAGGGCTATCTGAGGGCTCAATGACTCCCAGCTCCAACATTTTCTGCACCTCTGTCTTGATGCAGTCTCTGACATGATCAGGCTGTCTGTAGATTTTACTCTTAACTGGCAAACTGTCACCAGTGTCAACCTCATGGGTACACCAATTGGTTTGACTGGGTGTCCGAGAGAACATATGTCTAAAGGATTGAAGAACTTCTTTGCAATCCTTTTGCTGATGCTCAGAGAGGCTACCACAAAAGACAACACCATCTACTGACCCATCATCAGGGTTCTGAGTGAGCAGGTCTGGGAGAGGGTCACTCTCCTCCTCTTGTCCCTCATCTGTGGCCATGAGCAAGCTCATGTCCTTCCTGTCGACATATGCCTTGAGCCTATTCACATGGAGCACCCTGAGGGGGCTCCTGGGAGTTCCAAGGTCCACCAGGTAGGTGACCTCTCCCTTTTGCTCAATGAATGTGTGGGGCCCAGACCATTTGTCTTTGATTGCTGCTGGGGCCACTGGCTCCAACACTCACACCTTCTGTCCAGGCTTGTACACAGTCAGGACAGCCTTTTGGTCATATCAAGCTTTTTGGAGTTCTTGGCTTGCCTCAAGTTTTTTAGAAGCCTTTTCCATATACTCAGCCATCCTGGAGCGGAGACCAAGTACATAGTCCACTATGTTGGTTTCAGGCTTTTTGAGAGGTCTCTCCCATCCTTCCTTCACCAAACACAGGGGTCCTCTTACAGGATGTCCATACAAAAGTTCAAAAGGGCTGTAGCCAACCCCCTTCTGTGGGACTTCTCTATAAGCAAACAAAAGGCAGGGTATCAGGACATCTCATCTTCGTCTGAGCTTTTCAGGTAGTCCATGAATCATCCCTTTTAGGGTCCTGTTGAACCTTTCAACAAGCCCATTGAATTGTGGATGATAGGGTGTAGTGAACTTGTAGTTGACACCACATTCCTTCCACATAGCAGTCAGATATCCTGACATGCAGTTTGCACCTCTGTCAGAGACAACCTCCTTAGGGAAGCCCACTCTGGAGAACACTACAACTAGGGCTCTTGCCACAACAGGTGCTGTAGTGGTCCTAAGGGGAATAGCTTCTTGATACCTGGTGGCATGGTCCCCCACCACCAGTAATTTCAATTTCAAATTTTCAAAATTAGCTTTATTCGGTATTTTAACAAAAAACCATAAAAGCATACAAAATACAAACATAGACAGACTAAATAGCTTTTCTCATTAAAACCCTCTTACAAAAATACATATCATGAGGACAGAACAGATAAATTCCATTTAAAATGTATAAAAATTTCTAAAGTTCATTGAGGGACTCTTGGAATTCATACAGACTCCTGTATTACGTATTATCTGATGTGGTAAGGTACAATATAATACGATTTTACAATTTTTTTTTTTTTTTATTTGTCCATGAAGTCCTAACCATTGCCCATAGTTCCTCTACACTTTACAGTGAAGGTCAAAAATGTTATCGCCGTCGCTATGGTAAGTTCATCTTGCATCGTGTACAGTCTGACCAGTGCAGTTTTACAGGTTCTCAAACCCCATGTCTTTAACAAAGGTAACAGATATCTTTTTCTCCCCCACTGGTAATACTTGCAAAAAAGAATGCAATGTAAGTTTGACTGCTTGGATAGGTCATCACACGGGCATTTTTCCAAGTTAGCAGACCAATCATTCGGGGCCGGAAATGATATTAACCTATAGAATGACTCAGTCCTCATTCGAGTCAGGAGCATTCTGTGATAACACGAATAGGTTGGGGCTAAATAAGCGTGAAGGCCTGTGCCATGTAGGATGTTACGATGGGCTACTATGGTAGTCTTGTGCCCATCTAGGTACCATCTCCTTTCCTCCAGTAAGTCAAGACATGCCACTTTTAGGGCTTTTTTTGCTATTTGTGAGCATGATGTGGGATTTAGGTAAAGATCTGGTTTACCAATAGAGAACAAAAACTTTTTTACATAGGCTAACCATGACTGCTTACTAGAAGTGGAACGATTTAAACAGTCTTGGATTACTTCCCTGTTGAAACCTGTATCGTCACATGTCCAGATCTTAAACCACAACATCACTGGCGCTATCTTTATCAGATCGGTAATGTGGGCTCTATCCAGTTCATTGTGGCAAATGGTAGTAGACGTGGAGCGGGGGACTGATAGTAAATACCTCAAAAAAGCATTTTTCACTGTTTGAATTTGTGTACAATCTGCTGGTCCCCAAATGCCTGCCCCATATACAGCAGTGGACACACATTTAGCTGCATAAATCTTAAGTAATATATCTACAGGTTTCCTACCCAGCCTTTTAGCAAATTGTTTAAGAGCACCTATCGTGCGGGAGAAAGCCAGGTTCCGGGAGGTTATTGCTGTTGACCATGTGCCCCTGTTATTAAATATGATGCCTAGGTAAGAAAAGGTTTTGGTCATGGCTATCTTGGTGTTGTTGACGAAGGTTTTGCAATCTGGTATATTTTTCCTCAATGTGCATGACATTGTGAATGTTTTTCCCTCGTTAATTTTTAAGCCTCTCGTGGTCATAAAGGTTGAGAATCCTGTTAGCGCTTTCTGAAGACCTCGCTGCGTGCGAGCCATGATCACGGCATCGTCCGCATATAATAGTAGTGGTACTGAGGTGCCATTTATTTTGGGGTAGTCCACTTCAAGATCTTTTAAAAAGTCTGCTATCTCGTTAATATATAAATTAAAAAGAAATGGCGCAAGGATGCAGCCCTGTCGAACACCCTTTGCTATAGGGAATTTTTTAGTTCGCTCACCATTTTTGCCGTACCTGACCGTGGCACCTGCGTCTCTATATAGTTCCTGTATAAAACATAGAATGTTTTTATCTATCCCCAATTTAACCAGGGTTTTCCATAGCACACTATGGTCTAAACAATCAAAAGCCGAGGTTAGGTCGACGAATGTTAGGAACAGATTCCCCTTTTTCCTTCCAATATATTTATTTGTTATTAAGGCCAGGTTTAAACCCTGCTCTACAGTGCCTACACCAGTTTTAAAACCATACTGCAATTTCGATAGGATCCCTTTGCTCTTGGACCAGGTTTGTAATTTAGTTAGTAATACTCTACCTGCAACTTTCATCAGGGTATCTAGCAAAGAAATAGGGCGATAGCATTTTGGGTCCTGTCTGTCCCCCTTTTTAAATATTGGAATTACTATGGCTTCGTGCCATGTGCCAGGAAAACCCATTTTGCTATACGCATTTATTACATTTGCTAAAAGAGGAGCCCAAAGATCTACATTTTCTTTAAATAAATCAATGGGGACTCCATCTGGACCGGGGGCCTTTAAATTAGCGCTCTGGGAAATTGCTAGCTCGACCTCTGGGGGGGTAATAACTATGTTTAAAGGGAAGCTATCTTGAATCACTGCCTGTTCCCCCTGCCTATTGTTAAAATCATATTCTGGGGTCATAGTTATTAAATCTTTTTTATATAGGGAAGTAAAGTAATCTACCCAGACATCTTCCGTTATGGCTATCTCCATCGAATCAGCCTTGCTATCCGTGGAGAAAAAGGGGGCATTGATTTCTTTCCAGAAGGAAATATTATCCCTTAAGGCACTTGCCTTTACTAGGGCTTCCCAGGCCTGGTTTTTCAGTTCGTCCTGTCTATCGCGTAGGGTCTGTTTATATACTCGCCTGGCATCCTTAATCAGACTGGTATCTTTAGGAATTATCTTTAATGCCTGTAATAGGTCTTTATGGGCTTTGGAGCAGGCGGAGTTAAACCAGCCATGTACTCTCTTTACTGTCCCTGTCTTTAATTTTTTTGTTAATTTATCATTTATAGTGGCAATTATCCTTCCATAAGCCTCTATAATTGACTGAGGGTTAATATTAGATTCTAGGCAGGTCGTAAATTGTTTCAGTTCTTTCTGGACTAAATCCTTCAAGAAGTTTGTAGAATCAATTTTTGCCCATTTTATGGCATATCCATTCTTTCTTGCCAGTGAGACCGAGTGACCGTGAAGAATACTGGGTATGCTTGACACGGAGCTCTCGGTCTCCCCGACAGAAATAGTGGTGCTAATTGGAAAGTGATCGCTTAATGCCAGATCTTCCGTGTTAAACTCCTTCAAACAGCCCTGATTCCTATTAGACACTAGGATGTAATCAATTACAGTGCCTGACCCTCGCCCAAAAAAGGTTGTCTGAAAAGCTACAGAAGGCTCACATAGTTCATTAGCAAACCCCAAATCCCAATCGTGCATTAATTGATTTAGCATGTTACCCATAATGGAGTGTTCAAAGTGTGTGGTGGGGTCCCCTCTTAAATTATAAATGCCACAGTTTTTTGTGGCACTGTAAGGGCATAGGTGACAATTATAATCGCCTACTAACAAAGTACAATCTGCGTCCTGCCCGCCCCTCGTGAGCATTGTAGTAAGCTCAGCTATTAGATCTTTGGGATCTACTTTTGGCACATTGATGTATATGTTTATCACGAAAAAGGACCATCCCTTTGCTTTGACCCTAAATCCTTGCAATGATCTAGCCACCCCAACTTTAGGTCCACTTGCCATATGTGTGGACAATTTTGTGTTACACAGATTGGAGGCGAAGATACACAGACCCCCCGACCCTCTACCTCGACTGCCCTGTATCGACGGGATGTAGAAGGTACTAAAGCCCTCAATGTGGGTCTCCTCCTGGTCCCAGCATTCCTGTAAGCATATTATGTCCTGTTTTTCCATAAAGGATAGGAATGTCTGGGCACTTGTTTTGTTGTTCAGCCCTGCGATGTACCAGGAGGTTATTTTTAGGTTGAATTTATGTTGACTGACTTCTGATGCCCGTATCTGGGGAGTTAACCTCTGAGGAACCTCTATGTTGTGTTCTACCTCCCTATGGGTTTGTGTGGTGTCCCGCGGAATTATGGGTGTAGCCCCAACATTAAATTTCTCTTGGGGTGCGGAACCTTCCCATTTTGGGGCCTTGATTGGATGGTCTGGTGGTTGCTGAAGTGTTAGCAATATTTCCCGTGTTGGGGAGTCGGGTGTGTTCCCTAGTGGCAGGATGTTGGCAATGCTAATCTGATGTTCATTTTTGCAGGACTCATCTGGTATGCCTAAATTATTTCCTTCCTGTTTTGTTGTCATTGTTGGTCAATCGACCATGTCCAAACAGTCGTACCTATTCCTTGTGGGAACCCCCCTCCAGTAATCGGAATTTGAGTTTTCTCTCCTCGGTGGCCAGGGACGGTTATCCCACCCTCTGTTCCAGTGGATGTTATTATTCCTGTTTCTATTTCTATTATAGTGCCCCACCTGTGTCCAAGGCCAATCCTGGGCTTCCTCCCAGCTATTAGGGTCGCCATAATTAAAAGTATTTAGAGGTGGGTGAAGAAGGAGAGGCGCTGAACGTCGACCCCCCCCCCCCTTTTCTCTAGAGCTGGCCATGAGGAAATATAATCAGCTGTATCGGGGTCCTCACAGTTAAGTACAATGCAATCGCCCTGTAAGCTTTTTTTGGTATCGCCAATCCAGAACACTCTTCTCATTGAGATAATTCTGCCATGATTAGATGGATGGAGAGGTCTGTTTTGGCTCAACCACTGCAGTACCTTGTTACGCAAAGACCAAGGGGGTTCGTCTGTACCATCAGCCAGCTCGGTGACCCCTGTGAGTATGACAGTGTATGGGGTCGCCTCGGGCGGCAGGTGTATCGGACGCCTGTACCTTGGGCCTTTCCTCTCATTGCCTTGTGGCTGGGGTGGTTGGGCTTTGTGTGATGTCTGTGGGGTATTCTTCTGCTTTACTGCTTGACTGTTTGACTCCACAGGAGCCGGGGTTTTTTGAGGGATATCAGTGGGGCCTTTTTGTTTTCCAATCCCTTCTGTTGGGGCGGGTTTTGAGGTAATTTGTTTGTTTTGCCTGTCGTTTTTTAGAGCTTCAGTATTTGCAACTCTTTCGAGCGGCAGAGGCTTGGACCGGGTAACTGGTAAAGACGGGGGTTGGGCCACGTTATTTATGTCTTTCGCGATCCCCAGGCCCTTGGCAGGTGTACCCAGTGATTTTTGCTTGAAAGCAGAGGTATTTAATTTAGCTAATTGCTTCTCAATGACCATGATGCTCTTTTCCAGTGGTTGCAGATGGTGTTTTAGCAACAGCCCCATGCTTTTTGTAATGAAATCGTGTAGTGATACACATGCTGTGCATGGTTTCTGTATGCCACCCCCGAGGGCTTGGTTCTCTGTCCGCTCTCGGAGACCAGCATCATGTGAGGTCAATATACAATCGGCACCACTATTAGTAGCGGTCAATTGGTCTAACAGGATTGTATCAGTAGTTGGGGTAAAGGAGGACGTGGTGTTATGCAGGGCTGGTGTGGTCTCGTGTGGGATCATCTCTGTGTTTTGCCTCTTGGCTGTGGCACCCTCCCGCTTGCCCGTGGAATTAGGGTCTACGATATCCACCTGATGTTGGGAAAATTGTAGATCTGGTGTTTTTTCCAGGTCCTCACTGGAGTTAGACCCCAGTGAGAGTTGAGTGGCAGATAGATCGACAGTATTTGGAACCGTGTGTATTAGTGTGTTTGTGTTATCAGCTTGCGTGAGCAATGGGATAATTGGTCCTTGTTGGGTAGGGGTTTGTGCAGAGGCCAGGGGCCCCATGGACGATCTTCTAGCAACCTCCAGTTCATGAGATACCCTACGTTCTAAGATAAGTATGCTTTTGTCTATGACTTCATGAGTCTTAGTAATGAATAAGTCTATAGGGCCGGTGATATCAGTTAGGCTAGAGGTCTTTTTACTTCTAGTACGCTTATTCATATTTACTTCAAGTACGACAAAATTAATGATAAGGGCGGATCAAATACAATGTCACCATCCAACAGGGGGTCACAGATGGAAGTAACGGGCAGGAAATATAAATGTAAATACCGTGGCCCAGTCCAGTCCTGCACAGTCTGGAACGGGCTGAAACGGGCCCGCACTTGGCCCGGGCTTCGCCTCGCGCTTCTCCCCGCGCGCGTCCCGCGTTGCGTGTGGGACTGTTCAATTTAAGGCGAGGATCATGCAGGTAGGGGGCGTTGCCGCCGGGGGAAGATGCAAAGTCTTCTGGTCCTCGCAGTCCCCCGGTACAGGCAGCCAATAGATTTGGGGTCAAGCGCTCGCTGGGAGCAAGTAGGCAATCCGCCGACTGCGGCAAAGCTCCCACCAGCGGCGCGACCTCCCAAGTTGCTGGTCGTAGCAGGGCAAGATTGCGGTGAAAGACACCCTCTGTGTGAAAGCTGGAATCCTTTCCTATTAACAACGAGAGTCAAGCTGTGTGAGCGGCACCCGCGGAGCGGGTGTCGCGAAGAGTAAATAAGCTGCAGGTAGGGGGCGTTGCCGCCGGGGGAAGAGGCACCAGCTGGAAGTTGCAAAGTCTTCTGGTCCTCGCAGTCCCCCGGTACAGGCAGCCAATAGATTTGGGGTCAAGCGCTCGCTGGGAGCAAGTAGGCAATCCGCCGACTGCGGCAAAGCTCCCACCAGCGGCGCGACCTCCCAAGTTGCTGGTCGTAGCAGGGCACGATTGCGGTGAAAGACACCCTCCGTGTGAAAGCTGGAATCCTTTCCTATTAACAACGAGAGTCAAGCTGTGTGAGCCAGTATAAACTTGTGCCCTGATGCTGTCTGGGGTTCCATTGGACCAACAATGTCAATCCCCACTCTTTCAAAGGGTACCCCCACCACAGGCATTGGTATAAGTGGGGCCTTTGTTGTGCCACCTGACTTACCACTGGCTTGGCAAGTGACACAGGAGCGACAAAACTCCTTGGTATCTTCATTCATGTGAGGCCAGTGAAAGTGTGAGACAAGTCTGTCCCAAGTCTTGTTCTGGCCTAAGTGTCCTGCAAGGGGAATCTCATGGGCCAAGGTAAGAAGGAAACCTCTCTGTGACAAGGGGACGACCAGCCTCCTGGTTGCACCAGGTTTGGGGTCTCTTGCTTCAGAGTACAGGAGTCCATCATCCCAATATACCTTGTGGGTACCTGTGGCGTTCCCTGCAGCCTCAGCAGCAGCCTGCTGTCTGAGGGGTGCCTTCCCCAGGTCTTCTCTGGAGGGTCCCCCTGAACCCAGAAACTCAACCTGATCAGGTTCAAGTTCTTTAGGCTCAGTTTCCCTCAGCTCTTTGGGGTCAGCCTCCTCTGAGACTTGATCCACAACCTGGGGCAAGGGGGAAGGCAATGCCTTAACCCTATTGCTCTTCTTCTTGGAAGGTGTCTGGTCCATTGTTCCAGGATCCAGCACCTGTTCAGTGGGGCATCTTCTGGCCTGTGACCTAGTCACAGCAAGGACATGTGCTGGCACACCTAACATTTCCATGTGAGTCCTCTGCTCCACTTCTGACCATAGTAATGACTCCAAATCATTGCCCAACAAACATTCAACTGGGAGGTCTGAACTAACCACAACTTTCTTTTGGCCACTTATCCCTCCCCAGGAGAAAGCCACAATTGCCATACTATGGTGGGTAGTGACATTGCTGGCATTGGTCACTAGGTAGTCTGTACCTAGTATGATCTGTCCAGGGTCCACAAAGTTAGGTGTCACCATTGTGACACTGGCACAAGTGTCCCTATAGGCCTGAGCCATCTTTCCATTTATAAAAGGTGTCTGCCTGTATTTGCCCAAGGTATTGGGACTTGCATCAGGGGATATATCCATATCCCCTGTACAGACAAGGACAGCCTGAGTGAGTGTGCCAACTAAGTTGTCATACCCCTCAGATCCCAAGGTTAACCCAACTAATCCCTTGGGAGGTGCACTACCACTGCTGACTGTACTAGGGGGTGCAAGTGCCTTAGGGGCTGCAGTGGTAGGAGTTTACCCTCCTTTCTTGGTGCACTCACTAAACCAGTGAGTTTTACTTTTACAGTATTGGCACCACCTTTTAGACTGGCCTTCTTGAGTCTTCTTTTTCTGCTGTGAAGCCTGACCCCCACCCTCTTTGGTTTGTTGGGGGCCTGTCGGAGACTTCTGGTCATTTTGCTCATTCTTAGTATTACCCTTTTGGTCTGCTTTCTTCTGACCACCCTGGTTCTGGCCCTGGTTCTGCTTAACTCTTGTTCTAACCCATCTGTCTGCCTTCTTTCCCAATTCTTGGGGAGAGGTCAGATCTGAGTCAACAAGGTGCTGATGCAACAACTGGTTCTGACAATTATTTAAAATCTGTTCTCTCATGATCAGATTGTACAATCCTGTGTAATCAGTAACCTTACTGCCCAGCAACCAGCCCTCCAAAACCTTAATGGCACAATCCACAAAATCAGACCAATCCTGAGACTGAGTTTTCTGGGTATCCCTGAACAGCAACCTGTACTGCTCAGTGGTTAAGCCAAACCCATCTATCAGTGTATTTTTCAGGACTTGGTAATTGTTAGCATCCTCAGCTCTAGTAGTGAGGAGCTTATCTCTACCTTTGCCTTCAAAGGAGAGCCACAAGACAGCTGCCCACTGACTCTGGGGGACGCACTGGACAGTGCAGGCCCTCTCCAAAGCAGTTATCCATTTGTGGATATCATCCCTTTGTTTAAAGGGGGGCACTATCTTACTCAGGTGTCTAGTGTCTAAACTCCTGTCCTTTTCTCTAGGTAAAATGCTGCCACCAGTGAGGTCTACCCCACTCAATTTCTGCTCTCTAACAAAGGCAAGTCTCTCTTTGGCCAGGGCAAGTTCTTCCCTTTCAATCCTCAGATTGACTTCCCTCATCTTAGCTTCATGCTCTCTTCTCTGAGGGGATGTCATCCCTCTGTGAGAAGAGGTCTGAGAGCCATTGGTTCGAATAGATCTGTTAGAGCCTCTGGATAGAGACCTATCTCGTCCATTCCCAATGTTAAGCCTGCCTGAGAGTGGGCCTGGGGGTCCCCCAAATCCATTCTCATGCCTGCTTAAGTTGGTCCTGGTGAGTCTACTGACTTCTACCTGACCCTTGTCTGCCTCATCCCCTGACACTTCCTGACCCTCCTCCTCCTCTCCTTCACTAACTGTTCAATTGAGATGGAGGTCAGGGTCCCAAGGGTTCCCTCTAAGGGGGGCATGTTCCCATCTGGATTAGAAGGGTCTGTGTTAGCAGTCCTTCTGGCATCATAAGTCTCTAAGAGACCTGTCAGAAAGGGAATGGTAGGGTTAGAACTCTGTTTCAGCTTCCTGGAGGTACACACTTGTTTCATCTCCTGGAAGCTAAGAGCTGCATATCTTGAAGTGACCTGTGGAGGGTCCACTGACACAAGGGGGGCCTCTGAGTTCCCTCCTTTGTCTGACATGCTTCTAGTGTGGTGTAAGTGATGCACCTACCTACACTATTTGTTTGCCTACTGATCCCTTGCTAAGAGTTGTAGTCAGGGTGTGCTAAGCCCTGTTGAACTACAACAGCTGGTTCAGTAGAACTCAGAGTATTCTAAGCTAAGTTAAATGTACCTTGGTACTTATGTGATCTTTCAAATGATATTCTTAGGGTCGGGATTCCTCGTTGCAGTCTATGGAGCCTGAAAGAAGAAGTTGCTGGCAGGCGACCAGTGATGAAGTTCGATGTGATCCAAGCCTGGATCGATGATGGAGGATACCTGTAAGCAGAGGGGACCAAGTTCTGAATCACTAGCCAGTGATTAGATGGGCACCAGGATGGCACCGGACGAAGTCACCTGGACCAGGTGATTGGGCGACGCTGGACTCTGCAGTCTCTCGGACCAGGAGGCGTTGTCGGCCACCAGGATGGAGGTGCGAGCTGTCCCACGAAGGTATCTGCTGTCGACGTCGCTGGACCCAGGATTGGGGCAACAACTCTTGGCAAATGCAAGCCCACGCAGTGGACTCAAAATGGCGTCTGGAGTGGACCAGGAGGGTCCGGGGTGCTCCTCTGTTGGAGGGAAGCAAGAGCCAGTCTGGAGCAACCAGACCAGCGAGGAAGATGTCCTCGTTCGTCATCAAGAGGGCTACAAGCCAGCAGGCAAGTGGCCGGACAACGCGGTGAGTAGCCAAGAGCAGAAGGGCCCCACGCAGATCTCGTGGATGCTGGGGGGCTGGACTTCGGTTCTGGAGCTGCTCAGGGTTAGGGCTTCTCAAACCCCAAAGCACTCACTCGAGGATCCCTCGGCGGTCGTGCTGGATAAGCGTAGTGCAGTTCTGAAGATGGCCGGTCCCTCGAGGTCTCGTCACACCCACGAATCTCAGCTGAGCTGACGATGTAGGTAGAGGTCAGAGGTGCCAGGGAAGCCGGATCTCGTCGTGCTGGTCGGTCTGGTTCCGGAGGAAGGACGTGCAGCAAACCGCAGTGTTCTTAGGTGGTGCCCGCAGATGTAGGGTGACTACTCCTTAGTCACAAGGGAGAAATCTTGAGAAGAAGTCTTGAGTTCCTTTCGTAGAAAGTAGTTTCAGGATTCAAAGATGATCTAATTTGGAAGGGCCCCCGCTCCCACCTTTATACTAAAGAAAGGGGCTGGTACAGAACTAGGTCCTGCCCATGGGTTGGACCAGGAAGGGGGGGGGTTACACCCCTCTCCCATGCCGGACTTTCCCCAGCTCAGGGGCTGGTGTGCCCCTGGAACTGGTTCTAGCCGGCCTATGCATAGTGAGCACCGGGGTGCCACTTGCAGTCACCTTCCTATTCAGCCCTGCCTACCCAGGATACACAAAACCCTGTCTGGGATGGTGCTAGCACCGCCCCTGACAGGAAACCCTTTGTCCAAGCTCTCCTCGCTGGAAGGACTCCCAGCAGCAGGAGGTCAGACTTGTGTCTGTGGTGGCAGCATCCATTTTGTGATGCTGAGGCTCGAGTTAACTTTAACCGGGGTTCACAGTTACATACATGTCGTGTCCCTCTAGAAGGGTGGAATGCTAACCCCGTCGCCAGAATTGGCGAAGGGTTAGTATTCCAATTCGTATGACACCTTACTCGACATGTTTTGATAAAGCGATACCAGAGATAGCATATAACCGCGAGGATTATAATGCACTTAAGAGTATATGGTATGCGTTATCATGGAACAGCTATTAGGACTTGGTTCCGCAAGCTGCAAACGGGCTCAGCTCATGCCAGAGCACCATCTCACATAATTCCAAGCACTCTGCCTTCAGGATTGTTAAGGCCTGCCATAGGAGTGACTGATAGGAATACATGTGTCCATTTTAGGGTTAGATATAGGAATACTATATCTAAAGCAAAGGGTGTTTACACCACCTTGCCCCAGCTGTCGTGCAGCCAGTTGTGTCAGATTTGGATGGCCAGCCAGGGGTGGCATAATACATGCTGCAGCCCCTGGTAGGCCCTGGGTACACCTATGCCCTGGATACCTAAGGTATGCTGTACAGGGACTGATAAGGTGGCCCAGTACCAATTGGTAAATGCACCTAAGGTACATGTGTGACAATTTAGAGAGAGAACAGCTAGGTTGTGGGTCTGATTAGCAGGCCCACAGCCAGGGAAAGTCGTAAACCAGTGAAGCAAAAAGCAAAAATCGGGGGTGATCATAGGATTGCAGACCCCACTCTCCTACATGACCCCCCCCCCCCCAAACTTAGGGACATTAAACTAACCTTGACCAGGTGAGTCTTCTTGTTCTAAGTGAAAGTACCGGGAGAGACCATCTGCATTACCATGGTCAGTCCCTGGGCGGTGCTCCACTGTAAAGTCCATCCCCTGTAGGGAAATGGACCACCTAAGAAGTTTGGGATTTTCACCCTTCATTTGATTTAGCCATAAGAGGGGCTTATGGTCGGTCTGAATCTTAAAGTGAGTGCCAAACAAGTATGGCCTCAACTTCTTCAGGGCCCAAACCACAGCAAAGGCCTCCCTCTCTATAGCTGACCAACGTTTCTCTCTAGGGGTCAGCCTTCTACTTATAAAAGCAATGGGCTGGTCATGACCATCAATATTCAGTTGAGAAAGAACAGCTCCCACACCCAACTCAGAAGCATCTGTTTGGACAATGAATGGCTTGGAGTAGTCTGGACTCTTGAGAATAGGTGCAG
Source organism: Lissotriton vulgaris (assembly GCF_964263255.1). NCBI lineage: Eukaryota > Metazoa > Chordata > Amphibia > Caudata > Salamandridae > Lissotriton > Lissotriton vulgaris. Next base: position 175,391,836 of record NC_141699.1, read on the forward strand.
TGCACATTGCCTGCTTTAGGTCATCGAATGCCTTCTGACAGCTAACTGTCCACTGAACTTTCTTTGGCATTTTCTTACTTGTCAGGTCATTAAGTGGAGTCACAATGGTTCCATAATTTCTGACACATTTCCTATAGTAACCAGACAGGCCCAAGAAAGCTCTGACCTGTGTCTGGGTGGTTGGAGGAGCCCAGTCCTTTATGGCCTGTATCTTTCTCTCCAAAGGTTGAACTTGGCCTCCACCTACAAGGTAACCCAAGTATACAACTTGACTCTGCCCTATCTGGCACTTGGTAGCCTTGATAGTGAGGCCTGCCTTTTGCAGGGCCTCTAGAACTTTCCTCAAGTGGATCAGGTGATCCTCCCAGGTGGAGCTAAAGACAGCAATATCATCTAGATATGCTGCACAGAAGTCATCCAGCCCAGAGAGAACTTGGTTCACCAACCTTTGAAAAGTGGCAGGTGCATTTTTCAAACCAAAGGGCATCACCACAAACTGGTAATGACCTCCTGGGGTAGAAAATGCTGTCTTGGCCTTGGCATCCTCAGCTAACCTGATTTGCCAATAGCCAGCTGTCAGGTCAAATGTGCTCAAGAACTTGGCAGAAGCCAATTTGTCAATGAGCTCATCTGCTCTTGGTATTGGATGGGCATCTGTCTTAGTGACAGCATTGAGACCCCTGTAGTCTACACAAAACCTCATCTCTCTCTTACCATCTTGGGTGTGAGGTTTAGGCACTAGAACTACAGGACTAGCCCAAGGGCTCTCTGAGGGTTCAATGACTCCCAATTCCAACATTTTCTGTACTTCTTGTTTGATACAGTCCCTGGCGTGGTCAGGTTGCCTGTAGATTTTACTCTTTATAGGCAGACTGTCACCAGTGTCCACCTCATGGGTGCACCAGTTTGTCTGACTGGGTGTCAGAGAGAACATTTGTCTGAAGGATTGAAGAACCTGTTTACAATCCTCTTGCTGATGTTCAGAGAGGCTGTCAGAAAAGACTACACCATCTACTGCCCCATCATCAGGGTTCAGAGTGAGCAGGTCTGGGAGGGTCACTCTCTTCCTCCTGCCCCTCACCTGTAGCCATGAGCAAGCCCATGTCTTCCCTGTTGACAAATGCCTTGAGCCTGTTCACATGAAGTACTCTGTGAGGGCTCCTGGGAGTTCCAAGGTCCACCAGGTAGGTGACCTCTCCCTTTTGCTCAATAATGGTATGGGGTCCAGACCACTTGTCTTGGAGAGCTGCTGGGGCCACTGGCTCCAACACCCACACCTTCTGTCCTAGGTGATACACAGTCAGGACAGCCTTTTGGTCATGCCAAGCTTTTTGGAGTTCTTGGCTGGCCTCAAGGTTTTTAGATGCCTTCTCCATGTACTCTGCCATCCTGGAGCGGAGACCAAGTACATAGTCCACTATGTCCTGTTTAGGCTTTTTGAGAGGTAACTCCCATCCTTCCTTCACAAGACACAGGGGTCCTCTTACAGGATGCCCAAAAAGAAGTTCAAAAGGGCTGTAGCCAACCCCATTCTGTGGGACCTCTCTGTAAGCAAACAGAAGGCAGGGTAAACAGATGTCCCATCTTCGCCTAAGCTTTTCAGGTAACCCTTTTATCATGCCTTTGAGGGTCTTGTTAAACCTTTCAACAAGCCCATTGCATTGTGGATGATAGGGGGTGGTGAATTTGTAGTTGACACCACACTCCTTCCACATAGCAGTCAAGTATCCTGACATGAAGTTTGCACCTCTGTCAGAGACAACCTCCTTAGGAAACCCCACTCTGGAGAACACTCCAAGTAGGGCCCTGGCCACAACAGGAGCTGTAGTGGTCCTAATGGGAATAGCTTCTGGATACCTAGTGGCATGATACACTACCACCAGTATAAATCTGTGCCCAGATGCTGTTGGGGGGTTCATTGGTCCAACAATGTCAATCCCCACTCTTTCAAAGGGTACCCCCACCACAGGTAGTGGTATAAGGGGGGCCTTTGTTGTGCCACCTGATTTGCCACTGGCTTGACGGGTGACACATGAGCGACAAAACTCTTTAGTGTCCTCAGACATATGAGGCCAGTGAAAGTGTGGGGCAAGCCTGTCCCAAGTCTTGTTCTGGCCTAAGTGACCTGCAAGGGGAATTTCATGGGCCAAGGTGAGGAGGAAACCTCTCGGAGACAAGGGGATGACCAGCCTCCTGGTAGCACCAGGCTTGGGGTCTCTTGCTTCAGAGTAAAGGAGTCCATCTTCCCAATACACTCTATGGGCACCTGTGGCATTCCCTGCAGCCTCAGCAGCAGCTTGCTGTCTGAGGGTCTCAAGAGACGAACAGTCTAACTGTGCTTTGCTCAAGTCTGCCCTGGAAGGTCCCCCTGTCCCAAGAAACTCAACCTGTTCAGGCTCAAGTTCTTCTAGGACAGTTCCTTCTGGGGTATTTTGGTCAGTCTCCTGTGAGAGCTGATCCTCTCCTTGAGGCAAAGGGGAAGGCACTGCCTTAACCCTACTGTTCTTCTTCTTGGTTAGTGTCTGGTCCATTGTTCCAGGATCCAGCACTAGTTCAGCTGGGCATTTCTTGGCCTGTGACCTAGTCACAGCAAGGACATGTGCTGACAAACCTAACATCTCCACATGAGTCCTATACTCCACATCTGACCATAGGGAGGATTCCAAATCATTGCCCAAAAGACAGTCCACTGGGAGGTCTGAACTAACAACAACCCTTTTGAGGCCATTTACCCCTCCGCAGGAGAAATTAACAAGTGCCATACTATGGTTGGTAGTGACATTGCTAGCGTTGGTCACCAGGTAATCTGAACCTAGTATTACCTGATCAGGGTCCACAAAGTTTGGTGCCACCTGAGTGACACTGGCACAAGTGTCCCTGTAGGCCTGAGCCAATTTTCCATTGATTAAAGGCGTCTGCCTGTACTTGCCCAGAGTACTGGGACTTATTGTAGGGGTCACATCCATGTCCCCAGTACAAACAAGAACAGCCTGGGTAGGTACTCTGACTAGGTCAGAGCCTGCCTCAGATACCAATGTCAAACCCACTAAAGTCTTAAGGGGAACACTACCACTACTAACTGAACTAGGGGTTGCAGGTGCCTTAGGGGCAGTAGTGGTAGGAGCTGGGCCTTTCTTAGTGCAATCACTAAACCAGTGAGTATTACTTTTACAGTATTGGCACCATGGTTTCTTCTGACCATTGTTCTTTTATTTCTGGGAGTTCTGGGACCCACCCTCCTTAGATTGTTGGGGCCCTGTTGAAGACTTCTGGTCATTTTGTTTACTCTCATTACCCTTCTGGTCTGCTTTCTTCTGGCCACCACCCTGGTTCTGGTTCTGCTGCTTGACCCTTGTCCTGACCCATCTGTCTGCCTTATTTCCCAATTCTTGGGGAGAGGCCAGATCTGAGTCAATAAGGTGCTGATGCAACAACTGATTTTGACAATTACTTAAGATTTGTTCTCTCATAATTAGGTTATATAATCCTGTATAATCAGTAACTTTACTTCCCAGTAACCAGCCTTCAAAAGCCTTAGTGGCACAATCTACAAAGTCAGCCCAATCCTGAGACTGGATTTTCTGGGTGTCTCTGAACAGCAACCTGTACTGCTCAGTTGTTAGGCCAAACCCATCAATCAGTGTATTCTTCAGGACTTGGTAACTGTTAGCATCCTCAGCTCTAGTAGTGAGGAGCTTATCTCTACCTTTGCCTTCAAAGGAGAGCCACAAAATAGCTGCCCACTGACTCTGGGGGATGCACTGGACAGTGCAGGCCCTCTCCAAAGCAGTCATCCATTTGTGGATGTCATCCCTTTAAAGGGACGCACTATTTTACTCAGGTGTCTAGTATCAAAACTCCTGTCTTTATCTCTAGGGATAATGCTGCCACCAGTGGGGTCTGCCCCACTCAATTTCTGCTCTCTGGCAAAGGCAAGTCTCTCTTTGGCAAGGGCAAGTTCTTCCCTCTCAATCCTCAGATTGACTTCCCTCATCTTAGCTTCATGCTCTCTTCTCTGAGGGGATGTCATCCCTCTGTGAGAAGATGCCTGAGAGCCATTGGTATGAATAGATCTGTTAGAGCCTCTGGAATGAGACCTAACTCGTCTACTCCCAATGTTAAGCCTGCCTGAAAGTGGGCCTGGGGGTCCCCCAGTTCCATTTTCATATATGCTTAAGTTGGTCCTGGTGAGCCTTCTGACTACTACCTGACCTTTGTCTGCCTCATCCCCTGACAACTCCTGTTCCTCTTCCTCCTCTTCACTTTCCGTTCCATTGAGGTTGAGGTCAGGGTCCCCAAGGGTTCCCTCTAAGGGGGGCATACTCCCATCTGGATTAGGGGGGCCTGTGTTAGAAGCCCTCCTGGCATCATAAGTCTCTAAGAGACCTATCAGAAATGGGATGGTAGGGTTAGAACCCTGTTTTAGTTTCCTGGAGGTACACAGTTGTCTCATCTCCTGGAAGCTAAGAGCTGCATATCTTGACATGACCTGTGGAGGGTCAATGACCACTAGGGGAGTCTGTGAAGATTCTCCTTGGTCAGACATGCTTTCTAGTGAGGTGTAAGTGGTGCACTTACCTACACTATGGGTTTACCTACTGATCCCTTGCTAAGAGTTGTAGTCAGGGTGTGCTAAGCCCTGCTACACTACAACAGCTGGTTCAGTAGAACTCAGAGTATTCTAAGCTAAGTTATATGTACCTGGGTACTTATGTGATCTTTCAAGTGATATTCTTAGGATACGTGCGAGGTAAAACACAGCAAGCTCAAATCCCAACCGCTGCACACCAATGTGAGAAGTTGGCCTGATATATAGTGCTCACTAATCTAGTGATCACTGTGTATCATACCAAACGACCCTTATTGATGATTGGTTGTAAGTCAACCTTATAGACCAGCTATCCTAGTAGCGTGGACAAAAGCAGTCTTCAGGCTAAACTCTAGAGGGCGTGTTAAGCCAGCTGTTTTACCGTCACATATACCCCTTGAACACCAAGTGAAAGGACACTACACAAGTTGTTATGAAAATAAAGGATATTTATTTATAACAAGTCTACCCTGAACTCTTTATGAGTCAGAGAGCTAAGCACAATACAAAACTCTTACGAAAATACTTCAAGTTGCACAATTTACACAAATGTCCGAGGGGCATGAAAAACCATATACACTAAAAGTGGAATGCGAAATACTAGCAGGTAAGTAACAAGATCCAGAGGATTCAGGATCGCTAGGACTACACTACTGAACCCTAAGGTTAGGAGCAGGAGGCCTAGGGAGATCGGGTGCAGAGTGTGCACTCTCACGCGGGATGCGGGACAAAGTCTATGGAGGCTAGTATTTCTAAAGTTACTGTTTTCGGACGAATCCGACTAGGTAGACTTAAAACGAGAAAGGATCTGGACACTTAGAGAGTGAACCTGCGTTGGAGCACCGAAATGCTTGGGTTACCTAGCCCAGGGGCTGCGGCTGTATAGGGTTCAAAAGACGTCGGGAATCCTCGTTGTAGTCTATGGAGCCTGAAAGAAGGAGTTGCTGGCCGGCGACCAGTGAAGATGTTCGATGTGATCCAAGCCTGGATCGGGAAAGCAGAGTGGACTCAGTTCCTAATCACTAGCCAGTGATTGTGTGGGCACCAGGATGGCACCGGATGAAGTCACCTCGACCAGGTGAGTGGGCGACGCTGGACTCTGCAGTCACACGGGCTAGGAGGCGTTGTCGGCGACCAGGCTGGAGGTGCGAGCTGTCCCACGCAGGTGTCTGCTGTCGGCGATGCTGGACCCAAGATGCGGGCAACAAACCTTGGCAAAGGCAAGCCCACGCGGTGGAGTCAAGATGGCGTCTGGAGTGGACCAGGAGGGTCCGGGGTGCTCCTCTTTTGGGAGGGAGCAAGGGCCAGTCTGGAGCAACCAAACCAGTGGTGAAATCGTCGTGGTACGTTGTCAGGAGGGCCACTAGCCAACGGGCAAGTGACCGGTGTAGGAGAGTAGGGTCTGCAATCCTATGATCACCCCAGATTTTTGCTTTTTGCTTCACTTGTTTACGACTTCTCTGGCTGTGGGCCTGCTAATCAGACCCACAGCCTTGCTGTTCTCTCACTAAATTGGCATGTGTACCTTAGGTGCATTTACCAATTGGTACTGGGCCACCTTATCAGACCCTGTAACTCAGGGCATAGGTGTACCCAGGGCCTACCAGGGACTGCAGCATGTATTATGCCACCCCTGGCTGGCCATCTAAATCTGACACAACTGGCTGCACGACAGCTGGGGCAAGGTGGTGTAAACACCCTTTGCTTTAGATATGGTATACCTATATCTAACCCTAAAATGGACACCCGTATTCCTATCAGTCACTCCTATGGCAGGCCTTGACAATCCTGAAGGCAGAGTGCTTTGACTCGGGTAAGATGGTGCTCTGGCATGAGCTGAGCCCGTTTGCAGCTTGCGGAACCAAGTCCTAATAGCTGTTCCATGATAACGCATACCATACCATTTACTCTTAAGTGCATTTTAATCCTCGCGGTTAAATGCCAACTCTGGTATCGCTTTATCAAAACATGTCGAGTAAGGTGTCATACGAATTGGAATACTAACCCCTCGCCAATTCTGACGACAGGGTTAGCATTCCACCCTTCTAGAGGGACACGACATGTATGTAACTGTGAACCCCGGTTAAAGTTAACTCAAGCCTCAGCATCACAAAATGGATGCTGCCACCACAGACACAAGTCTGACCTCCTGCTGCTGGGAGTCCTTCCAGCGAGGAGAGCTTGGACAAAGGGTTTCCTGTCAGGGGCGGTGCTAGCACCATCCCAGACAGGGTTTTGTGTATCCTGGGTAGGCAGGGCTTTAGAGGAAGGTGACTGCAAGTGGCACCCCGGTGCTCACTATGAATCTGCCGGCTAGAACCAGTTCCAGGGGCACACCAGCCCCTGAGTTGGGGAAAGTCCGGCATGGGAGAGGGGTGTAACCACCCCCCTTCCTGGTCCCACCCATGGGCAGGACCTAGTCGCGTGCCAGCCCCTTTTCCTAGTATAAAGATAGGAGTGGGCCCCCTTCCAAATTAGATCATCTTTGAATCCTGAAACTACTTTCTACGAAAGGAACTCTAGACTTCTTCTCAAGATTTCTCCCTTGTGGCTAAGGAGTAGTCACCCTGCATCTGCAGGCACCATCCAAGCATTGCGGTCTGCTGTAAGTCTCTCCTCCGGATCAAGACTGCCCAGCTCGACGAGAACCGGCTTCCCTGGCACCTCTGACCTTAACCTGCATCATCAGCCCAGCTGAGATTCGTGGGTGTGACGAGACCTCGAGGGACCGGCCATCTTCAGGACTGCACCACGCTTGCCCAGCACGACCGCCGAGGGATCCTCGAGTGAGTGCTTTGGGGTCCGAGAAGCCCCAACCCTGAGCAGCTCCAGCACCGAAGTTCAGCCTCCCAGCCTCCACGAGATCTACGTGGGGCCCTTCTGCCTGTTTGCTGCTCACCGCGTTGTCTGGCTACTAACCCGCTGGCTTGTCGCCTTCCCGGCGACGAACAACGACATCAACACCGCTGGTATGGTTGCTCCAGACTGGCCCTTGCTCCCCTCCAAAAGAGGAGCACCCCGGACCCTCCTGGTCCACTCCAGACGCCATTTTGAGTCCACCGCGTGGGCTTGAATTTGCCAAGACTTGTTGCCCCAATCCTGGGTCCAGCGACGTCGACAGCAGCAACCATCGTGGGACAGCTCGCACCTCCATCCTGGTCGCCGACAACGCCTCCTGGTCCGTGAGACTGCAGAGCCCAGCGTCGCCCACTCACCTGGTCGAGGTGACTCCATCCGGTGCCATCCTGGTGCCCATCTAATCACTGGCTAGTGATTCAGAACTTGGTCCCCTCTGCTTGCAGGTGTCTTCCATCTTCGATCCAGGCTTGGATCCATCCGAATCTCTTCACTGGTCGCCTGCCAGCAACTTCTTCTTTCAGGCTCCATAGACTGGAACGAGGATTCCCGACGTCTTTCCAGACCTATGCAGCCGCAGCCCCTGGGCTAGGTAACTTCGGCATTTCAGTGCCCCAGCATAGCCTCACTATCCAAGGGTCCAGATCCTTTTTTGTTTCAGCTCTACCTAGTCGGATTCGTCCGATAACACTAACTTTGTAATTCCTAGCAACCATAGACTTTGTTCCGCATTCCCGCGTGAGAGTGCACACTCGGCACCCGATCTCCCTAGGCCTCCTGCTAGTAATCTAAAGGTTCAGTAGTCAAGTCCTAGCGATCCCAAAGCCTATTAGCGTAGTACTTACCTGCTAGTAATTTCGCATTCCACTTTTAGAGTATATGGTTTTTCGTGCCCCTCGGGCATTTGTGTAAATTGTGCAACTTTGCGTATTTTCTTAAGAGCTTTGTATTGTGCGTAGCACCCTGTCCTCATAAAGAGTCCAGGGTTGTTGTGTTCTAAATAAATATACTTTATTTTCATAACAACTTGTGTGGTGTCCTTTCACTTGGTGTTCAAGGGGTATATGTGATGGTATAACAGCTGGCTTAACACGCCCTCTAGAGTCTAGCTTAAAGACTGCTCTTGTCCACGCTACTAGGATAGCTGGTCTACGGTTGACTTACAACCAATCATCAATAAGGGTTGTTTGGACTGATACATAGTGATCACTAGAATAGTGAGCACTGCATATCAGGCCAACTTCTCACAACCGGACAACAAGGTGAGCAGCAAAGAGCAGAAGGGCCCCACGCAGATCTCGTGGATGCTGGGGGGCTGGACTTCGGTGCTGGAGCTGCTCAGGGTTGGGGCTTCTCAAACCCCAGTGCACTCACTCGAGGATCCCTCGGCGGTCGTGCTGGTTAAGCGTCGTGCAGTTTCAGAAGATGGCCGGTCCCTCAGGTCTCGTCACACCCACGGATCTCAGCTGGGCTGATGATGCAGGTAGAGGACAGACATGCCAGGGAATCCGAGTCTCGTCGAGCTGGGCAGTCTTGATCCGGAGGATGGACGTGCAGCAAACCGCGATGCTTAGATGGTGCCTGCGGGTGCAGGGTGGCTACTCCTTAGCCACAAGGGAGAGTCATCAAAGAAAGTCAAGAGTTCCTTTCGTAGAAAGTCGTTCAAGATTCAGGATGATCTAATTTGGGAAGGGGGCCCGCTCCTACCTTTATTCTAAGAAAAGGGGCTGGCACGCGACTAGGTCCTGCCCATGGGTGGGACCAGGAGGGGGGTGGTTACACCCGTCTCCCTTGTCCGGACTTTCCCCAGCTCAGGGGCTGGTGTGCCCCTGGAACTGGTTTGAGCCGGCATATGCACAGTGAGCACCGGGGTGCCACTTGCAGTCACCTTCCTCTCAGCCATGCCTACCTGGGATACACAAAACCCTGTCTGGGATGGTGCTAGCACCGCCCCTGACAGGAAACCCTTTGTCCAAGCTCTCCTCGCTGGAAGGACTCCCAGCAGCAGGAGGTCAGACTTGTGTCTGTGGTGGCAGCATCCATTTTGTGATGCTGAGGCTCGAGTTAACTTTAACCGGGGTTCACAGTTACATACATGTTGTGTCCCTCTAGAAGGGTGGAATGCTAACCCCGTCGCCAGAATTGGCGAGGGGTTAGTATTCCAATTTGTATGACACCTTACTCGACATGTTTTGATAAAGCGATACCAAAGTTGGCAAATAACCGCGAGGATTATAATGCACTTAAGAGTATATGGTACGCGTTATAATGGAACAGCTATTAGGACTTGGTTCCGCAAGCTGCAAACGGGCTCAGCTCATGCCAGAGCACCATCTCACATAATTCCAAGCACTCTGCCTTCAGGATTGTTAAGGCCTGCCATAGGAGTGACTGATAGGAATACATGTGTCCATTTTAGGGTTAGATATAGGAATACTATATCTAAAGCAAAGGGTGTTTACACCACCTTGCCCCAGCTGTCGTGCAGCCAGTTGTGTCAGATTTGGATGGCCAGCCAGGGGTGGCATAATACATGCTGCAGCCCCTGGTAGGCCCTGGGTACACCTATGCCCTGGATACCTAAGGTATGCTGTACAGGGACTGATAAGGTGGCCCAGTACCAATTGGTAAATGCACCTAAGGTACATGTGTGACAATTTAGAGAGAGAACAGCTAGGCTGTGGGTCTGATTAGCAGGCCCACAGCCAGGGAAAGTCGTAAACCAGTGAAGCAAAAAGCAAAAATCGGGGGTGACCATAGGATTGCAGACCCCACTCTCCTACATGGATGACCAGACTCTCGGGGGTGGGGTGGGAGGACAGGAAACATGGGTCACCCGGAGCCGGGCGGTGGCGTCTGGCCACGTTCCTATCTACAGGCGAACCCGTAGCGGGCCTGGACCAAGTGCCCAAAAGAACGTCCGTCAAGGCCTCATTAAACGGAAGCAGAGGCTCCATGGAGCATGACTGCGGCTTAAGGACCTCAGTGAGGAGGTGAGTCCTCACGGCCGCGCCGGGGAGCTCAAGGCCCAAGGCCTTGGCAGCCCTCGTCAACACCACACCATAGGTAGCTTCCTCATCCGAAGCCACGGTAGGAGGAGAGACAAATCCAGTGTCTGGAGAGGTGTCCAGGCCACTGGCCTCCCCAAGGTCTCCTGCCCAGTCCATGTTAGACTGGCACTCCCTGGCCAGAGGGTCTTCAGACCCCTCCCAATCCTCCTCATCCCTCATCTCCTGAGATTCAGGGTCGTAATTGTATGAGGTCGGTTCGTAGAAGCTAAAATCTCCAAACGGCGTCGAGATCGGCGCCGATAGGCGTCGTCCCGACGTCGGAACCGAATGAAAGGAGGCATCGGGGACGCGCCGCTCGAGGACGGCGCCGGAGGGGACACCACACGGACCGACGGCGCCGGGCCCGAAGGCGCCGACGGCGACGGGGCCACTGTACCCTGCGGCGCCGGGCCCGAGGGCACCGGCGGTGTCGGGATCGTGGGGCCCTGCGGCGCCAGGCGCGAAGGCGTCGGCGGCGTAGGGGCCGAAGCACCCGACGGCGTCGGGGTCGAAGCCCCCGACCCACTAGGGCCCCCAGACGGGTTTGCTGGGCCCGAAGGCGCCGCGGAACCCGTCGGAGGAGAAAGGGACCTCATGGCCATGAGGAAACGCTCAATCTCCTCCGGCGTGGCGTTTAGCCCAGGGACCGGAGGATATGGGGCAGGACGCGGCGCCCGCGACTCCCGAGGAGCCGCGTGGGCGGTGTCACCCGAACCCCCGGCCGCATCGCGCGAGCGTCGGGGGAGTCAGAAGAGCGATGATGTCTCTTCGACTTCTTATGCTTCTTACCTGACGACTTGGACCCGGAGGAGTGGTGCCGACTCCCGGAGCTGTGACTGCTCCGTCCCCGCGACCTGTCCCTCGACCTCCCGTGGGACCAGGACCGGGACCTCACACGGCACGGGGCCGACTGCCGGAGTTCGAGTCGCCTGCGGGACCGCTGTCGCCTGCGGGACCGCTCCCGCCTGGCCTTCCTCGAAAGGGCCCGACGCACAAGTTACTACTTGTGTAACGATATATCTGTAAGAGACATTAGTTAGTGATAGATTCCTTACCTTAGAATATCCCCAGGCGTCAGACTGGATCCGGAAATTTTTGCGTAGCAATACCCCTGCGCGCCGGTAGGCGTCGTCTGCGGCTCCGCGTCCGTCGTCGGCGTCGTGAGCGCCGGGATGACGTCGTCGGAGTATATAGACGGCGCCCATGCGCGCTGACGTCAGTTCTGATAACACAGCTTTTCCGCGCCAGATACGCAGAGCCATGATAGAACTAACACTGGTGCCATGAAACTAGGGCCCTGAAAGGGGATGACCTTAACCCTAAATATCGGTTCGCAGAACGGGGAGGATGGGAGGGCGGTAAGGAATCTATCACTAACTAATGTCTCTTACAGATATATCGTTACACAAGTAGTAACTTGTGCATCTGAAAGAGACACGTTAGTGATAGATTCCTTACCTTAGAATAGATACCCCAGCAATACCAACCCCGGTGGTGGGTCTGCGAACCAATATCACACCAGAAAGTCCTGGAGGACGGAACGGCCAAAGAAGCCATCCCTCCGGACTTGACCGTCCAGGCAGTAGTGTCTCGCGAACGTGTGCAGCGAGGCCCACGTGGCTGCCTGACAGATGTCCTGCAGGGGGACACCGCGACCCAGGGCAGTTGACGTTGCCGTGGCCCGAGTGGAGTGAGCCCGCAATCCAGCCGGGGGCTCCTTCCTCGCCATGGAGTAGCATGCTTGGATGCACAAGATGATCCACCTAGAGATGGTCCTCTTGTGTACAGCCTTCCCCTTCTTCGCGCCCACGTAACCAACGAAGAGTTGGTCATCCACCCGGAATTGGCGAGTGCGGTCTAGGTAGTAGGAGAGCGCAAGTTTTGGATCCAGACGGTGGAGCCTCTCCTCCTCTTTCGAGGGATGCGGAGGCGGAAAGAAGGTGGGCAAAGTGATGGACTGCCCGATGTGGAAGGCCGTGACAACCTTGGGCAGAAAGGAAGGTCGTGTACGCAACACCACCTTATCAGGATGAACAGACAGGAAAGGTGGAGAAGAAGAAGGAGCCTGGAGCTCACTCACCCTCCTGGCAGAGGTGATGGCAACCAGGAAAGCCGTCTTCAGAGTAAGGAGACGAAGAGGGCAGTTATGAAGTGGCTCAAAGGGAGCACACATCAGATAGGTGAGAACAAGATTCAAGTCCCACTGGGGCATCACGAAGGGAACAGGAGGGAACATGTGCGTGATGCCCTTCAGAAATCTACTTACAATAGGGGACTTGAATAAAGAAGGCTGATCTGGTAGCCTCAAGAAGGCTGATAGAGCAGAAAGGTACCCTTTAAGAGTGCCCAGAGCAGAGCCCTGCTGGGCAAGGGAAAGAAGAAAGAGCAGCACTTCCGAAAGGGGTGCAGAGAGAGGATCCACAGCCTTTGCTGTGCACCATGCCACAAATCTGTTCCACCGGCAGGCGTATACCGACTTTGTGGAGGGACGCCTGGCTGCCAGAATGATATCACAGACTTCGGGAGGCAAGTCAAATGGCCTCAACTGCCGCCGCTCAATCTCCAAGCTTGTAGGTGGAGACTGGACAGGTTCGGGTGCAGGACCGTCCCCTGCTGCTGCGACAGAAGGTCCTCCCGAAGAGGCAGACGAATCGGGGGATCGACTGACATGCTGAGTAGCTCGGGATACCAGTATCTTCGTGCCCAGTCCGGAGCCACAAGGACGACCTGGGCCCGGTCGCGCCTGATCTTCTTCAGCACTCTGGGCAGAAGTGGTATAGGCGGAAAGGCGTACAACAGACCGCAGCTCCACTCGCGACGAAAAGTGTCTCAGAGCGAGTGCCGCCTTGGAAATTCCAACGCGCAGAACTGCTGACATTGCGCGTTCTCTTCTGTGGCGAATAGATCTAACCAAGGCTCTCCCCACTGTCGAAAGAGACCTTGCGCCACGTCCGAGTTCAGACGCCATTCGTGATCCATCATGCACCGGCGGCTGAGTTCGTCCGCCATGGCATTCAGAGAGCCTGCCAGGTGTTGAACCACCAGGGACACGCCCTGATGTTCCAGCCACTGCCAGAGGCGCAGAGCCTCCTGGCAGAGGGTCCACGACCCCACACCGCCCTGTTTGTTGCAGTACCACATGGCGGTGGTGTTGTCGGTGAACACTTGCACTACGCTCCCCCTGACAGAGGGGAGGAATGCCTTCAGTGCAAGACGAATCGCCCTCAGCTCCAGAAGGTTGATGTGGAGCCGGGACTCCGCCGGAGACCAGAGGCCTCTGATCTCCGCCTCTCCCATGTGGCCTCCCCAGCCCTGGAGGGACGCGTCCGTCACAACTACGTGCTCCGGCTGGGGTAGGGAGAGGGGTCTGCCACTGACCCAGTCGCGGTCCGTGAGCCACCACTGCAGTTGCTTCGCAGTGCCCTCTGAGATCAGGACATGATCGGACAGGTTGCCCTGATGCTGGGCCCACTGAAACTTCAGGTCCCACTGCAGAGCCCGCATCCGCCACCTGGCGTGACGCACCAGAAGGATGCAGGAGGCCATCAGCCCCAGAAGCCGCAGCGTCAACCTGACCGAGACCCGGGATAACGGCCTGAAGATAGGAATCAGAGCCTGAATATCCCGAACCCGCTGTTCGGGTGGGTAAACCCGAAACTGCGCCGAGTCGAGAACCGCTCCGATGAAGAGGAGCTTTTGAGAGGGACACAGGTGTGACTTCGGCACATTGATGGAGAACCCCAGCAAGTGCAGGAGGTCGGCCGTAGTCTGGAGGTGGCTGACGACTGTCTGGGGCGAGCCCGCCTTCAACAACCAGTCGTCGAGGTAGGGGAAGACTGATACCCCCTGCCTGCGCAGATGGGCTGCGACCACCGCCATCACCTTCGTGAACACCCGTGGGGCGCTGGCAAGGCCGAAGGGGAGCACGGTAAACTGAAAGTGCTCTTGGCCTACCATGAACCGTAGGTAACGCCGGTGGGCCGGCAGGACGGGGATGTGGAAATAGGCGTCCTGCAAGTCCAACGCTACCATCCAGTCTCCTGGGTCCAGGGCAGCTAGGACCCGAGCCAAAGTGAGCATCTTGAACTTCTCCGTCCGGAGGAAGCCGTTGACGTTCTGCAGATCCAAGATAGGGCGTAGGCCCCCTTTGCCCTTCTTGGGTACCAGAAAGTAGTGGGAGTAACAGCCACGTCCTACTTCTGGCCCAGGAACGCGCTCGATGGCCCTCTTGGCCAAGAGGGCCGAAACTTCCTCTTGCAGAAGTTGCAAGTGATCCCCCGACACACGGTGGTATTGAGGTGGCATGGATGGAGGGGAAGACTCGAAGGGGAGGGAGAAACCCCTTCGGACAATTTGCAGCACCCACCTGTCCGAAGTGACTGTATGCCAGTGGGAGAGGTGATGGCGAACCCTGCCTCCCACAGGCGTCACATGGGCCTGAAAACTCGGACTAGGAAGGTTTTGAGGCGGGGGCTGCTGAGGGAGGTGTGGACTGGCCTCGCCGCTGGCCCCGACCACCGCCACGGCGGTTCCCACGTCCGCCACCGCGTTGCTGAACATTCTGCGGCGCGTGGCTGACGGTCCGTGGTGGGGCGCCCCTTCCGTGGCCACGAAAGGAGCGAAAGGCACCCGATTGCTGGCGTGGGGCCGTAAGGCCCAAGGACTTGGCCGTGGCCCTGGAGTCCTTGAAACGTTCCAGCGCATGGTCTGCCTTGTCGCCGAAGAGGCGACGGCCATCAAACGGCATGTCCAGGAGGGTGGCCTGGACATCGGCCGAGAAGTTGGCGGACCTCAACCAGGCGTGGCGTCGAACCGCCACCGTCGTTGCCATCGCCCTGCCCAGTGAGTCCGTGGTATCCAGCCCACACCGGATAGAAAAGCGTGCCGCATCTCGGCCGTCCGCAAGGGTTTGGCTGAGTTTAGCCCTGACCTCCTCAGGGCATTGTGGCAGCACCTCCGCAACCGTGTCCCACAGAGTGTGGGTGTAGCGGGCCAAGAGACAGTTGGTGTTCACTGACCGTAGCCCTAGGCTCACAGACGAGAAGACCTTCTTCCCGAACTGCTCATATCTCTTGGATTCCCTGTCGGGCGGGGCCGACGGGAATGCGGTCTGGGAGTTGGAGGCCTGGATGACCAGACTCTCGGGGGTGGGGTGGGTGGACAAAAAGCAAGGGTCGCCCGGTGCCGGGCGGTAGCGTCTGGCCACGTTCCTGTCCACAGGGGGGCCTGTGGCGGGCTTGGACCAAGTGCCCAGAAGAACGTCACACAAGGCCTCGTTGAACGGCAGGAGGGGCTCCGCGGAGCCGGACTGCTGTTTGAGGACCTCAGTGAGGAGATTAGTCCTCACGGCCGCGACGGGGAGCTGAAGGTTTAAGGCCTTAGCTGCCTTCGTCAACACTACACTGTAAGCAGAACCCGCCTCCGAAGCCACAGTCGGGGGCGACGTAAATCCAGTGTCTGGCGAGGTGTCAATACCACTGGCCTCCCCAAGCTCATATGTCCAGTCCTGATGTGACTGGCAATCACGTGCCAGAGGGTCCTCGGACCCCTCCCATTGCTCCTCGTCACCCGGCTCCTGGAGGCCAGGATTAACAGCCAGGGCCTCCTCGTGGAGATAGAACTCTCCGAAGGCCGACGGAATCGGCGCCCAGTGGCGCCCCTCCGACTCCTGAGGAGGACCGTAGGAAACATTGGGGGCGGCAACCACATCGGCTGCCGGGGACGACACCTGAAGGGACGGCGCCAGCGAGGTCGTAGGGTCGACCGGCGAGGTCCCGGATCCGGAGCCGGATCCAGCGAGGTCGTGCGGCGCCGGGACCGAAGTCGCCAGCGGCGCCGGGCCCGAAGTACCCGACGTCGTCGGGGCCGAAGCGCCCGACCCGGAAGGACCTCCAGACGGAGCCGATCGGCCCGAAGGCGCCACGGGAACCGACTGAGGAGGGAGGGCCCTCATGGCCATGAGGTACCTCTCGACCTCCTCCTGCGACGCGCCGTGCCCAGGGACCCGAAGGTGTGGGGCAGGCGGCGACGCTTGCGACTCCCGCGGAGCCGCGTGGGCGGTGTCGCCCGAGTCCCCGGTCGCATCGAGCGAGCGACGGGGCGGGTCGGAGGATCGATGGTGTCGCTCCGACCTCTCATGCCTCTTACCTGAGGACTTGGAACCAGACGATCGGTGTCCACTCCCGGAACGTCGATGACTCCGACCTCGCGACCTGTCCCTCGACCTCCCGTGGGACCGGGACCGGGACCTGGAGCGGCGCGGGGCCGACTGCCTCAACTCGAGACGCTTGCGGGACCGCTCCCGCCTAGCCTTCGACGTCAGGGCCCGGCAGTCGGAGCAGGTTCGATCGTCGTGGTCGAGGCCTAAGCACTTCAGGCACCGGCGATGGGGGTCCGTGACCGACATGAGTCGGCCGCACTTCGAGCAAGGCTTGAACCCGGGCATCCCTGGCACCGATAGTCGAGAATCGACTAAATAGAGGATCAAAAAGATCAAAAAAAGTTTTCAGTCAAAAAGTGACTGGGGGTAGAGCTTCTTCCGGATCTGCGCTAGCTGGCGCGGAAAAAAGAAGAACTGACGTCAGCGCGCATGGGCGCCGTCTATATACTCCGACGACGTCATCCCGGCGCTCACGACGCCGACGACGGACGCGGAGCCGCAGACGACGCCTACCGGCGCGCAGGGGTATTGCTACGCAAAAATTTCCGGATCCAGTCTGACGCCTGGGGATATTCTAAGGTAAGGAATCTATCACTAACGTGTCTCTTTCAGATAGTCGGGGCAGGCCTCGTCGTCATGGTCGACGCCCAAACACGTCGGGCACAGGCGGTGGGGATCCGTGACCGACATGGTACGGTCGCACTCGTCGCAATGCTTGAATCCGGGCATCCCTACAGGCACCGTCTGAGTCGTACAGACTTCGAAATGGATCAAAAGATCCCCAAAACTTAGTCAAAAAGTGACTAGGGAACTGCTCTTTCCAGATCTGCGCTGGCTGGCGCGGAAAAAAGAAGAACTGACGTCAGCACGCGGAGGCGGCGTCTAAGTACTCCGACGACGTCATCACGGCGCCCACGACGGACGCGGAGCCGCAGACGACGACTACCGACGCGCAAGGGTACTGCTACGCAAAAGTTTCCGGATCCAGTCTGACGCCTGGAGATATTCTAAGGTAAGGAATCTATCACTAACGTGTCTCTTTCAGATACAAGATATACGACACCAGTGATAAAGCCGGGAAATTACTGGCATGGTTAGACAGAAGGGACAAGGGTACCAGATGGATAGCGCAAATTAGTACAGAGGAGGGACAGGCAACAACTGACCCGTGGACAATAGTGCACACACTAGCGCGACACTTTCAGACAGTCTACTCGTCAGCCTCTGAAATGACAGTGGAAGAGGCGTTGACCTATGTGAAGGACATTGATATGCCCAGACTCACCCCTGAGGTGGCACGCGAGCTTGAGGCAGATCTCACAGTAGAAGAGCTCCAGGTGGCAATCGGAGCACTACAGTCTGGTAAAGCGGTAGGGCCTAACGGTATACCTTTCGAACTCTACAAAAAGACGGCAGGGGCCATCGCACCTCATTTGCTAAACATGTTCTCCGACAGCTTGATAGCGGGCGAACTCCCACTGGACCAACGCATGGCCACCATAGTGGCTATACCGAAACCAGGGAAACCTGCTGATAAGTGCACCTCCTACCATCCCATATCATTGATTAATGTAGAGGCTAAAATCCTCGCAAAACTATTGGCGAGTAGGCTGAAACCCCATTTGCCGGCAAGAATACACCCAGACCAGTCTGGTTTCATGCCGGGCAGAAATACGGCCCTCAACCTGAGGCGCTTACAAGGAGTGCTAGCCAGAGCGGTCTATCTACAGGAACCGGCTGTTTTGCTGTCATTAGATGCACAAATGGCATTTGACATGGTCGAATGGCCCTTCCTGTTCGCAGTGCTCCATCACCTGGGCTTTGGACCTAACTTCTGTGCATGGGTTAGGCTTCTCTATACCAAACCAATGGCTCATGTCACTGCTAACGGTCACATCTCCAATGACTTCCCCCTAGCACGGGGCACGCGCCAAGGCCGCCCCCTGCCACCGCTGCTTTTTGCTCTGGTGCTGGAGCCACTGGCGGTCCCCTGCAACCGCTGCTTTTTGCTCTGGTGCTGGAGCCACTGGCTGTGTGGATACGGTGGGAGCCAATGATACAGGGACTCAAATGGACGGAAAGCTGGGAGGATCAAAATCTACCTGTATGCAGATGATGTCTTGTTATACATGACCTCTCCTAGGCGCTCCATACTGACCCTTCTAAATATTTGTACGATTTTCAGGAGGGCGTCTGGATATACCATAAACTGGTCCAAATCGATAATGTACGTGCTGCCCCCCCCCCCCCCCCCCCCCGGCAGCTCCCCGCAGACTGCCCACTCCGGATTTCGGAGGGTGCTTTTAAATATTGGGGCATATAAGTCACTATTCAATCTCTGCGGATTTCTTTAAAAGGAATCAACAACCACCGCTAGACCTTCTCAAAAGAGATGTGTGCCATTGAGGGACCCTGCCGCTGACTTAGCTAGGAAAAGCAGCGCTTTTCAAGATGATGGACCTACCTCGCTTCTCATATGCACTGGAGAATACGCTGTACCTGGTGTCACTGAATTACTTCAGGGAGATTGCGGCACAGGTCTCCAGCCTTATGTGGGTCAACAAGCTGGCATGCATTGCGCAATCCAAGTTAGTGCGCGGCTGGTATGATGGAGGAATAGCACTCCCAAACATACAACTTTATTACTGGGCGGCGCGCCTGTAGGTTATTAATCAGTGGCTGCATGCTCCGCAGTCAGACCCAGCATTTAAGGCAGACAGAGCAATATTAGGCATGAAAGGTATGCACTCTCCCCTCTACCACAGAAAACTGACCCTAGCAATCATTGGACCCTTGAGACACACCAATGTCATCTGGCATGCTGCACAGGCCAAACTGGGATGGCGCGGGGTTCTGACCCAACTCACTCCATTATGGGACATAAAACGACTGGGTAGACTTAGGAACAGTAAGGGCTTTGGCTATTGGGATGATATAGGCATATCCACGGTGGGCGACATGTGGCATAAAGGCGAAATAGTTCCATTTGAGCCTCTTCAGCAACAATATGAACTGGCATCTTCGAAGGTATTTCGATACATAAAGATTAGACATGCCTTAATGACAGCATTGCCACCCGGTATTGAAGTCCCGGAGGCATCACCTATGGAAGATAGGTTACTGACAGAATATATGTTATTTGAGGGCCACTTCACTCACATACAGCAAATTGGTGAACAACCTGCCAGACCCAATGGGGCCCCTGCGAGACAAATGGTCCCATGACATAGGCGATTTCGACGACTCGGAATGGCAGGAAGCATTGGCTTCTCCACGGGAGGTGGGCATACCCTCACGACTTAGGTTAGTGCAGTTCAAAATTCTACACCAATCATACTACACCAGACATACCCTACACAGGATAGGTAAAACAATGCACCCTTTCTGCCTGCGCGGCTGCTGGGATGAGGGTACCTTTTTCCACACCATATGGGAATGTCCCAAAATAATGGAATACTGGACACAGGTAATGAGGACAATGTCACAATCGGAGGGAGTGTCATTAGTACCGGAGCCCAGGAGGTGTTTACTAAATATATGGGAACCTAATGACCTTACTCGTCTAGCTCAGAACTGGGCCACACTGGGGATCATGGTCGCTAAAGCACAAGTTACTTACCTTCGAGTAGTTAGTGTTAGATTCCTTACCTTAGAATATCCCCAGGCGTCAGACTGGATCCGGAAAGTTTTGCGTAGCAGTACCCCTGCGCGTCGGTAGGCGTCGTCTGCGGCTCCGCGTCCATCGTCAGTGTCGTTGGCACCGGGATGACGTAGTCGGAGTACTTAGACGCCGCCCTCGCGCGCTGATGTCAGTTCTTGTACATAGCTTTCCGAGCCAGGAACGCAGAGCCATGCCAGAGACAGATACTGGTGCCATAAAACTAGGGCCCTCAAAGGGTATACCTTAACCCTAGATGTCGATTCGCAGAACGGGGAGGATGGGTGGGGCGGTAAGGAATCTAACACTAACTACTGTTTCTTACAGATCTATCGTTACCAAAGTTAAGTAACTTGTGCATCTGAAAGAAACAGGGTAGTGTTAGATTCCTTACCTTAGAATAGATACCCCAGCAATACCAACCCCGGTGGTGGGTCTGCAAACCAAGATCTCACCAGAAATTCCTGGATAACGGAACGGCCGAAAAAGCCCTCTCTTCGGACTTGGCTGTCCAGGCAGTAGTGTCTAGAAAACGTGTGCAGCGAGGCCCACATAGCTGCCTGACAGATGTCCTGCAAGGGGACTCCCCGACCCAGACCAGTAGTAGCCGCTGTGGCCCGAGTGGAATGGGCCCTCAGCCCAACAGGGGGCTCCTTTTTAGCCAAGGAGTACCAGACCTTGATGCACAACACAACCCACTGAGAGAAGTTTCGTTTGTGCACTGCCCGTCCCTTCTTCGCGCCCACGTAACCAACAAAGAACTGGTCGTCCACACGGAACTGGCGTGTGCAATCAAGATAGAAGGAGAGCGCACGTATTGGGTCCAGACGGTGGAAACTCTCTTCCTCTTTCGAGGGATGCGGAGGCGGAAAGAAGGTGGGCAAAGTGATGGACTTCCCGATGTGAAAGGCTGTAACTACATTGGGCAGGAAAGAAGGACACGTTCTTAAAACAACTTTGTCCGATAGACAGAAAGGAAAGAAGGCTTAGAAGATAGAGCCTGGAGCTCACTCACCCTCCTGGCAGAGGACATGGCAACCAGGAATGCAGTCTTAAGAGTTAGAAGACGAAGAGGGCCGTTGTGAAGTGGCTCGAAAGGAGCACACATCAGATAGGTGAGAACAAGGTTCAAGTCCCACTGAGGCATCACGAAAGGAACAGGAGGAAACATGTGCGTGATGCCCTTCAAGAATCTATTTACAACAGGGGACTTGAAAAGAGAAGGCTGATCAGGAAGCCTCAAGAAGGCAGAAATGGCAGAGAGGTAAGCCCTTAAGAGTGCCCAGAACAGTAGGGGGCGTGGCCAAGGAAGCCAGCATGGCGGACGCAGTCTAGAAGAGCTCCGTCCCGCCGGCCAAATATCCGCGAATTTATCCTTGTTCTCCCCCACCCTGTGGCGTCCCGGAGGGGTGTTCCGGTAGCGGAAGTCAGTGGCAGGCCCTGTGTGAAGTTTCGGCGGACAGGGTGAGCCAGGGACCGGAGATCGAGATCCGAGGCAGTGGGGCCTATGCTGTGAAGTGACGCCGGGGACCTTGAGTTTTGCGGGTCCCGGCGGCGGATGCAGCGACAGAGCAGATGGTGAGGGGCGATTGGCACCGGTCCCGAATTAGCGCAAACGGCTTTCCGACGGCACTGATCGGCCCTCCACTGTCATCAGGCGACGGGGAGCTGCAAAGAACGACGGCCGAGTGACCGGCTCTGGGGAGCAAAGTTGTGGTGCGGCCTGGAATAAAACGTGGAGCCGGGGACTAGATTTTGGTGATCTGGGCACCGGCGTTTGAGGCGACCTTCCCCGGCTGCACCTGGCCTGAAGGGGCGAAAGTAAGGAGGTGTGCTCCCCCAGGGGTGCAAAGTGGGGGCCAGTGAAGCAGCAAGACCAGTGGGGCGGGAGGCGGCTCTTCCGGGGGCCAGATCGGGCCGCGGTGACGACGAGGGGCGGGCAGGGAGCCCCCCCTCGGGAAAAACAGTAGGCCTCATACTCAGAAGGGCATAGGTGGTTGGCGAGAGCTGACCCAGCCGCCTCTGGCCCTCCCTCCCTGATCCACGAGGTCCGAAGGGGCTACCCGTATCGAACTGCAGGCCACTTCACAGCGGGACAAACAAGTGGTGGCGGCGGAGACATGGCCCTTCCCCAGGGATCCTACACGGGGCTATCGCAGGTGTATGGGACGATAAGGCCTGTAACATCCCATTTGGAGGTTAGACCGGGCCGCGGCATAGGCCTGGGGGTGTGGAGATTGCACGCTGTGGGAGACATAGCTGGCCCCCCTGGCAGTTGGATTGGTGGAGGCGATCAAGGGCATTACAATAGCCTCAGGGTACGCCCGGGTGGAGGCCTGATTCATAAGGTTGGCACGGGCGTTGGTGGCGTAGAGCCTTCAGTGGGGTAGCGATTGGCCCCTGACCACTATCGGTCCTGGACACGCGAGGCCAAGGGGGGGGGTGCACAGAGCTGGGTCTGAGGAGGAGCCGTAGCCTGCACGGAGGATTGAAGAGAACTGGGTGGGGTCGTCCGTGGATACAGCAGGGGGCCAAGAGCTGAGAGGAGCAGCAAAGCGACACTGAGCAAAGTATTGCGACGACCGCTGGCTGGTCCCTAGACAGCCCCCCGGGCGGCATTTGGACAGAGCAGGAGCGGCTGCGGACTTAGAGACCTAGTGAGACCCAGTGCGTGTCCTTCCCCCGGCGGCACTGGAACATATGTCCCGTGGCACAAGCAGCAGGTCCCAGGGCGAGTGCCCCCAGACACAGCCCACTATGACCAGAGGCGGAAGTGGGGGAGGAACCCCGAAGCAGGGGACCATAGACAAATTAACAGGCCGAGTGGAGGAGCTAGGCCCTCAGGGGGTCATCAGGCACCAGGACCGGACAATGCAGCACTTATGGCGGCGATAACCCAATCCAGGGATATGTTGGATGCGAAGATAGGGGCGGTGGGGGCGGACGTCACACTACTACGCCAGGACCTGCGAAATGCCATGGCCCGCATCACGGAGGCCGAGACCAGAATATCCGGGGAGGAGGATGACGTGGCGATCTTGAAGCAGAAGGTGGCCAGTATGGAAGGGATCCAGAAAGGCCTAGCATTCCGGGCAGAAGATGCGGAAGGGCGGGCTCAGCGTAACAACCTGAGATTCGTGGGGTTCCCGGAGGGCTGCGAGAAGGGCAACATGGAGAGTTTCTTGACCCAGTGGCTGGAGAGCTGGCTCACGCCAGATTCCCTCTCACGATGCTTCGTAATAGAGCGGGCACAGAGGGCTCTTATACAAAAGCCACCAGTCGGATCCCGCCCCCGGCCAGTGATAGCCAAGCTGCTGAATTATCACGATCGGGACACTATCCTGCGACAGGCGCGGATAAAGGAGCCTTTCATGTGCAACAATCAGAAAATCTTGATCTTCCCAGACTACACCAGGCTTGTGCAGCAACAGAGGCAATCATTTACAGCGGCCAAGGCACGTCTGCGTGATCTTAAGCTCCCATATGCCTTACTATATCCGGCCTGTAGGAAGGTACATCCTGACTATGGTTGCCCCCAACTTTTTGCCCTGTGTTTTAGCTGGTTTTGGACATAGTCGACCTGGGACCCTGCCAATCAGGACCCCAGGCCTACTGCTCTCTCTTTAAAATGGATTCCATGTACCCTAGGTACATTTCCAATTGGTACTGGGCAACCTTATCAGACCCTGTAACTCAGGGCATAGGTGTACCCAGGGCTGCCAGGGGCTGCAGCATGTATTATGCCACCCCTGGCTGGCCTCCTAAATTTGACACAACTGGCTGCATGACAGCTGGGGCAAAGTCGTGTAATCACCCTTTGCTGTAGGTGTAGTATACCTATACCTAACCCTAAAATGGACACACAGATTCCTATCAGTCACTCCTATGGCAGGCCTTGACAATCCTGAAGGCAGAGTGCTTGGAATCGTGTGAGATGGTGCTCTGGCATGAGCTGAGCCTGTCTGCAGCTTGCGGAACCAAGTCCTAATAGCTGTTCCATGATATCGCATACCATATACTCTTAAGTGCATTATAATCCTCGCGGTTAAATGCTAACTTTGGTATTGCTTTATCAAAACATGTCGAGTAAGGTGTCATACGAATTGGAATACTAACCCCTCGCCAATTCTGGCGACGGGGTTAGCATTCCACCCTTCTAGAGGGACACGACATGTATGTAACTGTGAACCCCGGTTAAAGTTAACTGAAGCCTCAGCTCCACAAAATGGATGCTGCCACCACAGACACGAGTCTGACCTCCTGCTGCTGGGAGTCCTTCCAGCGAGGGAGGCCTGGACAAAGGGTTTCCTGTCCGGGGCGGTGCTAGCACCGTCCCAGACATGGTTTTGTGTATCCTGGGTAGGCAGGGCTTTACAGGAAGGTGACTGCTGAGTGGCACCCCGGTGCTCACTACGCATAGGCCGGTCTGAACCAGTTCCAGGGGCACACCAGCCCCTGGCCTGGGGAAGTCCGGCATGGCTGAGGGGTGTAACCACCCCCCACCTAGTCCCACCCATAGGCAGGACCTAGTCACCGGGTCAGCCCCCTTTTTTTAGTATAAAGATGGGAGCGGGCCCCCTGTTAAAATTAGATCATCTTTGGAATCAAGATACCACTTTCTTCGAAAGGACTTCACGATTTCTTCTTCAAGATTCTCCCTTGTGGCTAAGGAGTAGTCACCCTGCATCCGCAGGCACCATCCTAAAGAACACTGCGGTCTGCTGCAAGTCCTTCATCACGAATCCGACGACCCAGCTCGACGAGACCCGGCTTCCCTGGCACCTCTGACCTCTACTCACCTCTACAGCCCAGCTGAGAACCGTGAGTGCGACGAGACCTCAAGGGACCGACGATCGCCAAGACTGCACGACATCTTTACTGCAAGCCCACCGTGTCCTCCACTGGTGAGTGCTTTGGGGTCCGAGAAGCCCCGACCCTGCGCAGCTCCAGCACCCAAGATCAGCCCCCCTGCATCTCCACGATCTGCGTGGGGCCCTTCTGCTGTTTGCTGTGCACCGCGTTGTTTGGCTACTAGCCGGCTGGCTTGTGGCCCTCTGAACGACGCCCAACGACTTCACGACTGCTGGTCTGGTTGCTCCAGGCTGGCCTTTGCTTCCTTCTTCAAGAGAGGCACCCCGGACCCTCCTGGTCCACTCCAGACGCCATTTTAGGTCCACCGCGTGGGCTTGAATTTGCCAAGGCTTTGTTGCCCAATCCTGGGTCCAGCGACGCCGACAGCTTCTATCTTCGTGGGACAGCTCGATCCTCCATCCTGGTCGCCGACAACGCCTCCTGGTCCGTGAGATCTTCGAGTCAAGCGTCACCCACTCACCTAGTCGAGGTGGCTACCATCCGGTGCCCTCCTGGTGCCCACTGACTACTGGCTAGTAGTCTCGAACTTGGTCCCCTCTGCTTTCAGGTGTCATCTATCTTCAAGATCCAGGCTTGGATCCGACTGAACTTTCTTCACTGGTCACCGGCCAGCATCTTTTCTTCCGGCTCCTGGTCCGTCTACGAGGATTCCCGACGTCTTTTCAGACCTATGCAGCTGCAGCCCCTGGGCTAGGTAACTTCGGCATTTCGGTGCCCCAGCATAGCCTCACTATCCAAGGGTCAGAATCTACTTTCGTTTTCTCCCTACCAGGTCGGGTTCGCCCGAGAACACTAACTTTCTAGCCCAAAGGTAGAGGAGCCTCACTTCAGTACTCCATCCCAGCATCAGCCTTCTTCTTTCCCAAGACACACCAGAGACAGAGATTCCCTATGGTGGAGACCCTCAGATACCCTTAGGGTGAGGGGTTGCCTAGTGGACCATGACACAGGGGGAAACCAAGCCAGAGCTGGTCCTTCCTTATATGGCCACTTAGGTAATAGAGGCTTACCTGGACAAGGATAGCCTTATCTCCTTTCGTTTGGGGGGGGGTTGTGTAGGAAGGTACATCCTGACTATGGTTGCCCCCAACTTTTTGCCCTGTGTTTTAGCTGGTTTTGGACATAGTCGACCTGGGACCCTGCCAATCAGGACCCCAGGCCTACTGCTCTCTCTTTAAAATGGATTCCATGTACCCTAGGTACATTTCCAATTGGTACTGGGCAACCTTATCAGACCCTGTAACTCAGGGCATAGGTGTACCCAGGGCTGCCAGGGGCTGCAGCATGTATTATGCCACCCCTGGCTGGCCTCCTAAATTTGACACAACTGGCTGCATGACAGCTGGGGCAAAGTCGTGTAATCACCCTTTGCTGTAGGTGTAGTATACCTATACCTAACCCTAAAATGGACACACAGATTCCTATCAGTCACTCCTATGGCAGGCCTTGACAATCCTGAAGGCAGAGTGCTTGGAATCGTGTGAGATGGTGCTCTGGCATGAGCTGAGCCTGTCTGCAGCTTGCGGAACCAAGTCCTAATAGCTGTTCCATGATATCGCATACCATATACTCTTAAGTGCATTATAATCCTCGCGGTTAAATGCTAACTTTGGTATTGCTTTATCAAAACATGTCGAGTAAGGTGTCATACGAATTGGAATACTAACCCCTCGCCAATTCTGGCGACGGGGTTAGCATTCCACCCTTCTAGAGGGACACGACATGTATGTAACTGTGAACCCCGGTTAAAGTTAACTGAAGCCTCAGCTCCACAAAATGGATGCTGCCACCACAGACACGAGTCTGACCTCCTGCTGCTGGGAGTCCTTCCAGCGAGGGAGGCCTGGACAAAGGGTTTCCTGTCCGGGGCGGTGCTAGCACCGTCCCAGACATGGTTTTGTGTATCCTGGGTAGGCAGGGCTTTACAGGAAGGTGACTGCTGAGTGGCACCCCGGTGCTCACTACGCATAGGCCGGTCTGAACCAGTTCCAGGGGCACACCAGCCCCTGGCCTGGGGAAGTCCGGCATGGCTGAGGGGTGTAACCACCCCCCACCTAGTCCCACCCATAGGCAGGACCTAGTCACCGGGTCAGCCCCCTTTTTTTAGTATAAAGATGGGAGCGGGCCCCCTGTTAAAATTAGATCATCTTTGGAATCAAGATACCACTTTCTTCGAAAGGACTTCACGATTTCTTCTTCAAGATTCTCCCTTGTGGCTAAGGAGTAGTCACCCTGCATCCGCAGGCACCATCCTAAAGAACACTGCGGTCTGCTGCAAGTCCTTCATCACGAATCCGACGACCCAGCTCGACGAGACCCGGCTTCCCTGGCACCTCTGACCTCTACTCACCTCTACAGCCCAGCTGAGAACCGTGAGTGCGACGAGACCTCAAGGGACCGACGATCGCCAAGACTGCACGACATCTTTACTGCAAGCCCACCGTGTCCTCCACTGGTGAGTGCTTTGGGGTCCGAGAAGCCCCGACCCTGCGCAGCTCCAGCACCCAAGATCAGCCCCCCTGCATCTCCACGATCTGCGTGGGGCCCTTCTGCTGTTTGCTGTGCACCGCGTTGTTTGGCTACTAGCCGGCTGGCTTGTGGCCCTCTGAACGACGCCCAACGACTTCACGACTGCTGGTCTGGTTGCTCCAGGCTGGCCTTTGCTTCCTTCTTCAAGAGAGGCACCCCGGACCCTCCTGGTCCACTCCAGACGCCATTTTAGGTCCACCGCGTGGGCTTGAATTTGCCAAGGCTTTGTTGCCCAATCCTGGGTCCAGCGACGCCGACAGCTTCTATCTTCGTGGGACAGCTCGATCCTCCATCCTGGTCGCCGACAACGCCTCCTGGTCCGTGAGATCTTCGAGTCAAGCGTCACCCACTCACCTAGTCGAGGTGGCTACCATCCGGTGCCCTCCTGGTGCCCACTGACTACTGGCTAGTAGTCTCGAACTTGGTCCCCTCTGCTTTCAGGTGTCATCTATCTTCAAGATCCAGGCTTGGATCCGACTGAACTTTCTTCACTGGTCACCGGCCAGCATCTTTTCTTCCGGCTCCTGGTCCGTCTACGAGGATTCCCGACGTCTTTTCAGACCTATGCAGCTGCAGCCCCTGGGCTAGGTAACTTCGGCATTTCGGTGCCCCAGCATAGCCTCACTATCCAAGGGTCAGAATCTACTTTCGTTTTCTCCCTACCAGGTCGGGTTCGCCCGAGAACACTAACTTTCTAATTCCTAGCTACCATAGACTTTTGTCCCGCATCTCGCGTGAGAGTGCACACACTGCACCCGAGTCCCCTAGGCCTCCTAGACATAATCTAACGATTCCCTAGTCAAGTCCTAGCGATTCCAAAAGCTATTAGTACTGTACTTACCTGCTAGGAATTTCGCATTCCACTTTCAGAGTATATGGTTTTCCGTGCCCCTCGGGCATTTGTATATACTGTGCTAACTTAAGTATTTTTGTAAGAGTTTTGGTTTGTGCTTAGTACCCTGTCCTCATAAAGAGTACAGGGCTGTTGTGATCTTTAAATAAATAACTGTTTATTTTCATAACACTTGTGTGGTGTCCTTTCACTTGGTATTCAAGGGGTATATGTGTGGTAAACAGCTGGCTTAACGCGCCCTCTCGAGTCTTTAGCCTTAGACTGCTCGTATCCACGCTACTAGGATAGCTGGTCTATAAGGTTGACTTACAACCAATCATCAATAAGGGTTGCTGGACTGATACATAGTGTTCACTAGAATAGTGAGCACTGCATATCAGGCCACCTTCTCACACGGCCCGCCTGCGATTGGTTTATCAGTCCTGTACTCTTTTCTTTAACATCCCGGAGGAGGTGTTCAACTGGACTGACAAGACTGTAAAAGTGAGGGTGCATACTCCGCCGGGCCGAGACTCGGACTCCTCATCCAATAGTGCACCAACGCTGACCCCCCGACGATCACGGAGCTAAAGCAACTGGAGATCCAGATCTAGGAGACACTCTACCTCCGGAAAGGCGGGGGATGGGAGGGCGGCTGCCCCCGACCCACCGACGGTGGATCCTTGAACACTAGACCTGCAGGAGGAAGAACTTTGGCGGACGAATACATCTGTGGTAACTGGGAGGATGGGGGATTCCCTACTGAGTGTTCTTGAGGCTACAAGGAACGACTACCAGAGACATTTTAGCTATAGTGATTTTATTGACACAGGG
The DNA here is from genome assembly GCF_964263255.1 of Lissotriton vulgaris. Lineage (NCBI taxonomy): Eukaryota > Metazoa > Chordata > Amphibia > Caudata > Salamandridae > Lissotriton > Lissotriton vulgaris. The sequence continues at coordinate 175,421,215 of NC_141699.1, forward strand.
CGAATGTGGGTGGGGGGGTACTGTATTAAGGGCGGACGCATACCCCGATTTCAGAAGAGTTCATTTCTTGGGAGGGGGGTAGTTGGGTGACTGGGTGGGTAGTTAATGGGGATCCATTGCGGTAGATGGTATCCGGCCTCCCGTTGGGGGTTGGCGACAGTCTATGCCGCGACAGGTACTTCAATGATGCTGAGGTATGGGGGGGGGGGGGGGGGGGGCAGTTGGAGGTGAGGTCTGGGGGTGGGTGTTTGGGGGGAGTGGGGGGTAGAGTGGGATTAGGGGGTTAGTGCTTGGTTTGCACTGCACAATGTTATTGAGGTCTCAACAGTGGGTGTGTACACTTTCGTTATGCTTGTCACTTGGGCCCTTGATTTGCATGCTCTTGGATGGCGGTTGAAGGTTCCAGATCAATGACTCCTAGGGCGTCAATACGGATTCTGAGCTGGAATGTAAGGAGGAAACTCGACAAGATAAAGAAGGGTGCAGTTCTGCGGTTGGGGAAAAGGGAAAGAGCGGATGTCCTACTACTGCAGGAAAAGCATCTGCTAGGCAACAAGACACTTAGTCTGCAGCGATATGAGTATCAACAGGTATATCATGCTGGGTTTGTGAGGGGGTCTCGGGGGTGGCCATATTGGTGCACAGCAGGTTGTCCTATGTCCACTCGACACAGTGGGTTGATCCACAAGGCCGTTATGTGTTTATCAAGGGGATGATTGGAGAGGAACCACTGGTGTTTGGGAGTGTGTATGCCCCACCCCATTACAGTGGTCGCTGGTGGAAAAGTTGTTTGCGGTGTGGGCGGAAATTCCTGAGGTGATGGCAGTGGTTGGGGGCGACAGGAATGATGTCATGAATTGCCGAATGGATCGTTGTAGACCCAGGGGAGTACAGGCTGTGGACACGCCCACTAAACTTCGAGATATGGTGCGGGGGATGGGCTGGGTAGACACATGGCGATACCTACACACACATAGGAATATACATATGTTTTGGCGGTCCATAAATCATTTTCTAGACTTGTCTATATATTCGTCCCTCGCGCAGCTGTAGGAAGAGTGGACTCAGCGTCTATATTGCCACGGGGGCTTTCGGACCACTCTCCAGTTGCAGTAGACCTTTTGCTAGACAAGGGGCGGCAGCCTTTCAGATGGCGCCTTTCCACGTGGCATATGCAGCAGGAAGACTACCAAAAGCACATGGGGGAGGCCATAGCCCACTACTGGGAAGACAATGTAGGATCGGTGGCAGATGTCGCGACACTCTGGGAGGCTCTGAAGCCCACACTTCGTGGGGTGGACATAGCCTGGTGTGCGGCTGCCCCTAGGAAGCGTAGGGAGGACTTAGTGAAGGCAGCGGCACATGTAGAGACGCTAGAGGAATGATGCAGTGTGGCTAGGGAGGATAGAGAAGTGGGGCAGCTACTATTAGCACAGCAGTCATATGCGTCCTTGCTACTAGATGATGCTAGGCAGGTGTGGCTGGGAACTCGGAGCAGAATATGTCAATGGGGTTACAAGTCGGGTACAATGCTTCATAGGCTTTGCCAAAACACATTTCAGGTGCACACATTGCCGGGACTCAGGGATGAGGCAGGGGTTTCGATCACGGCTCCAAAGGGAGTGCCTTCCTGCGACAGTGGTTGATAAATTTATCGCGGACCTTCCACCACGTGCAATATCGGAGGAGGTACGTGAGCGCCTCGAACTTCCCTTGTTGGCTGAAGAGCTGGGCATGGCCCTCGGAGAGCTTAATACTGGAAAGGTCCCCAGGCCTTATGGGTTTCCGAGTGAATTCTTTAAGAAATACCACCTTCAATTAGGTATGCACTACAGGGGGGCACTAGAGGCGGCTAGGGAGCAGGGCCGCCTACCGGCGGACTGGAGACATGCCGAAATAGTGGTGTTCTGCAAACCAGGAAGGCCCCCAGACAGACATGAGTCCTATCGACCCATTTCTCTTCTAAACGTTGAAGCTAAGATACTGGCCAAGCGCTCGCAAACCGCCTCCTTTACCATATAGCGGAGCTGATCCACCCGGACCAGGCTGGGTTTATGCCCCGTAGGGCGACGAGACACAATATTAGACGCGCGCATGTTGCGGTGGAGGCGATGAAGGTTGTTGGGGACCAGGCGGCGCTCCTGCTGGCAGATATAGACAGGGCTTTTGACTCCTTGAGTTGGGTCTACCTGTTTGCACTCTTCTCACATCTAAACTTTGGACCCCGCTTTATGTCGTACCTGAGGCTGTTATACACAGACCTGACGGCCTCGGTGAGGATGGCAGGGGTCACGACTGTGAGAAGTTGGCCTGATATATAGTGCTCACTATTCTAGTGATCACTGTGTATCATACCACACGACCCTTATTGATGATTGGTTGTAAGTCAACCTTTTAGACCAGCTATCCTAGTAGCGTGGACAAAAGCAGTCTTTAGGCTAAACTCTAGAGGGCGTGTTAAGCCAGCTGTTATACCATCACATATACCCCTTGAACACCAAGTGAAAGGACACCACACAAGTTGTTATGAAAATAAAAGGATATTTATTTATAACAAGTCTACCCTGATCTCTTTATGAGTCAGGGAGCTAAGCACACAACAAAACTATTAAGAAAATACTTTAAGTCGCACAATTTACACAAATGCCTGAGGGGCACGAAAAACCATATACACTAAAAGTGGAATGCGAAATACTAGCAGGTAAGTAACAAGATCCAGAGGCTTCAGGATCGCTAGGACTACACTACAGAACCCTAAGGTTAGGAGCAGGAGGCCTAGGGAGATCGGGTGCAGAGTGTGCACTCTCACGCGGGATGCGGGACAAAGTCTATGGAGGCTAGTATTTCTTAAGTCACTGTTTTCGGACGAATCCGACTAGCTAGACTTAAAACGAAAAAGGATCTGGACACTTGGATAGTGAACCTGCGTTGGAGCACCGAAATGCTCGGGTTACCTAGCCCAGGGGCTGCGGCTGCATAGGGTTCAAAAGACGTCGGGAATCCTCGTTGTAGTCTATGGAGCCTGAAAGAAGAAGTTGCTGGCAGGCGACCAGTGAAGAGGTTCGGTGTGATCCAAGCCTGGATCGGTGATGGAGACGACCTGAAAGCAGAGGGGACTCAGTTCTTAATCACTAGCCAGTGATTGTGTGGGCACCAGGATGGCACCGGATGAAGTCACCTCAACCAGGTGAGTGGGCGACGCTGGACTCTGCAGTCACACGGGCCAGGAGGCGTTGTCGGCGACCAGGCTGGAGGTGCGAGCTGTCCCACGAAGGTATCTGCTGTCGGCGATGCTGGACCCAGGGTTGGGGCAACAAACCTTGGCAAAGTCAAGCCCACGCGGTGGAGTCAAGATGGCGTCTGGAGTGGACCAGGAGGGTCCGGGGTGCTCCTCTCTTGGAAGGGAGCAAGGGCCAGTCTGGGGCAACCAGACCAGCGTTGAAATCGTCGTGGTACGTCGTCAGGAAGGCCACTAGCCAACGGCAAGTGACCGGACAACGCGGTGAGCAGCAAAGAGCAGAAGGGCCCCACGCAGATCTCGTGGATGCTGGGGGCTGAACTTCCGTGCTGGAGCTGCTCAGCGTTAGGGCTTCTCAAACCCCAAAGCACTCACTCGAGGATCCCTCGGCGGTCGTGCTGGTTAAGCGTCGTGCAGTTTCAGAAGATGGCCAGTCCCTCAGGTCTCGTCACACCCACGAATCTCAGCTGGGCTGATGATGCAGGTAGAGGTCAGAGATGCCAGGGAATCCGGGTCTCGTCGAGCTGGGCAGTCTTGATCCGGAGGATGGACTTACAGCAAACCGCGATGCTTAGATGGTGCCTGCGGGTGCAGGGTGGCTACTCCTTAGCCACAAGGGAGAGTCTTCAGAAGGTATAAAGAGTTCCTTTCGTGGAAAGTAGTTCAAGATTCAGAATTATCTAATTTGGGAAGGGGGCCCGCTTCTACCTTTATTCTAAAAAAAGGGGCTGGCACGCGACTAGGTCCTGCCCATGGGTGGGACCAGGAGGGGGTGGTTACACCCCTCTCCCTTGTCCGGACTTTCCCCAGCTCAGGGGCTGGTGTGCCCCTGGAACTGGTTCAAGCCGGCATATGCACAGTGAGCACCGGGGTGCCACTTGCAGTCACCTTCCTCTCAGCCCTGCCTACCTGGGATACACAAAACCCTGTCTGGGATGGTGCTAGCACCGCACCAGACAGGAAACCCTTTGTCCAAGCTCTCCTCGCTGGAAGGACTCCCAGCGGCAGGAGGTCAGACTTGTGTCTGTGGTGGCAGCATCCATTTTGTGATGCTGAGGCTCGAGTTAACTTTAACCGGGGTTCACAGTTACATACATGTCGTGTCCCTTTAGAAGGGTGGAATGCTAACCCCGTCGCCAGAATTGGCGAGGGGTTAGTATTCCAATTCGTATGACACCTTACTCGACATGTTTTGATAAAGCGATACCAAAGATAGCAAATAACCGCGAGGATTATAATGCACTTAAGAGTATATGGTACGCGTTGTCATGGAACAGCTATTAGGATTTGGTTCCGCAAGCTGCAAACGGGCTCAGCTCATGCCAGAGCACCATCTCACATGATTCCAAGCACTCTGCCTTCAGGATTGATAAGGCCTGCCATAGGAGTGACTGATAGGAATACATGTGTCCATTTTAGGGTTAGATATAGGACTACTATATCTAAAGCAAAGGGCGATTACACCACCTTGCCCCAGCTGTCGTGCAGCCAGTTGTGTCAGATTTGGATGGCCAGCCAGGGGTGGCATAATACATGCTGCAGCCCCTGGTAGGCCCTGGATACACCTATGCCCTGGGTACCTAAGGTACACTGTACAGGGGCTGATAAGGTGACGCAGTATCCAATTAGATATGTACCTAGAGTACATGGAATCCATTTTACAGAGAGAGCAGTAGGCCTGGGGCCCTGAATAGCAGGGTCCCAGGTCAACTAAGTCGAAAAACCAGCAAAACACCAGGCAAAAAGTTGGGGGTAACCATAGTCAGATATCCACCTTCCTACAACGTCTACTGCATTTCCCATCGGGCGAGGTACTCGACAGGGGTGCCCCCTCTCGCCGTATTTGTTTGCCCTTGCTATGGAGCCGCTGGCGGCGTGGATACGCATAGACGCACAATTGCAAGGTTTTGAGTGGGAGGTAGGACCGGCGGATAGAATTGCGCTCTACGTGGATGATGTCCTGTTTTTTCTTACTAATCTGAATAGGTCGGGCCAAGGGTCTTGAAGATAATGCGAAGTCTACTCTGTGGGTACTGGGAGACCGCAGTGGACTCGGATCATGGGCATCTGCGCTGCAGGTGGCGACGGGGGGCCTTAAGTATTTGGGAGTGTTTTTAACGGACTCACCCGAGGTCTCCTGGGAGCGCAACATAGTGCCAGTCTGGGACCGGGTTCGAACGGAGATGAAAACGTGGTCCCGTGTGCCCCTTAATATCTACAGCCGGTCGGCTATATTCAAGATGGTTGCCCTCCCACGCCTGCTGTACCAAATGCAGAATCACCCGTACCCGATTTCACTGCAGTGGTTTCGGCAAGTTAATTCAGTGCTGGGACAATTCCTTTGGGCCGGGGGTGCTGTGCGAGTAGCGCTGCGCACCTGTTTTTTATCAACATATTGCGGAGGGTTGGCAACGTCCGATATTCTGCCTTACTATCAGGCATCTCATCTCCTGATATTGAATGAATGGTGGTATGGAGATAGGGGAGACCTGGTATATGCCCTTGAGAGATACCTAATGGAACCAGATACGCTACACACAATTTTAGACTCGGCAAGGTTAATGAAGAGGTTGCCCAAGGCCACCCAGGTAGTCTTCCAGATATGGAGGCAGGCGCTACGTCGCATGGGATGGTGGGGTAAGCTAACTGAGGAGACCTCTATGGCAAAATGGTGGGCTGCCGGCATTGGCGTCCTTGCAGGGCTTCCGAGGCTGGGATTCTATAGGAGTTTCAGCGTTGGGACATGTTCTGAATCGCACAACCCTTAAATCGTTTCAAGAGCTTAGCGAGGAGTTTAGCATGCCTCGAACCCAGTTCTTTAAATATTTGCAGTTCCGCCACGCCATTGCGCCTAGCTTGGAGGAACTGGAATCATTGCCCGAATTTAGCCCACTAGAAGCAAAGGTATTTATGGGAGACCTGGAAGAAAAGAAAATATCCCGTATCTACCAGACCCTGGTTACACATTGCTCCTCCTCTCTTCACAAACTGCGGGAATCCTTTGAAGCCCCAAGAGTTGCGGCTATTGCAAAGTGCCTACGACTTATCCAATTCAAATACCTTCATAGAGCCTATTACACTAGAGAGAGACTGTAGCGGGCTGGCCTGATTGAGTCCCCCGAATGTTTGAGATGTGGCCAAGAGGTGGGCAATATCCTTCACACGGAATGGAACTGCGAAGCGTTGGCTGGGTTCTGGACAAGGGTATGGGACTGTTTGTCTGAGGTGTTTGGTTGGGACCTGCCTTGTACTCCACAATTAGGCCTCCTACATGTATTGGAAGGGGTGGGCGGTAATTTATATAAAAGGCATCTGTTATTACTGGGCCTTACCGTTGCCAAGAGAGACGTGGCCCAGGCATGGAAAAACTCCCGGGCTCCTCCGGTTGTGGTGTGGAAGAAAGGGCTAGATTTTTGTATGGGGCTGGAGCGTCCTATTTTTGAGGCCAGGGCTGCCCTAGGAAACACTATAAAATATGGAAGAGATGGGCACATTACAGGGGTCTGTGGTTAGAGCCACCAGTGCAAGAGGAGAAATGCGCGGGACTGATGTCAAGGGGCCACGGGTGTTCATTGTGTACAATGTTCTATTCATGTGATTTCTTTCAAGAACGAGACAGAATTGTGCAGGGGGTTAGGGTGGGATCCGGGCGGGGGGAGTTGGCAGTGGGGGGGTGGGGGGGTGGAGTGGGGGGGTGGGATAAATGTTCTGTTTAAAATAATGTATAGATTGCTTCTCATTTGCTGATGGCTACTTGTTTGCAGTTTCTCTGCGGAGTGCTGCCTCTTGTGTGCGATCTGTCAATAAAAACTGTTTAAAAAAAAAAAAAAGAGCGCAGAGCAGAGCCCTGCTGGGCAAGAGAAAGAAGGAAGGAGAACCTCTGAAAGGGGGGCAGAAAGGGGATTCACAGCCTTTGCTGTGCACCATGCCACAAATTTGTTCCACCTGCAGGCGTATACCGATTTCGTGGAGGGACGGCTAGCTGCAGAATCACATCACAGACTTCAGGAGGCAAGTCAAATGGCCTCAACTGCCGCCACTCAATCTCCACGCATGGAGGTGGAGACTGGACAGGTTCGAAGGAGGACCGTCCCCTGCTGCTGCGACAAAACGTCCTCCTGAAGGGGCAGACGAATCGGGGGATCGACTGACATGCTGAGTAGCTCGGGATACCAGTACCTTCGTGCCCAGTCCGGAGCCACAAGGATGACTTGGACCCAGTCCCGCCTGATCTTCTTCAGCACTCTGGGCAGAAGTAGTATAGGCGGAAAAACGTACAACAGACCGCAGCTCCACTTGCGACGAAAAGCGTCTCCGAGCGAGTGCCGCATTGGAAATTCCAAGGCGCAGAACTGATGACATTGCGCGTTCTCTTCGGTGGCGAATAGATCTAACCAAGGCTCTCCCCACTGCTGAAAGAGACCTTGCGCCACGTCCGAGTTCAGACGCCATTCGTGATCCATCATGCACCGGCGGCTGTCTTCGTCCGCCCTGGCGTTCAGAGAACCTGCCAGGTGTTGAACCACCAGGGTGACGCCCTGGCGTTCCAGCCATTGCCAGAGGCGCAAAGCATCCTGACAAAGGGTCCACAACCCCACCCCACCATGTTTGTTGCAGTACCACATGGCGGTGGTGTTGTCCGTCAACACCTGCACTACACTCCCCCGGACAGAGGGGAGGAATGCCTTCAGTGCAAGTCAGATCGCCCGCAGCTCCAGAAGGTTGATATAGAGCCGGGACTCCACCTGGGACCAGAGGCCTCTAATCTCTGCCTCTCCCATGTGGCCCCCCCAGCCCAGGAGGGACGCATCGGTCACAACTACGTGCTCCGGTTGGGGTAGGGAGAGGGATCTGCCACTGACCCAATCGCTGTTCGTGAGCCACCACTGCAACTGTCTTGCAGTGCCCTCTGAGATCAAGACATGGTCGGACAAGTTGCCCTGATGCTGGGCCCAATGAAACTTCAGGTTCCACTGACGAGCCCGCATCCGCCACCTGGCGTGATGCACCAGAAGGATACAGGAGGCCATCAGCCCCAGAAGCCGCAGCGTCAACCTGACCGAGACACGGGATAAAGGCTGAAAGATTGGAATCAGAGCCTGAATATCCTAAACCCGCTGTTCAGGAGGATAAACCCGAAACTGCGCCGTGTCCAGAACCGCTCCGATGAAGAGGAGCTTCTGAGAGGGGCACAGGAGTGACTTCGGCACGTTGATGGAGAGCCCCATCAGGTGCAGGTGGTCGGCCCTAGTCTGGAGGTGGCTGACGACTGTCTGGAGCGAGCCCGCCTTCAACAGCCAGTCGTCGAAATAGGGGAAGACTGACACCCCGATCTGCGCAGATGAGCTGCGACCACTGCCATCACTTTCGTGAACACCTGAGGGGCACTGGTAAGGCCAAAGGGGAGCACGATGAACTGAAAGTGCTCGTGGCCTACCGTGAACCGCAGGTAACGCTGGTGGGCCGACGGGGATATGGAAACATGCGTCCTGCAATTCCAACACTAGCATCCAGTCTCCAGGGTCTAGGGCAGCTAGGACCTGAGCTAAGGTCAGCATCTTGAACTTCTCCTTCCGGAGGAAGCCGTTGACGCTCCGGAGGTCCAAGATAGGGCGTAGGCCTCCTTTGCCCTTCTTGGGTACCAGAAAGTAGTGGGAGTAGCAACCAGGTCCTACTTCTATCCCAGAAACGCGCTCGATGGCCCCCTTGGCCAAGAGGGCCACAACTTCCTCCTGCAGAAGTTTCAAGTGATCCCCCGACATGCGGTGGTAATGTGGTGGCATGGCTGGAGGGGTCGCCTCGAAGCGGAGGGAGTAGCCACCTGTCCGATGTGATGGTGCGCCAGTGGAGCAGGTGATGGCGAACCCTGTCCCCCACCGGCGTCGTGTGGGCCTGAAAGCACGGACTAGGAGGGCTTTGAGGCGGATGCTGCGGGGGTGGATGTGGACTGGCCTTGCCGTTGTCCCCTGGCACCGCCACGGCAGTTCCCACGTCCGCCACCGCGCTGAGGTTGGCTTTGCGGCTGGCAGGAGGTGAAGGGGCGCCCCTCCCTTGGCCACGAAAGGGTCGAAAGGCAGAAGTCTGCTGGCGCTGGCCCGACAAGCCCAAGGACTTGGCTGTAGCCCTGGCGTCCTTGAAACCCTCAAGCGCACTGTCTGCCTTGTCGCCAAAAAGGCGACGGCCATTGAATGGCATGTCCATGAGCGTGGCCTGGACTGCAGCCGAAAAGTTGGTAGACCAGAGCCAGGCGTGGCGACAAACCGCCACCGTCGTGGAAATCGCTCTACTTAGCGAGTCCGTGGTATCCAATCCACATCGTATGGAGTAACGCGCTGCATCCCGCTCTTCCACAAGGGCTTGAGCGAGCTTTGCCCGGGCCTCCACCGAGCACTGCGGCAGCACGTCCGCAACCGTATCCCACAGAGAGTGGGTGTAGCGGCCCAAAAGGCAAGCGGTTTTGACAGACCGCAGCCCCAAACTGAGTGAGGAGAACAGCTTCTTACCAAATTGGTCATACCTTTTGGATTCCCGATCTGGCGGGGCAGTCGGGAATGCGGTCTGGGAATTAGAGGCCTGGATAACCAGACTCTCAGGGTTGGGGTGGCTGGACAGAAAGCAAGGGTCGCTCGGGGTTGGACGGTGGCGTCGGGCCACGTTCCGATCTACAGGAAGGCCTGTAGCGGGCTTGGACCAGGTGCCCAGCAGAACGTCCAAGAGGGCTTCATTAAATGGCAGGAGAGGCTCTGAGGAGCTTGCCTGCAGTTTGAGCACCTCAGTGAGGAGGTTAGTCCTCACGGCCGCGACGGGGAGCTCAAGAGCCCAGGCCTCGTCAACACCATGCTGTAAGTAGCCCCCTCCTCCGTAGCCAACGTAGGAGGGGAGACAAATCCAGTGTGAGGCGAAGTGTCCAGTCCACTGGCCTCCCCTAGTTCAACTGCCCAGTCCTGATCCAACTGGCACTCCTGTGCCAAAGGGTCCTCAGACCCCTCCCAGTCCTCCCGAAATCCATCTCCTGAAAGTCAGGGTAAAATGATGGAGCCGGATCGTAGATGAATTGCACATTCCTCGGCGCCGGAGCCGGACCTGGACTGGGGCTCGGGGACGACGTCGTCCGGAGACGGCGTCGGGGCGACACCCTTGGTGATGGCGCCGGCGGAGGGGTCGTCGTTGTCGTCACAGATCCAGGCCTGGAACCTGAGGGGCCCTGCGGCGTCAGGACCGGAGTCGTCGACGGCGTCTGGGCCAAAGCACCCGACGGCGCCAAGGCCGGAGCCGCCTGCCCGCTTGGGCTCCCAGAAGGATCCGCGGGTCCCGAAATGCGCTTTAGCAGAATCCGGTGGAGGGAAGCGCGACCTCATGGCCGTGAGGAAGGCGCTGATCTCCTCCGGCGTCGCATGCAGCCCAGGGACCGGTGGGTATTGAGCTGGACGCGGCGCTTGCGGCTCCCGCGGAGCCGCGTGGGCAGTGTCGCCCGAACCCCCGGCCGCGTCGCGCAAGCGTCGGGGGGAGTCAGAAGAGCGATGACGCTTCTTCGACTTCTTGTGCCTCGACTTACCCAAGGACTTTGAACCCGACGAGTGGTGTCGACTCGCCGAGCAGTGATGACTGTGGCCCCGTGACCGGTCCCTCGACCTCCTCCTGGACCGGGACCTCTAGCGGCACGGGCCGACTGCCGGAGCTCGAGTCGCTTACAAGACACAACATATACATTATTTAGCATGAAAAATCTTTATTATGAAGTGGGGAGAAAGCAGATAGGCTCAAGGCTTATAAAATTAGAGTGCCCTTGTACCTGTAATCATTCAAATCCAGACCAACTGGGAACCCTTCACACGTTTTTTACGAATATTAGCAAAGTAACGAGTGCCTACTATTCTATTTCAAACTCATGGCTGTGGTCCTCACAAACAGGACAAGTCCTCTTGGCCATTAATCAAAGCCTGGGGAACAAGGCACCTGGGCCGGACGGCTTCCCAATTGATTTAATCAAACATAGACCAGAATTTTGGGGGCCCATTCTGGCTAATGTTTTCAATAGCGTACCGCTGGGTACCATCCCTGCTACCTGGTCCACAAGCACAATAGTGCCTATTTACAAAAAAGGTGAAAGATCTGACCCTGCAAATTATAGGCCCATCTCACTCTTAGACAATACCCTGAAAATCTTGGGCCGGGTGTTGTACAACAGAGTGAATGATTGGGCCGAAGAAACAGGGGTGCTAGACAGATGTCAGATGGGCTTTAGAAGTAGGGTCGGGACAACAGAACAATACCTGAATCTCAATCTTATAATAGGCAAATACACCATAGCCAAGGCTGCTCCTATTTACCTAGCCTTTATGGACTTGTCGTCCGCATTCGACCTTGTGAATAGGTCGAAATTGTGGGCGACACTTCTCTCCTATGGCCTTGATGAACCCTTGGTACACTTCCTAGCCTATCTACATGCGGACACTAAAGCTCGGGTACGAATCGGAATGGAGGGCGAAACCTCGGGGGCAATTAAGGTAGAAAGAGGCGTCCGACAGGGGTGCGTTTTAGCACCCCTGTTATTCATCATCTACATAAACGGTCTGAGTGACTCCCTGAAAGAGACGACAACGGATGTCCCGAAAATCCAAGGGAACCCGCTACCCGCACTCCTCTACGCAGATGATGCGGTGATCATGGGCTTAACACCGAATGCTCTCCGTGCCCTGGTCAAGAGCTTCTCCCTTTTTATGGGGAAACTGGACCTGAAGGTGAACTTTAAAAAATCATTTGTTATGACATGCGGGCCAGGGGCTAAACAACTGAACTCCATCTCAATTGGATCAGAGAAGCTATACTCCACCAAATCATTTCCATATTTAGGCATGGTCTTTGCTGCGAACGGCCTGTGGAGTGGGCATCTCGCCCACGCCACAGGCAAGTTCTCAAAGGCCATAAATTCCATCCTTGCCTTGCCACGACCAAAAAGGTCAGAAACAACCGGGGCAATTATGAAAATCTACAAATTGCAATGTGTTCCGGTTGCAACCTATGGAGCAGAAATTTGGGGGATAGTGAGCCCATCTAGCCTGCAGACAGAAGAAAACCGGTTGTGTAGAAAAGTTTTAGGAGCTCCGATTTCCTCTTCTGGGTACATCTGTCACGCCGAGCTCAATCTGCCCTACATAACCGACTTCATTGCCACGCGACCCGCAACATTTTGGCTGTCGATCTGGGCTAATGAACGTGCCACCTTAACACAGGACATTGTGTCTGAATGCCTAAACTGTGACACGGGTATGAGCATCCCGTGGCTCCGGGCAACAAAGGAAAGCCTGGACAGTATTGGGAAAATCAATCTTTTTAACGACCCTGCCCAGATTAAGAACTCAGATAAGAAGGTCATACAAACCGAACTTTATGCCCTCTTTAGGGAAAAGAGGTTGGAGATAGAACTACAAAAACAAACTGTTAAATCTTATGTGACTAATATAAACAATGATCTATCCCCACAACGAATACCTTTATACCTCAGACTCCCTCTGACCAACTGGGAGAGGTCGCTGTTATTTCGCCTAAGAGCTGGATCTACAAAATACTCACTCTGCTTTCCCATGGGCTACAGCACTTCGAACTTTGGGCACGAGCTAAGCCCCTGCCCCTGTGATGGTCACAGCAGACAAAATGAACTGCATTTCTTTTTTCATTGTAAATTTTTTATGAAATATATCAAGTGGTTCTTAGCTCCATATTTTAAAAAACAAAGGCCAGTTTCCCTAATTCAATCTTATCTTATGTTTTTAAACTTAGACAATGTAGATCTGATTTTTCGTGCAACCTCATTTCTGAAAGTTATTTTTCATGCACGGAAATCTATGGAACCTCCCTGAAATGCCCATGCACCCAAGAAGAATGTCTCCTATGCAACAGCACTTTGGTTACCTGTAATGTATATTGGAATGCACTTTAATAACCTGATCTTGACTGTTTACATCATCATTGTTGCTCTCTTTTCTTTTAACTATTTTTATGGTAACTGTGTAAAATTATTTTTAAAGATGTATTTTTATGTCTATGTGACTTTTATGGATTTTTTGCAATCCGAATAAAGTTTTCTTTGAATTGAATTGAATTGACAAGTATGTCAGGGATGTAATTTTCCTGCCCATAGACTCCGAGCTAGTGGTCTGGAAGCTCCCTTTACCAAAAATAAGGTGAGCAACTCAATTTTTTGGATTCCAGGTAATAAAGACCGAGGCCAGAAAAAGACCGCTAATTTTTATGGGTCATATAGTCAAATAGAATCACTGATATTGTGAAGTCACAATTTACACCAAAGCCTGAGAAGAAAGGACCCGCTGTATGTCTGCAATGGACAAGTTGGCAACGACTTCTCAAGTAGCCTGCCATTCTTGAGATCATACTGGCTTTGGGCCCTCCTTCAAACCCCTCTAGAACTTTGACAATTTAATGTTTAAAAAAGTGACCTATTTTAGACATCTCTGCATTTTCAGCTTAGGGTTTGCTGTTTTAGGGTTTGCTGTTTATTTAAATCTTCAGTGTCATCTACTAGGCTGCAGTTTTCAAAGTTGTTAACCGAGATTGTGATTCTTTCCAAGATTGCGAAAGCTTGGAGAGCCTCTCGTCCACTGTCTTACTTTTGTTACCCAACCTCTCAATCTTCACAGCTTGCTCTATTTAAAGATTCTTAAATGTTTTTATCTTTTTTAGGATACTTGTGAGAGTTTTCGAGAAGAATCTGACTGAATGAGACAACTGTCCAGAGACAAATCCGCAGTTTCTGGATATACTGTGGACATCGGTTTACTGGTCACTTGGTTCTAGAGACTCCAAGGTTATCACCAATACTTGATAGTCCTTACAATTCTGGGTTTGACTGAAACTTTATTAAAAGTAAAAGTGTCCTCCTGACGCAAAGCACAAGTGGCATACTGTAATTGAGCTGTAACTCCAGAAAGAAAAGGCTTAATCTGCTTGACTATATCCGTAGATTGTGGTTCTTGATTTGGAAAACAACATATTAGCTCTGTTCTTCCATTTATTGTTTTGTTTTGTGGGCAAGTCATGTTAGTGTGTTTCTTGATTAGAAGAAGCAAGTGAAGGCTGCACTAGTGATTTGTCCATTGTAGGAATGATCCTCTGTTGCATGATGTACTGCCAGATTTGTGCCTTGACTGTTCTTGCTGGCCGCAGACCTCTGTGCATGTTACCCTCGATAATCTGAGGTAAAGTGCCTGTGCACCACCTTTCAACAGCACAAAACTGGTATACTCATAGTTAATATATTTAACTAACATGTAAGTTCCTAATATATAGTGCAAATTGTACCCAAGGCCTGTAGGTTAAATGCCACTATTGAACATCAGCACCTACTGTGCTATCCACTACACTCACAGTGTAAAACAAGGCTTCAGGCTTACCATTGTAGTCTGAATTTGGTTGTCCTTGTGTTCCAGCTACAGGGATACAAGGTACAAGAAGTCTCTCCTGGCACTGCCCAGCTGATCATAGGCAGCTGGATCTGGACAAGCATCTGTACTGGACTTTGCCTGACACCCTGCGAGTCTTTAAGTGCCTCTCCTGAGCTCCTGGGGTGGGGCTTTAGAAGTATAGCCCTGTGATGGAATTGGGCCTTACAGGACTACGAAGGTAAAATCTTTGACCAGAACAAACCTGGTTGGTCTACCGGACCTGTGCTCATTCCAGTCAGCAACTGATTGCGCCTAAGTTACAGTGTACTGCGATCATTGACTGTCATTGGCACTTTCTGCTTTTTGGAGCTATTCCTATTCATCGCCTTAAAAATTCATTTCTATAGTTCCCCTCACTGGATTTTTGCCATTTTTAGGCCATTGTGTTTAATACAATGTTGTCTATTTTTCAAATTTGGTTTGGGATTTGAATTGTTTTGCATGTATACTTTATTACTGTTCTGGTACTTCATAAACACTTTACACATTGTCCTCAGTGAAGTTTGTCTGTTCTTTGCCATAGCTACCAGGTGGTTGAGCTCAGGTTAATTTAGTGAATTTGAGAGTTAACACTGACAAGGGTATTGATTTTTTCTTGAGTTGGGTAGTCACCCCTCCAAATAGTAATCCAATTTCTGACTTCCCATGTTGTAGGGCGGTCCCTAGTTAAGTCGACTATATTTGGGCCAGCTGGTCTTGTGGTGGAGCTGGTCCAATGAATGCCTTTGCCATGAAAGGAGGGGCCAGATGGTAAGTCATAGCATGAACTACTCTCACGAAGGGCCAGTTAAACTCTAGGGGATACGTGGGATGGGTTGGATTTTAACTCCATGCTTTCATCACATATATGCCCCTTCACATATCCCTATTGTGGTCCTTCAGGTTGAATAGCTAGTGTGGGTTTTATATATAAAAGGAGAGGTACTAAAGTAAAAAACCTTCTCACAGAGAAGAGAGGAAACCCCATAAGAAATCCCATTGTTAATATGATTGCTGCTGTTGTTAGAAGTGCATTAGAAAGGCTGGTAATTTGGTGGAGATGCTATTAATATCATATTCAGAACACTGCCCTGGAAGCTTTCATGGTTGGTTGGGTCACTAAGACTCCAGAAGAACTTAACACAGATTATGCACTGTGAATTCTGTACTGCAGAGGAGAACCATATGGGATATCTCAGGAAATCGTTCCACTAAAGAGGTATCCTGATAACATCTGTTTCTTGGTTTTCCTTTTTCAAATTATCTGATGTGATGCATGAACAATTGTTTGTTTCAGTGTGAATAACACTAACTTTCAATCTTTATAGATTTTAAAAAGAGCCCGCTCCAAATGAAAGGGGGGGGGGGAAGAGTAGTGAAGTGGGGAATCTGCGGTTAGGTTGAGTATCCACTACAAGGAGTGTTACCAAAGGTTATTAACTTGATCTTCTATCTGCAGTTTCCTCACCTTAGATAAAATACCAAAGCTGTACCTCCCCAGATGGAGGGTCTATGGAGTGGAGTCAATCCAAAAATTCTGCTGGATCCAGCAGACAAAATGCCCTTCCCGCAGGACCCGTCTGTTAAAACACTAGTAGTGCTTTGTGTATGTATGCAGTGATTACGTCGCAGCCAAGTAGACCTCAAGGACAGACAGGTACTTTTCGAGCCAAAGCTGTGGTAGCAGCCTTAGCCTTAATGGAATGGGAATTCATATATTCAAAAGCTGCTTTTTGGCCAGTGTATAGCTGATTTTGAAGCGGAGGACTATGCACCTCAACAGGGACTGCTTCTGCACAACCTTCTCTTTCTTTGTACTGGAGCACCAAACTAAAGGTTCAACATTCCTGCACTGTTCCTTAGTAAGATCAATGTAAAAGCTTAAAGCACTTTTGCGGTCCAGCCAATGGAGCCTCTCCTCCTGTTTGGAGGTGTGAGGAGGAGTAAAGGATGCTGTCAGAGTGATTGATTGCCCAGCATGAAAGGGAGTAACAACTTGTATCCCGAATACTCAGCATCAACTTGTTCGAGAAAGAATTGGTGTATGGCAATTTACAGTGAAAATGCCTTTAGTTTACTCACACAACAAGCGGACATAATCACGGTGAGCAAGACAGTCTTCAAACTCAGGTGGCGAAGCCATCAACTATGCATCTGCTTGATGAGCATACACATGAGAACTATCAAGACGAAGCTAAGGTCTCGTGGCATAACAAACGGCTTGCCAAGGACCTTTTGTCAAACACATAATAAATGTTATTTCAACAGGTGATTCAAACAAGGACGGTTGTTTCAGTAAATGGAGAAAGGCCCAACACGTAACCTTTAATAGTGCCCTCCATACAGCCTTGCAATGCCAAAGATAAAACAAACAGTACAACCGCTTTAGGATGAGTTTTACTAGCGCTGCATCAGGCCACAAATTTATCACAGCGTTGGAGCAGGGTAGAAGAGCCTGGAACTGCACTGGTCCAGGATAGCTCTAATGAATGGAAGCCTCTGTGAAGAACTCAGATGAAACTTTGGCTCACTGACAGTCAACTCCAACAATGTCAGGAGGTTTGCTGTCACCTGGGGCTGGTCAATGAATGACTGTGGAGAGCCAGTCTGTCATTGAGGAAGGGGAAAACCGGTATTCCTGACATCGGAAGGTGGGTAGTGACTACCGGTATCACTTCTGTGAACACCTGAGGTGCGCATGGCAAACTGAAAATGCTCCTGGCTTACCTTGAGCTGCAGATAACATCTGTGGGACTGCAGGAAGTGTATACGAAAATATGCATTATGCAGGTCCAAGGACACCATGCAGTTGCCCGGGTCCAAAGCAGACACGATCTGGGTCAGCCTGAGCATTTTTATTGTGCTTATGCAGGAAGGCCTAAAACAGGCCTTAGATCCTGTCCTTCTTTGGCACAAGGAAATAGTAATAACCCTCCCCTCTTTCAGAGTCTGGCTCCCTCTTGATAGCAACCTTTGAGAGTAGTACTCGCACCTCCTGACGCAGAATGGACAGATGCTCTTCTGAAATTCACTCTGCTGTGGGAGGGGGATACTTGGTAAGGCAAAAAGAAACAGCAGAACATAGCTATGTTGACCGATTATTAAGACCCATCTGTCAGACGTAATGGATCGCCACCCTGGGAGTGAATGATGAATCCTGCCCCCCTTCTGGTTGGGCATTGGCTATTTAGAGTTATTTTTGTGGCTATTGCAGGAGGGGAAATGAATGGGACTACTGATTACCTTTGCAGGACAATCCACTGCCTTCCAGACCCATGCCCATTGCTTTGAAAGGACTGGGGTGACTGCTGTACCAGTAGGGAACCCTGTCTTTGTCCATATGCCAGCAGTCTCGAACAGCCTCTGAACATGCAGACTAGGTGTTAAAATTGCTTGGCAGAGGTTAACAGACCCAAGGAGCGTGCCATGGCATTAATTTCTTTAAACTACTCCAGGACAGAGTATGCATTCTCACTGAAAAGATGTGACCCATCGAAAGGAATATCCACATAGGAGGTCTGTACAACCCTGGAAAATCAAGTGGAGCTCATCCACATGTCAGCAAAGTACAACACTGGTGTCAACTGCCAAACTCAGGCTATCAGTAATATCTAGACCAACACAGGTAATATTTGCCCGTGTATTGTCCATTATGAATCATTAAAGCCACAGCGGTCCCACAGCCTTCTGAGACCGCTGGCAAGATGTCTCTGGCTAGATCCTATATGGCTTATTTTTTACAACCAGAATGCAAAATTAACTGACCATTATGTCAGAATGGCGAAGGAAAACAGAAGTTTGCCAAAAAAGCCTCTTGGATACCTTATCGAGAGGAGCTGTAGGGAATTAAATTGAATTCATTTTACTAGTTGATGCCTGAACAATAGGCTCTCTGGAGTAACATTTTAGTAAGAAAATCAGGATCCCCAGGCGCCTGGCTGTGGGACTGCAGGAAGTGTATATGAAAATATGCATTATGCAGGTCCAAGGACACCATGCAGTTGCCCGGGTCCAAAGCAGACAAGATCTGGGTCAGCCTGAGCCTATTTACCGGTGGAAGTGTCAGTTAGGACTTTGTTAAAAGGGAGCAGGGACTATGAAGTAGGTGGTCCAGGATACAAACGTTTTGTGTGAACAATGGTTTGTCTTAACAGCTGCAAATCCAGAAGCTCTGCTGCCCACGAGAACTGCAAAGGAGGCAAACATATAATGGAGCCTCTATTGGTGGGTACACTGGCAAGTCACAAAACTGTGCCATTGCCAAAGCCCAGAGAGACACCTTGTGGTGGTCCATGACCGACATCTGTTCTCTGCAGTTGCGGCATGGTTTAAAACCAACTGCTAAGAAAAGTTTCAAGATCAATTCTGGCACCTGGGGAGCATTCTAAGATGAGGAATCTGTGGTTAGAAGTATCCATCAGAATGGTATTTCCTCATGATGTTGCCCTAAAATGGAGTTTAGTCAGCATCATTTTTTGCTAGGCTCGTGTGATCTATTTGGAACTTTGTCATAATTGTGGAATACTGTAAAGTAACAAATTCAAGAGAGGTTGAAACTGTGTAAGGGGTAGATGCTACATATCACTACATATTGCTGCTGATTTTTTTTCACTATGTTGTCATTGAATAATTGTAGATTGTAATCTCAAGCCTTGGAGGAAACTAAATAAGTTTTACAAATATATATCTATTGCCCCACACTACCATCTTATTTTCTGATGTTCTCAAGAGTATTCTCTAGTGACATCACAGCAGATGCCAAAGCACCCCCACTCTGTTGGTTGAGATATGTCCCTGTTGGGGAGCACACAAATTAAAAGATACTGAGACATATCAGCTCATCGTGCAAGCTTATGACAAAATTGAAAAAGGAAAATAATACTTTGAATATAGGTGAACAAAGAAACCGCAATGACGGATAATGTGCCAATAGAAAACTGTCTCCAGGTTGCAACGTCATTTTATGATAGACCAACTAATACATAACTCAAATTAACCCAACAGTGTTCTTTTTGGTCTAAAATCCTGTAGGTTTCTTTTTGAATGACATTGGTCCTGGAAAGTAAGAGTCAAATGGGAGACAGAGGGATTAAATAAATGCCACAATCACTCATCAAAAAAAGCTTTTTTCTCCACTGGCCAAGGGTGGGAACAGATGTGTCACACTGGGGCAGTAAGAAGAAACACCAATTAAATGTGAAATATAATTCTGTCTAAAACTGAGTGAGGAAAAGAACAATTGAGAAAGATTACTCCGATTTGAGGGCGGGGAGGCGGAATCATCTCCATTTGCTTAAATAAGGAATGGGTCCCACTGAAGCACACTTATCTATTAAGTGAGAAAAAGACTTATTTAAGGGACATGTACTGTTTCGTTTTTCTAGGAGTGTAACAATCCATGCCTATGATGATCCCGTGATCCAAGAGGGAGTATTTGAGCAATTAACTACCACACTATTCTGTGAAGAGGCCCTTGGGGCTAGGAGGGCACTTACCAACTCAACATTCGAAGGCACTGCTGGGTGCCATGCTTCGTAAGCATAAGGAGAAAATCAAAAATGCGTCTTCCCTGGTTACAAGGGATATTGATCATTTGGTTGATTGGACGTCAAATATATGTTGGCAGTGACAGTTTGGTAGGAGGACCAAGCTGCCTCCTTAAGATTGAGATCTAAGGTGCAGGACTCCTGGTACAAAAGTCCACCAAGTACCTTCTTGCAACTCACTTGTTGTGGCTAACATTCAATAACATTATGAGCTGATACACAGGAAAACACAGTGTAATGAATAAGCTCAAGTGTTGCGGACATGCAAGTCTTATATAAATATTTCTGCAGCCAGCTTTATTAACATGACACATCGATAAAGGATACATTTCTGTCCTGAACACAGGAAGTACTTCTAATACTCTGGCATCAAGCTCCAATGATGATTTTCATTGGGGCAAGCTGTTTTTCCCGCAAAAAGCATTATTATGTGTTGAAATGCTGAACATTATCATCATTTTCTGGGTGTTTTTATGAAATCTATTTTACAGTCTAAGAAACCTTGCATACATTTTGTCTTTTTCACTGATAAACCTAAATATGATTCCGAACCATTCATCCTTATTTTAATTAAATTGTTTGTACAGTCAAATCCCTAGCAAGCTTTTTCAGGACATGCAAAACTACATCAAAACATATTTAGGTACACCACACTAACCTTTGGCTTCTTGCAATAACGAAGCAATACTTTGCATGAAAATATCAGTCTGACGCAGCTCCACTAATGGCAGGAAGAAAGTCTCCAGCGTTGTGTTAAGAGACTGAAGTAGTGCAAACCGGAGTCGTAAACTTTCAATGGGAACATCTATAGATGGAAAAAACTACAATCAGAATACAATGCATGACAGAAACACAACTTATGAAATTTATCGTTCAAAGAGTTTAGCACGTTAAACATAGTATTCTATGAGCAACTTGCATGGGTATTTTAAAAACCATGACATACTGGTCCAGACAGGAGCACTGTAAGGATCATTATGCCACCTTTGTAACAACGACAAACATGTGGAGGGAGGGACCCCTGCCTGATCATGGGTCATTTCCATGTTTCCAGTCCCTAGTGTGCAAGCATTTTTCTAGGTACTTACCATTGTTTTTGAATTTTTCCGTATGGTTCAAATGACCACACTAGAGCTAGCCATTGATTTGTTAAAAAAACCAAAAACTTTCAATCAAGTAGTATTTAATCTTAAATGTGACTGTTAGCGTAATCATATTTAACATATCATGTGCTCCATCTTTAAAGTGAATATCTACCGTCACCACATTTTGAGCCACACTTATTAGGCATATCTCACACTATTCGTACCCAGGCCAGGCCCCGTTGTGCCACACTTTTTATTTTTTTTAAACTAGTTTATATTCATAATAGGGTACCACCAAATGGGCATTGCAGTCATTTTTTTCAAAATTACTGTGCATCTTTTACCCTCTTCTATGGGACCAACTTTTAATAATCATATCACTCCTTTTCAAGGTAAGCGAGAGCTGCTAAACTAATCCGTTAACTGTGCATTGTTGTGTCTTAAGGTTCCCCAGACCAATAAAGTTCTTGTTTTATACACTCTTCAGAGATATGCCAGTAAGTTGAGATTGCATGCAGTGGATTGTAAGTTTTTTAATTTTTTTATTGAGGTCTGCCTTAGGGCTAATGGGATGCTGACACGTCACATGTATAACAACTGCCATCATGTTATTATTTTTTTTTTTTCGGTGAAAGGTTTCTGCGTTTCTGTACTGCACACAGTGGTTGTTTCCTAGACATTTCTGGGCGCAAGAATGGTAGGCCACAAGCTTTCTTTACCTTGCTGTGATGGGATAAACAGGCGCTGCAGCGGGTCGCAGGCGAATCGCCGGGAGCCCAGGGCCACGCCCATTGGAATAGGCCACACCCCCCTTATATCGTCATATAAGGATGTGCTGGTTTCGGAGGCGCAGCGGACGGGCGCAGCGGGCGCGCCGGCGGTGCGCCAAAGGCAAGCCCGTCTGCGCCCGTCCGCGACCAGACGGGACCAAGGGCCACAAACCCTGGTTCCCTCACGTTCCAGAGCAGGACATATAGCTCGACAGCCTTACACAGCATAGGAAGCACAGCTGCTGTCCAGTGCATGCATATCTATGCTCCTACAGAGCTCCCCCCCCCCCGCTGCTCGGACTGCAAACACTCCTTTCGTAACACCTCTCCGTTGGCCACAGCCCAGAAATATTGCATGTATGCGTTAAACTGTCGATCACTGCCAAAGCATAGCACACAAATTGCCATGCTGCTCGAGGAACACAAGCCAGACGCTATCTTCTTGACAGAAACCTGGCTCACTTCTCAATCGGAGCCTGATATAGTCTCAGCCTTACCCGCTGGTTACCACATCTTCAGATTAAACAGACCGGAAGGGAGAGGCGGAGGTCTGGCCATTATATTAAAGGATCAGTACTGTTGCCGTACTACAGCAGAATCTATCCCTGAATGCGAGAGTGTAGAATTCTGCATAGAGTTCCACGCAAATAGTTCATTCTCCAGCACTTTGATCTATCGCCCCCCCGAGCCTGCAAAATTGTTCCATAGGTCTCTCCCAGAGATTATAGCAAAAAGAATTTTATCTTCTGCCAATCATACGGTTTTAGGGGACCTCAATTTCCACTTTAACTCCCCCTCAGACCACATTGCTAAGGAGCTAATAGATGACCTCGGAGCTCTTCAACTGGCCCAACTGGTCACAGCCCCGACCCATGAAAAGGGCAATTTACTCGACCCTATTTTTAGCAACTGCACTAATCTGACGGTTGACCAACCCATCCCCCTCCCATGGTCGGACCATTTTTTGGTTCCGTTTACATGGACTACCCACAAAGCCCCCCAGCTACCCCCTCAAGTCACAACGAGGAGAAACTGGTCAAAACTCCCCGTGGAATCCTGGATGCATAACCTGGACTCCACCCGCCCGCCACCCTGCCCAGACCCCAACGTGGCAAACGGAAACTATGTAGGTTGGATCACGAACTCACTAGATACGATCCTCCCTCTCCGCAGATCCTCTTCAAAGAGAACGCAGAAATCAGCTCCCTGGTTCTCCGACTCGCTACGAGAGCTAAAACGCCTTTGTAGGCAACGAGAGAGAGCCTGGCGATTAGACTTTCTCCCGGAAAAAAAGGCATCCTACAAAGAGGCGATCAAAGCCTACACAGAAGGGGTCAGGACGGCCCAGGCAACCTACTACTCTGATAAAATCCTGGAAGCAAAATCAAAGCCCAAGGAAATCTTCCACATAATAAAACAATGCACCAGTGTCATCACTGCCCCCCTCCGATCAAGACTCAGGACCAATGTAATGAGCTGGCGGAATTTTTCCATAATAAGGTTTTGAAAATCTACTCCACCTTCCCAACAATAGCCTCAACTCCGGATGCGACTGATCTACTCCCCCCTAGAATCCCTCTTTCCCCAGACCAGCCAACTCTTGATCATTTCCCTCTTATGGACCTTGACACCCTTGGCAAAATGGCACGCCAAGTTAAGTCGGGCTCTCCACGTGACCCAGCTCCTCCAGAAGTCCTGATGCAGGCAGGCGAAGCTACCCTGCCTGTAATCTTGGAACTTCTAAACTCGTCCATATCCGCATGCTCAGGCCCCACAGCTTGGAAGCAAGCCATGGTGCGGGCGCTGTTGAAAAAACCTAACCTGGACCCTGATGACCACTCCAGCTACCGTCCCATTTCACTCCTCCCTTGGGCTAGCAAGGTGCTGGAGAAATATATAAATGCCCAGTTGGTCCAGTTCCTAGAGAACCACTCCCTATCACACACATCCCAGACAGGCTTCAGACCAAAGCATGGGACTGAAACCGCCTTATTAGCAGTCACCGAAGAATCTCGAAGGATACTGGATCAGGGAGGATCAGTGGCAGTGATCCTCCTTGATCTAAGTGCTGCCTTCGATACGGTCAGCTATGCCACCTTGCTGAACCGTCTCTATGACATCGGAGTTTCAGGTGACGCACTAAGGTGGTTCGACTCCTTTCTGTCTGACAGATCTTTTCAGATCTTCGACGGCGACACAATGTCATCCAGGAAACCTCTCAGCTGCGGAGTTCCGCAGGGCTCTTCCCTGAGCCCTGTGCTATTTAATGTATACATGAAACCGCTGGCTGGGGTAGTCGAACCGTACGGCATTAAAATCGCGTCGTACGCCGACGACACTCAGCTAGTAGTTTCATTGGCCCAAGAGAACAACAGGCAACCCCAGGTAGGTCTGCTGAAATGCTTAGAGGACGTTAAGGAGTGGATGACCAACTCCTCCCTCAAGCAGAATGGAGAAAAAACAGAGCTCATGCTCCTAGGCCCAGCCTCGCCAGTTCCTCTCACTTCCTTGTGGCCCTGCGGTCTGGGCGCTCCCCCCACCCCCAAGGAAAGTGTCAAGAGCCTGGGAGTATGGTTAGATAAAAAGCTCTCCTTCTCCACTCAGGCCACCAAGCTGTCCGCCACCTGTTTTGGCCTACTCAGAACCTTGAGGAAGGTCCTCCCACTTCTGCCTCTAGAGGCCAAAAAAGTGGCAGTACAAGGCCTCATCCAGTCCCGCCTGGACTTTAACAACGCTCTATACGTAGGGGCCCCTGAGATGACTCTTCGGAAGCTGCAGGTGGTACAAAACTGCGCTGCACGTACCTTACTCCAGATTCCGCGAACCCAGTCAGCCAGACATGGACTGAAAAGTCTGCACTGGCTGCCAGTGAGGCATAGAGTGGCTTTTAAGGCGCTGTGTATTGCGCATGGAAGACGGGATCAGCAATTAATAACAACCTTGTCACCCCCTACCACCCTAACAGGAACCTTCGGTCTACGGAGGCTTTCCTGGCAGTTGTTCCCAGAGTCAAGAGAGCCAGGACCGGGGGTAGGCTGTTCTCGTTGAACACCGCTAAACTCTGGAATGCTCTCCCCCTCTCACTTCGGTCCAACCCTGACTTGCTCTCATTCCGGAAAAAGCTGAAAACCCTACTGTTCACCAAACCCTCCTAGTCCTAATCTCCCCTGTTCCGTCACATCTCTGCTTTAACTCAGCGCTTGGACGCCCGTGGGCAGCAACCGCGCTTAACAAATTTATTTTCATTTAATTTCATTCATTCACTCTTATTAGTCCATAATCTAAAAAAGGATCTCTCATGGAAACCCTTAAAGTTACGGGAACTATGGAAAATCTGCAACTGGAATAAACGAACAAGTTACTTGCCTTCGATAACCCTTTATTTGGTAGAGATTCCAAGTTCAAGTTCAAGTTCGGGTATTTGTATAGCGCACTGCTCACCCAGAGGGTCTCAAGGTGCTTGGGTAAGGGGTTCATTATTTGTCGAATAGCCCGGTTTTAAGTTCTTTTCTGAAGAAGATGTGGTTTTGAGTAAGGCGCAGGTGAGTGGGGAGTGAGTTCCAAGTCTTGGCGGCAAGGAAGGATAAGGATCTGCCACCCATGGTGGATTTTCGGATGCGCGGGACAGCGGCGAGGGCTTGATTGGACGATCTTAGTTGGCGGGTGGGTTTGTAGAAGGACAGTCGAGTGTTGAGGCATTCGGGTCCTAGATTGTAGAGGGCCTTGTGTGCGTGGGTGAGAAGGCGGAACGTAATTCTTTTGTTGACGGGAAGCCAATGGAGGTCTTTTAGGTGTCCGGTGATGTGATCTTGGCGAGGGATGTCTAATATTAGTCTCGCTGATGCGTTTTGGATGCGTTGGAGTTTTTTCTGTAATTTTGCTGTGATTCCGGCGTATAGTGTGTTACCATAATCCAGTCGACTCGTGACCAGTGCGTGGGTGACAGTCTTTCTTGTCTCGAGGGGGATCCAACGGAAGATCTTTTTGAGACTGCGAAGTACGTTGAAGCAGGAGGATGAGACTGCGTTGACTTGTCTGGACATCGAAAGAGAGGAGTCTAGGATGAAGCCAAGGTTACGTGCATGGTCGGTGGGTGTGGGTGCTGTGCCCAGATCGGAAGGCCACCAGGAGTCTTCCCAGGCTGAGGGGGAAGATCCTAGGATGAGCACCTCCGTTTTGTCTGAGTTGAGTTTTAGGCTGCTATGTTTCATCCATTCGGCTACTTCTTTCATGCCTTCGTGAAGGTTGGTTTTGGCGGTGTTAGGGTCTTTGGTGAGGGAAAGGATTAGTTGGGTGTCGTCGGCGTAAGAGATGATGTTAAGGTTGTGTTGACTCGCGATGGAGGCGAGTGGTCTCATGTAAATGTTGAAGAGGGTGGGACTGAGTGAAGATCCTTGTGGTACTCCGCAGATGACTTCAGTGGCCTCTGATTTGAAGGGGGGAAGGCGGACTCTCTGGGTTCTCCCAGCGAGGAATGAGGTGATCCAGTCCAAGGCTTTTCCTTGTATTCTGATGTTGCTGAGGCGTTGTATAAGGGTGCTGTGGCAGACTGTGTCGAAAGCGGCGGAGAGATCGAGTAGAATGAGGGCCACTGTTTCACCGTTGTCCAGTAGTGTTCGGATGTCGTCAGTCGCTGCAATGAGGGCGGTTTCGGTGCTAAGTTTGGCTCGAAACCCGGATTGAGATGGATCGAGGGAGTTGTTGGATTCAAGAAAGGCGGCGAGCTGGTTGTTGACGGCTTTCTCGAAGACTTTGGCCGGGAATGGGAGGAGGGATATAGGTCTGTAGTTTTTAAGTTCAGAGGGATCTGCTGTGGGTTTCTTCAGAAGGGCGCTGAGTTCGGCGTGTTTCCAGCTTTCTGGAAAGGTGGCAGAGTTGAACGAGCAGTTGATGACATCACGGAGATGGGGTGCGATGATGGAGTCCGCTTTGTTGAAGATGTGGTGGGGGCAGGGGTCAGTTGGCGAGCCAGAGTGGATGGAGTTCATTAGGCGGATGGTGTCTTCAGTGGTGATTGGGTTCCAGGCGGTAAGGTTGTTAGTTGGCGGAGTAGGATCTGAGGGGGGTGGGGAGGGTTGAACGCTGGGAGTATTATCGAAGCTATTGTGGATGTCGGCAATTTTGTTGTAGAAGAAGGAGGATAATGCATTGCAGAGGTCTTGGGAGGGAGTGATGTCGTTAGATGCTGCGGTGGGGTTGGTGAATTCTTTGACGATGTTGAAAAGTTCCTTGCTGTTGTGAGTGTTGTTGTCGAGACGATCCTTGAATGCTGATATCTTGGCGGATCGGATCAGTTGGTGGTGTTTACGGGTGGCTGTCTTGAGGGTGCACATGTTGTCGGTGGTTGGGTTTTTTCTCCATGTTTTCTCCAGGGTGCGGCATAGCTTCTTGGATTTTTTAAGGTCATCATTGAACCAGGGAGCCTTTTTGCTGGCTGATTTGATCTGGTGTTTTTTCAGGGGTGCTAATTCGTCAGCACTGTGGGTGATCCATTGCTTGAGATTGGTGGCCGCTTGGTTTGGGTCCAATGAGAGGGTTGGAGGGTTTTGGTTGAGTGATGTGAGGAATTGGTCGGAGGTGATTTTGTTCCAGTTTCTCCGAGGAATAGGTTGTGGGCGGTTGTGGGTCAGGGTGGTTTTGTAGGTGAAGTGAACACAGCTGTGGCCCGTCCAGTGGAGAGCTGTGGTGCGATCGAAGGAGATGTGCTTGCAGGAGGTGAAGATAGGGTCGAGTGTGTGTCCGGCTACATGGGTGGGGGTGTCAACAAGTTGTTTGAGTCCGAGGTTGGCCAGGTTGTCCAGAAGGGTGGTGGTGTTGCTGTTGTGTTTGTTTTCAAGGTGGTAGTTGAAGTCTCCTAAAAGAATGTAGTTCTCGGAGGCGAGGGCATGTGGGCTGACTAAGTCAGTGATGTCATCGCTGAATTGACTGTGGGTACCTGGAGGCCTGTAGATGAGGGTGCCTCTAAGTGTGGTTCTGGGGTCGGTGTGGATCTGAAAGTGGAGATGTTCGGCGGTCGCAAGATTGTCGTCAGAGCTGGTTGTGATTTTGATGGTGTTCCTGTGGACGATGGCAATGCCTCCTCCTGTTTGATTGGTGCGGTCTTTGCGGATAATCTTGTAAGCGTCCGGTATGGCTATGGCGATGTCGGGAGCTGATGATATGTTCATCCATGTTTCAGTAAGGAAGGCGATGTCAGGTGACGCAGAGTCCAATAGGTCCCAGAGTTCTGTTGCGTGTCTGTGGACCGAGCGGATGTTGAGCAGGATGCATTTTAGGCGGTTAGAGTCGGAAATGGGTTTGGAGGACGAGGGATTGGTGAGGGTTCTGAAGCAGTTGAACTTGCAGGAGAAAGGGCCGTGAGTGCGTCCTGGAGTAGCTTCCCAGCAAAGTGGTGTACGTCCGGGATTGATGGCGAGGAGAGTAGCGCATCTAGTTGCAGATTCCTTTGCTAGGGTATTATCCCCGGGCATGAAACTAGAGCTGGACATTTTTCATCAGCAGTAAGCCTGTGCGCCGGTAGTTGGTGCTGTTCGGCTCCAAGTGGTGTCAACACCATTGTCTGCACCAGAAATAACATGCGCAGTGCGGGTATAGGTGCCAATCCAGCGGGATGACGCCAGTTTCTTTTTGTGACTTTCCATGCCAGAAGTACAGAACCATGAAAAACACTTAGCACTGGTGTTTGGAACTTTGGCCCTGAACAGGGAAACAGCCCTTAACTCTAAAATCTGTTTGCAGAGTGAGAAGGATGTATGGGTCGGTAAGGAATCTGTGGCTAGACTCTCTACCAGCTAAGGAGTTACCAAAGTTAAGTAACTTGTTCATCTGATAGAGACTTTTAGCCACCGATTCCTAACCTTAAAATCGATACCCAACAACACATTCCTACTGGTGGATCTGCAAATATGAATGCATGAAAATCATCTTATAATGCGCGACTTAGCCCAACGGGCATTAAGGCGCCTATCAAAGAAATATAATGCAGAAAAATATAAAATATGATTTAAACCAGAAAATCCTACTGGACCGAACGGGCAAAGTTGCCATCCTGACGGGCCTGACTGTCCAGACCGTGTTTGGTGAATGTTGGCAGAGAGGCCCACGTTGCTCCCTGGCAGATGGTCAGGACCAGAAATCCATGTGCTAATGCATTGGTTACAGCCTTTGCTCTGCGGGGGCTGCTTCTTTGCAAGTGCATAGTAGATCTTAATGAAGAGTACGATCCATCAGGAGATGGTTTGTTTCTGCATGGCATTCTTTTTTCATGGCAAACACAAGGAGATTATGGACGGGGAGCTGAAACTTTTCTGACACTCGCCCCCAGTCATAGATCAGGGTTGAATCCACCATCATTCTTTAGCTCACTTCACCACCTCAGTTCAGACCCAGTCATATGCAAATCAGTCTTGACCCTGTGACTCATGGGAACAGTCCAGCCCGAACTGCCGAGCCAGGTCTTCCCTGAACCAGAAACAAGCATATTGGGACCGGTTTCTGGGTAACACCCTTCATCAGCCAGGCTAGCTTTAATCCAGTGGCAAAGTGAGCAAGGGACTCACGCCTGGGCATACCTTGCCAACTTAGGGCAAACAAAACAAACACAAGGAGATGATGGATGGAGCACTGAAACTTTTCAGACACTCACCCCCAGTCACAGATCTGGGTTGAATCCATCATCATTCTATAGCTCACTTCAAAGTTTCAGCGCTCCGTACATCATCTCCTTCTGTTTGCTTTATTTGCCCAAAGTTGGCAGGGTACACCCAGATCTTCTTGAGAACTCTGGGAAGGAGCAGTATGGGCGAAAAGGAGTGCAACAGGCCTGAGCTCCACTCAAGATGAAAAGCAACTCTGAGCGAGACCTGCCTTGGAATTACAGCTCGCAGGAGTACTGACACTGAGCAGTCTTGGCACTGGCAAACAGATCTAACTAAGGTGCTCCCCACTGATGAACCAAACCTTGCACCACCTCCGGATGGAGACACCATTTTTGATCCATTAGGCATTCTCGGCTGAGTTTGTCGGTTATGAATTGGCTGGTGTGCCTGGCTCCAGGAGTCAGGATGGGTCTGCCCCGGTGGTGAATGGGGAGATCTGCATGTTGATGGCAGGGAGGAGCTGAACCTGGGACCTGAATAGGGCTGGGCTTTCCCTACACATTGCTGGCTCCGCCCCCTGTGGTGCGACTGATGTCCCTAGCCTGTCCTGTGAATGGGGAGAGGGGCTGAGCATAACAGAGTGCTCCAGAACCAGTTGCATCTGGTTTTCCCCCACCCTGCACCCTAGAGACAAAGGGATTTGGTGTATAAAAAGAGGCTGTGACCTCATGTTAAATCTTCTTGTTTCCTGACTTGAAACTACCAGGGGCGTAATGCTGCTGGGGCCCAGGGGAAGGCTTGCCTCCCTGGGCCCTGCCCAGCCCCTCGATTGCTGGAGGACTTCTTTCTGGGGCCCCTTCTGCCTGGCCTGAGGATGGCTGGGAGACTTTCCTTGCCCTGGAAGCCTTGTCCTGTGTTACTGGGACCCTTCTTGCTGTAGGGGTCATCTCTGGGGCCTTTGGCATTGTCTGTGCCCCCAGCGCCTTGAGAGCGCTTTATTTTTCATTTCTGAGCAGAGCGCTGTCGTTTTCCCTCGTAGGGAAGCGCTCTTGCCCTTTGTATGCAGACGAGTGTGCAGGTGCCCACCCTGTGTCTTCATTTTTATTTTATTCTTACTTACGGGTGCCCACTCCGATTATGTGCACCTTAGCGGGTGCCTGTGAGAAGTTGGCCCGATATGCAACGTTCGCTATTCTAGCGACCGCTATGTATCGTTCCAACGACCCTTATGGTGTTTGGTTGTAAGTCAACCTATAGACCAGCTATCCTAGTAGCGTGGATACGAGCAGTCTAAGGCTAAAGACTCGAGAGGGCGCGTTAAGCCAGCTGTTTACCACACATGTACCCCTTGAACACCCAGTGAAAGGACACCACACAAGTGTTATGAAAATAAACAGTATATTTATTAAGAATCACAACAGCCCTGTACTCTTTATGAGGACAGGGTACTAAGCACAAACCAAATCTCTTTAGCAAATACTTCAAGTGCACAATTAAAACAAGTGTCCGAGGACACGGAAAGATTAAAGTCTCGGGCGGACCCGATAAGGCAAGTCGGAAGCGAGGGACTCAGGACCCTAGAGTAAGGAGGCTATGCAGGCACCGAAATGCCGAGTTACCTAGCCACGAGGGCTGCGGCTGCACAAGTCTTACAGGCGTCGGGGTCTTCGCTGACGAGCCAGGAGCCGGAAGAAAAGGAGTTGCTGGCCGGCGACCAGTGCTGAATAGTTCGTAGAGTTCCAAGCCTGGATCGGAGATTGATGAAACCTGAAAGCAGAGGGGACCAAGTTCGTACTACTAGCCAGTAGTCAGAGGGTACCAGGAAGGCACCGGTTGGCCGTCACCTCGACCAGGTGAGTGGGCGACGCTAGGCTCTGCAGTCTCACGGACCAGGAGGCGTTGTCGGCGACCACGGGGGAGGTGCGAGCTGTCCCACGAAGGATGATGCTGTCGGCGTCGCTGGGCCCAGGATGGGGCAACAAGCCTTGGCAGATCTCAGGGCCACGTGGTGGGCCTAAGATGGCGTCTTGAGTGGACCAGGAGGGTCCGGGGTGCTTCTCGCAAAGATGGAAGCAAGGGCCAGTCTGGAGCAACCAGACCAGCAGTGATGATTCTCGGATGTCGTCACAGAAGGGCACAAGCCAGCGGCTAGTGACCAGACAACGTGCTGAGCAGCGAGCAGAAGGGCCCCACGCAGATCGTGGAGATGCTGGGAGACTGCACTTCGGTGCTGGAGCGGCTCAGGGTCGGGGCTTCTCGGACCCCAGAGCACTCACCAGAGAGTTACCTCGATGGTCGTGCTGGTTTTAAGAGCGTGCAGGTTCTGATGATGGCCGGTCCCTCGAGGTCTCGTCGCACCCACAGATCACAGCTGAGCTGATGACGTGGGTAGAGGTCAGAGGTGCCAGGGAAGCCGGTTCTCGTCGAGCTGGGCCGTCGGATTCCTTGAGGAAGGACTTACAGCAAACCGCAGAGTTCTTAGTTGGTGCCCGCTGATGCAGGGTGACTACTCCTTAGTCACAAGGGAGAAATCTTGAGAAGAGTCTTGAATGTCCTTTCGTAGAAAGTAGTTCTTGAATCAAAGATGATCTAATTTGGAAGGGTCCCCGCTCCGGTCTTTATTCTAAAGAAAGGGGTGGGTACATGACTAGGTCCTGCCCTAAGGGTGGGACCAGGAAGGGGGGTAGTTACACCCCTCTCCCCTGCCGGACTTTCCCCAGGCCAGGGCTGTCGCCCCTGGAACTGGTTCTAACCGGCAGATGCGTAGTGAGCACCGGGGTGCCACTCCGCAGTCACCTTCTCGCCAAAGCCCTACCTACCCAGAATACACAAACCCTGTCTGGGACGGTGCGAACACCGCCCTCGACAGGAAACCCTTTGTCCAAGTGCTCCTCGCTGGAAGGACTCCCAGCAGCAGGAGGTCAGACTCGTGTCTGTGGTGGCAGCATCCATTTTGTGGAGCTGAGGCTTCAGTTAACTTTAACCGGGGTTCACAGTTACGTACATGTGTCCCTCTAGAAGGGTGGAATGCTAACCTCGTCGCCAGCATTGGTGAGAGGGCAGCACCCCGATTCGTATGACACCTTACTCGACATGCCTGGATAACGCGACACCGGAGTTACCGATATGGTACGCGGTATCATGGAACAGCTATTGGGTCTTGATTCCGCAAGCTGCAACCGGGCTCGGCTCGGGCCTGAACCTAGCTCACACGAGCCCACGCACTCTGCCTTCAGGATCGTTAAGGCCTGCCATAGGAGTGACTGATAGGAACTCGGGTGTCCATTGTATGGTTAGATATAGAGCTACTATACCTAAAGCGAAGGGTGGTTACACGTCTTCGCCCCAGCTGTCGTGCAGCCAGTTGTGTCAAATTTAGGAGGCCAGCCAGGGGTGGCATAATACATGCTTCAGCCCCTGGCGGCCCTGGGTACACCTATGCCCTGCGTTACGGGGTCTGATAAGGTGGCCCAGTACCAATTGGTAAATGCACCTAGGGTACATATCGTAATTTAGAAAGAGAACAGCCAGGCTGTGGGTCTGATTAGCAGGCCCACAGCCAGAGAAAGTCGTAAACCAGTGAAACAAAAGCAAAAAATCTGGGTGATCATAGGATTGCAGACCCTACTCTCCTACAGTGCCCACCCCGCTACTACGTTTATTTTGTTCACCGAGGGAGCCTACCCCTCATTTGTGCCCCAAGTTTCACCGCCTCGGCACCGGGAAGGAAAATGCCGCCAAAACCAGAAGTCAGGCGGCCGGGTGCCTGAAGCGGGGCGGGACTTCCGCTTGCTTCCAGGAAGTCCCGCCAGCCGCCGCCGAGAAGAGAAGCGGAGCTGGCTGAGTCCTGGCGTCCGGCCGCCAAGGGCTCCCGTGAGTTAGGGAGAGCCCCGGGGCCGCCAGCAGAGCCCAGCACCAGTGTTGCGGGGCTCCCATGCGGTGGAGGGAGCCCCAGAGACAGAGAGCCCCGCCGACCAGAGGAGTCCTGCCAAGCCGGTTAGTGGGGCCCGTTGTGTTCCTTCAGGGAGCGGGGGGGGGCGTTGGGGCACATTGCCAGTGCCACCTCCCCCTAGCCAGTAGCGCTATCTTCATTTCGGGGCCAGTCTCTGTAGCGGAAGAGCGGCCCCGGTTGACAGCGGGCCGCTCCCCCAGATTGGCAGCATTTGTTCCGAGCCCACGAGGGCTCCGGGGGCCATTATTTCACGAGTCCCCAGAGCGGGACTCCAACGCCAGAGTCAGTGTCAATTTCCGAGTCCCCAGAGGGGGGACTCCAAAGAATGGGGCATTTCGGGAGGTAGAGCGACCCCGGCTGGCAGCGGGCCGCTCCCCCCAGTTGGCAGCAGTGTTATTTCGAGCCCACGAGGTTCCAGGGGGCATTTTGTTTCAGAGCCCACGAGGCTCCCACGTTGTTTTGGGGGCACTATTGTTATTCAGAAGCCCAGAGGAGAGCAAGGAGGCACGCTGGTGCCAGGCTCAGGTTCCCAGCTGCCCAGCACTTAGTGGGCAGCTGCATCGTTTAGACCCCCAGGAACGCTTGCACATTCTTCTTTGGCTGCCTGCACAGCCAGCCCAGACATTCTGGACATTGCTCCTGTGAGCCCCTGAGAGGCCAGGTTGGCCTGGGGTCAGTAATGTGATTTTTGGCGCAAATGTGATGACCTAACTAATCTGATTTCTGCATCATGTGTAATGCCTTTATGCCTATACCTCTAACTGTATTTTTATGCTTAGGAGGTTGTTTTTCCTAGTATAGGTTATGCTAGTGAGTTCATGGTTCCCTGCGTGATATTTGCCTAAGGTGTTTAGGATTGCGTAGCGTGTGCCTACCTTGTACCAGTGATTACTGGTTGTGTTCTACAATGATTATTTGGTGCTACAATTATTCTATGTCCCAAGTGCTATTTCTACAAAGTGCTAGTTCTATCAAGTGCTTATTCCTGACAGTGGTCCATGTGGCCCTGTCCTGTGTACATAATCTCCTGTAAATTCTGCCCGTGTCAGTTGGCACAGTGTAAATTGTGTGTTTATTATCTAATGTGTTTAGTATAATACAAAGGCTATTTTTATATATATCATAAACAATGAAATGCAAAAGAATCATACAGCGAGTGTTGTTGCTGGGTGCGCGCGCAAATGCTTTACACCTTGCCTCCGGGATAAGCCTGACTGCTCATGCCAAGCTACCAAGGGGGTGAGCAGGGGTTATCTTTGGCGGGTGACTTCCTTGCCCTGACTAAGTGGTGGTTTCTGCCTGGCTTTGGCGCAAGCCTTAGCAAACCAGAAATCCCCATTTCTAACATTTCCCTTGATGAAGGATACGAATGCTTTCAATGCCAGTCGGATTGCTAGGAGTTCCAACAGGTTGATGTGGAGTTCAGATTACGCATTCTGATCTCTACCTCTCCCAGATGGCCACCTCAGTCCAGGAGTGACGCATCAGTCACTACTGTCAAAACTGGCTGGGGAAGGGGTCTGCCGCTGGGCCAATTGTGGTTCGTTAAGCACCACTGCTAATCTTTTACAGTTCCCTCCGAGATCTGGACCATGATGGAGAGACACCCATGATGCTGCGCCCACTGAAATTTCAGGTCCCACTGCAGATCCAGCATGTCAGCAGGCATGTGTCACAAGCAGGATGCAGGGAGGCCAGCTGTCTCAGAGTCAATCTCACTGAAATCCAGGCCAGAGGCTGAAACATCAGTATCATAGCCTGAATATCCTGGACTCAAAGCTTGGGAGGATAAGCCCAAAACTGCACTGTGTCCAGAACTGCCCCAATGAAAGGGAGCATCTGAGAAGGGGTCAGGTGTGACTTCGACATGTTGACAGTGAACACCAGCAAGGGCAGGAGGTTCGCTACAGAATGGAGGTTGGAAACGACTGCCAGTGGCAAACTCACCTCCAACAGCCAGTCATCCAGATAGGGAAAGACTGCCACCCTGATCTCTGCAGATGAGCTGCATCCACGTCATCACCCTGGGGAACACCAGGCCAAAGAGGAGCATGGTGAACTGAAAGTGCTTGTGACCTACCATAAAAAGCAGGTAATGTCTGTGGGCAGGCAGATGGAGATATGGAAGGAGGCTCCCGTGTCCACGGCAGACATGACTTGAGTGAGCGTGAGCATCTTTAATTTCACCTTCTTGAGGAAGAAATTGAGATGGTGCTGGTCTAGTACACAGCAAAGGCCTTTGTCCTTCTTGGGTAACGGGAATAGCAACCACAACCTACTTCGGATGCCGGCACCCTCTCTATGGCTCCCTTGGCCAAGAGATCCACAGCTTCCTGGAGGAGTAAGATGATGTGGTCCTCCATCAGCCTGTTGCAGGTAGGGGGCATGGACCGAGGGGTAGAGACGAAGGGGAAGGGAGTAAGCCCTTTGGACAATATGGAGAACCCAGCTGTCGGATGTTATTGACCTCTAGTGGTGCCAGTGATACCGTATCCTGCCTCCAAATGGGTGCCCATGACTTTAAGATGGAAAACTAAAGAGGCTTGGAAGGTGCGGCTGCAGGGAGAGTGGTAGACTGGCCTGACCTCTGGCTACATGGCCCTTGCGGCCTGTGGGTGTCACGTCCTCGGCCATGCAGTGGCTGAGAAGCTTGCGAGCCGTGGTGGCTGGGCAGGTAGAGATGCGCGTAGAAGGCCTTTCCGTGGCCACAAATGGAGTAAAAGGTGGACAAGGGTTGGTGAGGGTCCACAGAAAGCCCCAACGACCTGGTCGTTGTTCTGTCGTCCATGTACCGCTCTAGCGCCGAGTCTGCCTTGTCTCAGAAAAGACGGGAGCCATCAAAAGGCATGTCCATGAGCGAGGCCTCGACACCTCCTGAAAAGCCAGTGGTTCTCAACGAGGCATGGAGCCTAAGAGCACCATGATGAAACCGGTCTGCCCAGTGAGTCAGTGGTATCCAGTCCAGAGCAAATGCCAAAAGTAGCTATGTCACTCCAGTAAGCAGTAGCTTGGACGCGTATGGCTCGGGCCTCCTCCTTTCCCATAGGCAGTACCTGTGCAACTGAGTATCAGAGAGACTAGGAGAATCGGCCCAAAACGCTGTGGTATTAACCGATCGCTGTGCCAGGCTGGAGGAAGAAAACAAGGTATCCAGCCTCTTGGATTCCAAGTCGGGTAGAGTAGTAGGGAACACACCAGGATTCAGTTGTGATGTGGAGGCCTGGACCATCAAGATCTTCAGGGTGGGGTGTTGGATGAGGAAGTTGGGGTTCCCTGGGGCATGGTGATTGCAGCAGTGGGTTATTGTCCTATTCACAAGAGCCCCTGTGCTGTGCAGGCCCAGAGTGGGAAGTCTGTGAAGGCTTCATTAAAAGGGATAAGCAGTTCACATAAGTTGATTTGCGATTGAAGCACTTCCGACAAGACATTTGTCTTGACAGCCACAGAGGGTAATGTAAGGTCCAGGAACTCAGCCACCCCCTCAACACCACTGCAAATGACACTCCCACCTCCACAGCCACAGAAGGAGAGGAGACCAAGCAATTATCTGGGGAGGTGCAGAGACCGCTGGCACAGTCCAAATCTTCAAATCAGTTTTCCTCATTGGAGTCTAGGGGCTGCTATTCATAAGGGCCCAGTGGTCCCTTCCAATTGTCTCAAGTACTAGCCCATAGGAAAAGGGCTCAGGCTCTGGCCTGAATGACTCCAGTTGGCTCTTCAGTCGGTGTTGGACAACACCCATCTTGCTCTATGTCAGGGTTAAAAATGGTGGCGGTGCCACCGGGGATATTGGCAGCGGGACCAGCATTGGCAAAGGTCAATATGGCTCAACAGTGTAAGTTCGGATCCGTTCATAGATCGAAGGCCCTTTCCTGTCACCGGGAGAATCCAGCCCGCGGAAAATCAGTTTGGCCCCCCTCCCAATTCCGCAGGGCCTGAAGACTGCTAGTGGGGATGGCCACCCAAATATGAGGTGCATTGCCTCATAAAACTCATGGAGTTGGGCAGGAGTCGCCTGGGTCCGAGAAACTCAGGAAGGCTCAGAGTCAGCCCAGGTGAAGATTAAACCATGGAGCCAGGCCTTGAGTGTTGACATTTCCTCGTCAGAAGACTTTGACTGGCAGTTCAAAGTCGCAGACCTCTTCGACTTCTTGATTTTCTTTTTCTTGTGAGACTTACCAGAATGCCCGAACAAGTTTGAGTGCTACGAAGATCAATGGCTCTGTGACCAATCACAGAACATTCCTCTCGACCGGGATCAAGACCTTGAGGGACGGCTCCCTCAAGGCTTTGGAGAGCATGGGGTGACAATCGACGCAGGCCTTGGCGTCATGGTCATGCACGAGACACCAGAGGCAGACAAGGTGTGGGTCGGTCATCGACATCTGCAGGTGGGATGCGCATGAGTGCTTAAAAACCAGCCTTCCTCATGGACATCATGCCACACTACAAGAGAATGCCTCAAAAAGTCTTCAGCAAAAGGTCAAAAGGGTCAGTGAAAAAGTGACTGCGGTTAGCTCTCCTTCCGATCTACGCTGACTGGAATGAAAAGAGAACTGGCATCAGCGTGCTGGGGTGGCACCTATACAGGCACTGCACAAGTCACTTCCAGTGCGGACACAGGCAAAGCCATATGGAGCCGAATGAAACCACCTACTGGCGCACAAGGGTACTGCTCCCGAATAAGTTTCAGATCCAGTCTGATGCCTGGGGATAATTCTAAGGAAAGGAATCTGAGGCTAAAAGTCTCTATCAGATATATTTACTTTTAGGTAATGTACTTAACCAAATTGTTAAAAAAGTTTTAATTTAATCCTCTCAAAATGAAAATCCCAGCAAGTGCTCTCAGTCTGACTGGAGTAAATCTAGGGAAACAACTGAATAGGGTATATGTAATTAACAAATGTACTGTATGCTGCTGTGTGATCTAATGTCTACTACTTTTAGCCTGCATTCCTTCTTCCACCAATTTCCAAGCTCCACAATGGGAACACAAAACTAGATGAGTCACGTTTGAGGAAAGCATTAAAGGAAAAACGACCCAACAGTGCTCAGAAATATAAGGTGGGTGTGATGAATCAGCTGCAATATAGAGTGACCATCTGAAAAATTGCAAATCTGAATAGAGGTGGGATTAAATGCACCTTAAAGCACAAGTTACTACTTTGTAACAATATATCTGCAAGAGAAATTAGTTAGTGATAGATTCCTTACCTTAGAATATTCCCCAGGCGTCAGACTGATTCCGGAAAGTTTTTGCTTAGCAGTACCGCTGCACACCGATAGGTGGCGTTGTGCGGCGCTGCGTCAGTCACTGGCATCGTAAGTGCTGGGATGACATCACAGAGACTACTTAGGCGACGCCCATGCACGTTGACGTCAGTTCTGTACACAACTTTCCGCGCCGAAACGCAGAGCCATGCAAGAGACTGACTACTGGCACATAAAACTAGGGCCCTAAAAGGGAATGACCTTAACCCTAGTAATCAGTTCGCAGAACAGGGAGGATGGGGGGGCGGTAAGGAATCTATCACTAACTAATGTCTCTTACAGATATATCGTCACACAAGTAGTAACTTGTGCATCTGAAAGAACATGTTAGGGATAGCTTCCTTACCTTAGAATTGATACCCCAGCAATACCAACCCCGGTGGTGGGTCTGCAAACAAGATTACACCAGAAAGTCACGGAGAACAGAACGGCCAAAGAAGCCGTCTCTCCGGACCTGACTGTCAAGGCAGTGCTTGGTGAACATGAGCAGCGAGGTCCACGTTGCTGCCTGACAAATGTCCTGCAAGGGAACGCCTCGTCCCAAGGCAGTAGTGGCTGCAGTTGCCCTGGTCCCACAGGAGGCTCCTTCTTGGCCAAGGAGTAACATGCTTTGATGCACAGATGGTCCGTTTGTGCACAGCCCGACCTTATTTGGCGCCCACATAGCCAACAAAGAGCTGATCATCCACCCGGAACTGTTGTGTATGCTGCAGATAGAAAGCAAGCGCACGTTTTGGGTCAAGACGGTGGAGGCTATCCTCTTCCCTGGAAGGAGGCGGAAAGGAGGTGGGCAAAGTGATGGTCTGCCCGATGTGGAAGGGCGTGACAACCTTTGGCAGAAAAAAAGGACAAGTCCTCAAAACCACCTTGTCCGGATGAATAGAAAGGAAAGGAGGTTTAGAAGAAAGGGCCTGGAGCTCACTCACTCTTCTGGCAGAGGTGATAGCAACCAGGAAGGCCGTCTTGAGAGAGAGAAGACGTAAGGGACAGTTATGAAGAGGCTCAAAGGCAGCGCACATCTGAAAAGTCAAGACAAGATTCAAGTCCCACTGAGGCATTATGAAGGGCACAGGTGGGAACGTATGCGTAATGCCTTCAAGGAAACGGTTAAGAACCGGGGACTTAAAAAGAGAAGGCTGATCTGGAAGCCGTAGAAAGGCGGAGATGGCCGAAAGATAACCTTTGACAGTGCCCAGTGCAGAGCCCTGCTGGGCCAAAGAAAGAAGGAACATAAGAATCTCAGAAAGAGGGGAAGAAAGGGGATCCGCAGCCTTTGCTGTGCACCATGCCACAAATCTGTTCCACCTGCAGGCGTATACCATTTTGGTGGCGGGACGCCTGGCTGCCAGAATGACAACACAGACTTCAGGAGGAAGATCGATAGGTGTCAACTGTCGCCGCTCAATCTCCAAGCATGGAGGTGGACGCTGGACAGGTTTGGGTGGAGGACCGTCCCCTGCTGCTGCGACAGAAGATCCTTCCGAAGAGGCAGACGGATCGGGGGATCGATGCTCATACTGAGTAGCTCGGGATACCATACTCTTCGAGCCCAGTCCGGAACCACTAGGATGACTTGGGCCCGTCGCGCCTGATCTTCTTCAGCACTCTGGGTAGAAGTTGTATAGGCAGAAAGGCGTACAGTAGACCGCAGCTCCACTCGCAACCAAAAGCGTCTCCGAGCGAGTGCCGCCTTGGAAACTCTAACGCGCAGAACTGATAACATTGTGTGTTCTCTTTGGTGGCGAATAGATCTAACCAGGGCTCGCGCCACTTCCGAGTTCAGACGCCGTTCGAAATCCACCATGCACCGGGGGCTGAGTTTGTCCGCCCTAGCGTTCAGAGAACCTGCCAGGTGTTGAATCACCAAGGTAATGCCCTGATTGTTCAAGCCATGTCCAGAGGCGCAGAGCCTCCTGACATAGGGTCCAGGAACCCACCCCGCCCTGTTTGTTGCAATACCACATGGCAGTGGTGTTGTCCGTGAACACCTGCACTACACTTCCCCGGACAGAGGGAAGGAATGCCTTCAGTGCAAGCCCGATTGCCCGCAGCTCCAGAAGGTTGATATGGAGCGGGGACTCCGCCGGAGACCAGAGGCCTCTGATCTCCGCCTCTCCCATGGGGCCTCCCTATCCCAGAAGGACGCATCCGTCCCCACCGTGTGCTCCGGGTGGGGAAGGGAGACGGATCTGCCACTGACCCAATCGAGATACGTGAGCCACCACTGCACCTGTCATGCAGCACCTTCTGAGATCTGGACATGATCTTACAGGTTGCCTTGATGCTGTGCCCACTGAAAATTCAGGTCCCACTGCAGAGCCCGCATATGCTATCTGGCATGTGTCACCAGCAGGATGCAGGAGGCCATCAGGCCCAGAAGCCGGAGGGTCAAATTGACTGAAACACGAGATAGAGGCTGAAAGATCGGAACCATAGCCTGAATATCCCGGACCGGCTGTTTGGGAGGATATACCCGAAACAGCGTCAAATCCAGTACTTGTTAGAAATGGGATCCCTGGCTGGCCAGGGCTGGCACCAAAGTCAGTCAGGGACCACCACTCCTAAGTCAGGGCAAGGGAGTTACAAGCCAAGATAACCCCTGCTCACCCTCTAGGTAACGTGGGGCGAGCAGCAAGGCTAAACTAGGAAGCGATATGAGTTAAGTATTTGCGCACGCACCCCAGCAACAACACCCAAGTCCCACCACAAAGGAAACTCCACACAAGGTTCAATATAAAAATAGCCTTTGTATTATACCAAAACACATTAGATAAAACACACACTTTACAATGTGCCAACAGGCACGGGCAGAATTTACAGAGGATATGTACAAGACAGGGCCACATGGACCACCGTCAGGAATCAGCACTTTTAGAACTTAGCACTAGGTAGAATTAGCACTTAGAACATAGAATATAAATCACTGTAGCACAAAATAGCACACAACCAGTAACCACTGGTAACCAGGACCTCACTAGTACCACCTGTACTAGGAGAAAAACCACCTAAGTATCACAATACCTGTAGGGGCATAAGCACATAACACATGATGCATAACATACATTCAGAGGTGTAAGGAACAAGGCACATGATGCATAAACAACACATTCAGAGGTGCAGGGAAGAAAAACACATGATGCCTAAAAACATTCAGAGGTGTATTAAAGAACACAATTGCGCAAAACTCACATTTAGGCAGAACGCCAGAACTGTCCCAATGTCAGGGGCCTAAACGTGGCAGCTGCCCACGAAGTGCTGGGCAGCTGTAAAGCAATGATGGTGGGGACAACGTGGGAGCCTCTCAGGCTCTGCAAAGCACCCTTGTCCCCCAAGAGCCTCGTGGCTCTAATCAAACTGAATGGCCCCCCTGAGCCTCTCAGGGCTCGTAACTAAATATGGGCTGTGAGCCTCTCTGGGCTCCTAATAAACAAAATGCTGCCCTGAGCCTCCGTGGCTTTGAACAAATGTGGGGCTGCAAGCCTCTCTGGGCTCTCAAGACAAATGGTGCCTTCTTGGGCCCCTCGGGGCTCCCAGAGACCGGTGGTGGCCCGTGACCAATGCAGCACCGCCTGGAGCCTCTCAGGGCTCCTCAACACATGGGGCACCGAGCCTCTCTGGGCTCTGACAACAAATGGCCCCGCCTGCTAGAGTCCCCCTCCTGGGGACTTGAGGAGGAAATGGTGCGGTTTGAGCCTCTCGTGGCTCCAACACTAAGATGCCCCCTGAGCCCTCAGGCTCAA
Organism: Lissotriton vulgaris; assembly: GCF_964263255.1. Lineage (NCBI taxonomy): Eukaryota > Metazoa > Chordata > Amphibia > Caudata > Salamandridae > Lissotriton > Lissotriton vulgaris. The sequence continues at coordinate 175,463,856 of NC_141699.1, forward strand.
AATGCGGAATGCCCCAAGAGCCTCTCTGGGCTCGAAACAACTATGCGCGCTGAGCCTCTCGGGGCTCAAACACCACTGGGCCCCTGCGAGCCTCTCGGGGCTCGAAGACACTCGTACTGGAGGGGAGGGGCGGGCACCGGCAATGTGCCCTGACGCCCTCCTCCCTCCTTTCCACTCACCGGCTGTCTCGCTGGTGGGACGGTTCTCTTTCTGGGGCCTCTGCTTGGGTTTCCCGGCTCCTGCGCAGTGCTCCGGGGCTCTCCCTTGCTCTCGGAGCCCCGGGGGAGGGACGCCGGCTGCGGGGCGGGACTTCCGGTCGGGCCGCGGTCGGATTGGCCGGCCGGCCAACCACTTCCGGGTCGTCGCAGGCAGCGCGGCGGCCCGTTTCAGGCACTCGTAGGCTGGGGAGCAATTAACCGAGGGGTGGGCTCCCTCGAGTCAAATACAAAAACAGCGGCAAATCACCGGGGCAATGCCGGGTGGGCACCGGCTTTCCCAAATAAACACTCCAATCGAGGTGGGCACTCTATCGTGGCATAAAAGCGCACCTACGCGCTCGGGGGAAGAAATATCAGCGCGCCCAGCGCTATAAGCAAAATGAAGCGCTCCTTAGCGCTAAGGGGGAAAGCAAAGCGCTCTCTGCGCTAGAATAGCAATTTAAAGCGCCATCAAGAGCTGGGGGGCGAAATCCCGGGCGCTTGGCAAAGTCCAGCAAAGTCATTAGGTAGGCAGGGGGGCAAGGCTGGGCCCAGAGCCAGCTCACTGGGTCTCCAGGCATGGAGACAATCCAAGTGGCGGTCCTCCTGGCCCCAGCAACAGCAGCAGCCCCCTCTAGCAGGATCCTGGAACAGAACATTTTGTTAGGGGGCACAGCTCCTTCTTATATTGTAAATTCCTTTGTCTGTAGGTGCAGGGTGGGGGAGAAAGCAGTCACAGCTGGTTTTGGAGCACCCTTGATGGCTCAACCACCCCTTTCATTCACTAGGGAGGCTAGGGTCATTAGACGCACCACAGGGGGCGGAGCCAGCAGTGTGTGGGGAAAACCCAGCCTCATTCAGGACACAGGTGCACTCCTCCCCTCACATCAGCATGCTAATCTCAGCACTCACCACTGGGCAGACCCATCCAGACATCCTGGAGCCTGGCATCCCAGCCAGCTCCCGCCAATCACACTCCAGCACCCTCACAGCACACGTACAGCCATGTCTAGAAGTGGCACTTCCCCACTAGACACATACACGCCGCACATACCATTGCGCAGCATTCACCCTCACAAGTTCGCACATAACTCGAGCATGCACGCCTCACGCATCAGGAACTACCAGGGACAAAGACATTCCCCATGCATTCCTATGGGAGGGCAGGCCAACCTCGCTCCACGCACTCAGAGTGCGCACGCACTTTCCACTGGGACACAGTGAAAGTGCGCAGAAACCAAAAATCACTACCACTGGGTCACAAACACAAAGCAAAAAGTTTAGGGGTGAACCTGCCAGAAGGGCCAAGTCCAACAGTACTGCTCCGATGAAAGGGAGCTTCTGAGAGGGACTCCGGTGCGACTTCTGCAGATTGATGGAGAACCCCAGCAAATGCAGGAGGTTGGCAGTAGTCTGGAGATGGGTGACAACTGCCTAAGGCGAGCCCCCCTTCAACAACCAGTCTTCGAGGTAGGGGAAGACTGACACACCTAACCTGCACAGATAAGCTGCGACCATCGCCATCACCTTCGTGAACACCCGAGGGGCACTGGTAAGGCCGAAGGAGAGCATGGCAAACTGAAAATGCTCCTGGTCTACCGTGAACCGCAGGTAGGGCCGGCAGGATGGGGATGTGAAAATATGGGTCCTGCAAGTCCAACGCCACCATCCACCCCCCAGGGTCCAGGGCAGCCAGGACCTGAGCCAGAGTCAGCATCTTGAACTTCCCCTTCCGGAGGAAGCTACTGACGTCCCAGAGGTCCAAGATGGGGCGCAGGCCCCCTTGTCCTCCTTGGGGACCAGAAAGTAGAGGGAATAACAACCACTCCCTACTTCCTGACAGGGATCGAGCTCGATGGCCCCCTTGGCCAAGAGGGCCGAGACTTCCTGACGGAGAAGAGCCAAATGATCCCCCAACATGTGGTGGTACTGTGGTGGCGTGGCTGGAGGGGGCACAGAAAGGGGAGCGAGTAACTCTGGCAGAATATCTGAAACACCCACTTATCCGATGTGATTAGGCGCCAGTGGTGGAGGTGGTGACAGACTCTGCCCCCTGCCAGCGTAGGGTGCCCCCTGCAGCTCGGATTAGGAAGGCTTAGAGGTGGAAGTTGCGGGGTGGAGGTGGACTGCCCTGCTCGCTGGTTTCCAGACCCGCCCCTGCGGAAGCCACATCCGCGGCCGCGCTGAGACTGGCTCTGCACAGGCTTCGTGGAGGAGCGTGCTTGGGTGCTTTACCTTGGCCACGAAAGGAACGAAACCCAGGCGTGGCAGGGCTCTTCGTAGACAGACCCACGGACTTGGCCGTGGCCCCCGAGTCTTTAAAGCTCTCCAGGGTACTGTCAGCCTTGTCGTCAAAGTGGCGGGAGTCATCAAAGGGCATGTCCATGAGCGAGCCCTGGACATCGGGCGAGAACCCAGTAGACCGCAACCAGGCATGGCGCCGCAATGCCACAGTTGTGGAAATCGCCCTGCCCAAGGCATCAGCCGTGTCCAGACCACACCTGATGGCAAACTTTGCCGCATCCTTGCCTTCCGCAATCGCTTGGGATAGTACAGCCTGGACCTCCTCAGAGCACTGAGGAAGGTCCTCTGCTACCGAATCCCACACTGCGTGGGAGTAACGGCCCAATAAGCAGGCGTTATTAACCAACTGCAACCTAAAGCTGGCTGAGGAGAACAACCTCTTGCAATATTGAGTCCAGCTTCTTAGAGTCCTTATCGGGCCGAGCCATGGTAAAGGCACTCTGCGACGTCGAGGCCTAAATGGCCAGGTTCTCAGGCGTGGGGTGAGTGGTCAAGAAGGCAGGATCACCAGGCACCAGGTGCCAGGCGATGACGCCTAGCGACGTTCTTATCCACCGGAGCTCCTGAGGCCGGCCGCAACCAAGTGCCGTAGAGGAATTTGGTAAGGGCCTCATTGAAAGGGAGCAGCGGCTCCGACTCCTTAGACGCCATATGGAGCACCTCCGTAAGGAGGTTGGTCTTAAGGGCCACCGTAGGGAGGTCGAGATAGATAGCCTCCCCGGGCCGACGCAGCACCATAGTGTAGGAAGCGTCCTCCTCCATAGTAGGTGGAGGGGAGGCAAACCCCGGGTCGGAAGAAACATCAAGCTCACCCGTATCTTGAAGGTCAACCACTCAATCCTGCTCTGAGTCACACTCCAGAGTAGAAGGAGCCGGCCGTGGTGGCAGGACCGGAGAGGGGGCAAGCAGCGTCAGGAACTACGCCAGCTGGGGCCGAGTGGAGCCGCGTCCCAATGTGGATCACAGGTCGGAACTAGATGGTCCGAGAACCGGGGCAGGGGCGGGAGAAACGGCACCCAGTCCGGCATCTGTGGCGGAGCCAGGGACAGCGCTGGGGCCGGAGCCAAGGGCAGCGCCGGGGCCGTAGCCAGTGTGGCGCCAGGGCCGGAACCGAGGGCGCTGGATCCAGTGGCTCCAGGGCTGGCGCCAGAGGCGCTGCCGCCAGGCCAACAGAATCTGGACACAGGACTGCGGGACCCGCAGGCGCGCTGGCGGGAGCCCGAGGCCTAAACAGGTGGTCCATGGCAGCAAGAAATTCTTGCATTTGATCAGGAGTCGCCGACGGACCCGGGTATAGCGGGTAGGCTGCAGGACTCCCAGGCTCCGGAGAAGCCGCAGGGGCGGAGCCCCTGTCCCCCTCGTCCACCTCTGGGGGAGCGACGGGGGGACGTCAGAGAGCGAACACGCTTCTTCGACGACTTCTTATGGCGTCGCTTACCTGAATCTGACTGCGAAGACTTAGAGCCAGAGGAGCGACGGCTACGGTCAGGCGAACGGCCCCTAGACCCGGAGTGCCAGTGAGAGGAGTGCTGAACCTCAAGCAACTTCCAGCACTGCTCCCACAAGGCCTTCGGGTCCATGGCACGACAGGCACGACAGTCCTGGGAGTCATGGTCGGTCTCCAGGCACTAGAGGCAGACATCATGTGGGTCCGCCACCGACATATTGCGGCAGCACGACCCACAAGACTTAAAGCCGGGCATCCCTACGTGGACCAGGAGACAAAAGAAGGAGACAAAATTCTCAAAAAAGTGGTCAGAAAATGACCGAGGTACGTGCTCAATCCGGATCTGCGCTTTCGGCACGGAAAAAGAAAGAACTGACGTCAGCGCGCATGGGTGGCACCTAAGTAGCCTCCGTGACGTCATCCCGGCGCTTACGACGCCAGTGACGGATGCGGAGCTGTACGACACCACCTACCGGTGCGCAGGGGTACTGCTAAGCAAAAACATTCCGGATCCAGTCTGACGCCTGGGGAATATTCAAAGGTAAGGAACCTATCACTTACGTGTCTCTTTCAGATACAAAGTGCAGCCGTAGCCTAGGGCAACCAGTGCTACAGCACTAATTATGCAAAGCTGGCCTGAGTTTGACCATCCACCACTAGCAACCTACTTAAGTTATGGGCCGAGCCATAGTAGGTACCTTGCAAATATCCAAGCAGACAACAAGTCTTATCAGGGCGTATGTTGCAGTTCTGTCCCTAGTGGAATGCACAAGGGAGAACTAGGAAACCAACTTTTTTAAGAAAGAACGTCAATGCTTTCTGTCAGGGACATGGTAATAGCAACTGAAAATCTAGTCTTTCATGTGAGGCATTTAACACAACAGAACTGCATGAGATCACACAAAGCACCCACCAGGAATTACAGAAACACATTTGAGTTGCAGACCAGTAAAGTACCTAAAATGTAAAAACAATATTCCATGGAGCCTTGCAAGTTTGATACTACAGCTATGTTACTTTTCACAGTTGTCAGGACAGTTGTCTGTGGAACTCAAGGGCAACTGAGAAATCTCTACAGTATTGCTGTTGTCCCTGAACCACAGAACCCATATGCCAGATCTTCACACTCCTCCACCTTGGGATCTCAGTTACACAGAAATAATGTGGCGATAATAGGAGGGGTTGTTGATGCACACGTTCAATGTACAGTCATTCACACATCTGCAATCCCAATAGAAGACTATATTCAAAGACCTGAGGTGAGCACTTACTTTCACTGGCAAACGGATGGTCAAATAATATATTCTGTAGAATGACAAAACCTGTTGGCAAGTTCAATTCATTGCTAGTTTTTTACACAAATAATTGTGGTGCAACTACCAATCGGACAAGGATGATCATGGCATTCGTCTTGAACATGTACTATAAAAGGGAACCCAAACCTTCCTTCTTTGCTTTCTGTTCTGAAGGGTTCCAGAAAAGGTTGTTGCTCTTAGACTACAAGCTGAGATCTCTGAAGCAAATGAAGTCAAGACTTTGTGAGCAACCGCAAGGATTCAGATTTTTATGCAATCCTGGTAAAGGTGTTTGAGACACACTCTTCTTATTTTTATATTTCAGATAGTGCAAATCTAAACAGGCAAGCTTAATTTTGTTTTGGATAAGTATTTAGAGGATACCATTTAATGACATTGTTCACTCTCAAGATGAAAGATTAATCATTTATTGCTCAAGAAAACTCTAAACAGCATGATTCTAATTATACAGAAGGAAGTACTGTATTGCACCTTCAAGTAGAAAGAATATTTTTTCAGACAAAAATCTATTTTTTTTCAACATGCAAGCTTATGGTTTCATTAGTGACTATCACAGAGGTGATTTGTTTTTAAGCAAAACCCTGATATTTAAAGACATTCATTCTCTGGATGCTGAAAAATCTGTTTCTCTTTGTGAGTAACAAACACAGAGACAGATTGTTACTTGGAGGATAATAAAACAGAGCTGCAAAATAACAGAATTGATATGAACCCATTGAGACTTAGTGTTAGGGAGGTGGATGCTGACAGAAAACTATGTTTACCATGGTATTGAAAATAATAATAATGAAGCGTCCCATTTGTAACCCATTTCTTTACTAGAAGAATCCTATTGCGATTCAAACATTAAAAATTAAGTAGTACAGTCTTTTTGCACATAACTGTCTCCGTTGATATCAAGTTAGAGGTTACTAGCTCACATTATAGTGCTTTTCATATGAGCATCACAACCCAGTTCGGTGTTTCAGGATGTGATATTTGCGCGTGAGGGTACTTTATGTTTATGCTAATTGTGTGTGCTTGTGTTACTGGGATGTATATTTGTGGAGTGCAGAAAAGGTAATCGATTTGTCAGCACTTTGCCAACTATACGACTTTGTGATGCCTTATAATTCTGTGTAGCATGTGCTTTTGAGGATGTCCATTTTTAAACAAGATAGATATTGTGGTACACAGCATCACTGTTGTCTATCAAGTGCTGACAACTGTCTGATTAAAGTAAAAATATGAGTTATCGGAGGTATGCTGAGTCGCACAATCTGTGGAGGGGGAGTCAGCCTTAATTGTCATGCAGGAGAGATACACAACAAGAGGTGATGTAATCTTAAATGTCACAGCTAATGCAACCCTACTGCAGTTATATTGTAAGGCTCAATCCATTAATAAATGCTGATTGAATGGATATCAGGGCATTGCTTTGTTTACCCTTGGTTATAGTAAGAAAGCTGGCATGAGAGACTACTCTAGTGATACATGCTCTAGTATGCAAATTGTCTTGGCATCTTCAACGTGGTATGGCATTAAAGTGATTTCTACATTTTGGTACACTTTCGTATGATTGGTATGCTGATCTTTAGATTAGAGAGTGAGAAAGTGGTGTGTGAATGGTTAAATGTCTTTCTCACAGTCTGGTTTCTCTGCATATGCCTTCCTAAGCAAACATGTGATGGTAACCTAGATACATCTCTACTGCAACCTTGATTCGCCTAGGTCTTATCTTCCCCTCTCATTTTGGTTAAACGTTATGTGAACTCAAACCAGACACACACACTAGGCTCTACAACAGCTTCAGCAAGGAGAGCATCACAGCGGGTCCATGCAGTGAACGGGGCAGCATTTACTACTAAGCCTTATGCAGGACCCTACAACATTAGGGACTACATTAAGTACAGGGGACAGCAGCTAGTTATCAACCACTGACACACTGTCAGGCACCCCATGCACAAACATTTACCCAAACAGTTTGGAAACTAAGCCACCCCACTGGGATGCCGGTAAAATGGCCTCTACCCAACAATTATGGATTAGCTGCCATCAATAGTAAGTTGTGCCATGATCTGGTCAAAGTAACAGTGGTTACCATAAAAAGACCACCATTTTGAGTGCATATCTATTTTCTAAAACAGTCTGTCATCCTGATGTAACGCAACATTTAAATCATGCACAAAAAATGTCAGGAGAAGCATGCAGGACACTGGTTTCCTGCACAGGAAAACCTATGTCAGTCATGATGAGAAAAAGATGATCAAAACAGCATAAGAATACTGTGCCAAGGACTAACCAGAAAAAGCCTACACACCCATGAATATAGTTCTTGGACTTAATTATTTCCATTGGGAACCGCAACACAAGGCCGCCCAGGCTAAGCCAATCATGCAAAGCACCAAGAGACGGGTGCAATACTGATATCCATCACTTACTGCATACTGCTCACTGACAGGCTGCAAGATAGGTACCCAACCTTGAAGAAATGCATCTCTGACCTGTAAGATGTGGCTACAGAGAGAAGTAGATTATCCCCTACACACACAAAAGGCCTTGTATGTATGGATCGGGTCCCACAGCTACTACGTTTGACTCCACTGACGCCTCACGCTCATTTTTAATCGACCTCATTCTCAGGTGTGCCTCGAGTACAATAAAGATGCACAAGACCATTAGGTCCATTAACTGGAGTGAGGCCTCAACGACCTCTCCCAGGTGAAAAAGACGACAGTGTGTTGGGTAGCTGAACAATCTCAAGCAGAGGAAAACCCATCTCCTGGACCATGTCACGGGTAGCTCAACTGAATTTGAACATTTAAAAAAAGATCAAGGAAGACTTGGGTGCTACAGTCAAGAAGCACAAGTTACTACTTGTGTAACGATATATCTGTAAGAGACATTAGTTAGTGATAGATTCCTTACCTTAGAATATCCCAAGGCGTCAGACTGGATCCGGAAACTTTTGCGTAGCAGTACCCTTGCGCGTCGGTAGGCGTCGTCTGCGGCTCCGCGTCCGTCGTCGGCATCGTGATGACGTCGGAGTAATTAGACGCCGCGTGCTGACGTCAGTTCTTAGACACAGCTTTTCCGCGCCAGAAACGGAGAGCTATGCCAAAAACCAACACTGGTGCCTTGAAACTAGGGCCCTGAAAGGGGATGACCTTAACCCTAGATATCGGTTCGTAGAACGGGGAGGATGGGTGGGTCGGTAAGGAATCGATCACTAACTAAATGTCTCTTACAGATATATCGTTACACAAGTAGTAACTTGTGCATCTGAAAGAGACATGTTAGTGATAGATTCCTTATCTTAGAATAGATACCCCAGCAGCCCCGGTGGTGGGTCTGCGAACCAATAATCACACCAGAAAGTTCTGGAGGACGGAACGGCCAAAGAAGCCATCCCTCCGGACTTGGCTGTCCAGGCAATAGTGTCTTGCAAACGTGTGCAGCGAGGCCCACGTAGCCACCTGGCAAATGTCCTGCAAGGGCACACCTCGGCCCAAGGCAGTTGTAATCGCTGTGGCTCGAGTGGAATGAGCCCTCAGCCCAACAGGGGGTTCCAACTTTGCCAAGGAGTAACACGCCTGGATACACAAGATGATTCACCACGAGATGGTCCGCTTGTGTACCGCTTTCCCCTTCTTAGCTCCCACGTAACCAACAAAGAGTTGGTCATCCACCCAGAACTGGCGTGTGCGATCCAGATAAAACGAGAGCGCACGTTATGGGTCCAAACAGTGGAGCCGCTCTTCCTCTCTCGAGGGATGCGGAGGCGGAAATAAGGTGGGCAAGGTGAAGGATTGCCCAATGTGAAAGGCCGTGACCACCTTGGGTAGGAAAGAGGGCCTTGTCCGCAACACAAACTTGTCCGGATGGACTGAAAGGAAAGGAGGTTTACAGGATAGAGCCTGGAGCTCACTCACTATCCTGGCAGAGGTGATGGCTACCAGGAAGGCAGTCTTCAAAGTAAGAAGGCGAAGAGGACAGTTGTGGAGCGGCTCGAAGGGAGCGCACATCAGAAATGTAAGAACCAAGTTCAAGTCCCACTGGGGCATCACAAAGGGAACAGGTGGAAACGTGTGTATGATGCTTTCAGGAATCTATTTACAATAGGGGACTTGATCAAAGATGGTTGATAAGGAAGCCTTAGGAAGGCTGAAAGGGCAGAAAGATAGCCCTTGATAGTGCCCAGAGCAGAGCCCTGCTGGGCAAGAGAAAGAAGGAAGAGAAGAACCTCAGAAAGAGGGGCAGAGAGAGGATCCACAGCCTTTGCTGTGCACCATGCCACAAATCTGTTCCACCTGCAGGCGTATACCGACTTTGTGGAGGGACGCCTGGCTGCCAGAATGATGTTACAGACTTCAGGAGGCAAGTCAAATGGCCTCAACTGTCGCCGCTCAATCTCCAAGCACGGAGGTGGAGACTGGACAGGTTCGGGTGGAGGACCGTCCCCTGCTGCTGCGACAGAAGGTCCTCCTGATGAGGCAGACGAACCGGGGGATCGACTGACATACTGAGTAGCTCGGGATACCAGTACCTTCGTGCCCAGTCCGGAGCCACAAGGATGACTTGTGCCCGGTCGCGCCTGATCTTCTTCAGCACTCTGGGCAGAAGTGGTATAGGTGGAAAGGCGTACAGCAGACCGCAACTCTACTCGCGACGAAAAGCGTCTCCGAGCGAGTGCCGCCTTGGAAATTCCAACTGATTACATTGCGCGTTCTCTTCGGTGGCGAACAGATCTAACCATGGCTCTCTCCTCTGCAGAAAGAGACCTTGCGCCACGTCCGAGTTCAGACGCCTTTCGTGATCCATCATGCACCGGCGGCTGAGTTCGTCCGTCCTGGCGTTCAGAGAACCTACCAGGTGTCGAACCAGCAGAATCACGACCTGATGTTCTAGCCATTGCCAGAGGCGCAGAGCCTCCTGGCAGAGGGTCCACGACCCCACCCCGCCCTGTTTGTTGCAGTACCACATGGCGGTGGTGTTGTCCGTGAACACCTGCACTACACTCCCTCGGACAGAGGGGAGGAATGCCTTCAGTGCTAGACGAATCGCCCGCAGCTCCAAAAGGTTGATATGGAGCCGGGACTCCGCCGGAGACCAGAGGCCTTTGATCTCCCATGTGGCCTCCCCAGCCCTGGAGGGACGCGTCCGTCACAACTACGTGCTCCGGTTGGGGAAGGGAGAGGGATCTGCCGCTGACCCAATCGCGGTCCGTGAGCCACCACTGCAGCTGTCTCGCAGTGCCCTCCGAGATCAGAACATGGTCGGACAGGTTGCCCTGATGCTGGGCCCACTGAAACTTCAGGTCCCACTGCAGAGCCCGCATCCGCCAACGGGCGTGATGCACCAGAAGGATGCAGGAAGCCATCAGCCCCGAAGCTGCAGCGTCAACCTGACCAAAACTCGGGATAAAGGCTGGAAGATTGGAATCAGATCCTGTATATCCCGAACCCGCTGTTCGGGTGGGTAAACCCGAAACTGCGCCGAGTCGAGAACCGCTATGATGAAAAGGAGCTTCTGAGAGGGACAAGGGTGTGACTTCGGCACATTGATGGAGAACCCCAGCTGATGCAAGAGGTCTGCTGTTGTCTGGAGGTGGTTGACGACTGTCTGGGGCGAGCCCGCCTTCCATAACCAGTCGTCGATGTAGGGGAAGACTGAAACCCCTAACCTGCGCAGATGAGCTACGACCACCACCATCACCTTCGTGAACACCCGTGGGGCGTTGGTAAGGCCGAAAGGGAGCACTGTAAACTGAAAGTGCTCGTGGCCTAACGTGAACCGCAGTAACGCCGGTGGGCCGGCAGGACGGGGATGTGGAAATAAGCGTCCTGCAAGTCCAACGCTACCATCCAGTCTCCTGGGTCCAGGGCAGCTAAGACTTGAGCCATAGTTAGCATCTTGAACTTCTCCTTCCGGAGGAAGCCGTTGACGTTCCGTAGGTCCAAGATAGGGCGTAGGCCCCCTTTGCCCTTCTTGTGTACCAGAAAGTAGTGGGAGTAGCAACCACGTCCTACTTCTGGCCCAGGAACGCGCTCGATGGCCCCCTTGGCCAAGAGGGCCGAAACTTCCTCCTGCAGAAGCCGCAAGTGATCCCCCGATACGCGGTGGTATTGCGGTGGCATGGCTTGAGGGGTCGTCTCGAAGGGGAGGGAGTAGCCCCACCGGATGATCTGCAGCACCCACCTGTCCTAAGTGACAGTGCGCCAGTGAGAGTGGTGATGGCGGACCCTGCCCCCCACTGGCGTCACGTGGGCCGAAAAGCACGGACTAGGAGGGTTTAGAGGCGGATGCTGCGGGGGAAGGTGTGGACTGGCCTCGCCGTTGTCCCCGACCACCTCCACGGCGATTTCCACGGCCGCCACCGCGCTGGATGTTAGTCTGCGGCGAGTGGTTGGCGGCACGTGTGGAGACGCCCCTTCCTAGGCCACGAAAGGAGCGAAAGGCACCCGATTGCACGCGAGGGCCGAGAGGCCCAAGGACTTGGCTGTAGCCCTGGAGTCCTTAAAGCGCTCAAGCGCATGGTCTGACTTGTCGCCAAAAAGGCGACGGCCATCAAACGGCATGTCAATCAGAGTGTTTTGGACATCTGCCGAAAAGTTGGCGGACCTCAACCAGGCGTGGCTTCTAACCGCCACCGTCGTTGCCATCGCTCTACCTAGTGAGTCGGTGGTATCCAGCCCACACCGGATAGAATATTTGGCTGCATCCCGACCCTCAACAGGGGCTTGGCCGAGTTTGGCCCGTACCTCCACCGGACACTCTAGCAGCACTTCCGCAACCGTCTCCCGAAGAGATAGGGTGTAGCCGCCCAAGAGGCATGCGGTGTTAGACCGCAGTCCCAGACTAAGGAAGGAGAAGATCTTTTTTCCGTACTGCTCGTATCTCTTGGATTCCCTGTCCGGCGGGGCCGACGGGAATGCGGTCTGGGAGTTGGAGGCCTGGATGACCAGGCTCTCGGGGGTGGGGTGGGTGGACAGGAAACATGGGTCGCCCGGGGCCGGCGTCTGGCCACGTTCCTATCTATGGGTGAACCCGTAGCGGGCCTGGACCAAGTGCCCAAAAGAACGTCGGTCAAGGCCTCATTAAAGGGCAGCAGAGGCTCGGCCGAGCTTGACTGCGGTTTAAGGACCTCAGTGAGGAGGTTAGTCCTCACGGCCGCGACGGGGAGGTCAAGGCCCAAGTTCTTCGCAGCCCTCGTCAACACCACACTATAGGTTGCCCCCTCCTCCGAAGCCACGGTAGGAGGGGAGACAAAACCAGTGTTTGGAGAGGTGTCCAGGCCACTGGCCTCCCCAAGTTCCCCTGTCCAGTCCTCTTGAGACTGACACTCTCTGGTCACAAGGTCCTCAGACCCCTCCCAATCCTCCTCATCACCCATCTCCTGATACTCAGGGTTTTCAATTAATGGGACCTGTTCATAGATGTGAAAGTCTCAAAACGCTGTCGAAAGCAGCGCCCAGCGGCTCCGTTCCGCCATCAGACCAGGAGCGAAGGAGGCATCGGGGGAGGCGATACCTGACGGACCGACGCCGGGGGGTCGTAAGGTCCACCGGTGACGATCCAGATCCCGAAGAAGGTCCAGTGGGGTCCCGCAGCACCGGGCCCGGAGGCGCCGGTGGCGTCGGGACCGCTTGACCCTGCGGCGCTGGGACCAATGGCGCCAGCGGTGTCAGGACTGTGGGGCCCCGCGGCGTCGGGCCCGAAGGCGCCGGCGGCGTCGGAGCCAAAGCACCCGACGGCGTCGGGGCCGAAGCCCCAGACCCGCTAGGGGCACCAGACGGGTCCGCTGGGCCCGAAGGCGCCGCAGAGCCCGTCGGAGGAGAGAGGGACCTCATTGTCATGAGGAAGCGCTCGATCTCCTCCGGCGTCGCGTGTCGCCCAGGGACCGGAGGGTGTGGAGCGGGACGTGACTCCGAAGGAGCCACGTGGGCAGTGTCACCCGAACCCCCAGCCGCATCGCCCAAGCGTCAGGGGGAGTCAGTAGAGCGATGACGCCTCTTTAAATTCTTGTGCTTCTTACCGGACGACAACTTTGACCCGGAGGAGAGGTGCCGACTCTCGGAACTGTGGTGGCTCCGAGCCCGTGACCTGTCCCTCGACCTCCCGTGGGACCGGGATCTCTCACGGCGCGGGGCCGACTGCTGGAGTTCGAGTCGCCTGCAATCGGAGCAGGCCTTATCGTCGTGGTCGACGCCTAGACAAGTTAGGCACAGGTGGTGAGGATCCGTGACCGACATCGCGCGGTCGCAATCCTCGCAGTGCTTGAAACTAGGCATCCCTACGGCACCGATCGGAGTCGTAAGACTTCGAGAAATGATCAAAAATGATCCAAAAAGTTAGTCAAAAATTGACTAAGGGTTACTGCTTTTTCCAGATCTGCGCTTGCTGGCGCGGAAAAAAGAAGAACTGACGTCAGCACGCGGAGGCGCGTCTAAGTACTCCGACGACGTCATCACGGCGCCCACGATGGACGCGGAGCAGCAGACGACGCCTACCGACGCGCAAGGGTACTGCTACGCAAAAGTTTCCGGATCCAGTCTGACGCCTGGGGATATTCTAAGGTAAGGAAGCTATCACTAACGTGTCTCTTTCAGATCCCCAGTTCATGGACCAGGGCACACACCTGGTGAAGTACACTGGTGAACAAAGCAGGAGATCTTTGCTTCTATAACCAATCACCCACATTAAAGAAAACTAAAATCTTTGCCACTACGACCATGACCCTTGGTAGAGGAATGGGTTAAGAGTAGGGTGGAGAACTTGCAGCGGTTTTTCAGTCATTGAAACTTGAGGATTTGTTGGCATGCCATATATCCAGAGACACCAACTAGCCTATCATCTTCAAGATTTAAAGTGTGTGTTAATTGCATGTGGATATCTTCTTTTCAACTTGCATGATCCCTACCAAAGATTCATCCTCACTTGGACATCAACGTTGAACTGGTTCAATAGCCCGATTCTGAATTAATGTTTGTATTTTCTTTTTTAAAATAGAAATTAAATGTGACTTTGGTGGAACGGATATGGGGGCAGGATGCAGCTTTCTGAAGAGGTCACAAGAGCAACCCCACCAAATAATGTAGAAGGTGGACTGGATCAAAGTCACCCCACTCCTGACTACCTGTTGCTTACTAGGGCATTGTGAGGGGGCAAAATAAACGCATCAGTATGGCCTAGATGCTCTAGCTACAGTGGAAGTGGAAACAGTTTGCGGGTGTGCCTGCTTTGGCAATTCTGAAATGTCCTTCCCCACTGTAATTCTGGTGCCCAACACTATGGACTTCTATATGGGTTTTAATATGAGACCAATATTTGGCTTTCAGTAGTAACCAAGCAAATTCTTTCTCAGGAGCAGCTCTGGCTGGCTTTACTAATATATTTAATCTGAATATCTTCCAAAGCCTGACGGGCAATATTTCAAATGCTCAAGAACCAAAGTCAGTCTTACTAGGGGTTAGGAGGTACATGCTACTATTAGTTATGTAGTAACAGGATAGTTAATGATGCAGTCAGACATTAGCACGGCATCAGTGAGGGGGCAACACACAATAGACCTGGAAAGGAGATCCAACAGTATGTATGGGATGCATTCATTTGCTGCGAGTCAGATGAGCTCCATAAGCCATACTCTCCGATTTAGATGATTTTTCCAATGCATAGGGATATATATTTCTAATCTGGATAATGCCATGGCACTGAGAGAATGTGGTTACTGAGTCAGGGTAATCCTGTAAAATGATCAGTTAAGCTGACGGCTGAAACAAGCGGTCACTACTAATAAGTAGCAGATACCATACCCCGGCCAACACTCCAACAACTGAAGACCCGCCCAGGAAATATTCTTTAGATCACAGGCAGTAAATCAGCATTACCAACAAAAATCATTTGTGCAGACTTTCGTCCTGTGTAGTTTGGAGAGATCAATTCCAGCTTTGCATAAAAAGAGGGATACTTCAGAAGTGCTTCCCTCAACTCCCTGTCCTGGGACTCAAGCAAGGAATCCCAGTCTTCATCAGTGTAGTCCACCTTCAATACTGTTTGCTTGCCACCTGCTCTCGGGACAAGCTCTGCAAGGTATAGGAAATATAGGGAAGATATTAGAGAGCTACAGAGACCTGACACCACACATTTGTTCCCTAACCATTTTGTAAAGTTTGACTTGCTCAGAGAATCTGGGAGTATGAGACAGGGCCTGGCCCAAACACACCATCAAGACAATAGAGAATCCCTCAAGTATCTGGAATTCCAGCATGGGGCGGCAGGCTAGATGAAATTTGAGGCACGGATCCAAAAATTATTTCCAAGTCCGCTCTTGAGTAGATCCCCAAGTGTGTTCATGACACACACATTCATGTTTGCCAGTGAATAGTGAATCCTCCTATTATTAATCCTCAATATACCAGATTGATGTCCCAGTGTGTAAGAACCTGTGTATCTTGAGACATGAATGCGCTACTGCCTGTAATAGTAGGTTTGGGTGTTATGTCTTGTGCCAGTCTCTTGCAATATAAACCATAGAGACCTGATCTCTTACCAGTATTAGAACGTTAATTAACAGTTCACAAGGGGTGTTGGGCAAGGTCATGAATCAAATGGGCCAACTATGACAGCTGATGAGCTAACTGGTAAGAGTGCATGTCAGGTAATCATTGGACATTCTGTCTTGTGCCCCTATAGATAGGGAAGGTGTGCAATAAGGATGTCCTACAACAGATTCAGTTCATCTGTGCTTCAAAAAGCAATTTTGCTCTGCTTAGCAATCAGGGGCCAATGTCCACTTTCCTATGAATCCACCAACAACAATATTGTGGCATTTGTGTCATCTCTGACCTGCCAGAGAATGTTGGATAATAACCTGAAGAACAAGTTACTTCGCTTCAGTACCATTTTTCCTGGTCGAGACTATCAAACCGCCGATTCCTCAACTTAAAAAATGGCCTAGGCATCAGCCTGGATACGGAAAATCTTCAGCAGCACCTCTGCGTCTGGTAGATTGTGTCGTTCGACTGTAGCAGCATTGTCTGTGTCAGAACTGATATTGCGGTGCCTACATAAGCGCCACCCCAGAACAGAGACATCAATTTCTTTCATGACTAGTTCCATGCCAAAAATAGGCAGAGCCACGTAAAAAACAATGGAACTGTTTTGAACACTGTACCGTGTCTAGAGGGATATTTTTGGGAGCCCAGCTCGCAGAATGGGGAGGATGGGAGGGTTGGTGAGGAATCTTCTATTAGATAATCTCTACCAGAAAATGGGTTACTGAAGGTAACTTGTATTTCTGATAGAGACTCCTAACAGCAGATTCCTCACCTTAGAATAGATACCAAAGCATTCCTCCCAGAGGTGGGTATGTGAATTGGCTTAGACTAGAAAGGGCCAGAGCACCGAATAGGTGAATTCCCATCATGCTCATGATTGTCCAGCAGTAGTGGTTTGTGAATGTGTGGTGTAATGTCCACGTAGCAGATGCCCAAGACAGGTACCCCACACACTAACACTGTAGTCGCAGCCTTGGCGCTGGTGGACTGAGCCCGCAAGCCCTCGGGGGGGTTGCTTCTTTACCAACGCATAGCAGATTTTTATACAGAGTACTATGCATCTGAAGATGGTTTACTTTGTCCACCGCCTTGCCCTTATCCGCTCCAGTGATCTCAAAGAAGAGCTGAAGGTCCACCTAATGATCTTTGCTGCGATCAATATAGAATTATAGAGCACTTTTTGGGGCCCAAAAAAGTTGAGCCTCTCCTCCTTCTCTGACGGAAGAGGGGGGAGTATAGAAGACAGACAGAGTAATGCTCTGGCAATTGTGAAACAGGGTGACCACCTTTGAAAGAAAAGAGGCAGGCAAATGAAGAACCAGTTTGTCAGGGAGACGTCGGTGTATGACGGCTAGACCGACAGCCTCAAGTTCACAGACTCTCCGAGCTGATGTAATGGGCAACAGGAACACGGTTTTCAAAGTCAGGAACCGCAGAGAGCAGCTATGCAGGTGCTCAAAGGGAGAACACACAATGAAAGTAAGCACCAAACTGAAGACACATTGGGGAAATCACAAAGAGGGTAGCAGGGAACAAATGTTGCAAACCTTTAAAAAACAAAGACACAGTGTGTGACTTAAATAGGGAGGGTTGGTCTGGCAGCTGCATGAAAGCCAAGAGGGCTGACAAATAACCTTAAACAGTGCCCAGAGCAAGGCCTTGCCAGGCTAAAGAAAGAACATACAACAAAACCTCAGCAAGCGGTGCAGAAAAGGGATGCTAATGGCATGAGGATCACCAAGCCACAAACTTATCCCAACTGAAGATGTTGACAGATTTAGTGGAAGGACGTCTTGCTGCCAAGATGACATTTCAAGCTTCAGGAGGAAGATTGAAATGCCTCAACTGTTGCCGCTCAATCTCTATGGATGAAGTTGGAGAGTGCGCCGGTCCGGTGCAGGACCCTGCCCTGTTGTTGCGGCAGGAGATCCTCCAAAAGGCCACAATGATACAGAGGACAGATGCTAATGCTCAGGGGTTCGGATACCATACTTTCTGTGCCCAATTCGTAGACACTAGGATGAATTGGCCCGGTCCGTCTTAATCTTCTTGAGAACTCAGAACAGGAGAGGTAAAGCTGGAAAGAAG
Organism: Lissotriton vulgaris; assembly: GCF_964263255.1. Classification (NCBI taxonomy): domain Eukaryota; kingdom Metazoa; phylum Chordata; class Amphibia; order Caudata; family Salamandridae; genus Lissotriton; species Lissotriton vulgaris. The sequence goes on from NC_141699.1 coordinate 175,481,743, forward strand.
TACAGGTGTTCTTAGTTCCACTCAAAGTAAAACGTGTCTCCAAGCAAGAGAGAAACTAGAAGCCTCAAGTCACATAAATGCGGACGTTGCTCCATCTCAACGGTGGGGAACAGATCGAGCTAAGGCTTTTCCCATTCGCGGAAGAGACCTTGTGCGAGACATTGTGCCATCTCCTCCTGGGGTAATTGCCACTCCTAAGGAGAAAGGTATCAACAGCTGAGCTTGTCTACCCTGGCATTAATGGGTCCTGTCAGGTTATTCACCACCAGAAAAATTCCTTGGTGGCCAGAAGTGCAGGGCCTCCTGGCACAGGGTCCATGACCTGAACCCACCCGACTTGTTGTAGTACCATATGGCAATGATGCTATCCATGAGCACCTGCACCAGCCTCCCCTTGATGGATAGAAGGAAGGCTTTCAGAAGCTAACTCTCAGCTCCGGAAAGTTGATATGGAGCAGGAACTCCTGGAACCAGAACTCTGCCGGAGACCAGAGGCCTTTGATCTCAACCTCTCCCAGATGGCCAAAACCAACATAGAAATGAAGCATCAGTCCTCACTCTCAGCTCTGGGTGTGGAAGGGAGAGGGGTCTGCAGCTGACCCAATCACGGTCTAGTAACCACTGCTGCAGATCTTTAGCAGTCTCCTCCACTGAAATCTGAACATGGTCAGAGAGGTCCACTCGATGTTGGGCCCTGGGAGACGTCAGATCCCACTGCAGGGCCCCCACAACCAGCAGGACGCAGAAATCCATTGGCAGTCTTAGAGTCAAGCTCACTTAAATTCAGGATGACATTGAATGTCCCGGATGCAATTTCCTGAGGGGGAAGGAATAAAACTGAACCATATCCAGAATGGCCCCGGTGACGGGGAGGGGCTAAGGAGGAGTCAAGTGGGACTTTGGCACAGTGATAGTGAACACCAAAGATGACAGGATGTTCCCCACGGTTAGGAGGTAGTTTACGAATGACTGGTGCAAGCCCAACTTTAACAGCCAGTCATGGGGATAGGGGGCAGACTGGCAACCCTGGCGTCTGAAGGTGTCCTGGAACCATCACCATCACTTTGGTGAACACCTGAGTGGCACTGGTAAGACCAAAGGGGAGCACAGCAAACTGAAATTGCTCCTGTCCCACCATAAACCACAGGTAGCGCCAATTGGTCTCCAAGACAGGTATATGGAAGTAGGCATCCTGCAAATCCAATGCTACCATCCAGTTGCTGGGATCTAGAGCAGACCAGACCTAGGCCACTGTGAGCATCTTCCATTTTCCCTTCCAGAAGAATTTGTTGAGAGGGCGTGGTCTAAAATTGGATGAAAGCCACCATACTTTTTGGGCAACATAAAGTAGAGGCAATAGCAACCACAACCCGATTATGGTGCAGGCACTCTCTAGATGGCCCCTGTGGCCAAAAGGACAGGCACTTCTTTCTGCAAGATGGAAAGGTGGTCCTCATTCAACCACTGGGGGAGACGGTAGAAGAGGAGGTGGAGCTGAAAGCCCTTCCGAATAATCTGCAGCATCCTCCTGTCTGATGTTATGGCCTGCCAGAACAGCAAGAACCGTTGGTTCCCATCTCCCACCAGGTGGCTGTGCTCTGTGAAGGGCTTGCTAAAGGGGTCTTGCAGGTAAAGCTGCAGGGGGTCCGGGAACTGAGCGGCTCGTAGACCCTGGCCGCTGGAGCAGTGGGCACCACAGCCGCAACCATTAAACTGCTAAGCACCATGTTGTGGATGGATTCTCTGTTGGTATGGGGCACCTCTGCCAAAGCAGCGAAAGGAGCTATGGGTATGGTTCAGTTGGCACAGTGGGGCAGAAACGCATAGAGAGCAAGCCGTGGCCTTCCTCTCTTTTAACTGCTCAAGAGTGGAGTCTGCCTTCTTCCTATACAGGTGAGTCCCATTGAATGGCATGTCCTTGAGGGATGACTGGCTGTCACCTGAAAAGCCAGTGGGCCACAGACAAGAATGGCAGCGAATGGCAACACTGGTGTAAATGGCTTACCTGATGGAAATGGTGGTGTCCAAGCCACAACGAACTGGGAACTTGCCCACATTCCAACTATCCTGGATGGTCCGGGTAAGGACAGGTCAGAGGTCTCCTGGAACACCAGTGAGGACTAGAGCTACCAAGTCCCAAAAGGCATGGGAATAGCATCCCAGGAGGCAACTGGCATTTACTGAACAAGAGCCTGGCGAGTGGAAGAGAAAATTTGCTCCCCAACTTATTTAACCAGTTTAGACTGCTTGACAGGGGCGAGTAGTCGGAAAGGTTTTGGGATTAGATTAGCTTGTGGAAGCCTGCACCACTAAACGTTCAGAGAAAAGATGCTGAGAGGGAAATGCAGGGTTGTCTGGGGCAGTGCAATGGCATTTTGCAATGTCATTGTTGACTGGGTGTGGGCCAGAACCGGGATTGGCACAGACACCTAACATGGTATCTGTCAGTGTCACATTAAATGGCAGAAGGGGTTATAAAGAGGTTAGTCCTGCTGGAAGACTACTGTTAACAAATGTGTTTTAACCTCCAAGGTATACAGGTGGAAGCCAAGAACTTAAACCCCCTTATGCATCACCATGGCATAGAAGGTGGATTCCTCAGTGTCCCGGTCCAGAGGGGAGAAAAGACCTGATTCAGGGGAGGTATTGAGATCACTGGCCTCCTGCAAGTCCTCATACCACCTATCCTAAGTATTGGACTGAGCAAACTCATCACTCACGCCACTGTCCGAATCTATGCTGAATCTATACTGAAAAGGCAGTCCAATGTTTGTGATTTCCCTTGGGAGGCGGCAAATCAAGTGGTGGAAGCAGTGGACCACTAAAGTGGTCAGGCCCAGCCTCAGTTGTACCGGTTCGTACCAATTTGGAGTCGGAGAATGCAACAGATCTTGCCTTGTCCGGGATCGATGGATTCTGCACTGGCGTTGAAGTCCCAGGAACTGGTATGGACTTAGGTGCTGATGGTTGAGCAAGAATTGGAGACAAAGGCGTTGTGACAGGCTTGGAAGGTCCAACTGGCGTCAGGGGGGAACCGCCTGCAGTACACCATAAGGAAGGCCTCTCAGCTCCTTGGAGACTAAAGGAGTGTCAGAGCGAGTTGGCAAGGATCTGAAGAGTTACAGCATGGCCTAGCGGAACTCTTCAACCTGTTTAGGAGTGGGGGATGGCCACGGAAACTCAAGTTGTGCCGGAACCAATTGCAGGATTGGCTCCGGAGTCAACGGACCCGGGAGCGAGATGTGAGAACCAAGATGTCGCCCGAACCTACTCAAGTGAATGCGAGTGCAGAGAGGGGGCAAAGTCATGCTTTGAGATCAGATTTTTTTTTATAGACTTCCTGGGAAATTTGGATCTCGACAAAGGCTCACCTGAACAGCTCAGTCGACTTATGAAGAAAGTGTGGGACTAGGATTGAACCTTTGATTTGGACTTGTCCCTTCGTGTGTTCCATGAAGAGTTTTGCCTGGCAGCCTTGGATGGCCTTTGGATTCATTAATACGCTGTCACTGCAGGCTCTAGAGTCGTGACTCAACCACAGGCACACCTGATGGGGGTCTGTCGCAGAGATTTGTTTGGAACACACCCTACAGGGCTTAAATTCTGTCATTCTTGGGGAAGATATTTCCATGCTCTCTGTAAATTTTGGATAGAAATTAGGAGTTATGTGTCTGAGAGACAAGAGGGAGCTCTGGCTTCACATCCAGTGCTGCAGAAAGAAAGGAACTGATGTCAGCACACGGGAGTAGAACCTAGTCCTGCACATCATTACTAGAGTGGAAAAGCATCATTGTGGAGCTACATGGTGCCACCTATCAATGCACAGAGGCACTGCTGAAAAGTTTCTGGGTCCAGTCTGACGCCTGGAGAATATTCAAAAGTTGAGGAATCTGCAGCTAGAAGTCTTTATCAGAATATAAACCATGTCTCTTTCATCCACCACCATATACTCCGTGCACTTTTGCAGGTTGATTGTCCTACCTGCTTTCTCTGTCACTGTTTTCCACCTTTTTCTTCCTCCTCATTTCCCCTTCTATGCCTTTTTCTTACTTTTCTGGTCCGAAGTATAATGTTGAAATATAAGTTGCGGACTCCAGAAATAAGTGCAGGTGCCCACCCCCCCTTGCCATCAACAGCTCAAATTAGGCACTTAGTAGAGTTTAGGTGTTACTGATTAATGTTTGCTCCTCTAGCAAGAATTATCAGCTGACCAAGAGGTTGAGACCATGCAGTCCTCATGAGCCACTCCTTTAAAATCAACTTCACTTGACGTAACATAATAAAGTAGGACATCATGAGGCTCATCGACCTGAAAACTGCAATGCCTGAACCAATTTGCCCAGCACAAATATAGGAAGGAAAGGTTACTTATTTTTAATCCAAGTCCTCAATCAATTCTGCCTACTTTGAATAAATAGATATTAGAATTATTCAGTCCATGTTCTGGATTAAAGAGAAAATTCAAATTGAACATTTCTCCCTTTTAAAAACAATTTTACAGGCATAGCAGGTCTATCAACTAACAGTATTTTCAGTGTTTTTAATAAAGAACACTTAAATTACAATCAAGAAAACCCCCTGCTAATACCCTCCATAAAGAAAGAAAATTAAAGAAGGAAACAGTGACATTGGTCATAAACAGAGTAGAATAGCAGGGTAAATATAGCCAGGTAAAGAGTAAACCAGAGTGGAGCTGAAAGATTACTACAAGCAAGAAACCATTGAAGCAATCAATTACACACAGAGAGCAGGCCTACCCAGTGTGTCATTCATGGAATCAGCATCTAGGCAAAAACACCTTGCAAATGTGTGCACTGGCTTCTAGTTAGCACTACATCCTACTTGACCTCTCTGCAGCCTTCGACACAGTCTGTCATAGTACCCTTATACAACGCCTCAGCAACGTCGGAATACAAGGAAAAGCATTGGACTGGATCATCTCATTCTTCGCCGGAAGAACCCAGAGAGTCCGCCTCCCCCCTTTTAGATCAGAGGCCACCGAAGTCATCTGTGGCGTACCACAAGGATCATCACTCAGTCCCACCCTCTTCAACGTTTACATGAGTCCCCTCGCATCCATCGCGCGACAACACAACCTCAACATCATCTCCTACGCAGACGACACCCAACTGATCCTCTCCCTCACCAAAGACCCAAACAACGCCAAAACCAACCTACACGAAGGGATGAAAGAAGTAGCCGAGTGGATGAACACCCTGCCCCCCCCCCGTAATAATTTCGTTTTAAAGTGCCGCTCGCCTTAGTCCAGGCTGACTGTCCCTGTTGTGAGTTCTGAAGGGCTTGGCCGCCGGCTAATGCACAAACCTTACTGTTCAGTGAGTGTGACAGATGACTCCCACAACGTCCACTTCACTGCACTCTTCCTCAGCCGGGCTCGACAAAATGACATTCACAGCAAGCAACGGCGCCCTTCAATATCCCCACAGCATGGTGGCCCCTGGGAGCAGGCAGCAGCTTTAAGATAGCCCTGCCCCACCTTCAAACCAGGGAGCCGCCATGGCGACGGCCTTCCTCTCAAACTCCCCAAGGCGCTCTGGCAGCAAGACATGACGTCCCAGGCAGCTCCATTAGGCAAATTAAACCAAACAACTTGACTGGGCCCAACCCTAGAGTCATGGTGTCTGACTCATGGCCGCACAGCGCTGGGGAATCATCACATAAATAAGATACATTGTAGCACTAAGTGACTAAAACTTGCCAGAGGCACTTTAGCTTAGCTGGAAACCCCCAAGCCTGCAGATCAGCACGCACACGCCCCAGGCTGGGTACTGCAGTTTCGGAGGTGAGAGGGGTGTGGTTTGCAGGCAAGCCATGAGAAAAATAAAAAGTCAATCGGAGCTCACAGCGTTGATTGTAGGCAGGAGCGAGAGACCTTAGAACGCTTGTAAACGAAGAGGCCGGATTGAGGCACGAGTCAGAACGGAGCGCAGAACGGCCTCCGCAACAGAATATGATAAACCTTTAAGTTAACACGAACAACTGCATGATGAAGAAGCTGCGCATCCCCAAACAGCTCTAATAAATAAAAAATGCATGAAAACTATGAAAGCGTGCGTCGTGCTTTAACAAAGCGTAGCGCCCGTGCACTTACATAAACGTTAGCAGCATGGTGGCCCGTATAGCCGGCGCCATGGCAAAAAAATAAACAAAGTAGTTCCTAACCTAACTGATGCAGCCCTACAGTGTAAGTAAACAGTAGTTGGTCGGTGCTGCTTCCCATGAAATGGAAGTGACATTTTGGGAGCAAAGCCAATACGGAGACAGGAAAGCTGGGAAATGTCGTAGGGAAGCAATGGAAAGCAGCAGGCAGGATTGTACTCCGTATACGGATTACTCCTGATCTTGCGCATGCGTGCTGCCTAGGCTCGACCTAAAAAAAAGTTACTCACCTGTACACTGTGGTTCTCTAGTATTGATATCTTTTATAGGTTCACATGCTTGAATCTTCCCCGTCGTCATGGTGGGAGTACCACAGTAACATAATAAATAGCAGTAATACAATATTACCATAGACCTCCATAGAACAGAAAACTCAATTAAGTAACTTTTCAGTCAAATTTTAGAACAACCAAACTTCAGCCAATCACAGCTGAGACCTCAGAGTTCCCTTCCCCACAGAGCCACCATACCTCAGATTTTGAGCGCAAGTGTAAAGGTTTACAAACTCTGAGGTAATAGGTGAGCCTAATCGGGGAGGAGAGAGGGTCGCATGTGAATCTATAAAAGATATCAATACTGGAGAACCACAGTGTACAGGTAAGTAACTTGCTTTATCTCCTGTATTGAATCTTTTATAGATACACATGCTTAAATCCGACTAGTAAGCAGTAAAAACACAATAAGAGAAAAGAAAAATGGTGGCAGGAGGCGAACCATCCCACATAACATGAACGTGTAGCATCAGAAAACCAAGAAGAGAATAATAAGCATACAAATTTACACACATTTTACGAAGAACACAGCAGGCTAAAAGCTGCCTACCTTAAGCAAAGAAGCGTCAGAGTGTAGCTTGTCCAACAGAAATATCTGCCTTTTTCCACCCATCAAGGCAGTAATGCTTCGTCAATGTGTGAGCGTTCGGCCACGTTGCCACCCTGCAAATGTCCAGGAGAGATGCTCCTGCAAACAGGGCTGTGGTAGTCACCAGAGTAAGCTTGTGCTTTTGCAAGAAGGGGGCAACCAGCCTTTTCATGACAGAAGGAAATCGTGGAGGTGACCCAACGAGCAATACTGGCCCTTGTCAAGGCCTGTCCTTTCCTGGGTGCAGACAAGAGATCATCAGCTGAGAGGATTTACGGATTGACTCCGTTCTATTCAGATAAAACCTTAAGAATTGCTTCATGTCCAGAGAATGCAACGCCCTTTCCGCTGCTTAGGGTGGATTAGAAAAGAATATTGGTAAAACAATCAGCTCATTGAGGTGGTAAGTTGAAGGCACCTTAGGTATAAAAGAAGGGTTAGTGCATAGGATAACCCTGTCCAGCAAAAACTTCAGATACGGTTCCTTTATGGTGAGAGCTTGGATTTCACTGATACCTCTGGCTGACGTAATGGCCAAGAGAAAATCCACTTTCCAGGAAAGAAACTTTAATTCGCATTTGTGTATTGGCTCAAAGGGCAGACGCATCAGTTAGACAGAATGGTGTTTAATTGCCACAAAACTGTAGGAGGCTTAGCAGTTGGGAAAAATCTAAAAAGCCCTTTCATAAATTCTTTGACAAGTTGGTTAGACCACAGAGGTTTGATTTGAACGCCTTATATACCTAGAAATTGCAGCACGATAAACTCTTATGAAAGAGTGAGAAAGTCCTGATTTAGCTAAGTGCAAAAGATAAGGCTGCACCTGCTCCGGAGATAAAGAGAATGGATGCAATGCTTGTGAGATATATCAAGTACAGAATCTTGTCCATTTAGCTGTGTAACATTTCAATGTAGACGAAGCTTGAGATTTCTTAAGTATCTTAGTACACTCCTCGGAAAGCCTCAAATCCCCAAATTCAGTGTGGGGAGGAGCCAAGCTGACAAATGAAGAGAGGAAATTTGCAGATGAACCACTTGTTCCTGGTACATGTAGAGTAGATCGTCCTTTGGAGGGAAGAGAATCAGGGCACACTCCATAGGCGATGCAGCTCGGTGTACCAGAACTGTCTTGCCCACCCTGTGGTGATGAGAATCATCCGACAAGGCTCTTGCTTCATTTTTTGAAGTACTTGAGAAATGAGTGGAAACGAGGGAAATGCATAGGCGAACACCCCCGTCCAGGGAAACATGAATTTTGATGAGGATGCCTGCTTGCGAAAAGAGGACACTTTTTGTTGAGGAACGTAGGGAACAGATCTAATGTTGGGGAACCCCAGGATTGAAACAACACCTTCAAATTTGGTCATTGAGTTCCCACTCGTCGCACTGCTTGGAGGCCCGGCTGAGAGAGTCGGCCTTCTCCTTGTGAATCCCTGGCACATACTCCACTCGGAAGATGTGTTTGGCAAGGAGCCATTCCCATTTCTGGTGTGCAAGAAGGGAAAGCACCTTTGATCTCGTTCCGCCTTGCTTTCAGAGGTAAAATATTGTCGTAGTGGTGTCCGTCCTGACCCCCCCCCCCCCCCTGCCCCCATCCATCCATCCATCGACACATCCAAGGTCATCACCAGCTGTGGTACAGAGTGGATGAAAAAGAGACCTTGTGATAGATTGTCCCTGACCATCCACAAGCCAATGGCGTCCGTCATTGATGCTGAAATACGAACCTTGTCATTGAATGAGTCTTGAGACTGAACCCACAGAAGCGAACCATCTTGATGAAAGAAGCTTTGTCATATCCATAATGCGTATTCTTCTTTCCAGAGTGGAAAAGGCTTTGCCTAGTTCTGTGTCGAGGCGTGCACCCAGGAAGACCAACGATTTTTCCAGATTGATGCGAAGACCTAGAGACTGGAAGAGAATCCAACAGGATCTTGCTGAAATTTCTGCAGCTTGGAAAGATGGAGCCTTTATGAGCCATTCGTCCAGGTATTAGAACACCTGATGACCTGAACGTCTCAAGAAGGCTGCTATTGGTGCCATGCACTTTGTTACCACCCTTTGAGCGGACTTTAAACCAAAAGGGAGGAATTGATAATGTCTCCCTGCCACATTGAACCTGAGAAGTTTTCGATGTTGAGGGTGAATGGTAATATGAAAATAGGCGTTAAGGAGATCGGGAGACGTCAGAAAAATCCCCTTTTTCCATTTAAGAAGAATTTCCTGAACAGAGAGCATCCTGAAAGATTGACTCTTTATGTACTTGTTCAGCATTCTGAGGTCCATGACCTGCCTCCATTTCCCATTTTTCTTTTGATGAGAAAGAAGTGGGAATAAAACCCCCGGCTTTGCTGGTTGAGGGGTACTTCTTCTATAGGCTACTTGAGAAGAAGCAAATGTATTTCCTTCTTGAGATCTGAAAGGTGACGGAGTAGAACTTTAAGCAGTGGAACATTTGGAGGATGCTAAATTAATTCTAGCATGTGGCCATGTTGGAAAATGTCTAGAACCCTCTTCCTGAAGCAATGGAGTTCTATTTCTGAAAGGATGCGGAGAAGACATGATCGTGGTGTAGGACTATGCTAGCAGGGGCCTGATGCTCTCCATTGTCTCCTATTGGAGTCTTGGGACTTTCAAGCAGATTGCTGCCTCTTGGATCCTGCCGGTCTCAAATAAGTACGAGTGGTGTTGGACCCAAAAGATTCGTTCTATGGCTGGTAGGTAGTCTGCGGATATGGTTGGTACCGCTGCTAAAATTGCGGACGGGATAAGAATTGCCCCTGACCTCTGGCCCGAAAGGACTGAAAGCGGCGCTGCTGGAGATTGCCTAAGGCTTTGACTGTATCTGTGTCCTCCTTGATAAGATTGCAACTCCTCTTTCTATGTGCTTACCAAATAAGCACTCACCATCTAATGGCATATCTAAAACCATGGCCTAGATCTCCGGACGAAAGGTGGTTGCCTTTAACCATCCCTGATGACGCAGGACCTCCGCTCCTGCCATCTATCAAAATGCAGTGAATGAAACGTCCATAGCTATCTCAATGAGCTCTGAAGAAGCTCTTTCTCCCTCTAAAAGAACATCCTTGGCCTCTTTCTTTTTATCCTCTGGTAGATACTCCAGTAGAGTAGAGATGTCCGACCACATCTGCCGGTCATATCTCCCCAAAATGGTCATGGCATTAGAGGCTCTAATAGAGGTAGCCGCCAAAGCCGAGAACCTCTTTCCAACATTGCTGAGGCGACAACCCTCCTTGTCCGGTGGGGCTGTGCAGGGAGATGCTGGATTCTTCTCTGTGCTGCCTGCATGCTCAAAGAGTCCGGCCTCGGTGACCAATGAGGCACGCAGGCAAGTTATCAGGAGCCATATATGTTTTATCCAGTTATGGAATAACCGCTGGAACAGAGGCAGGTGTCTTCATCAACTTTAGCCCTTCTTACCATAGAAAGTCAATTATAGGAATTGCTCTCACTGAACGTTGAGTGCCTGGTTTAAAATGATATAGAAACACTCTGTTTGGTTGGCATTGGTAAGTCAAAACATTTGGAAGCCCTCTCGAGAAGATCATGAAATTCCCTGGTATCTGTCGGAGGGGAATCTGCAACAGGAGGGTTAGGCGATGTTGTCATAGCGGCTATGTAATCATCTCATTCATCATGGGCATCTGTGTCTGTTCATATCTCACCTTCTTCCGTATGAGCATCCTGAGTGTCCTCTGTGATACCTATAGGAGGAGGAAAGGTCTTCTCACTTGTGGATTTGGGAGTACTTTGGCCCGGAAGAATAGTGAGTACCTATTGAGGAGGTAAAGCCCTCTGAGGAGCATTTGCTTCCGGAAAACACTTTTAATAATCACTAAGCATGTGATGGAGATCGGACACCAGAGACATTGGAACTTTCATTGATGGTTCCCTGAACTGATGAAGCTCCTCCTCTCTGTCATCGTAAGGATAGTGTTCCTGGAAGGAGTCTTGCCTCTGCCTTACGGATGTGTCTCTTTCCTCAAATGAAAATTCCCCTACCAGATAAGAAGATGGATCATGGCCTTTAATGTCCTTATCATCAGAATCTTGGCACTTGACCTTTAACTTCGATGGACTGTATTCAGGGCCAAACATATCTTCATCCTCTGACTCTTGGAAGTCCAGAAGGCGAGATATCTTTGAGTAATCCTGAATTTGCTTGTGCTGAAGGAGACTGATATTTCCCTTCGTCGGCAGTCCAACCGTCAATGCAACCATTTTTGGTATCCTCAGCAGTGCGCGGACAGCTTGCGTCTGCGAGGACGTCGGCGCTGGAACTGTCGACGAACCGCTAGTTGACGGTGGAATTCTCATCAACGGTGAAGGCCTTGTCGACGATGATGTTGTTATCGCTGTTGAAGCTCCCGTTGCTGCCCTCGACGTCTTAACCGTCATCAACAACAAAGCTGTCGACTGTGCAGGAACCTTTGTTTTTTTTAGGAGAGTGAAATCTTCGATGACAACGATGACGTCGACGGTCAAGAAGATTGGTCTCTGAGCGGTGTCAGAGAGGCAGACGCAGGAGCTGAAGAGGGTTTTGAAGCCTCTGACTGAGATTTCCTGTTGTGTTTAGACTCAGATTTGTCCTGGGATTTAGAGCTCTTAAAAGTCCCCATGATGTGATGAGGGACTGGCATCCTTTCTTTTCTTTGAGGAAGAATGGGCCTTTTCCTCGGGCTCAGACTCCGAATCTGAAGCAGCCTTTTTCTTCTGTAGCCAGAGTAACAGCCTACCATCCCTATCTTTGAGGGTTTTAGCTGAAAAAGTGCAGCAATATTTGCATTCCCTGGGTTTGTGGTCGCGGTAGAGGCAATATAGATACTGTTTGTGGGGGTCTTCAGAGAATAGCCTACATTTCCCAGAGGTCTTACAGGGACTAAACAGCCCTTTTTTAGGCTCTGGCATGTCAAAAGCAGGTAGGTCAAAAGAATAAAGAAGAAATACCTTGAGAGCAGCTAAAGTTGAGACTGAAGGTCAAAGGTTGAGAAGCAAATACTGTAACTGAGCGGAGCTCGGGGTAGGGGGGGGGGACTCCCTATTGCACGCCGTGAGGTATGATGGCTCTGTAAGGAAAGGGAACACTGAGGTCTCAGCTGTGATTGGCTGAAGTTTGGATGTTCTAAAACAAGGCTGAAAAGTTACTTAAGTGAGTTTTCTGGTCTAGGGTAATGTTGTATTACTGCTATTTCTTATATACCGTGGGACTCCCATCCTGAAGACGGGTAAGAATCAAGCATGTGAATCTATAGAAGATTCAATACTGGAGAATAATAAAAATGAAACAGATCAGAGACCAGTGTTTGGGATCTTCTCCATACAGAGAGAAAACAGTAACTGTTCTAATATTAATCAGCATTCTGGGACAGTAAAGCTCTTTGGAGGCTTTGAGTAGCAGTGTAAGATTCTTCGTAGAGAGGTGCCTACGTGCACAAACATCTAGCATTGGTTCACCTTTTTTAATAGCAAAATATTGTATTGCTCTTAATGTAATGGTTTGCAAGTCAAAGCATCGTGAGTCATTCAACACAGTCAGTCAATAAAGAACATATGCATACAGTATAGCCCTGGCTAAAAACATGAAAAACTGGCATATTCTCTCTATGACCTGCCTAGGTGGATAAAAGGGAGACATACAAAAAAAGAAACCACATGAACATCTCCTGCTCCTCCACCCCAAACCCATCATGCAAAACTACATGCCATTATTTTCTTCAGAACACTGATCTTGAAAATTCCACTCAAAGATGATGATGAATAAACAGCCTGGGGCCATCTATTGTTTACTGTTCTAAATTAGCATATTGTGGATGAGACCTTTATCAAGTGGTCTCCTTTCTCATTCAATATTGTTTAAACCGTAAATAAGTTTACATTTTTCAAGTTAGGAGGATAAGTCCAAGATGGGGCTCCATTCCATAGGTAGGAGACATCTATGTTTAATACAGTGTCAAATTCTATCTTAAGCGCCACCATTCTCCCATTCATTTTCTTGATAGATAACAGATTCCACAATCAAGCACACCAATTTGTAACAGGAGGAGGCACAGTTTTTTCATCAAATATATGCAATTGTGTTTTTTGTCAACCCTAGACAGCTCCAAAGTAAGGTTTTATCTGCCCTAGTTGGATATTTCGAAGAGGGTTGGCTCACCTTTAGGAAGACAGTAGTAATATATCACGGTATTTGTTATTATTTGCTTTCAATGATTTACTGGCAGCTTTATCTTTGCTTTCTTGAACTGGTAATTTAAGAGCGTACCTTCAGTCATGCATGATGGGAGGTACCTCATCTTTGGATAAATATCCCTGCAGTGCCAGCATAGAGAGAGACTGGTGAATACAGGGTTGAATAAAACAGACAAGAGGCTTCTAATACGTCTTCTTCCATACATAACAACTCGTCCATTCCCCTTAATTCCTAAACATATACACTTGAAGTCTCTCCTACTCTCCACCCATATTTGTCATTGGCATGTGTCACTGTCCTTCATAAATGCAGACTTCGGTTAGGCTCATTAGTCCTTCCTTGGTACCGCCTTGTCTGCATTTGTTACCTCCCATAACGACTGGACGTTTTACTTGGCTTGCTACATGTCTGTAAGAAAGTCGGTGAGCACTATTTTGTTTAATGACTAATGGGGACAATGGCGGCTGCTTCTTGTATTCACAGTGCACCAACCCAGGACAATGGCAGCCTCTTTTCATATGGAGAGCTATGCCACTAACTTTAAAAGTGGCAGACTGCTACCCCCACAGCACTCACGTTACAATGGGCAACACTTTTTTTAATGACTTTTAAGATGAACGCGGAGTACGCTTCAGGGACACCGCGCTTTCTTTCAGCGTTTTATTTACTTTTTTAATAAACTTGAATGGAGAGCGCGGCGCCCGATTCAGGGACAAAGCGCGCAGTTTCAATTTTTCTTTCTTTAAACTATAATGGTGAGTGCTGCGCGCGCTTCACAGACACCGCTCCCTGCAATACAATAGGTCTTGCTTTTGCTAAACTTTGACTTATTGGTATTGTAAATGACAATGCCTTTTGATATTATAAAAGGCATTGCCATTTACAATGCAAATAGCTCAATACCTCGCAATTGCGAGACCTAGTCCATTGTAAATGCGTGTTTCATATGCTAACTGAAGTCCCCTTTAGACCTCAAATATCATGCTTCTAATTTGGTGGTTAGAATGTACCTGGAATAAAACCCAACATTCCATTCTCCCTGCACATAACTTTTTTGTCCTCACTTTGTATCATTTAAGAAACCTCCTCCGACCTTTTTTTCTCTGTGTCTATCAGTCTAATTAAATTACTCAAAAATGCAACCTTTTCACATTTTTTGTCCAGACAATGGAGGATGTAAGTGTTGCGATCTAGTCTCTCAAGAACTAGAATTAATATATTTAATAAAAGATTTGTTTGCATGGGAAACATGGCGTGTTTCAACATAGGGACTTTCAGAGCCCATCCAGGGCTGAACAACAGTCAGTGAACAAAACTTTTAACTGCTTTTTTTGAAATAGCACAATGTATTTATCTCACTGAAATGTATGTTAACCAGGTATTGCCTTGTTTAAAACACTATCTCGATTTTTTCAACTGTCTCGCTGACAATTCAACACATTTTTCCTTGATGATTTAACAGTTAAATGCCCATACTTAGCAGACATAAGACTCTGGGATCGGCTATGTCAGCATGATCCAGGTAAACTTCATGAGGATGCAATCGAGCCGGCGTGATGGCAAGATGGCGGCAAAGGCGGTTCATGTACTGAACAAGGGCTACATCCATTTCCAGTGTCCACTTCTTGCATGCTTTCTGAGCGTGCCTTGTATCAATGCATGCACACCTACAGAAAAAAGAAATTGTACAGCAAAATGTAAAAACTACTATCTGTTGCATGGTCACTTAAAAATAAAGCAGTAAACTACAGCAGTAAAGCATGTGTGCTCCTAACTGCCAATGTCCTCGTTTCATGGACTGTGAGTTGGAAGGAAATACAGAACTAGTTCAATGAGAACATAAATGTTTGAAGTATTATTTTTCACTGAGCCAAAAAGGAAAACTGGGTATGGGCCATATGATACTTATCATAACCCCAACAGAGTTCCAGGACAGTAACATATTCCCTATTCACAATCTTCAATTTTTTTCAAATTCTGATATCTGTGGAAGTGCAGTGGGTTGAAACTTTAGTTCAGGCACTACTTCCTCCAACTTCTAGAACACCTTGCTTTGAATGCGAGTGTTAGAACGTGTGGTTAAGCACATAACATGAAATTGCAATGGCATAAATCATTTTACAGTAAATCTGAGCACTTACACAAGGAAAGACTTGATTACCATTTCTTTTACTGTAATGATAACAATTTTCTATTGATGGGGCCACAAGCAGACACATCTCATGTTAGTAAGAGAATGTATAAGGATCTCCAGAAACATGCATAGATTCCCAACTGTACACCTAATTGGGTACTATTTTCCCTGCTAGTAGAATAGATACCAGTACAAACAAACCTCCAAAATTCAACACTGCAATCCCCATTGCAGAGTTGAAATAGGGTATTAGGAATTATTGCATATGGGGAAATTGATTTAAATATTTTAAATAAATACAATTCAGGCTCATCCTTACTCAGGCTTCCTAAGCACCATTAAAATATGTAGGGTTAGGGTTACACGTTCACCACATACTGTGTCTAATAGTGAGTTGGCGTGCACATTTTGATGATCTTTTAATACGCATTTCACAAGGATACATCCAGGGTATCTGTAGGAGGTGTGTTATTTTAGACTGCATAGGAGGATATGAGTGATACGAACATTTAAAGTACATTGCAACTGAAAAAAGAGATAACTACTGAAATTTACCTCTCAAAGTGAAGATCATATCCACAGGATAGAATGGCTCTCCAAACGCTACGAATATCTTGTTTTGCTCGATCGAGCACGAATCGGTGAAATCCTTCCAGTGTCAAATACTTCTCTTCTGGAACTACAGGTAAACAAATGTACCATATGAAGCAGAGCATTAATTACGCATGGTAGAGAAATGTAAAAATATTTTCCGATTTGATCAAATTCTTTTGACGAATAAGTGAAAACTATCCACCAAATAAACAAACGTAATGATTTTTTTTAAAGCATGATTCATTCCCTCTATTTCATTAAATATATCCCTCTCTTTGTCACTGTAATTCCAACTCTTTTCTTATCCAAGCATGTCAATTTACAGAGACAGGCACACCCTTTTGCCGGGTACCAGTACCCCCGTTCGCACTGGGCCATGTGGAGATAGTTCTACAAGAGTAAATTGACTGCTGCCAAAGGAAAACATCTTTACCATTACACTGGTTGTGAGGTAGAGAGCCGCATTGTTACCAGAGCAATTATTATCAGAACTATGTTTTACATAAGCATCCCACACATGCTTAATTTATTTCTCTTCACCATTTAAATGTTGAAATATTGGTCAGCAAGGAAAGTAAAAAACAAATGTTCAGGGAATATGAAGAATGGTGCAGAAAAAAAACATTTCTGTCATAAAACATGATTTTCATTGTGCACTGCAAGCTGATGAAATTTGAAACTAAGAAGTGATACAGTTTAGTTGAAATGGAAATATGATACAAACTTTTGTAGGCGGTTAGGTTTTGTCTTAAGCACTATATTTTCAGTGAACACCAGTAGGAGGAGGATCCGATGATAATTCATGAATTACACTCACTCTTCCTGCAGAAGCGGCATTTAACAAAAGTACAACGTGAGTAAGTGTCAAGGTTTGTAAGTGGAGGCTTTAAGGGAGCATCTAACACCGGATATAGACGACATGTAATACATGCCAGTTGAACATTTTTCAAACATTATACGTAGAGGATAGTTTGCATTTCACTTTTACCTTTTAAAAAACAAAGTTAATTATGCTTCCCCTTCCCCCTCCACCACTATTGCCATATTGCACACTGTTAAGTCCATGCGCAAAGGTCCGTTTCGTTAAGTGCTCCGACTGCTTTCTTACGTACTTTTTAAAAAACGGTTCATTTGAATCCTTTCTGCTTGTATTCAGCGATGCTTGTTTTCATCATATGGTTTTATCAGTGGACTACGAATATTGCTATATATGTGCAATTAAGGTCCATGTATCTTGTTTGTTGTGTCTGGTACAGAGTATTTACATTCCAAGGGAGTCTTTCCACTGCAACACGTCAGACTGCACAGCAGGCCTTCAATATGACGTCACAGCGAGCATTACAAATCTAACTTCTTTGTGAGGTTCTAATTTCACTAATGTAGTAAACAGATTACACACCTGAATCAGTATACATATAGTAATGTTATTACAATACCATACTTTGTGTATTAACTTGTGTTTGATCAGGCCCCTCTGGGACATAGCGGCTCAATTTAAGTATAGTAGAAACAGCTACTTTCCAAGTCCATTCAAAAGCTGACACCTGCATTTTATCATCCAACTGCATTTTAATGTTCTAGCCTTAACATGTGTGGAAAGGATACGGGTGAAACGAAAAGCAATTTGATGCATAACAGTGAAAGGAAATGATGGTCCAATAAAACATGCTATTCACAAGTAGTGTACTTGCTTACACATATTCGCTACGAGAGTAAACAAGGTCAAATTCGGTATTAGGACCACCGTTCAACCTACCGGGCTTAGTATAGTATAGTGTCAATTTGTATTATGCAAGGTGAAACATATAACATTTTCTGCACTCAAAAGTGCTGCTTGTGTCCTTTAATATCCAGAATGATGTCTTGTGACCCTCCAATGAGAATTTGTTTATGGTGAACAATCTATACAAGCAGTTCAATTTGGGTATCACGTGTTGAGAAGAACAACTTACTTTCGGTAATACCCTTCTTGGTGGATACATTCACTAACCGCAGATTCCGCACCTTTGGAACATTCCCAGGCATCAGACTGGATATGGAGAAATCTACAGCACTGCCCTATGGCTCCAAGATGGCTCCATAGTGCACTCAGACACAGAGCTTACAGAAGCTGTGGGTGACAGTGTGCCAATATTTAGGTTGGGACCTTTTTTAGATTATCAAAGAGGCAAATCCTCAAAAAGAGGAGATGGGAGGTTAATGAGAAGTATGTGGGTAGATAAAATATTCACCAGAAAGAGCAATACTTAAGATAAACAACTTGTTCCTCTGATGGCTAATTCTAACTGCAGATTCCTCACTTTTAGATTAGATACCATTGTTTTACCTTCGATAGGTGGAAGGTCTGGGACGTGGATTCACACCAAAAAGTCTGAAAGAACCAAGAGAGTGAAAAGACCTTCCTGACAGACTTGGTCGTCCAGGTAGGCATGGGCGGAAAATCCGTTCCGCTCGCGGATTTTGCGGATTTTCGGGAAATCCGCAATCCGCGAGATTTGCGAATTTCCTGAAAAATCCGCAAATCCGCGAGCAGCGGATTTTGCTCGCACTGCTCGCACTGTTCGCGTGAGTTCGCGCCCCGCGAATAAGTGCGAAATTGCAGAAATACGATTTTAGCAAAACTGAAAGTAACTACTTACCAGGTTCAAAAGTTCAGGCTCATCATTAGTAGCCATTTCCTGTAGTGCTTCCTGAGGGGCCCCTCCAGAGTTCAGTTGCCAGTTGCAACTATTATGTGACCCTGCTCTGAACCTCAGAATAGTTACACATATGCCACAAAGGTCCTGAATTACAGCTAAGGGAGACAAGCAGGAGCCAGGCTGGAAGTTAAAATCCATTAATCAGCCCCTAATTCATTATTGTCAGTTGGGGCAGGGCAGGTGTTGTAACTAATTTTGCAACAATGAAAGCACTTAGCAAGTGCAAAAGATCACTAATCAGGGCGCACTAAGGAAGCAGGTGCCAGCTAAAAAAATATTCTGTGACACATTAATCAGCCCCAAATTAATTCAGGTCACTTGAGGCAGGGAAGGTGTGCTTTGCTTTGCCAAAAATAATGTACACTGGACAACCAGAGGGTGTGGTGATGAAACAGAGGGTGGCATGGGTGGGCCAGAGGGTGGCATGAGTAGTCAGAGAGTGGCAGTGGTGACAGAGAGTGGCAGTGATGAAGAAGAGTGTCCCAAACAGGTTGGACACGTAGAAACAACAAGTTCGCAAAACTTGCGACCCGACAGGTAAGTTCGCAAATTGCGAAATTGTAAAAACCCCTCGCGAACTGGCAGAAACACGGGCGAACACAAAAAAAAAAAAAAAATCCGCAAATTCGCGGGAATTCGCGGATTTTGCGGATTGCGAGTTTGCAAATCCGCAAATTCGCGGATTGCCAATCCGCAAAATCCGCTCATGCTTACGTCCAGGCAGTAGCCTTTTGTTAAAGTGTTCACCGATGCCCGTGTAGTAGTCTGGCAGATAGTGCAAGCACTACCGTCGCCAATGCTGTTATAGCGACCTGTGCCCTGACAATTGGCTTAAGGCCTTCAGTGTGTTGCTTCATGGACGGTGCATAGCTGAATTAGATGCAGATGACTATTCATCTTGACAAAGTCACTCTTTTGTCTGTGCATGTTCTCAACAACAATTTGTTTGGAATAGAAGTGGTGCACAAGTTACTTACCTTCGGTAAAGATATATCTGTAAGAAACAGTAGTTAGTGTTAGATTCCTTACCTTAGAATATCCCCAGGTGTCAGACTGGATCCAGAAAGTTTTGCGTAGCAGTACCCCAGCGCGTCGGTAGGCGTCATCTGCGGCACCGCGTCCGTCGTCGGGATGATGTCGTCCGAGTACTTAGACGCCGCCCTCGCGCGCATCAGTTCTTATACACAGCTTTTCCGTGCCAGGAAAGCAGAGCCATGATAAAAACCGACACTTTTGCCATGAAACTAGGGCCCTCAGAGAGAAGAACCTTAACCCTAGATATCGGTTCCCAGAACGGGGAGGATGGGTGGCTACTGTTTCTTACAGATATATCGTTACCGAAGGTAAGTAACTTGTGCATCTGAAAGAAAAAGGTTAGTGTTAGATTCCTTACCTTAGAATAGATACCCCAGCAATATCAACCCCGGTGGTGGGTCTGCGAACCAATGATCACACCAGAAAGTCCTGGAGAACAGAACGCCGGAAAAAGCCATCTCTCCAGACTTGGCTGTCCAGGCAGTAGTGTCTAGCGAACGTGTGCAGCGAGGCCCACGTGGCTGCCTGACAGATGTCCTGCAAGGGGACTACCCGACCTAGGGCAGTAGTAGCCGCCGTGGCCCGAGTGGAATGGGCCCTCAGCCCAACAGGAGGCTCCTTTTTAGCCAAAGAGTAGCATACCTTGATGCACAAAACGACCCACCGAGAGATGGTCCGTTTGTGCACCGCCCGTCCCTTATTAGCGCTCACGTAACCAACAAAGAGCTGGTCTTCCACCCCAAAATTGCGTGTGCGGTCCAGATAGAATGAGAGCGTGCGTTTTGGGTGGAGCCCCTCTTCCTCTTTCGAGGGATACGGAGGCGGAAAGAAGGTGGGCAAGGTGATGGACTGCCCGATGTGGAAGGCTGTGACTACCTTGGGCAGGAAAGAGGGTTTTGTCCGCAACACAACCTTGTGCGGATGGACAGAAAGGAAAGGTGGTTTAGAGGAAAGAGCCTGGAGCTCACTTACTTTCCTGGCAGAGGTGATGGCAACCAGGAAAGCAGTCTTAAGTGTAAGAAGACGGAGAGGACAGCTATGAAGCGGCTCAAAGGGAGCGCACATCAGGTAAGTTAGAACCAGGTTCAAGTCCAACTGGGGCATCACGAAAGGAACAGGAGGGAACATATGAGTGATGCCCTTTAAGAATCTGTTAACAATCGGGGACTTGAACAAAGAAGGCTGATCAGGTAGCCTTAAGAAGGCGGAAAGGGCAGAAAGGTAGCCCTTGATAAGGCCCAGATCAGAGCCCTGCTGGGCAAGAGAAAGAAGGAAGAGGAGAACCTCAGAAAGGGGGGCAGAGAGTGGATCCACAGCCTTTGCTGTGCACCATGCCACAAATCTGTTCCACCTGCAGGCGAATACCGACTTAGTAGAGGGACGCCTGGCTGCCAGAATCACATTACAAACTTCAGGAGGCAAGTCAAATGGCCTCAACTGTCGCCGCTCAATCTCAAAGCATGGAGATGGAGACTGGACAGGTTCGGGTGGAAGACCGTCCCCTGCTGCTGTGACAGAAGGTCCTCCTGAAGAGGCAGACAAATCTGGGGATCGACAGACATGCTGAGTAGCTCTGGATACCAGTATCTTCGTGCCCAGTCCGGAGCCACAAGGATAACCTGGGCACGGTCGCGCCTGATCTTCATCAGCACTCTGGGGAGAAGTGGTATAGGCGGAAAGGGGTACAACAGATCGCAACTCCACTCGAGAGGAAAAGCGCCTCCGAGCGAGTGCTGCCTTGGAAATTCCAACGCGCAGAACTGATGACATTGCGCGTTCTCTTCTGTGGCAAATAGATCTAACCAAGGCTCTCCCCACTGCTGAAAGAGGCCTTGCGCCACGTCAGAGTTAAGACGCCATTCGTGATCCATCATTCACTGACGGCTGAGTTTGTCCGCCCTGGCGTTCTGGGAACCTGCCAGGTGTTGAACCACCAGGGTCACGCCCTGGTGTTCCAGCCACTGCCAGAGGCGCAGAGCCTCCTGGCATTACCCCACCCGCCCTGTTTGTTGCAGTACCACATGGCGGTGGTGTTGTCAGTGAACACCTGCACTACACTCCCCCACACAGAGGGGAGGAATGCCTTCAGTGCAAGACGGATCGCCCGCAGCTCCAGAAGTTTGATGTGGAGCTGGGACTCCGCCGGAGACCAGAGGCTTCTGATCTTCGCCTCTCCCATGTGGCCCCCCTAGCCCTGGAGGGACGCGTCCGTCACAAACACATGCTCCGGTTGGGGTAGGGAGAGGGATCTGCCGCTGACCCAATCGCGGTCTGTGAGCCACCACTGCAACTGTCTTGCAGTGCCCTCTGAGATCAAGACGTGGTCGGACTAGTTGCCCTGATGCTGGGCCCACTGAAACTTCAGGTCCCACTGCAGAGCCTGCATCCCCGCCACCGGGCGTGATGCACCAGAAGGATGCAGGAGGCCATCAGCACCAGAAGCCGCAGCGTCAACCTGACCGAGACTCGGGATAAAGGCTGAAAGATCAGAATCAGAGCCTGAATATCCAGAATCCGCTGTTCGGGAGGATAAACCCAAAACTGCGCCAAGTCTAGAACCACTCCGATGAAGAGGAGCTTCTGAGAGGGACACAGTTGTGACTTCGGCACATTGATGGAGAACCCCAGCAGGTGCAGGAGGTCGGCCGTAGTCTGGAGGTGGCTGACGACTGTCTGGGGCGAGCCCGCCTTCAACAACCAGTCGTCGAGGTAGGGGAAGACTGAAACCCTTAACCTGCGCAGATGAGCTGCGACCACCGCCATCACTTTCGTGAACACCCGTGGGGCGCTGGTAAGGCCAACGGGGAGCACGGTAAACTGAAAGTGCTTGTGGCCTAGCGTGAACCGCAGGTAACGCCGGTGGGCCGGCAGGACAGGGGTGTGAAAATAAGCTTACTGCAAGTCCAATGCTGCCATCCAGTCTCCAGGGTCTAGGGCAGCTAAGACCTGAGCCAATGTCAGCATCTTGAACTTCTCCTTCCGGAGGAAGCCGTTGACGTTCCGTAGGTCCAAGATAGGGCGCAGGCCCCCTTTGCCCTTCTTGGGTACCAGAAAGTAGTGGGAGTAACAACCACACCCTACTTCTGGCCCAGGAACGCGCTCGATGGCCCCCTTGGCCAAGAGGGCCGTAACTTCCTCCTGCAGAAGTTTCAAGTGAACCCCCGACACGCAGTGGTACTGCGGTGGCATGGCTGGAGGGGACGTCTCGAAGGGGAGGGAGTAGCCTCTTCGGACGATTTGCAGCACCCACCTGTCCGATGTGACAGTGCGCCAGTGGTGGTGGTGATGGCGAACCCTACCCCCCACTGGCGTCACATGGGCCTGAAAGCTCGGACTAGGAGAGTTTTGAGGCAGATGCTGCAGGGGTAGGTGTGGACTGGCCTCGCCATTGTCCCCGACCGCTGCAATGGCGGTTCCCATGTCCGCCACCACGCTGGCTGGTAGTTTGCGGCCTGTGGCTGGCTGGACGTGTGGGGGCACCCCTTCCTTGGCCACGAAAGGAGCGAAAGGCAGCCGTTTGCTAGCGCTGGGCCGAGAGGCCCAAGGACTTGGCCGTAGCCCTGGAGTCCTTAAAGCGCTCAAGCGCATGGTCTGCCTTGTCGCAAAAGTGGCGACGGCCATCGAACGGCATTTCCATAAGTGTGTTTTGGACATCAGCCGAGAAGTTGGCGGACCTCAACCAGGCGTGGCGACGAATCGCCACCGTCGTTGCCATCGCTCTGCCCAGTGAGTAAGTAGTGTCCAGCCCACACCGGATGTAATAACGAGCCGCATCTCGACCTTCCACAAGGGCTTGGCCAAGTTTAGCAGGGACCTCCACCGGGCATTCTGGCAGCACATCCGTGACCGTATCCCACAGAGTGGGTGTAGCGGCCTAAGAGGCACGCGGTGTTGAGTGACTGCAATCCTAAACTCAGGGAGGAGAATACTTTCTTCCCGTATTACTCGTACCTCTTGGATTCCCGATCGAGGGGAGCCTCCGGGAATGCGGTTTGGGAATTAGAGGCCTGGATAACCAGGCTCTCGGGGGTGGGGTGGGTAGACAGAAAGCAAGGGTCGCCCGGAGTCGGGCGGCGGCACCTGGCCACGTTCCTATCCACAGGCTAACCTGTAGCGGGCTTGGACCAAGTGCCCAGAAGAACGTCTCTTAAGGCCTCATTAAAAGGCAGCAGAGGCTCGGCCGAGCTTGACTGCGGTTTAAGGACCTCAGTGAGGAGGTTAGTCCTCACGGCCGCGACGGGGAGCTCAAGGCCCAAGGCCTTGGCCGCCCTCATCAGCACCACGCTATAAGCAGCCCCCTCCTCCGTAGCCACGCTAGGAGGGGAGACAAAACCAGTATCGGGCGAAGTGTCCAGACCACTGGCCTCCCCAAGCTCTCCTGTCCAGTCCGCAGAAGACTGACACTCACGTGCCAGAGGGTCCTCAGACCCCTCCCAATCCCCCTCGTCACCCATCGCCTGGTACTGAGGCTCAAAGGATGGGGCCAGGTCATAGAAATAGAAATCTCCAAACGGCGTCGGAAACGGCGCCGAGCGGCGCCGCTCCGACGCCGGACCCGAATCGAGGGTAGGACCAGGGACGGTGTCGTCCTGGGACGGCACTGGGGGCAACACCCTTGGGGCCGGCGCCAGCGAGGTCGACCGGCGGCGACCTGGATCTGGAGTCAGATCCAGTGGGGCCCTGCGTCGTCGGGACAAAAGTCGCCGACGGCGCTGGGGCCGAAGCACCCAACGGCGCCGAAGCACCCGGCCCACTGGGGGACCCAGTCGGGCCGCTTGGCCCGAAGGCGCCGCGGAACCCGATGGAGGAGTGAGCGACCTCATGGTCGAGAGGAAGGCCTCGATCTCCTCCGGCGTCGAGTGCTGCCCAGAGACCGGCGGGTATGGAGCAGGCCGCGACGACCGCGGCGCCGCGTGGGCGGTATCGCCCTAACCCCCGGCCGCATCGCGCGAGCGTCGGGTCGGAGTCAGAAGGGCGATGGTGTCTCTTCGACTACTTGTGCCTTTTACCTGAGGACTTCGAGCCCGATGACCAATCCCGAACTGTGGTGACTCCGGCCCCGCGACCGGTCCCTCGACCTCCTTTCGGACCGGGACCTCGAGCGGCGCGGGGCGGACTGCTGAAGCTCGAGTCGCTTACGGGACAGCTCCCGTCTAGCTTTAAACGTCAGGGCCCGCAGTTGGAGCAGGACTTGTCGTCGTGGTCCGGGCCTAGACAGTGCAGGCACCGGCGATGGGGGTCGTAGCCGACATCAGTCGGTTGCAATCGGCGCAGGGCTTGAACCCGGGCATCCCTAGCGGCACCGTCGGAGTCGAGAGACTTCGAAAGTAAACTTTTTCCGGATCTGCGCTTGCTGGCAAGGAAAAAAGAAGAACGGACGTCAGCGCGCGGAGGCGCGCCTAAGTACTCCAACGTCATCACGGCGCCCACGACGGACGCGGACGACGCCTACCGACGCGCATGGGTACTGCTACGCAAAAAAAATCCGGATCCAGTCTGACGCCTGGGGATATTCTAAGGTAAGGAATCTATCACTAACGTGTCTCTTTCAGATGCAACTGCCTCTGGCTGAGCATGATGGGATATTGGAGGTCTCTCTGCTCTTAAAGTTTCTTTTTTCTTTACTTTTAATGGCAGTCTATGGGATAGATTGCTCTGCACTTCTTCATCCGTTTCTCTAATACCAAAAGGGTTTGTGAAGGTTCTTTCTCTGTGCCAGTACAAAATTATTTATGCATTGAGCGCATTTTTCCATGGAGTCTCTTCTTAAGCCACTACAAGAAGAATTCTGATCACTGTAGCCTTGTCCTTTAGGCTGCATTATGACTTTAAGTGACTGTTCAAAGCCTTTCTGAAGAAAGGCGAATTTCAGCACTTAAGAAGATATATTGGAAAACAAAGAACCGTCAGCGCCTCTGGGCGTGCGGTACTCCGTAATGCTCGCGTCTACCGCACGCCCAGAGGCGCTGACGGTTCTTTGTTTATCTTTCCCTCTTTAGATCACGTGACTCCCCTTGATCAACAGGCATGTAAGTGCAAGTCAAACCTAACTGTTCATTTAATCATGTAACCGGCAATTCAATTTTTTAACGCCATGTGTAAACGCGATCCAATATGACTTTTTCATGCAATTACCTCAGACACATATGTTGTCATACCCAGCCTTTATTTGTACCGTTTTCAAGAACATGTACTCCTCACCACACATAAACGTTACTCACCATGAGTTGTCCTTGTAATTATCATGTTATGTTGATACATTTTGCATTTTGTTTTACATCGTTTTCATATACATTCACCCTTAGGTCTCAGATTAATTTATGTCATTATTATTACTTTTAGTGTCAATTCCCTGACGAAGGGCTTGTCATCAATGCCCGAAATGCATTGGACCCACACAAATGACAGTGCCTGAGTTCTACAAATGACTACCATGATCTGTAATGAACTTTGAAATGATTTTTTGAACTGAATCTCCAAACATGAGAATTTTGAATTAAGAAATATAATAAAAGACTAACATCATAATATTGAATGAAAGTCGTTTTCTTACAATAAGGAAAGACAAACAATGATGAGTGCCAACCATGGGATGCAACTAGAGTTCCTCTAGTCTCACGTTTATAATTATTTCAACCGGCGCCGTTGGACCCTCGACGCCTCCAGGTTGAGCACCACAAAAAAAACCAACAACTCTCCAACTTTATGATTATCTCGGCATAAAACAAAGCAGTGCATCTTCCACATCAGAATACAATTATCTGTGTTTCAGACAGATCCCCAAGCGCAAGCATAGACAAACTTTGAGAAAATGCATCTGGCATCAAAGATTACATCGACCACTTTGGTTAGCAAGACAAATGCATTTAGCCAACACTGCTTGATCTCCAAGGATGGAGGCGTACGTTGTGGAGACTCGAATGCAGGTCCTTCTCCTATTGCTGAGACATGAGGTCCTCTGTAAGTGGTGGTCTTGTCACAGGACAGAAGCTCAGGCCCAGGAGCATCAGGTACCACACTCTCCTGGTCCAATCCAGGGCACTGAGAATGACTTCCGTCTTGTCCGATTTGATCTTCCTCTGAACCAGACGCATGAGATAGCAGAGGAAAGGTGTACAAGGAGCCCCTCCTTCCATTTCCATCAGAATGCTTTGTGTAATGAGCAGCATGAAGGAAACTCCAGTTAGATGCCTCTCATCTCCACGTCTCCCAAGGACATTCCCAACACAGCAATGACGCATCTGTCACAATTGTTAGCCTGGGTGGGAAAAGAAAAGTGGCCTGCCCAAGTCAAGTTGGGATGTACCAATGACCACTGCAGATCCTGTGTAGTATCCTTCAAGATCTGAATGGTGTTAGAGAAGCAACCTCAATGCTGGATTGACTGGGATTTGCGGTCCTACTGCAAAGCCCATGCCTCACCTTGGGTTCGAGATAAAGCGGATGCATGAGGCTAGGAGACCTTTAGCACCGCGCTAACACAATCACTCGTGAGGGATTTAATCCAGGACTAAGAAATACTCAGACCAAGGCTGATACTAAAGAAGACGTGCATAGATTTATTTTAATTCACTGACCTTGAGAAAGCCCTAGGCATATCAGCCACAGGGAGTGAAACACGTATCACCTTTAATAAATAAGCACTGGTCTAACAATGAATGGATGCCATTTTGTTTTATTCTGAAAGAGAGGGTTATGATTGGGGTAAAAAGAGTCCAAGCCACATTGGAGTATTCACCTGCAACAAACGTTTGGTATTCTTAATCGACAAGAAGAGGTTCCCAGAACCTCCATACTATAAGCATACCTAGATGCCCGACAGCCATCCCCGCCAAGACCCTGGAATGATCCTAAAACATCAAGGTCATATGTTGATTGATGCAGTTTCGCTGTTGCAGAGGAACAGTCTTGGACACCAATAAATTGGATCCTTTTGGGGCTCAGTTGATAGTCATTCCAATTATGTCAGGAGTGCTTCAACCATCTGCACGTAGTCTATGACTGAATACAGCAAGCCCACTTTCAAGGGCCAGTCATCAAATTAGGGAAATGCATGTAGCCCCAATCTCTACCTTCACTTTTGTGAAAATCCGAGGGGCTGAGGGAACGCTAAAAGGAAGCATGGCAAATTGAGAGTGGTCTTAGCCCAACATGAACTCTAGGTAATACCTGTTAGACTGCAGGACGGATAAATGGAATAAGGTGTTGTGTAAGTTCATGTTCAGCAGTAAATCTCCAAGCTCCAGAGCTGAAAGAATCTGGGCCAGCATGAGCATCTTGAAGAACAAGTTAGTTACCTTCAGTTACACCTTGTCTCGTAGATACATAGTGGAACCACAGATTCCTTACCTTATAATTCTTCCCGGGCGGCAGACTGGATCCAGAGACCTTTTCAGCAGTACCCCTGCACGTCATTAGAGGGCGCTGTGCGACTCCGTACTCATCTATGTATATGTCGTCACCGGAGTCCATATAAACCCCTCCCTGACACACTGACGTCAGTTTCTTCTGTGACTATTTACCGTGCCAAAACATGGAGCCATCATAGAGACTGGCTGTGGAAACAGTGTGCCATAAAAGAAAAATATCTCTTAGAATTAAATATTACGAAGTCGAAATGCATGTTATGTGAATACCAAGAAAGGGATCTTTTAGGTAAGATGGAAACAGTTCGCAGAACAGGGAGGACAGGTGGGTGGGTAAGAAATCTGCGACTAGACTATGTCTCAACCAGATAAGGTGTTACCGAAGGTAAGTAACTTGTTCTTCTGATAGCGAGGTCTAGCCAAAGATTCCGTTCCTTAGAATAGATACCCAAGCAATAGTATCTTCGGCAGAGTGTTTTCAACCTGATCGTACTAACAATCCCTGAATAGAACCAGCTCGTCTATAATAAGGCAGACGAGACCGGACACTCCTAGGAAGTTAGGTGAAAAAAACATACCCTTCACTCTAGGAACTGTGGCAAGAACCACATGTAAATAAAGTCATAAGACGGTAAAAAGCATGGGAATAGAGTTACCCATGGCAGAGGAACAGAAATGTGTCTGTAGATATTATTCAATATAAATAAAATACTAGGTCGCTCCCAAGGTGGGATCAAATCCATGGTTGGCCGTGACTTGGGAACTCAAAGGAAACAGCCAATGCTAACTAAGCTATAGGAACTTGACTTAAAAAACCATTATGACAGTCAAACGTACTCCACAAAACATGGAGAAAATAGGCCCAAGAACTAACCCATGGGCAGCTGTGGTTCGGAGGGTCAGAGGCAATTGCAAATGCATTAGAGACAAACCTGTCCTGAGAGGCACGGAGAAAGAAACCTTAGAATAGATCCACGGTGGAGGAGCTTGGATTAATGGCACCTTCGAAAGAATTGCGAAGACAAGAACAACTAGTATTGACAAGCTCAACACTTGAGATAAGAAAAAAGTACCAGAGATAGAACCACACGGATGGGATCAATCAACGTGTAGAACTCATAGAGGTGGAAAGAAGAGCTAGTGCATTCAAAGCGACTAAGTGAAGATGAGACTGTAAGATACGAATGAAGGGTACATCCACGTAAGCTATAAGTAGGCCCTTGTTACGAAATTTAGCATAACACATATATAAAGATATACATAATATATATGCACTGCTATATACATGGATATAAACACACACACACAAATATATATAGATTGATGCTATATTACCTCATGGTTATCTTAATTTCTCTAAACCAGCACTCAGTGGACGTAAAGGTAGACCTTCGGTGGCCTTACCATCTGGGCTAGGCAATGTATTAGCTCTAAAATTGAGGAAATTCCGATTGATCATCCTGATATTTTGGTAGTCCTTTTAAATTGCAAACATCCCCCCCCCCCCCATTTAATGGTGATTAATGTGTATGCGAGCGGCATTGTGGAAGGTAGATTGTCCTCGACAATCTCCACACTCAATAGCTTCATAGAAAAACATAGAGGCACAAACAACTTGGTCATAGTGGGTGATTTTAATACCACGTTTGAGCCCCTTGACCGTGAGGATAGCCACCTCAGTGTCGCAGAAGATGAGCAGTGGGGCATTCCTCCATTAGACCTACCCCCAATTAGGAAATGGACGGAGGCTGCTCTTCAGCTTCAAGTACTGAGTTTGGAGAAGGGTATACGAGCTGTGAATGGTAGAACACCCTCTGATCTCCAGGGTTCTCAAACATATAGCAATGGTCTGAGAAGCAGCTGCATTGATTACATTTTTTTAAACCTTGAGAACTGGTCCTCTATAAAGGATATGGAGGTACGTACTAGAAACGAAAGTGATCACAATCCTTTGCTGTTAACAATGACAGTTCCAGGTTATGTCACTGTACAACCCCAAACTTGTGAATTGAACACTGGTGATGATATCATGTGTAATGATATAAGGAGGGTCAAATGGTCTAGGGTTGTTGAAAATGTAAGCTCACTTAGCCCGGATGAAGGATGTAGTAGAGAGTACATTAGTCGATCCACAAAGATTCTCCAAACAGGCTGAACTGAATTTTAGTATCACCCAAGCCTATGAAGACATGTTTGATAAGATTAAGAGCTTTTTTGCTGAACCAAACAAAACTAGTAACAGGACCTCCCTAAAGCATGATCATTGGTACAATAAGCCGTGTAGAGACACGTACAAGCAACTGACCCATGCTATTAGATCTAAAGATCAGGGAATGATCAAAGCCCAACGGAAGTTGTACAAATATACTTAATTGGTTGCAAAAAAATCCTGGGATGAGCAAAGGTGGTTGGACCTCTTGGAAGCCAGTAAAGAAAAGAACATGCAAAAATGTTGGCAGCTAGTTAAATGGGGCAGAGAGCATTCCTGTATATAGACGCCGGCACTGGAAAGTAGGACGGGTTTTGAGCGCTGGTTACAGCGCACGCTTTTGTTGATATAATAAGAAACGAGATGAGAAAGTGGATAGATCCTAGGCACACTTTCGCTTTTCAATGTCAGCGTGATACATATCCATTCATTTTATATGTGGGCCATGTTATCATATACACTCTAAGATGGGCTCCGCCACAGAGTGAAATCCTGCAACACAGACCCCCTGAACTGGAAGCAGGGCGTGTCTTGAGACCCGGTATTAGCACATACTGGTGTTGATATAATCCCCGAAAACCAGATGCAGACAAGTGACTGAGAGCTGGCCGGATTCTCATGTCTATTTGGTAAGGAGGGGAAACTAAAGGGAAGACTTAGCTTACTTTACCAAACACCATAAGCGTCTGACACTATTTATTATTAAGTGGTGGAAATGCCCCGCATTGCTCAAGTAAACTATTTGTGAGCCTTAGCACAGCTCCAAAGAGGAAATAAGCTCTAAATTCCTGAAGGGCAAAAAAAGGTTAATGCTCCAAAAGTAACCTGTAAAATTTGCCAAACAACTCTTTCAAGGGGTGATCCATCCAAAAAATACTCCTTTGGCACAGCAAATATGGAGCGACACGTGAAGAACTTACACCCCATCAACTTGGGTCGAGCTGCAAGACGGAGGTTGCAGGACAGCCCACCTGCTACTGCACCAAGCACATCAACTGCTGCATCAGCATTTTCAGCAAGCAGTACACACCCACAAATTGATCCTGATTTTGCTGAAGTTAAAATTCTATGCATTTATTGCAATAAACGTTTGTGTTATGGGGAACAGTCTATTGACCTGATAAAACGCAGGAAGCAGGAGCATCGCTCTCCTCCACATTAGTTTTTTTTCTCCATTGTTTTGTTCCTGTTGGACACTTCCAAGCCCCCATTATAGAAAAAATTTGCCCCCGGGATTTGCCCCCCCCCCCCCCGGGAGCTAATTAAGAATAAACATGTTTCTACCCTGCCCCCTTTCCTTATTTTTCAACATTGTTTTACTGTTTTCTTGTGACTTGGTTCTACCGAGGCACAAGATGGCTGCCAACACTTCATGGTTTGGAGTGTTGACAGACAGTTGACATCCAATCAGCATGCCGCTCATGCTCTTAATTGTACGGATTTCAGTACGCCTGCCGTACTTCGTCTCTAGATATCGCTATGATTTTACTTTAGATTTTCTCAGGAACTACTGAACGGATTTACACCATTTAACAAAAAGCACAATCTGCGAACCGAACACTACCTCTCTGCCAAATTTGGAGTAATTCTGTTCAGCCGTTCGGGCTGTAGCCCTGGCTAAAGGTCCCTATGGAAAATTACATGGGGAAAACACGTTTTGGGACCCCCCTTTTTTCTCTGCCCCCACTTGACGAATCACCCCCAAACTTTCAGGGAAGGAGCGAAGCGGAACAGGCCATTTTCTTGGAGAAATTCGCAAAGATTCGTCCACCGGCGCCAAAGTTATTCCAAATAGAATGTTGTGGATTTCTTATGGAAAGTAGGTCCTAACTACAACTACCTATTGGCGACCGCCAGCAGGATATATATATATATATATATATATATATATATCCATGACAGAAGAAGCTATCGCTTCACTGAAGCTTAGACACACAACTAGTATGGGCTGAGTAATCAGCAGCATAGTACTAACCATGGTGAGAGAGAGAATAAACAAGACTATAACCAGGCTTAGGAGCAGGCCAAGGTGAGAGAGGCTAACTCATGGAAGCCTATAAAAAGGTAACGAGCCTTATCATCCAACTGTAAGGCATATCCGACAGAGCAGAAGCCGACTCAAGATCGGACGAAAGTAAAACACATAGTCTCATAGGGACTAAATCCTCACAAGGTGGACAGTTCAAAATCTGAACCAAGCAATGAAAGCTAACAAAAGAGATATCAGCTAAAGGAGAACAACAACTGTAGATTATCCTACAGTAATGGGTGGGGGGGGGGCATCCACATTACCGAACGTATAAGGGCAACACTCCTACGGCAGCCCTGATTATACCAAGAAACATGGGTGAAAAAAAGCCAGAATAGGGTTAAGAAGTGAAAAACACAATAGAGGGGGTTATTTTGTAAGAAGAAGGAACCCAAGCAATAAAAGATAACGTGTAGGTGTAATGACTAACTCCTGAGGGTGGGATATTAGGCACTGTACAGAACACAATGAAAAGAGTTGTCCATAGAAAGAGTTACCAAAGAAGACAAGTAAGCCAACAAGGAAACTAAGTCCAAGAGGATGAAACCATAATGTTCTACGAAAAGTGTCAAGCAATAAGGAATCCACCAAAAGGTGGAAGATCCATTATTACCCAAAAAGAGACAACATAGTGACTTTGCAGGGATAAAAATGAAGACACTTTGGTGCCACACGAGTGTATGAACTTCGAAAAAGGAGGTGTTTGTGGAAATAAGGGAAAACGACACCGCTGTAGGCAATAAGTGAGGATGATAGATGTCCTAACAGGAAAAGTTAAAGTAAGGACAGCGAGATTGTGGTAGAAGTACTACCATGCAGCTAAAGAATGTGGAAGAAATCACAATCAAGACAATCACCAAGGCTGAGGATTTTTTTGTTGTTGAAAAAACACCTTGGTGGAATTCACAAGAAATGAATTAAACCTGTGCACCGGAAGAGCCTGTTTAAAGTGCACCCGGCTGAAAAAGAACGAGAAGCTTGCTAAAGAAATGAAGGACACAGAGAAAAGAATGTCCTAGCAGGAAATAACTGCCAGTGTACAGTGAAGAGACTATGGCATGTGTCCCACTGCTCCAGTGTAAAATTAGAGCATTTGGCGAAACAGAATAACATAAGAAGGGTAGCAGACAGAGTGCTCCTTGTATAGATCAAAGAAAAACGAAAAATGCACGAGAAAGGGTTCTCTTTGAACAAGCTTTAGAGAAACTGCCCCTGGGGAGAAAAGTGAAAGGTCCCTGTAAGGCAGAGCTCAATCTCTAGACCACAAGTGGCTCTCATAAGTAGTGCGGAACCAAAACCTGTCATCGACAGTGTAAGAAGGATAAGAATAATACCAGCAGAAGTAGGAATACCACACCTGGTGTCACCAGTAGGAAGGATAGACAACAATGGACACCATCATGAAAGTTCAATCGAGAAAGAAATGAAGAACCAACATCCCCCATACAAACTGAAAAGATTGGATTTAGGGAGACAGACAAAAGCAAGAGCAGAGCTAACTTTCTGTTCCCCTCAGAATGCTGCGAAACCGCTGCAAAACAGAGGTGGCATGAGCACCGAAATGGTGGGTACCATCTAAAGACATAAAGCAAAGTGGTCTGAACAGCCTCCAAAAAAGGTGCC
Source organism: Lissotriton vulgaris (assembly GCF_964263255.1). Lineage (NCBI taxonomy): Eukaryota > Metazoa > Chordata > Amphibia > Caudata > Salamandridae > Lissotriton > Lissotriton vulgaris. The sequence goes on from NC_141699.1 coordinate 175,515,684, forward strand.
AATTAAGAAGCCATGGCCCGAACTACTGAAGCAGTGGTATCCTTCCCACATCTAATGATTAATTTAGCTGCCTATTGCCCAACTTGGATCAGCTGGGTAAGCTCACTCTGGGTGTCGTACAGAAGCGATGGCAACAGACGTGTCAAGTAATCCCAAATTGTATGGGAAATGTGTACATGAACACAAGATGTATTAATGGAAGGCAAAGCAGAACTTGTGGAGGAGAAGAATGCCTGCAACAAGCATCATGTCTCCTGGAATCTGTTGGACGGAACATGAGGAAGAGAGACGATATATGAGGATTTCCAAATAAAGCCTCTCGATCAAAAGGCATGTTTAAAATATTACTATGGACTTTAGGTGTGAAGGAAGTAGCTTTTAGCAATCACAATATGCAGAGGAGAGCAGCACCTGCCAATTACTGAAAGCGTGTGGAAGCAATATCCTTTGCACAATCAATAATTTCTGAAGAGGCTCATTCGCCTTTCTTGTAGACTGGTGGTCGTATCTGCCAAGGATCGCCAGGGAATTGACCCGTCTAACAGTTATAGCTGCAATTGAGGAAAAACACTTTCCTATGTTATACAGACATCTGCCCTCTCTATTTGGTGGCGATGAGATAGGCATAGAGGGGTTCTTGAAGTGGCACTGAGCCGCTTGCATTATGATGGAATCTGGTTTAAGATGTCCTATCAAACAGGTTGGTGAAATTTCTGGTGCCGTATTTCTTTTATCAAACTGGGTAGAAAAGCAGACAATGTTGCTGGATTCTACATAATTTTCGCACCTTCATCTCCAGATATAGTCCACAACCGGGATAGCTCTAATGGATTTTCTAGCCGGTTCATTAAAATTATTTAAAGAAGCAATCCGAATGCTTCACTGGCATTGGCAGCTCAAATTATTTTGCTGCTCTCTCCATCAGAGTATGGATACTACCAATATCACCAGGAGTCCACCGAAGGAGGTGCTGGCAGTGAAGGAGCAGGTAAGCATCCCATTCATTAGACATACTGTGGTCGTCTGGTACTACGCCTTCTTCTCAGTCGTCATTAGAGGACATTTTGCCATCCGTAGGTGGAACTGCAATGCTTAAAGCTGGCGTTCTGTTTGGTGTATGCACAGGCAGGAAATGATGTGGTATGAGAGGAGTAGAAGTTTGAATAAGGGGAGAGTAAATTGTTTACGGTGGTGATGTAGCAAGAGACGGCTCTGGAAATCTTTTGTAATCGTAATACAACATGCTCAGCAAGTTATGAACTAAAGCTCTTGGTACCTGCACCATTTCCTCGTGCGGCTGATGATGTTAATAGAGTTGGTTATGTTCTATATATGGAGTAGATTTGTCCATAAATTGTGTCCCTGCAGTATAGCAATTTTCACAATATTCCTCACTATCCTCATTGATAGTTAACATATAATTAACACATAGTTCTGAAGGAAGGACTAGGCGATGTTCTGAAAGGTCTGTCATCCTCTGAATCATCTACATCTAACAAATGAGTTGGTGGAAGAGGTGAAACTATACTTGGAGATGTGTGCTCAGGCATTATTGAAACTATTGGATAATGATTCTCTCGTAGATTGTATTGTTGTGACTGCCTTGTTAACATTATCGGTGTCTTTGACACCGACAGCTTTAACTCTAGAGCCATCAATGGAGTTGTTGATGCTTTTCTCATTGAGGATGCACCCATGGGTGTGGCGGTCATGGATGCAGTGGTACCAACACCGTCGACGAGGACGTCGTCATTAACAGTATTGTTGCAAGGGCTAATTTCGTTGACAGTGTTGTTTTTGATGGAGCTGCCTTTGTGAGACTTTTTATCTCTAGAGTTGATTTCTCGTCAACTGCACTGAGGAGGGCTTTATGTGCTGTAACGACAACCTTGGAGATGGTTTCGTAGGCTCTGATATCGATATTATAGGGGAGACATCCTCTTTAGAATGATAATGCATGAGCTCAGTAGACAGAATATGTTCCTCAAATGACCTATGATGAGTCTTCTTGTGAGCTTTTTTGGGTGGTTAATGAGACATATATTCCTCAGCTCTTTCCCCCTTTCTTTTCTGAGGCTTCCTTGTCTTAGAAGAATCGTCATCCTCCTCCACAGAAAGAAGAGCATCCTTGGTCTTAAGCTTTTAAAGCCATAACAACCCCCATCCCTCTCTAGTTTTTAATGGTTTTGAGGAAAAAATACTGCAAATCTCGCATATTTTACCTTATGAGAAGGGTGGAGGCAGTAAATACATTTTTTGTAAGGATCCTCAGAGGGCAGCCTCTTCTTGCCACAGGTCCCACAAGGTAAGAAAATACCTTTTTTTGCGTCAATCAGATATTTTAGCTAGCCAGGTTTGAACAACAGAGATGAAGTAGCTTTGAACAATACAGCTGAATATCTATTTTCTGATTGAAAATTCTGGATAACTGAGCATAACTCAGTCGCCCTTGCGGTCGAACCACTGGCTATAAGACTACGGCAGGGGGACATACACTGGGGCATCCCAATCGCGGACGTCACTCATAGTGCCTCCATTTACGCCGACGATCTCTTAATATATATACGGGACATCACAGATGACTTGACACCTATATGGGCGACACTCAATGAATTCGCGGACGCCTCCGGACTCAAAGTAAACTGGGACAAATCCACTGTGTACCCATTCCATCCGAATTTACCCCCTCGCGACGTATGGATGGGGACTCAGAGGGTGTCTTGGAGTACGGAAGCTCCCCGGTACCTTGGAATGACGTCTTTACCATTCCCCAGCCGATATTTTTGAGGGCAACCATTGCAGGGCACTTGCTAACATTAGGTCAGCAGTCGGATTTTGGAACAGACTCCCGTTGGCCCCGATTGGCCGAGTGGCTTTGGCTAAAATGATAATCCTCCCCCGGCTATTATACCACTTCACAAACCTACCGGTGATCCACCCAGAACCTTCTTTCGCGACCATAACTCCCTTCTTGGCACGTTAATTTGGGGGTCGTGCAGAGACAGAATAGCACTGAAGACACTACAATTGCCTACCACTCAGGGAGGCCTAGGAGCTCCGTCCTTTGAGTCTTATTTTTTAGCGGCACAACTTCAATGGCTATCTTACTGGATGGCGGGCCGACACACAAATGAGAGACACACCCTGACAGGAAGGTTTCCCACTCCGGAACTTACTCATCTTCTCCTCCCCGGCACCAAGCTGTGGCGTACTTACCCCTTAAAAGTAACGGTGGCACGACAATGCATGATGCGAGTTCACCGCATGTCGCCCGGGAGGCCCCCATACTCCCCATTGTTCCCACTGGTTGGCTGGCCTAGGCACAAAACACACTATACAGCCAACATGCTAATGACGTGGACGGCTTGCGGGATCACAGACATGGAGTCCCTCTTTGAAGACCATTCCAACGCCTCGTGGACGAGTACGATCTCCCCTGGGTCAGTTCCTACAGTATCGCCAACTCCTCGAATGCTTTCGCCCACATCACAACCTCCTGGCCGGGGAACCAAACACACACCCGGTCATACATACAATCTTACACATGGGGGTTGGGCGACACTTAATCACCTGGCTATACAGGGCGCTTTGAGAACTTGCAAACACACCCCTAACGACTTTACTCACCACCTGGGAGGACGAAATCGGACGTCCACCACATGAGACGGAATAGGCCAGAGTCCTTGAATCTCCGAAAAAGGTGTCCAGGAATGCCCGATTTAAAAATATACAATTTTATATACTCCACAGGGCGTGTCTGACACCGACGAGCTTGCAAAAATTCTACCCCGACACACAGTTCCTCTGTCCCAGATGCCATTCCCCAGAGGCTGACTTTCACCACATTTTCTGGAGCATCCCACTCTTCGGTCCTTGTGGCAAACTGTCCATGACACTCAGAGACCTCACGGGACTCACAACCCTGGACACCTGGGAAGCTAGCGCGCTGGGCATATTCAGGATACAGAAACACCTTAAAGCGCACAAGCGTTTCATCTCACTAGCACTTTTATTAGCCAAAAGGAGTATAGCCATGCACTGGCGATCCCCACGGGCCCCTCTTTAGCGGCATGGGTAGGAGTGGCATGGGTAAGAGCGGTATACAAGTGGGCGGCTGCGGAGGAGGAAGCACTGCACGAAGAAGAGGTCAAGGGAATCCGTAAACGCCCCATCTCCATGGAGTGGGCCATACTGTTACACCGATTTAAACAATCAATACGCAGTGAAGAGCCGGATGCCCGCCCGTCCAACCCCACTACCCCCCACCCACTAACGCAGGCCACAACTGCAGACCTTGGGCCCCCGGTGGCACACTCGTGTTGCTGACAGATGCACCCTACATCCTGTCGTACTAGACAATTGAATCCCGTTACTAGCCTCATGTAGCCCCTCCCCACGTGGCACTGGTATGCTGCTGCACAACTCAGCGAGACGTACACCACCCAGACCCGTATCATATCTCCTATACCCGCACTTTGTACACACATGCACCTCTCCCCAGTTTACGCCCCGGTTCCAAGTACTACCGTTGCATAAAGCCTACAGATCTGTTTCACACGTCACTGATGTCATAATGGACTAATACAAATGCAGTATCTTTTATTGCTTATATGTCTTGATACATGACTTGTTATGCTCAAATTATGAAATGTCAATAAAATCAAGTTAAAAAAAACTGAGCAGAACTCAGGAAGACTCCCTTCACATGATGTATGGTAGAATATCTAAGTAAGGGAAGTCTCTGTGGGTAGTGAACTAGAGGGTGCTGTTGCCTTAATGGCTGGAATTTGGTTCTTTTATGCTGAGGGAGGTACGTTAATAAAGTGATTTTTTTTTAGTCCTTCTGGGCTGTATATGACCTACACTGCTTTAAATGTATCATGAGAGTCCCACTTCGAAAGCAGGGAATTATTCAAGTATGTGAATCTATGAAAGACATCTTTACAATTCTCACGCCGGGAAACCCTTTGTGGGTAGTTGTTGCGCCTAATAAATGCAAAAATAATAATAATAAAGATCCAATGCTACAAGAAAACGTGAATACCGGTTATTGAACTGCACACATTCAGCAGTTAGGAAAGCATCAGGAAGCACATTGCTTTTGTAATTCTGAAGTGTGATGGAAAAAAAATTGTAATACCAACAAAACAAGTCAAGAACCTTTACTTGGTGCTGCTCAAATGATAAATATTCAATGAGACCAGAGTTCCACATTCAATGAAACCCGATTTCCACGTGTTATCATTTGTGTGCAGTACAGTTTTATCAGTAAAACTGTATGTCTGTGCAAATTTAGTGGTCATTTCAAATGGAAAATGTGCTGTCTGTAATAGCGAATGTGTGCTAGCACACAATGCACAAGTTACTACTTGTGTAACGATATATCTGTAAGCGACATTAGTTAGTGATAGATTCCTTACCTTAGAATATCCCCAGGCGTCAGACTGGATCCGGAAACTTTTGCGTAGCAATACCCCTGCGCGCCGGTAGGCGTCGTCTGCGGCTCCGCGTCCGTCGTCGGCGTCGTGAGCGCCGGGATGACGTCGTCTGAGTACTTAGACGGCGCCCATGCGCGCTGACGTCAGTTCTGATAACACAGCTTTTCCGCGCCAGATACGCAGAGCCATGATAGAACTAACACTGGTGCCATGAAACTAGGGCCCTGAAAGGGGATGACCTTAACCCTAGATATTGGTTCGCAGAACGGGGAGGATGGGTGGGTCGGTAAGGAATCTATCACTAACTAATGTCTCTTACAGATATATCGTTACACAAGTAGTAACTTGTGCATCTGAAAGAGACACGTTAGTGATAGATTCCTTACCTTAGAATAGATACCCCAGCAATACCAACCCCGGTGGTGGGTCTGCGAACCAATATCACACCAGAAAGTCCTGGAGGACGGAACGGCCAAAGAAGCCATCCCTCCGGACGCACAAGTTACTACTTGTGTAACGATATATCTGTAAGAGACATTAGTTAGTGATAGATTCCTTACCTTAGAATATCCCCAGGCGTCAGACTGGATCCGGAAATTTTTGCGTAGCAATACCCCTGCGCGCTGGTAGGCGTCGTCTGCGGCTCCGCGTCCGTCGTCGGCGTCGTGAGCGCCGGGATGACGTCATCGGAGTATATAGACGGCGCCCATGCGCGCTGACGTCAGTTCTGATAACACAGCTTTTCCGCGCCAGATACGCAGAGCCATGATAGAACTAACACTGGTGCCATTGAAACTAGGGCCCTGAAAGGGGATGACCTTAACCCTAAATATCGGTTCGCAGAACGGGGAGGATGGGAGGGCGGTAAGGAATCTATCACTAACTAATGTCTCTTACAGATATATCGTTACACAAGTAGTAACTTGTGCATCTGAAAGAGACATGTTAGTGATAGATTCCTTACCTTAGAATAGATACCCCAGCAATACCAACCCCGGTGGTGGGTCTGCGAACCAATATCACACCAGAAAGTCCTGGAGGACGGAACGGCCAAAGAAGCCATCCCTCCGGACTTGACTGTCCAGGCAGTAGTGTCTTGCGAACGTGTGCAGCGAGGCCCACGTGGCTGCCTGACAGATGTCCTGCAGGGGGACACCGCGGCCCAGGGCAGTTGTCGTTGCCGTGGCCCGAGTGGAGTGAGCCCGCAATCCAGCCGGGGGCTCCTTCCTCGCCATGGAGTAGCATGCTTGGATGCACAAGATGATCCACCTGGAGATGGTCCTCTTGTGTACAGCCTTTCCCTTCTTCGCGCCCACGTAACCAACGAAGAGTTGGTCATCCACCCGGAATTGGCGAGTGCGGTCTAGGTAGTAGGAGAGCGCACGTTTTGGATCCAGACGGTGGAGCCTCTCCTCCTCTTTCGAGGGATGCGGAGGCGGAAAGAAGGTGGGCAAGGTGATGGACTGCCCGATGTGGAAGGCCGTGACAACCTTGGGCAGAAAGGAAGGTCGTGTACGCAACACCACCTTATCAGGATGAACAGATAGGAAAGGCGGAGAAGAAGAAAGAGCCTGGAGCTCACTCACCCTCCTGGCAGAGGTGATGGCAACCAGGAAGGCCGTCTTCAGCGTAAGGAGACGAAGAGGACAGTTATGAAGGGGCTCAAAGGGAGCACACATCAGATAGGTGAGAACAAGATTCAAGTCCCACTGGGGCATCACGAAGGGAACAGGAGGGAACATGTGCGTGATGCCCTTCAGAAATCTACTCACAATAGGGGACTTGAATAAAGAAGGCTGATCTGGTAGCCTCAAGAAGGCTGATAGAGCAGAAAGGTACCCTTTAAGAGTGCCCAGAGCAGAGCCCTGCTGGGCAAGGGAAAGAAGAAAGAGCAGCACTTCCGAAAGGGGTGCAGAGAGAGGATCCACAGCCTTTGCTGTGCACCATGCCACAAATCTGTTCCACCGGCAGGCGTATACCGACTTTGTGGAGGGACGCCTGGCTACCAGAATGATATCACAGACTTCGGGAGGCAAGTCAAATGGCCTCAACTGCCGCCACTCAATCACCAAGCTTGTAGGTGGAGACTGGACAGGTTCGGGTGCAGGACCGTCCCCTGCTGCTGTGACAGAAGGTCCTCCCGAAGAGGCAGACGAATCGGGGGATCGACTGACATGCTGAGTAGCTCGGGATACCAGTATCTTCGTGCCCAGTCCGGAGCCACAAGGACGACCTGGGCCCGGTCGCGCCTGATCTTCTTCAGCACTCTGGGCAGAAGTGGTATAGGCGGAAAGGCGTACAACAGACCGCAGCTCCACTCGCGACGAAAAGCGTCTCCGAGCGAGTGCCGCCTTGGAAATTCCAACGCGCAGAACTGCTGACATTGCGCGTTCTCTTCTGTGGCGAATAGATCTAACCAAGGCTCTCCCCACTGTCGAAAGAGACCTTGCGCCACGTCCGAGTTCAGACGCCATTCGTGATCCATCATGCACCGGCGGCTGAGTTCGTCCGCCCTGGCATTCAGAGAACCTGCCAGGTGTTGAACCACCAGAGTCACGCCCTGATGTTCCAGCCACTGCCAGAGGCGCAGAGCCTCCTGGCAAAGGGTCCACGACCCCACACCGCCCTGTTTGTTGCAGTACCACATGGCGGTGGTGTTGTCGGTGAACACTTGCACCACGCTCCCCCTGACAGAGGGGAGGAATGCCTTCAGTGCAAGACGAATCGCCCGCAGCTCCAGAAGGTTGATGTGGAGCCGGGACTCCGCCGGAGACCAGAGGCCTCTGATCTCCGCCTCTCCCATGTGGCCTCCCCAGCCCTGGAGGGACGCGTCCGTCACAACTACGTGCTCCGGCTGGGGTAGAGAGAGGGGTCTGCCACTGACCCAGTCGCGGTCCGTGAGCCACCACTGCAGTTGCTTCGCAGTGCCCTCCGAGATCAGGACATGATCGGACGGGTTGCCCTGATGCTGGGCCCACTGAAACTTCAGGTCCCACTGCAGAGCCCGCATCCGCCACCTGGCGTGACGCACCAGAAGGATGCAGGAGGCCATCAGTCCCAGAAGCCGCAGCGTCAACCTGACCGAGACCCGGGATAACGGCCCGAAGACAGGAATCAGAGCCTGAATATCCCGAACCCGCTGCTCGGGTGGGTAAACCCGAAACTGTGCCGAGTCGAGAACCGCTCCGATGAAGAGGAGCTTCTGAGAGGGACACAGGTGTGACTTCGGCACATTGATGGAGAACCCCAGCAAGTGCAGGAGGTCGGCCGTAGTCTGGAGGTGGCTGACGACTGTCTGGGGCGAGCCCGCCTTCAACAACCAGTCGTCGAGGTAGGGGAAGACTGATACCCCTTGCCTGCGCAGATGGGCTGCGACCACCGCCATCACCTTCGTGAACACCCGTGGGGCGCTGGTAAGGCCGAAGGGGAGCACGGTAAACTGAAAGTGCTCTTGGCCTACCGTGAACCGCAGGTAACGCCGGTGGGCCGGCAGGACGGGGATGTGGAAATAGGCGTCCTGCAAGTCCAACGCTACCATCCAGTCTCCTGGGTCCAGGGCAGCCAGGACCTGAGCCAAAGTGAGCATCTTGAACTTCTCCGTCCGGAGGAAGCCGTTGACGTTCCGCAGATCCAAGATAGGGCGTAGGCCCCCTTTGCCCTTCTTGGGTACCAGAAAGTAGTGGGAATAACAGCCACGTCCTACTTCTGGCCCAGGAACGCGCTCGATGGCCCTCTTGGCCAAGAGGGCCGAAACCTCCTCTTGCAGAAGTTGCAAGTGATCCCCCGACACACGGTGGTATTGAGGTGGCATGGATGGAGGGGAAGACTCGAAGGGGAGGGAGAAACCCCTTCGGACAATTTGCAGCACCCACCTGTCCGAAGTGACTGTATGCCAGTGGGAGAGGTGATGGCGAACCCTGCCTCCCACAGGCGTCACATGGGCCTGAAAACTCGGACTAGGAAGGTTTTGAGGCGGGGGCTGCTGAGGGAGGTGTGGACTGGCCTCGCCGCTGGCCCCGACCACCGCCACGGCGGTTCCCACGGCCGCCACCGCGTTGCTGAACATTCTGCGGCGCGAGGCTGACGGTCCGTGGTGGGGCGCCCCTTCCGTGGCCACGAAAGGAGCGAAAGGCACCCGATTGCTGGCGTGGGGCCGCAAGGCCCAAGGACTTGGCCGTGGCCCTGGAGTCCTTAAAACGTTCCAGCGCATGGTCTGCCTTGTCGCCGAAGAGGCGACGGCCATCAAACGGCATGTCCAGGAGAGTGGCCTGGACATCGGCCGAGAAATTGGCGGACCTCAACCAGGCGTGGCGTCGAACCGCCACCGTCGTTGCCATCGCCCTGCCCAGTGAGTCCGTGGTATCCAGCCCACACCGGATGGAAAAGCGTGCCGCATCTCGGCCGTCCGCAAGGGTTTGGCTGAGTTTAGCCCTGACCTCCTCAGGGCATTGTGGCAGCACCTCCGCAACCGTGTCCCACAGAGTGTGGGTGTAGCGGCCCAAGAGACAGTTGGTGTTCACTGACCGGAGCCCTAGGCTCACAGACGAGAAGACCTTCTTCCCGAACTGCTCATATCTCTTGGATTCCCTGTCGGGCGGGGCCGACGGGAATGCGGTCTGGGAGTTGGAGGCCTGGATGACCAGGCTCTCGGGGGTGGGGTGGGTGGACAAAAAGCAAGGGTCGCCCGGTGCCGGGCGGTAGCGTCTGGCCACGTTCCTATCCACAGGGGGACCTGTGGCGGGCTTGGACCAAGTGCCCAGCAGAACGTCACACAAGGCCTCATTGAACGGCAGAAGGGGCTCCGCGGAGCCGGACTGCTGTTTGAGTACCTCAGTGAGGAGATTAGTCCTCACGGCCGCGACGGGGAGCTGAAGGCTCAGGGCCTTAGCTGCCTTCGTCAACACTACGCTGTAAGCAGAACCCGCCTCCGAAGCCACAGTCGGGGGCGACGTAAATCCAGTGTCTGGCGAGGTGTCAATACCACTGGCCTCCCCAAGCTCATATGTCCAGTCCTGGTTTGACTGGCAATCACGTGCCAGAGGGTCCTCGGACCCCTCCCACTGCTCCTCGTCACCTGGCTCCTGGAGACCAGGATCAACAGCCAGGGCCTCCTTGTGGAGATAGAATTCTCCAAAGGCCGTCGGAATCGGCGCCCAGCGGCGCCCTTCCGACTCCTGAGTAGGACCGTAGGAAACATTGGGGGCGGCAACCACATCGGCTGCCGGGGACGACACCTGAAGGGACGGCGCCGGTGAGGTCGTAAGGTCGACCGGCGAGGTCCCAGATCCGGAGCCGGATCCAGCGAGGTCGCGCGGCGCCGGGACCGAAGTCGCCAGCGGCGCCGGGGCCGAAGCACCCGACGTCGTCGGGGCCGAAGCGCCCGACCCGGAAGGACCTCCAGACGGAGCCGATCGGCCCGAAGGCGCCACGGGAACCGACTGAGGAGGGAGGGCCCTCATGGCCATGAGGTACCTCTCGACCTCCTCCTGCGACGCGCCGTGCCCAGGGACCCGAAGGTGTCGGGCAGGCGGCGACGCTTGCGACTCCCGCGGAGCCGCGTGGGCGGTGTCGCCCGAGTCCCCGGCCGCATCGAGCGAGCGTCGGGGCGGGTCGGAGGACCGATGGTGTCGCTCCGACCTCTCATGCCTCTTACCTGAGGACTTGGAACCAGACGATCGGTGTCCACTCCCGGAACGTCGATGACTCCGACCTCGCGACCTGTCCCTCGACCTCCCGTGGGACCGGGACCGGGACCTGGAGTGGCGCGGGGCCGAGTGCCTCAGCTCGAGACGCTTGCGGGACCGCTCCCGCCTAGCCTTCGACGTCAGGGCCCGGCAGTCGGCGCAGGTTCGATCGTCGTGGTCGAGGCCTAAGCACTTCAGGCACCGGCGATGGGGGTCCATGACCGACATGAGTCGGCCGCACTTCGAACAAGGCTTGAACCCGGGCATCCCTGGCACCGATAGTCGAGACAGTCGACTAAGAGAAGATCAAAAAGGATCAAAATTTTTCAGTCAAAAAGTGACTGGGGGTAGAGCTTCTTCCGGATCTGCGCTAGCTGGCGCGGAAAAAAGAAGAACTGACGTCAGCGCGCATGGGCGCCGTCTAAGTACTCCGACGACGTCATCCCGGCGCTCACGACGCCGACGACGGACGCGGAGCCGCAGACGACGCCTACCGGCGCGCAGGGGTATTGCTACGCAAAAGTTTCCGGATCCAGTCTGACGCCTGGGGATATTCTAAGGTAAGGAATCTATCACTAACGTGTCTCTTTCAGATACTTTAGTTACATAAAAAAATTACCTGCCTCATGTCCATTAAAGCTGCGTGGGTCCCAAAAGTTTGTTGGTGTAAAAATTGGAGCACAAGAAACATCGGCATCTGGGCCAGCATCAGGGGAGGTTACTGCGGCACGAAGGACACTGGTCCGGATTTGTTATGTGATCCAGGGGGGCTCATCGGAGCCGAGGACGCATAAGTTGCAGAGGAACCCGAAGGGGCCACCTCGGACTCACAGGCCCTGAAGGCGCACAGGATTGGTTGGAAAGCTCAAATACGCCATGCATGGCCTCGTAAAATTCCTTTACTTGAGCAGGGGTCACTTCGGTCCTTGAAAAATGTAGGAGGCTCAGAGTCAGCCCTAGCAACGAATCTGAAGAACCATGCCTCGAACGTTGATGCTCCGTCACTTCAACCGACGGACAAGGAGAAGTCAAAGTATGTTAAGACTTCTTATGCTTCCTCCCCAAAAGTACAGATGACCTGAATAGGAGGAAGAAGCCTTGGGGCTCCTAGAGTGGTTCCGCAACCTCCCTCTCGATCAGGACAGAGACCTCTGTGGGGTCGCAGGCAGAGCCACTAGCAGCTTCAGGGACCGCTCCCTCAAGCATTTGGTGCCACAGCCTGGCAGTCCGAGCACAACTTGGAGTCATGGTCACGCTCAAGACACCACAAACACACGAGGTGTGAATCCGTAACAAACAATGCTCAATGAAGACATCCCTCGACATACCAGGAGGAAAAATTCCTAAAAAAAGAATTCAACACATTGAAAAAAGTGTGTCAAAAAACAACAAAGGGGTAGCTCACTCCAGATCATTGCTAACTGGTGCAGAAAGAAAAGAACTGACAACGTGCTGAGGTGGTGCCTATATAGGTTACAAAGACGCCACGCTGAGCCGATCAACGCCACCCACCGGCGCACAGGAGTGCAGCTCGATCAAAAATCTTTTGGATCCAGTCTGATGCCTGGGGAATTCAAAGATAAGGACTTTGCGGCTAGATGTTTCTATGAGATGATAAATATTCAATGAAACCAGATTTCCACATTATCATTTGTGTGCAATATAGTATGTTTGTGTAAATTTAGTGACCATTTCAAATGGAAAATGTGCTGTTCATAAATGAGTGAACTAGCACATAATGCTTTAGTAAGATAAAAAAATTACCTGCCTCATATCCATTAAAGCTACATGGGTACCGAAGGTTTGTTGTTCTAAAAATTGTGAAATAGTTCTAAAACGTTTGGGAAGTAATGCCCTATTGTATTGTTATGTGTAGCCACATCTTTTCTCAATGTATGAGCCATTTCTGTTTTATAACAATTATGGTTACATATGTCATAATTCAGTACAACCAAACATTTTTCTATTTTCTGTCACACCAGTTACTCACACATCTGTACTTTTATGAGTATCTGGTCAATATTGTTGGTGTTCTACTCTCATCTACAACTATCTTGGGAGGCATAAAGGCATGTTGTGCCTCCTGAAACACCTCTGTAAATTCAGGATAAATGGATAATTTCACACTCTGGTATTTCAGGACTTTGTTTTCCATAGCCACGTGCAGCTCTAACTTGAGGAAATTAATAGTCCAGCAATAATGGTTCTAAAAAGGTGCTCATGGTGGAGGCCCAAGCGCAAACAAACGTGTACCCTCTTGACAACCAAGTTATCAGAAAAGCTAGTTTTTCTAAAGAGGTCAAACAGGAGGAACTCTATAAATGTTTCTGGTCTGTCTGTTGCTGTGGATTCCGCTAGACCCATTACCCTAAAGTTGGTTTCTCTTTACCTGGCCTCCAGGTTTTCATTTTCAGCTCATGTTCATTCAAGCAATTTTCCAAGGTGCGCTATCTTGTTACCTTGCCAAATGAATATTGAAGAAATAATAATTAAACAGAAGTACAGTCATACGTATACAGAAGTACATTCATATCAGACAAACAAAAATGAATATTGGAGAAATAATTAGGCGCAGGAAGCAGAAAAAGTAAAAGAGAAATATGAGAGACGACAAAAAGAAAATGGGACAAACATCATTATATGACATTAAGTATTTATACAATATCTTTGCGCAAAACTGGTTGATGGATTGTGCACTGATTTGGGCTATGAGATTGTATACTAATAATGAATGTTATATAACATTATAAGAATGTTTGTCCATTTTTCTTTTTGTTGCCTCCCTTATTTATCCTTTACTTTCTCTGGTTCCTTTCTTATTACTATTCCTTCAATATTTATTTTTGTACGCCTGATATGAACGTATTTCTGTTATATATTGCTTGCAATAAATATCCTTGTCGTTTCTTTTTTAAAAAAATATCCTTGAAAAAGCCACTGGGCTGCACGCCATAGAGGGCACAAAACAGGTACTGGCTGGCCCATGTTTTATATGTTCAAAATAAACTACTGTGATCACCACGTAAACCTAATAATCTGATCACTATACTGAATTTAAGTAATATACCACATTGTGGTTATATTTAAAAAGCTAAATAGTGCATAATGTTTCCCTATCTAAACAATTCTGCATTTGTGAGCATAGGGGTATTGCCCTCTACCTAGGATAAACAATCAGCATCTCACACTGAGCATATCCCATTGTTGTATTTAGTTGGGTTGGTCACTGTACTTGTCAAAGTGTGTGTCTAGAGCTAGGTCGATATTGTTTCTCCAACAGTGCCCTACATAGTACTCTCTGTACTAAACATAAACTTAAACTGTACTGACAATCTACATGCAAATGGGGGAAATACTCTTATCTCCTATTTGATGCACTCCCACTATGTTACACAGGTGAAAGACTCCTTCCATTGGCCAAAATATGATCTGCTGAAGTTATAACACTTCATGTTTAACCAATGTTTTCAAAATGATGCATTTGGTGAGCTGAGCTCTCAAACCTCACCAGTGGCCCTGGTTATCAATGGGCCTTTGAGGACCAACTCTGCTTACCACCAGACCCACTCCCCTATTCACAGCTCAGTACAGTGACCAAGTATTTTGTCTGGCGTCCGGCGAGTGCTCCAGTATTCTATGGTGTGATATTCTCATTTGGAAGCATGCTGCACCATTCGGGACAGGATTATTTTCTTCTGTTTTAACTGTACTGTGGGTCGCCAAGCTCTGCTCTCAAGTGACCGTGTTATGGGATCACAGACCATGCCTCACCATTACAACTGTATTAATTAGCATATCCTATTTTCTCCTCTTTCTTTTTTCACAACTTGGTCAATAGCATAGAACCTCAGATATTAATCTTACTAAAGTCCCTACTGTTAATTGATCCGAAATTTTCAAGTACTAGCTTCTTGAGGGTGAAGGGTATGCTTCCATTACAGTAAAGTCCACAAGGGCATTCCAACACATATGTTTTGAATTCACTCTCACAGTTCAATAACTTCATTACCATTTGCTCACAGCCATTTCTCATAGTAAAACTGCTTATTTTGTTGTTGGCACACAGTTTTGCATCTAGCACAAGTGCTGAACCCCATGGCATCTAAACTTAACCATGTTTTTTATGAAAATGTTAAGTGGCTTTGTGCCAATATATCTTTGAAGAATCTTGCTTTTCTAAAATTCACTTTTAAAATAATACATGGTTTGTCTCCGATGTGTGGAACACTGCAATATGTGTTTAGAAGTCAGACACTGTTGCCCTGAATATTTAAATAAAGAGAGGAATGAAGGGTTCGTATTGGCTTAATAAAGACGGTTTTGAAATATGAAATGCAAGGATTATTTTTTTGCTATCCACCACACCATTTGAATAAATTATAGCACTTAATTTCTTGAGTGTCAATACTCTTTTCTTCTGAAAGTTTTTTTATATTAAATATAAACACTGCCATCCCAGCCTGGCCCCCACATTAAGTGTGTAATAATGCCCTTCCTTCAACAACCATACTAAATAGCATAATATACTCAGAACATCTGCATATATTGTTTATAGCGTGCATTTGTTTCCCATGTTCCTTTGTTTTAACAAATGTATTTAAACCAAAATCAGTATGCAAAGGGTTACATTTGTGCAGTAAGGTAAAATCTCATTCAACAGATATCATGACAACTAATAATGTGGTTTCGAGGTGAAAAGTTATTTATCTAAGCAATCTGTGAGGCAGTAAAAAGTGTTTTCTCATGATACTTTTGCTGTACTGTGGAAAATATACTCATATTTAAACTTTGCACTGCAGTAATAAATGTGCGAATGCATGGTTACATTTGCTCTAATTCAAGTGTTATTGGCCTCATTCATTTTCAATGACACAGCATAAATATGGGAATTAAAATAAATGTGGCACAATAACAAATTATTTGGAACAACTGTATTCTTCAACACATATTTACACATGTACCACTACAATGGAAATGTCAAATACTAGTCTCTTACCACATACAGCAAACCTGACATGAGAAAAAAACACTATTTACTGCTCAGCAATTGTATAACACAATGATTTTATACTCTCCTTATAGTCACAATGTCTCTTCAATGTATCTTTTACATAAAGGCGTGATGAGGAGCAAAAAAGGCAGGGAGAGTGATGAAGGGTCCCACGTGGAAGGATGACACCAACTTTAAGCAGAAGTTCAGAGTACTGATTCATTCAAGAAGACATGAATGCATGGAGGTTGCACTCACACACTTGCAGATCACTGACAGCGCACAGAAATAATTGCAATGAAGAAAACCATCTTAGTGGTCTGCAATCTCAGAGAACACCTGTGCAAAGGTTCGAAAGACGTGCACATCAAAAACGTGAGGACCAAACTAAGGTCCCATTAAGGCATATTAAAGGGTGCAGTGGGAAACAAATGAGCCCCTTTAAGAAATGCATCACAACTGGTGTCCTAAATTACAAGGGTTGGTTAGGCAAACCTATTTAGGCATGAGAAAAACCTTTTAATGGTTTCCACAGCTAAGCTTTGCTGGACAAGAGATAAAACAATTAAAATATAAGACATTTTTACTTGAAGAGAATCAACTGAAAAGACCTCCAAAACAGTCCACAAACTTTACCCAAAGACCAGAATAAACAGACTTGGTAGCTGGTCATCTAGCTGACAGAAGAACATCTATTATTTCTTCAGGCCAATCACAACCACTCAGCTGGTGCCACTCAATCTCCATGCATGGAAGAGTAGGTTGTGGAAATTTAGGAGCAGGACCCTGCCCTAATGCTGAAAAGGGAGGACCACCTAACGGCAGAGTACGATATATCTGGTAGAGACACGATCTAGCCGCAGATTCTTTAACTTAGAATATCTCCCCAGGCGTCAGACTGGATTCGGAAAATCTTTTTTCCCCGGCAATACCTCTACACGCCGGGAGGTGACGTCGCCCAGCTTTATCTTGACGTCGTACACGGATGTGACGTCAATGGAGTCATACAAGTCCCTCCCAGCAGGCGGACGTCAGTCTTCTACAGAAAACTTTTCCGCTCCACAACGCGGAGCTGTGCAAAAAACTGCGATAACACAGGAACAGTATGTGTTAAAAAGAATAAAATCACAGAAAAAGCACCCAGTCCCCGGACGGGCTGAAGGGAGCTCACAGAGTACTTGCTGCGAGCAAGGGCCCAACAGATTGCCAAACCATGCCCCACCTCGAGGGGGTAACGACAGCGGCACAAAAGATATGACAAGTGAGGCAAAGCCTGTCACCACAGAAAGGAAATTAAAAGAACCACAATATTGAAGCAACATGTTGCCAGACAAGGGACTCGAAGTAAACGACCACAAGAAAGTTCACCACAAACACACTCCAGAGATTGAAGAATGTAGCATCAAGAGAACCCAACCCAACCGACTGCCAGAAAAGGGAGGAGGCATAGATGTGGGCGGTGGGAGGGAAATAAAAACAGAATAACTCCATGCGTGAGTATCACAGGAGGAAAAACATGAGAAGGTAGTAAAAAGTATAGACCTGAATCACCATAAAACGTGGACGAAGTGGAGAGCCAAAGGGCTCGATAGCTGCCAAAGGAAGGTGCGAGAGCAGGCCATCAACCAGACAATAGGACTGAGAGGAGCCCGAAGGGCTCCATGGAGGACAACACACCCTACCCCAGAGTGTGGTGCGAGAGCACACTCCCGGGAGACCAAGGCCACCAGAAAGAGGGAGGCTAGGTGGAAAGACACCATATAAAAAGGTCTTCGCAGAGTGGGGAGAATGGGTGGGCGTGAAGGAATCTGCGGCTAGACTGTGTCTCTAACAGATATATCATTACCGAAGGTAAGTAACTCTTCCATCTGATAGAGACATCTAGCCACAGATTCTTTAACTTAGAATAGATACCAAAGCCATACCCCATAGGAGGAGGGTCTACGAAACAACCACCAAGTACCAGGAGAACATATGCGTCAAGAGGCTGATGAAAAAACAGTTGAAACCGCAATGCCAGGACAACAGGCATCAGACCCATGACCCACCTTAAGGAGTATGAACAAGAGATGGTAAAGACACCAAATCCGATGAGGGACGGTGTGAGATCTCTCTCGCCCAGACATAGATGAAAGGAAAACAGAACTAAAAGTTCCGTGCCCACGCAAGAAACAATGCAGCGAGACCGTCAAAGAAGGATCGAGGCATCGGTCTCTATAACCCAAGAGAAACGAAGTACCAAGGCACAAAACAACATGACAACGGTAGAGCATACCACCTGAACACACACCACAGTGGAAGCCACAAGAAACTGGACCGTTGGGAGACTGTCCGCCCAAGAACCGGAGCCGCAGCATGAGGCCCGTGGGTGGAAGAAAAAACACCTCAATGTTTACTGCCTAGGACATATGACAACAGTGGCAGGACCGAGCCCAGACCCTAGTGCCAACTGAGACATAGGATCTTCCATCTGAGCAAAAGCGCAGGAGGAAGGCATGCAGCCATACAAATTAAAAGGCACCACTGCGAGTGGATAACCTGCAAAGCTATTAACACAGAGAGGACACTATCCCGAAGGAAAGAGGAAGCAAGAGTGTCTGACACTAAGTCAAAAAAGACTTAGTATAAGAGCACCCCAGCGGCGTGTAGAATTCACAATATACACACAAGAGACAGGAATGTCGACATGCGTACGTGGAGTGACTAAATCCTAAATAGGGGAGTAATACAAGCGCCACGGCACCGGTGTGCTGCATAACAGTTAAGAATGCAGAAAAAATAACAGGCCCCCAAAGGGGAAGAATCCTGGTCTCCCGTGAAACAGCAGAAATACACACCACAAGACTGCTCTTAAGGGATTGAAAGAAGGCAGAGACAGAAGCCTGGCGCCAAAGCATACACCACCCAAGACAGACACCATCTACCAAAATGGAGTACGTCGATAAGGATACACACACCGTAATGCCACCTAAAGAAGCATCTGTGCCATAATGGGAGTAAGAACTCACAACCAGAAAAACATCAGGGGTATAGCACAGATCCAGAGGCAGAAAACCAGAGCCACTCCTTGAGAACTAGGAATATGCAAAGGACAGGAAGGGACAAACCGGCCCCCTTGTCCTGCAAGAAGCAAGGAACTGGAGAGCGTTACAGGGAAGACCTGTAATCCCCCCCCCCCACCCCACCCCCACCCCCACCCCACGGGCGCATGTCCACCGATAGACAGGCAAGAAGTGCACAGCGAGGTTGTAGGAACATGCCAGGGTGATAAAACCCCTTACAGAGGTGGGGATGTATTACGGACCAATGGCAGACAGCCAATGGTAACACTTGGAGAGAAACCAATCCTACGGTACTCACTGTAGGAAGGTACATCCTGACTATGGTTGCCCCCAACTTTTTGCCCTGTGTTTTAGCTGGTTTTGGACATAGTCGACCTGGGACCCTGCCAATCAGGACCCCAGGCCTACTGCTCTCTCTTTAAAATGGATTCCATGTACCCTAGGTGCATTTCCAATTGGTACTGGGCCACCTTATCAGATCCTGTAACTCAGGGCATAGGTGTACCCAGGGCCGCCAGGGGCTGCAGCATGTATTATGCCACCCCTGGCTGGCCTCCTAAATTTGACACAACTGGCTGCATGACAGCTGGGGCGAAGTCGTGTAATCACCCTTTGCTTTGGATATAGTAGCCTATATCTAACCATACAATGGACACCCGAGTTCCTATCAGTCACTCCTATGGCAGGCCTTGACAAACCTGAAGGCAGAGTGCATGGGCTCGTGTGAACTGTGTTCTGGCCCGAGCCGAGCCGGTTGCAGCTTGCGGAGAAAAGACCCAATGGCTGTTCCATGATAACGCGTACCACATCGGTAACTTCGGTGTCGCGTTATCAAGACATGTCGAGTAAGGTGTCATACGAATCGGGGTGCTGCCCTCTCACCAACCCTGGCGACGAGGTTAGCATTCCGCCCTTCTAGAGGGACACGACATGTACGTAACTGTGAACCCCGGTTAAAGTTAACGAAAGCCTCAGCTCCACAAAATGGAGGCTGCCACCACAGACACGAGTCTGACCTCCTGCTGCTGGGAGTCCTTCCAGCGAGGAGCACTTGGACAAAGGGTTTCCTGTCGAGGGCGGTGTTCGCACCGTCCCAGACAGGGTTTGTGTATTCTGGGTAGGTAGGGCTTTTGCGAGAAGGTGACTGCGGAGTGGCACCCCGGTGCTCACTACGCATCTGCCGGTTAGAACCAGTTCCAGGGGCGACAGCCCTGGCCTGGGGAAAGTCCGGCAGGGGAGAGGGGTGTAACTACCCCCCTTCCTGGTCCCACCCTTAGGGCAGGACCTAGTCATGTACCCACCCCTTTCTTTAGAATAAAGGCCGGAGCGGGGACCCTTCCAAATTAGATCATCTTTGAATCAAGAATACTTTCTACGAAAGGACTTCAAGACTCTTCTCAAGATTTCTCCCTTGTGGCTAAGGAGTAGTCACCCTGCATCAGCGGGCACCATCTAAGAACTCTGCGGTTTGCTGTAAGTCCTTCCTCAAGGAATCCGACGGCCCAGCTCGACGAGAACCGGCTTCCCTGGCACCTCTGACCTCTACCCACGTCATCAGCTCAGCTGTGACCTGTGGGTGCGACGAGACCTCGAGGGACCGGCCATCATCAGAACCTGCACGCTCTTAAAACCAGCACGACCATCGAGGTAACTCTCTGGTGAGTGCTCTAGGGTCCGAGAAGCCCCGACCCTGAGCCGCTCCAGCACCGAAGTGCAGCCTCCCAGCATCTCCACGATCTGCGTGGGGCCCTTCTGCTCGCTGCTCAGCACGTTGTCTGGTCACTAGCTGCTGGCTTGTGCCCTTCTGTGACGACATCCGAGAATCATCACTGCTGGTCTGGTTGCTCCAGACCGGCCCTTGCTTCCATCTTTGCGAGAAGCACCCCGGACCCTCCTGGTCCACTCAAGACGCCATCTTAGGCCCACCACGTGGCCCTGAGAACTGCCAAGGCTTGTTGCCCCATCCTGGGCCCAGCGACGCCGACCGCATCATCCTTCGTGGGACAGCTCGCACCTCCGCCGTGGTCGCCGACAACGCCTCCTGGTCCGTGAGACTGCCGAGCCTAGCGTCGCCCACTCACCTGGTCGAGGTGACGGCCAACCGGTGCCTTCCTGGTACCCTCTGACTACTGGCTAGTAGTACGAACTTGGTCCCCTCTGCTTTCAGGTTTCTTCAATCTCCGATCCAGGCTTGGATCTCTACGAACTATTCAGCACTGGTCGCCGGCCAGCAACTCCTTTTCTTCCGGCTCCTGGCTCGTCAGCGAAGACCCCGACGCCTGTAAGACTTGTGCAGCCGCAGCCCTCGTGGCTAGGTAACTCGGCATTTCGGTGCCTGCATAGCCTCCTTACTCTAGGGTCCCGAGTCCCTCGCTTCCGACTTGCCTTATCGGGTCCGCCCGAAACCTTAACCTTCCCGTGTCCTCGGACACTTGTTTTTAAATTGTGCACTTGAAGTATTTGCTAAAGAGATTTGGTTTGTGCTTAGTACCCTGTCCTCATAAAGAGTACAGGGCTGTTGTGATTCTTAATAAATATCCTGTTTATTTTCATAACACTTGTGTGGTGTCCTTTCACTGGGTGTTCAAGGGGTACATGTGTGGTAAACAGCTGGCTTAACACGCCCTCTCGAGTCTTTAGCCTTAGACTGCTCGTATCCACGCTACTAGGATAGCTGGTCTATAGGTTGACTTACAACCAAACACCATAAGGGTCGTTGGTACGATACATAGCGGTCGCTAGAATAGCGAACGTTGCATATCGGGCCAACTTCTCACACTCACCAGAGGAGACATCCTACAACAGTAAGAAGAGTCAGCTTGTGCCAAAGTTCTTGGCAAAGAAGAGTAGCAATATGATTGCCAACGAATACCCCACATAGGGTAAGGCACAACCCTACAAAAGAAGGGTCCCTCTTGAGACAAGCTCAGAGGCTCAATAGAAAGGTAAACACAGCTTAACCCGTTGTACCAGAATAAATAAACAACACGGCTGAGCAGCCACACAACCCAGATCATCTGCGGCCCACGACGTGTAACAGAAAAGATAAACATACACAGGAGGAGCTTGACTGCCGAATCAGCATGGGCGTCAAAAGAAGAGTGACCCCATTAAATAGTATATCTTTTGAAGCCGCTACTGAAAATGCTCTGGGAAAACGCCATCATGCAACCACGCGTGGCGGCGTACTGCAACGACCACAGTGTCCGTGGTGCACAAGTTAGGACTTGTGTAACGATATATCTGTAAGAGACATTAGTTAGTGATAGATTCCTTACCTTACAATATCCCCAGACGTCAGACTGGATTTGGAAATGTTTGCGTAGCAGTACCCTTGCGCGTCGGTAGGCGTCGTCTGCGGCTCCGCGTCCGTCGTCGGCGTCGTGGGCGCTGTGATGACGTCGTCAGAGTACTTAGACGCCGCCTCCGCGTGCGGATGTCAGTTCTTAGCCACAGCTTTTACACGCCAGGAACGCAGAGCTCTGCTAAAAACTAACACTGGTGCCATTGAAACTAGGGCCCTGAAAGGGGATGACCTTAACCCTAGATATCGTATTTTTCGGGAGGATGGGTGAGTCGGTAAGGAATCTATCATTAACTAATTTCTCTTACAGATATATGGTTACACAAGTAGTAACTTGTGCATCTGAAAGAGACACGTTAGTGATAGATTCCTTACCTTAGAATAGATACCCCAGCAATACCAACCCCGGTGGTGGGTCTGCGAACCAATAATCACACCAGAAAGTCCTGGAGGACAGAACGGCCAAAGAAGCCATCCCTCCGGACTTGGCTGTCCAGGCAATAGTGTCTTGCAAACGTGTGCAGCGAGGCCCACGTAGCTGCCTGGCAGATGTCCTGCAAGGGCACTACTCGGCCCAGGGCAGTTGTAGACGCCATGGTCCGAGTGGAATGAGCCCTAGGCCCATCAGGGGGTTCCTTCTTAGCCAAGGAGTAACAAGCCTGGATACAAAAGATGATCCACCGCGAGATGGTCCGCTTGTCCACCGCCTTTCCCTTCTTAGCGCCCACGTAACCAACAAAGAGTTGGTCATCCAACCGGAACTGGCGTGTGCGATCTAAATAGAAAGAGAGCGCACGTTTTGGGTCCAGACAGTGGAGCCGCTCCTCCTCCTTTGAGGGATGCAGAGGCGGAAAGAAGGTGGGCAAGGTGATGGACTGCCCGATGTGGAAGGCTGTCACTACCTTGGGCAGAAAAGAGGGCCTTGTCCGCAATACAACCTTATCCGGATGGACCGAAAGAAAAGGAGGTTTAGAGGATAGAGCCTGGAGCTCACTCACTCTCCTGGCAGAGGTGATGACAACCAGGAAGGCGGTCTTCAATGTAAGAAGGCGGATAGGACAACTGTGAAGTGGCTCAAAAGGAGCACACATCACGAAAGTAAGAACCAGGTTCAAGTCCCACTGAGGCATCACAAAGGAAACAGGAGGAAATGTGTGTGTGATGCCCTTCAGGAATTGATTAACAGGGGACTTGAACAAAGATGGTGATAAGGCAGGCTTAGAAAGGCTGAAAGGGCAGAAAGGTGGCCCTTGATAGTGCCCAGAGCAGAGCCCTGCTGGGCAAGAGAAAGAAGGAAGAGAAGAACCTCAGAAAGAGGGTAGAGAGAGGATCCACAGCCTTTGCTGTGCACCATGCCACAAATCTGTAACACCTGCAGGCGAATACCGACTTTGTGGAGGGACGCCTGGCTGCCAGAATGATGTTACAGACTTCAGGATGCAAGTCAAATGGCCTCAACTGTCGCCGCTCAATCTCCAAACATGGAGGTGGAGACTGGACAGGTTTGGGTGGAGGACTGTCCCCTGCTTCTGCGACAGAAGATCATCCTGAAGAGGCAGACGAACCGGGGGATCGACCGACATACTGAGTAGCTCGGGATACCAGAACCTTCGTGCCCAGTCCGGAGCCACAAGGATGACTTGTGCCGGGTCGCGCTTGATCTTCTTCAGCACTCTGGGCAGAAGTGTTATAGGCGGAAAGGCGTACAACAGACCGCAACTCCACTCGCGACGAAAAGCGTCTCTGAGCGAGTGCCGCCTTGGAAATTCCAACGCGCAGAACTGATGACATTGCGCGTTCTCTTCGGTGGCGAATAGATCTAACCAAGGCTCTCCCACTGCAGAAAGAGGCCTTGCGCCACGTCCGAGTTCAGACGCCATTCGTGCTCCATCATGCACCGGCGGCCGAGTTCGTCCGCCCTGGCGTTCAGAGAACCTGCCAGGTGTTGAACCACCAGGGTCACACCCTGATGTTCCAGCCACTGCCAAAGGCGCAGAGCCTCTTGGCAAGTTGCAGTACCACATGGCAGTGGTGTTGTCCGTGAGCACCTGCACTACACACCCCTGGACAGAGGGGAGGAATGCCTTCAGTGCTAGATGAATCGCCCGCAGCTCCAAAAGGTGGATATGGAGCCGGGACTCCGCCAGAGACCAGAGTCCTCTGATCTCCGCCTCTCCCATGTGGCCTCCCCAGCCCTGGAGGGACGCGTCCGTCACAACCACGTGCTCCGGTTGGGGAAGGGAGAGGGATCAGCTGCTGACCCAATCGCGGTCCATGAGCCACCACTGCAGCTGTCTCGCAGTGCCCTCCGAGATCAGGACATGGTCGGACAGGTTGCCCTGATGCTGGGCCCACTGAAACTTCAGGTCCCACTGCAGAGCCCGCATCCGCCAACGGGCGTGATGCACCAGAAGGATGCAGGAAGCCATCAGCCCCAGAAGCCGCAGCGTCAACCTGACCGAAACTCGGGATGAAGGCTGAAAGATTGGAATCAGTGCCTGTATATCCCGAACCCGCTGCTCGGGTGGGTTAAACCGGAACTGCGACGAGTCGAGAACCGCTCTGATGAAAAGGAGTTTCTGAGAGGGATACAGGTGGGACTTCGGCACATTGATGGAGAACCCCAGCAGGTGCAAGAGGTCTGCCGTCGTCTGGAGGTGGCTGGCGACTGTCTGGGGCGCGCACGCCTTCAACAACCAGTCGTCGAGGTAGGGTGTGAGAAGTTGGCCTGATGTGCAGTGTTCACTATTCTAGTGATCACTATGTATCAGTCCAAACAACCCTTATTGATGATTGGTTGTAAGTCAACCGTAGACCAGCTATCCTAGTAGCGTGGACAAGAGCAGTCTTTAGGCTAGACTCTAGAGGGCGTGTTAAGCCAGCTGTTATACCATGACATATATCCCTTGAACACCAAGTGAAAGGACACCACACAAGTTGTTATGAAAATAAAAGGATATTTATTTAGAACATAACAACCCTGGACTCTTTATGAGGACAGGGTGCTAAGCACAATACAAAGCTCTTAGGAAAATACGCAAAGTTGCACAATTTACACAAATGCCCGAGGGGCACGAAAAACCATATACTCTAAAAGTGGAATGCGAAATTACTAGCAGGTAAGTCCTACGCTAATAGGCTTTGGGATCGCTAGGACTTGACTACTGAACCTTCAGATTACTAGCAGGAGGCCTAGGGAGATCGGGTGCAGAGTGTGCACTCTCACGCGGGATGCGGGACAAAGTCTATGGATGCTAGAAATTACAAAGTTAGTGTTATCGGACGAATCCGACTAGGTAGAGCTGAAACGAAAAAGGATCTGGACCCTTGGATAGTGAGGCTATGCTGGAGCACCAAAATGCTGAGGTTACCTAGCCCAGGGGCTGCGGCTGCATAGGTCTGGAAAGACGTCGGGAATCCTCGTTGCAGTCTATGGAGCCTGAAAGAAGAAGTTGCTGGCAGGCGACCAGTGAAGAGATTCGGATGGATCCAAGCCTGGATCGAAGATGGAGGACACCTGTAAGCAGAGGGGACCAAGTTCTGAATCACTAGCCAGTGATTAGATGGGCACTAGGATGGCAGAGGATGGAGTCACCTCGACCAGGTGAGTGGGCGACGCTGGGCTCTGCAGTCTCACGGACCAGGAGGCGTTGTCGGCGACCAGGATGGAGGTGCGAGCTGTCCCACGATGGTATCTGCTGTCGACGTCGCTGGACCCAGGATTGGGGCAACAAGTCTTGGCAAATGCAAGCCCACGCAGTGGACTTAAAATGGCGTCTGGAGTGGACCAGGAGGGTCCGGGGTGCTCCTCTGTTGGAGCGGAGCAAGGGCCAGTCTGGAGCAACCAGACCAGCGGTGTTGTCGTCGTGGAGCGTCGTCAAGAGGGCCACAAGCCAGCAGGCAAGTAGCCGGACAACGCGGTGAGCAGCAAAGAGCAGAAGGGCCCCACGCAGATCTGGTGGATGCTGGGGGGCTGAACTTCGGTGCTGGAGCTGCTCAGGGTTAGGGCTTCTCGAACCCCAAAGCACTCACTCGAGGATCCCTCGGCGGTCGTGCTGGATAAGCGTCGTGCAGTTCTGAAGATGGCCGGTCCCTTGAGGTCTCGTCGCACCCACGGATCTCAGCTGAGCTGACGATGTGGGTAGAGGTCAGAGGTGCCAGGGAAGCCGGGTCTCGTCGTGCTTGTCAGTCGGATTCCGGAGGAAGGACGTGCAGCAAACCGCAGTGTTCTTAGATGGTGCCTGCGGGTGCAGGGTGACTACTCCTTAGTCACAAGGGAGAAATCTTGAGAAGTCGAGAGTTCCTTTCGTAGAAAGTAGTTTCAGGATTCAAAGATGATCTAATTTGGAAGGGGGCCCGCTCCTATCTTTATACTAGGAAAAGGGGCTGGCACGCGACTAGGTCCTGCCCATGGGTGGGACCAGGAAGGGGGGTGGTTACACCCCTCTCCCATGCCGGACTTTCCCCAGCTCAGGGGCGGGTGTGCCCCTGGAACTGGTTCTAGCCGGCAGATGCATAGTGAGCACCGGGGTGCCTCTTGCAGTCACCTTCCTCTAAAGCCCTGCCTACCCAGGATACACAAAACCCTGTCTGGGATGGTGCTAGCACCGCCCCTGACAGGAAACCCTTTGTCCAAGCCTCCCTCGCTGGAAGGACTCCCAGCAGCAGGAGGTCAGACTTGTGTCTGTGGTGGCAGCATCCATTTTGTGATGCTGAGGCTCGAGTTAACTTTAACCGGGGTTCACAGTTACATACATGTCGTGTCCCTCTAGAAGGGTGGAATGCTAACCCCGTCGCCAGAATTGGCGAGGGGTTAGTATTCCAATTCGTATGACACCTTACTCAACATGTTTTGATAAAGCGATACCAGAGATAGCATATAACCGCGAGGATTATAATGCACTTAAGAGTATATGGTATGCGTCATCATGGAACAGCTATTAGGACTTGGTTCCGCAAGCTGCAAACGGGCTCAGCTCATGCCAGAGCACCATCTCACATGATTCCAAGCACTCTGCCTTCAGGATTGTTAAGGCCTGCCATAGGAGAAATCCTTGGGCCTTTGCTACCTCATCCACGCCTGCCATAGGAGTGACTGATAGGAATCTATGTGTCCATTTTAGGGTTAGATATAGGTATACTATATCTAAAGCAAAGGGTGATTACACCACCTTGCCCCAGCTGTCGTGCAGCCAGTTGTGTCAGATTTAGAAGGCCAGCCAGGGGTGGCATAATACATGCTTCAGCCCCTGGTAGGCCCTGGGTACACCTATGCCCTGAGTTACAGGGTCTGATAAGGTGGCCCAGTACCAATTGGTAAATGCACCTAAGGTACACGTGTCAATTTAGTGAGAGAACAGCAAGGTTGTGGGTCTGATTAGCAGGCCCACAGCCAGAGAAGTCGTAAACCAGTGAAGCAAAAAGCAAAAATCTGGGGTGATCATAGGATTGCAGACCCTACTCTCCTACACTAGGCGACTTCGGTCTCGAATCGGAGTCTTTTTCAGGATGACGACGAGATCCATGTATTTTCTTCTTATGCTTCTTTTTCGCTGATCTAGAAGCATGTCCCGATGACGACTTCGAAGGCGACGCCGTGCGGAACCTCGATCTCGAAGTCTTCCTTTCCTTTTTACCGTTTAATTTAGGCACCAGAAGATTCGCCTCTCTCTCACGAAGGGCTTTCGGGTTCATCTTCTTGCAGGAAGAACACCCCTGCACATCATGGTCAGAACTCAGGCACCAAATACAGTCTTCGTGCGGGTCCGTAATCGACATCATCTTTCCATACTCCCCGCACGGCTTGAAGCCGGTCTTCTTAGTAGACATCGTCAATAAGAGACAAGAAGCAAGAAGACACCAGACAAATAACAACAGTAACAAAGTTACCAACAGCTACAAAGGATCCCTCGAAAACAGTTAGCGTCGACGACGTGGAAAAAATGGAACAGATGTCATCACACCGACGTGGGCCTATTATGGAGTCGGTGACGTCAGCGGAGCCGCGCGCGATGCTGTGCTACTGTGACGTCGTCCACGTCGGCGGGAAGCTACAAAAAAGAATTTCCGAATGTTGCTGACGCAAGGGGATATTCACAAGGTGAGGAATCCACTGGCAAATGTTGTGAGAAGTTGGCCTGATATATGATGCTCACTAGTTCTAGTGATCACCTTGTATCAGTCCAAACAACCCTTATGGTGATTGGTTGTAAGTCAACCTTATAGACCAGCTATCCTAATGGTAGCATAGACAAAGCAGTCTTAGGCTAAACTCTTTTGGCATGTGAAGCCAGCTGTTTTACCACACATAACCCCTTGAATACCAGATGAAAGGACACCACACAGGTTGGTATGAAAATAAACAATATATTCATTACTAACAAACACCTCTGAACTCTTTATGAGATCAGAGGGCTAAGCACATAACAATACTCCAGAAAAATACAATAAGTCGCACAAATTAAAATGTTGCCCTAGGGGCACGGCAAACCATCTACTAAATAAATGGTATAAGTAGAACGATAGAAGAAATGAGGATGCCCAGAGGCTGTAGAATCGCTGGGGCTACACTACCGTATCCTTAAATAAGGAGCAGGAGGCCCACGGGACGCGTGTGCAGTGTTAGAACACACACGCGGGTTTCAATGCAAAGTCAATGGGCATGAACAAATTACGAAATAGGTAAGTAAAGACAGTTCCGACT